>NC_057345.1:110482565-111732565 GCF_016509475.1 Prionailurus bengalensis
ATCTTTTCCTACCACAACACTATAAAACTAGAAATCAACCCCCCACCCCCAAAGAATCTGGAAAGGTCACAAATACATGGAGGTTAAACAACATGCTACTAAACAATTAATTGATCAACCAGGAAATCAAAAAAGAAATTTAAAAAATACATGGAAGCAAATGATAATGAGAACATAATGGGCCAAAACATTTGGGATGCAGCAAAAGACGTCTTAAGAGGGAAGGTATTGGTAATAAAGGCTTACCTCAAGAAGCAAGAAAAATCTCAAATACACAACCTAACCTGCTACCTAAAGTAATTAGAAAAAGAACAACAAACAAAACCCCAAACAAGCAGAAAGAAAGAAAAAAATAAGATTAAAGCAGAAATAAATGATATAGAACTAAAAGAACAATGGAAGAGATCAATGAAACCAGGAGCTGGTTCTTTGAAAATGTCAACAAAATTGGTAAACCTTTAGCCAGACTAAAGAGAGAGAGAGAGGGAGGGAGAGCTCAAATAAAACCACCAGTGAAAGAGGAAAAATAACAAGCAACACCAAAGAAATACAGTTATGCAAATACGAAAAGAGAATATTACATAAAACGATATGCCAGCAAATTGGACAACCTGGAGGAAATGGATAAATTCCTGGAAACATATAGACTACCAAAGCTGACACAGGAATAAATAGAAAACTTGAACACACTGGTAACCAGAAAGGATTGAATCAATAATCAAAAAACTCCCAACAAACAACAGTCTAGGACCACATGCTTCACAGGCAATTCTACCAAACATTTAAATAAGTGTTAATACCTATTCTCTCAAACTATTCCAAAAAATAGAAAAGGAAGGGAAACTTCTAAATTCATTGTATGATGCCAGTCTAACCCTGACGCCAAAATTAGATAAAAACACCATTGAAAAAGAGAGCTACAAGCTAATATCCCTGATGAACATAGATGCAAATATCCTCAAAAAACTAGCAAAATAAAACTTATAAAAATTAAAAAGTAATAAAGTGAACAAGCCAATAAAAATAATCCCTATATCTCTCAATAATTAAATAATAAATAAATAAATAAATAAATAAATAAATAAATAAAATTAAGCAACAGACCTGAAGCGGCATCTCACCAAAACACATACAGAGAAGGTAGAAAATAAGCAGATAAAAGGTGCTCAACATTATCTGGTATTCAGGAATATAATATTAAAACTTGAGTGACCATTACATTCTTTTAGAAGGGTTAAAATCCCAAAGCTGACAATGCCAAATGCTAACAGCAGTGTGGAGCAATAACCCTCTTTATTGGTGGTGAAATAAAAAAAAAAACAAAACAGTTCTATAGCTACTTTGGAAGACAGTTTGATAGTTTCTTACAGAGCTATACACAGTTTTACCACATAATCCAGAAATCATGCGCCTAGATATTTACCCAATTGATTTGAAAAATTACGTCCACATAAAAACCTGCACATGCATGTCTATAGCAGCTTTATTCATAAATGCCAAAAACTGAAAGCAACAAAGATAGTCTTCAGTAAACGAATGGACATGCAAACTGTGGTGCATTCATCAAATAGATGAAAAGAATCAGCAACCAAAAGAGATGAGGTGTCAAACCACAGAAAGACATAGGTGAATCTTAAATACATATCATTAACTGAAAGATGTCAGTCTGAAAAGGCTGCATATGGTGTGATTTTATTATATTCCAGAAAAGGCAAAACTACAGAGACAATAAAAAAAAATCAGTGATTTCCAGGGGTTTGGATTGGGGTGGAGTGGAATGGATAAAGCTTATGAGATTTTTAAAGGCAGTATAATTATTCTGCATGATACTCTAATGGTAGATATGGATGAATTGTGTCCCCATAAAATTCATATATTAAAGTTCTAACCCTCAATACTTCAGAAGATGTCTTTATTTGGAGACAGGATTGTAAAGAGGTAATTAAGTTAAAATGAGGTCATTAGGGTAGGCCCTAATCCAATATGACTGGTATCATATAAGAAATAAGGACACAGAGAAACACAGAAAGAAGAAGGTGGCTAGCTACAAGCCAAGGAAAGAGACCTCAGAAGAAACCAAATTGTTTGACACTTTGATCTTGGACTTCTAACATCCAGAACTCTGAGAAAATAAGTTTCTGTTGTTTAAACTTCCCACCATGTGGTACTTTGCAGCCCTAGGAAAATAATACAGTGGATTAATAACATTATTTATTTTCCAAAACCCACAAACTTCACCACACAAAAAGTAAACCTTAATATATGCAAATTACTTTTAAATTAAGAGGTTGAAGCATCCCGGTATGAAAGGAAGAATGTAAAAAAAAAAAAAATCTAACTCTGTTGCAAACACACAGAACAACCTTACTGAAGAGAGTGGAGAAAAAGTTGCTGACGGAAGTAATTTTGAAAATGTGTGGCATCTATAATGGCAAAACCATTTGCATCTATGCACTGAGTTCTTAATGATAAAATTGTTTCTCACAGGGGTAACCAAGACAGATTTCAAGTGTCCCTTAGCTTGACCAAACCTTAGTCTTCTTTCTGCCCATAGTCCCCTGCCCTCCCATTCCTTAGAGCATTTATTTTAGGAAACTTATAAGTCCCCTTGCTGTCCATTTTGAAATGTATGTAAATATTGTCCCAGTGTCTTGTTAGTTCTACAGCTCAGGAAATCTCTTTCTCTGGAACCTGGGGAAATGTAGTCATCAAAACAACATAGTGCTTAAAGCCACAGTAACAAAGACTGTGGTATTGGGGAAATGACAGACATGTATCAACAGAATAGAAGGAAGTCGAGAGATAGAGTCATAAAAGATGGCCACTGAACTTTGAACAGAGATTCAAAACCAATTCAGTGGAGAAAAGGAAGTATTTTCCAAAATGATGTTGGGATAGTTGTGTATCCTTTAAAATAAAATAAACATTACCCTATACTTCTAACTTTATACAAAAGTGACTTAAAATGGATCATAGACCTAAAGTTAACAGGTAAAACTATAAAGCTCTGAGGAAAAATATTGAAGAAAATCTTTGTGTCCTTGGATTAGTGAAGATTTTAAGATACATCGTCGAAAGCATAATAATCAAAAGAAAAGATAATAATTGGACTTCATTAAATAAAAAAAAAACCTTTCACCTTCTGCAAGACATTGTGGAAAGGATGGAAAAACACATTAGAGACTAAGAGCACATATTTGCAAATCACAAATGTGACAAAGGACTTGTATACAGAATTTATATAAAGTACTCTCAAAAGTCAGCAATAAGTTCTTTTTCAATAGTTCTTTTTCAGAACTATTAAATAATCGATAAAAGATTTGAAAAAACACATGACTGAAGAAGACAGATGGCTAATAAGCTTATAAATAGAGTCTAAACATCATCAGTCATTTGGAAAATTAAAAGCAAAACCACAGTGAGATACCACTATACACCTATGAGAAAAGTTCAAATTTTTTAAAAAAATAAGGAAAAAAAAGCAAAGCCAAGTGCTGGTAAGGACACGAAGCATTTAGAAATCTCATATGTTGCTGGAGGGAATGCAAAACAGTAAAGCTGCTATGGAAAATAGGCTGGGTTTTTTTTTGTTTTGTTTTTTATATTTCAAACGTATACTTCTCATATCTCTTAGGTATTTATCCAAAAAGAAAACTTATGTTCACTCAACAACCTGCATGTGGATGTTTATAGCAGCATTAGTCATAATTGCCAAGA
This sequence comes from Prionailurus bengalensis, assembly GCF_016509475.1. Classification (NCBI taxonomy): domain Eukaryota; kingdom Metazoa; phylum Chordata; class Mammalia; order Carnivora; family Felidae; genus Prionailurus; species Prionailurus bengalensis. The sequence goes on from NC_057345.1 coordinate 110,486,283, forward strand.
ACTAGAACAATTCAAACCCTTCACTGCTTGAATGGATAAACATACTGTGGTATATCTATACAATGCAATGCTACTCAACATTCAAAAAATGAATGATTGATACACCTATCGATGGATAAATCTAAAATTCATTATTGTAAGTGAAAGAAGTTACATACAATATGATTCCATTTGTATGGCATTCTGGAAACATCAATGCTGTAAGGAGAGAGGACAGATCAGTAGTTGCCAGAGATTAGAAGTAAAAGGAGGGTTTCTTTGCAAAGGGGAAGCAAGAAGGAAAATTTGGGAATGAGGGAACTTTTCAGTATCCTGATTGTAGTGTATCAAGACTCTATACATTTCTCAAAATTCATAAAAGTGTATGTAAAAAAAAACAAATTTTACTGTATACATATTTTAAGTTTTTAAATAGTAAAAAATAAGTAATAGTCTACTCTGGTAGCAGCATCCTGGGCTTCATTTTCTTCGTTCTACTTTTCTGTAGTTTAAAAACTTTTAACCAGTGTACATATAAGTTTGCAAAAAGTAAGTTCTTTAAAGATGTGGCTGTAAAATTAAACAAAATGATGTATGAAAATTGTGAAGGAAGCAGTTTAATCATTCTTTTTTTGAAATTATGATAGGCCATGTAAAAAAATCAAAAAGGAGCTATGTATAAAATCATAACTAAGGAGGAAGAATAACATGCTGACTAGATATAAGATTAACATTCAGAAATAAATAGTACTTCTGCACATCAATAATTACCAATTACAATATGTAATAAAAAACTTTCACATTTATAGAATTATGTGAAAAACAGTTGTACAAAAACTTAAAATTCATGACTGAAAGCTATTTTTAAAAAACCTGAATATATGGAGATACAATATGTCCATAAATTTGAAGATTCAATATCATAAAAATGTCAATTATTACCCAATTTATAAATTCAAAAACATTGGGGCACCTGGGTGGCTCAGTCAGTAAAGCGTCCGACTCTTGATTTCAAAAAAACAGCAAAATGCTAACAGTTGACAAAGTATATTTTTATGTACACTTTGTATATTTTATAACTTCCAAAGATGCCAGAACACAGATGAGCTTCCTTCATGGGAGAGACACATAGTAGTTTGAGTACAATACCATGGCATTGTGTTTTGTTCTATTTTGTGTTGTCCAAAAAGCCTGAACCTTGGGCCCACTTGTATATCAGTCACTTCCCATACATTCCATCTGCTTTAATTCTTACAACAGTCATGAGTGATGGGAATTATCCACCCATTTCACAGATGAGGAAACTGAAGCTCAGAAAAGTTAAGCAAAACAACCTGTGACACAGCTTGGAGCACGTAGTGGTGGAGGTGGCCTGCCAAGTTGGCCTCCCAGTACCTAGACTGACTTTCCTACTACATGTCCCTTTCTCTAAATGCCAGAGAGAGGTCAGAACTCAACACAAGGCTCACGCTGGGGTCACCACTGTAGTGTGCCAACATGCTCCCACTTCTGATACATAAGAAAACAGAGACAATTTTCTCTGAAGCTCATTTTCCTGGAGAAATCATTCTGCATTATAGGATACAAAGAAACTCTGGGACTCACTGTTACAGGTCCAGGTGATCATGGTGAAGGACTTAACTTGAGTGGGACCCCAGGAATCAGCCTGAGCCTCAAATCTAGCTTCAAGGAGAAGCGCAAGCACCTATGTACAGGAGGGATCCAGGTCTGACTCAACAGCCCAAAGATCTTAAGATGCACCAGCTTCCTGAGATGTATTTGCTCCTGTGTAAAATGGGAGTATAGGCTCCGTCTCCTAAGGAGGGTTGATTTGAAGAGACATGAATATAGAAGTATTCCATCCTGTGAACTGTAATACATAATATGTTTATAAGGCTATCATCTTTCACTGTCCTCTGTAGAATTGCTTAATAGGAAAAAGACAGATAAAGGCAGGGATCCATGCCCTCTGTGAACCACGGTTACTTGGTTCTGTTACCACAGCAACAAAGTGGATGTTCCCACTGAGATCCATCTAAGACAGATCCAGCCCATGCCTGCTTTCCCTTTGTACATCTGACCTCACAGGAGGACTTCTAGTTCCTACACATGCCTCGCCCCTGAAGAGTACTTGATTGTCACTAGTCCTACTGCCCATTACTTCCCAGGCACTGGAGTATCAGAAGGGTCTCTGACTGTGGTTAGAGTAGCTCAGGCTTCTTCATTCAGAATTGATGTAGGGAGTTGCTGAGAGACAACATGCCAGTCATCTCTGTACATCCCTCCCCCACCCCCGAAAGTATGAGCATGACAGAAACTGAAATAGACACTTAGAAGAGATTGGGTGTGCAGCCCTTAGGGGCTCGGCCCAGGCCCCAAGTAACAAGAGCACACCCAGCTGTGGGATAATTAGAAATATGCCCATAATGTTTGCTTATTTCACCCACCAAGCTCAAGCTTCCTCTGTTCCTGGGAGCACAAAACATTTTCCTTAAATAAGAGAACACTCTTTAGGTCCTGAAATGTCTCTTAAAAATGCTACTCTTGGGGCGCCTGGATGGTCAGGTAAGTGACTTCAGCTCAGGTCATGATCTTGTGGTGTGAGTATGAACCCCACATTGGGCTCTACACTAACTGTGCAGAGCCTGCTTGGGATTCTCTCTCTTTCTGCCCCTCTCCATTCCCCCACTCACTCTCTCTCTATCTCTTTTTCTCTCTAAATAAATAAACTTAAAAAAAAAAGCTACACTTTCTCCATAGCCCCTCTGCCTTAGGGATCTGCCATCTATTACAATACACATCCATTTTCCAGGGCTGCCATGAAAACTACCAAAAGGCTGAGAAGCTTAAATAGAAATTTGTTTTCTTATAGTTCTAAGGTCTGGAAGTCCAAAATCAAGGTGTCAACAGGATTAATTCCTTCTTAGGTCTCTCTCTTTGGCTTGTAGATGGTCTTCTTCTCCCTGTGTCTTTACATGATCTTCCTTCTGTGTGTGTCTACACCCTAATCTCCTCTTCTTAATAGACTCCAGTCATTGGATTATGTCCCACCTAATGATCTCATTTTAACTTAATCATCTCTTTATCATCTCATCATCTCTTTAAAGGCCCTACCTCCAAATACAGTTACATTCTGAGGTACTGAGGACTAGTACTTACAAAATTTGGGAGAAAAGACACAATTTAGCCCATAACATATCACAACTCCCCATATGCCCTGACATCCCCTGCTGGGCTAGACACCCCTTGGCTTTCCACCAAAGGCCCTCTGTCTTCCTGGAAGGTAGCTCTCGAATGTGCTGCAGACATTTGTGTCTTGCCTGAACCCAGTCTTCAAATACCCCTTAGTAGAAGACCAGCCTCTTGCCAGCAAATGGTGCTCAGGCATCACTCAGCATGGGGTAATTGTTGGGAAATGCAAGGTTTCCTCTGACAGGTGTCAATGCTCTCCTCTCCCCACCCAGGCTACAGGCGCTGTATGCTGTCACTGAAGCATAAAAGCAAGTTTGATCTTTGAAGTCACATTCCTAAAATCAAACACCACGCTCTCATTGTGGAAAACCCAAAAAAAGTACAAGATTTTAAGACATTTAGCTTTCTATCACTCTAAGCTCAAACAAGAGAGTGAGAGGCTATGTACTGCTGCTTCCTTTCCAAGAGTTTCTGCACCTTACACCTTGTTCTGGCTTTCTGACTGACATCTAGCTAAACTCAGCTCAAATACCATCTTTCCTGGGCTCTTTTCTCGAGGCCAGGAATTCCTCCCAGCAAAGCTTCTTATAATTATTTATGGGCATCTCTCTATCTCAGAAATCTACCAGCTTCACGAGGGCACAAAACAACCCAGTTTCATCCTAGTCTTACAGTGCTCTACTGGAGACAGTAAAAAAACTTTGTGGGAATGAATGAACAAGTGACTTTATGAATAAAAAAAAAAGATGTTAAAAAAATTAAAAAAAAAATTAGGGGCGCCTGGGTGGCTCAGTCGGTTGAGCGTCCGACTTCGGCTCAGGTCACGATCTTGCGGTCCGTGAGCTCGAGCCCTGCGTCAGGCTCTGGGCTGATGGCTCAGAGCCTGGAGCCTGCTTCCGATTCTGTGTCTCCCTCTCTCTCTGCCCCTCCCCCATTCATGCTCTGTCTCTCTCTGTCTCAAAAATAAATAAATGTTAAAAAAAAAATTTAAAAAAAAGAAAAGAAAATGAAGCTAAATTAAACTTCTCTTTCCTAAGAGTATTTTGTACCTACCTACCTTTATAACTTTATTTCCCCTGTTCCTTCAACCCAGAATTCACCATTTAATAAATGGCAATTCTAAAATTTATTATATGACACCCATGACAATTCTAAAATTTATTCAAATGTTTTTTCCAGAACCCAAAACTGCATCTGGAACACATAAGTCTCAATACATCTCTAATGAATCGCCTTGTTGTAGGATAAAATACTTCCTTCAATTATGTCAGACTCATCTTCTCTCCCTCCTCTTAATTGCAGTAGGGTATTAGTAAATTCATTCATTATCCACTTATCCAACACAGGGCACGTATCTAACTGTGGGGCACAGAGCAGATATGTTGTTTTTCCTCAAGCCATTTCCAAGGATGTGGAGACAGTGTTGTGTAAATAAACAAAAAATGCACCCAGCAACATACCACAGGCATCTGGGTTGCTGTCTCTGTAGTGTATGGTGAGGGCAACAGGAGATGAGCAGTAAGATCTCCCAGGGGTTTACAGGATGGTGTGCAACATGCCCAGACCAATGTGAGCCATAAACTAAACCTTAAGGAGAGCCTGAGAAAAGCAGGGGCCGACTGCAGAAGCAGGAGATATGTGTGCTGGGCAAGCTTGGGAGAGCCCCAGGATTTAGGGATGGTTGTAGCCCAGAGAGAGTTATGGAAAGAAATGGTAACAGAGCTAGGATGCAAGATGTGGTCAAGTCATATCTGGCCTTGTGCATCCTGCAGAGAAGCCTGGGGCCCCTCTTGCCAGCTCTCATTCTTATTCATTTGCTTTGGACTAATGCACAGCACCTACAGAAGAGGATGATGGGAGTACTGTAGAGTCCCACAGGGAGTGGTTCAGAGAAAGGGGACTGTGAAAGAACATGCAGGGCTCTGGGAAGATGTGTGTCAGCACAGGGAGAAGCTAGACTGGCAGAGGTGGTCAGAAGCCACAGCAGGACTCATAGAGGGAAGGACAGGTGTGAGCCAGGTCAGGGTGCAGGGGAAGGAGGTGTGGGAGCTAGCACCCTGAAGACTGTCTGGAGAAGGGGCCATTTCACAAAGCTTTTAGTGTTTCTCTTTCCTTGTGTTTGTTAAACTCATGATACTTATTTGCCACTTCTTTGTAGTGTAGATATCTGTAAACTCCTCCCTATGAATCATAAGTACCTTATGGGCAGGTACTGGGCTTTATGCACCTTTACATGCTACAATTATCAGCACTCTCAGGAGCCCAGGAAAAACATGTTGAATGCATGTGTATGTAATAAGTCAGTGAATAAATGGCATCAAGTTAGCTACCAGAATTTTTCTTTCAATCTCTTCCTAATTTTCTCTTAGTCCAAGCTTCAAGAAGCCCTAGAATTCTATGCAGACAACTAAATCAGTGGGTATTTGATCCTTAAGGGGCCAGAGAGGATTCCCACAATGTAGAAGAAATATTTGAAAATGAAGTCAAAGTAAATCATATTAGACTTTTATTAGTTACAAGCTCATAGAGGGCAGAGGCCACTGTCTCTTTTCTACTTAGCACATTCACTTTTACACAGGAGGAAGTCAGTACTTGTCCAATAGATGACTGAAAAAAAAAGCAGATGAATCAGTGATAATAATGAATACAGGGAGGAGTAAGAAAATGTGATGAATAAGGAGATTTCATTAATGTTCAAAGCCAGAAAGACAAGTGGTAACATAGACACAAGAAACAATGGCTTTCAAAGGTGTTGATTAAACCCAGATCTCTTTCTGTTGTGTTATTTATTTCATCTTAATATATTTAAAGTCCAGGTTCTCAAACACTAGTTATTATCTGCTGTGTTACAATTAGTCCCCCGCTAAGGGCTTCCCACAGCACTGCAGTGAGAAAAGTTGTGAGGTTGAATACCTCCTGATTCAGGGAGTAGAATGCTTCAGTGTTATTAAAAAATGTGCTGTCCTTCATGAGTGCAAGTGGGAATACTGGCACATGACCTTGCCAAAACTGCATTAAGCTTTTCAGGGTGCCAGGGTCAGGGAAATAATTCAGTATCTCAAATTTTGGCCCAATCACTCAATCTGAAAACAACGTATTTGCTGATGTCTTAAGGAAGCAATGAGAAAAAATAGGAGACTGAATATGAATTCCGACTTTTTACTCACAAGCTGGGTAACATGCACATGTATAAAGTCTCTGGGTCTTATTTTATTTTTATGAAATGTAGGGATCCTCCCTCACTCAGTCTGTGAAAATAGTGGCACCTTAGCTATGGCACCTAGCAAAGTGCCTATGCACTGAACGTACTCAACAAATGGCATATTTTCAGCTCTTATTTTCATTGATTTGCTTTGGATTCATGCAAGCACCTATAAAAAAAATGGGTACTGAGAGGTAGCAACTTTCAGAATAGCCCCACATTGTTATCCTGTTTGGTAGAATTCAAGATTCCCACACAACAATCTCCTTGTTTTTCAAGCACTGATGTAGGTGCTGCTATAGATGTGACTAAGGTTCCAAATCAATTGATTTTAGGAGAAGGAAATTACCCTTGGTGGGCCTGACTTAATCAGATGAATCCTTAAAAGATACTGGGCTCTTCCTTGAAAAGGGGGTTCAAAGCATGAGTAGGATTCAACATAAGGGACATTTTAATTTGCTGACTTTCATGATGTGAAGGATCTCTAGGGGCTAAGAAAAGTCCCCAGCCGACTGCCAGTAAGAAAACAGGAACCTCAGTCCTATAGCCACAAGATAAAATTTTTCACAACCACATGAGTTTAGAGGATAATTCTGAGTTCCAGAGGAGACCACAGCCTTGCCAACATCTTAATTTTAACCTCACAGGAATATGAGCACAGAACTCAGCCGTGCTGGCCCAGACTTCTGGCCTATAGAACTGTCAGATTTATTCTTCTATACCACTAAGTTTATAGTCACTTGTTGTGCGTGAGTAGAAAACTAATGTACCCTAGTGCTTCTTTCACCAATTTTTACCTAGCAAATAAGTAAATTTCCTACCTTACAACTACCATAAAAATAATGTTCCTGGAAGAAGACATCTTAACATCCATCTGCCTTTAACACCTATAAAGCATAGCAGTTGTGAGACTCAAGATAATCTTACCAAATGAGCTATGGCCTTTCCTTTTCGTGATGGTCAGTGTATCACTTTACTTTGTTTTTATAATGTTGCTTATGGTTGGTTTTCTGACAATGAAAGTGATATATGTTTATATAAAAGTTTGAAGCCACAGAAAAGCAGAAATAAGAAAACATAAATCATTAATCCCACTCTCAGAAGCAATTTCTGTTAATATGTTGACAGCAATCTTTTTATATATCTATTTTTTAAGTTAAAAACATAATACATACTCTTGCAATTCTATATCCTGATACTCTACCTTGCATTATTTCATGAAAATTCCCAGTATCAATACATTCTCTGAAACATATTTTTCATCAGTTTATAATTTTAAAGCTTACTGAAGTATCTTATTTATTTTATATTCCTATGTTTGAGTATTAGTTTGCTTCAAATTTTAGAAATTGAACTAAAAATTCTTCTTGCCTGTTAATCATACTTGGTATATTCCTTACCACTGATACCAAGAAGTGAAATCACTAGCATGTTTATATGCTCTCTCCCTCTGAAATAACATGGAGTCAGATAAGGGCTCCACACTATTATGAATTACATAATGATTATGAACTGCATAATTAAGTCATTTCATGCCCTTTCCCCTGAACCCCTGCACTTGTCCAATTTGCCAGGGAAAATATGGTTTGAAGAACACTGCTAGTATCTGGACTTCACTGATCTGAAGACTAGAAACCTTTGAGGGAACACTGCACTGTGTGTTCCGAACCAGGTAAGTGATACAGGAAGGCCCTCCAGCTACAAGCACCTGGGCAGCACCACAATAGTCAGCTCCAGGGCCGCCAGAATGTTTTCATTGCTCATTAACTATTAGCATTGTTAGTTCTAATGAGCTATGATTTTCATTGCTGCTGAAGCAGGCTGGCAGCTCTCTCCTCCCCAACAGGCTGCCTTCCCAAGCAGCCAATGTTCAACATAAGTGTCCCCCGCAGGAGCCAATACGCTTATTCAAACACCCTCCTGCCTCTCCAAACTGCTCTTCCTCCACAGCCTCAGGGATAGCCAAGGACCTCACACTTCACTCTGATTCCACTGCCTCCCTCAAGCGCAACCTCTCTTTCGGTGTGTGTCTCTTTCTCCTCTCCCCCTTTTCATTCCCCAATTAGTGCAATAATTAAAGCATAAAGTTACTTGTCTCTGTACTATTTTGGTAGGGGTGCAAATCTCCTGAAATAAGTAGACGTTCAGATGTTTTCACAGAAGCACCTGCTCCTCTGTCACAAGGTAACACAAGTGGGAGTGGGGCAGGAGTTATTTCATATGGTAAAAGCCTCTACAAAAAACCTCCATATCTGCAGCTGAGGCTCCAAACATGAGGCTGTAAGCATACAGTCTTATGTTGTAAGACTCTTCCTAGATATTTTCTCCCAGAAATTCTTCTTTGACTTTGTTCTGGGCTCCAACAGCATCCTCATATGCCTCTCATACTGGAGTTTCTTAGCTTTTCTCATGAATGCATCATACCTTACTTTTGTATTCCCAGCATAGTGCCTGTCACATAGTACATGCTCAGTAAACATTTTTTGACATAAACTAAAAAGGTATAGAATTATCAATTAATAACCTGGAGGTTCCTGTAAGAAAATAGACATGATTTCTTATTCTGCCTTAATGCCTTAATTCTTTTTTTTTAAGTTTTCATTTAAATTCCAGTTAGTTAACATAGTGTAATATTGGTTTCAGGTGTACAGTATAGTGATTCAACACTTCCATCCATCACCCAGTGCTCATCACAAGTGCATCCTTAATCCCCATCACCTATTTCACCCACACCCCACCCACCTCCCTTCTGGTAACCATTAGTTTGTTCTCTATAGTTAAGACTCATTTTATCGGTTTCTCTCTCTTTTTTCTCCTTGCTCACTTGTTTTTTAAATTCCACATATGAGTCAAATCATGTGGCATTTGTCTTTCTCTGACTTATTTTGCTTAGCATGATACTTTCCAGCTCCGTCCATGCTATTACAAATGGGAAGATTTCATTTTTTCGATGGCTGAATAATATTCCATTATATATATACCACATCTTTATCCATTCATCTACCCAGGGACACTTGTACTGCTTCCATAATTTGACTATTATTCTCCCTTAATTCTGATCTCTAGTTGCTAAAAGTGTCATTTGTCACAGTAGAACAGTAAAAATTCCACTTTATCTTATAATTTTTTAAATTAAAAAAGCAGAAATTTGTCTCATAGTGCTGGAGTCTAGAAGTCTGAGGCAGAGATGTCAGCAGGGCTGGTCCTTCAGAGGCTGTGAGGGAGACTCTTTCCCAAGCCTCTCTTGCAGGCCCAAAGATAGCTTTCTCCTTATATCTCTTCACATTGTCTTCCCGCTATGTGAGCCCTCCTCTGCATCCAAATCCCCTCTCTTAATAAGACAGCAGCCATATTTTATTAGAGCCCTTTCTATTGACCTTGGGTTCAATTACAGGAAGCTGAGCCATACCACAATTCTTCTAATGACACAACTTTATTACATGACTTTGCTAATTGTATCTGCAGTGACCCTATTAGTAAACAAGGGCACATGCTGAGGTACTGGGGTTAGAACTGGAGTATATGGATCTGGTGAAGGGAAGTATAATTCTACCCATAAACATATCCCAAATCAAGACAAAGAAAAATTCCTCCTCAGGGCCCCAACTCTAATTGAACTCAACACCTGTCAAGTGCTTACTAGGTAGAGGACTAAAGGCAGTAGAATGAAAGAAACACAAGTTTTTCTGCCTTTGAGGATCTAGGAGTGGGATTAATGTATATGGGAGAGGGGCGCCAGTATAATAGGGCCTAGCATGGTTCCCATCAAACAGGAGGCATCTTATAAATGTCAAAGGAATATGGTCTTGCTATGGGAGTCAGGAACCCCAGAGTTTAGACAACTGGCTTTGTCACTTATTTGCTGTGTAGCATTAGAAGCCATTTCAGCCTTTGAGACTTTGTTTTCTAATTTAAATCAAATAAAAGAATGGCATAATTACAGCAGGATTCAATGGCAACTGCAATAAAGCCATGCCCTGAGGAAAAAGCATCCTTGCCTGTGACATTAATCAGTTTGTAGGTCATGTTTGCTAAACAGATTCTAATTTCTTTCCATCAAATCAAGTGAGAGTTATCATTTTTCATCATCATTTTTTTAACGAAGCAGCATTAAGATATGTTCTCAGTTACATATCTTTCTCTTTTTCTATCCACAGAATAATATGTTAGTGTTCAAGGACCACAAATCCATGGAGCTCATCTAGTACATGGGGCAACAGAGGCACTGGCCTCACGAGACACATACTGATTCCGTGTTATAGTGGTATAAGGAAACTGCCCTGGAGCAGACGTGAGCACTCTTTTCCTAGCTTAAAAGGAGGCAAAACAAGCCCAACTAATGGATATGACTTACCAGCACTTTTGTAAGTCTTATCTCCATGTATCTTTCCCACATACCTTAAGTCTGTTCCAGCATCAGGCAAAAGTGCTTCCCGAAATGGACTTTATGCACTGGGGAAAGGGAGGTAGATAATCCCTCCAAAATGTCATATAAGAAAAACTTTCTAGTCTGGCTAGGATATATAAAAGAATAACATTGGGATACCTGAGTAGCTCAGTCAGTTGAGTGTCTGACTTTGGCTCAGGTCATGATCTCACAGTTTGTGAGTTTGAGCCCCACATCAGGCTTGCTGCTGTCAGTGCAGAGCCCACTGCAGATCCTCTGTCCCCTTCTCTTTCTGACTTTCTCCTGCTTGTGCTCACTCTCTCTCTTTCTCAAAAATAAACATTAAGAAAAAGAAGAAGAACATCAAACTTCTCATTTTAACAACTAAAAAATAACAGAGAATAAAGTAAAATAAGTATCTTTTTTAAATATACCAGAGAAATGTGGATGTAAAGAAGCCTAGGAGAACTACATTCCCAGGAGGGATATGCTCTTCTGCAATGAGCAGACACCAGCAGCCTCTTACCTCTGTGGGGCAACTGCTCAATCAAGATGTGGACAGGCATATTTGGCTTGGTTAAAAGTGAAAAGATTGGTGAAGTCCCAACAGTTCATGTTTGCTTTTGTTTCCCTTCCTTTTAGCTACATATCTAGTAAGAAGTTGCTATGGCTGAGGTTAATGGAAAAGCTTCTGCACAATGAAAGAAACAATAAATAAAACTAAAAGGCAGCCTACCTAATGAATGAAGATATTTGCAAATGACATATCCAATAAAGATTTAGTATCCAAAATGTATGAAGAGCTTATCAAACTCAACACCCAAAAAAACAACCCAGTTAAGAAATGGGCAGAAGACATGAATAGGCACTTTTCCAAAGACATCTAGATGTCTAACAGACAAATGACAAGATGCTCATCACTCATCATCAGGGAAATACAAACCAAAACCATGATAAGATATCACCTCACACCTGTCAGAATGGCTAAAATTAACAACACGAGAAACAACGGGTATTGGTGAGGATGCAAAGAAAGGGAAACCCACTTGTAGTGTCAGTAGGATTGCAGACTGGTGTAGCCACTCTGGAGAACAGTATGGAGGTGACTCAAAAAACTAAAAATAGAACTATCCTATGATCTAGCAATTGCACTACTAGATATTTACACAAAGGATACAAAAATACAGATTGGAAACGGTACATGGACTCCAATGTTTATAACAGCATCATCAACAATAGTCAAACTACAGAGAGAGCACAAATGTCCATCAACGGATGTATGGATAAAGAAGATGTAATATATATATACATATATACAATGAAATATTGATCAGCTATGAAAAAGAATGAAATCTTGTTATTTGCAATGATGTGGATGGAGCTAGAATGTATTTTGTTAAGCGAAATAAGTCAATCAGAGAAAGACAAATACCATATGATTTCATTCATATTGTGGAACTTAAGAAACAAAACAGATTAAAACATGGGAAGGTGGAAGGAAAAGAAGAGAGGGAAACAAACCACAAGAGACTCTTAAGGATAGCGAACAAACAGGGTTGATGGGAAAGGTGGGTGGAGGGATGGGCTAGATGGGTGATGTGTATTTAAAACGGCACTTTTGATGACCACTGGGTGTTGTATGTAAGTGATGAATCACTGAATTCTACTCCTGAAACCAATATTGCACTATATGTTAACTAACTAGAATTTAAATGTTAAAAAATGAACGGATTGGAATCTGCAGTAGACTGGGATGCAGAATAAATTTTCCACTCTAAAGGGAAACTTCTCACATTCACTCCCAAAGGACATTTGCTGACAGTGAGAAATGACAGAATGAAGTCTGGGAATTGGGCAAGTAAAGGAAGGCAAAGTTTTAGAATTCTAGAGGAAACTAGAAAATATAATGTTTATTCTTCTTTCTAGAGGTGTTTTTAAACAACTTTATTGATGTATCTTTGAAATATAAAATTTATATATATTTAAAGTTTAAAACTTGATGTTTTGATGTATGTATACACTGTGAAAAGATCACTACAATCAAGCTAAATAATGTGTTCATTACCTTTATATAGTTTTATCACTTTGTGTGTGTTAAGATTTAATTGAAGATCAACATTCTTAGTAAATTTCAAGTATGCAATACACTATTGCTAATTGTCACCATGTTTTACATTAGATCTCCATAACTCATTGATCTTTATATTCTTTATTCATTCTTCCATTGGTAGACATTTAGATTATTTGCATATTTTTGCTATTGTGAATGATGCTGCAATAAACACAGAAGTGGAGCTATCATTTCAGTTCCAGATTTCATTTCTTTTGCATATATACCTAGAAGTGAGATTGCTGAATCATATGGCAGTTCTATTTTTAACTGTTTGAAATACCTCCATACTGTTTTCCATAATGATTGGACCAATTTGCATACCCACCTGGAGAATACAAGGGTTCTCTTTGCTCTACATTCTGCAATGACACTTGTTACGTATGGTCTTTTTCAGAATGACCATTCTAACAGGTGTGAGGTGATGTCTTATTGTGATTTTGATTTGTTTCCCTGGTGATTACTGATGTTGAGTACCTTTTCATGTAGTACCTTCATGAGTACCTTTCATGGTACCTACTTTTGTATGTCTTCTTTTAAGAATGTCTATTCAGGGGCTCAGGTCATGATCTCTCAGTTCATGGGATCAAGCCCTGCATCAGGCTTCACCTGGACAGCACAGAGCCTCCTTGGGATTCTCTCTCTCTCTCTCTCTCTCTCTCTCTCCTCCTCCTCCTCCTCCTCTCCCCTACTGGTGTTCTCTCTCTGTCTCAAAATAAATAAATAAAAATAAAAGAAATGTCTATTCAATTCAATTGACCATTTTTTGATTGGGTTATTTGGATTTTTTCCTATTGAGTTATATGAGTTTCTTTTTTTATTTTTTTAATTTTTTTAATGTTTATTTATTTTTGAAAGAAAAAGACAGAGAATGAGTGGGAGAGGGGCAGAGAGAGAGAGAGACACAGAACTGGAAGCAGGCTCCAGGCTCCAAGCTTTCAGCACAGAGCCCAATGCAGGGCTTAAACTCTCAAGTGGTGAGATCATGGCCAGAGCCAAAGTCAGGTGCTTAACTGACTGATCCACCCAGGTGCCCTGAGTTATATGAGTTTCTTATATATTTTTGATATTAACTGTTTATCAGATATATGGCTTGCAAATACTTAACCTATTTCATAGGTTGACTGTTCACTCTCATGACTATTTCATTTGTTGTGAAGAAGACATTTTATTGTTTTGTTTACCTATTAAGATATATTTGCACTTAATTTTATTATTTTTAAATTTTAATTCCAGGGTAGTTAACATACAGTGTTATATTAGTCTCAGGTATACATTAGTGGTTCAACAATTCCATATATTACTCAATGCTCATCAAGATAAGTGTACTATTAATACTTTTTACCTATTTCATTCATCACACCAATACCTCCATTGTTTGTTGTTATTTTTAAGAGTCCATTTTTTGATTTGTCTCTTTTTTCTTTGTTCATTTGTATTATTTCTTAAATTCTACATATGAATAAAATTATATGGTATTTGTCTCTCTGACTGCCTTATTTCTCTTAGCATTGTACACTAGATCCATCCATGTTGTTGCAAATGGCAAGATTTCATTCTTTTTCATGACTGAATAATATCCATTACATACATACACACACACACACACAGACACACACACACACACACACACACACACTACATCTTTATCTGTTCATCTATCAATAAACACTTGGGTTACTTCCATAATTTGTTATAAATAATACTGCAATAAACACAGGGGTGCATATATCCTTTCAAACTGGTGTTCTCATATTCTTTGGGTAAATGCCCAGTAGTGTGATTACCAGATTATATGGTAGTTGTTTTTTTTTTTAATTTTTTGAGGAACCTCCATACTGTCTTCCAGAGTGGCTGAACCAATTTGCATTCCCACCAACAGTACAAGAGGGTTACTTTTGCTCTGCATCCTTGCCAATGCTTGTTTTTTGAGTTTTTTATTTTATCCATTTCTGACAGGTGTGAAGTGAAATCTCATGGTAGTTTCAATTTGCATTTCCTTGATGATTGATGATAAGTGATATTGAGCATCTTTTCTTGTGTCTGTTGGCCAACTGTATAACTTCTTAGAAGAAACATCTGTTTATGTCTTATGCCCTATTTTAATTAGATTATTTGTTTTTGTTTTTGTTGTTTTTTTTGGTTTTGGTTTTGGTTTTGGTTTTGGTTTTGGTGTTGAGTTGTAGAAGTGCCTTATATATTTTGGTCACTAACTCTTCATCAGATATATCATTTGCAAATATCTACTCCTATTCTGAAAAGTTGCTTTTAATTTTATTGATTGTTTCCTTCACTGTGCAGAAACTTTTCATTTTGATGCAATCTCAATTTTTGCATTTATTTCCCTTGCCATGGCAGATATATCTAGAGAGAAGCTGCTATGGTCAATGTCAAAGAAATTACTGCCTCTATTATTCTCTAGGATTTTAATGGTTTCTTGTCTTATATTTAGATATTTCATCCATTTTGAATTTATTTTTGTGTACGGTATAAGGAAGTAGTCCAGTTTCATTCTTTTGCATGTAGCTATTCAGTTTTCCCAACACCATTTGTTAAAGAGACTGTCTTTTTCACATTGCATATTCTTTGTTTCCTTTGGAAAAGATTAATTGACCATGCAATTGTGGGTTTATTTCTGGGATTTCTATTCTTTTCTATTGATCTACGTGTCTATATCGATGCCAGTAAGCATACTGTTTTGATTACTACAGCTTTGTAATATAACTCAAAGTCTGGAATTGTGATGTGGTTCCATGAAAATTTTAGGATGGTTTATTCTAGTTCTGTGTCACAGACTTTGAGTCTGGAGTTCTTTTTTGTCCAGCAAGACAGCAAATGCAAAATTGAATACCAGAGAGTGGCTAATGTCCAGGAAGAGACAAATTCCCGAACATGGGTTTTGTCTCTGTATTTATTGAGCTTTCAAGGTTTTACATATGTGGTGAATGCGCAAAAGAAAACAGTAAGATAGTGACCATTAATTTGTGTGTCATAATCAAAGGGTTGGGGGGGCGGCGAATGGCATTAGAAGTTGAGATTAAAGCACAATGGTATATTAGTGCCAGATGCCAGATGGACAGTGTTTCTCTGTGGGAGATACAGCAAAGTAACTGTTCTCTCCAAAGTGTAAGATTGCCAGAGCACGCTGCCTCAAGGCTAACAAGGCTTTCCCCATAACAAGGCTTTTGCCCCATATCAGCTTTCCACCTCCAACTGTTCTTGGATGCTTTCTTCCTGTGGAGGTGGTTTTCCACCCTAAGCCTTGTTTTACTTGGGCCCTTCTGCCCAGTGGCTGTGGCATTGGCTGCGCTTTCTGCCTCTATGCTTTGTCTTATTTAATGACTGGCCTTGAGCGCTTTTGCCCTGTGGCATCTTTCCGCCCTAAGCCGTGTTAACCCATTGGTGTTAGCATACAGAATTCTTAAACTTATTTCCCACAGTTCTGATAAAAAATGCTATTGGCATTTTGATAAGGGTTGCATTAAATGGCTTTAAATGCATTTAATTGGTTAGCTTAATTAAATGTATTAAATTCATTGCTTCGAGTAGTGTAGATATTTTAACAATATTTGTTCTTCCAATCCATAAGCATGGAGTGTCTTTCCATTTCTTTGTGTCATCTATAATTTCTTTCATCAATGTTTTATGGTTTACAGAGTACAGATATTTCATTTCTTTGTTTATGTTTATTCCTAGGTATATTATGGTTTGGGGTGAAATTGTAGATGGGATGGATTCCTTGATTTCTCTTTCTGCTGCTTCATTATTGGTGTATAGAAATGCAAGGGATTTCTATACATTAACTTTGTGTCCCATGACCTTACTGAACTCATTTATGAGATCTAGTAGGTTTTTGGTAGAGTCTTTTGGGTTTTCTACATAGAGTGCTATGTCATCTACAAATAGTGAGAGTTTTATTTCTTCCTTACCTATTTGGATGTCTTGCATTCCATTATCTTGTCTGACTGCTGTAGCTCAGACTACCAGTACTATGTTGAACAAAAGTGGTGAGAGTAGGCATTCCCATCTTGTTCTTAGCTTAGAGTAAAGCTCTCAGTTTTTAACTATGGAGTATTATGTTAGCTGTGGGGGGTTTTTTAAATTTTTTTAACGTTTATTTATTTTTGAGACAGAGAGAGACAGAACATGAGCGGGGGAGGGTCAGAGAGAGGGAGACACAGAATCTGAAACAGGCTCCAGGCTCTGAGCTGTCAGCACAGAGCCCCACGCGGGGCTCGAACTCACGGACCGCGAGATCGTGACCTGAGCCGAAGTCGGCCACCCAACTGACTGAGCCACCCAGGTGCCCCATCTGTGGGTTTTTTATATAGGTTTATATTGTGTTGAAGTATATTTCCTCTAAAGCTACTTTGTTGAGGTTTTTATGATGAATGGGTGTTGTACTTTGTCAAATGTTTTTTCTGTTTCCATTGAAATGATTACAGGATACTTATCTTTATTTTTTTAATATATGAAATTTATTGTCAAATTGATTTCCATACAACACCCAGTGCTCATCCCAAAAGATGCCCTCTTCAATACCCATCACCTACCTTCCCCTCCCTCCCACCCCCCATCATGATACTTATCTTTATTGATGTGATCTATCATGTTGATTGATTTGAAAATATTGAACCACTTTTGCATCCTGGGGATAAATCCCACTTAATTATGGTGAATAATTTTTTAATGTATTGTTGATTCAGCTTGTTAGTATTTTGTCGAGAATTTTTGCATTTATGTTCACCAAAAATATTGGCCTGCAGTTCTCTTTTTTGTGGTGTCTTTATCCGCTTTTGGTATCAGAGTAATTCTAGCCTCATAGAATAAATTTGGAAATTTCCTTCCTTTTCTATTTTTTGGAATGGTTTGAGAAGAATTGATATTAACTCTTCTTTAAATGTTTTGTAGAATTCATCTGTGAAACCATCTGGTCCTTGGGAATTTTTTGATTACTGATTCAATTTTATTGCTGGTAATTGATCTGTTCAAATTTTCTATTTCTTCCCACTTCAGTTTTGGTAGGCTATATGTTTCTAGGAATTTATCCACTTCTAGGTTGTCCAATTTGTTGGAATATATTTTTTCATAATATTCTGTTACAATTGTTTGTATTTTATGTGATATTTTTATTTCTCCTCCTTCATTTCTGTTTTGGTTTGAGTCCTCTCTCTGTCTCTCTTACTCTCTCTCTCTTTGTTGTTGTTGTTGTTGTTGTTGTTGAGTCTTGCTAGAGGTTTATCAATTTTCTTGATTTTTTTTTAAAAGAACCAGCTCCTGGCTTCATCGATCCGTTCTATTATTGTTTTTCTGCCTTTAGTTTCTATATTATTTATTTCTGCTCTAATACTATTTCCTTATTTCTTCTGGTTTTGGATTTTGTGCCTTGTTGTTTTTCTAGATCCTTTAAGTATAAGATTTAAAAAAAAATTTTTAATGTTTATTCATTGTTGGGAGGCAGAGAGAAACAAACAGAGTGTGAGCAGGGGAGGGGCAGAGAGAGGCAGACACAGAATTTGAAGCAGACTCCAGGCTCTGAGTAGTCAGCACAGAGCCTGATGCAAGGCTCGAACTCATGAACAGTGAGATCATGACCTGAGCCAATGTTGGATGCTTAACCGACTGAACCACCCAGGTGCCCCTAGAAATAAGATTTATTGCATTGCTGTAAACTTCCCTCTTGAACAGCTTTTGTTGCATCCCAAGGGTTTTGGATCTTTGTGTTTTTATATTCATTTTTTCCCATGTAATTTTTTTTATTTCTTCTTTGATTTCTTGCTTCACTTATTCATTATTTTATAGTATGTTATTTGACCTCCATGTATTTGTGCTCTTTCCATAATTTTTCTTGTGGTTAATTGTGAGTTTCATAGCATTGTGGTCAGACAAGATGCATGGTATGACTTTGATCTTTTAGAATTTGCTAAGACTTGTTTTGTGGCCTACCATGTATGTGTTCTATTCTGAAGAATGTTCTATATGCATTTGAAAACAATGTGTATTCTGCTGTTTTAAGATGGAATATTGTGAATATATCTGTTAAATATATCTGGTCCAGTGTGTCATTCAAAGCCACTGTTCCCTTACTGATTTCTGTTTGAATGATCTGTCCATTGATGTAAATGGGGTGTTAAAGTCCCCTACTATTATTGTTTTACTATTGATTAGTTCCTTTATGTTTGTTATTAACTGTTTTATGTATTTGGGTGCTTCCATTTAGGTGTGTAATTATTTACAATTGTTATTACTTCTTGTTGGATTGTCCCCTTTTATTATTAAAAAGTGTCTTTGTCTCTTGTTACAGTCTTTGTTTTAAAGTACATTTTGTGGAATATAAGCATTGCTACTCTGGTTTTTTTTCTACATCCATTTGCATGATAAATGTTTTTCCATCCTCTTAGTTTCAATCTGCATGTATCTTTAGGTCTGAAATGGGTCTCTTATAAGCAGCACATAGAAAGTTCTTGTTTTTTTTTAATCCACTCTGTCACTCTATGTCTTTTGATTGTAGTGTTTAGTCCATTTACATTCAACATAATTATTGATAGGTATGCTTTATTGCTATTCTTTTATTTGCTTCATTTTTTTTTTCTTTGTAGTTCTTCTCTGTTTCTTTTATTACTCTCTTGTCTCACAGTTTGCTGGATTTCTTTAAATATATACTTGGATTGCTTTCTCTTTAATTTTGTTTATCTATTACTAGTTTTTGATCTATTACCATTAGGTTTGTTTATAACATTTTCTACATATAGCAATCTATATTAAGTTGATGGTCACTTAAGTTTTAATTCATTCTTAATTCCTGTCCTCACCACATTTTAAGTATATGGTGTCACACTTTACCATATCTTATCTTACCTTATCTTATCATTTTACTATTTTGTGATTTTTATTGATATACTTCTTTCTGCTGCTTTTATCCTTCCTACTTTTCTTACTCTTGCTTGTGGCCTTTATTTTTCACTCAGAGTCTCTTTTAACATTTCTTATAGAACTGATTTAGTGGTCATGAACTCCTTTAACTTCAGTTTGTCTGGGAAACTATTTTGAATAATAACGTTGCTGGATAGAGATTCTTGGCTGAAGGTTTTTTTTTTTCCTTTCAGCATTTTGAATATAAGATGCCACTCCCTTCTGGCATGCAAATTTCTACTGAAAAATCCACTAATACCCTATGAGGTTTTCCTTTTATATAACTATCTTCTTTCCTTGATGTTTTTAGAATTCTCTCTTCATCACTACTTTTTGCCATTTTAATTACTATTTCTCTTACTGTGGACCTCCATGGATTGATTTTGTGTGTGGGGTGGGGGAGAATCTCCATGCCTTCTGAATCTGGATATCTGTTTCCTTCCCTAGATTAAGGAAGTTTTTAGCTATTATTTCTTCAAATAAATGTTCTGCCCCTTTTTCTTTTTGTTTTTCTGGGACTCCCTATAATGCAAATGTTATTACACTTGATGAAGTCACTGAATTCCCTAAGTCTATTCTCATTTTGCATAATTTTTTTGTCTCAGTTGTTCAGTTTGATTATTTTCCATTCCTCTGTCCTCCAGGTGGATAATTCATTCTTCTGCTTCCTCTACTTTGCTATTTATTCCAACTAGTTTATTTTTAATTTCATAAATTGTGTTCCTCATCTCTGATTGGCTTCTTTTTATCTCTTTATTAGGGTTCTCACTGAAGTCCTCCACTTTTCTCAAATCCAGTGAGTATCTTTGTGATTATTACTTTAAATTCTCTATCAGGAATATTACTTATCTTCATTTTGTTTAGTTAGGTCTTTTGCTGTGATTTTGTCTTGTTATTTCTTTTGGGACATATTCCTCTGCCTCCCCATTTATCTAACTGTCTGTGTCTGCTTCTGTGTGTTAGGAAACTGCTGCTTTTGAAAGTAATAGCATTATGAAGAAGATGTCTTATAGTGCCCTGCAGTGCAGTGTCACCCATTCACCAGAACCTGGCACTTCAGAGGAGTCTCCTGTATGTGTTGTGTGCATCCTGCTGTTGAGTCTTGGCTGCTTTTCTTTCAGTCCAGTCATCTGCAGTAGCTCTCTCTTTGCCTGTTGTGAGCAGTGTTTGGTCCCCAAGGTGTTAGTGGACTAGTCTGGGACCCCCTGGATCTTGAGTTTAATCAGACCAGATGTTTGCCAGAGATGCAGTTGCACCAAATTGCAGGGAACTTTCCCAGTATTGTCCCCTGAGAAGCTTTCACTGCTGAGTAGGGTCTACAATCAGACGAGCTGTCTGCCTCTAGCCCACTGCTGGAGGCTGTTGTCTGACTGAGTGTGGTTCTCTTCCCCTCAGACCAGGGCAGGAATCACTGTGGAATGATGCAGTTCCCTGTCAGTCATGCTTGTACAATGCCAGGTTTGTAGCCCCAGTTTGAATGGGCTCCCACCCCGAGCATATTGGAGGTCGGGGAACAGGTCACATAGTGCTCATAATGTTTGTGGCACTAGTGAGAGATGATGGGCTGCTGCTGCTCCTGGGACCTGACTGGCTGGGTGGGGTAAGTAATTTTAACAAGGTGCACACTGGTCTATCGCAGGGCCTGCCTCCACCACTGCTTCTGCTGACACCAAGGCCCCACAAAGCATGTAGGCCAGGTGACATCATATTGACAAGGTTTGGGCCTGTATTCTGGGGAAGTGACCCACAGCACCAGGACTGAGGCAAGCTGCTCAGGACAGGGAGGATCCGCCAGGGGTGGGACTTTGTATAAGCAATTTAGGTAGTGAAAAATCAATACACTGTCCATTCCCACAGATGGCTGTGAGTTTATGCTGGAGGTTGGTGGAGGAAAATGGCACCTGCCATCTCCTTAGTTCCTGTAGGAGTCTCCCTATGATCTCTGTCCCTCTGGTACAGGTTCTGAGATTAGTAAATATTTCTCTCTGCCATATGCCCCAGGCATTTTTTCAAACTGTTGCTTCTATGCTGTACTTCTGCAGGTTCTTTGTTATGTTGTGTCTTTAAGGATGGGGACTCAGCTTATCACCCTTCAGGCTCTCCCAGGACTGGAACTTAATGATTTTTTTAAGTTCCACTGGTTATTAAGAGCTCATAAAATTTGGTCCCTCTAGTTTTCAAAGTTAAATATCATAGGAATTCATCTTCCCCATGCTGGCTCCCTGGTGTGATAGTATGTTTCTCTCCCTTCTCCACATCTGTGGCTCCCTCCTATGAATGGCCATGGTCTGTTTAGCTCCCAGCTGCATCTCTACCCTCCTTACTCTTTTTGATATAGTCTCTTCTCTACCTTTAGTTATGGAGTTTGTTCTGCCAGTCTTGGGGTATTTTCTGGGCTATTTACATTGATGTGAATGTTATATAGTTGTACCCATGGGATGAGATGGGTTTAGCATCCTCCTACTTCACCATCTTCCCTTTCCCTCCTACAGAAGATTTTAATTTGGTGCAATTTCACGTATTTTTGCTTTTGTTGCCTGTGCTGTTGGTGTCATGATAAAAAAAAAAAAAGTGTTGCCAAGAAAAATCTCAAGATGTTTCCATATTTCCTTCTAGCAGATTTATAGTTTGGAGTCCTACCTTTAATTCTTTAATCCATTTTGAGTTAATTTTTGTATATAACATGAAATAAGGATTTAATCTCATTCTTCTGCATATGGATATCCAGTTTTACAAACACCATTTATTGAAGAGATTATCCTCTCCTCATTGTATGGGCTTGGCACTCTTGTTAAATATCAGTTGACTATAAATGTGTGTGTTTATTACTAGGTTCTATATTCAGTTCCATTAATCTATGTGTCTCTTTTTATGCCAGTATCAAAATGTTTTGATTATTATAGCTTTGTAATACATTTTAAAATCGAGGTGTGTGATGCCTCCAGCCATTTTCTTGTTTCTCAAGATTGTTTTGGCTATGCACAGTCTTTTGTGGTTCCATATGAATTTTAGGATTTTTTAAATATTTCTGTAAATTATATTATTGGGATTTTTATAAAAGTTGTACTGAATCTGTAGATCACTTTGGATAGTATGGACATTTTAATAATATTAATCCTTCCAATCCATGAACATGGGATGTCTTTCCATTTATGTGTGTCTGCTTTAATTTCCTTCAATAATGTTCTATTGTTCTCAGTGCATACTTTCTTGGATAAGTTTATTTCTAAATATTTTATTCCTTTATGTTGTTATGTAAATTGAATTATTTTCTTAATTTCATTTTCAGATAGTTTTTGTTGGTGTATAGATTGAACCAATTTTTTATACTGATTTTGTACTGTAGAAGTATACTTAAGTTATTAGTTATAGCAGTTTTTTATTGTTGTCATTGAGTCTTCTGGGTTTTCTACATATATGATCATGTCATAGCAAAGAAAGACAATTTTTCTTACTTTTCAACTTGAATTCCTTTTATTTCTTTTTCTTGCTTAATTTTTCTGACTAGGACTTTCAGTATTATGTTGAATAGCAGTGGTAACAGTGAGCATCCTTGCCCTGTATGAGGTTTTAGAGAAAGAGCTTTCAATTTTTTTTCATCAACTATGATATCATCTGTGGGCTTTTTTTTTTACTATATTTTTTTTATTTTATTTTTTATGAAATTTATTGACAAATTGGTTTCCATACAACACCCAGTGCTCATACCGAAAGGTGCCCTCCTCAATACCCATCACCCACCCTCTCCTCCCTCCCACCCCCCATCAACCCTCAGTTTGTTCTCAGTTTTTAACAGTCTCTTATGCTTTGGCTCTCTCCTATTCTAACCTCTTTTTTTCTTTTCCTTCCCCTCCCCCATGGGTTCCTGTTAAGTTTCTCAGGATCCACATAAGAGTGAAACCATATGGTATCTGTCTTTCTCTGTATGGCTTATTTCACTTAGCATCACACTCTCCAGTTCCATCCACGTTGCTACAAAAGGCCATATTTCATTTTTTCTCATTGCCACGTAATATTCCATTGTGTATATAAACCACAATTTCTTTATCCATTCATCAGTTGATGGACATTTAGGCTCTTTCCATAATTTGGCTATTGTTGAGAGTGCTGCTATGAACATTGGGGTACAAGTGCCCCTATGCATCAGTACTCCTGTATCCCTTGGATAAATTCCTAGCAGTGCTATTGCTGGGTCATAGGGTAGGTCTATTTTTAATTTTCTGAGGAACCTCCACACTGCTTTCCAGAGTGGCTGCACCAATTTGCATTCATCTGTGGGCTTTTTAATACATGGCCTTTATCATGTTGAGGGAAGTTCCTTCTACACCTATTGTGTGTGTGTGTGTGCATGTGTGTGAATCATGAATGGATGTTGAATTTTGTAAAATGTTTTTCTATATCCATTGAGATAATCATATAGCTTTTATGTTGCCTTTTGTTAATATAGTATATCATGTTAATCAATTTGTGTAACACATTAATCAATTTGTGTAAGTTGTATCCCATGGATCCCATTTTGTCATCCTTTTAATGTGCTGTTGAATATTGTTTGCTAGATTTTCTTGAAGATTTTTGCATCTATTTTCATTGGTAATATCATCCTATAGTCTTCTTGTAATGTCTTTCTTTGGCTTTGGTCACAAGGTGATGCTGGCTTCAAAAAAGAAGTTTTAGAATGTTTCATCTTCTATGTTTCTTATGAGTTTAAGAAGGATTGATATTAAATCTTCTTTAAATGTTTGGTAAAATTCCACCCATGAAGCCAATTGGCCCTGGGCTTTTATTTGTTGAAAGGATTTTGATTGTTGCTTTTACTGCTTCAATCTCCTTATCAGTTTTTGGTCTGTTCAGGCTTTCTATTTCTTCTTGATATAGTCATCATAGGTTGTACATTTCTAGGAATTTACCCATTACTTCTAGGGCATATAATTTGCATATAATTGCTAGAGTCCCTTACAATATTTTTTATTCCTGCAGTGTACATTATAAAGTCTCCTCTTTTATTTTTATATTTTCATTTATTTAAGCTCTTTGTCCTGTTTTCTTTACTGTACCCAAGGGTTTGTTGATTTTATTTACATTTCCACAAAATAAATTATTAATTTTGTGGATTCTTTTTCTATCTTACTATTCTCTATTTGAATTTTTTCTGCCATAATCTTTATTATTTCCTTTATTCAGCCAATTTTGGGCTTAGTTTGTTCTTTTTTTGTTGTTCCTTAAAATGTAAAATTGGGTTGTTCATCTGACATCATTCTTTTTGTTGTTGATGGTGGTGTTTATCACTATAAATTTCCCTCTTAGTGCTTATTTTGCTGCATCCTATAATTTGGGTATATTGTGTTTTGAGTTTTGTTTGTCTAGATATTTTTTTAAATTTATTTTTTACTTCCTCTTTGACCCAATAGTTAAAAAAGAGTTCAAGAGTGTGAGATTTTGTTTTCACATACTTGTGATTTTCCCATTTTCTTGATGCTATTGATCCCTACCTTCAGATCACTGTGGTCAAAAAATATGATTTCTATCTTTTAAAGTTTGCCAAGACTTGTTTTATAATATAACATGCGATTTATCATGGAGAATGTTATATTTGTGATTGACAAGACTATGTATTCTTCTGCTGTTGGACAGAAAGTTCTGTATATGTCTTTTAGTTTCATTTGATCCGTGATATTTTTTAAGCTTGCTGTTTCTTTATGGATTTTGTCTGAATGTTCTATCCATTAATGAAAATGAGGGAGAGAAGTCTTCTATTATTGCTTTCAATTTCTTTTTCTCAGAAATTTCAATTTTTACTTTATACACTGACGAGCTCTGATGTTGGGTGCATATATACTTAAAATTGTTCATATGTTCCTGTTTAATTTTCTTTTTATCACTATAAAATGACCTTTGTTTCTGGAGATTGTTTTCTCTTAAAGTCTATTTTGTCTAAGTATAGAACTCCTGTTTTCTTTTGGTTACCATTTTTTAATCCCTTTACTTTTACCCTACGTGTGTCCTTGAATCTAACATCAGTTTCTTATAGACAGCATATAGCTGGATTCTGCTTTTTTATTCATTCATCCAATCTCTATAATTTGAATAGGGAATTTAATTCATTTACATTTAAAGTAATTTTTGATAAGGACGGATTTATTCTTGCCATCTTTTTAAATATATTCTGTTTGTCTGTAGTTCTTTTATCATTCTTTTTCTCTCTAGCTGTCTTCCTTTGTGTTTGTTTATTGTATCGATAGATTTGATTCCTTTCTCTTTTTATTTTGTGAAGCTTCTGTGGATATTTTTCTTGTGAAAACCATGGGGCTTACATAAGATATCTTGTACGTATATCAGTCTATTTTAAGCTGATAATAATTTTACTTCATAGAAAAGTCCTCCACGTTTATCTCTCCTTCCCTTACCTTATATGCTATTGATATCACAATTTATGTCTATTTATATTATGTATCCATTAATATAGTTTAATTATAATTATTTATAATTCTTTTATTTTTATACTGGAGTTAGTAGTGATTTACCAACCACAATTTTAGTAATACAGCAATATAATAATAAAGTAATTATGATTTTCTCTATATATTTACCATTACCAATAAGTTTTATGCTTTCCTTTTCTCTTATGTTACTATGTAGCATCCTTTCAACTTGAATAATTGTTTTTAGCATTTATCATAAATGGTGATGATAAATGGTGATGAACACATTCAGCTTTTGTGTGTCTAAGAAAGTATACCCCCTCCATTTTTTTAGGATAGGTTTGCTAGGTATAATAGTCTTGATTGATTAGGATAAGTTTGCTAGGTATAATAGTCTTAATAGTCTTCTTTATTAATTTCTTTCTGCACTTTGAATATATCATCCTTCTCTCTTCGGCCAACAGTATTTTTGCTGAAAACTCTGCTGATAGTTTAAGGGGGTTCCCTTGTATACAAACAGCTGTTTTTCTTATGCCACTTTCAAAATTATCTTTGTTTTTAAATTTTGACAGTTTGATTATGTGTCTCAATATCTCTTTCGATTCATTTGTTTAATTTCCATTGGGATTTCTGGATATGGATATCCATTTTTTTTATCTAGGTTTTGTCTAGGTTTGGGAATTTTTTAGCTATCTGAATAACCTTTCTGCAACCTTTTTCTTTTCTCCTTCTGGGACTCCCATAACACTTTTATTGGTTTTCTTAGTGAACCCCGTAAATCTCTTCAGCTTTCTTCCACATTGTATTCCTTTTTTCTTCTCTGGATAATTTCTAATTATCTATCTTTCAGGTTGCTGATTCTTTTTGCTGATTGATTTAGTCTTCCACTTAATTCCTCTAATGAATTTTTCAGTTCAGTTATTGAATTCTTTAGCTGTATGATTTTACTTGGTACTTTTAACATATTTTCTGCTTTGAAATTCTGTTTGTTCATTTATTGCTTTTCTGGCCCTGGTAAACATTTTTTATAACTTACATTTGGAATTATACGTCAAGTAAGTTATATACCTCCATTTCATTCATGTTGGTTTCTCAAGATTTGTCTTGTTCTTTTATTTGGAAAATATTTTCCTGTTTCTTCATTTTCTCTGATGTTGTTTGTTTCTACACATTAGCTAAAACAGTCTCCTTTTCCAGTCTTTACAGACTGGCCTTATATAGGAAATTAACCTTACTGATCAACCTAACCAAAGAATATGGGTGCCTGTGTTTGTCCAAATACTGTCTTTGTTCTTACTGGCCTCCAGGAGATGATAGTATCCCAAATTCTGTCAGTTGTCTGAGACAGACAAGATAGAAGCCAATCCCTCACATAGAAGCCCAAAGTTGGGACACTAGATACGTAGTTTAATTTCTTCTAATCTCACAAAGAAACTGGAACTGGAGTTTATCACCAACTTGCTCTGCACTAATGTATGAAGAGAAGCTGTAGCATACATTCTTTCAGACCATGCTTTCTTTAAAATTCTTGCTTTACTCTTTGTCACCCTGAGAGGCATAGCAAATTCCAGCAACAGTCAGCTCCTAGGGACAAGTGTTAGAAGACAAGCCTTTGGACAACAGCTGGAATAGTCAGAGAACTAGTTATATAGTCCAACTCCTTCCAGGTAGAGACTAGAGTCTCAGTTTTATCAATGGATCAAGCTGGAGGAAAAAGCTGCATGAAGTTCCCAAACACCTTTTCAAGCTCCCAAATGACCCCCTGGGCTCCCAGATGCAGGATAGTTAGTAACAAGACCCTCAGGTAGCACCTTCAAAAGTCAGAGCATTAGATGTGCAGTATAAACCTTTCAGGGACAGACAGGAAGCTAGACTTTGTTTGCAGCTCATTTGTGTTCAGTAAGGGTGGAGAGCCATATGAAGTACTTGAATCCTCACTTAAAACTGCTACTTTTTCCTGTGGTCCTAAGGGACAAGTAAATGTTATTCTTTGTCAGCTCCCAGGGTTAGGAAAGCTAGGAGTTAGTCCTTCAGGTGCCACCATAAAAGTTGTGGCGCTATATGGGTCATTCCAGGGGTCTTCCAGGGAGAAACTGGAGGCTTTATTTTATCACTGGAGTTCCCTGGGGAGAAATAATTCAACAAGTACCCACACACCCATTTAAGTTCCCAGAGGACCCTGTCAGCTTCCAGATGCAGACTAGTTTAAAGCTAGACCCTTGGATAGCAGTTAGGACATTAGATTTGCTGCACTGAATATGAGACATCCCAATGACCTACCTTTCCCATGGTGATAATAAGGGCAAACCATTTGGATGTCTCTTCTCAACCAGGCCCAAATCATATCACAGAGCTATACGCCAGCTGTAATAGGTCAATAAGATTCATATCACCCTCATAGAGAGTCACCCTCACTAGAGGTAATTACTCACAAAACAGAGGTTCCAAGTTATGAATAGTAAGCCAATTTGGCCAATCACCCACTAGTGTCCCTTCATAGAACAGTGATATCACTCTGGGAAAAGTGGATGATTATCTTCTGCAATTTTATCTTAAAAAATAAGCAGGTAATGATGACAAAGAACTCTCCAGATCTGCCTGAGAAGACAGACTTTATTTGAAACAGAGAACTTAGAATACCTAAAGATGTTATTTTTAAAATGGAAATCTGGATGAAGAGCAATTAGGAGAGCAGGAAACATAACTCCAAAATACTAATAATGGCATAGCATAGCAACAGGAAGTTTAACAGAAGGAAACAGAGAAAAGAAAGTCAAGAAGAGCCCTCCCTGGAAATAAGGGATCACAGTGAATCTTGCCACTCAGAATTCCTGTATGCAAGTGCTAGACTGTAATCAGAGCAAGGGTAGAGTAGATGTGAAAGCATTCCTCAAGCTACACACAGATGCATCAACAGTGTAGTTCTCACTGGTACAAGGGACTTAAACACAGTCTCTGACTACTGACTGAATCAGCTACTCCGACCCAAAGGCAAAGTCTAAGATGCCAAACTAAGAAGTAAAACTACACAAATACCTGGTGTGTGGAAGACTGTGTGTGCATTAACAATGCTATATCTCTTAGAAGTAAACAGCAAAGGAAAAGCCAAGTTCTTAGTCTTTGATGAACATGGATCAAAAACATAAATTCAAAAACATACTGATACATCTGTCCAATGATAAAAAGTAAATATCTATCTTCCAAGGAAACATAAGCACAACCATCAGCCAAAATTAAATTAAGCTCACCATGGAACAGTCTGTAGGTAATCAGGCTAATAAATAATAAATATAAAAGTAATAAATCCTAGCAAATATTTTAGAAATATAGATGGATGACTACTCCTGGGTAGACCATATGATAGGTCATGAAGCAAGTTTAATAAGTGTAAAAAGAATGACATTATATAAAGTATATTCTCCAATCAAAAAAGGATAAAATTAGAAAACAAGAAAAGGAATTTTATAAAATTCACAAATATATGAAAATCAAAACACTTCAATATAAATTACATTTAAATCAATAGAACAAAATAGAGAGTCCAGAAATAAACCCACATTTATATGGTCAATTAATTTTCAACAAAGGAAGCAAAATATATGAAGAAAAAAGATAATCTCTTGAATAAATAGTGTTGGGAAAACTGGACAGCTACATGTAAAAGAAAAAATGAAACCATACCACTTTGCTACACTACACACAAAAATAAAATAAAGACTTAAAGATAAGACTGGAAATCATAAAATTCCTAGAAGAAAACATAGTAATGTTTTAACATCAGTCTTAACAATGTTTCTTGAATCTCTCCTCAGGCAAGGACAAAAAAAAAAAAAGCAAGAGAGACTATATCAAACTAAAATGCTTTTTAATGACAAAGGACTCCATCAAAAACAAAAAAGGTAATATACTGAACGGGAGAAGATGTTTGCAAATGATATATTTAATATCGGGTTAAGATCCAAAATGCAGTATTTAAAAAATGTACCCAACTCACTAACTAAAAACACAATCGAACTTGAAAATGGGCAGTGGACCTGGATAAATACTTCTCCAAAAAAGACACAGATGGCCAACAGACACATAAAAGAAGTTCAACATTTCTAATCATCAGGGAAACATATCTGACACAATAGAACATCTACACATGAAAAAAACTCTCAACAAACTATCTTGAAAAGAAACATATTGCAACATCCTAAAGGCCATATATGAAAAGCCAACAGCCAATATCACATTCAGTGGTGAAAAATGAGAGCTTTTCTTCTAAGATCAGAAAGAAAATGGTAATATTTATTCACACCACTTCATTCAACATACTACTAGAAGTTCTAGTTGTAGGAATCAGACAAAAGAAAGGAATAAAAGGCTTTCAAATTGATTTTTTAAAAAGTAAAACTTTCACTCTTTGCATATGACAAGATATTACATATAGAAAACCATATATATAGAAAATTATATATAGAAAACCCTAAAGACTACACCAAAAACCTACTAGAACTAATAAATGAATTCATCAAAGTCACAGGATACAAAATTAATATAGAGAAATCTGTTTTATTTCTACATATTAAGAATAAAGCAGCAGACAGAGAAATTAAGAAAATAATCACATTTACAATTACACCAAAATAATAAAGTACTGATAAACTTAACCAAGGAAAACAAAGACCTGTACTGTAAAAACTATAAAACACTGATGAAAGAAATCAAACATAACACAAACAAATGAAAAGACATTCCATGCTCATGAACTAGAAGAACCAATACTGCTAAAATGTCCATACTACCTAAATCAATCTACAGAATTTTTTTAAGTTTATTTATTTTGAGAGAAAGAGCATGCAAGAAGGGGAAGAGCAGAGAGAAAAGGAGAGAGGGAGAATCCCAAGCAACTCCACACTGTCAGCACAGAGCCAATGAGGGGCCTGAACTCACAAACTATAAGATCATGACCTGAGCCAAAATCAAGAATCAGATGTTTAACCAACTGAACCACTCAGGCACCCCCAATCTACATATTTAATGCAATCCCTATCAAAATACTAACAACATTTTCCACAGAACTAGAGCAAATCATCCTAAAATGTGTATGGAACCACAAAAGACCCAAAGTATCCAAAGCAATCTTGAGAAAACACAAAGCTAGAAGTATCACAATCCTAGATTTCAAGATATACTACAAAGCTGTAATAACTCAAAGCAATCTTGAGAAAACACAAAGCTAGAAGTATCACAATCCTAGATTTCAAGATATACTACAAAGCTGTAATAACTCAAAGCAATCTTGAGAAAACACAAAGGTAGAAGTATCACAATCCTAAACTTCAAGATATATTACAAAGCTGTAATAACCAAGACAGTATGGTACTGGCACAAAAATAGACACATGAATCCCTGGAACAGAACAGAAAGCCCAGAAATAAACTCACACTTATATGCAACAAAGGGGGCAAGAACATACAATGGGGAAAAGAGAGTCTCTTCCACAAATGGTACTGGGAAAACTAGACAGCGACATGCAAAACACTGAAGCTGGACCATTCTTTTACCCCATATGCAAAAATAATTCAAGATGGATTAGAGACCTAAATGTGATATCTGAAACCATAAAGCTCCTAAAAGACATAAGCAGTAATTTCTCTGACATAATCCATAGAAAAATTTTTCTAGATATGTCTCCCCAAGCCAAGGAAAATAAAATCAAAAATAAACTATTGGGATCACACCAAAATAAAAAGGTTTGCAACATGAAGGAAATCATTAACAAAATGAAAAAGGCAAACTACTGAATGGGAGAACATATTTGCAAATAATATATCTGATAAAGCATTAATATCCAAAATATATAAAGAGCATATACAACTCAACACCAAAAATTTTTCTTTAACTAAAAAATGGGCAAAGGACCTGAAATAGATGTTTTTCCAAAGAAGACATACAGATGACCTACAGAGACATGAAAAGATGCTCAACATCACTATCATCAGGGAAATGCAAATCAAAATCATAAGATATCACCTTATACCTGTCAGAATTTCTAGAATAAAAAAGACAAGAAATAACAAGTATTGATGAGGATGTAAAGAAAAAGGAGCCCTCAAGCACTGTTGGTAGGAATGTAAACTGGTGCAGTCACTGTGGAAAACAGTATGGAGATTCCTCAAAAAATTAAAAATAGAAATACCTTATGATCCAGTAATTCCACAACTGGGTATTTACCTAAAGAGTATATACACCTTATTTGAAGGTATATATGCAGGCTTGTGTTTATTGCAACATTATTTACAATAGCCCAGACATGGAAGCAACCCAAGTATCAACTGACAGATGAATGGATAAAGAAAATATCACACACACACATACACACACACACATACTGAATATTACTCAGTCATAACAAAGAATAAGATCCTGTATTTGCAACAACATGGATTGACCTAGAGGATAGGACTGACCTAAGTGATGTAAGTCTTATGGAGAAAGATAAATACTGTATGATTTCATGTATATATGAAATTTAAGAAAGAAATACCAAATGAACAAACAAAACAGAAACAAATTCATAGATGCCATTTGATGGTTTCTTGAGGTAAAAGGGCTGGAGGAACAAGCAAAATAGGAGAAGGAAATTAAAAGGTAAAAACTTATAGTTAAAAAGTCAGAGAGATGTAATGTATAGGGACTATAATCCATTAATCTTGTAACAATTTTGTACGGTGACAGATGGTAGCTAGACTTATTGTGGTAATCACTTCATAATGTATATAAATGTTGAATCACGACATTGTACACCTGAAACATAACATTGTATGTCAACTGCACTTTAATTTAAAAAAAAAAACAGTACATTGCGTTGAATGTGTAGATTGCTTTGGGTAGTATTGATATTTTAACAATATTTATTCTTCTAATACATGAGCATGGAATATTTTTCCATTTCTTTGTATCAGTCAAACTAGACTAAAAAAAAAGGATTGTAACAAGAGATGAAGAAAGGCACTAAAGGAGACAATCCAACAAGAAGATATAATGATTGTAAATATTTATGTATCCAAAATGGGAGCACTCAAATATATGAAAAGATTAATAACAAACATAAAGGAATTCATTCATAATAGCACAATAATAATAGGGGAATTAACAACTCACATCAATGGACAGATTGTCTAAATGGAAAATCAATAAGGAAACCATGGCCTTGAATGACACACTAGATCAGATGGACTTAACAGATATATTCAGAATATTCTGTTCTAAAACAGTATAATATACATTGTTTTCAAGTGCACATGGGACATGCTCCAAAATACATAGTAGATCACAAATCAGGCCTCAACACATTCAACAAAATGGAAATTATACCATGCACCTTTTCTAACCACAATGCTATGAAACTTGAAATCAACCACAAAAAAGTGTGGAAATATCACAAAAATATATGGAGGTTAAATAACATGTTAACTAAATAATGAATGAGCCAACCAGGAAATCAAATAAGAAAATTAAAAATATGTAGAAACAAATGAAAATGAAAACACAATGATCCAAAACCTGTGGGATGCAGCTAAAGTGGTCCTAAGAGAAAAGTATATAGTAATACAGGCCTACCTGAAGAAGAAAAAAAAATTCAAATACACTACTTAACCTTACATCTAAAGGAGCTAGGAAAGTACACAAATGAGGCCTAAAGAGAGCATAAGGAAGGAAATAATAAATACTAGAGCAAAATAAATGAGCAAAAATAAAGCAATAGAATAGATTAATAAAGCCAGGAGCTAGTTCTTTGAAAAGATTAATAAAATTGACAAACCTCTAGCCAGACTTATCAAAAAGAAGAGAAAGACCCAAATAAATAAAATCATAAATAAGAGAGGAGAAATAACAACCAACACCACAGAAATAAAATTATAAAATCACACTATGAAAACTTTTATGCCAACAAATTCAAAAGCCTGGAAGAAATGGATAAATTTCTAGAGACATACAAACTACCAACACCGAAACAGAAGAAATAGAAATTTGAATAGACAGGTAATGAGCAAGGAAATTGAATCAGAAATCAAAAACTCTGAACAAACTAAAGTCCAGGGCTAGGTAGCTTCACAGGCAAATTCTACCACACATTGAAAGAAGAGTTAATACTTATTCTTCTCCAACTCATCCAAAAAATAGAAAAGGAAGAAAAACTTGCAAACTCATTTTATGAGGCCAGCATTACCTGATACCAAAACAAGATAAAGACTCCATTAAAAAAGGAAACTACAGCCAAATATCCCTGATGAACATGGATTTTAAAATTGTTGATAAAATACTAGCAACTATAATCTAGCAACACATTAAAAAATCATTTACTATGATAAAATAGGAATTATTCCTAAGTTACATGTGTGGCTCAATATTTTCAAATCAATCAATGTGATAGACCACATAAATAAAGGAAAAGAACCATGTGACGCTTTAAACAGATGCAGAGAAAGCATTCGACAATGTACAATATCGATTCATGATAAAAACTCTCAACAAAGTAGGTTAAGAGAAAACATACTTGAACACAATAAAGACCATATGTAAAAAAAAAAAAAAAGCTCATATTATCCTTAATGGGGAAAAACAAAGTTTTTCCTCTATAGTCAGGAACAAGACAGAGATGTCCATTCTCACCATTGTTATTTAATGTAGTACTGGAAGTTCTAGCCACAGCAATCACAAATAAATAAATAAATAAATAAGTCATCCAAGTCAGCAAGGAAGAAGTAAATCTTGCACTGTGTGCAGATGATACAATACTCTATATAGAAAACCCAAAAGATTCTACCAAAAAGTTGCAAGGACTGATGAACAAATTCAGTAAAGCCATAGGATACAAAATCAACATACAGAATCTGTTACATTTTTATACACCAATAATGACGCAGCTGAGAAATTAAGAAAATGATTCCATTTGAAATTGATCAAAAACAATGATACCTAGGAATAAATGTAACCAAAGAAGTGAAAGACCTGTTCTCTGAAAACTATAAAACACCAAAGAAAGAAATTGAAGATGACACAAAGAAATGGAAAGACACTCCATGCTCATAGTTGGAAGAACAAATATTGTTAAAATGTCTATACTACCTAAAGCAATCTACACATTAAATGCAAATCCTATCAAAATTCAAACAGCACTTTTCCCAGAGCTAGAATAAAAAATTCTAAAATTTGTATGGAATCACAAAAGACCCCAAATAGCCAAACCAATCTTGAAACAGAAAAGCAAAGCTGGAGGCATCACAATTCTGGATTTCAAGTTATATTACAAAACTGTAGTGATCAAAATAATATGGTACTAGTATAAAAATAGACACATAGATTAATGGAACAGAATAGAGAAGCCGGAAATGAAACCAGAACAACATGGTAAATTAATCCTCAACGAAGCAGGAAAGAATAGCCGATGGAAAAACACACAGTCTCTTCAACAAATGGGATTAGGAAAACTAGACAGAAATATTCAAAAGAATGGAATTAGACCACTCTGTTACACCACACACACACACACACACACACACACACACAAATCAAAATGAATTAAAGACCTAAATATGAGACAGGGAACCATAAAATTTCCATAGGAGAACACAGGCAGTAACCTCTCACATCACCCATAGCAATTTCTCTATAGATACGTCTCCTGAGGCAAGGGAATCAAAAGCAAAAATAAACTATTAGGACTTCATCAAAATAAAAAGCTTCTGCACAGTGAAGGAAACAATCAACAAAACTAAAGGACAATCTTCATAATGGGAGTATATACTTGCAAATGACATAGCTTATAAAGGGTTAGTACCCAAAATCTACAAAGAACTTACCAAACTCAACACCCCAAAATCAAATAATCCAATTAAAATTGGGACAGAAAACACGAATAGACATTTTTCCAAAGAGGATATCCAGATGGCCAACATGCACATGAAAAGAAGCTCAACATCATTTACCATCAGGGAAATGAAAATCAAAACTATAATGAGACTCACACCAGTCAGAATGTCTAAAAACTACAATGAGACTCACATCTGTCAGAATGTCTAAAATCAATAATCCAAGAAACAACCGGTGTTGGTTAGGATGTGGAGAAAGCAGAACCTTCTTGAATCATTAGTGGTAATGAAAACTGGTGCAGCCACTCTGTAAAGCAGTATGGAATTTCCTCAAGAAGTTAAAAATACAACTACCTTACAATCCAACAATTGCACTACTACATATTTATCTAAAGAATACAACAGTACTAACTCAAACGGATACATGCACCCCAATGTTTATAGCAGCATTATCCCCAACAGCCAAATGATAGAAACAATCCTAGTGTCCATCGAGTGATGAATGGATAAAGAAGATGTGGTATATATACCATGAAATATTATTCAGTCATAAAAAAGAATGAAGTCTTGCTATTTGCAATGACATGGATGGAGCTATAGAGTATTATGCTAAGTACATCAGTCAGAGTAAGACAAATACCATATGATCTCACTAATATGTGGAATTTAATAAACTAAGCAAACCAGCAAAGAAAGAAAAAGACATAGAGGCAAACTTAGAGATTCTTAATATAGAGAACAACCTGATGAGTGTGGGGTGTGGGTGTAGGGATGGTTTAAATAGGTGATGGGATTTAGGAAGTGCACTTGTGATGAGCATTGGGTGTTTTATGCATACGAATCACTAAATTGTATACCTGAAATTAATACCACACTGTATGTTAACTGACATACAAGTGTGAGATGATATCTCATTCAGTTGTATACCTTAACAATATATAAATAAATAAATAAATAATGAAATTTTAAAAATTTATTTAAAATAGCATAAATAAGAATAAAGTATTTTGGAATACATTTTATAAAATAAATGTAAGACTTGTACATTGAAAACTACAAAGTATTTTTGAAAGATAGTGAAGAAGATCTAAATAAAAGAAAACATCCCATGTTCATGGATCAAAACAATATTGTTAAATGGAAATACTCAACAAATTTATGTACAGGTTATCTGTGTCAGAATCCCATTTTGAATTTTTTTGCCTCTATTGGCAAACTGGTCCTAAAATTAGGAAACACAAAGGACCAAAAATAGCCAACGATATTGAATAGGATGAACAGATTTGGAAG
Source organism: Prionailurus bengalensis (assembly GCF_016509475.1). NCBI lineage: Eukaryota > Metazoa > Chordata > Mammalia > Carnivora > Felidae > Prionailurus > Prionailurus bengalensis. Next base: position 110,523,634 of record NC_057345.1, read on the forward strand.
ATTCATACTTCCTGATTTCAAACTTACTACAGGACTATAGTAATTGAGATAGTGTTGAATTTACCATGAATGATCACATAGTGTATGGTTTCATTGACATAAAATCTTCAAAACTGACAAATCCACAGAGACTGAAATTAGACTAGTGATTGCCTAGGTTTGGGGGAAGAGGAAAGGAAGTAGCTGCTAGTGGATGTGGGATTTCGTTTCAAGATAGTGAAAAATTTATTTATTTATATTGTGGTGATGGTTGCACAACTCTTTGAATGTACTAAAAATCAATGAATTGCATACTTCAAAAGATGAATTTTATGATAAGTGAATTATAATTCAAAATTGTGTTTAAATGATTAATAAATAATTGTTTTGAACAACTTTATGATAACTAATTTGTCAACAAATTACTTAAAAAACACAATTTATCAAAACTGACACAAGAAGAATAGATCTGAATTAAAAATATGAAAACACAAATGATTGTTTAAGAAATTAAATATCTACTTAAAATCTTTTTATAAGAAAACTTTACACATAGTGGTTTCACTGGTGAATTAATTCTATCAAAAAAAGGAAGATATAAAATCATTATTCAACAAAGTCCTTCACAGAAAGAGAAAATGGGAGCACTCCCCAGTGCATCTTTATTATTTATGCATATCCCTGTTATAAAAAAAAAAATCTTACCAAGGTATTTCTATACAGAAAATTTGAGATCAATGTTATTCATGAATGTAGTGTGAAAATCCCAGACAAAATATTAGCAAAAGTTAATTAAACAATATCTTAAAAGTATAATGTATCATACTCAAACAAGTTTTAAGGCAAGAATAAAATATTTGCATTTTTTTTTTATTTTTTTAGTGTTTTTATTGTTTTTTTTCAATATATGTTTATTGTCAAATTGGTTTCCATACAACACCCAGTGCTCATTCCAAAAGGTGCCCTCCTCAATACCCATCACACACCCTCCCCTCCCTCCCACCCCCCATCAAACCTCTGTTTGTTCTCAGTTTTTAAGAGTCTCTTATGCTTTGGCTGTCTCCCACTCTAACCTCCTTTTTTTTTTTTTCCTTCCCTTCCCCCATGGGTTTCTGTTAAGTTTCTCAGGATCCACATAAGAGTGAAACCATATGGTATCTGTCTTTCTCTGCATGGCTTATTTCACTTAGCATCACACTCTCCAGTTCCATCCATGTTGCTACAAAGGGCCATATTTCATTCTTTCTCATTGCCACATAGTACTCCATTGTGTATATAAACCACAGTTGCTTTATCCATTCATCAGTTGATGGACATTTAGGCTCTTTCCATAATTTGGCTATTGTTGAGAGTGCTGCTATAAACATTGGGGTACAAGTGCCCCTATGCATCAGCACTCCTGTATCCCTGGAGTAAATTCCTAGCAGTGCTATTGCTGAGTCATAGCGTAGGTCTATTTTTAATTTTTTTGAGGAACCTCCACACTGTTTTCCAGAGCGGCTGCACCAGTTTGCATTCCCACCAACAGTGAAGAGGGTTCCCGTTTCTCCACATCCTCTCCAGCATCTATATTCTCCTGATTTGTTCATTTTGGCCACTCTGACTGGCGTGAGGTGATATCTGAGTGTGGTTTTGATTTGTATTTCCCTGATGAGGAGCGACGTTGAGCATCTTTTCATGTGCCTGTTGGCCATCCAGATGTCTTCTTTAGAGAAGTGTCTATTCATGTTTTCTGCCCATTTCTTCACTGGGTTATTTGTTTTTCAGGTGTGGAGTTTGGCGAGCTCTTTATAGATTGTGGATACTAGCCCTTTGTCCGATATTATCATTTCTAAATTTCTTTTCCCATTCCGTTGGTTGCCTTTTAGTTTTGTTGGTTGTTTCCTTTGCTGTGAAAAAGCTTTTTATCTTCATGAGGTCCCAATAGTTCATTTTTCCTTTTAATTCCTTGCCTTTGGGGATGTGTCAAGTAAGAAATTGCTACAGCTGAGGTCAGAGAGGTATTTTCCTGCTTTCTCCTCTAGGGTTTTGATGGTTTCCTGTCTCACATTCAGGTCCTTTATCCATTTTGAGTTTATTTTTGTGAATGGTGTGAGAAAGTCGTCTAGTTTCAATCTTCTGCATGTTGCTGTCCAGTTCTCCCAGCACCATTTGTTAAAGAGACTGTCTTTTTTCCATTGGATGTTCTTTCCTGCTTTGTCAAAGATGAGTTGGCCATACGTTTGTGGGTCTAGTCTGGGGTTTCTATTCTATTCCATTGGTCCATGTGTCTGTTTTTGTGCCAATACCATGCTGTCTTGATGATTATAGCTTTGGAGTAGACGCTAAAGTCTGGGCTTGTGATGCCTCCTGCTTTGGTCTTTTTCTTCAAAATTACTTTGGCTATTCGGGGCCTTTTGTGGTTCCATATGAATTTTAGGATTGCTTGTTCTAGTTTCGAGAAGAATGCTGGTACAATTTTGATTGGATTGCATTGAATGTGTAGATAGTTTTCGGTAGTATAGACATTTTGACAATATTTATTCTTCCAATCCATGAGCATGGAATGTTTTTCCATTTCTTTACATCTTCTTCAATTACCTTCATAAGCTTTCTATAGTTTTCAGCATGCAGATCTTGTACATCTTTGTTTAGATTTATTCCTAGGTTTTTATGCTTCTTGGTGCAATTGTGAATGGGATCAGTTTCTTTATTTGTCTTTCTGTTGCCTCATTGTTAGTGTATAAGAATGCAACTGATTTCTGTACATTGATTTTGTATCCTGCAACTTTGCTGAATTCATGTATCAGTTGTAGCAGACTTTTGGTGGAGTGTATCGGGTTTTCCATGTATAATATCATGTCATCTGCAAAAAGTTAAAGCTTGACTTCATCTTGGCCAATTTTGGTGCCTTTGATTTCCTTTTGTTGTCTGATTGCTGATGCTGGAACTTGCAACACTATGTTAAACAACAGCGGTGAGAGTGGACATCCTTGTGTTCCTGATCTCAGGGAGAAAGCTCTCAGTTTTTCCCCTTTGAGGATGATGTTAGCTGTGGGCTTTTCATAAATGGCTTTTATGATGTTTAAGTATGTTCCTTCTATCCCGACTTTCTCAAGGGTTTTTATTAAGAAAGGTTTCTGAGTTTTGTCAAAGGCCTTTTCTGCATCGTTTGACAGGATCATATGGTTCTTTTCTTTTACTAATGTGATGTATCACGTTGAGTGATTTGCAAATGTTGAACCAGCCCTGCAGCCCAGGAATGAATCCCACTTCATCATGGTGAATAATTCTTGTTATATGCTCTTGAATTTGATTTGCTAGTATCTTATTGAGAATTTTTGCATCCATATTCATCAGGGATATTGGCTTGTAGCTCTCTTTTTTTACTGGGTCTCTTTCTGGTTTAGAAATCAAAGTAATACTGGCTTCATAGAATGAGTCTGGAAGCTTTCCTTCCCTTTCTATTTCGTGGAATAGCTTGAGAAGGATAGGTATTATTTCTGCTTTAAACGTCTGGTAGAACTCCCCTGGGAAGCCATCTGCTCCTGGACTCTTATTTGTTGGGAGATTTTTGATGACTGATTCAATTTCTTCGCTGGTTATGGGTCTGTTCAAGCTTTCTATTTCCTCCTGATTGAGTTTTGGAAGGGTGTGAGTGTTTAGGAATTTGTCCATTTCTTCCAGGTTGTCCATTTTGTTGGCATATAATTTTTCATAGTATTCCCTGATAATTGCTTGTACCTCTGAGGGATTGGTTGTAATAATTCCATTTTCATTCATGATTTTATCTATTTGGGTCATCTCCCTTTTCTTTTTGAGAAGACTGGCTAGAGGCTTGTCAATTTTGTTTATTTTTTCAAAAAACCAACTCTTGGTTTCGTTGATCTGCTCTACAGTTTTTTTAGATTCTATATTGTTTATTTCTGCTCTGATCTTTATTATTTCTCTTCTTCTGCTGGGTTTAGGCTGCCTTTGCTGTTCTGCTTCTATTTCCTTTAGGTGTGCTGTTAGATTTTGTATTTGGGATTTTTCTTGTTTCTTGAGATAGGCCTGGATTGCAATGTATTTTCCTCTCAGTACTGCCTTCGCTGCATCCCAAAGCGTTTGGATTGTTGTATTTTCATTTTCGTTTGTTTCCATATATTTTTTAATTTCTTCTCTAATTGCCTGGTTGACCCAATCATTCTTTAGTAGGGTGTTCTTTAACCTCCATGCTTTTGGAGGTTTTCCAGACTTTTTCCTGTGGTTGATTTCAAGCTTCATATCATTGTGGTCTGAAAGTATGCATGGTATAATTTCAATTCTTGTATACTTATGAAGGGCTGTTTTGTGACCCAGTATGTGATCTATCTTGGATAATGTTCCATGTGCACTCGAAAAGAAAGTATTGGGGCGCCTGGGTGGCGCAGTCAGTTGAGCGCCCGACTTCAGCCAGGTCACGATCTCGCGGTCCGTGAGTTCGAGCCCCGCGTCAGGCTCTGGGCTGATGGCTCGGAGCCTGGAGCCTGCTTCAGATTCTGTGTCTCCCTCTCTCTCTGCCCCTCCCCCGTTCATGCTCTGTCTCTCTCTGTCTCAAAAATAAATAAAACGTTAAAAAAAAATTAAAAAAAAAAAAGAAAAGAAAGTATACTCTTTTGCTTTGGGATGCAGAGTTCTAAATATATCTGTCAAGTCCATCTGATCCAATGTCTCATTCAGGGCCCTTGTTTCTTTATTGACCGTGTGTTTAGATGATCTATCCATTTCTGTAAGTGGAGTGTTAAAGTCCCCTGCAATTACCACATTCTTATCAATAAGGTTGCTTATGTTTGTAAGTAATTGTTTTATATATTTGGGAGCTCCCATATTCGGCACATAGACATTTATAATTGTTAGCTCTTCCTGATGGATAGACCCTGTATTTATTATATAATGTCCTTCTTCATCTCTTGTTATAGCCTTTAATTTAAAGTCTAGTTTGTCTGATATAAGTATGGCTACTCCAGCTTTCTTTTGACTTCCAGTGGCATGATAAATAGTTCTCCATCCCCTCACTCTCAATCTGAAGGCGTCCTCAGGTCTAAAATGAGTCTCTTGTAGACAGCAAATAGATGGGTCTTGTTTTTTTATCCATTCTGATACCCTATGTCTTTTGGTTGGCGCATTTAATCCATTTACATTCAGTGTTATTATAGAAAGATATGGGTTTAGAGTCATTATGATGTCCATAGGTTTCATGCTTGTAGTGATGTCTGTGGTACTTTGTCTCATAGGATCCCCGTTAGGATCTCTTGTAGGGCTGGTTTAGTGGTGACAAATTCCTTCAGTTTTGTTTGTTCGGGAAGACCTTTATCTCTCCTTCTACTCTAAATGACAGACCTTCTGGATAAAGGATTCTCGGCTGCGTATTTTTTCTGTTCATCACATTGAAGATTTCCTTCCATTCCTTTCTGGCCTGCCAAGGTTCAGTAGAGAGATTGGTCACGAGTCTTATAGGTCTCCCTTTATATGTTAGAGCACGTTTATCTCTAGCTGCTTTCATTATTTTCATTTTATCCTTATATTTTGCCAGTTTCACTATGATATGTCATGCAGAAGATCAATTCAAGTTACGTCTGAAGGGAGTTCTCTGTGCCTCTTGGATTTCAATGCCTTTTTCCTTTCCCAGTTCAGGGAAGTTCTCAGCTATGATTTCTTCAAGTACACCTTCAGCACCTTTCCCTCTCTCTGCCTCCTCTGGAATACCAATTATGCATAGATTATTTCTCTTTAGTGCATCACTTAGTTCTCTAATTTTCCCCTCATACTCCTGGATTTTTTTTTTATCTCTCTTTTTCTCAGCTTCTTCTTTTTCCATAATTTTATCTTCTAATTCACCTATTCTCTCCTCTGCCTCTTCAATCGGAGCTGTGGTTGTCTCCATTTTATTTTGCAGCTCATTGATAGCATTTTTTAGCTCTTCCTGGCTGTTCCATAGTCCCTTGATCTCTGTAGCAATAGGTTCTCTGCTGGCCTTTATACTGTTTTCAAGCCCAGCGATTAATTTTATGACTATTATTCTAAATTCACTTTCTGTTATATTGTTTAAATCGTTTTTGATCAGTTCGTTAGCTGTGGTTATTTTTGGATGTTTTTTTGAGGGGAATTATTCTGTTTCGCCATTTTGGATAGTTCCTGGAGTGGTGTGGAACTCTGAACTGACTAGTAGTATTGTGACTAGTAGTGCCAAAACTTGGTGGTTCGAGTCTCTTGTGCTCAGCCAACTACGACTGCCTCATTCACAGGGAGTACTGCAAGGAGTCGCTTTGAATGCCAATTTCCATGGTCTTTCACAATTGCACTAAACTAAGATCAAGAGTAAAATATTTTTAATGTTTATTTACTTTGAGAGAGAGAAAGAGAGAGAGAGAACATGTGCTGGGGAGGGACAGAGAGAGGGGGAGAGAGAATCCCAAGCAGGCTCTGCATACTGTCCCTGAAGAGCCTGACATGGGGCTCAATCTCACAAACCATCAGATCATGACCTTAGCTGAAATCAAGAGATGGACCCTTAACCAACTGAGCCACCCAGGTGCCCCAAGAAAATTTTTTTTTAGTTTTTTAATATTTATTTCTTTATAAGAGAGAGAGAGAGCAGGAAAGGGGCAGAGAGAGAGAGGGAGACACAGAATCTGAAGCAAGCTACAGGCTCTGAGATGTCAGCACAGAGCCTGACATGGGGCTGGAATTCACAAACCATGAAGTCTTTACCAGAGCCAAAGTCAGTCGCTTAACCAACTGAGCCACCCAGGTGCCCCTAAAACATTTTTAATGTAAAATTAAATTATATTATCATAATAAAGAAGGAAAATCATATGATTATCTCAACAGATTTGAGAAAAGTACCTGACAAAATTCAATACTCATTTGCCTTTAAATTTAAAAAGAAAAATGTTTTTAGCAATTTAGGAACTTGCACAATTTACATACCTAAAATAAAAACATAGATAATATAGATACATAGATAAAATGACAGATATATAGATGATGCTGATAATGATTGATAGATATATAGATAGATGAATAGATGATAGATATATGATATAGATAGATAGATAAGAGATAGATGAGAGAGAGAGAGAGAACAATGCACCTATAAGGAGCTTTCACACTTTTTCTGTGGTCTGGTATAGTAGTGGTTCTCAGTCTTAAGTGTGCCTCAGAATTACCTATTAGATTTGTTAAACCACAAGTTGCTGGGTCCCATCTCTGGGGTTTCTGATTTGGTAGTTCTGGGGTGCTGGAGGGTCTGAGAATTTGCATTTCTGCTGGTCTGGTGACTACACTGAGAGTAACTGTATTGTAGTATAAATAACTATAAAAAAACTGGAATTGTATATGATTTACAGATTAGATAAACAGCTGTATAGTATCTCTTCATACAGTCTCTGCTTAACAGTATCCCGCCAGTCATCTTGTCAACCTCTTCATTGGTAACTGGCTTTACTCAATTTTTTTATTTATTTTGAATTTTTGGTGCTCTATGTTTTTTAGGGAAATTACCTATTTCCTCTTTTTTTTTTGCCCAGAGTTACACAAAGTATTCTCATAACTTTGTTCTACTAAATATGTGATTTTATTTTGCTTTTTCTTATTACAAATCACTTTTTTCCCCTTAATTGACCTTATAGAGTCATCTATTTGATTGGCCTTTAAGAATAAACAAAAAAAGAATTTGTCTTTTTTACCATTGTTTTAAAATTTTCATTTAATTATTTTCAAAATAAATTTCCTCTCTTTACTTTTTCTCTAATTTGCTTTTGCCTTTAATATGTGTTCTTGGTTCCTTTATTATCAGTCAATAAAAATGAAAACATTTTAGGCTTTAAGTTTATATCTGAATATAATGTTATGTGTGGCTGCTGGTATGCATTCCCTTTATTTACTGATTTCTGGATATGTGGTCATTTCTTTTCTATTTCTTCTTTGGATCCTTGGGCATCTACAAAGGCCTTTATTCTGGCCTGGCTAAAGAATGGTATTAGAACCACATGGAGGGTATTTGAATTTTTATCTATTTTCTTCAGTGATTTATAAGGTTTATACACTGCCTTTTACTTTCCACTGTTGCTGATGAGAAAAAAAAATCCATTTTCTTTTGTTAGTAAGTTGCTATTGCAGTCTGAATTCATGAGCTTCCTTTTAACCTTAGACTTCAGAAATTTATCAAGAAAGGTATGCATCTTGCCTAGAACCTTGCCTTTTTAATCAATGAACACTTTTTCTTCAGATTAGTGATTATTTCCTCTATGATGTTTTTAATCATTGCCTCCTCTCCTTCTGGATCTTTTATTTTGCATGTGATAGATCTGGATCCGTCCTGTGGATCTGTCAGTTTCTCTCCCTCATGATTTCCACGTCTTTGCATTTTTCCTCTGAGATTAGATTCTGAGTCTCTGAAGGCCAGTTCTATTTCTGGGAGTCTAGTCTTCTCACCCCAGGACTTGACTGCTCATACCCACACTGTTCTCAGGGAATAAAACAGCCCTAAGAATGTTCCCCCTCACATAGAGGCTGACAGACCTTAGCCAGATATATACCTCCTCGGACTAGCTGGCATCTCCACCCTTTCAAGGGAGGGGGAGCAAAGGCCTCCTTCTCACTGCAACCCCGCCTTTTTTATGTTTATTTATATTTGAGAGAGAGAGAGAGAGAGAGAGAGAGAGAGCTTGAGAAGGGGAGGAGCAGAGAGAGAGAAGGAGACACAGAACCCAAAGCAGGCTCCAGGCTCTGAACTGTCGGTACAGAGCCTGATGCGGGACTCAAACTCACAGACCGGGAAATCATGACCTAAGCCAAAGTCGGAGGATCAACCAACTGAGCCACCCAGGCGCCCCTGCAACCCCACCTTTTTAAAGCCTCAGTGGTCTCTGTAATCATAACCAGTTGTACAGCAAGACTTGGGTAAGCCTGTTGGATATAATACCCTGATCCCCACTAACCAGAATCTGGCAACCCAGGGGAATTACAGGGAGGCTGAGTCACAAGATCCATCTCCCACAGACACTCCAGATAGACCTTTCACATGAAGGAGGAAATAATGAAGGATGCAAATCTGAGCTCCCAGGAAACAGCTGAAATAATAAAAATGTTTCCCTGGCCCTCTACCAATGTGTTCATGTTTTCTCCTGCTTAGTGGATTCTAACCTATACAGCATCTATATGTGCCTACTATGTGCTAGGCACTCAGCACACCTCATCTTACTTGATATTTATGATATCACAAAAATAAGTTATTATTGCCTCATTTTGCAGACAAGTAACTAGAAGGTGACACCGTCTCCAAAGACTGACTCAATTTTCTTCCCATAGACAATGCTGGTAGTAGAACTGGATATGAAAAGGGTAGGACATAGGTGGTACATGCTTAGGAGCCCAGCTACTTGGGCATGCTGGGTAGATATTTGTTATCTACCCATCATGCTGGGTAGATATTTGTTATTGCTCTCTGAATGCTTTTCTCTAATGCACATGATTTTCATTAGCTTGTGAATTTCTACTTCCCCAAGTCTCCTTAACTTTCTAAATCACTCTGATAACCATCATTTCCTTAAGTCTTCTGCAATCTGTGAACCAGAAGGATAAGATATTTTTAGCCTAATCCATCCAGGGGAGGAACATGAAGCCAGAAATTAGACTGTTTGTGCAAACTCTCACAGTTCAGGTCTGACTTGTGGTCCTACGTATGCCCCACCACACCTACTACCTTACCTCCCTTAGTTCACTACGGTAAGCACAAGGCCAACAGGTGATGAGGGCACTTTCTAGGCCACGCCAGTCCACTTGATGTTAAAAATGAATTTTCAAGATTTTAACAGCTTTTCTTTAATTCTCAGATTAATGGACTGGTCTTGAAGCTTTCTGGAATAGTCATCATTTGTCCTCCAAATGCTTGCCCTGAGGATGAGAAGCCTAACCTGGATAGACTAGGTCACCAAGAATGTAATTTCCAGATAAAGCATGTGTCCAAATTCAAATAAATGATAATTTTATAACCACTCCTACACCTACTGATTGTCCCTAATTTTTTTCTTTCAAAGATAACATGAGCAGGCAGAGATGAAATCTCTGTTTAATATTTCAGTTACAAGCCATTGGAAATGAGACAGTTGGAAAGACAAACATTTCATGGTACCATTGTCCATCAAAAATTGTCAGTTACTTTCAGGTCTTTTTTAACATATGAATATAGTCATTCGGATGTTCTCTCCCATGCAATGGCATAGAAGCCTTTCTGTTTCTCTTGTAACAAAGACAAATAGCAAACCATTACATGGTTTACAGCAGCTGACATCCCTCTTAGCCATGTTAATGTCTTGTAAGAAATAACACTACACACACACACACACACACACACATATCATAAAAGTGACTCACCATTAAAGGGCCCCCAGCTCTCTCCTTACTCTATCCATGTTATTTATTCTGTGATTCAGTTTTCCAGATGACAGCTATTGAAAATTGGTGCATCTACAAGATGTATTCTCCCTACTGGATGATGCCACAAGATTGTTTATTAGTGGGAGATTAACATAGAGGAAAGGAAGAAATAGACATATTTTGCTAACTGAAAATGAGAGATGCATAAAATATGAGTTATGAGTGTGCTTTTTCTTGCAGGTGCCTTGGAGCCTCAGTTTGCATATCATCTCTTGTTTTTCCTTGAAGCCATGGACTGATGATGCATGGCAGAGCTTTAGATTCAATTATTAACACTGAGAAGTAAATTGGCTTTTTAACAAAGGTAATAAATAATCTATACATGGTTTAATGTAAAGCAGTAAGTATCTTATTCTTAGAAAAAAATATGTGTCCTTTTGTGAAAACCCTCACACAAGTAAACCAGAGCTATCTCTATGGCAGGTTATTTTTGAGGATCTTTATGTGTTTTTTTAAAGGGACTGGGGAAGAAACCACTTAAGCAATGGCACAGTGCAATAGGGACCCTTGTGTAAAATCACACCTCTAATGAATGCATCAGACTAACAGACCATCTGTGAAACAATGTTGAGCTTCAAATGAAAATGGTTTCCTGGCACACTGTGCAAATGTGCTTGTGTTTTTTCTGCTGGGAGCCAACTGCCCTAATGTTTTTGCTTCACTTTGGAGTAGCTAATGTGGGTGATTGAAAATTCCTTAAACACAAAACCATTTTGAAATCACAGATATTAAGTTTGCTTATATCTTATATTAACGAAAATCATTCTCAATTCTCCCTCTTAATGAAGGTGCTGATAATACTGACAGATGATATAAGCATCATAGAAAGTGTGACTAATGGCATTATGATCAAGTTGTCCATGGCCCCTTTTTTTGGCTAGAGCAAAAGGGCTAGCATGGCCATCTAGGATACCCAGACAGCTAGCAAAAGATAATTGCTCTCTCTGGAACTTTAGGGGCTGCAGAGACAAAGTACATGGGCAACTGCAATTCTGTATGAACTCATTGTTTTACCGATAGAAGAAATGACTGAATAAGGTCTCAGGTGAGCATCCTTCACCTGAGGGAATGAGGAGCATCCCTTCTCTTTGTCCCACCATAGGCTGAAACATCTTGCATGGTTCCATTTGAGAGACTGTGACTGCTATTATTAGTGGCCGTCCTAGCATGCTATTCCTTTTGATTATAAGTTTCAACCCCATGATCAGAGCAGTGGTCTACTGACCCCAGTCTGGAAAAATTATACTTCTCCATTTTCTTGAACATAGTTATAGCTCCAGATATATAAATATTTTGGGTCAGTCACAGAAATAATTGATTTTTTGCCAGAATTTCAAAATTGGGAACATTGGGGAAAATAAATCTGGGGAAGCAAGAAGCAGTTATCTTCACCCACTACCTGGAAGACTCAAGCTGCATAATGAGAATGAAAACAACACAGAAAAAAAGAAGGACCAAGTGATAGAGCAAGGTGGAAAATATGGCCAGATAGCATTATCTTGTATTCCTGAATTGAGCCATGCCTGAAGTTAAGCCTCTCTGTGAACTTCTTGATAATATGAGTCAGCATATACCCACTCTGCTCATGCAAATTTGAGTTGTGTTTTTCTTCCTCACAACTGAAAAGAGTCCTGACTAATCAAGTCCTAGCTCCTGAAAGCGGGAAACCTGAAGGAGGATATCTACATTCTTCTGTTTTAGAAAGCACACATTGCAACATTTACTGGGGCTTTTGTGGCAAAAGTTGGCATGGAACCCCCCCCACAAATCCAAATGTGCAGCTCACTTCCCCCCCCCCCCACCCTTGGCTATATCTACTCTATAACATTAAAAATGGAATACAGGAAAGAAAGCAATAAGACCAGCCCACAAGCTGCAGAATTATGTTATAAACCCAGTCTCCAAAGGCTTACCTAGAGGGCAATGCCAAGTGATCTTTCAGCATCATCATGCTGTGAAGTGAAGCAGTTTCCCAGGAGGACACCAGCTACTGACCAAGGAATGGAGAAGAGTAGGAAGGGGAGGCAGGATGCTGAAGTCAGGATCACACATCAAGTCCAGGATCAGGAAGGAAGTCTGATTGTATCTCCATAAACCAAACACTCAGAGACAAAATCAAATATAGGAATTCATAGACAGGAACTAAACAATAAAGAGCAAATCAAGAATAAATGTAGTTAACCTTGGGCAATTTGCTACATAGTGTTGTCTTCTACTTGCTTTGCAAGCCTTCAGAAGAATGGTACTCAACTTACAGGGACAAGAAGAGAGAGGGAAGGGTAGAGAGGCTATAGGCAGGTAGAGTCTTTTAACAACAAAGATATTAAGCAAATCCCTTGATAGACAGCAATGAAACACAGAAGCTCCTCAAGAGCACAGACTTTACCATCTGTAAGTAGTCTTGGTGACTGAAGAAGAAGCATGATGCAGAGAAATCACTGGACTACATCCCAGTTTCCTCTGGGATGCTTGCATCAGAGAGCAACAATCAATTCTCATGAAGGCAGCATGTTCTGATGGTCATCGACTGTGTAGCATTAAAGGATTTTTCATGGTACAGTTGTGATTATACTGAGCATAAATCTCACAACAGCATTATGAAGCTTTGGCCTGGAATAGATGGCCTCAGCTAGCCATCCAGATCCTCTTTTGTCTGAAATCACTACAGCAGAAGTTTACAGGATGTGCAGGGAACTCCAGCAAGTAGAATCTCTAATCCAACATGTCACACCTGAAGAGTGGGCACAGGATGTGAATCTGCCTCCTGCTTGTGTCTCTCACATGGTAGGACACAACATCCCAGTAGAAGGGATTGCATGGTTGCTCTATGCCATTGGATTGGAAATGAATATCTGCAGGCAAGCCAGATCTCATGGACACATAGATCAACAAATCTGCCCATGGCACCAGAAAAGAAAGGATATCACAAACAGCCCAAGCATTTCCTGCACAAATAAACAGGGTTATATTGAACACAGTTCAATATATACAAAGTATATATTGAAAGTATACAAAGTCTACTGTGAAAGGTCACCCACCTGCTTGTTCTGCACTGTCTTGATAGTTGAAGCAGGACACCATCACAAACTTGGTATGATCATGCTTTTCTGCACAGAATGGGCAAAGGGGAGCGAACTAAGCAATTACAACACCTAAAGATTCTGGAAAGTGTCTTGCTCACTCTCAAATTACTTCAGTCCTTTGCTGGTGCCAGGAATTCCATCGTCAAGCCCTAGACATGGAGTCAGGTTGGCCTGGGTTTCCAAGAGGCTGTACCACTGTCATCTCTGAGAATGTAGGCATGTTACTTATGCTTTAAAAACCTTGTATTGTATTAGCATAATATCCTCCAGTTCCATTCACATTGTTGTAAATGGCAAGATTTCATTTTTTCTCACTGCTGAGTAGTATTTCCTTGTATATGTTAAGTGAAATAGTAAGAGAAAGATAGATATCATATGTTTCACTCACATGTGGAATTTGAGAAACAACAGAGAGAGAGGCAAACCATAAGAGACTCTTATTTGTAGAGAACAAACTGAGGGTTGATGCAGGGGATGGGGGGAGGACAGAAATGGGTGATGGGAATTGAGGAGAGCACTTGTGGTATGTAAGTGATGGATCATGGGAATCTACTCCCAGAGCCAAGAGCACACCGTATACATTGTATGTTAGCTAACTTGACAATAAATTATATTAAAATAAAGTGAAAGAAGACATTAAAAAAATACCCTTGTATATCTGAAATCGGGTAATAATAACCAGTGGAGTCCTGAAAAGAAAGTTTCATAAACCACAAAGCATTAAACAAATGCCATCACCAAAGTTACAATTCAAAGGTAATAGTTCAGTACCTGTTAAGATGAGTATTGCTGAGTCAGTAGCAACACAAGCTTATGCAATTACAAAATACGACATCCAGAGATAACCTCACAAGTTTTTCCAGTTCAAGTCCTTAACCTCACAAAAAAGGAAGCTAAAGGGTGCCTGGGTGACTCAGTCAGTTAAGCTTCTGACTTCGGCTCAAGTCATGATCACAGCTTGTGAGTTTGAGCCCTGCGTCGGGCTCTGTGCTGACAGCTCGGAGCCTAGAGCTTGCTTCAGATTCTGTGTCTCCCTCTCTCTCTCTCTCTCTGCCCCTCCCCCATTCTCTCCCCCTCTCTCTCTAAAAAAATAAACATTAAAAAAAATAGAAGCTAAAGCCAAAAAGAGGTCAAGTGACCAAAATTACATGGCAAGCAACAGACAGACTTGCTGTAGAACTTAAGAGCAGAGTCTTCTCCACCACCAGCTTTTTGCTAGTCAGAAACCATGGCCTCTTAGAAGGGAGAACACGAGATAATCCTGAGAGGAAAGAATTGGTAGGCTAAGTCATGTACAACTGATTTCACTGCTGTTTGTATTTACTATAGCCACAATTAAATGGCTCTCTCTCATCCAAAGACTGATAATGCCTGCTGGGAGGCACCATCACAGTGGGCCAGCACAGGCTTGTTAAATGTCCATGGACCAGAGTTCAAGCCCTGTCAATGAATCTCTCTTCACAGATTTCTCATGTATTCAACCCTAACCATTGTAAAGCTTTATGGGATTGTGGTGAGGACCTAATTCAATAAGAAAATTGACCATAAGGTTTGACTTTGTATTTTCCTTACAGGAGCCTATTGGAGACATCCAGGACAGCCACGCAGCAGCAGAGCAGAGGCTGACCCTGGCAGACAGTCCCACAACTGGAGGGAGAGCACCTAGGTCAGGGATAGGGCTCAGGGCACTGCTCCCATATTCCTCCTAGACAGCCAGGTCCCTCCAGGACTCCACGCACACCCACACCAGAGCCGAAAAGCAGCAACAGCCAGGCTTATACCAAAGGAAGAAGGGGCTCACAGACTTCTCCCCACAGAACAGTTCGTGAACCCTGGGAAGAACCCAGAACAGGGCCCCTTTTTTAGGAAGGTGGAACAGTCTCCCCTCAGGCACCACCATTTCAAAGGAAAGATCTAGGAAGGCCTTGGAGAAAACTTCATTCTGTCCTTCCCACTGATGGTGGCTCAAAGGCTAGGCCTGCATGACATCCAAGCTTATCGCCTCTGCCCCAAGGGTGGGCTCCTAATCCAGATGTTAGCCAGGCCAAGAAGATGGCCATGGACAAGGCCTTAACACTTGCAAACAACAGGGAGATGTGCTGAGGAGGGCAGAATAAAAAAATCTTTTTTTTTTTTTTAGTTTATTTATTTGTAAGGGACAGCAGTGTTGAGGCAGAGAGAGAGAGAGAGAGAGAGAGAGAGAGAGAGAATCTCAAGCAGGCTCCGCCCTGTCAGCATGGAGCCCAATACAGGGCTTGAACCCACAAACTGTGAGTTCATGACCTGACCTAAAATCAAGAGTCAACACTTAACCAACTGAGCCACCCAGACACCCCAAAAATCATTTTTTTTCCTTTTTTTAGTTGTTTTTTTTATATGAATTTTATTGTCAAATTGGTTTCCATACAATATCCAGTGCTCATCCCAAAAGGTGCCCTCCTCAATACCCATCACACACCCTCCCCTCCCTCCCACCCACTCCCCATCAAACCTCAGTTTGTTCTCAGTTTTTAAGAGTCTCTTATGCTTTGACTCTCTCCCTCTCTAACCTCTTTTTTTAAATTTTTCTTCCCCTCCCCCATGGACTTCTATTAAGTTTCTCAGGATCCACATAAGAGTGAAAACATATGGTATCTGTCTTTCTCTGTATGACTTCTTTCACTTACCATAACACTCTCCAGTTCCATCCACATTGCTACAAAAGGCCATATTTCATTCTTTCTCATCGCCAACTAGTATTCCATTGTGTATATAAACCACAATTTCTTTATCCATTCATCAGTTGATGGACATTTAGGCTCTTTCCATAACTTGGCTATTGTTGAGAGTGCTGCTATAAACATTGGGGTACAAGTGCCCCTATGCATCAGCACTCCTGTATCCCTGGGGTAAATTCCTAGCAGTGCTATTGCTGGGTCATAGGGTAGGTCTATTTTTAATTTTTTTGAGGAACCTCCACACTGTTTTCCAGAGCGGCTGCACCAGTTTGCATTCCCACCAACAGTGCAAGAGGGTTCCCGTTTCTCCACATCCTCTCCAGCATCTAGTCTCCTGATTTGTTCATTTTGGCCACTCTGGCTGGCGTGAGGTGATATCTGAGTGTGGTTTTGATTTGTATTTCCCTGATGAGGAGCAACGTTGAGCATCTTTCCATGTGCCTTTTGGCTATCTGGATGTCTTCTTTAGAGAAGTGTCTATTCATGTTTTCTGCCCATTTCTTCACTGGGTTATTTGTTTTTCAGGTGTGGAGTTTGGTGAGTTCTTTATAGATTTTGGATACTAGCCCATTGTCCGATATGTCATTTGCAAGTATCTTTTCCCATTCCGTTGATTGCCTTTTAGTTTTGTTGGTTGGTTCCTTTGCTGTGCAGAAGCTTTTTATCTTCGTGAGGTCCCAATAGTTCATTTTTGCTTTTAATTCCCTTGTCTTTGGGGATGTGTCAAGTAAGAATTGCTGTGGCTGATGTCAGGGAGGCTTTTTCCTGCTTTCTCCTCTAAGGTTTTGATGGTTTCCTGTCTCACATTCAGGTCCTTTATCCATTTTGGGTTTGTTTTTGTGAATGGTGTAAGAAAGTGGTCTAGTTTCAATCTTCTCCATGTTGCTGTCCAGTTCTCCCAGCACCATTTGTTAAAGAGACTGTCTTTTTTTCCATTGGATATTCTTTCCTGCTTTGTCAAAGATGAGTTGGCCATACTTTTGTGGGTCTAGTTCTGGGGTTTCTATTCTATTCCATTGGTCTATGTGTCTGTTTTTGTGCCAATACCATGCTGTCTTGATGATTACAGCTGTGTAGTAGAGACCAAAAATCATTTTTAAATGAAATTATACCTCCCAAAATTGCAGAAGGCTAATTGTTCAAGATACCAGTAGTCAGAGTAAGACTCTGGGGACACATGCCAGAGCTCTGTGTGCACCTATCATAGGCAATGCTGTATGTCTGGAGTGAACCTACTCCCACCATTTCCAGTTCTTCATTTCATACCCCTCCTCAGAACGGACAGCTCCTAAATCCATCCACTGACCAGGAAAATGGTTTGATCTGATTTGATGTTGTTGATAACTAACCACCTCTCTGAAGTCAGGGTGGGGACAGAATCTATCAAAAGCTGTCCTGTGAGATACCATTTCTTTAGGATTATCCTAGAATACTCTATTAGATTCATGAAATCTTAGTGCTGAATGAACCATAAAACAGAAAAAATACCACTTATCTCTGATGATTGCGCTATCTCTGAAAGCTTAGAAAGAAAGGGGTTCATTTAGCTGTTGAATAGCACTAAGCAAACAATGGAAAGGGGCTTGGATAGGGGTAAAAGCATAATCTGTGTAGTCAGTGTGTGTTTCACATTTCAGCTCTGTCAGTTGGTAGCTCTGTGACCTTATAAATGGATTTAACCTCTCTGATTCTGCTTCCTTTTCTTTAAAATGTGGGTAATAGGGGTGCCTGGGTGACTCCGTCTGTTGAGCTTCCAACTCTTGATTTTGGCTAGGGTCATGATCTCAGGGTTGTGGGGTTGAGCCCTGCATCAGGCTCCAGGCTGAGCGTGGAACCTGTTTGTGATTCTCTCTCTCTCCCTCTGCCCCTCTTCTCTGTTCGCACTCTCTCTCTCCTCTAAAAATAAAAAAATAAATAAAAATTTTCAAAATAAAAAATAAAATGTTGGCAACAAATCCTACCTACAAGGCTGTCGTGAGAATTAGAGGTTATTTATATAAACTACTTATTTCAGTTTCTCCACATAATAAGTGCTCAATAAATGATATCTTCAATATTAATTTCTTCTCTCCTCCTCCTCCTTTTGTGCTCTTCCTCCTTCCCTGCTCCCCTTCTTCATGGTGATAGTAGCAATAGTAGTAGTAGAAGAGTCAGATCAAATGTCTTCCTAAAATATTCTGTCTTCTTTGTCTCAGTTCTGCCTGTGAGACCCCACAACAGCAGCAGGGCCATGGTCAAAACACTCAGACAGACCCAGATTTAAATCCTGGAAATTATGCCTAGCTGCTAACTTTAGAGGGTAAAAGGTAAGCATACAAATAGTGTTCTTAAAAAAAACAAAAGAAAGAAAGAAAGAAAGAAAGAAAGAAAGAAAGAAAGAAAAGAAAGAGGCAGGGAGGGAGGAAGGAAGGAAGGGAGGGAGGAAGGAAGAAATACAGAAGGAAGGAAGAAAGGGAGGGAGGGAGGGAGGAAGGAAAGAAAAAGAAACTGATAACATAAATATAATTCAAGCAAATCTTGCTAAAATTCGCAAATTTTGAGAGGCAAATAAACCACTTATTTATGTAAGTGTGTAAAGGTTTTCTAAAGCAGTTTAAAAACAAGCCAAATAAATCAATCAAATCAAGTAATAAATCAAATAGAGGCTCTTCTTCCTCTTGATATGTGTGTTCTGCTTTCAACATCAGTGTTTCTTTTGTGCCACTGATGGATCTCCCATATCTGAAAAGCAAGTCAGGTAGAGATAGGACCCACAGCAATACCTAGCTTTGAGTCTCCATAATGTGGCATAGTTAGTTCCTAGCAGCAGATGGGCTGGACATCAGCCCCAGTAAAAATCTCTGAGTGTGGATGTCTCTATTCAGGTTGCCCCTTCTCTCTATGACCCTCCTTCATGCCTTCCACAGGAAGAAACAGCACCCTTCTAAAACAGGGTCAAATAGAGTCCTTTGGCCGTTCTGATTTGGGAGCAGGAATGAGTTAACCCCTTAGAAGAGAACAGAACAGTGACCTCCACCTGTAGGCTGCAGGCTGTCATGCCCCCTGACATTTTGAAGTGACTGAAAAAGTAAGTGTACACTGAGAGATGAAGGAATGATACATAGACAAAGGGTAAGGCTGTTTGTATGCAAAATAGGTTTTCAGGTATCAGCAGTGACTTTTCATTTTTAAAACATTAGCTATATTTCTATCATATATCCACATGTGTGTATGCACACATATATACATTCATAATGAGTGTGTGTGTGTGTGTGTGTGTGTGAATGTAATTACCCATATTAGCCAAAAGTAGGTTATATAGCCTGTGGCCCAAATCTGGCTCCAACCTCGTTTTGTATATAAAGCTTTATTGGAACACTGACAGCCTATTCATTTGCATATTGTCCATGACAATATGTTTTCAAGCTACAGCAGAGTGAGTAGTTATGACACAGACTGTATGGATAACAGCCTGAAATATTCACTATATGGTCCTTTACAGAAAATGTTCACGAACCCCTGGCTTAAATAGCCCACATCATCATAAATAACAAATTTTATGAATATCCCTGTGTGGCAAGCACCACATCAGGTGATAAAAAATGACACACATAATGTTACATACACTTGTGTTTTTAATTAACGTGTTTACAAGACACCCAAATAGTTCCTATGAAGAATGAGGAACACACTGGTTTCCTTTCTTCCTAAACATATCTTTTTTTCCCCATATCTTCCTAAACTCTTACATGTTTTCACAGACTACAAAAGCTCTCTTGCTGTGGAATAAACCCAAATCATTGTGGAATTAGGGGAGCATTTACTATTTTCCCTAGTGAGTTTCCTAAAAATGTAATTCAAAGGGTGCCTGGGGGGCTCAATTAAGCATCTGACTTTGGCTCAGGTCATGATTTGGATCAGGTTCATGGGTTCAAGCCCTGCATCGGGCTCTGTGCTGATAGCTTAGAGATGGGACACTGCTTCAGATTCTGTGTTTTCCTCTCTCTCTCTCTGCCTCTCCCCTGCTCACACTCTCTGTCTTTCTCAAAAATAAATAAACATTAAAAAAATTTCTTAAAATGCATAATTCAAAACCGAGACAGTACATGTAATAATTCACTGTACAGCATCTGACAGCAGACTCAAGTTGGAATCACACCTCTGTAACTTGGGAAACTTTTTTAATCTAACTGTGCCTCAGTTTCCTCATTTGCAAAACAGGGTTATAAAAATGATGAAATGGTTATAATGCATATAAGGCAGTTAGAATTGTGCCTGACGTACAAAACACATTTAACTAAGGTTAGCTGTTGTTATACTAGGGAAACTATGCCACCAAATATCAACAGAAATAATTATGGAAGTCTCACTAACATGCAGGATGCTGTTTCAATCCCAGGGAAGACAAACCCCCTTCCTTCAAGGGGTTGTTTTATAAAGTAAATTTTAATAGGATTTATTTTATACAAGTAATTGTGAGCCCATATTTTTCTCCAGCGATATCCTGGGGTGTGCTACATCCACCCCCGTCTGCGGTAGCATGGAGCAGAAGAAGCAATGTAAGCATTGATTGAACAATTGCTACAATCCACAGGCTGCTCCACAAGCCACCAAGACACAGCTTTGCTGCCAGAATGTTCTCCAGATAGCAATAGCAATGGGGAGCAACAGAAGCCCACAAAACACCAGGTCTGTTTATGACTGCTTGGCCACATCAGAAGGAGAAACAAAAGCTTCCTAGATAGGCAAGTGTTCTGGATCCTGCAGACACAGTAAAATCCCTTTTACATAAAAAGCAAGTCTTTCTCCAGACCCCCATGATACCATCCTTTGCACAATACATAAGCAGTACCTTCTGCCCCTCCCGGTTCATCTCAAATTTATTTCAAACCACCTTCTACTTACCCAGTCTAGCTTCCCTCCCACTGTTTTCTTCTCCTCCAAATGAGTTCTTCCTCATATGAAGGACTCCAATGATCTCCACATTGTCAAAGGCAACGGACACCTCTCTGGCCTTGCTGAAAATTATCTCCCAGTGGTTTAACCATATTGAGGTTCTTTCCCTCTGTAGATACCCCTTTCTTGTCCTCACAGCCCTATGCTTTTGTGATTTCTGCTCACCCCACTGACAGCAGTTTCTTAGGCTACTCTCCTCACATAATCTCCTCCTTTCTACATGATTATCATCCCGGAGACTTGTCCTGAGACCTCTTCTCTCCCTGCACTCCCATCATTGGCAATCCCATTTTGTTCCATGGCTTTATACACCACATCTGTACTGTTGTCTTTCATATTTATATATACATTTTTCTACTTCCCATGACCTCCAGTTCAAATAAGCACTTCTGCTTCAGTAAATGAAGTCATCTACTTAGTCTCTGTCTCACTCTCCCTCTCCTCTTTTTTTCCTACCTCCATCCTTCCCTCCACACACACCACAGGCTCTCTCACAAACACACACATAATCAAAGGTTATCACTCATTTCTGCCTCGCCTCTCATCCACACCCATCAATCCAGTAAAAGTCCTGTCTGCTATCTCCTCGAAGTAAAGCACCCCATCCAGCTCCCCCATCTCCCTTTGCCATACTGGCACTACCATGACCACATCTTCCGGGACTGCCTCCATAGCCTTCCTGGCTCCCCACTCATGCCCCATGCAATTCATCTCCAAAAAACATCCAGAGTTTTAAAATCAAAATCAGATCATTTAACTCTTCTGTTTAAAGCCCATCGATGTTTTCCATGCACTTAAAGTAAAAGCCAGTCCTTCTACTGTAGTGTCCCTATGTGAACTGGCTCCCTCTCCACATTTTCAACCTCTGCCTGAGTGGTCCAGACCCTTTGCCCCAACTGCAGCTTCAGTGTCAGACCCTTTCTCTCCCTTGGAATGTTTTTCTTAATGCTAGCTCCTTCCTGTTGTCCCTGTCTCATCTCAGCTTGAACATCTTTTTCTTGAGAAACCTTCCCTGAAGGTATTATCTAAGTGAATCTTGTCATCTACATGGCATTTTATGTTTTCTCATGGCCTGTTTCATACGTCCTTTCTTTTCTTTATTTTTCTTGATACTCTCTTTACATGGTTTTGGCTATTTTCCCTTATTTTATCTTTTATTCTTTGTACCTTATTAGTTATAAACTCTACCATATATATTTAACTCATGAAATTGAAAAACATGTAATTACACCCTAGCAGTATCCTTAATTTCTTCCCAATTTAAAGAATTCAGCATTATCATCACCTTTGAGCTCCCCCACAAATTATATTATTGTTAAGAGTTTTAGAAGTGGTTTGATTTTGAAGCTATAAAAACTACAATACACTGTATTGTTTAAATATAGTGAATATTTAGTTAGGTTCTCTCCAAGTTTTTGTTTACCATTTCTTCCTTTACCTCACTTATTTTCCTTTTTTCTAACCATATACTCTATATATGCCTTTAGTGGGAGCTATTATAGTAAATTTTCTTTTATTTCTGAATCTGTCTTGTTTCCTCTGTATTCATAAAGAGTTTTCAGAGTATACAATTCTGTTGTTGACCCTTTGAAGACGTTTTTGCATGGTATACTGGCTTCCATTATCCCGTTACTTACATATTTATATATACACCCTTTCATCTCCCATGACCTCTGGCTCAAATAAACAGCTCAACTTCGACGTCTAAGGGATGCCCCAAACATAATGCACTTGCATTATGACATCCTTGATCTGTCTAATCCTGCTCCTTTGAAGGCAGCATGTCTTCTCTCTGCCTGTTTAGAAGACCTCTCTCTAGCTGGGGTTCTGCAGTTTCATTGCATACTGCTATGTATGCTGCTTCAGATTCATTGAGCTAAAATGGGGAGATGGAGCCTTTCACAAATTCTGGAAAATCCTCACCCAGTCCCTTTTGCATTGTCTATTCTTTCTATTCTTTCCTCTCAAGACTGATCAATTTACTAGAACATTCTCATTGTCTTCCATGCCATTTATAAGCTCATAGTTTCCATTTCTTCGCCCTCTGAAGTTTATTCCAAGTGAATGTTTTCAATACATGTTATAGTTTGTTCTTCAGCATTACCAAATCTTATGTTGAACACATTCCTGAGATACTGTTGTTTTTAATAAACATTTTTATTTTATAATAAGTTTGAATTTACAGAAAATATGCAAAAATAGTCCACAAAGTTCACACACACCTCTTACTCAGTTTCTCTCATTGTTAGCATCTTACATTACCATGGCACATTTGTCAAAATATAAAACCTGCCACCAGTCCAAAACTATTAATTAAGACACAGACATTATTTGAATTTCAACTGGTTTTCCATGAAAACTGTTTCAGGATCCAATCCAGGAAACCTCATTGCATCTAGCCCTTGTGTTTCCCCAGTCTTCCCTAAAAAGTTCTCAGCTTTTCCTACTTTTAATGCTGTACAGACTTGAGCATACTGTCCTTCAGTTTGGTTTCGTCTGATTGTTATTTTCATGATGAGACTGGATTTATGGGCTGCTGAGGAATGAAAGCACACAGGTAAGGCGCCCTTCTCATCACATCTTACAGGAGCTGCACAACACCCATAGGACATCTCTGGTGGTGTTAACCTTCCTCACATGCTTAACCTGGTGCCTGCCAGGCTTCTCCACTTTATGGTGACTATTCTTTTCCCTCGTCTTCAGAACTAAGTCACTATGCCCATCCTCAAGACAGATGTGCACATTCCTGAATTTCTTTTTAACTTCATTTATTATCTTTCATGTTTTGCAAGTGCTATTTGACTGTCTCATATTCCCAGGCAGACTTTCAATTCCCTATTTTGGGTTCTCAACCTCATATTTTTGTATTGTACCTGATAAGTTCAGCATCTGAAGAGTTTGTAGATCTGACCCTGTAGTTTTTTGTTTGTTTGTTAGTTTCTGCTGACTTACATGCATGGTAGTCAGTTTCCTTGTGTGTTTAATGATCTTTAAAGTTCTGGGTTCATGTTCCTTAAAACTTTACTTTGGAGACTTCCTTCAGGGTGATATTTAAAGTGATTGCTCCAGAGATTATTTGAGTTTGATTCTGATTCTGATGGCACCTGTGGATACTACCAACTACTTTAGATTAAAATTTTAGCTTGAAGTGTCTAAGGCCATAGATATAATGTAAAGTCTTGATCTGTCTGAATACAATTACAGACTAGAAATTCCCGGTGGGAGATTTTTTTTTTTTTGAGATTTTCCTCTCCACCTTGAACTAAGTCTGAGATAACCAAGTTTTCTTCTGTGCAACAGACTTTTTTTCCCAATTAACCTCTGAAAAATTTGGAGGTTTATGAGCGGGTTTCCTCCCGCCCTTCACTGTCTCCAATCCTTCTTGCTTGAAACCTCCACTTTCGTCCAGTTCTAGCCTATGCCAGTATTTGCTGAACTAGAGGTCTCAGCCCATTTACTGGTCAAGAAATAAGATTACTGAGTTGTGACCTGGACCATTTCAACATGTAGTAAGAATAGCATAGGAAAGAGACAGATGAAAATGATACCCAGTGGATTGTTACAATGGAATCATATCACCTCATTCTTCTGGGTCACTATGCTAGCATGGCTTTCAGGATAAATCTCTTTGTATTTTTTAATTGATTTACCCTAGGTATTATAATATGAATATGAGACCTTTCACAATCTAATATACTCTACCACTTCAAATGAAACAAAACTTCACAATCATGAGACTCTTTACCCTCTCTCTTCTATGTCATATATTTTGTATCTGTATACACTGAAACTCCCCAATGCTATGATCTTGCTTTTGATAGTTATACATATTTTAGAGAACTTAAGAAGAGAAATATAGTCTGTTATATTACCCAGATCTTTACCACGAATGCTCCCCTTCATTCTTGAAGGTCCAGTTGTCCCCTGGTATGATTTCCCTTTTCCTTGAATAACTTCCTATGGCATTCATTTTATAGCAAGTCTCCTGGAAACAAATTCCCTTCGTTCATCTAAGAATGACTATATTTTGCCTTCATTCCAGAAGGATAATTTCAGTGGATATGGCATTCTGGGTCAGGAATTTTATTCTTTTAGGACTTTGAATGCATTACTCCATCACTTTCTGTCTTCTTTGATTTCTGAAGAGAAATTTGCATTCATGAAAATTGTTTCCCCCATAGTAATATATTTATATTTTCCTGAATGCATTAGAGAGCTTTGATTTCTTTAGAAATTTGGTTATAATATGTCTGGAAACATGATTCCTTTTTAAAAGCTTAAATGAGATGTAATTCTCATACCATACAATCCCCCATTTACTACAATTCAGTGGACTTTCATATATTCACAGAGTTGTGAAACCTTCATTACAGAAATTGTAGAACACTTTCATTGCCCTAAAAAGAAACCCTACCTCCCTTAGCTGTTATCTCCCATTCCCCATCATCTCCAGCCCTAGGCAACCACTAATCTACCTTCTATCCCTTTATATTTGCCTATTCTGGAAGTTTCTTATAAATGGAATTATACAAATGTGTTCCTTTGTGTCTAGCTTCTTTCACTTAGCATAATATTTTCAAGGTTTATCTATGTTGTAGCATGTGTCAGTAATTTATTTTTATTGCCAAGTAATATTCCATTATAAGGACATACTTTATCCATCTATTCATCAAGCTTTGAACATTTGGATTATTTCCACTTTGGGGCTGTTATGAGTAATGCCACTGTGGACATTCATGTACAATTTGTGTGTGTGTGTGTGTGTGTGTGTGTAGACATGTTATCATTTTTCTTAGGTATATATCTAAGAGTGATAGTGCCAGATCACACAGTAGCTCTATATTTAATCTCAAGAGAAACTGGAAGACTGTTTTCCAAAGCAGCTGAACCATTTTACATTCCCACCAGCAGCATGTGAAAGTTCTGATTTCTTCGCATGCTCACCAACACTTGTTATCCTCTGTCCTTTTGACTATAGGTAACCTAGTGAGTGTGAAGTGGTATCTCATTGTACTTTTTTATTGTCATTCTCCTAATGGCTAATGATGTTGAGCATCTTTTTATGTGCTTGATGAAATTTTATCTTCTTTGCAGAATCATCTATTCAGATTGCTTTCCTATTTTTAAAAATTGAGTTGTCTTTTTATTACTGAATTGAAATAGTTATTTATGTACCCTGGATACAAGTCTTATCAGATGCATAACTTGGAAATATAGTGTACCAGTCTGTGGGTTATTTTTTCTCTTTCTTGATGTTGTCCTCTGCACAAAAAGTTTTTATGTTGATGATATGCAGTTTATCTATTTTTTCTTTTGTTCCTTATACTTCTGTTATTATATTTAATAAACTACTACCTAATCCAAGATTACAACAAAATATACCCACGGTTTCTTCTGAGAGGCTTATAGTTTTAACTTTTACACTTAAGTATATGATGCATTTTGAGTTAATTTTTGTACATGATGTACAATAGAGGTCTTACATCATTCTTTCTCATGGGAATAGTATTTTTTTTTTTGCATTTAACCTATTTGGATTTTACAGAAATTCTTGAATTTATAAGTTTATGTTTTTCACCAAATTTGGAGAGTTTTCACCCATTATATCATCGTATTTTTTAACATTGCACCCTTTTTTCACTTTTAGAGATTTCAATGACACAATGTTTGACCTTCTCATATTGTTCTAAAGGTCCCTAAGGCTCTGTTCGTTTTATTTTCAATATCTTTAATTTCTGTCCTTCAGACCAAATCATTTCTGTTCCTCTGTCTTCAAATTCATTGATTCTTTTCTCTATCATCTCCATTTAGATGAGTCAACCTAGAAACTTTGTAAATTTCAGACATTGCAATTCACAGTCCTAAAATTCACATTTGGTTCTGTTTCTATAATTTCTATTTCTACACTGAAAATTCCCATATCTACATCTGTTTCAAAAACGTTTATCTTTGCCACCCAGATCGCTGTTGTGAAGTGATCTTTATAACACTGGTTATAAAGTGGTTTTAAAGTCTATCTGACAATTCCAATATCTGGGTCATTCCAGGGCTGGACTCTTTTGATTGTATTTTTCCCTTAAGATTGGTGGCATTTTCTGAAAAATTTAAATACCATGTTATGCAACCCTGGGTCATGCTAAAATTCTCTGAGGAACATTAATTTTCTGTTTGTTTTTGATAGCAATCAACCCAACTGAGTTTGGATTGCAAGTTCTGCCTTCTGTCAGTGGTAATTCCAACATAAGCTCAGTTCTCACAGACATCGCTGCTTGGTCCTCACATGCACCATCAAGATTTGGATTGGGACTAGGGTTTGGCTTCTATGGTACTTCAGTTCTAGAAGCCTTTGCTAGTGTCATCTGGGTGTGCCCTGTACGGGGTGGTTCACATGGATTTTGGTCACCTTCTCAGAATTTTTCCAATATTCTCTTCTTCTGCAGGGCTCCTTTCCTGGTTTCCCTGCCCAGAAAAACAGAGTTCCTTCAGTGTTAATCACTTGTGTTGTTCTATGTTACAGTGCCTGCTTTTGGAAGGAAGTGGTAAGAAAGAGAGAAAAAAAATACATCTGGGATACTCCCACATATTCGTTGTGGAACACTTTTCCCAGTTTCTCCTTCCAACCAGATGATCTTCCTCTTGAAGTCTTAGATGCTAATGCCAACTCCATGGTAGTGAGACTGGAACATGTCTTCAAGCAGACCCAGGAGAAAGGGGGAAAAAAAAACAGGGCAAAAAAGAAAAACCATAAGGCTTCTCTCCACACTCCCTCTCTCATGGGAACTTTTTTCCCCATCCTCTGTCCTGAGTGACAAACCTCTCTTGCAGTTTTGCCAACTTCATTTGCTATATATTTGCTATATTTGGGTCACTGACACTTAACAGGAAAACCAAACTAAACAAAGCAGGAAACTCATATACACCTTCTTGGTCATTGTCCATGTTGGGAGTTTTGACACCCCCCACCCCAGTCTGTCTGCTGTGTCTTTTTGAGTCCTCAGGCATTTGCTTTTGTATTTTGTCCAGTGTGTTTTGCTGTGACCATTGTCAAAAAATAAGCTATGGTGTTCTTACTTCATTCTGGCCATAAATGGACAATGTTAATAAAGTTTTAATGATACATTATTTTCTAATTCTTCGTTTGTTTATCAAAAGACCCCCCAGTCCTGACTTGAAGAGGCACTCCTGTGCACAGGACAGCTTTGTTCTTCATTCACTGCTGTAGTCCAGCACTTAAAAAACATCTGCTATATGGTAGCTCTCAATAAATATTTATTGAATAAATCAATCTTTATGCATAGTGATTTTTTTAACCATTTTAGATTTTACTCAATATAATTTCCTAGAAGTTGAATTGCAGACCCAAAAGTATAATTATATTCTAGGTTGTATTCACGTTGTCAAATTCCTTCCGAATGTGTTCCACTCCACGCTAATAAGTAAGAGTGCCTGTCTTGTCACATGGAATGAAAACTTTTTTTAACATTTTCTAATTTATAAATGAGGATGTTATCTCCTTGCTATTTTTATCTATACCAAATACTTTTAACCAAGTATCTCTGGATCTTCTAAAGAAATCATCATTACCAAAATGAGATCATTCTTCCAGAATGCTCTGTGCCCTCTGCTTTTTATTTTTTTTTTAATTTTTTTTTCAACGTTTTTTATTTATTTTGGGGACAGAGAGAGACAGAGCATGAACGGGGGAGGGGCAGAGAGAGAGAGGGAGACACAGAATCGGAAACAGGCTCCAGGCTCCGAGCCATCAGCCCAGAGCCTGACGCGGGGCTCGAACTCCCAGACCGCGAAATCCTGACCTGGCTGAAGTCGGACGCTTAACCGACTGCGCCACCCAGGGGCCCCTGCTTTTTAAACTCCACCCCCAAGGGGGCTTTTCTACAGATCTTCTTGTTAAAGAAAGGAGAAGGAAGGTGTTTTTAAAAGCAGACTTTTTTTTCAGAAGATATGGCCCAGGGCTCACTCACATAACTGGAAACTGTTATAGGTGTAGCTTTAAAGCCTCCTGGCTTTACCTTCATGGTAACTGCAAGACAAATTGTTCCCATGCCCTGATTCCTTAAAATCCTGGGGAATGTAGAGGAACTGTCTTGAGGGAGCAGAGCAGAAAAAGTAAAAGAATATAAAGAAAAACAAAATTAAAAGTCTCTGAGAAGTTCTGGCCTTCACATCTATTTACACTTTGTAAAGGCATAACCTGTGTCTGCCAAGAAACTTCAGGCTATACAGCTCGTCTGAAGTGATCCCTATGTGTGGTGCCCACAATTTGGAAACAGTAAATTCCATACTCCTTTAATGGAGGGAAAATCCATCCTGGTCTTCGGGAAACCCACATAAAATTTTTCAAGACAAATAGCCATCAAGCAGTCAGAGGTACTTTCCACAGAGCATGATACCTGAAGCAATTCTGACCCATGATAGGCAGGTGCATCAATATCTCTGCAAGAGGGAGCCAGAAAAATAGACATCCTGACTTTCTCCCCTTCCTCCCTCTGATCTTCTCCTTGGGCTTCACATTGGCCCAACCCAACCAGAAATCCAGCAATGGGGACCTATTAGTCCATGTAGATCACGTCCCAGGGCACTAGGCAGGTGGAAAAAGGAAGAGTGTACATGGAGGGACAAATAGAAGATACTTGGTGCACACAGAATGATTAACAAACACCAAGAAACTCTCACCCAAGAATTGCTATGCTCTCTCCCAAATTACCATATAGGTTATGAGCATATATTAAAGGATTTCAGGCATTATTATTATTTATTTTTTTTAATTTTTTTTTCAACGTTTATTTATTTTTGGGACAGAGAGAGACAGAGCATGAACGGGGGAGGGGCAGCGAGAGAGGGAGACACAGAATCGGAAACAGGCTCCAGGCTCCGAGCCATCAGCCCAGAGCCTGACACGGGGCTCGAACTCATGGAGTGCGAGATCGTGACCTGGCTGAAGTCGGACGCTTAACCGACTGCTCCACCCAGGCGCCCCAGGCATTATTATTATTATTTTAGAGAGAGAGAGAAAGAGAGCATGAGATGGGGAGAGAGGCAGAAGGAGAGAGAGAGAGAATCTTAAGTAGGCTCCACACTCAGTGTGGAGCCTGATATAGGGCTTGATCCCATAACGCTGGGATCATGACCTGCACAGAAATCAAGTGTCAGTCAGGAATTCTGTCAACCAAACTCTTGACCTATATATGTGTGTAATGTCCAACAAAGCAACTTAGTATTGCCAATAAATGTTCATTTCCCTCATCCTTCCATATTTTAAAACACATCTGTCACTGGGATAAATTTCACATTAAATCACTAACAATCCATAAAGGGAAGGAAAAGCCATCACTTTTCTCCTCATTCCCTCCTCATGTTTCTT
The DNA here is from genome assembly GCF_016509475.1 of Prionailurus bengalensis. Lineage (NCBI taxonomy): Eukaryota > Metazoa > Chordata > Mammalia > Carnivora > Felidae > Prionailurus > Prionailurus bengalensis. The sequence continues at coordinate 110,554,170 of NC_057345.1, forward strand.
CAAAATGAGGTAAACATTGACCTAATGACTCATATTCTTTTGCAACCACACTTGCTAGTAAATAAGATAACTGTGTTTTAAAAGGCACACAAGTGCCTTTGCCACACGAGGTCACTGCCACTCACAACACCAGTGAGTGGAAGGCCACAAGATATTCCCAGGCAGGCATAAGTAACTTGCTCCCACTTTACTGCATTCTGGAGCATTAAGGCCTTTTTTTTAAAGTCTGGCCCCAGGGCTGACTGGGTGGTAAATTTGGACATTGTGGGCCTTAACCTAAGCTGTGTACTTCAGTTAGCCAGCACCCATTTTGAGGATCAAGCTGCACTCCACAAGTTCCTAAAGCACCAGTGTCCTGAGTATATATATGGAATTTAATGAAGAGAAAGGATGTTAGAAGTTGGGCATTCCAGGACCCTTTGTCAAATGTTATTAATAGTTACATAATCACACTCCCATATACATCAGAATCAAACAGCTCATATTTGAATCTAATTTCTATGATCGTTCTATGATTATTGTTATATCTATCAGGAACAACCTCTATTTTAGTTTCTATTTCATTATATTATAGAGGCTTGTCTTCATCACTATGCAGAAGTCAAGGGCCTAGTCTTATTCATTTATGTGTCCCCAGACTTAGCAGTTTCTGAGTAGTAGGGACCCATTATTCCATTAATAATGTCATTCAGCAAGAATTTTATTGAGTATCTACTATGCGATAAGTGCTATCCTAGAAGCTTGGGGGAAAACAGTGAATAGTTAAAAAATTAACTGCCCTCCTGGAAATTATATTCTGGTGAGAGTGATGTATTGAATAGATGTATTGAATAGAATACATAATATGTCAGAATTGGTACTAAGGAAAAAAATGAAACAGAAAAAAGACTGTAGGGGGAGTACACTGCAACTACCTATACAGGCTTGTGAAAGCCAATTGTTGTATTTTCAGGAATTTTGCAAGGCCGTTGTCATCACTCTAGTAGCTTTAAATAGGCCATGGTAAAAACATTCATCTCTCTGAATTCAGCAAGCATTACAAACTGGTGTTCCCATCCCCCCAACACTGAGCCAACTGTTAAACATTTACCAGAACACCCATGTGCCAGGGGATGCAGTAAGCATGGAGCAGGGAGACTCCTCTGTTGGACAGAATGGTGAAGAAGGCTTCCCTGGGAAGGAAGCTTTTGAGCTAAGGCCAAAATGAAGTGAGGGAGATGGGCCACCTGACTGCCAGAGGAGAGAGCATTCCTGGAAAGGAGCACAGCAAGTGCAAATGGCACAAGACTAGGTGGAATGAACAGGGGAGGACAGGATCATGATGTCAGGGAGGTGAAGGGCCCAGACCATACTATCTTGAATATCACCATGAAGACTGAGTTTTACTCAAAGTGAAACCCAGGCTTCAGAGTATTTTGAGCAGTATGGTGACATGATTTGATTTATATTATAAGAGCTTCATTTTAGCAGATTTGTTGAGAATCAACCAAAGTATACAAGGATAGAAGAAGTAGACTGGGAGGAAGTCATCACAGTAGCCCAGGTGACCCAGGTGACAGATAGCAGTTTGTGGAGCAGTATGTGAAGGGAGTGATAAGTGGTTGCATATGTTTTTACAGTAGAAACTACAAGATTTGCAAAAAGATCAGATTTCTCCAAATTTTCTTAAGCATGCAGAAGGACTGAAAAGCTATTTACCCAAATGGAGAAGGCTGTGAAAGGGACATGTTTGGGGGTGACATGAGGGGTGCAGGGTAGATCAGTAGCTTAGAGGCAGACATGGTACGGCTGGCATGTTTATCAGACATCCAGTCAGTGGTATCTTCAATCCAAGACTCACTTTTGGCCCCATACAGACTGCCTTTCCATCTACACTTTCCCCACCTCCCCCACTGAAATAGTCACCCGTAAACTCGTAACTTCTCTGTGTCTCTGGAACAACAGAGTAATAAGTGTCATTGTGTGCTGTGTCCCAGGCAGCTGTGGTTAGCTGTCCATTTCTGTCTCTGAAGCCTTCACTCTAACTTGAGGGATCCAGGCTAACAGACATGGAGCTGTAGACGCAGTGAGCTGACCTTGTGAAAAACATCCTTCCTTCAGTCGCAAAGTTTAATTTGGTCCAGGGCCCTGGGGAGGTCTGGGATGATGGACACATGCACATGGAGTTCTGACCAATGGCTCTCCAGTGACCCTTGGTCCTAGGATATCTGCCCAGAGTCAGGTGGTGGATGCAGTGCTCAGGAGCCTCCCAACCAAAGGGTGGTTGGCAGAAAACAGAAGTCGAAGGACACCACATGAAAAAGGAGGTGAGACAAAAGATCTCACACATTGTCCACATTGAGAAAGCGTCACAGGCACACAGGAAGGCCATAGTGTAAGCTGCATTTGCATATACGGGTGTGTGTCTTCAAGTATCATCTCTCCGTTACCCAGTTTCTAACCTTGGGGCAGCATGAGAGGAAAGGGGGATATTAACATGCGGTTTGAGTCTGGATTTTATACCTTCATGCTGTGTCTCAATTAATCAAAGATTTGCCATAAAACTTAACCGGCAGTGCTCTACACCAAGACAAGTCATAAAATATGAGCTGATTAATTTCCTTCTAATTTGTATGATAATTAAAATTCTAACTTTTAATTCCATTAATTGTCCTCCCACAAGGAGGCTGATTGGGCTTTCGTAATGCACTCTGTGACAGTCCTCTTCCCACAGGGTGGCTTTGTTGCCTTTATGGTACAAGGTTTCCCTGTCATTCATCAAGGCCCAGAGATAAGTGTGTGCTTATCACTCCAGCCCATTCTGACATGAGCCAGCAAGGAGGCGCATCTGTGCCCATAAATCACTGAAAGTCATTTGGTATTTTATCAGGATGTCAGGTCAGCTTTGTGAATGTTCCCTTCTCTTAATGAACAATTAACTTGCTAAACGCAATGTGGCCCCAAATACATCTGTGGCACACAGGCCATGGTTAAGCATGTCCTGGATGAACCAGGAGGCAGCTTTCACATCAGTATGCACCAAGGAAGTCCACATGCATGTCTGCCGGGTAGATGATGAGCTTCTAAAGAGCAAAGATGTCTGTCACACTGTCTCAGAGCACAGAAAAGGAAAGGAGGAAGGAATTATCAGGAGCCAGATTCTCTGCAATACGGCAGGGCTCTTTTTTACTCCAAAGTTGCATAGTAAATTCACAAACTGCATATTCCACAAGGGTGATTTTGTTATACGTACTTTGCATTTGAGGAAACTGAGGCACAGTGAGATTAAGTGAAACATGTAACGTTATTAAGGTTACATGGACCATGAATGGCAGGATTTATGTGCAACTCTATGTAATCTCCAAAGTCTTAAACTACTGGACATCTCATCTATACATAACAGAAACCCCTAATTTATTGACCACCTACTGTGTGTTCAGTACAACCCTAGGATATCTTTACATACATCATTTCTAATCTTTACCATAATACTCAGACCTCAATTGAAGCATCCCATCTGCTGAAGAAGAGGAGCTCCCTTGGGATTATGTAATGTTCCCAGGCCACTCAAGCTGATCAAAGGCAGAACTGAGGTTCTGAGAGGGGCCAGCTGACCTCAGGTCCCCTCTTCCTTCCACCACCCCAGCTGCAGAGCCCAGGATCACTGCACTTGCCAGTGTTGGCTGTGGAGATAAGCATGCACTCAGCCACACCCTTGTGGAAACCTATCAGCACATAGGCTTTTTGCTTACCAGAAGTCACCACAGGGTCTCTATCCAAAAGAAAGACATGAGTGAGGCTAGGAAGACAGGCAAGGTCAAGGTTGGCAGAGAAGAGCAGGAAGATGCTAAAAGAGGCAAAGTGAAGGGCCCTTGCCCATTCAGCCACTGATGTCACAAATATGTAGAAAGCTTGTGCAGCATGCCAGGCATCATGTTGGCCAGGAGAACACAACAGTGAGTGCTTCTCAGCCCCATCCTCTAGGATGTGCAGGCAGCGGAGAAGCCAGAAACATGAGCACAATGGTGAAGCAAATGCAGTGATAAGGGTAAATCCAGAACACATGGGGAGGTCCCAACTAGACTGCAGAGTGAGGACAGGCACCCAGAGGAATCTATGCTGGGCAGCTGCTACAGCAGCATTATCCTACCTATTCTACCTCTCTCATTGTCTCTGCTCTATTTGAATGGAGATATTTCAGTTCCCAGGGTCTGATTCTGCCTTGCAGTTTTCTTTTTCTCCAGAATTGCATAGTAAATTCACAAACTGTGTAAGAATGACACTACTTTTTGTTATTTTTCTTTACTTTGCTGAAGTCCCTCCAACCCTGCGAAGTCTGCCCCTTTGACCTGGAGTCCCCTTCTAACCACTGTCCCATCCTCAATGTCCTCCCTCCTTTCTCTACTTCCTGATAGTATTACAGTTCCCCAAATCTGGCTTCGTTCCTCAACAGCTTAGTGACACTCCTCTAATTAAAGCCACGAATTATTTCTAAAATACAAAGAGTGTTTTTTTCAGCCCTTTTCTTATTGGAGACCACTACTGTGTCGGTTACCTATTGCTGCTGGAACAAATGACCACAATTTAGTGGCTTAAAATGCAAAAGTTTGCACTCTCACAGTCCTGGGGGTCAGTATCTGCCACAGGCCTCACTGGGATGAAATCAAGATGTCACCAGAGCTGCTTCCTTATGGAAGTACTATGAGAGAATTAATTTCTTTTTTTTTAAGCTTCCAGAGACTGCCTGCATCGTTTGGCACATGACCCCTTCTTTCATTTTCAAATCCAGCAACAGGGGAGGGAGGTGTTCAAATATTCCTCACTTTGTGTCATTTTGACCTCTTTGTCTGTCTCTCTCTCCCATGACTAAGGACCCTTCTGATTACACTGGATCCACCTGAATAATTCAGGACATTACCTCCCCATGTCAAAGCCCCGATTTAATCTCATTGGCAAAGCCCCCTTTGCCATGTAAGGTAACACATTCATAGGTTGTGGAGATGAGGATGTGGACAGCTCTGAGGGCCATTATTCCGCCTGCCACAGCTGGTAATTCCCTTTTCCTTAAAACAATCTTTTCCATTGGTTTGTGTGACTCCATTGTCTTCTGCTTCTCCTCTTATCTCTTTAACTATTTCTTCATGTCTCTTTCTCTCACTCCCCATTTTTTTCCTACCATTAACAGATGTGAATCTAGCTGATTGTCCTTTTATACTTACCTGGTGACATCAAAAGGAACCACTACTGTTAAGGAAGGAGCAAATGTGAGAATTGTTCTTCTAGTAGCAATTTCCCCCAAACTGTCAGAATCCTATCATATTCTTAGCCACCCAAGAAGTAACATGAGAGATACTCCAGATTCCTCACTCTTCCTCATCACATCAGACCAAATCATCACTAAACCATGCAAAATTTAGCCTCAAAATAGATTTTAAGTCCAAGGCATGCTCAAAAAATGGAAGCTCTATAGAATGTTATGATTAAACAAAGTTAAACTCCACCAAAAACTGTTCAATTGAAAAAATTTCTCAAAGTTGCAGGATACACAATCAACATACAAAAATCAGTTGCATTTCTATATACTCCCAACATATCATCCACAAAAGAAATTAAGAAAACAATTCCATTTACAATAGCACCAAAAAGAAAATATTTAGTAATAAGATTAACTAAGGAAATAAAATACTTGTACACTAATGAATAAAAGAAGACATGAATAAATGAAAAGATATCCTATGTTTATGGATTGGAAGAATTAATGTTAAAATGTCCATACCATCTAAGGTGATGCACAAATTCAATGTAATACATATCAAAATTCCAATAGCATATGTCTAAAGAAATAAGAAAAAAAATCTTAAAATATATATGGAACCACTAAAGATCCCAAGTAGCCAAAGAAATTTTGAGCAAGAAAAGAGGTAAAGACATCACACTTCCTAATTTAAAATTTTTATTATAAAGCTACAGTAATCAAACCAATATGATACAGTAATCAAACACACGCACATTGACCAATGGAACAGAATAGAAAGCCCAGAAATAAACTTACACGAATATGGTCAAACTGACATTTGATAAGAGTGCTAAGAATAGACAATAGAAAATGAATTATCCCTTTAATAAATGATTCTGGGAAAATGGGTACCCATATGCAAAAGAATTACATTGGGTCCTTATATCATACCATACACAAAATCAGCTCAAAATGGATTAAAGACCTAAATGTGATATGTGAAACATTAAAAATCCTAGAAAAAAAACATAGAGAAAAGCTTTTGTACATTGAATGATTTCTTAGATGTGACACCAAAAATACAGGCAACAAAAGCAAACATACAGAAGTGGGACTATGTCAAACCAAAAAGCTCTGCACAGCAAAGGAAACACTCAACAAAATAAAAAGGCAACCTATGGAAAGGCAGAAAATGTTTGAAAACTATATATCTGATAAAGGGTTAATATATAAAATATCTAAGAAACTTCTACAACTCAACAACAACTTGATTTAAAAATGGGCAAAGAATCTGAATAGATATCTTTCCAAAGAAGATATACAGATGGCCAACAGACACATGAAAAAATGTTCAACATCACTAATCATCAGGGAAATTCAAATTAAATCAAAACCACAATGTGATATCACTTCACACCTGTTAGGATGGCTTTTATCAAGAAAACAAAAGATAGCAAATGTTAGTAAAAATGTGAATAAAATGGAAGCTTGGTGCACTGTTGGTGGAAATGTAAATTGATACAACCATTATGGAAAACAGTATGGAGTTTCCTCAAAAAAACATAAATAGAATTACCATATGATCTGGCACACCACTTCTGGGTATATATCTGAAACATTTGAAATTAGAATCCTGAAGGGATATTTATACTCCCATGTTATTACAGCATTATTTATAATAGCCAAGACATGGAAGCAGCCTAATTGTCCATCAAAAGATGACTAGATGAAGAAAATGTGGTATATACATGGAATGGAATATTATTCAACCTATATAAAGAAGGAACTGTTGCCATTTGTAACATGAACTGGACCTGGAGAATGTTATGCTAAGTGAAATAAGCCATACACAAAAGGGAAAATTCTATGTAATGACATATGATGAACCAAAAATAGTCAAACTTATAGAAGCAGAATGTGGCGTGGTGGTGGGCAGGAGCTGAGTGGAGGGAAATTAGGACAGTATTAGCCAAAAGATACAAAATTTTAGTTATACAAGATAAATTAATCCTAGGACCTACTGTACAGTGTAATGTCTATAGTTAATAGCACTATATTGTATACTTAAAAATTTACTAAAAAGATAGATCTTATCTTAAAGTTTTTTTAGTAATAATAATAATAATAAGGGGATGGAAGGAAATCTTTGGATGATGGATAGGTTTATGGCGTAGATTGTGGTGATAGTTTCATGGATGTGTTATTACCTCCAACTTCATAAAATTATATATAATTATGTATATATTTTTATGCCAAAAATTATATTAATTAATTAATTAATTAATAAAAATTAAAGTTGTGGCACCTGAGTGGCTCAGTCAGTTAGGTAGCCAACTTCAGTTCGGGTCATGATCTTACAGTCCATGAGTTCAAGCCCCATGTCTGTCTCTATGCTGACAGCTCAGAGCCTGGAGCCTGCTTAAGATTCTGTGTCTCCTTCTCTCTGTGCCCCTCCCCTGCTCACGCTCTGTCTCTCTCTGTCTCTCAAAAATGAATAAACGTTAAGAAAACTAAAAAAAATTGAAGTTAAGAAGCTCTCCTTACTACAGAGTTTTTATTCTGTTGTGATGAGACAGCACACAACTTACCAAGGTCTGTGGTATCAGAATACTTTACTCATGCTCACTAAACAGTAGTGTTCTGAAGTTATGTAAACTGGGAAGTGTCTAGCCAGCTTGTTTTCTCTACTACCTCCTACTGCTTCCCACCCCCACAGCTAATATCACATCTTCATTTTTCTGGGTTGCCACCACAGCCAGCTGAGTGACATCCCTCCCTCTAGACTGTCACCCTGTTTTTGCCTGGAGAGATACCACAGCATTCCTGGGTGAGATAGTGCTGGGCTTCCACCCAAACTCTGACATTTAACAGCTGTGTGATGTTTGGCAAGTTACTAAACATCACTATGCTTTGATTTCCCCATACTGAGTATTTTCTACACATCAAGCAATAAGCTAAATGCTCAACTTTTACTACATCATTTAATCAACTCAACAATTTTGTGGAAATAGCAACAATTTATTATTATTGTTATTATTATTATCTCCATTTTGTAGATTAAAAAACAGAACTCATAAAGATTAAATAATTTGCCAAGCATCATGCAGTTAACATGTTAGAGAAGGGCTGATGCCTGCCTTACAGAGCTATCTTGGGGATCAAATGACTTGCTAATATGCATCTTTAAGCTCACTTCTTGACACACAGGAAACATATATTAGAACATCATTTTTGTTGACTAAGAATGTTATCAGAGATACCAAATATGACATCCGTATCTGCCCAAGATAGAGTAACAGGGATATGATTTACCTTTCCACTTGAAACAACAAGCAAGATATATTAAACATTTTTTAAAAACTCAACATCAAACAGTGAAATACAGTCATCCCTGAGAGATGGAGACAAACTATGTATGTTCTATGAATCCCTCAACTCACTGCTTGACAGATTTTCCAGGCTGGAGCACCAAGAAGGGGAACTCAAGTAGACCTCGATGGTCTAGTAAATTGACAAGTTAGATCTTAGAGCCCAGAAAGACACCAAGGCAGATGGAGTTCATATGACAGTATGTGAAAGAGAAGGGTGTTCATAGAAAGAAGTTCATAGACCTACAGAGGGTCCCCTTCAAGTATTCATAAAAATACTGATCAACACCTGCATTTAAATAAACTACCTCAGTGAAAAATCGTCTGAAAGAAAAAATAGAAAAATACCCAGTGTTCACATAGAGCTAGCAATTGTGTTTACTCTCACTAGCTGGTGTGGAAAAGTTTATAATTCATGGATCATTGGGTAAACTATAAGAATGTTTTGTCTTAGTAGTGGTGAATAATAAGTGATAGATGGAGCACTGGGTCCTGATGCACCTAATAAGTTATAGAATTAAGACCTGAAATGAATAAAGTGTTTCCAAATAACTGCCTCCAAAATAATGTTCAAGAATATTTATAGGAATAGAAAAAATATCTGTCATTCAACAAGGTAAAGTTCACCATGTCTGCCTGAAATTTAAAAAAAAAAAAATACCAGGCATACAAAGAAACCGGAAAATATAATCCTTAATTAATGCAGTAACTGATCAAGAAAACCAAACGAGAACTGACACAAATATTAAAATTAACCAGACAAGAACAGTTAAATTGTTATTTCTCTACTTTATATATTTAATGTGGTGAATATGATAGGGAAAACACAAAAAAAGGCACAAACAAAATTCTAGAGATGAAAACTACAGTGTCTGAAGTGGAAAATACATTGGATAGCCCTAAAAAATGATTACATGTAGTTGAAAAAAGTTACTAAACTTGAAGACATATGGAAAAAAATTAAAAATAAAAAATAGAGTTGGAAAATATACAAAATCAAACACACAGAGAACAAACACTGAAAACAATATTAGTGAGATGTCAGACAACTTTAAGAAGTCTAATATTTCATTTAATTAGAGATCCTGAAAAGGAAGGCAGAAAAAAATATTTGAAACAAAACTGGTTGAAAAATTTCCAAATTTATTTAAAAATATAAATGCATAGGTTCAAGAAACTCCTGGGCAACAAGGACAAGAAACATGGGGAAAAAAACATGCCAAGACTCATCATAATCAAATCATTCAAAGCCATTAATAAAAAAAAAATGTTCTTAAAGCAGACAGAGCAGGTGAAAGCACTCACATTACAAACAAAAGGAACAAACATAAGGATAATAGCTAATTTCTCATGAGAAACAATGTAAGCAAAAAGTGGAACATTTGAAGTACCAAAAGAAAAATCTATCAACCAACAATTTCATACCCAGAGCAAAAATATTTCTATAAAATAATAGAAAATTAGGACTAATTCAAAGAATTCATTGCAAGTACACCCACATTATAAGAATGTTGAAGGAGGGGCGCCTGGGTGGCTCAGTTGGTTGAGCATCTGGCTTCCGCTCAGGTCATGATCTCACAGTTCATGAGACAGCTCAGAGCCTGAAGCCTCCTTTTGATTCTGTGTCTCCCTTTCTCTCTGCCTCTCTTCCATTTATGCTCTGTCTCTCTCTCAAAAGTAAGTAAACATTAAAAAAGAAAGAAAGAAAGAAAATGTTTATAAGAATGTTGAAGGAAATCCTTCAGTCAAAAGGAAAGTGATACCACACAGAGATATGGACCTAAGGGAAGAAATGGCATACAGAAGAAAGATAATTTTTTAAAAAAAAAATCTCTTTAAAGTTAATTGGCTGTATAAATAAAAATAGTAACATTCATTTAGGGTTTATAACAAATGTATAAGGAAAGTATATAAATTAACAGCACAAAATTTGGAATGACTAATGGCTGTAACTTCTTCTATTTACATGAAGTGTATAATATTGAAAGCATACAGTTATATGTTATGCTATATCATAATATATTACCTATTATTATATACTATTATATTATCTGTTATTTTTGTCTATTATATTATTGTACATGAAAATAGATTGCTTTGAGTTAAAAATGTGTTTTATTTTATTATTTTAAATGTTTATTTATTTTGAGAGAGAGAGAGAGAGAGAAGTGGCAGAGAGAAAGGGAGAGACAGAATCCCAAGCAGGCTCTGTACTACCAATGCAGAAACCAACACAGAACTTGATCTCACAAACTGTGAGTTCATGACCTGAGCTGAAATCAAGAGTCACACACTTAAACCAACTGAGCCACCCTGGCGCCCCAAGAATGTATTTTAAAAAACCATAAAACTACCACTACAATAATAAAGACTTATAGTTTATAAACCAACAAAGGAAATAAAATGGATTAATAAACAAGATTCAATCAATTTTAAAAAGCATAAAAAAGAAGAAAAATGGGGAAAAAAAGAACAGATTGGACAAATAAAAACAAATAGGAAGATGATAGACATAAACCTAACCATATCATTAATTACATTAAATGTTACTTGTCCAAATAACCCCCAAAAAGTGGAAATTGTCAAACTGGATTATAAAACAAGAGCTAACTTTATGCTGACTAAAAGAAACACACTTTAAGTATAAAGACATGAATAGGTTAAAAGTAAAAGTATGGGAAAAGATATACCACACTGACACTAGGAAAAAACCTGCTGTAGCTATTTTAATATTATAACAAGTAATTTTGTAGTAAGGCATACTACCAGAAATAAAGAAGTTTATTTTATTGTTATAAAAGAGTCAATTAGTTGATTATATAATAATCTTAAATTAATTATGCACCTAAAAATGCAGTTTCAAAACACATGAAACAAAAACTGATAGAAAGGCAAGAAGAAATAAAAAACCTACAATACAGTTGAAGATTTCAATACCATTTTTCTGTATCTAATAGAACTAGATAAAGAAAAACATATAGTATACTTGAACATTATCAAGCAACATAACTTAATTGACATTCAAAAGACGTGCCACCCAACCAGAGCAAACTACACATTCTTTCGAAGTATGCATGGATAAATCTATCGAGACACAATATGCAGGGTCATAAATAATCCTCAATAAGTTTAATAAGTTTCAAGTCATATAAAATGTGTTCTTTGATCATAATGAAATTAAATTTGATATTAATAACAGCAAGATATCTGAAAAAAATTCCAAATATTTACAAGCTTAACAGAAAATTTCTTAATATTTCATGGGCCAAGGAATAAATAAAAAATGAAATTTATACTGTGAACTAAATATAAATAAAAACACATGTTTTATAAGTAAAAACACAACATAAAAATTGCAGGATGACATTACAGCAGTATTTACTGGGAAAATTATAGTGCTAAATGTCTATATTCCAAAACAGGAAGGCTCCAAATCAATGACTTCAGTGCTTACTTTAAAATTAGAAAAAGAAGAGGAAATGGCACACAAAAGATACATAAGTAAGTAAATGTTAAATACCAGGTAAGAACAATGAAATAAAGAAATTTAAAACATAAAGAAAATCAGTGAAACCAAAAGCTAGTTCATTCAGAAAATCAATGAAATCGGCAAGCTTATATGCAGACTGATCAAGAAAAAAAAGAAAGAAAAAAAAACAAATTGCCAATATCAGAATTGAGAGAGGTGACAACACTACAAATTATGCCAATAGTACACTATTTTGATTATAATTGGCATAAAGATACATGAGAAGATCAATGGAAAATAATAGACTCCAGAAATAAATCCACACATATCTGGACAACTCATTTTTGACAAAAATGCAAAGAAAATTAATAGAAAGGGTAAACTTTTCAACACATAATGTTGGGGAAACTGGTCATCTATATACAAAATAATAATAAATAAAACACAATTGATCTTTAGCACTCACTACATATAAAACCTAACTCAAAGAAAGATACAGATCTAAATTTAAAACCTAAAACTAAAGCTTCTATAAATGAATATAAGAGAAAAATATTTGTGAATTTGCTTTAAGAAAATGAGTTTTTGTTTTATTATTAATTTTTCCTATTATGTGTTTTTCAACTATTTTTATAGTTTCAACAATTTTTATTTAATTTGGATATAACTGAAACCAATGTTACATTAGTTTCAGATGTACACCTTAGTGATTTCACAAATTTATACATTATGCTGCCTTTACCACAGACATAGCTACCATCTGTCCCATTGTATCACTGTTACAATATTATTGATTATATTCCTTATGCTCTGCTTTTTATTCCCTTGACTTAATCATTCCATCACTGGAGACTTTTTTTAGATATGGCATCAAAAGTATGTTTCATTAAAATCACAAATTGATAAATTGTTATGTAATCAAAATTAAAAGCTCTTGCTCTCCTAAATACACTATTAAGAAAATGAAGACAAGTCAAAAACTGAGGCATATATTTTTGAAGCATATAACTCATTACGAACATGTATCCAGAATATATAAAGAACACTCAATACTCAATGATAAAGAGACAAAAACTCTATTTTTAATAAACAAAAATGTTAACAGACAGTTCACCACAAAACATATACATATGGCAAACAAGCATGAAAATACATTCTTACCTAAGAAATCATTAGGAAAATTAAAATTAAAAACATAATGAGATACCACCACACATTTACTGTAATGGCTAAAAATGTTAAAGGATATGGAAAATATTAAAGGATTTTTAAATTATGGCCAATTTGAATTTATTCCTGGAATGCAAGGATAGTTCAACATATAAAAATCAATTGATATAACAAAACATTTAATAGAATAAAGGGGGAAAACACATGATTACCTTAACTGAGGAAGAAAACCAATTAACAATATTTAACACCATTCGTGATAAAAATATGCAAAAAAAAAATAGTAATAGAAGACAACTTACATAATATATTAAAAACAATATATGAAAAACCCACAGCTAAGATCATATTCAGTGATTAGCAACTGAACACTTTTCCCTTAATATCAGGAACTAGACAAAGATGTCCACTTTTACCATTTCTATTCAGTACAGTATTGGAAGTTCAAGTCAGAACAATTAGTTGAAACAAGAAACAAAGGTATCCAGATTGGAAAGGAAGAAGTAAATTGTGTCTGTTCAAAGATGACATAGTTTTGTATTAAAAAAAAAAAAAAAACAACAACAACAACAAAAAACCTTAAAGATTCTGTAAAAAAAAAAAACCCTGTAGGAACTAATAAGTGAATTCAGCAAAGTTAAGGATACAAGATAAAGAATAGAAATCAGTGGTGTTTCTATACACTAACAATCAATAATCTGAAAAGGAAATTAAGAAAATAATTACAATATCATCAAAAAGACTAAAATACTTAGAAATAAACTAACCAAGAAGGTGAAAGACTTGTACACTGAACACTACAAAATATTGCTGAAAGAAATTAAAGAAGACATTAATAAGTAGAAAGACATCATAGATCATGGATTAGAATATTTAATATTGTTAAGATGTCACTACTACCCAAAGTAATAGCATTTACTATTACTATTATGAAATCCCTATCAAAATCCCAATGACATTTTTATTGAAATATAATTAACATATAGTTTTATATTAGTTTCAAGTGTGTAACATAATGATTCAACAGTCCTATATATTACTCGGTGCTTATCACAATAAGTGTACTCTTAATCCCTTTGATCTATTTCTCCCATCCCCCTACCCACATCCCCACTGGAAACCACTAGTTAGTTCTCTATTTTTGAGTCTGTTTTCTTTTTTTGTCTCTTATTTTCCTTGTTCATTTATTTTGTTTCTTAAATTGCACCTAGGTGCGAAATCATATGGTATTTGTAATTTTCTGACATATTTCACTTAGCATAATACCCTCTATATTCTTCAATGTTGTTGCAAATGGCAAGATCTCATTCTTTTTATGGCTGAGTAATATTCCATTTTGTGTATGTATACACACATATGTATGTATGTATGTATACACACATATGTATGTATGTATGTGCGTATGCATGTATGTATACAGATATGTAAACACATCTTTATCTATTCATCTATGGATGAAGACTTGGGTGGCTTCCATATTGTAAATAATATTACAATAAACATAACAGTGCATATATCTTTTTGAATTAGTGCTTTCATTTTCTTTGAATACATAGCCAGTAGTGGAATCACTGGATCATATGGTAATTCTATTTTTAGTTTTTTAAGACACCTCCATGCTGTACTCCACAGTGGCTACACAAATTTGCATTCCCACCAACAGTGCACAATGATATTTTTTTGAAGAAACAGAAAACCCATTCTAAAATTCATATGGAATCTCAAGGAAGCCTGAATCTTGAAAAGAAGAATAATATTAGAGGTCTTACACTTCTTGATTTCAAAACTGACTACAAAGCTACATAATCAAAATAATGTGGTATTGGCATAAAGACAGACAAATGGATTAGAACAGAGAGCCTAGAAATAAACTCACACATATACAGTCAACAGATCTTTAACCATAGAAAGTCCAAGACCATTCAATGATGAAAGGAAAGTCTTTCAACAAATGGTGCTGAACCTTTTGGGATGAGCACTGGGTGTTGTATGGAAACCAATTTGACAGTAAACTTCATATATTGAAAAAAATAAAAAAAAATAAAAAATAACAAAATAAAATAAAATGGGATTAAAGTCTAAAAAAAAAAACAAAAACAAATGGTGCTGAGAAAACTGGATGCAAAACAATAAAGATCACTCAAAAAGTATCAAAGACCTAAATATGAGAGCTAGTAACTATGAAAACCATAGAAGCAAACATATAGGAAAAGCTTCATGACACTGGTTTTGACAATGATTTCTTGGATATGACACCATAAACCCAGGCAACTGAAAGAAAAAAAAATCAATGAATTGGATTTCATCAAAATTAATAACTTCACATATCAGAGGACACTGTCAATATATTGAAAAAGCAAGCCACGGAATGGGAGAAAATGTTTACAAATAACAGGTCTGATAAGGGAATACTATCCAGAATACATAAGGAACTACAAAACCTTAACAACAATAAAAAACAAAACTATTAAAAAATGGACAGAGACTTCAATAGAAATTTCTCCAAATAAGATACACAAATGGCTAAAGATCACATGAAAAGATTATCGACCTCACTAGTCATTAGGGAAATGAAAATCAAAACTACAATGTGATACCACTTGATTAGGATGCCTTTTATGAACAAACAAAAAACACAGAAAATAACAATATTGATAAGGATGTAGAGAAATGAGAACCCTTATACATTGCTGATGGAAAAGTAAAATGGTGTTGCCACTGTGGAAAGTAGTTTGACAGTTCGTCAAAAATTTTAAGGAGAATTACCATGTGAACCAGCAATTCCACTTCTAAATATACATCAGAAGAATGGAAATCAAGGCCTTGAACAAATATTTATACATAACAGCCTTATTCACAAAAACCACAAGGTGGAAACAACCCAAGTATCCATAGACAGATGAATGGATAAACTAAATGTAGTATATACATCTCACAGAATAGAACTCTGAATTAAAAGAGAAGGAAATTGACAGGCTACAACATGGATGAAACTTGACAACACTACACTAAGTGAAATAAACCAGTCACAAAAAGACAATATATATACAATATGATTCCACTTAGATGAGGTATCTAGAGTAGTCTAATTCTTAAAATATAGAATGGTGGTTCCCAAGGGCCAAGGGAGGGAAGAATGAGATCTTAGTGTTTAATTTGTACAGATTTCAGTTTGGGAATATGAAAACATTATGGAGATGAATAGGGTTTTGATTGTAGAACAGTGTCAATATACTTAATGCCACTTATATGGACTGAATTGTTTCCTCCCCAAAATTCTTTTTTGGAACGCTAATCCCCAATGTGATGGTATTTGGGAGGTAATTCGTAATTAGGTTTAAAAGAGGTCATGAGGATGGCGCTCCCTTGATGGAGCCAGAGCTGGTTCACTCTCATTCTCTTTCTCTTTCTCTGTCTCTGTCTCTGTCTCTGTCTCTCTCTGTCTCTTTATCTTTCTTTCTCTGCCAATGTGAGGATGTTGAATGAAGGTGGACTGCAAACCAGGCAGAGTTATCCCTGGAGAACTGAAGTGGCTATCACCTTGATCTTGGACTTCCCAGTCTCTAGAACTGTGAAAAATAAATTTCAGTTGTTTAGACAGCAAATCTGTGGTATTCTGGTATAGTAGCCCAAGCAGACTGCACTGAACTGCACACTTAAAATGGTTAAAATGGCATACTTTATGATTTGTATATTTTACCACAATGAAAATAAAATATATGAAGCAACTGGAATTCCCATGTATTTTTATAGACTGTTACTAACACTTTGGAAAATTATTTGACAATTTTTAAATAGTAAGTCACACACCTACTCTATGATCCAGCCATTCTATTTCTAGGTAGTTCCCCAAGAAAAGAAGAAAGAATATGTTTTTATACACAAATATTCATAGAAGCTTTATTTTTAATTGACAAAAATGGGTAATAATCCAAAAGCCCATGAAGAGGAGACTAGGTAAACAAGCTAAGATATTTTCATATGGTGAAATATTACTTGGCAATAAACAGGAATGAACTAATGATACAATGGTATGCATACATCTCAAAATAACTATTTTGAGTGAAAGAAGCCAGATAAAAAGAGAATATATGTCATAATATTCTTTTTATGTAAAATTGTAAAAGATAAAATTAATCAATAGTGTTAGAAAACAGGTAAGCAGTTGCCTGTAGAGGGGGATCCATCCAGGGATAGAAAGGATTACCATGAAGTATAAAGAAACTTTTGTGGGTAATGAATATCTTTACCCTCCTGACTGCAGTAATGGTTTCACTAATGTATGTGATGGTCAAAACAAATGAAATTGTGCACTTTACATATGTTCTGTTTATTGCATGTCAATTATACCCTGATAGACCTATTAAAATGTTACCAGAACCGAGCTTATCCCTGTCTACTCATACAAACTCCCATGTTGTTCCTCCAACGCCCCAGGTACAGTTTTGCTTTGGGCCCTTTGTGTATGATTCATACGTGTGATTTTTTCAGATATTTACTCAAATTTTCTGTGACCCCTCCTATATGTTTCCTATTCCCACTGTAAGAAATTAACAATCTTAGTGGCTTTAAAGCATCACAAAGGTATTCTCTTACAGTTCTGAAGATCAGAAATCCAAAACAAGTCTTAAGGGGCTTAAGTCATGATTGTCCCTTGCTTTCCCAGCCTCTCAAGGAGGCTGCTGTCATTCCATCTCTCCAACCTCTGCTTCCATCATCATATTGCTCCTTTCTCCTTCTTTAGTCCTCTTTACCTTCCTCTTATAAAAGGACCCTTGTGATGGCATTTAGAGCCAACCTGGAGAATTGAGAATAAACTCCCCATCTTAAGGTTTGCAGAGTCCTCTTTGCCACATAAAGTAACATACTCATAGGTTTCAGGCATTAAGAGGTAAACATTTTGGAGACCATTATCCAGCCCCACACACCTTCCTGTTAACCTTATCTAGAATTGTAATGCACTCACAAACACTTCCTATATCCCCTACAGTCTTTACTTTTTCTCTTTGACATTTTTTAATATCAAAATACCATGTATTTTACATATATATTGTGTCTTTCCCAGTAAGCTCTAAACATCATGAGAGTGATGGTTTGTTTTGCCCCCTGCTCTATTTTCTAATGCCTAGAAAAGAGTGGTGTTCAATAAATGGCCATTGAATAAGAGAATTATTTTTGTCTGAATGACCCTCACACATGCTTTGTTTCTCATATTTTCTCTATTTACTTAGAATATCAGGTACTGGATATTCTTGCTACTTAAATCTATATGGTGACACTAGTCATTCATCCAGAAACTGTTGAGGGGTTAGAAAATGGGATGATTCAGCAGTACCCCAAATCATGATTCCCTTGTCCCAACATTATAAGAATAGTCTTGTGACATCTTGAAAACTGTGGAGTCTGGTTCATGATGGTTCCATCGATTGCAGCTGCTGCTAGAATTAAATCCAATTATCACCCCCCAATACATACTCATACCCCTACTTGGCCAGAAGCTCTTAGAGGGCAAGACTTTGTCTTTGATTTTCTTGAATCTCTTCTTTCCTATTAAAAGTTCAATGAATACTCAATGAGTGGAATCCATTTCAATTGAATAAATTCCCTTGCTCATTATTCAAATAAAAGGATGAAGTTTGTCTTAAATTTTTAATGCTGCCCTTTTAAATGGATATAACACTTTATTAAAACTCTGGAGTTCTCCAAACATAAGACCCCTCATGTTTCAAATGATATTTTTGGATTTTCACCTAACAGATGGGACAATATTGTTGAGATTGAAGATAATATTTCTGTCAAAAAAAAAAAGTTAAAAAAGGCTTGTGACCAAAGTTACTAGCTTTGACCAAGGATTTCAGAGAAGATATTTTCCTACCTTCTTCAAGGTCAAGTACAAATTAATTCCAAAAAAGATGCTTACTGGGGAATACTGAAATGACAAAATCCAATTTTCAGGATGGCAAAATGATGTCTGAAATTTAGTATCTATTGAGCACTTATATGTGCCAAGTCTTCTAAAACTTCTGCACACATGGTCTCTTTTGCCATTAAGAAACTGGGGGTTCATAGTGGTTATAGAAGTGTCCCACTGCATTCCAAGTCATGCTATTTCCATCATTTCACAAAGACACCTTGGGAGATAGTGAAAGACTATGAATTGTTAGTAAACATGATGATGATGATGATGATGATGATGAAAATAATGATGACTGTGAACACAGTCCCCACATATCTGCCTTCCCATTTCCACTGAGGCATGGCACCAAATCAGTGTTCCCTATAACTTTTTAACTCTTTATTCACTTATTAGTTCACTCATTCAGTAGTTATTCAGATACAGAGTAACCCTCATGATGCACAATATGAATTTTAACTGTCATCCCCCTACAAAATCTACCTTCCCAGAAGAATTACTTTCAGAGGTAAGAACTCTGAGTTAATATTTCTGTTAGGCCCTCCCATCACCTTTGATGTACTATCTCTAATCTTATTCCATGTACTGCAGATACTAATTCCTGCTGGAATTCTAGAATTAATATGAAAGTGGGATGGTATCTACAATTCACTCGTGAATAGGAAGGCTGACCCTATCCTTTCCTGCCTCCTTACAATATCACTAATTATCAGTAGTGGGAAATGTTAGGCTTAGTGGTAGGTTAATCCAAAACCCAGAAGCTCTGGGATAGTCTAGGAGCCTGACCACATAATCCACCTGCCTCCAGTTCTAGCCCTGATTCATCCCTTTGCTATCAACTATGACAATGGCCACCTCAAAACTAGCATGAAGCACCATTACGTCACTGCCAACCTTGCTCCTCTATAAATCTGATCTTTCCAAAAGTATCCAGGGATATACACAGTGATTGATCAGCACTACCCTAATAGCCTCAGGGACAAGAGTCTGATATAAGTAGGAGGGAGAAGAAGGTAGGCTCAAGATGTCAGGTTCAGAAAATTACCAAATCCAATTCAGGTTGAAAGAGTTTCAGAGTGCCAAAGAACCAGATAAGGAAGAAGGGAACAGAACCTGATAGCCAAATTCCCTATAAGAAGGCAAATGAGAAGGTCTTGTATCTCTCATCAGAGGGAAGAGGCTTGTATTCTGCTCCCTTCTCTTTCATACTACCTGATGGAAGTGGTGAGCTTCATGCCAGGTGCCAAGTGCAACTGTGAAAAGGTTAGGGCCCACAGGTGAGAATTATACCTGGTGAAGGTAGAGACAAGGGGTTCCCTGTCTCAAGACTCTAGGAAATTAAGGGGTTTGCTTCAAGGCTGCCTCTTTTGAAAGGTTCAGTGATATTGAGACAGGAGACAGACTGACCTTGGGCAGATAGGAAGAAGCAACCCATTGTTAACAATAACAGAGCAGAAAGTAGCAGACCTTCTGAAACACCCACTCCCTGGAACAAACCACCCTGGACCATATCCTGGTTCACCAGCTGCACAGTAACTCCCCCTCAAGAGGTCCCGCCACTCTAACCAATATAAGCATTCTTCTCAGATGCTGTAGTGGCCTCCTCCTTAAGGAGCCCCTCTTGTATCGTGGGAGTCTCTTTTGTTTCATTCTAGCCCTAATAACCTTTATGTTTGTGCTGCTCTTAACCTTGTTTGTCAATTCAACTCTCGGCTCCATCAGAACATGATCCGGGGTTTTTAAAAAGCAGCTACAATATCATGAAAGAAGCAAAGAGTCTGGAATAAGCCATATTTTATTTTAAGTGTTTATTACTATACAAATTTGGACAAGGTATCTATTTCTTCACAACTCACTTCACTTTCTTCATTTGTTAAAAAGGGCTCATTTAGTACTTCATTCTCAAATAACAGAGGTCTACTACTGGCATACAGAGTGCTTATTCTGGGAAGAGGTGATGAGCAAAGCTGCATCATAAATGTAAAAGATAATGCTGTTTGCAAAGACAGTAAGTAAGCCAAGTAAGCAATAATGCCAGAAAATCAGTTGAGAGCTTCTGTTTCAAATCGCAGGTTAGGTCCTGGTCCTTCTTCCTGTGCATCTTCCTGTCCCCGGGCTTCATTCTTTCTTCATTCTTCTTCATTCCTCACTATCTGAGGAAACTGGGCACATTGCTGGTCCTGATAGCCTGAGACCACCCAACTTCAGCAAGAAACACACATGGCAAATCCAGATACTACAAGAGGCTACGTAGAGGAGGCCCTTCCCACAGCCATCAGAAGCAGAGAAGCCCTCCTCCTTACTCATCTGAAACAGCCTGTCCACACTTTCCCAGGCCTTTCACCAGTTGCTCTCCTCTCCCACACCCTCTGCCTCCCAAAAGACCTTCAGTTCTTCAAAGCCCAGCCCAACTTCCATGAATATATCTTGGACTTTCCAGCCCCACCCACAGTCTCGCCTTTGATTTCTGAAAGCATTTATAGTATACAAATGCAGTGACTAGTACATCCCGCCACACAGAGGCATTTATCTATCCCATGGACATTTCCTCTCTCATTAGAATTTTGTAACAAATTGTGTTGTTTCTGAGACAAAAATAATACAAATCCATATTACAAATATTTGAAAATAGAAAAACAGAGAAGAAAATAAAAGTCGCTCTAACTCTTTTACCCAGAAATAATTACTAATATTCCGCTGTAGATTTCTCTGCTCTATGTTCACTGTGTTGGGGGTGTGATTTTCCAACCAATTCTCCACATAAACTTTATAGAATATTTAGTTTCTTTCTTATCTGGTCTTTAGAACCATAGCATAGTGCTATGCACCTAGCAATAAATGCTAGTTACTATCAGTATTAATAAATATTCAGAGGCAAAATATGTTGGTAGAAAGAGAAAAAGCTTTAGGATCATCCATATCTGGGTTCAAACCTCTGATCTCACTCTGTAATCTTGGATAGTGTTTGGCTCAATGTCTTCACCAGTAAAATGGAAGTAAGAATTTCTTCTTGATGTTTGTTGTGAAACTTAAAAGAAAGATAAATACACCCTGCTTGCCCTGTAGTAAGTGATCAATAAATTGTTACACTAATAATAATTGTTAATAATAAGGTTAATACACATTTAAATATTGAGAAAAACTAATGTCATGGGAACAAGATAATGAACACAGAGAATCCTTTTGCTATTACAATAGCTCCACTGTAGAATTTAATCTAACAGATACAAGCAAGAATACCCCTAACAAAAATGTATATTTTATTTATTGCCAAAAAACATCTGCTGACTTTTAATAAGGAAGGACAAATAAGTTAGCAAATTATGCCCTTTAATCAGAGGAACTGTGTATAAATGTTTGGAAGTAAAACTATATGCACTTAGGATTCTGTCCAGGAGTGTTTATATTCTATAAATGTTGGCAATGGCTTAGTGTATTCCAGTTAAGGCTCAGCACAAGTTCCTGCCAAGCCATCAACTCTCAAGCATTTATTATTGGTCCTCTGCCCTGTACTAAAAGGCTCATGCCAGATGCAGGGGGCTACTTTGCAGAAAGACCAACCACAACCACAACAAAACAACCAAACATGCTGAGTGGTCAAGAGAAGACTTCCCAAAGAAAGTGGGTCTTAAAAGATGAGCTAGATTTTACTACAAGTGTTAGAAGATAAAGGGAACTGGTCCCCAAAACACATGAAACAAAGGACTGACAGGGACCAACCTCACGGGGGCTGGTGGCTTTGGAGGCAGCGTTTCTCAGCTTTGGCAGCCAGTAGAGTCATCTGAGTGGGGGAGAGCATCAAAAATTCAGATGTTCTGACCATATCACAGACTCACTGAATCAGACGTTTGGGCATGGAACCAAGACATCGGTGTTTTATAAATATACTCAGAGGATTATACTTTTTCTTGCTGAGAAGTAACTGGCTTGACATATTATCACCTCAAGTGTCCAACATCAACAAAACAAAACAAAACAAAACAAAAAAGAAACACAACTAGTTCCAGGGCACCTGGGTGGCTCAGTTGGTTAAGTGTCCAACCTTGTCTCAGGTCATGATCATAATCTCACAGTTTGTGAGTTTGAGCCCCGCATCGGGCTCTGAGCTGACAGAGCCTGGAGCCTGCTTCAGATTCTTCGTCTTCCTCTCTCTCTGCCCCTGCCCCACTCTCTTTCTCTCTCTCTCTCTCTCAAAAATAAATAACATTAAAAAATATTTTTAAAAAACGTAGTTCCTAGTTCTTGCATACAGCTGCCCACATTGCCCATAATGACACACAACTACTCAGTGAAACAGTGCTGGCTCTGCCTGCAGGGGGCGCACGACCGCCTCCAGCAGCCAGCACTGCTTGGCCTTATGGATATTGTCATATCACCATTTTAGGTGCTATGTACCTGGACAGTGGTATGTCCAGGGATCTGTGTTAGACTTCTACTAGATGCTTCCACATCTACAAGAGTCTAACTCCCTCCATCAGGCATGGTAGAGGTAATTCCACAGATATCATACGAAGTCTGGTTAAGGTCAACAGTAACCAACAGTTAAAATGTAAGACCATCTTGAAGTTTTGCCACATGATCTCAAGGCCTGCACTCATTCGGGTAAAAATAAGTGGTCAGAACAGTGCCCACCAATGCATAACAGCCCATCTTCAACCTTCAATCTTCTGTCAAGGATTTAGGCCTCTTCCTCCTCTTTCTGGTCTTGGTGGGAAGGGGGCTTTGCATCACTGTGCTCATGGCCTCCTTGCTCTGCAGACTGCCCAGGAATTTAGGGAGAGCCTGTGTTTGGGACTCAATGTATTATTAACCATCACAGACTAGAAAAGAGAATGTACCTGGAGCGGGTCTGGAGGACCCACTCCTCCTCACAGTCACCTACGCTTGGGCATCCATCCACTTGGATAAAGGTAAGTGGACACTCCCCCACAGACAGAGACCTGTCAAGCATACGAGGTCCAAGGCCTTGCTGATACAGTTGATGAAGGCACAACAGAATGCATTTAGATTCTGGTTATTACTGACATGGACAGCACAGGGCAGGGTAGGTAATGGTGCCAGCTCCCCGTGTCCTTCTGCTTTATACTGTAATGGAAGGGATAGATGGCTGAGAGTGAGTGGGGATACCCCACTCCTGAGGAGCCCATTAGTGAGGCATCAGAATCTGGGAGGCCATAAGAAACTGTCCCATGACAGTTTACTAGGTGCAGGAAGGTGAGTGGGAGATGGCCTCTGAGCAGTCCTTCATGCGTCCCCTTTCCACCATGTTCCCAGACAATTACAAGGCATTCTGCCAAGACTCTGAAAGGCTGCAGTCTGAGAGTTTGGCTACATGGCTTATGTGTACAGTACAAGGTCACTGGTGCACCATGGCAGAGCTGTCCCTATAAAGCCCACACATCCTCATGGAGCACCCTCTGTGCCCCAGAAGCAACATTCACACTTCCTGCTGGCAGAAACCCTTAGCTTCCTGCCCTGCAGGGGCAAAGGTGTGCAGCAAAAGAGACACTCCTCTGGGGACCCAGAGATCTAAGCTGTTGGTCCAGACTCCAATGTGGAGGAAGGAATGGAAGAGACAGGGATAGCTTGATGGCTGTCCCATTCATCCAGAGAGAAAGCTGAAGGTGGCCAGAACCAGAGTGGGCAGCAGGGTGGAGAACTAGGCACAGATTTTGGAGATGTCTGGAGGCAGAATGAAGCTGTGCCTCTTAGTCTTGATGGCTTGTAGAGGAAATGAAAGACAAGAAGCCAGATACACGCACAGGCCTTCAGTTTGGGTCCTGCCATTCATGCCCAAGGGAATGCTGGTGGGAGCATATCCCAGAAAGTCATGGCTAGCTTTGACCTAGACCATGTACACTCAAGGTCAGGGTCTGTGTCTGACAACAGTGGGCAGGGGTATGTGAGCCAGGACAGGACTTTGACATCCAAAGGCTTGGAGGATGCACATTCAATAAGGATTCCCAGATAGTCAGTGTAGTGAATTGAGGGCACTAGAAGAGAACAAATAGACAAAGAACCATGATTAAGATAGGGAAGCACAGGGCCTATGTGAGAAGACTGGGGGGGGGGGGGGGAGCACTTGAGGAGCACCAGGAAGAGGTTCTGCCTGCAAGCTGAGCTTTGAAGGAAAAATAAAATGTATTCTATTAGTGGGTTCAGGTGGGAAAGGATATTTGAGAGACAGAAAAGCTGGTCAGATGCCAGGAGGTAGGTTGTCCTCAGGAACTCACGAGGGATGGTGGAGAAGGAACAGAAATATCCAGGCTGAAAGAATACAAAGGACCACAGGGAGTGGGCTCAGTGCTTTCACCACATGACTGCCTCTTCCCCAGACATCACTGCTCCCCAGACAGGCAGGACCCATCATTTGGGGAGATATTACCAAAGCAGCAGTCATGCAATCCTAAGTTTATGGGGACTCTGAGCCTGGAAATATTCTCAGGAAGTGCTGCTGGAATGTGGTACCAAGTAGACATCTGTGGGCTCTAGCTGTGTTGCAGAAATGCTAGTGCTGTACCTATGGGAAAACTATTTCTGATCACAGATTTGAACAGTGGAGAGGAGGAAGGAAATGAACTCAATGTCAGCATTGACAAGTGTTTTTGTTTTTGTTTTTGTTTTCCATCTACTAAACTGAATCAGGATTCTTAGGAACATGTAAACTTAAAACACAAAAAAAGAAAAAATGATTCTCATCTATTTCAGTGGCAGTAAACATAGTGAATCTAGACAAAGCTGTTCCCCTCCCTCTTATTCTCCTTTAAATCACATCATGAGTTTCTTACAGCATAGTGTTCAGACATCTGGATTAAAACTTCCTCTGAACACAGGGTTGTCCAGGTTGGCCACCATCTCTGCAGGCTGTGACCTCCCTTCTGCACAGAGTTCCTGGACCTAAGAAACGTTATAGTTTCCACTGCTGGATCTGGTTCCTAAAATTTCCCAAGATAAGGACTGTTAAAGGCACCTTATATACATTGTATTTGCATTTTTACAATGAGGCCCTGTGGAGCATTTACAGGACCTTCCTTGCTTGCTAAGCACACATCAGGATTTTCCACCCCTCAGTTTCAGTAGCATGAATACAAATTCATATTGGTTTGTTACAAATCATATATGTGCTAAGAGATTCTGCTGTGTCCTCAACACAAAAGTTATGCCCTTCTTTCACTTTTTTATTATAAAAGTAAAATTCATTACTTTACTTTCAGGAATTCAGACAAGTATGAATAAAAGTAGAATCATATACAAATACGATATTAAAACAAAACCATTCCCTTTCAGCTCCAAGTTCGGAACCACACATCATACATGCTCATGTGACCCCATGCACACTCCCTGCCACTTACAGCATCCTCCTCCTACAGCTTCCTCTGCATTTCCCAAAGCTTTGGATAAGGCCTCTCCCCATCTCCATTAGGGATTCCTAATGCCCAGCATGCTTTCTTTCTGATCCATTCTTAGTTCATACTGAAGACAGAACTATGAGGATCTGGAGGAAATACTACCAGTGAGACTGCCTTGTGTATGGGGCACATACACAAGAAGCCCCACATTTCTAGGCAGCAAGGTGTATTGGAGTGAATATCTGCCTCTTATGGTTTCCAGGAAGCTGATGGGCAGCTCTGTCTGCCCTCACCCTCCTCATAGCCTGAGTTAGCCTCTGCGAGCCAGCACATGAGGACTGAATCCAAGGATGCAGACTGTCAGGGCCCCCTTCTGATGCCAGGGCATACCTAAGAAAGTTCAAGTTCCCACATTCAGAATACAGAAACACAAAGCCAAGGTTGGGGGGTAGGGGGGGGTGACAGTGCTTTTTTTCCTTTCCCTCTCACTAAACCTTATCTACTATTACCTATATTTATAGTGAAATAGAATGAAAAAAATAAGATCATTACCCACCTGATCTGCAGTAGAAAAAAAAGAAGCCAACTGCTATTGCTGACAAAGAAATGTTTAAATCCAAAATTGTCCATATGTTCACTGTTGACCAAATCCAAAAGATACACCAACCAGCTTTAAAATGGTGCCATGTAGTTTAATAGAAAAATCACAGGCACTGGACAAACCTGGCTCTGAGGCCTCAGGAAATTGTTTTCATTTCCTTATGCCTCAATATCCTTATCTATAAATTAAGTACAAGAATACTTAATCCAGAGGATTAAATGAAAAAAAAAAACATCATGCAAAGAACATAGCACACTCCTGCCATGTTGTAGACATTTAATAAATTCTCCCTTTTGAAAAAGCCGATCTTCTCTTTGCACACTCACAGCCTAGTTGGCCTGTATAACTCACCCAAGGCCCTCTGTGCTCATCATCAGCATTGCTGAGTCCACACTGGGGTTCTGTGCCCTCCATCAGCACTGTGGTGTCCACGGTGGGGGTTCTGTGCCCTCCACCAGTACCATGGTGTCCACACTTTGGTTGCTTGCTCTCCATTAGCACTATGGTGTCTATACTGGCTATGCTTATCCATCCATCCTTTCATTAATTGTGATGGTGAGCAACAGGTTGCCTACTTGGGCAAAAGCTCTATTCTAGGAGTTGGTAATATAAAGACAAATGAAACATAGTTCCTCCCTTCAAAGACAAGCTCCATGTCAAGGAATGTCAGTGACTGCTATTCATTCTCTGTGGGTGGACCTTATAATTATGGGTTCTGGACACAGCTGTGCTGTTTTTTCTCTAATTCTCTTGTTTCAGGAAATCTAGAAACTACTGAAAACCAAATATCTAACTGGAATTTAACCTGATATCACTTTATTCTAAATACTAGTATGGATAAGCCAGAGGAAGGCAGATAAGCCAAAACTTAAGAAACATAAAGTTACATAAAATTAACCTCCAATTGAGGAAATTCATTTGTGCACTTTTTCCGAAAATGGGCAAGAGTTTAACAGCAGGGCCCCTGCCTCAGCTTGCCCAACTCCACCTTTCAACAGGAGCAATACTGATCAAACACGTCAATTGCAAACATTCCAGCTGCTGTTGAAAATTAGTTGAGGTTTCTAATGGTGGTTCAAATGTACAGTCTTGTCATTTAGCAGTCACAGCCTCAGGAATGCTTCTTCTCTTCCTAATTATGCAGAAATAAGATTGTGTCACTCAATACCAAATAAATAGTGAGAATGAACTCATTCCACTTTCAGGGGTCCACGTAGGTACAAGTGCAAAGATTTGAAAAGAACTTCATCCTCTCCCTGGTCCCCCCAGTTCATGTTTCTTATTGTCTGACCCAACCAAGTGATAGCACTAATTCTGGAAAGAGACATTTTCTAAGAAAATATTTAAGTCTGGTTAGCACAAAACCACATTTCTGATGAAGATGCTCCGTACTCAGAGTCTAGTTTGCAAAGGCTAGACATTGCAATGACCCCAGCTTTGGGAGTATTTACTGCATCCAAGTATCTAACTACCTGTGAAGAAGATTCTAGTGCCATTAAAAAGTCAGTTCAACTCATCTCCTACTCCTGAAATGCAGTGTGTAACACAGTGTGTTGAATGGAGTAGTTGCTTAAGGAATCAGTATTATCTCAGAATAATGCCAGAAGTTTGTATCTTTGGCTAGATGCCTTTATAATAATAATTATGATGATTATTACTATTATAAAATATTTCCTATATGTAAAAGAATATAACAACTTTAAGTTATAAAAAATAAAATTATTGTATTAATTTCCACCCAGCTCCTTTCAATATGATACCTTTCCCTTTCCTAAAGCTTATGATTCCCTTTACTTTCAAAGTTGGGAAACATATGTAAGTTTCTCTAAGTAATATATTGTTAAATATTTAGCACTTAAGAACATTTTGTATAGGGGCACCTGAGTGGTTCAGTCAGTTAAGCATATGACTCTTGATTTCGGCTCAGATCTTGATTGATCTCACAGTTTGTGGGATCGAGCCCCACATCAGACTCTGCACTAACAGCTCAGAGCCTGCTTGGGATTGTCTCTCTCCCTCACTCTGCCCCTCCCTTGCTTGTGCTCTCTGTCTCAAAATAAATAAATAAACTTAAAAAAAGAAAAAATAATTTTGTGTAAATGGTATTATACATGTTTCTTCCTCTGTGACTTGCCATTTGCACCAGCAGTAAGTGTTTGAGATTTGTTCTGCTCATGTATGTGGCTGTAGTCCATTCATTTTCTCTGCTGTGTAGTAGTTCACTGTATGAGCATATCATTTATGCATGAACATTTGCTTCATTTTCAGATTTTTGTTATCCCAAACCTTTGTGTTATAAACCTTTTTTTTTCATGTCATCTAATGTCAATGTGTCAGATATTCTGTAGAAGAAAAACTTACTGGTAAGCATAAAATTGCTTGATAATAATATCTACATACTTGCAACCTTCCAAGATAATGCCAATTGTATTCCAAAGGAATTGTGCTAACATCTACCAGCAGTAGATAAGAGTGACTTTTGCTTCATATGTTCACCAAAAGTTGTTCTGTCCTTTTTTTTTTATTCACCAATCTAATAAGTGCTAAATACTACCACATTTTGTTTTAATTTGTATTTTCCTGATTAGTAATAAGATTGAGCACTTTTTATATATGTCCTGATCTTTCATGTTTCCTCTAGGAAATGCTTTGCTCATGTCTTTTTGTCCATTATTCTATTGGATTCTTAGCATTTTTCTTTAAAACAATTGAACCTTAATATAGTCTAGATTCTAATTCTTTGTTTTATGTGGTATAAATGTTTTCTGACAGTTTGTGGCTTGTCTTTTCATTTTTTTTGTGATGAGCGTAAAGTTTTAATGAACAGATTTGTTTTTGTTTTGCTTTTGAAGTGTTTAAATATATCCATCTTCTTCTTTATGTTTGAGTTTTTTAACTCCTTGTGGAGAAAACCCTTCCTACCTCAGTTACAACAACTTTTCCCAGATTTTCCTATAAATTTTTCACAAGTTTTCTTTTTAACTCAGATCTTTCAACCAACTGGAATTAAATTTTATGTCAATATGAAATTTAATGCTTTTCAGTCAGGATGCTCATCGATTAAATAATCTATTATGTCCTTAATTTCTGAAAGGTAGCTATTTCATACCAGCTCTGCATGCATGTTGTGCATCTGTTTTTGTCTATTAAACACTATCCTTAAGCTAATACTACTCTGTTTTAATTACTACAGCTTCACTTAAAGTCTTATTATCTAATAGGACAAGTTTTATTACTTGGTCCTTCTTGAGACTATTTTAGATATTAGAGTCCTCTTGTTCTTCCTGATCTATTTTAGAGTCAGCTCATCCTGTTTCTTGGGAACTAAGTATAAATTTGGAAAGACATGGTGTTTTTGCCACATGAGTCTGTCTATCCATGAATAGGTTACATTTACCCATTTACATTAGTCTACTTTGATGTCTGAAAAGTTTTAAATTTTCTTTATAAGGAGATTATACAGCTCTTGTCATATTAGTGCAGTCATTTTTAATGCTGAATAATATTCTATTACATGTCTATTACACAGAGTTATTATAGCATCACCTATTGCTACAAATTTTCTATTAATATTAGTCTGAAAATTGTTGTATGGACATACACCTTAATTTCTCTTATGAAAAGTCTCTAAAGGTTGAATAGCTGGACGATAGGATAAATATGCATTTAAATTTTTAAGAAGTTTCCAAATGTCTTCCAAAATGGTTGAATTATTTTACATGTATTAGCAATGTATTAGAATTGCAGTTCACTCACCTTTTCTCCAACAGTTAGTATATTCAATTGCTTAAAGTTTAGCTTTTCTAACAGGTGTGTCTCATGTTTTTTAAATCTTTTTATTGATGTATTTCTGATATATAATAAACTGCACATATTTAAAGTGTGTAATTTTATAAGTTGCCAATGTATATGCCCATGAAACCTCCCACACAATTAATATGATGAACATAATTATCACCAGTACAAGGTTCCAAATGCTCCTCTACAGTTCCTCCCTTCTGGTCCTCCTCCATCTCTCCAACCTCAAGGAAACACTGCTCTACTTTCCATCATATAGATTAGTTTCCATTTTCAGGATTTTTTTATAAACGGAAATCACACAGTGTGTGTGGTTTGTTTTTTGTTTTTGTTTTCACTTATTTTACTTTTTTATTTGAGATTCATCAATACTAGAGCATATATCAATAGTTACTTTCTTTTTTGTGAAGAAGTATTCAACTATCATAGTTTATTTATAGTTTATCCATTCATATGCTGATGGACATTTGAGTGTTTGCAATTTGGGGTCATTACAAATAAAGATTCTATAAACATTTTTGTACAAGTATTTGTAATAACATATTCCCTTTTCCCTTGGAAAAGAAAATACCTATGAGTGGAATGACTGGATCACATGGTAGATAAGTGTTTGGATTTTGAACAAACTGTGACACTCTTACCAAATTGAATATACAAATTTTTATTCCCACCAACAGGATATGAGAGTTCTAGTTTCTCCTTATCCTTCCCAATACTTGGTGTTAGTTCTTTTTTTCTTCTCTTAATTTTTTTTATGGTGGTAAAGTATTCAAAACATAAAATTTACCATTTAAGTAGTGGCATTAAGTACACTAACATTTTGGTATAATCATCACCACTGTGCATTTACAGAATACTTTCCAATTGAAACTCTGTGCCTATTAAACATTAACTTCCCATTCCTCTCCCCCCCACCCCAGCTCTTGGTAACCCTGTTCTACTTTCTTAATGTGATTATGTAGGTATCTCATATAAGTAGAATTATATACAATATCTATCTTTTGTGTTTGACTTATTTCACTTAGCATAATACCTTCAAGGTCCATCCATGTCATAACATGTATCAGAACTGTGTTCTTTTTTAAGGCTAAGTAAAATGCCATTGCATGAATATACCACACTTTGTTTATCCATTGCTTTGTTTGTGGCCTACAATATGGTTTATCTTGAAGAATGTCCCATGTGTACCTGAAAAGAATGTGTATTCCACTGTTGGGTAGAGTGTTCTATATATGTCATGTAGATTTGGTTGGTTTATTGTGCTGTTCAAGTCTTCTACTTCCTTATTTGTCTACTGTCTGATAGACCTATTTATTATTGATTGTGGGGTACTAAAGTCTACAACTATTACTGTAGAACTATCTGTCTCTCCCTTGAATTTTGTCCATTTTCTTTCTTTTATTTTGATGGTCTGTTATTTATTGTGTAAATGTTTATAACTGTCTTATCTTCCTGCTATATTAAATTTTTTACAAATATATAATGTTCTACTTTGGCTCTTCTAAAACTTTTTCACTTAAAGTCTATTTTGTCTGATATTAGTATAATCACACCACTATCTTTTGGTTATTATTTCTATGAAATGTCTTTCTCCACCCTTTCACTGTCAATGTGTTTGGTATTTGGATCTAAAATGAATCTCGGGGTGCCTGCATGACTCAGTTGGTTAAGCATCAAACTCTTGATCCCGGCTCAGGTCATGATCTCATGATTCATGAAATCAATCCCTGCGTGGGGCTCTGTGCTGATTACACAGAGCCTGCTTGGGATTCTTTCTCTCCCTCCCTCTCCACCCCTCCCCCACTCTCTTAGGCTCTCCCTCTCTTTCAAAATAAACTTAAAAAAATTTAAAGTAATAATAAGAAATAAAATGAGTCTCATGCACAGTATATATCTAGATCTTGTTTCCTTATTCATTCTACTATATCTATCTTTTGATCCTACAGTTTAACCCATTTATATTTAAAGAAATTACTGATAAGGAGGGGCTTGCTTCTGCCATTTTGCTAATTGTTTTCTATATGTCTTCTAGCTTATTTTATCCCTTATTTCCTGCATTATTATCTTCTGTGTTTAGTGATTTTTTTTGTAGTGAAACACTTTAATTTCCTTCTCATTTTCTTTTGTATATAATTTACAGTATTTTTTATGATTACCATGGGAATTATATTTAACATCCTAAAGTTATAACACTCTAATTTGAAATTATACTAAAAAATGTAATAGCGTACAAAAATTGTTCACCACCTGCTTTCAGTTATTGGTGTTACAAAATCACATCTTCATTAATTGTGTATCAAAAAACTATAGATTAATTATTATTTTCATGCATTGGCCCCTTTTATCATGGAGAAAACAAAAAAGTGGAATTACAAGTCAAAGTTACAATAATACTAGATTTTATGATTGTTCATGTATTTGCTTTTACCAAATATCTGTATTTATTTCATACAGCTTTGAATTACTATTTCGTATAGTAACTCTCACTGCAACTACAGGACTCCTGTTCACACTTCTTCCAGGGAAAGTGTAGTGGTAACAGACTCCCTAAGCTTTTATCTGGGACTGTCTTAGTCCCACTTTCATTTTTGAAGGACAGCATTGGGGTATAGGATTCTCGGTTAATTTGTTTCCTTCAGCACTTCAAATATATCAACTCACTGCCTTCTGACCTCCAAGATTTCTGATGAGAAATATGCTGATAATCTTTTTAACAATAGCTTGCACATGACTACTGCCTTTCTCTTGCTGCTTTAAAGTTCTTTCTTTGTCTTTGGATCTTGACAGTGTCATTCTATTTATTTATTTATTTATTTATTTATTTATTTATTTATTTTCAAGGTAGTTAAAATAGACTGGAGTATTGATTTCAGAAGTCAAATTCAGTGATTCATCACTTATATATAACACCAAGTGCTCATCCCAACAGGTGCCCAGTTAGTCCATCCCCCCATTCCCCTACCATCCAGCAATCCTCAGTTTGTTCTCTGCATTTAAAAGTCTTTTATGGTTTGTCTCCCTCTCTGTTTTTATGTTATTTTTCCTTCCTTTTCCCTATGTTCATCTGTTGTGTTTCTTAAATTCCACGTATTAATGAAATCATACGTTTCTCTCTCTGAATGACTTATTTTGTTTGGCATAAAACACTCTAGTTCCATCCATGTTGTTGCAAATGGTAAGATTTCATTCTTTTTGGTTACCAAGTAGTATTCCACTGTGTGTGTGTGTGTGTGTGTGTGTGTGTGTGTGTGTGTGTATCTATTCATCACTGGACATTTGAGCTTTTTCCATAATTTGGCTATTGTTCATAGTGCCGCTATAAACACTGGGGTTCATGTGCCCTTCGAATCAGCATTTTTGTATACTTTGGATAAACACCTAGTAACACAATTGCTGGGTCATAGGGTAGTTCTATTTTTGACAGTAGCCATATTGTTTTCCAGAGTGGCTATACCAGTTTGCATTCCCACCAACAGTGCAAGAGGGCCCCCCTTTCTCCACATCCTTGCCAACATCTGCTGTTTCCTGAGTTGTTAATTTTAGCCATTATGACAGGTGTGAGGTGGTATCTCAATGTGGTTTTGATTTGTATTTCCCTGATGATGAGTGATGCTGAAAATCTTTTCATGTGTCCGTTTGTCATCTGGATGTCTTATTTGGGAGAGTGTCTATTCATGTCTTCTGCCCATTTCTTCCCTGGATTATTTGTTTTTCAGGTGTTGAGTTTAATAAGTTCTTTACAGATTTTAGATACTAACCCTTTATCTGATACGTCATTTGAAAATATCTTTTCCCATCCCATCAGTTGTCTTTTAGTTTGTTGATTGTTTCCTTTGCTGTGTAGAAGCTTTTTATCTTGATGAGGTACCAATAGTTCATTTTTGTCTTATTTCCCTTGCATCCAGAGACATGTGTAGTAAGAAGTTGCTGCGGCCAAGGTCAGAGAGGTTGCTTCCTGTTTACTCCTCCAGGATTTTGATGGTCTCCTGTCTCATATTTAGGTATTCCATCCATTTTGATCTTATTTTTACATATGGTGTAAGGAAGTGGTCCAGTTTCACTCTTTTTCATGTCTCTGTCCAGTTTTCTCAACACCATTTGCTGAAGAGACTCTCTTTTTTCCATTGGATACTCTTTCCTGCTTTGTTGAAGATTAATTGGCCATACATTTGTGGGTCCATTTCTGGGTTCTCTATTCTGTTCTACTGATCCATGTGCCTGTTTTGTGCCAGCACTACACTGTCTTGGTGATTACATCTTTGTAATACAGCTTGAAGTCAGGAATTGTGATGCCTCCAGCTTCGGTTTTCTATTTCAACATTACTTTTGCTATTCAGGGTCTTTTCTGGTTCCGTGCAAATTTTAGGATTTTTTGTTCTAGCTCTTGAAGAATGCTGGTGTTATTCTGATTGGGATTGCATTGAATGTATAGATTTCATTGGGTAGTATCGACATTTTAACAATATTTTTCTTCCAATCCATGATCATGGAATTCTTTCCATTTCTATGTGTCCTCCTCACTTTGTTTCATAAGCTTTGTGCATTTTTCAGCGTACAGATATTTTACCTCTTTGGTTAGGTTTATTCTAAGATATCTTATAGTTTTTGGTACAACTAAAAATGGGATTGATTCCTTAATTTCTCTTTTTGCTGCTTCATCATTGGTATATAGAAATGCAACTGATTTCTGTACATTGACTTTAAATCCTGTGACTTTGTTGAAGTTACATATCGGTTCTGCAGTTTTTTCCACTAGAGTATCATGTCATTTGTGAAGAATGAAAGTTTGACTTCTTTGCCAATTTTGATGTCTTCTATTTCTTTTTGTTGTCTGATTGCTGAGGCTAGGACTTCCAGTACTATGTTGAACAACAGTGGTGAGAGTGGACATCACTCTCACGTTCCTGACTTTAGGGGGAAAGCTCTGTTTTTTCCCATTGAGGATGATATTAGCTATGGGCCTTTTTCATGTATGGCTTTTATGATGTTGAGGTAGGTTTCTTCTATCCCTACTTCCTTGAGGGTTTTTATCAAGAAAGGCTGCTGTATTTTGTCCAATGCTTTTTCCACATCTATTGACAGGATCATATGGTTCTTATTCTTTCTTTTATTAATGTTTTGTATCATATTGGTTGATTTGCAAATATTGAACCACCCTTCATCCCAGGAATAAATCCCACTTGATCACGGTGAATAATTCTCTTAATGTATGTTGAATTCAATATTCTAGTATCTCAAGAAGCAAGAAAGGTCTCAAATACACAACCTAACCTTACACCCAAAGGAGCTAGAAAAGAAACAGCAAGTAAAACACAAAGCCAGCAGAAGAAAGGAAATAATAAAGATTAGAGCATAAATAAATGATATACAAACAAAAAAGCAAAAAAACAGGTCAATGAAACTAAAAGCTGATTTTTTAAAGAATAAATAAAATTTATAAACCCCTAGCCACACTTCTCAAAAAGAAAATATAGAGGACTCTAATAGATAAAATCACAAATGAAAGAGGAGAGACCACAACCA
Organism: Prionailurus bengalensis; assembly: GCF_016509475.1. Taxonomy (NCBI): domain Eukaryota; kingdom Metazoa; phylum Chordata; class Mammalia; order Carnivora; family Felidae; genus Prionailurus; species Prionailurus bengalensis. Next base: position 110,590,577 of record NC_057345.1, read on the forward strand.
ACTCCACAGAAATACAAACAATTATAAGAGAATACTATGAAAAATTATGTGCCAACAAACTGGGCAATCTGAAAGAAATGGACAAATTCCCATAAACTCACACACTACCAAAACTCAAACAGGAGGAAATAGAAATTTGAACAGGCCATTACCAGCAAAGAAATTGAATCAGTAATCAAAAATCTCCCAGCAAATGAGTCCTGGGCCAGATGGTTTCCCAGAGAAATTCTACCAAACATTTAAAGAAGAGTTGATGCCTATTCTCCAACTATTCCAAAAAATAGAAATGGAAGGAAAGCTTCCAAACACATTCTATGAGGCCAGCATTACCTTGATTCCAAAACCAAAGACCCCAGTTAAAAAGGAGAATTGCAAGCCAATATCCCCTATGAACCCGAATGCAAAAATTGACAGTGTCATACTAATATGTCCTATATGTCTCTAAGTTTATTCTATTTGGGATTTAATGATATTCTTAAAGGTATATATTCATGTATTTCATCAGATTTTGGATTTTGTGGTTATTATTTCTTCAGATAATTTCTCTGACCCTTTCTCTTTTCTCTTTTGGAACTCCCACAATGCATGTTGTCCCACTCGAGGGTGTCCCATGGCTCCCTTAGGCTGTGTTCCTTTTCCTCAATCTTTTTTCTTCCTAAATTATTATATCTTTGACAACATTTTCTTCTGACCACTCAAATTTGTTTTTAAATACTGTAGTACATTTTTTATTTCAATTGTTGTACTCTTCAGCTCCAGAATTTAGTTTGGGTTCCTTTTGTGTTTTCTATCTCCTTATTGATATTTCCATTTTGTTCATACATTGTTCTCTTGGCTTTGGTCACATCCTCTGGTAGCTCTAGAGCATCCTTAAGACAGTTTTACACAAGTCTTTTTCTAGTAAGATCACCATGTGATCTTTCTCAATGATGTTTCTGTTGACTTATTTTTTTTCTTTTGAATGGGCCATATTTTTCCGTTTCTTTGTATGTCTCATGATTTTTGTTGAAAACTGGATATTTTAATCTTATAATATGGTACCTCTTGAAATCAAGATTCTTTGCTTTCCCTGAGTTTTATGGAGTTTTGCTTTTTTTTTTTTTTGAGAGGGAGTGAGAGAAAGAGGGCACAAGTGAGTAAGTGGTAGAGAGAGAGAGAGAGAATCCCCCAAGGGGCAGAGAGAGACAGAGAGAGACACAGAGAGAGAGAGAGAGAGATGTGGAGCTCACCTGAAGCAGGGCTCATGTTTTTTTACCCAAAGCAGGGCTCGAGCTCACCTGATGTGGAATTCGAACTCACCACCCGTGGGATCATGACCTGAGCCAAAGTCGGATGCCAAACGACTAAGCCACCCAGGCGTCCCTGCTCTTTTTTTTTTTAAACTGTTGTAGTGTGGCTCTATGCCAAAGATCAGCCTAAGGCATAATTTAAAATTTTTATTAGGTATTCTTTTAGCATGTGCTTTTTCCTAGATACGTACAGTGACTTTTTAAATTCTACCATTTATGCAATTATTTTTGCCCTAGTCTTTAAATGTCTGGTTCCCAAACAGGAAAAATTGAAAAATAAATGGAAAATAACAAGGCTTGGGTTTCTTAAATCCCTAGGCAGAGGGAGTTGCAACAGTGATAAGCCCACCTCTCTATCGGCACCCCCACAATCAGAAGCCACCATCAGCGACGAGAATACATGTCCTTGATATTTGAAGAACAAGGTCCTTGTTGTCCATTCTGGCTTCAACAAGTCACTTGCAAGATACTCCAGCAATGAAGTTATGACCACCTGTTTGGGGACTGGGGGTTGGGAGGGTGGTGGTAACAGGTAGCCACCACCACCTCCAAAGCTGAAATTAACTGAAATTATCCGTGATTCCCATGGAAGCTGGAAGCCTTCAGACAGACATCAGTGGTCAAGTTGTAAGGTAATATCCTAGATGGTTTTATTTGGAATTTCCCTAATGACCAGCGATATTTTATGTACCTATAGTCCATCCATATACTTTCTTTGTAAAATATCTAATCTTTTGCCAATTGTTTTAAGTTTATTTATTTAAGTAACCTGTAGATCCAATGTTGGGGACTTAACTCATGACCCCAATATGGAGAGTCACACGCTCCTCTGACTGAGCCAGCTAGGCTCCCCCACATCTTTTGCCAGGTTTTAAAATTGTGTTGTTTTCTTCTTGTTGAGTTTTGAGTATTCTGGATATACGTTTCTTACTAGATACAAGCTTTATACATATTTGTCACAGTCTATGTCTTCACTTTCTATTTCCTTAATGGTGTGTTTTGACAAGCAGAAGTTTTTCATCTCAATGAAGTTTTATTTATCAATTTGTCCTTTTATGAACAGTTCTTACAGTGTCTATCTAAGCAATTGTTGCTCAACATAAGGTCACAAGGGCTTTTCCCCCTATGTTTTCTTGTAAAGATTTACAATTTAGGCTTTGCATTTAGGTTTATGACTAATTTGTAGTTAATTTTTGTATATGGTACACAAGATGAATCAAAGCTCATTGTTCTGCCTATTAATACTGAATGTTCAAACAATATTTGTTATACAAAAAAAAAAAGACCACCATTTATCCACTGAATTGCCTTTGTACTTTGTTGAAAATCACTTGTCTGTATCTGAATAGGTCTATTTCTAGACTCTATTCTGTTCTATTGATTTGTGTCTATCTTTATGACAACATTCCACTGCCTGGATTACTATAGCTTTATAATAAGTTTTAAATCCAAAGGTGCTGTTTATTTTCAAAAATTTTTTTCTAGGTCCTTTGCATTTCCAAATGAACATTAGAACCAGTTAATCATTCTTACAAAACCTATGTTAGGATATTACTGACGCTGCCTCTGAATCTATATAGGTCAATGTGAGAAGAACTGACATCTTAACAATATTGAATCCTCTAACTCAAGAGGACAGTATGTCTCTACACTTCTTAAAATCTATTTTCTATACAGTGTTTTGTAGTTTTACTACATAAATTTTTTATATATTTTTGTCTAATTTACCCACCAGGTATTTCATATTTTAAGATGCCATAAGAAGTGTTATTTTTCAGCTTAATTGCATAATTTTTATTGCCAGTATATTTTTAGCTCTATGAGTTATTTTTGTATTTATTTTTTGTATCTTTCATCAAATTTTCTGCATAAACAATCATATTGTCTAGAAATTAAGACAATTTAAATTCTTGCTTTCCAATTTAGATGTCTTCTTTCATTTTCTTGCCTTCTTGCACTGCCTAGCACCTCCAGTACTCTGTTGAATGTAAATTATGAAAGTGGACAACTTTCATTATTCTTGAGGACAAGCATTCAGTTTTTCACCATTAACTGTGGTATTGTCTTACTTCCCTTTATCAAACTGAAGAAAGCCTCTCTTTCCTTGTGTGGTGGGGTTTATTTATTAGGAATTCTTCCTAGGTTTTATCAATTGAATTTGCTGAACCCTTCAAAATTATGTATTTTTTTCTTTTTCTGTTTATTAATATAGTGAAATGCGTTTAAAAATCTTCAAATGTTAAAATCACTTTTCATACCTGGGACAAACAGTATTTGGTAGTGATGCATTATACTTCTTATATATTATTGAATTTGGTTTGCTAAAATCAAACAAGTCATTATGTTGTCACGTTCCTAAATGTTTTCTTCTGCAGTGTTAATCCCATCCAATGTATTTTTCATCCACCTAAGTTTCGTATATGTTTTAAATCTTTAGGTCACTACTTAACATGTTTAAACTTTCTCTCACTTCACATCATCTGTGTTACTTACACATCAGTTTTTATTGATTTTTTTTCCTCATTATGGGTCATGTTCTGGACCTTATGTGAGCTCCAGTAATAGTTCCTTCTGTTTCTTTTGAATAATTATTTCCCCTTCTTCAGGCAATTTCTTACATACATATCCCAGACTCCCAGTCCCAACAGCTCAACTCAGGGAGGTCATGAGGCCACCCAGTTGGGTTTCTCCTCCTTGCACCGCCATCTCAACATTCACTCTTAGCAGTTAGCTAGGCTAATCTACTACTCACTCCTCTGCCTTACTTTCTTCTCTCTCACAGGGATGTCTTATTCCACCTGTTGCCAATGTTTAAAAATTGTTGTTTAATATATTTTGTCTTATATTTTTAGTCACTTAAGATGGGTGGGTAAATTCAGTCTCTGTTGCTTCATCTTAGCTGATAGTATAAGTCTCATTATGGATGAATGTTAACCTTACTTTCAGCCACCCTAGAAACTTTTTCATTTTTAACCTATATAGGTAATTTGCATTTTTCTATGCAAGTAGTCATATCATTTGAAAAAATAATGACAACTTAATATCCTGTTTTCCCATATTTGTATCTTCTTTTTCTTTTTCATTGTATCCCCTAGAATTCCAAAGCGCTATTTTAAAGATATGCTGATTTTAAGATAAATAACTTCTACTGTTTCACCACTAAATATGTTATTTCTAGTCGGTTTTAGCATATGATCTTTAGCATGATTTTTATAATGAATATGAGCAAATGTCATTAAATACTTATTTTTACAACTGTTGAGAAAATTGTTTTGTTTTTTGACTTCAATTTGTTAATGTGGTGAATTGCATTAATGGGTTTTCTAATATTAAATCAACTTGGTCATGAGCATTAGGTTTTTAAATGAATTCTGGGCTTATTTTGACAATATTTTGTTTAGCATCTTTTCTTTTAAGTTTGTGGGTAATTTTGGCCTGCAATTTTCTTTTCTCATTCTTTTTGTCATATTTTGGTAACAAGGAGTTTTGGCCTTATAAATTGCATTAGAAGTATTTTCTCTTTATCTAATCTCCAGAAGAGTTTTTAATTAGAATTATCTTTACCTTGACAGTTTAATAAAACTTAATCCTAAAACTATTCTGGCCTAATCTTTTCTTAACAAGAATCTTTTATTAATCTTTTCTTAAGTGAGCAGGTACATAACTATTCATTCAATTTACTTAATGATTATACTGTTATTCAGGCTTTCTATTTATTCTGAAGTGAGTGTGGCTAAATTATATACTTCTAAGATATTGTCTAAGTTCTCAAATTTATTAATGAATAGCTTCTCTTAGTATTATCTTTTTAAAAACTTTTTTCTTTGTTTGTATTCATGCCTTAATTTTATATTGATCACTCTGTCATCAAATGTTTTAATTCAATTAGTTTTTTTAAAGACACGGATTTAAACACCATTGATTTTTTTCTATTGTATTGTTTCTATTTAAGAAACATTTGATCTTGCATTTCTCACGTTTCACCTTTCACTCTGATTTTATTCTTTCCTTTACTTTTTTAATAAGTTGGATATTTAACTCATCATTATTTTTCAGAATTTCTTGTTTTTTAATAAATACACTTTCTGATATGTAGTTCTCTTTAAGCTTGCTATTTTTATATCCAGTGAGATTTATAACATAGGCAATGTTTTCAGTATCATCCAGGTCAAAGTATTTTAATTTTCATTGTAATTCCTTCTTTGAATATTGAATTATTTGGAAATGTGTGTTGTAAGTTCCAAATAAATGGAAAGGATATTTATTTTTATTGAATTATAAGTTACTTTAAAATTATTTTTCTGACCCTCCCCCACTTGTGCTCTGTCTCTCTCTGTCCATCAAAAATAAATAAATGTAAAAAATGTTTTAAATTATTTTTATGATGCCAGTTCCTTGAAATTTGTTGTATCTTGTTTATGACTTAGTGTTTTTCATTTTTTATAATGCTTTTGTGTGTAAGGATAATGTATAATCTATACTTTCCAAAATAAAGTTCTAGGTATGTTATTGTGTTGCTTAAATCTCCTAAATCCCCACTAATTGCTTTTTTCCTTATCTTTCAATTTCTGTGAAGCATTGAAATCCCCCAACTATTTCATTAATTAGTCCATTTTTACTGTAGTTCTGTCAGCTAATGCTTTGTGCAGGTGCATACAGGTTTAGAATTGATATGTCTTTCAGATAATTGACTTTTTATCATTACAAGAGTAGTCTTTAGTCTTAGGAATGTGTCTTGGTAGATTTTACATGTATCCTCTATAAACCCTATATAGCTGGATTTAGATCCTGTGTTCATTGTTGCAGTCTCCACATCTGAATGGAGGTTTCAGGGTCACTACATTTTTTATTCAGATTTATTTGTACTTTTATTTTGGTTTTTTTAGCAATTTTAATATTTTTGTAACATGCACACTAGAAAAACTTAAACATTTTAAACAATTTAAATATTCCTCGCTTGGATGTGGAGAAATGGGAACCCTCTTGCACTGTTGGAGGGAATGCAAACTGGTGCAGCCGCTCTGGAAAACAGTGTGGAGGTTCCTCAAAAAATTAAAAATAGACCTACCCTATGACCCAGCAATAGCACTGCTAGGAATTCACCCAAGGGATACAGGAGTGCTGATGCATAGGGGCACTTGTACCCCAATGTTTATAGCAGCACTTTCAATAGCCAAATTATGGAAAGAGCCTAAATGTCCATCAACTGATGAATGGATAAAGAAATTGTGGTTTATATACACAATGGAATATTACGTGGCAATGAGAAAAAATGAAATATGGCCTTTTGTAGCAATGTAGATGGAACTGGAGAGTGTTATGCTAAGTGAAAGAAGTCATACAGAGAAAGACAGACACCATATGTTTTCACTCTTATGTGGATCCTGAGAAACTTAACAGAAGACCATGGAGGAGGGGAAGGAAAAAAAAGAGGTTAGAGAGCCAAAACATGAGACTCTTAAAAACTGAGAACAAACTGAGGGTTGATGGGGGGTGGGAGGGAGGAGGGTGCATGATGGGTATTGAGCAGGGCACCTGTTGGGATGAGCACTGGGTGTTGTATGGAAACCAATTTGACAATAAATTTCATATTAAAAATATAAATTAAATAAATAAAATTAAATAAATAATAAATAAATATTCCTCACTTACCCAGGAAAATGAAAGGTTTTCTAAAGGAAGTATAGTCAATACACAACATTACATTAGTTTCAGGTGTGTATCATAGTGATTCAGCAACTATATATGCTATGCTGTGCTTATCACAAGTACAGCTGCCATCTTATTTTGAGTTTTCTGGGTTTTTTTATTTTTCTGATTCTTTTTTTCCCTTTTATTAATTGAGGTGTGTGTGTGCTCTTATGACATGTTTAACACTCTGCTGCTAGAAGGTAGGAGTGTAGTATGTTTTGGATGCTATGTATGTCTATTTCAATTCTCTTAGCATTATGTAAGAAATTTTAGTATACTGACTGTGGTAAACAGAATAACGACACCTCAAAAAACTGTGTATATTCCAATCTCTGAGAACTGTGAACATTTTACTTCAGAGAATGTGATTGTGGTTACAGTCCTTGAGATGATGCATCATTCAGGTGGGTCCAACCTGATTAATTATTTCTTAAGAGCAAAGAAACTTACAGGTTATGACCAGGGGAGATGTGACTACATGAGAATGACTAGAGAGAATCAATTGTATTTAGTTTTAAAACAAAGGTGGCTGTGAGTCAGGAATATGTGCAGCCTCTAAAAAGTACAAGAATTAAGGAAATAAATTGTCTTTTAGAGACTCCAGAAAGGAATGCAGTGCCACCAGGGCATGGACTTCATTCCAGCCAGAACTTTGTGAGACTTCTAACCACTACATTTGTAAATAATTTGTTACAACAGCAACAGTAATCTAACTTACACACTTAACAAGATACGAAGTTACTTAGTAGCAGATGATATCAGCAAGATGGCAGACTAAAATACTCTAGGTCTCCATTCTCCCACAGAAACACCAAATAGCCAACAATATATGGAATGAAATAGTTTTTGGAATGTGTTAGAACCACTTAAGAAGTTGCATTAGCCAAGTAAATTCTTAACTTGAAAGAAAAAGCCACATTTAAATCATCAGGAAATTTTATAGTATGTTTGCCTGTTCCTAGTCCCACATCTTCCCCAGCACAGCACCATGTGATTGGGAGGAAGTGTTGCAATTTCTAATTCGTCCCTCAGGATAAAAGGAAAACAATGGAATTTACTTGCCTGGGGGCTACCCAAGATACCTGCTTGTGTCTTGCCTTACTCAAAAGAGCTGACAGGAATGGTGCCATAGTTGAATGTCAAGATTGGAAGCTGCTGAAAGCAGTGGCAGATGCCACATTGTGTGAGAACTGCAGGGGGCCTACAGACACATGGGTGCCTGGGAGGAAGAATTACAAGCAGAGGAATGCATTAGAAACACAAGACCTTGACAGGAAGCAGGGGTAAGATTCTTAATGAAATTAAAACATTTAATGTTAGCTGTGTACAGGAAACTGGAAAAAATACACAGGGCCAAGAAGATACATCCTCATAAAATCTTTGAGAGGCCTCCAAGTCTCCACACTCTGCTGATTAGTTAGAATAGAGCCAGTCTTCAAAGACTGGGAGAAGTGGCAGTTTTTCCTAATACCTAATTTTCAACCCAAGTTCACAAGTCATACAAATAAATGGTAAACAAACAAAAGAAATAACAAAACAAAATAAAACCAAACAACTGACCCCTTAGAAGAAAAAAAGTATATCTAAAGAACTCAACTGTAATGACTTCTGACTTACTTGACACAGATTTTAAAACAACTGTCTTAAATATGCTCAGGCATACTCAAACAGACCTGAGGACAGGTCACGTGAAAATATTGAGCCCGAAGAGCAAAAAAAGAAAAAAAGAGAAAAAGAAAAGAAGAAGAAAAAGCAGACATGAATAGAGGACAAGGGCTTATGACACCATCAAGCCATCTAATATAAACATGGGAATCCTAAAGAAAATAAAGGGGAAGAGAGCTTAGTGGAAAAAATAATGGCTGAAAACATCCCAAACTTGAGGAAAGAAATGGATCTATATATAAAAGAAGCTCAATAAACTCCAAGTAAGATAAACCAAATAAATTCACCCTGAGATACATTAGAATCAAGCTCTTAAAAGTCAAAGACAAAGTCTTGAAAACAGTAAGGAAAAAGTGATTCATCACATACAAGGGATCTTCAATATATTGTCAACGGATTTCTCAGAAGAGGACATTCAGGCTTAAAGTCAGGTGAATAGTGTATTCAAAATGCTGAGAAGTAACATCACCAAGATAGTTGAGTAGGTGGAGTAGGACACCACACAAAGAACACCAATTAGGCAACTATCTATGAACAAAAATAGCTCCGAAAGAGCTTGGGAGTCCATTTGAGAACTTTAGCAACACAGTGGAGTAAAAGACCTGAGAATAACCCCACAGGAGGGAGCAAAAACAGTTTCATTTTGCCTGTGTCATCCTACCCTGCTGGCTAGCACTGCTCAGCACTGAGAGGAAAATCCCTGATCTGAAGAGCTCCCCTCACTAGCAAAATGAGAGCAGAGTGAGCCTCAAGTTTCCCCAGGTATCGGGGTCTCTGCCCAAAGGACCTGCTCAATTTTCACCCCACCCAGAGACCAAAATAGCTGACACATGTAGAGACAGCTAGAAACAAGGAAGAAGGACAAGGGCTACAAATCTCGGACATGTGACAGGAGTGACCACGGTTCCCAGTGGCTTGTTCTGAAGCCAGAAGCCTTCTGATGAGGACTAAGAACTCTTGCAGATGCCAGACCCCTGAAGTTCTCATCACTGAGGACCTCATCATGAATGCCAGTGGACTACCTTGCAGATAATTCCAACAGTTTTTTCCCCTGAGGAAACCAGTGGGCAGCACAGCCACCCCAGATCCCCTACAGCTTTCACTGCTGAGGTCCCCACATGTTTTCATGTTCACAGACACCAGCTGCCTCAGTGTCTCCCCTCAATTTTCTCCCCACACCAGCTATCCCAGCCAGAGCCACTCTGGATTCCCTGGGCCTGGGATCTGTACCAGCAGCCAGCTCTAGCCTCTGTGGCTGCAGATGCATGATGATAGCCTAAGCACAGTGGCCAACTGCAACTACTGTGTTCATACCTGCAGTTAGCCCTACAGATGCATGAGTGTATGATGACAGCCCAGGCCCCCACAGCTGCTAGTGCACCTAGATCTAGCCCAACTTTTGTCATCACCCTCCACTATTGTGCACATTCCCACAGCAAGCCCCTACAGTTGCATGAGTGTATGCCAGCAGCCAAGGCCCCACAGCTGTTGGGGGCTCAGATATTGCCCCAACTTCCATAACTGGCTGGCACTGTGACAGCCATGCACCTGCATGCTGCCACCCCCAAGTCCTGTCACTAGTATTCACTATTATGGACACACCAATAAATAACTTTTGCATCCACACATCTGCACATTGCACATCCTGTCATTGGCCTCTACTCTTGTGCACAAGCCTGTAGGTAGCCTCAGCAGTCACACAACTGCACATCAATAGCCAAGGTCTCCACAGCTACTCATTAACCAAGATCTAACCCTGACTCCTGTGGGACCACACCACTGCTGTGCACACACTTGCAGCTAGCACCGGTAGCCCTGCACTTGTTTATCTTGGGCCTCTATAGCCATATCTGTGCCACAACTAGCCCCTGAAGAAAATAGAGTGCATACCAACAGCCCAAGCATCTACAGCTACTTGTGCACCTAGATATGGCCCTGACTCCTGTCATTGGCCTGCACTGCTGCTCACACTTACCTGCAGCTAGCACTTGAAGGACTGCCCTTCCATGATGTGGATTCCAACTCCTGTCACAGCACCCCCACAACTGTTGTGTGAATGTCCAAAGCTAGCCCCTGCAGCCTCAAGAGTATATACCACAGGCCAAGAGGCGCACAGCTGCTCATGCATTGGTTGCTATTTCCAGCACCTGTCTCAGTCCTGCACCACTGCATGCACAAGCAACTAGCCCCTATAGCCAGTAATCTGCATACCACTGGCCCCAACTCCTACCACCATCTTCTACAGCCATGTGCATGCCTGCAGATAGTTCCTGCAGCCATGAAAAAAATACATTGATAGCCAAATCCTCTACAGTTGCTAGGGCACCCAGAGACATCACTGATTTCTGTTACTGGCTTATACTACCATGTGTGCCTATATCTATCCCCCACAGAAGAACACCTATATGTCACCAGACCCAACTCCCTTCACCCATCACCATTGCTGTGTATGCACCTGTGGCATGTCCCTGAAGCCACACAAGTACACAAGGACAACCTGAAAGCATGTAAATGCTCATGCAACTGACAACAGCCCCAGTCCTGCCACTGGAACAGATCATTAGACTATTAGATGCATGAAATACAAAAGACAAATCAACTGACCTTCACTATGGCACTTGTAAGACCATCTCCCAATATCTTCACAGACAGAGTAAGATAAATAGAATTTAGATTCTAGAATACATTGCTGGATCAATAAAAGGTTGAACAAGTGTACCGAATAGGTGGTTGATGTCTAGCTGAATTCATATTTCCAGTGATTTTTTAATGTGAAATTTATTGTCAAATTGGTTTCCATACAACACCCAGTACTCACACCAACAGGTGCCCTCCTCAATACCCATCACCCACCCTGCCCTCCCTTCACCCCCCATAAACCCTTAGTTTGTTCTCAGTTTTTAAAAGTCTCTTATGTTTTGGCTTCCTCCCTCTCTAACCTTTTTTTTCTCCTTCCCCTCCCCCATGGTCTTCTGTTAAGTTTCTCAGGATCCACATAAGAGTGAAAATATATGGTATCTGTCTTTCTCTCTATGACTTATTTCACTTAGCATAACACTCTCCATTTCCATCCACGTTGCTACCAAAGGCCATATTTCATTCTTTCTCATTGCCACGTAGTATTCCATTGTGTGTGTAAACCACAATTTCTTTATCTATTCATCAGTTGATGGACATTTAGGCTCTTTCCATAATTTGGCTATTGTTCATTGGAGAAGTTCATTCTTCATTAGAGAAGTGTCTATTCATGTTTTCTGCCTGTTTCTTCACTGGATTATTTGTTTTTCAGGTGTGGAGTTTGGTGAGTTCTTTATAGATTTTGGATACTAGCCCTTTGTCCGATATGTCATTTGCAAATATCTTTTCCCATTCTGTTGGTTGCCTTTTAGTTTTGTTGGTTGTTTCCTTTGCTGTGCAGAAGCTTTTTATCTTCATAAGGTCCCAATAGTTCATTTTTGCTTTAAATTCCCTTGCATTTGGGGATGTGTCAAGTAAGAAATTGCTGCGGCTGAGGTCAGAGAGGTTTTTTCCTGCTTTCTCCTCTAGGGTTTTGATGGTTTCCTGTCTCACATTCAGGTCCTTTATCCATTTTGAGTTTATTTTTGTGAATGGTGTAAGAAAGTGGTCTAGTTTCATCCTTCTGCATGTTGCTGTCCTGTTCTCCACCACCATTTGTTAAAGAGACTGTCTTTTTTCCATTGGATATTCTCTCCTTCTTTGTCAAAGATTAGTTGGCCATACTTTTGTGATCTAATTCTGGGCTTGCCATTCAATCCCATTGGTCTATGGTCTATGTGTCTGTTTTTGTGCCAAGACCATGCTGTCTTGATGATGACAGCTTTGTAGTAGAGGCTAAAGTCTGGGATTGTGATGCCTCCTGCTTTGGTCTTCTTCTTCAAAATTACTTTGGCTATTCAGGGCCTTTTATGGTTCCATACAAATTTTAGGATTGCTTGTTATAGTTTTGAGAAGAATGCTGATGCAATTTTGATTGGGATTGCATTGAATGTGTAGATACCTTTGGGTAGTATTGACATTTTGACAATATTTATTCTTCCAACCCATGAGCATGGAATGTATTTCCATTTCTTTATATCTTCTTCAATTTCCTTCATAAGCTTTCTGTAGTTTACAGCATACAGATATTTTATATTTTTAGTTAGGTTTATTCCTAGGTATTTTATGCTTCTTGGTGCAATTGTGAATGGCATCAGTTTCTTTATTTGTTTTTCTGTTGCTTCATTATTAGTGTATAAGAATGCAACTGATTTCTGTACATTGATTTTGTATCCTGCAACATTGCTGAATTCATGTATCAGTTCTAGCAGACTTTTGGTGGAGTCTATCGGATTTTCCATGTATAATATCATGTCCTCTGCAAAAGTGAAAGATTGACTTCATCTTTGCCAATTTTGATGCCTTTGATTTCCTTTTGTTGTCTGATTGCTGATGCTAGAACTTGCAACACTATGTTAAACAACAGCAGTGAGAGTGGACATCCCTGTCGTATTCCTGATCTCAGGGAAAAAGCTCCCAGTTTTTCCCCATTGAGGATGATGTTAGCTGTGGGCTTTACATAAATGGCTTTTATGATCTTTAAGTATCTTCCTTCTATCCTGACTTTCTTGAGGGTGTTTATTAAGCAATCATGCTGAATTTTGTCAAAGGCCTTTTCTGCATCAATTGACAGGATCATATGGTTCTTATCTTTTCTTTTATTAATGTTATGTATCACATTGATTGTTGCGAATGTTAAACCAGCCCTGCATCCCAGGAATGAATCCCACTTGATCATGGTGAATAATTCTTTTTATATGCTGTTGAATTCGATTGGCTAGTATCTTATTGAGAATTTTTGCATCCATATTCATCAAGGATATTGGCCTGTAGTTCTCTTTTTTTGCTGGGTGTCTGTCTGGTTTAGGAATCAAAATAATGCTGGCTTCATAGAATGTGCCTGGAAATTTTCCTTCCCTTCCTATTTTTTAGAACAGCTTGAGAAGGATAGGTATTATCTCTGCTTTAAATGTCTGGTAGCATTCCCCTGGGAAGCCATCTGGTCTTGGACTCTTATATGTTGGGAGATTTTTGTTAACTGATTCAATTTCTTCACTGGTTATGGGTCTGTTCAAGTTTTATATTTCTTTCTGTTTGAGTTTTGGAAGTGTGTAGGTGCTTAGGAGTTTGTCCATTTCTTCCAGGTTGTCCAGTTTGTTGGCATATAATTTTTCATAGTATTCCCTGGTACTTGCTTGTGTTTCTGAGAGATTGGTTGTAATAATTCCATTTTCATTCATGATTTTATCTATTTGTGTCATCTCCCTTTTCTTTTTGAGAAGCCTGGCTAGAGGTTTATCAATTTTGTTTATTTTTTCAAAAAAACAACTCTTGGTTTCATTGATCTTCTCTACAGATTTTTCTAGATACTATAGTTTATTTCTGCTCTGATCTTTATTATTTCTTTTCTTCTGCTGGGTTTGCGGCGTCTTTGCTATTTTGCTTCTATTTCCTTTAGGTGTGTTGTTAGATTTTGTATTGGGGATTTTTCTTGTTTCTTGAGATAGGCCTGGATTGCAACATATTTTCCTCTCAGGACTGCCTTTGCTGCATCCCAAAACATTTGGATTGTTGTATTTTCATCTTCATTTGTTTCCATATATTTTTAAATTTCTTCTCTAATTGCCTGGTTGACCCATTCATTCTTTAGTAGGGTGTTCTTTAACTTCCATGGCTGGGAGGTTTTCCAGACTTTTACTGTGGTTGATTTCAAGCTTCATAGCATTGTGGTCTGAAAGTATGCATGGTATGATTTCAATTCTTGTATACTTATGAAGGGCTGTTTTGTGACTCAGTATATGATCTATCCTGGAGAATGTTCCATGTGCACTCGAGAAGAAACTATATTCTGTTGCTTTGGGATGCAGAGTTCTAAATATATCTATCAGGTCCACCTGATCCAGTGTATCATTCAGGGCCCTTGTTTCTTTATTGACCATGTGTCTGGATGATCTATCCATTTCTGTAAGTGGAGTGTTAAAGTCCCCTGCAATTACCACATTCTTAATAATAAGGTTGCTTAAGTTTGTGAGTAATTGTTTTATATATTTGGGGTCTCCCGTATTCGGCACATAGATATTTATAATTGTTAGCTCTTCCTGATGGATAGACCCTGTAATTATTGTATAATGCCCTTCTTCATCTCTTGTTAGAGCCTTTAATTTAAAGTCTAGTTTGTCTGATATAAGTATGGCTACTCCAGCTTTCTTTTGGCTTCCAGTAGCATGATAAATAGTTCTCCATCCCCTCACTCTCAATCTAAAGGTGTCCTCAGGTCTAAAATGAGTCTCTTGTAGACAGCAAATAGATGGGTCTTGTTTTTTTATCCATTCTGATACCCTATGTCTTTTGGTTGGTGTATTTAGTCCATTTGCATTCAGTGTTATTATGGAAAGATATGGGTTTAGAGTCATTGTAATGTCTATGGGTTTCATGCTTGTAGTGATGTCTCTGGTACTTTGTGGTCCTTGCAACATTTCACACACAGAATCCCCCTTAAGATCTCTCGTAAGGCTGGTTTAGTGGTGACGAATTCCTTCAGTTTTTGTTTGGGAAGAACTTTATCTTTCTTATTCTGAATGACAGACTTGCTGGATAAAGAATTATCGGCTGCATATTTTTTCTGCTCAGCACATTGAAGATTTCCTGGCATTTCTTTCTGGCCTAGATAGGTCTACCACTACTCTTATGGGTTTCTCTTTATATGTTAGAGCGTGTTTATCCCTAGCTGCTTTCAGAATTTTGTCTTTATCCTTGTATTTTTCCAGTTTCAATATGATATGTCATGCAGAAGATCGATTCAAGTTATGTCTGAAGGGAGTTCTCTGTGCCTCTTGGATTTCAATGCCTTTTTCCTTCCCCATATCAGCGAAGTTCTCAGCTGTGATTTCTTCAAGTATACCTTCAGCACCTTTCTCTCTTCCTCTTCTGGAATTCCTATTATACGGATATTGTTCTGTTTGATTGCATCACTTAGTTCTCTAATTCTCCCCTCATGCTCCTGGATTTTTTTTATCTCTCTTTTTCTCAGCTTCCTCTTTTTCCATAATTTTATCTTCTAATTCGCCTATTCCCTCCTCTGCCTCTTCAATCCAAGCTGTGGTCGTTTCCATTTTATTTTGCAACTCGTTTATTGCATTTTTTAGTTCCTCATGACTAATTCTTATTTGCTTAATCTTTGTAGCAATAGATTCTCTGCTGTCTTCTATGCTTTTTTCAAGCCCAGCGATTAACTTTATGACTATTATTCTAAATTCTTTTTCCGTTAAATTGCTTAAATCCTTTTTGATCAATTCATTAGCTGTCGCTACTTCCTGGAGTTTCTTTTGAGGAGAATTCTTCTGTTTCGTCATTTTGGATAGTCCCTGGGGTGGTGCAGAACTGCAGGGCACTTCCACTGTGCTGTCTGGAGTAACTTGTGTTGGTAGGCGGGGCCACAGTCAGACTTGATGTCTCTCCCCAGCCCACAGCTGGGTCCATAGTCAGACTGGTGTGTACCTTACCTTCCCCTCTCCCAGGGGCAGGAATCACTGTGGAGTGGTGTGACACCCGTCTGGGCTATTTGCACACAGCCAGACTTGTGGTGCTGTTTCAATGGGATCTGGCATATTAGCTGGGGTGGATCCACAAGGTGCACGGGGTCGGAGGGGTAGGCTTAGCTCACTTTGTCATCAGTGGTCCCCTGTGGGAGGGGCCCTGCAGCACCTGGAGGGAGGCAGACCCATCAGAGGGATGGATCCACAGAAGCACAGCATTGGGTGTTTGCATGGTGCGAGTAAGTTTGGTGATGGGAACTGGTTCCCTTTGGGATTACAGCTAGGGGATGGGAGAGGGCGATGGTGCTGGCCAGTGCCTTTGTTCCTCACCGAGCTGAGCTCTGTCTTCCAGGGTTCAATACCTCTCCCTCCTGGTGTCCTCTTGCCCCCCACTCTCTGAGCAGAGCTGTTGACTTATAACATTCCAGATGTTAAGTCCCACTAGCTGTCAGAACTCACACAGTCTGGGCCTTCCACTCTTGCAAGCCAGACTTGGGGATTCTGCCTTGCCAGCCAGGCTGCCTCTCCACTGCCCCGGCTCCCTCCCACCAGTCTGTGTAGCATGCATTGCCTCTCTGCCCTTCCTACCTTCTTCTGTGGGCTCTTGTCTAGGCTTGGCTCTGGAGAGTCCATTCTGCTAGGCTTCTGGTGGTTTTCTGGGTTATTTAGGCATATATGAGTGGAATCTAAGTGATCAGCAGGACGAGGTGAGCCCACTGTCCTCCTACACTCCCATCTTACTGGTACCTCCTCCAGTGATATTTGACAAGAACAACAACAAAAAAAAACCTGCATGTGTTTACAGCCAGCACCTGCAGCTGGCCCATTCAGCTAAGCATGTGCACACCACCTGCTGTGGCTGCCTTCACCACCTGCCCCGGTCCCTTGCCCCTGGACATAAGACACGAAGATTCAATCAAGTCTGGTACCAACACGTATCCCCCATTAACTTACTACCAATGATCACACAGTTGTCAATGTGGGCACCAGCTGTCTGAACTGATAAGACACTATGCCCCTCAGGCCCAGAGCCACCACTTGACTTCACACTTGCTGCCCTGTGCTACCATACTTGAGACCGCAGCATGCTGTGTGCTCCCCTGCCATCATTCAGGGATAAGCCTCTCCTACCAAAGTCAGTCCACAAAGACTATAAAAGGTGACTGCTTCTTGATAATGCATAGAAACCTATGCAAGACTGCAGGGATCACGAAGAATCAGAAAAACATGTTATCACCAAATGTATACAATAAACTCAGTAACTGCCCCTAAAAAAAATGAGATCCACAAACTGCCTGATAAGAATTCAAAATAATTATTCTAAAAAAGATAACAAGAAAACAGGGGGAAGATGGTGGCATAGGAGGATGCTGGGCTCACCGTGCGTCCTGCTGATCAATTAGATTCCACCTACACCTCCTTAATTAACCCAAAAACCCACCAGAATATTAGAAGAATGGAGTCTTTGGACCCAAGTGGAGACAAGAGGCCCACGGAAGAGGGTAGGAAGGGCGGCAAGGTGGTGCACACTACACGGACTGGCGGAGGGGTAGCCTGCAGGCCAAGAAGAGACCCCGAGTCTGGCTTGCAAAAGGAGAGGGGCCAGATGGACTGTGTTCGGACAGCGAGAGGGACTTAACATCTGGAAGGTTATAAGTTAACAGCTCTGCTCTGAGAGTGGGAAGGCTGGAGGAAAATGAGAGGGAGAGTTGCTGAGTCCCAGGACGACACAGCTCAGTTTGGCGGGAAACAAAGGTGCTCTTCAGTGCCATCTCCCTCTCCCATCCGCCAGCCAAAATCCCAAAGGGAACCAATTCCTGCCAGGCAACTTGCTTGCACTGCACAAACACCCAAAGCTGTGCTTCTGAGAAGCCACACTTCTGGCAGCGGGTCTGACTCCCTCCCACTGACTCAGGGCCCCTCCTGAAGCAGATCACTGAAGGAGAAGTGATCTGAGCCTGCCCCTCCGACCCCCATGCACCTTGACTCTCCATCCCAGCTAATACGCCAGATCCCCAGCACCACAAGCCTGGCAGTGTGCAAGTAGCCCAGATGGCCAGGCCACCCCACAGTGAATCCTGCCCCTAGGAGAGGGTAAGAGAAGGTACACACCAGTCTGACTGTGGCCCCAGCAATGGGCTGGGGGCAGACACCAGGTCTGACTGTGGCCCCACCCACCAACACAAGTTATTCCAGACAGCACAGAAGTGCCCTGCAATTCTGCACCAACCCAGGAATGACTAAATGGAATAATTCCCCTCAAAAGAATCTCCAGGAAATAACGACAGCTAATGAACTGATCAAAAAGGATTTAAACAATATAACAGAAAGTAAATTTAGAATAATATTCATAAAATTAATCACTGCGCTTGAAAATAGTATAGAGGACAGCAGAGAATCTATTGCTACAGAGATCACGAGACTAAGGAATAGTCAGGAGGAGCTAAAAAATGCAATAAACGAGTCGCAAAATAAAATGGAAACAACCACAGCTCCGATTGAAGAGGCAAAGGAGAGAATAGGTGAACTAGAAGATAAAATTATGGAAAAAGAGGAAGCTGAGAAAAAGAGAGATAAAAAAATCCAGGAGTATGAGGGGAAAATTAGAGAATTAAGTGATGCACTAAAGAGAAATAATATACGCATAATTGGTATTCCAGAGGAGGAAGAGAGAGGGAAAGGTGCCGAAGGTGTACTTGAAGAAATCATAGCTGAGAACTTCCCTGATCTGGGCAAGGAAAAAGGCATAGAAATCCAAGAGGCACAGAGAACTCCCTTCAGACATAACTTGAATTGATCTGTACAACATATCATAGTGACACTGGCAAAATACAAGAATAAAGAGAAAATTCTGAAAGCAGAGAGGGATAAACGTGCTCTAACATATAAAGGGAGACCTATAAGACTCGTGACCAATCTCTCTTCTGAAACTTGGCAGGCCAGAAAGGAATGGCAGGAGATCTTCAATGTGATGAACAGGAAAAATATGCAGCCGAGAATCCTTTATCCAGCAGGTCTATCATTTAGAATTGAAGGAGAGATAAAGGTCTTCCCAACAAACAAAAACTGAAGGAATTTGTCACCACTAAACCAGCCCTACAAGATCCCCCCTAAGGGGGATCCTATGAGACAAAATACCAGAGATATCACTACAAGCATGAAACCTACGGACATCACAATGACTCTAAACCCGTATCTTTCTATAATAACACTGAATGCAAAAGGACTAAACACGCCAACCAAAAGACATAGGGTATCAGAATGGATAAAAAAAACAAGACTCATCTATTTGCTGTCTACAAGAGACTCATTTTAGACCTGAGGACACCTTTAGATTGAGAGTGAGGGGATGGAGAACTATTTATCATGCTACTGGAAGCCAAAAGAAAGCTGGAGTAGCCATACTTATATCAGACAAACTAGACTTTAAATTAAAGGCTCTAACAAGAGATGAAGAAGGGCATTATACAATAATTACAGGGTCTATCCATCAGGAAGAGCTAACAATTATAAATATCTATGTGCCGAATACGGGAGACCCCAAATATATAAAATAATTACTCACAAACTTAAGCAACCTTATTATTAAGAATGTGGTAATTGCAGGGGACTTTAACACTCACTTACATAAATGGATAGATCATCCAGACACACGGTCAATAACGAAACAAGGGCCCTGAATGAGACATTGGATCAGATGGACTTGACAGATATATTTAGAACTCTGCATCCCAAAGTAACAGAATATAGTTTCTTCTCGAGTGCACATGGAACATTCTCCAGGATAGATCATAAGTATACATACATAAGCCCTTCATAAGTATACAAGAATTGAAATCATACCATGCATACTTTCAGACCACAATGCTATGAAGCTTGAAATCAACCACAGTAAAAGTCTGGAAAACCTCCAAAGCATGGAGGTTAAAGAACTCCCTACTAAAGAATGAGTGGGTCAACCAGGCAATTAGAGAAGAATTTTAAAAATGTATGGAAACAAACGAAAACGGAAATACAAGAATCCAAAAGCTTTGGGATGCAGCGAAGGCAGTCCTGAGAGGAAAATACATTGCAATCCAGGCCTATCTCAAGAAACAAGAAAAATCGCAAATACAAAATCTAACAGCACACCTAAAGGAAATAGAAGCAGGGCAGCAAAGACAGCCTAAACCCAGCAGAGGAAGAGAAATAATAAAGATTAGAGCAGAAATAAACAATATAAAGTCTAAAAAAATGGTAGAGCAGATCAACGAAACCAAGTTTGGTTTTTTGAAATAAACAAAATTGATAAACCTCTAGCCAGGCTTCTCAAAAAGAAAAGGGAGATGACACAAATAGATAAAATCATGAATGAAAATGGAATTATTACAACCAGTCCCTCAGAGGTACAAGCAATTATCAGGGAATACTCTGAAAAATTATATGCCAACAAAATGGACAACCTGGAAGAAATGGACAAATTCCTAAACACCCACACCCTTCCAAAACTCAACCAGGAGGAAATTGAAAGCTTGAACAGACCCATAACCAGCGAAGAAATTGAATCGGTTATCAAAAATCTCCCAACAAATAAGAGTCCAGGACCAGATGGCTTCCCAGGGGAGTTCTACAAGACGTTTAAAGCAGAAATAATGCCTATCCTTCTGAAGCTATTCCAAAAAATAGAAAGGGAAGGAAAACTTCCAGACTCACTCTATGAAGCCAGTATTACTTTGATTCCTAAACCAGACAGAGACCCAGTAAAAAAAGAGAACTACAGGCCAATATCCCTGATGAATATGGATGCAAAAATTCTCAATAAGATACTAGCAAATCGAATTCAACAGCATATAACAAGAATTATTCACCATGATGAAGTGGGATTCATTCCTGGGCTGCAGGACTGGTTCAACATTCACAAATCAATCAACGTGATACATCACATTAATAAAAGAAAAGATAAGAACCATATGATCCTGTCAATCGATGCAGAAAAGGCCTTTGACAAAATTCAGGGACCTTTCTTAATAAAAACCCTCAAGAAGGTCGGGATAGAAGGAAGATACTTAAAGATCATAAAAGCCATTTATGAAAAGCCCACAGCTAACATCATCCTCAATGGGGAAAACTGGGAGCTTTTTCCCTGAGATCAGGAATACGACAGGGATGTCCACTCTCACTGCTGTTGTTTAACATAGTGTTGCAAGTTCTAGCATCAGCAATCAGACAACAAAAGGAAATCAAAGGCATCAAAATTGATAAAGATGAAGTCAAGCTTTCACTTTTTGCAGATGACATGATATTGTACAAGGAAAACCCGATAGACTCCACCAAAAGTCTGTTAGAACTGACACATGAATTCAGCGAAGTTGCAGGATACAAAATCAATGTACAGAAATCAGTTGCATTCTTATACACTAACAATGAAGCAACAGAAAGACAAATAAAGAAACTGATCCCATTCATAATTGCACCAAGAAGCATAAAATACCTAGGAACAAATATAACCAAAGATGCAAAAGATCTGTATGCTGAAAACTATAGAAAGCTTATGAAGGAAATTGAAGAAGACATAAAGAAATGGAAAAACATTCCATGCTCATGGGTTGGAAGAATAAATATTGTCAAAATGTCAATACTACCCAAAGCTATCTACACATTCAATGCAATCCCAATCAAAATTGCATCAGCATTCTTCTCGAAACTAAAACAAGCAATCCTAAAGTTTGTATGGAACCACCAAAGGCCCCGAATAGACAAAGTAATTTTGAAGAAGAAGACCAAAGCAGGAGGCATCACAATTCCACACTTTAGCCTCTACTACAAAGCTGTCATCATCAGGACAGCATGGTATTGGCACAAAAACAGACACATAGACCAATGGAATAGAATAGAAACCCCAGAACTAGACCCACAAAAGTATGGCCAACTCATCTTTGACAAAGCAGGAAAGAACATCCAATGGAAAAAAGACAGTCTCTTTAACAAATGGTGCTGGGAGAACTGGACAGCAACATGCAGAAGATTGAAACTAGATGACTTTCTCACATCATTCACAAAAATAAACTCAAAATGGATAAAGGACCTAAATGTGAGACAGGAAACCATCAAAACCCTAGAGGAGAAAGCAGGAAAAGACCTCTCTGACCTCAGCCGTAGCAATCTCTTACTTGACACATCCCCAAAGGCAAGGGAATTAAAAGCAAAAATGAACTACTGGGACCTTATGAAGATAAAAAGCTTCTGCACAGCAAAGGAAACAACCAACAAAACTAAAAGGCAACCAACAGAATGGGAAAAGATATTTGCAAATGACATATCGGACAAAGGGCTAGTATCCAAAATCTATAAAGAACTCACCAAACTCCACACCTGAAAAACAATCCAATGAAGAAATGGGCAGAAAGCATGAATAGACACTTCTCTAAAGAAGACATCCGGATGTCCAACAGGAACATGAAAAGATGCTCAATGTCGCTCCTCGTCAGGGAAATACAAATCAAAACCACACTCAGATATCACCTCACGCCAGCCAGAGTGGCCAAAATGAACAAATCAGGAGACTACAGATGCTGGCGACGATGTGGAGAAACAGGAACCCTCTTGCACTGTTGGTGGGAATGCAAACTGGTGTAGCCGCTCTGTAAAACAGTGTGGAAGTTCCTCAAAAAATTAAAAATAGACCTACCCTATGACCCAGCAGTAGCACTGCTAGGAATTTACCCAAGGGATACAGGAGTACTGATGCATAGGGGTACTTGTACCCCAATGTTTATAGCAGCACTCTCAACAATAGCCAAATTATGCAAAGAGCCTAAATGTCCATCAGCTGATGAATGGATAAAGAAACTGTAGTTTATATACACAATAGAGTGCTACATGGCAATGAGATATGGCCCTTTGTAGCAATGTGGATGGAACTGGAGAGTGTGATGCTAAGTGAAATAAGCCGTACAAAGAAGGACAGATATCATATGTGTTCACTCTTACGTGGATCGTGAGAAACTTAACAGAACCCATGGGGGAGGGGAAGGAAAAAAAAGAGGTTAGAGTGGGAGAGAGCCAAAGCATAAGAGAGTCTTAAAAACTGAGAACAAACTGAGGGTTGATGGGGGGTGGGAGGGAGGGGAGTGTGGGCGATGGGTATTGAGTAGGGCACCTTTTGGGATGAGCACTGGGTGTTGTATGGAAACCAATTTGACAATAAATTTCATATATTGAAAAGAATAAATAAATAAATAAATAAATAAGATAACAAAATTAAGAAAATAATTCAAGAACATGACATCAACAAAGATATAAAATGAGAGCAACAAAGATGTAGAAACAGAAGAAGAACCAAACAGAAATTTTATAACAGAAGAATACAATGACTGGACTAAGACAAATACATATATATATATATATATATATATATATATATGAATATGTATCATATTGTATATATAAATATATATACACACACACACACAAATTTATATATCTATATCTATATCTATATCTGTATATATAGATATATATAATAGAGCTCTTCAGTAACAGACTTGATCAAGCAGAAGAATCAGCGAACTTGAAGACAGGTCATTCAAATTTATGATGTTAAAGGAGAAAAAGAAATGGAAAGGAATGTAGATACCCTATGGTACTTATAAGACACCATCAAAAAAACAATATTTGCACTATGGGAATCTAAGAAAGTAAAGAGAAAAAGGGAAAGAGGCAAATAGTTTACTTAAAAGAATAATAGAATAAACTTCCCAATTCTGGAGAAAGATATGGATACCCAGTGTGTATGTACCCAGTACACAATGAAATCAGTAACTGACCCCTCAACAAAATGGAGATAACAATTTACCTGATAATTAATTCAAAATAATTGTTCTCAAATTATAACAAAATTAGGAAAATAATACAAGAACATGAGAAGGTCAACAAAGATATTAAATGATAAGGTAAGATCCAATCCGAAGAAGACTTCACTGAGACTCATTATAATCAAATTGTCAAAAGTCCAAGACAAAGAAAGAATTTTGAACCAGCAAGAGAAAAGAAGCTTGTCAATGTCTGTATAGAACCTGTTTGTGTGACTTGTCATGGATTTCTCCTCCAGAACTGCACATACACAGTCATGGAGGGTTTGGTTGGTTTGGGCTCCATATCTGACCTTGGGATCAGAATTGGCCCTTCTGTTCCTGATGACAAGAGGGATTTATGGACTTCACATTCCTCCTGGAGACAGACCAGGGATGGATCCTGGAGGGAAAAGGAATAAACAAACACCCAGGCTCCTAAGATTGTGAGATATGACAAGAAAAAAAAAAGAAAACAGTTTGCTCAGGACTGCACTTAAGCAAATTTAATGACTAACCATATAGTCATGGTATATCTATTTCCAGTTAGTTAGTTGGGAATAGTTATTTGGAAGGCTCACCTGAGGGAGGACGCTTTGCCCAGGACCCTCAGTAGTGACTGCCACTGGGCTGTTCACTGCAGGGCTTCCCCAGCCAGAGGCTGGATATTGTGACTACCCGATTTGATGTATTAAGCCTTCTTTGTTTTTCTCTGTACTTCTCTCCCTCTTTATATTTAATGTAATTGTTTAATTCCATATATCCCCTTTCCCTTATAATTAATAGAGTATTTGTATCCAACACACATGCTAAAAGAATAGATCTCAATGTTCTTACCAACACCACCACCACTACCACTACCACCACCACTACCACTACCACTACCACCACCACCAACAACAACAATAACAAAGTAATCATAGGAAGTGATGAATATGTTTGTGGTAATAATTTCATAATGTATACATGTCAAAAAATTGTATTTTACAGCTTAAATATATATAATTTTATTAGTCAATAACAAATAAATAAAAATGTTTTAAAATAAAATGCTGGAAGAAAAAAGTCAACTAAGAACACTATTCAGCAATACTATCCTTCAAAACAATAGAGAAATTAATACATTCTTAGATAAACAAAAGCTAAGAGAGTTCTTTCCAATATACTTGTCCTACAAAAAAGGCAAAAGAGAGTCCTTTAAGGTAAATAAAGGAATGATAGATAGTAACTCAAAGTCAGAAAAATATATAAAGGTCCATAGTAAAAAATATACAGACAAATAGAAAACCTGTATTATTTTAAATATGGCGTGTAACCACTTTTAAACCAATATTACAGGATTTAAAACACAAAAACATAAAAAATAATTATAAATCTATATTCATGGGTATATAATATCTAAACATGTAATTTGAAAAACCTATAAGGTAAAGTGATGGATAGAGCTATAAAGGAGACAAGTTTTTGTGTTTGATTGAAGTTGTTATCAGTGTAAACAGTTTCCTATACCTTTAGGGTTTTTTTTGTAATCCCTATAGTAACTACAATCACTATGGAATATAGACAAAAAAGAATTGAGAATGGAAACAAAAGATGTCAGCCCCCACCCCAAAAAAAAGAAGAAAGAAAGAAAGAAGGAAGGCAATAGGGAGAAAACAAAATACAAAAAGAGAAAAGAAATTAAGACATGCAGATAACAATTAACAACATGGCAATAGTAAGTCCTTCCCTATTAGTAATTGTGTTAATGTAAAAAAACCTAAACAAAATAACATAGATTTGCAGAAGATTTAAAAAATCAGGATCCAACTATATGTTGTCTAAAAGACATTCACTTTAGACCTAAGGGCATGCATAGGTTGAAAATAAAAGAATGGATACATAGATCCCATGTGAATAGCAACCAAAGGAGAACAGGGGGGCTATACAATATCAGGAAAAAAACAAGTTTAAGTAAAATATTGTTACAAAATGCAAAACATTATATAATGATAAAAGGGTCAAAACACCAAGAAGTTTATAAATATTTATAAACATATACATGCACAAAATACCAAAGCTCTTAAGTAGACAGCTCTGAGTTAATGGTAGGCTAGGCTACCCCACTTCCAGCAATGGATGGAACAATTAGACAGAACATCAGAAAAGAGAGGGCTTGAACAGCACTGACCCATGGAACCTTATAGACAGATACAGAACAACCCACCCAGAGACATTAGAACACTTATTTTTCTCAAGGGTGTATGGACCATCCTCCAGGATAGACTATATGTTAGGTTACAAAACAAGTCTTAATAAATGTATAAATACTGAAATCATTGAAGTTATCTTTTCTAATCACAAGCTAATGAAACTATAAATCAAAATAAGGGCACTAGTAAATCCATTAATAAGTGGAAACTAAATAACACACACTTAAACAACAAATGTATCAAAGAAGAAATCACAAGGGAAATTAGCAAATATCTTGAGATAAATGAAAACAAATAAAAATATGCCAACACTTACAGGATGCAGTGAAAGCAGTAACAACAGAGATATTTGGAGCTGTAAATGCCTACATTAAAAAAGAGGAAATTGTTAAAATAAAAACCCTAAACTTTACATTTTAAAATGCTAGAGAAAGAACAACCTATATCCAAATGTAGCAGAAGGAAGAAACTAATAAATATTAGAGCAGAGTAAATGAAATAGAGAAGAGACAATCAACGAAAGCCAAGAGTTCATTATTTAAGAAATATTTTTTATGGTTTTTTTTTTATGTTTGAAAGAGAGAGAGACAGAGTGTAAGCAGGGGAGGAGCAGAGAGAAAGGGAGACATAGAATCTGAAGCAGGGTCCAGGCTCTGAGCCCAGCATGGGACTTGAACCCACAACGGTGAGATCATGACCTGAGCAGAAGTTGGATGCTCAATGGACTAAGTCACCCATGTGTCCATGGAGTTAGTTCTTTAAAAATATCAATGAAATTGATAAGACTTTACCTATATTAAGAAAAGAAGAAAGAAGAATGAAATAACTAATATCAGAAATGAAAGGGGATATTGTAATAAATTTTAAAGAAATGAAAGATTATAATAACATATAATAACATAATAACATATTATATAATAACATATAAAACATTATAACACCACATATAACACACATAACATATTATATAATAACATATAATAACATAATAACTGTATGCCAACAAATTCAACAAAATACATGAAATAGGATAAATTCTTTGAAACATGTAACCTATTATGGCTGAGATATGAAGAAATTGAAAAGCTGAACAGATCTATAAATCACAAAGAGATTGAATCAGTAATAAAAAATAATCTTCCCAAAAGAAAATCCCAGAAACAGATGGCTTCACTGGTGAATTCTATACAATATGTAAAGAAGAATTAATGCCAATTATTCTCAAACTCTTCCCAAAAGATGAAGAGAACACTTTTAAATTTATTCCATGAGGTGAGCATTACTCTGATACCAAAGCCAGAAAAAAGACACTACAGAAAGGAAAAATAAAAAGTGCTGGTGAGGATGTGGAGAAAGAGAAACCCTTATGCTCTGTTGCCAGGAACATAAATTGGTGCAATCACTGTGGAAAACAGTGTGAAGGTTTCTCAAAAAATTTTTAAAAGAAATGCATATGGTCCAGTAATTCCACAACTGGGTATTTAACCAAAGAAAATAAATAAAAGCACTAATTTGAAAAGATAAATGCACCCTTATGTTTATTGTGGCATTATTTACAATAGCAGAGATGTGGAAGCAACTCAAGTATCCTCTGATAGATGAATGGATAAAGAAGTGTCATGTATACATATTAGAATATTATGCAGCTATAAAGATGAATAATATCTTGCCACTTGTGACAACATGAATGGACCAGAAGGTATTATGCTAAATGAAATAAGTCAGAAAGAGAAAAACAAAAATCATATGATTTCACTTATATGTGTAATCCAAAACAAAAACAAAAACAAAAGAAATGAGCAAACAAACAAAAAGCAAAAATAGACTCATAAATATAGAGAACAAACTTATGGTTTCCAGAAAGGAGGGAGGTGGAGGAATGGGAAAAATGGGTGAATGAGAGTGGGAGATATAGACTTCCAGTTGTGAAGTGATTAACTCACAGGGTGAAAGGCATAGCATAGGGAATACATTCAATGGTATTGTGACGCCTTGTCTGGTGACAGATGGGAAGTACACTTGTGGTGAGCATAGCAAAACATGAGAATTGTCAAAAAAAAAAAAAAAAAGAGTTCTCAAATCAGCATGTTGTATACCCAAAACCAATATAACATTGTGGGTCAACTATACTTCAATAAAAAATTATAAAAATTAAAAAAAATAACATTACAGATTTATATTCCTCATGAATATTGATGGAAAAATTCTCAATAAGACACTAGCAAACAGAATTTAACAGCAGGTTAAAAGGATTATGCACCACAACCCAATGGGACCTATTCCTGGAACACCAGGTTGGTTCAACACATGAAAATTCATCAGTGCACCACACCACACTAACCCTATTCCTGGAACACCAGGATGGTTCAACACATGAAAACTAATCACCGTACCACACCACATTAACAGAATGAAGGAAGAAAAAACCACATGATCATCTCAAGTAATGCAGAAAAAATATTTGACAATATTGAGCATTATTTCATGATAAAAATAGTCAATAAGTTAAAAACTAGAAGGAAATTACCTCAGCATAATCAAGACCATATATGAAAATCCCACACAGTTAGCATGATACTAAATGGTGAAAGACTGAAAGTTTTTCCTCTCAGATCTGGAACAAAACAAAGATACGTGCTTTCATTACTTATATTTAGCATAGTACTGAAAGTCCTAGCCAAGAACAATTAGACAAGAAAAAATAAATAAGAGGCATCCAAATTACAAAGTAAGAAGCAAATAAATCTGTGTTCACAACTGACATGATCTTATATATAGAAAACCCTAAAGATACCACCCTCCGAAAAAAACTGTTCTAACAAACCAAAAAAGAATCAGCAAAGTTGACATGTACAAAATCAAGACACAATTTCTATACAATTTCTGTACAATAATGAACAATCCAAAAACTAAAAACTTTACTTAAAAAACTATTTACATTAACACCAAAAAGAATAACACACCTGGAATACACTTAGCCAAGGAACTGAAAAACTTGTACACTGAAACCTAAAAAGATGGTGTTGAAAGAAATTAAAGAATATTTGAATAAATGGAAACACATCTTGTGTTCACAAATTGGAAGATTTATACTATTAAGATGTCAATACTACATGAGGCTATCCACAGACTTAATGCAATCCCTCTTAAAATCCCAAAGTTGGCTTTTGAAGAAATATAAATGTTCGTCTCAAAATTCTTGTGGAATTTCAATGGAACTTGAATAGCCAAAACAATCTTGAAAAAGAACAAATTTGAAGATCTCATATTTCCTGATTTCCAAACTTATTGCAATGTTGCAATAATCAAAACGGTGTGATATGGCATAAAGACAGACCTATGGAATAAAAGGGAGTGTCCAGAAATAAATCTTCACATATATGGTCAAATGATATTCTACAAGAGTACCAAAACTAATCATCAGAGTTAAAAGGGAATCTTTGGAATGGGAGGGAATATTTGCTAAGACGTAAATATCCCGGATATGTAAAGAAATACAACAAAAACAATGAAAATCATTTTTAAACATGAACAAAGGCCTTAAATAAGCATTTCTCCAATAAATTATTGTAAAGGACAATAATCACATCACTAATCAGGGAAATGCAAATCAAAACCACAATGAGATACCACCTCACAACCATTAAAATGCCTACTATTTAAAAATATATATACACAAAAAATAGCAATTGTTTCTGAGCACATGGAGAAGTGGGAATCCTTGTATACTGTTGGTGGGAATTAGAAATGGCAATTCTTCTGTGTATGCTGTAAGAAAGTGGTCCAGGTTCATTCTTCTGCATGTCGCTGTCCAGTTTCCCAGCACCACTTGCTGAAGAGACTGTCTTTATTCCACTGGATATTCTCTCCTGCTTTGTCAAATATTAGTTGGCCATAGGTTTGTGGGTCCATTTATGGGTGTTATATTGCGTTCTATTAATCTGAGTGTCTGTTCTTGTGCCAATACCATATTGTCTTGATGATTACAGCTTTGTAGTACAGCTTGAAGTCCGGGATTGTGATGCCTCTTGCTTTGGTTTTCTTTTTCAAGATTGCTCAAAATGGGTGAAAGACCTAAATGTAAGACAGGAAGCCATCAAAATCCTCAAAGAGAAAGCAGGCAAAAACCTCTTTGATCTTGGATGCAGCAACTTCTTACTCAACACGCCTCCAGAGGCAAGGGAAACAAAAGCAAAAATGAACTACTGGGACCTCATCAAAATAAAAAGCTTCTGCACAGTGAAGGAAACAATCAGCAAAACTAAAAGGCAACCGACAGGATGGGAGAAGATATTTGCAAATGACATATCAGATAAAGGGTTAGTATCCAAAATCTATAAACAACCTATCAAACTCAACACCCAAAAAGAAACAAATAATCCAGTGAAGAAATGGGCAAAAGACATGAATAGACATTTCTCCTAAGAAGACATCCAGATGGCCAACCGACACATGAAAAAAATGCTCAACATCACTCATCATCAGGGAAATACAAATCAAAACCACAATGAGATACCACCTTAACCCTGTCAGAATGGCTAACATTAACAACTCAGGCAACAACAAATGTTGGCAAGGATGTGGAGAAAGAGGATCTCTTTTGCATTGTTGGTGGCAGTGCAAGCTGGTGCAGCCACTCTGAAAAACAGTATGGAGTTTCCTCAAGAAACTAAAAATAGAACTACCCTATGACCCAGCAATTGCACTAGTAAGCACTTATCCAAGGGATACAGGTGTGCTGTTTTGAAGGGGCACATACACCCCCATGTTTATAGCAGCACTATCAGCAATAGCCCAAGTATGGAAAAAGCCCAAATGTCCATCGATGGATGAATGGGTAAAGAAGATGTGGTATATATATACACACACACACACACACACACACACAATGGAGTATTACTCTGCAATCAAAAAGAATGGGATCTTGCCATTTGCAACTACATGGATGGAACTGGAGGGTATTATGCTAAGTGAAATTAGAGAAAGACAAATATCATATGACTTCACTAATATGAGGACTTTAAGAGACAAAACAGATGAACATACAGAAGGGAACCAAAAATAATATAAAAACAGGGAGGGGGACAAAATAGAAGAGACTCATAAATATGGAGAACAAACTGAGGGCTACTGGAGGGGGTGTGGGAGGGGGGGATGAGCTAAATGGGTAAATGACACTAAGAAATCTACTCCAGAAATCATTGTTGCACTATATGCTAACTAATTTGGATGCAAATTTTAAAAAATATAAAATTAAATTTAAAAAAAAGGAAATGGCAGTCTTCAAAAATTTAAATTAGAATCATGACATAATTCAACAATTCCTCTTTGAGGTACCTAGCAAAAAGAATTAAATTAGCGTCTTGGAAAAGATATTTCTGTACTGATGTCATAGCAGCATTAGTCACAATAACCAAGAGGTAGAAGCAACCAAAGTGTCATCCATTGAGAGAACAATGGCTGAACAAAATTTAGTATGCATACACAATGTTGTCTTTTAGTTTTGCTGATTATTTCCTTCACTGTGCAGAAGCTTTTTATTTTGATGAGGTCCCAGTAGTTCATTTTTGCTTTTGTTTCCCTTGCCTCTGGAGGCATGTTGAGTAAGAAGTTGCTGCATCCAAGATCAAAGAGGTTTTTGCCTGCTTTCTCTTTGAGGATTTTGATGGCTTCCTGTCTTACATTTAGGTCTTTCATCCATTTTGAGTTTATTTTTGTGTGTGGTGTAAGAAAGTGGTCCAGGTTCATTCTTCTGCATGTCGCTGTCCAGTTTTCCCAGCACCACTTGCTAAAGAGACTGTCTTTATTCCATTGGATACTCTTTCCTGCTTTGTCAAAGATTAGTTGGCCATACGTTTGTGGGTCAATTTCTGGGTTCTCTATTCTGTTCCATTGATCTGAGTGTCTGTGCTTGTGCCAGTACCATACTGTCTTGATGATTACAGCTTTATAGTATAGCTTAGAGTCTGGGATTGTGATGTCTCCTCCTTTGGTTTTCTTTTTCAAGATTGCTTTGGTTATTCAGGGTCTTTTCTGGCTCTATACCAATTTTAGGATTATTTGTTCTAGTTCTGTGAAGAATGCTGGTATTTTTTTGATAAGGATTGCATTGAATATGTAGTTTGATTTGGATAGTATCAACATTTTAACAATATTTTTCTTCCTATCCAGGAGCAGCAACATGGATGAATTTAGAGATCATTTTACTAAGTGATTAAGTTGTAAAAAGACAAATATTGTAGTATTCCACTTACATGATGGACCTCGCATAGCCACATTGACAAAGACAGAACATAGATTGCTGGTTGCCAAGGACTGAAGGGAGTTAGAATTGCAAATTGATATTTAAGGAGTATAAATTTCCAATTTCACAAGATGAAAAGAGTTCTGGAGATCAGTATACAACAATGTGAATGTACTTCAGAATAAAGAACAGTACACTTAAAAATAGTTGAGATGCAAAATTTATGTTACATATTAATAACATAACATAATAACATTGTTATCATTGCTGTTGTTTTTATGCTGAATCACACACGTGATGATTTTTTTCTCTAATTTTGGTAACTTTTGTGAGTTTGTCTATTATCACACATCATATTTAAGAATCCATAGGGACCCATGAATTAAGGCTGACTTCCTCCAGTGAGGATCTGTGTCTGCTTCTGAAGGATTCCAGGAGGCAAGTAGCTGAGGACCAATTAAATTTCTCAGCTTTGAGACTGACTGGATACCCTGAATTTAAAACATAAAACTTCAAAAGGATAGGTCTATTGATACAAATTGCTTAGGAAGATGACAGTGGTTGGTGGTGGGGGCATGATGGTGGTGATTACTATTTATTGATTTTTTTCCACCAGGAGCCAGTAATCTCTTCATGGTTCCCTTTGCCTTAGGCAGAGATTTACCTCTCTCAACTGAGGGTTTAGCCATATAAGTGTCCTATCTTTATACAAGGGTCTTGGCTTTAGCTCTCCCACCATAAGTGGGCTCAAGGACCAGTCTTCTGTTCTGGTCAGGCAGTCACTCCTCAGAACGTCAGGTCTGCAAAAGGATTTGTCTTCAGGGCAGCCTAGGTTTAGGTCACTTTACCTCTCTGTTTTCAGCTCACTTTTTAATTTAAGTATCTTAGGGCTGTCCCTTTCATTTTCAGAAGCTGACCAAAGTATTTAAAATTTTGTTACCTATAATTCATACCAGTATTAAAATAAGAGAGTGGTCCAGAATATCTAATCTAATGAACTTGAGGCATATATTTTCACTTAAGGCTCTGTACTCTGATAAAATGTACCTATCTGGAGAATATATTACCATTACAAAATGGATTCAGAGGTGTCCAGTGTGTCACGAGGGCCAACTGAGTGGGTTATTTGACATCTGTTTGCGTGAGAGACCTAGCAGCATCATGGGAAGGAGCTCATCCTGACAGATGTGGGAACCAAGGGGGAAACAATGGGCATTTGCCTTTCTCCGACAGGGCTGTGGGGGAAATGTGAATACAGCAAGATGCACGGTATTCAGATTTCAGTAGTCCTCTCTGCACTCCCACAACCCGCCCCCCCACCACCATAGAGAGAACCCAGTAACCTTTTTTAAAGCTACTTTGTGTATGTTTGGGGAGGGAGAAGGTACTTTCTCCACATTTTCAAGGTGGCTAATAAAACAAAGAAAGGGCATCACTGGCAGTGGTCCAGAAGTGGCTCAGGCAGAAGGAGCAGAGACATCACTATGCAATAGGAGGTCTGGGTAGGCATGGCTAGAACCCTGATATGCAGTTGCACTGCACTCCTGACCTGCTATGCCCTTCCCTGGTCTCCTCTAAGGCATTTCCTAAATTGACATCTGGTCGCCTTATTCCCATCCTTAAGAACTGCCTGTGGCTCCTGATGTTTGGATGGAAATCAAACACCTTTGCTTTGGTTTCCATGCACTGAGATGAGTCTCTGGCCACAGTCTCCTGCTTTCCTTCCCTGGCCCATTTTGACAAATCAAATCAGTTACACACTTTAGTATCCCTGGCTTTTTTTACAACACCCTTGTCTCAGCTGTGATCATTTTGTCAAATTTTTCTATTAACATCTTCTCCTTCTAATCCACCCAGCTTGCCAAGCAAATCAATGGAGAGGCTGGCCCTGCTCTACTCATGCTCCCAGGCTGGTGTCCAGTGTCTGGCACAGAGCAATCACAGATGCATGTTTCTTGATTCAAGTATGAGTAAACATGGGGAAAGCCTGAAGACATTCCAATTTAGCCCAAAGGAAAGGAGCCTGGAAATGGAGCTGATAATAATGGGCTCATCCATGCTCCTTTTTTCTATGACTATGACCCCTTCCTATCCCCAAATGCTGGGCTTTTTCAATCATTTCCTTGTTTGATATAGTTATTGCAGTTTTCTGTAAGTGATAGATATGATTACCACTTGACACAATTAAAACAATGTTACTCATCATTTTTATTTTACTCATAATGTTTATTTTCAGTTTTGCTCATTCTCCAGGAAACTATGAAGAAATTATTTTCAACTGCCTTGTTCAGGTGAGTAGTCTGGTTATCTATGCCTGTGTAACAAACTACCTCAAAACTTTGTGGCTTAAAACAACCACAAATTTATTATGGCTCATTATGGGACTGGCTTTCAGGCAGGACCTGGCTGGTGATTGCTCTGCTCCATGACGAAGAATCCACAAGTGTCACTGCTGTTCTTCAGTTGGTGGATGAAAGGGTAGGAGGGTCCAGGGCAGCTTCATTCCCACTGATGTCTTGGGCCTTGGTAAGGATGGATGTGGGATGGATGGATCCAGCTGAGACAGAAAACCATACCGCTGACTTGTGGCCTCCCCAGATGATCTCAGGATAGCCTCCCCACACAGTGATCCAGGGCTCCCAAACACCATTCCAAAGGCCAGAGATGTAAGCTACAAGCCTTCAAATGTAATCTCATTGAGAGTCTCAAAACTTCACTTCTCTTGATATCTTTGGGTCAGGCCAAACATATCAGCCCAGCTCGGACTCAGGGGAGAAGCAGCACAGATTTTGCAACCACCTTTGGTTTATCACAGAGTCCATAGCCTGTGTCTATGTGGCCACTAGGGAACAGGCCTAGTGGGCGAACCAGAGGCTAAAGGTTGTCCACTACCTCTCTCCATTCTTTTGAGGGCTAGAAATTTACTTTTTAAAAGTGAACTCATTTTTAGTTTTAGGAACAAAAGATATTTAAGATGAAATGACTCCAATTTCCCCTCATGAAAATTAAGACAGAGAAGAGAAATGTTTCAAAGATGCCAAGAACAGCCCATTGATTTCCCTGGTCCAAGATTCTCTGCTGGGCCCACTGGAACCTGGCAGCAGTGCCAGCCAGGCAAGGGTGCTGGGCTAGAGAAGCCGCTGGAAAGAAAAGATACATCATTACAGCTGACATACCCCTGGAGTCACATAACAAGCCGATATTGGAAAAGTGAAATGAATTTATCCTACTCTCTTTCAGGCGATATGCATCCTTGTTGCCCTGGTGCAAATAGCGTCAATAAAACTTCCTGAATTGGCCTTGCCATGGGACACAGATGTTCCTTACAAGACCATCTTCCCAGGACTGATGATACATCACCCATCCGAATCACCCACTTCCCTTCTGACTTCATGTGATTAAATGCTTATCTCTTCTGAATGCTTTGAGAGCTCTGGTAGACTTTAAATCTGGAGGGTCCAGACTTTTGAACATCATCTCAGAGTGCTATTGTATCTCAGACTTCCAGCAGGAAAGACTCAAGTCTCTCTGCTGTCTGTGGAAGGTTGTCACCTGCCCTCTTGTCTCATGCCGTTTCATAGCATTTTGCTTTTCATCTCCATTAATACCTATTTCCAAATATGAACCTGAGTACAAGCAGACTAGAAAATTCCTACTCTGGATGGAACTCACTTCTATTTGACACTGATCTCTGAACATCTGAGTTATCATTGCTAGTGGTCCTTGGCTGTCTGTATGGGAGAGTCTTTCTGAATCTTATTTGAAATGATGGAGGATGTCTGGCTGGCTCAGTCTGTAGAGCATCTGATTCTTGATCTTGGGATCATGAATTAAAACCCCCTTGTTGGGTGTAGAGATCACTTAAATAAATAAAAATAAATAAAACTTTAGGGGCACCTGGGTGGCTCGGTCAGTTAAGCATCCAACTCATCTATGATTTCATCTCAGGTCATAATCTCACGGTTCATGAGTTCGAGCCCTGCATCGGGCTCTGTGCTGACAGCATGAAGACTGCTTGGGATTCTCTCTCTCTCTCTCTCTCTCTCTCTCTCTCTCTCTTTCTCAAAAAGGATGAGGCAAATCCCTTGAGACCAAAGAGTGATAACCTTAGGATCTCAGAATTCAAAAAATCCTTGGATGTTTAGGATAATTGAAAATCAAAAAATCTGAATACTCACTGGTCCTGAAATGATTACTGTTTGCTCAGGGGGAGGCTTGTAGATTATGTAATGCTTTTTCAGGGACCCTTAACAGGGCATGGAGAGACCAAGCATCCAGGGGTCTCGCCCACGCCACACAGCAGTTCCACTTCTAGCTATCTTACTTAGGGGGGTCTCTGCAGCTCCATTTTTGAAGAGTAGGTTCTTTTTTATGGGAAGGGAAGTGTGCAAATCACTAATATAGACAAACCCATAGACTACTGCTCTTTCCACTAAGGATGAAACATTTAAGTGGTCATATCCTCAGGGCAATGCTGGAAATGTCCGAATGAGAGAAACCAACAGGGCTGGCTCACAAGATGAAGGGGCTCATAAAGCTCTCAAGGCATCCACTCAACACTCCTCAGAGAGTCCAGAGATGAGGGCTCAGAGCTCATGAGGCGACCAGGGGTCAGTACAGAGTCAATGGTCTCCTGTGCTGCCTGAGTAATAAGGAAATGCTTCAAGCAGAGAAGACTTTTGACTGAGCTCCTTAGCACAGGGCAGGGGTTCCTAAGACAGAGCAAGTGAAAGAGGCACTTCAGGCAGAAGGATCCAGAGGGAATGGCAAGACCTGGAAAGGAAGGGCCACAGAGGCCAGATCTATTTCCTGGAAGAGGTTTTGACTGTGGTGCCAGAGAAAAGTGCATGATTTCTACCTCTGCCATTTAACTGTGCTGCAATTATGGGCAAGTTCTGCAGGCTTTCAGAGCCTGTCTCAGTTTCTATCAAGTGAAGTTCCCAGAAAAAGGGAAACTCTGAGGAGTGGCTGAGATAAGCACAAGCACAGTACTGTTCCATAGAGGGGCTCTGGCAGGAGGTCATGGAACTGTGGTCAGGACTGCCCCAGGCAAGGGAGTCTAAGACTTCAATTAGTATTCATCAATTTTTGATTAGGACTTTAGGAGTGCATTAGACCTTTGTTTTGCATAAGCACTAATAGTATAATTTGCCTGTGTATGTATGTGTGTAGTATTGTTATTTGTTTGTTTTTAATTAGCTTCCACACACCTCAGTTCCTGGGAGCCTCAAAGAATGAAGTATTTCATGTAGACTCCACCCCTAGATTTCTTTCATGGAGCTTGAGCAATGATTCCTCTTGGAGATGGGAGGTTTATGGGCCCAGCAGTCAAACACTGCACTAGGAAATCCATAATGACCCCTGCAGTATCGGCAACTACAAATACTCATTAACTTAAAAAATGCAAGTCAGCCGTTCACAGATTGTCCATTGGATTTATCACTTAATTAGCTTTTTATGAGGATTGTTTGTTAAGGATGAGAACCCAGATTGCTAGAATGGCCTTCTTTCCCTCTTGGTTTCAAAAGAGGGTTATCAGAAGATGAGTAACCTTTGATTAGCAAATCACCATCAGACTTAAAAGATTATAGTTAGTAAGTGATCCCCAGGGAATACAGAGATGCTTCAAATATTTTGGGGATTGGACTGCAGTTTACTATCCACGTAAGCCTCACAAAGGCATCAGTACACAAAATGCAAAATTACCAATGTCGTATATGTTCCCCCAAATTCCCTAAATAAAAGAACTTGCATAAAGTTAATTACAAAATCAAATAAGTACAGGTCAGGAAAACAGCACCATCCTCTTCCAGTTAACCCAGCTTGACCATTCATTTGACAAACATTACCAAGTTCCCACCATGTGTCAGCACTTGGCATATGGACTGGGAATTCAACAATCAACAAAGCAGCCAAGACCACGTCCTGCCTTTGGGGGCAATGGGAGAGTCAGTCACCCAACAACTACACAGACAAGCAGTGGCTAGTGTAGGAAACAGCAGACAGTCTAATCAGGTCTGAGAGATTAGAAAAGAAATCTCTGAGGAGTGACATTGAGATAACATCACTAAGTCACTGGTGGTTACTTGGAAGAACAGCAGAGCTTCCCAGAAGGAAATGACAGATACAAGGGCCTGTAGTAGGAGGACCTTAATTCTAGGGACCACAGTACAGAGAAAATTCTGGTGGTAGAGAAGTTAGGGGGTGAGACTATCGCCTTCCAGATATTTTGTGGACATTCTACAAGTATAACCTCAGATGAACTGGAAGTTATTTGCATGGGTTGGGTTGCTCTAGGAAGTGGGCATTAGACAGAAGTGTAAACTGTTTTGTGCAATACTGTGGATGATAAAGGAGCAAGTGAGAGGGAACAACAGTAGACGGGAAAATACTTTCACTGGGTTGCAGTTCTGACTCCTGGAAATATCTTCAGACAGAAGCCTAGCTCTGAGAAAATCTTGGCCAGGCCAAAGGCTCTCCAAAGAAGATTCCTGCTCTGGCTATAAATGGCAAGCCATCACAGCACCACAGCTCCCAGGCACTGAAGGACAAGTTGCCAGTGAGCTTGAAGATAGCGCAGTTGGAGACTATCAGCTATCTGCACCTCTTGCAGCTTGCTCTCTTGAGGGAGTTTTGGACAGGGCAGTACCTCCAAGACTAGCATCCCACTGAAGAATTTTGAGCACAAAAGTGAAATTATCCCATATACTTCTCAATTACTGCATTTTTAAAAAAAATTTTGATATATTGCAAATATGCAAACAGTATAAGAAATAAAATGGAGATACCGTGTACCCTTTACCCAGTTTCCCCCAATGGTAACATCCTTCAAAACTATAGTAAAATATCACAACTAGGTATTGATATGAATACAACTCACCAATCTTATTCAGATTAACCCAGTTGTTCTTATTTGTGTGCATGTGTATATTTAGTTCTATGCAATTCTACCAAGTGTATTTTTGAGTATTCACCACCAGAGACAAGATACAGAACATTCCATCATTAAAAGGATCTTGGTATCTTGAGCTTTTACAACCACACTACCTCCCACCACCAACATTGTCCCTAACCCCTGGAATCAACTAATCTGTTCTTCAGTAATAAAATCGCGGCATTTCAAGAATATTATATTAATAGAGTCATACAATATATAAGTTGTTAAAACTGACATTTTTCACACATCATGATTTCTTTGGGACCCATCAAAGTTGTTGCATATACCAATAGTTTGTTCCTTTTTCTTTCTTGAGTAGTATCCCATGGTATATGAGCTGTTTAACCACCCACCCATTTAAGAATATATAGATTGTTTCCAGTCTGGAGCCATGCTAAACTGTATTCCAGAAAGTTTTACCATTTTGCACTCCCAGCGGTAATGTATGAGAGATCAGATTTATCCACATCCTCCCCAGCATGTGGTGTCATCACTGTTTTCGTTAATAGTCATTGTGATAGGTGTACAGCGACACTCCTCCATCATTTTTAATTGGCATTTCCCTCCTGGCTAATGATGAACATACTGTCACATGCTTATGTCTCATCTATGTATCTTCTTTAGGGAAATGTCTGTTCATGACTTTTGTCCATTTTTAAACTACTATTTGCTTTACAACTAATGAACTTTAAGAATTCTTTATATATTCTAGATAATAGTCCTTTGTCAAATATGTGGTTTCCAAGTACACTTCCTCACTCTGTAACTTATCTTTTCACCTTCTTAAGAGGGCCTTTGGCAGAATAAAATATTTAATTTCAATGAGGCCCAATTTAATCAAGTTTTCCTCTTATGGACCATGTTTTGGTGTCAAATCTAAGAACTCGTTCCTTGCCCTGGATTCCAAAGTTTTTCTCTTATGTCCTTTTGTAAATACTGTATACTTTTACATTTTACAATTAATATATGACCCATTTTGAATTGTTTTTTGTGTCAGGTGTGAGGTTGAGGTCAAGGCTTACTTGTTTTTTGGCCTTTAAGTGCCCAACTATTTCAGCATCGTTTCATGAAAAGGCTCTCCTTCCTCCTTTGAATTTCTTCTGAACCTTTTTTGAAAACCAGTCATGAGTGATGTCATTGAAATTCATGGTATAAAGATTTCCAAAGTTCCAACCCTCACTAAGTTTAAGTTGGCAAAAAGCTGTCAGAACTGATTTTCTCAAAACTCTGCAATCTAATTTAAAAAAAACTTACAATAAGTAAGGAAATGCTTAATGAAAAAAGAAGCAGCTAAATTTTGGTCAGGGAACATTCTGGAATTTTAACTTTTCCGGTCCCCACTCCCCAGCTCAGGGACTGGGAAAGAGGGACAGTAAAAAGATTGCAGGTTCCACTGACCTTGCAAGATATTTAAAGGAGAGACCCAGAAGTGAAAGCAAAGGATTTTGAAATTGATTGTAGAGGGTTACAGTGATTGGTAATGTCAGAGTCAAGGGTATGAGCATGGAGAGTTCTGCACTTTTTTCCCAGTCTATGATGTTCCTGACTTCACTTCTTTCCCTATTTAATGTGGCCTCATGTACTGTCAGTGCCCTCAGCCCCCAGTAAGCTTGTCCTAATGTATCTTTCCTACTAAACACTTCCCTGATTGATCTCATCTTCTATCTTCCCCACTTCTCCCCCCGGGGCTGCCAGGGTGATGGGGAAACTCAAACTCATGAAATCCAGCCTCTGTCTAGATCAAACTGTGCACCTGCTCCCAGGTCTCTCC
This sequence comes from Prionailurus bengalensis, assembly GCF_016509475.1. Classification (NCBI taxonomy): domain Eukaryota; kingdom Metazoa; phylum Chordata; class Mammalia; order Carnivora; family Felidae; genus Prionailurus; species Prionailurus bengalensis. Next base: position 110,631,787 of record NC_057345.1, read on the forward strand.
ACTGTCTTTACCCAGCTCCTCTTCACCTATCTTAGTCTCACTAGGTGGATGATCCTACTTTCCTTCTCACACGAATGAAATCTCTGAAGCTCATATCTTGTTTAAATTTTTTTAAAGATATATCTGGCCAGGTCTTATTTTCTATCCAGGCTACTTCCCCAAAAATTATTCACTAGAATATAACATTTTCGTAACTAAGGTAATATATTTTCATTAGAGAAGGAAAAATACAGAATATACAGAAAAATAAGAATATAAAGAATAGTGATAACTCCAATGGTAACCATATATATATATATATATATATATATATATATATAGTATATATAGTCACTTGAGTACCTACTATATGACAGGCTCTATCCTAAGATCTGAGGATGTAGGAGAAAATTCCCTGACCTCATGGAGCTTACATTACAATGAAAGCAAAGAGAAAATACAAGAATAAATTAAATAAATTAAATAAATTTAATAAATTAATAAATTAAATAAATAAATTATTAAATAAATATTTAATAATAAATAAAATAAATATAAATAAATAAAATAAATAAATATAAATTAATTAATTAATTAATTAATTAATTAATTAAATATTAAAATATGTATCTCAGGTGGTGATAAATAATTTTAGAGATAAATAAACCAGGTGGGATGGGCACCCCAGGAGGGGCAATTTTATAAAAGGCAGTAGGAAGGCTACCTGCCGATGAGCAAATATTTGAGCAGGATCTGGGGACAACCATGGGCTGAGTGGATCCAACAATGAGGCCAGGTCACTGGCACAGGAAGTCATGGGACCAACAGGCCAAGGTTAGTACCACCTAACAGACACAGACACAGAAATGACCAGGCACCCACAGGTGGTAGAGAGAGTGACAGGCAGGAGTCAAGGCATCAGGGGATGGGTTGGCATCCAGGGATGCTGGAAGTTGCAGTGAAGTTGATGGTCAGAGGGTGTGGGTCTCCTCACTGCTGCCTGCAGAGGTTTGGTGCCTCAGCTGGTCTCATACATCCAGGCTCCTGTGTTGCCCCCATCAAGTCCTCATGTGGGTCCAGGACAATATCATGTGTATCTTGGACCTTTTCAATTTGGTCGATTTATTATCACTTGAATCTAGGTCCTTTTCTCTACCTTCCCCCTACTTTCTTTTTTATACCAGAAACCTGGTGACAGATCCTGATGGTCCCCATCTCTGACCAAGCCCACCATGCTCTGTAAATCTGCACAAATGGTGGTAGTCTTCCCCAAACCTCATAGAGACGGCTTAGCCCGCGTGCCCTCCATCACCCCAGGGCCTTGCCTCCTTCTCAGTATTGCCTGTAGCCACTCACCCTTCCCCAGGCCTAGCTCTTCCCTGCTCCTGGACCCCAGACATGCTCAGAACAAGCTCACTCACCATCTTCCTGCTTGGTCTTCCTATGCATCTGCTCATCTTTCAACTCCAGCCTAGACTCACCCCTTCCACAGGGCTTCACTGACTTGACCCTCCCCCCTCCCAGGACTTAGCTGGGTGCTCCTTCACTCAACACTCTCTGGTTATCTGCTGGTGGGCATTGCAGGTTTATATTTATTTATCTCTCTCTCTCCCAGAGGAAGAGCTCCTGAAAGACACCAAATAGATCCTCAGAGCATTTCCAGAAAGGGAGGAGGGAAGGAGTGGGGCGGGGAGAAGAAGGGAGTGAAATGTGTAGGGAAAGGGAGTCAAGGGTCGGGCCAGCAGTTCTCACTGGTCAGCATGGTTCTCCCCAGCTGCTAGAGCCTGAGTGCAAGTCTTCTCTGGGAACTGTGCTCTGAAATCTTGGCCCACTGAGCCAGCATGGGAGTCAAACCTCATTGTAACCCCCTGTTTGGCAGCAGGGGCCTGCATTGCTGACTTCATCACCAGCCTCCACTCTCCAGAGCAGGCCACACAGGGTTGGATGCTGCAGATCTCTTTATGCTCCCCTGCCTGATATAAAACCATTTACACTCCAAAGACTCTGAGACAAACTCTGCCCTCTCATCCTCATGTTCCAGGCCCTCTGACGGTACCAGGACCACTGGCAACATAGTAGGGGGCCCCTGTGTGGGCAGTCAAGGATCAGGGGCTGTCAAGCCTGGCAGCCTTATGTCCAGACCCTTGCCCCACTCTACCCTTGCTGAGTCCTTGGCCAAAGGAACACACTGGTGTCAGAAACCAGTTCCCAGCCCTGACAGCTCCTCACCATTTCTCTCTAAACAATCTGAAGGGCACTTCTTCCTAGAGGATTGTCTCTGGCCTATGGGGTGTCCCCAGCAAGCACATGCCCCATCTCACCATTGTGACCAAGTGGTTGAGCCAGCCTATGCCTAGAAACTGACTAGCCAAGCACAGAGAAGCCATGCGTTTGTCAATGGAAGCCACAAGGATTGCACAGTCACAGAGCACTGGTGCAGGAGGACACAGGAATAGGCCTTATCCACAGAGGTGAGACAGGCCATGGGCAGCAGCTCTAACTCATACCACAACCCTGTGTCCTTCCTCCTCCAAGGGTGATGGAGAGAAGAGAAGTCATGGAACTGAGGGCCCAAGGCCAAGAGAATAAGCTGGATGAGACCCAGTGCCTTCTGGAAGCAATACTGTCACATGGTTAGGGAATCATGTCAAAGTTCAGACCCAGGTCCTGCCCCTTTCTGAGTTAACTAAGTGGGTGGCTTTACCTCTCTGCACCTCATTCACTCACCTACAAGGGGGATGATGATAATATATCCACCAAGGTATGCTGGAGATTGAACACACCAATGGATGGGAAGTCCTCGAAAGAATCACATCCAACCCAACATGGGTGGACCCAAAACATGGAAGAAGCACCCCTGAAGATAGTCTGGCTGTGCCACCTGGCTTTCCCTGAGAGCAACGGTCTGGTCAATGCACCTCCCCAAGGTGGTCCAACTCCTCTGCAGCTGAGAGCCCCCAGAACTGAATGATGTCCCAGGGGAAGCTGGCCATTCTCTCTCAGAGAGGCTACTAAGGACATTATTTTACTAGGACAGGACTCACCCCGAGTCAGTGGTTCCGCAAAATGGTCATCTGCCGAATAAATTACAAATTTTTACCCTCTACAGCCAGAGGCTCTGACTCTGGAATCTGAATTTAAGAAGCCTACCAGGTGATCCTGCTATTCTGTCAGTTTGGGCATCCAATGGCTAGATGATGCATAAAAGGCAGTTCATCTTCCTTCTCAGGGAAACCTAGGGTCAAGTGCTGCTCCAACTCTGGCACATAATTATGTCCCATCCCAGATCTCTTCCTCTCACATGGTAATCACACCTGGCTCACACAATAACTCAGAGCTAGGAGATCCTGGTCCAACAGCAGCACTGGACATATTCTCCTTCTCAGCAGTGCTGGGGGAGCATAATCAGCTTCCTATAAATCTGTTAGCCTAGAGGGGAGGTTGCCTTGGGGAAGGATCCTGGGCCGGTGCTGAGGAGTGCTTCCACCCCTAGGAAATGAGAGTATCTCCTTGCCACTAGTCACTTCTGCACTGGCCCATCTACCTCTGTGTGGCAGGAGGTTCCTGCTGACAAGGAGCCTTCAGCTGGCAGGAATCTGAAATGGTGAAAATAGTTGCTTCTGGCCCTGGGATTGTTTTCCTGACAAACTAGCAGAAAAGACTCGGGCTGATTATTTTATTCCTTTGCTTCTTGACATCCTCCCAGAGTCCCAGGGTAACATACTAAAGGGAGCCCTTCAGCCGCTGCTTTGATTTCAAGCAAAACATTAGGTGAAAAAGAGCCCCACTGTGAAAGTAACTTCAATGAGCACATGGTGCTGTGGCCTGCATCCCAGAGGATAGGAGGTACAGCAGGAAGAACCCTCACCTGGAATACACAAGGCCTGGGCTCCCCTCTTGTCTGACTTTGTTTTTCTGATTGGTCTTGCGTTGGTCACCTCCCCTCTAAGCACCCTGGATCCTCATCCATAACGCAGCAGCGTGGAAGGAGATGTTCTCCAGCCCCTCACGCTCTAACATGTATGGCTGTGAACCACTTAAAGCTTTCTAAACAAAATAGTAAAGCATGTGAAGACATTTTGTCATAACACATCCCATTTTGTCAGTAGCTAAGAACTATTCTAAGGAGACAAGAAGAAAACAGGTTCTGCTTATGTTTGTTGAATAGCTACATCAGATATAGCACAATACCAGACATAGGAGCCCAGGTGGTAAGTAGACCAGAGATTAGTAATGATCTGTATTACTTAGGATGTTTTGGGAGCAAGAAACAGCAAGTTGTACTGACAATGAATTAAACATTAAGAATGTTTATTGTTTATTTAAGAATAAGTCTGGATTAATTCAGACATTCAATGTTGTGACAAAAAATCTAGGCTTTTTCAATTTTCCTATTTGTCATCATTTGAGTTGGTTATGTTTTCCCTCATGGATACTAGGTAGCTGCCACTGCTCCAAGCATCACACTATCACTCAACAGTATCCTGAGCAGGAAACAGTAGAGGCCAGAGACAGAGGTTTAATTTCAGACATCTTTAGCATACATCATCTTAAGTTTTATTGGTCAGACCTGGGCCACATAGTCAATCACTCACAAAGAGGAATGGGATTGTTGTGATTGACTTAGATCTGTCATCAATCATTCCTTGGGGCTCAGCATATTGCCACAAGAGAGAATTAGGGTTTCACTGGCAAGTGATAGGAGAGGACTAGTTCCTTGGTCAAACTTCCAGCTGTAGACTACCGTTACTCCTTTCTCCCATATATACGCTTTACTCCAAAAGAAGAGCCCTAAAATCCCATCTGAATACTGCATGCTGTACAAAACCCAGGCCACTGGGATTTATGCACTCCTCTTCATCAGGTCTAGATGTGACTCCTAGTGGTGCAGGTAGCTCAAGCCAAAAGACTGCATCCCGCCCCAATGTGCAGTGATGTCAGAAGAGAGTTACTGCAGTAAATCTCCCCCTGGATGAGGGGGACACTGGGACATGCACAGCAGCACAGCCCATATTATACCCTCTGAAGGGATTAGCGAGGACTCCCTGTCCTTAGGACCCAGTTCTGCCCTCTGGGCTTCATCTGTTCCCCTCCATGTCTTGACAGAAATAGATACTGAGGAGTGTGACTCTCCTGGGAAAGGCTCCAGCCATCTAAGTCTCTTGATTGCAGATCTTGCGGCTCCGGTTACAAAATCACATATGGGATAGGGACAGGAGTGTGGGTGGGGGGTCTGGGTGATACAGTGTCTTAAAAGCACAATGGATACTACACAGGGTTCTGCATAGACTCATTTCTCCCTTTCCCCCTTGCACTATAAATAACTATAAATCCCATGGAAATGATATAGCAGACAACCTAAGCAGAACCCTAAAAGGCAGAAGAGGAAAGCAGTCGGTCTAAGACCTCAGACATGAGGGAGCAGCATAGAAGCAGGTGTCTTACAACCCTCCACCCAACAGGGAAGGCACCCCAGACTCCCCAGCCCAGGAACAGAAGGCAGCCCAGGTAAGTCTTACTCTCCTAGATCAAAACAGAGTCACATCAGCAAATTCAGGCAAGCCAGCACATTAGGATGAGACTTTAGTTGGGATACCAATGAGAAATAAAAGGCCATGGGAAGTGCTGTCCTTTCCCATTGGGCTTGGGATCCCCCTTTTCCATTAAGAGATACGGAAGCAGGTGAGAAGACAGAATAGGCATTAAAGCTACAGCCTGTGGCCGGGTTGGGAAATTTCTTTACAAAGTTACTCAAAACAGATCATATACTTAAGTGTAAAATGAAAGACTGTAAAAATTGGGGGAGGAAAAAATAAGACTTAACCTTGAGGATTTAGGGATAGGCAAAGAATTCTTAGATTTAACACTAAGCACACTATCCACTGAAGGAAAAAGATGGTGAATTGTACATTACCAAAACAAAACCTTTGCTCTCTCAAGACTCTGTTAAGAGGACAGAAAGACTAACCACAGAATGGGAGGAAAAGGTTGCAAACCACATACTGACAAAGGGCTAGTATCTAGAATGTATAATGAACTCTCAAAATTGATCTGTAAAAGAACCAATCCAATTCAAGTGCAGGTAAAAGATATGAACAGATATTAAGAGGATGTACAGATGGAAAGATTTTACGGATGGAGGGCAGATTAGCGGCTAAAAGAAGGGGAGTAGGGAAGGAGTGTGTGTGTGTGTGTGTGTGTGTTTCTAAAAAGACATCAGGAGGATCCTTGTGGCATTGGAACTATTCTGTGTCTCCACTGTGGTGGTGCGTACATGAACCTGCACAGGCAGTGACATTTTGTGGAGCTCAATACACATATGTGCACATAAATAGGACGTTAAACCAGGGAGATCTGAGTAAGATAGGTGTGTTATATCAATGTCCCTATCCTGTTCTACAGTTCTACAGTTTTGCATTTGTAGAAATTTGTTCTACAATTTGTAGAAATTGTTCTACAGTTTTGCAAAATGTTACCATTGGGAAGGAGGGATCTCTCTGTATTACATCTTTCTACATGTGAAAGTTCATATATCTCAAAAATTTCAATTAGAAAGTAAGATACAATATGTCTGGTGACCTTCCATATTGTCCCTGGCAACATTTCCCTTCCACTGACATGAGCGAAAGATCAAGACCCTGTCTAGATCCAGTCTAAAGGGATGACTTAGTGGTTTAGTGGATTGCAAGTGGGATTTTTGTAAGAGAATAGGGTAGAAATTATGAGAAAGTATTGCAGTATAGTGCACATAAAATGGTTTTGTAGCATTTTTTCATGTCATGTGTTTATAAATATTATATATTTATGCAGTTTATAAATGCACAGTATCTGGACCTACTCTCTGCACCTCTTCAGATCTATTCATTACCACCTGAAGTTCCAAGTCCTTCCTCTTCTTCAGTGGAGGATCCTGGCTGCTTCTGTTGTCCCTCTTCACCTAATGACACTGGCTTTCTCAGGTACCCACAGTAGTGAAGTTCTGTCTCTGAACAAAGCCTCTAACATATTTGCTGCAGTGGGGGTACAGCAGCTACAGGTCCCTTGTACAGCCCAACCAGACCCACAGAGGGTCTGCCTACAAAGGCAGCTGTTCCTGGGGCAACTTATGAGAGATAGGAGAGGGAAGAAGCCAACAGATCAAGTCCTTTCCCTTTTCCTTGCATCAGACTTTTCTGGAATGACTTGGCCCCATAGAGCTTCTCTGCTGACATCACACATGTCCAAAAGACCCTGTGTTTGCAGATGAAGCCATAGCCGGCATGGGAATATACCTCCCTCCCTGTGTCACTTCCACCTCACCTATGATAAAGTACTAGTACTAAAGCTAGGTTCTCCACGGATCCTGGACTGACACTAGCAGGTTTATATATATGGATATACATATTATCTACATAATCCATGTCTTGTATACACCTGTGCACAAGCATATGTATGATATATATTTTATATATATTATAAATATATATATATCTTATATGATATAGATAGATGATATAGATGTAGATATAGATGATATAGATATATAGATGTAGATATAGATATAGATGATACAGATGTAGATATAGATATAGATGATATAGATATAGATAGATAGATAGATAGATAGATATCTTACCCCCTGATAGTGCTTGCACTACTGACTGGGGCCCTTGGAGACTATTTCTGCTCAGCACAGCAATAATCAATAATCCAGTGGGTCAGCTGCTTTCCAAGAACCTACAGAGAGGCAGAGAAATGGCAGCATGAGATGGGGCCTGAGAGGACTGCTCAGCTCAGCTCTGTGTCCTTGCCCCAGTGCTTCAGTGTCCTTCCTGGTCCAGAAACAAAATTCCAAATATAGATCTTGAGGTACAGCTGCTGAAAAAGGCATGTTCTTGCCTCTCATGCACACTATGACCTATATACTAAGGTGATCTTGACCTTGGAATGGCTGGCCAGCCCTGCCTCAGAACCGGTCCTGCTGCATCATATCCCAGACTCATACACATGGTTCATTCTGAGCCCCGGGTGGTCAGCAGATTTTCTGGGTTCCCAGGAACAGAAACCAGTAGCACTCATCTTCTGGAACGGCCTCAGTTGTGAGGTAGAAGGTGGGAGGGTGGTCAGGGATGTTGGTGTATGGCTACCAGGCAAAGCTCAGTATCTATGCCAAATTTTGCACCCTATAGACTCCCAACCCCAAGCCAACTCTTCTATACTTTGCCCTGATGTTGAGCAGGGACTCTCATTACTCATATTCCCCCCACAGAAGAGTTTCTCTCTGGTCCTGACAGTGAGGGGCACTGACAGGAAACTGGGGAGGAGGGGGCAGTGGAAAAAGAGAGACCCTCCTCCTGTTCCTGGCTCCTGTCAGCCTCTCTGCACTAACAGTGGCAGCCACACTCCAGCACCTTCAGCAGCTCGGACACCAGCCATGTGACTCCCCACACTGCCTCCCTGAATTGAGTACAGGCTTTCTTCAGAGGGCCAAGCATGAGCTGCATCCAGCCTCTGTTGTCCAAGCACCAGCTCCAGTAGCCCCCTCTCCAGGCCCACAGCTGCTCCACCTCTACACTCTTCCCTTTTGTCTCCTGAGCCCTAACGGACAATGGCTACATCTTGAACTTACCCATTTCTGAGTCACCTCATCTACGTTTTCCATTCATTCAACCTTCCAATGCCCACATAAACAGTTCCCTGTATTAAATACCCTCCATTTGAAATACTTGTGTGCTTGGTTTCTGTTTTTTTGCCTGGACCTTGACTAATACAACCACATTCATGGAACATGTCCATGTTCCTACATGGAGCCATAGGATGGCTTATCCAAAGGGACCTGAATCATGGAGTCCAGCCCTCATCCTACAAACAATGAACATCCAGGAAAGTCAAGAGGCTGGCACAAAGTGAGAAAGAGCATTGGCAGTCCAGCCAAAAATAGACCTCAAGTTCCCTGACCCCCCAGCTATATCTGTCTCATCTATCCAGAGTCACATCCAACTTCTCGTGGCTCCTCTAGGGAACCCCAGTATGCTCATGTCACAGATTCTAGAACAAGGGAACCCAGGGAATCCCAGAAAAGTGGGATTCAGGACAGCAAGGTGGCCAGTTTCTCCCTCCATCCCTCTTTGGTTGTTTGGGCACTCTACTCTGAGGGAACCCATGTTTCTCCAGTGTCATTATAGTCAGAAAGACATGCACTCATCAGCATTTCCCATGTGACTCTGCTATGGAAACAAAAGCTAAAAGAACTGAATGCTGATTTTTGTGTATGGTCCCATAGAAGCTGTTTATTCTCTATTTTTGCAATAAAAAGCCAAACATGCCTTGAAAGACATTATGGAAAGTGATTCATTTTAATAAATGTGAGCAGAGACATTTGGTCATTTGTCAAACTTTACAAGGTCAGTTGGAGTCAGAGCAGGACCAGAACCCAAGTCACCTGTTCTCAGACAGGTAGGAAAAAAAGCTGATAGAAACATTGCAGTCAGTAGTGAGGGTGTGGATGGCCGACAGCAGGGGCTGAGAGAAGCAGCAGTCTCTTGCAGTGTGGTGTGGGGTGCTGATGCATGCAATGCAGCTGGGAGGTGGACACTGCCCAGATACACAGAAGTGCTTCTGCTCACTAACAGCTGAGAAAGAATATCCCCAGGAAAGACAAATGGACCCCTCTTGAGCAGGTGGCTCCCAGCTGGAGGGTCCTATTCATCACTGCTATCTAGCTGCCTGTCCAGCTGGGTGACCAAGGGTCCTCTGGCTTCTCCCGAAGCCTCTGGCTATTTCCCACAGAATTGGCTGCCTTGCCCAGACCCTCACTTTGGATTTAGCAAGAACCATCCTCCCACCTGAGGATCAGAGGGAGGATAGCAGGAAGCAGCACTGGAAAGGTGTGATGAAGGCCAGCATCTCTCTCCATGGTCCCCCAAACCAGCCAGCCCCACTTCTGCACGTCTGCTCCTATCTAGTTGACATCTTTGTAACCTTCTTGCATTCAGATATATTTGCCTTAATAGTCTGTCTTAGAGGGGCTTTTATGAGGAACTAAGGATAGCACTGAGAATCAGGTTCCATCATTCATTCATTCATTCATTCATCAGATTCACTCTTCTATGAGAAAACTATGGTGTCCTCAAGGAACTCACCCACAGCCAGAAGCCCTGCAGCCTACCATGATGGCAGGTATCATGAAGCATCATTGCTGCAGTTTATGATGTGGGAGGTGGAAAAGGCCAACAGCAGTAGCAATAATCATACAAGCTACACTGTGTGCTCTCCACGCACCAGGATCTGTGCTGAGAAGCCCACAGCATCATCTTGCTTATTCTCTGTAGAATTCCAGCAGGGAGTACAGTTCTTACCTCCACTGCTTGGCAGGTACCATGGCTGAGAGAGGGCAAGGGACTAGCCCCCAGCCAGACACTGGGTAGCAGGTAAAAGAGTGCTGACAGGAACCTGAGCAGATGGCCTCCCCTCTGTCAGACGGAGAAAGCCTGAAATGAGGACATTGGAAGACAGTGTCCTCCAGTTCTATCAGGTGAGAAGCCTCTTAGCTCCTGCCATGTTTCATCACAATGGCTGTGAGACCAATTAGGTTATGTACTACTAGTTCATTACACAACAATCCTTTCCCCATTATTTTGGTTACTGCTGCTCAATTCTCCAAATATGTCTGCCCCCAGTAGAAAGCATTCACCAGCAAACACAGCCATGCATTCTCTTTGAAGTGGTATCTTTTCAGTGTAGCACGATGGATCAGCATCAAGTTCATTTAACAAAAATGTCCTCTGGCAATTTTTCCTGTCTTCAACTGCATTGCTTAATGTGTTCTTTTACACATACCCAGTCAAAATAATACATCCTTGTGAAGTGTTCCTTTCTTGGGTCCAATAAGCTACTCAGTTGTTGCTTTGCAAGAAAACATGGAATTGTTGTCATTCTTTCAATGATAATCATGTACATCACTAATATGGAAATTACACCTTTTTGTTTGCAATCCTTTCTATGTTCGCAATATTTTTTGTGTCATTACTGTATCATAATGTTATCTTTGTGAAGACACTTTTAATGGTACTTAGTCTTAACATATATACAGTACCAAAAATGCACATAGTACAAATAAGGTGATGGGAAGACTATGAAATTTATCACCCCAGTTTAACATTTTTGAGGATAAAAGGAATGCTATCAATAATTAATACAGGCCAACTGACATAAGCCAGGACTGTCTCCAGGAAAATGGGATATGGGATTACCCCAGCTATAACCAACTACGTCACAGCTGTCACCTCCTGGACAGCGTGGTATAAGAAATTATCAATCATAGGATGCTTCACATCTAACTGCAGAAATGCTGAAAAGTGAAAAAAAAAGTACATTCTAACATTGATGCAGTGTGATGTAATATATACAACCTGTCAAGGGCTTCCTTATCATTTGGTGAAGGTTTTGTCCTGTCTACACTGGGCTATGTTTTCTCCAGCCTCTCTTGTCCCTCTCTCCTTTAGTCCCTAATGGTCACTTTCCATCTGTGAAAGCCTGCGTCCCCTGACACACTAGTGAATGCAGGAGATTGAGTCTTGATCATGAGGTAGGCCTCTGTGGATAATCTCACCCTCTCAAATTGAGAGTCAAGCCAAGTCCAAGAGGCACCATGAAGAGCCACTCAGCTCCACACACCTCCAGAATCTAGGGAGATGCCTAGATCACAGAGCCTCATCTCCTGAGACAGGAGTGCAGCAAGAGGCAGGGAGCACCACTTCATCCAATGGGAGCACTACCTCATCCAATCAGCAGCCCCTTTTTCTGTACATGTGCCCACTGGAAGGGTGCATGTCCTCAGTCCAAGAGGAGCGACATTCAATGCATGGCACCCAGGTTCTTTGGCTTTGGCAAGCTCAAGGCTAGGTGCAAGTATTTGTTCAGTGGATTCGTTCATTGCAAGTTTTTAAGTTGCAAAGTTTTATTAAGGGTTTCCTCCCCTGGCTCTTGCCTCTGTCGCAGGCGCTGCCCCTTCTCCTCCTCACTCACTCACTCTGGGCAGCAGCAGAGCCTAGTGGTGAGTCTAGTGCCCACCCTGCTACTCTCCACAGCCAGCCCCTCACCTGTGATCTGGAGATTTTCAGCAGCACCCACACCACAGGCTTTCATGAGGCTTGAAGTCACTATCATAAATCACTGAGAAGAGAGCCAGGAGGTGGTCAGTACAGCATAAGGCCATCTCTATTGTTAGCACTCGTATTTGCTTTGTCAACACCTACAGAATCAGTGTTTTAGCTCACAGCTCAAAAGTGGTATTCTCAGGGAGGCCTGCTTCCCAGAACCAGGTCAGCCCCAGCAATGAGCTCTGACGTGTGTCCTCTGCAGTATTTATCATTACTTGCAATCAAGTTTGAACTTGTCCTGATTACCCAATCGATGCTGTGTGCCCCCACTGGACCGTGGGCTCCTGAGGTCAGCATCCACAGCAGTTTTGTTCATCGTCAGTGCCTGTGTCTTCTATTAGAGTGCTGGCATAGAGTGTGTCTACTTAAAGATGCGTTGAGTAAGTGGATGAATGGTTAATGGATGCTGCATCCATATGTATTGCATTAAATGTGTGTGCTTCATTGACTTAGGTGGGGAAGGGTGTGAACACTGAGATAAGCAGAGACTCAAGCAACTGAAGAGAGGCCAACAGAGGCCTTTGCCCTCTTCCACGCAATACACCGGAAAGGTTCTGCAACTTACAGAAAGCTGCGGGCAGAGGCCATAGAAGGTAAGGAAAGAGCTGGTGTGCTGTCAAGAAGCCCCTTGCTTCTAGATGCTCTTGTGCCTTTCATCTCACAGGCCTTACCAGGTAAAGCCACGAGGCCAGCCTCACTGTTTCTTGACCATGTGAGCAGATGAAAAGTGAGACCTCTATGGTGGCACTTCATCTGTCCTGGGCATATGCCCAGGATGGTCTGGCAGCATTTCATTTCTTCTGCTAAAGCAGGAAGGAAAGGTAGCATTCTCAAGATCCAGTAGGCTGCAAGCTGCTGAGGGTATCCGTGTTCAGCCTGACTGCAGATGTAGAATGAGGTCCAGAGGGCTCCTGCCCTCAGGGCTCAGGGGAGGAGCCCTGCCCTCTACAGGAGAGGTGGGAGTCCCCTCCACAAAGCTGGCCACCTTGCCATGTGTGATTCGATTTGACACATGGAGCTGAGGAAAAAAAATAAAACCTGTTTGGGCAGATATTTATATAATATTCACATCCTAAATTGATGTCAGTCTTGGAGTGGTGGTGGTGTGGATTAGGGGAGAGATGTTCAATATTTACAGAACACTTGTTTAGGCCTGACCCAATCTGGGTATTTTACTCACACAATCTTGTTTCATTCTATCACAGTCTTGTAAGGAATATATTATGTCTACACAAGTGGAGGATAAAACTGAGGGTCCAAGAAGTGATGTGATGTCAAGGACACACAGCTTGTAAGTGGCCAAACAAAGAGTGAAAGAAGTGATCCATGCTTCCAATGCACACTCTTCTCCCCGGGACCCTCCTAGTCCATAGGGAGCTGGACCAGAGTTGGAGGCTGGATCAGCGCTGTCCAGTGTATCAGACAAGGCAGTAGACTATCAGAACAGAACCAGGAAGCAGCTGAGCACGTGACCCTGGCCACTGCCGCTTGCTCTCACTCCCCTGTCTGGGTGGGGGAAATGCCCACACTGGACTGAGACAGTGGATCAGGAGGATGAAATCATAGCCAAAGGAAAGACTCTGTAGGTGGTGTTCCCCACACCGTTAGTGGAGGCAGGCTTATGGCCATCTCGCCCAGCCTTCACATGGCCAGTCCTCTTTCTCCCATGTCCAACCACCTTGAGCCTCCAAGCAGGAAATTTCTGACAAGGGGGAGGGGGTAAGCCTCCAAAATGGGAATGCATGGAAACCTAAATGTGTAGTATAGAATACCAGCAAGGTCACCTGCAAGGTCAGGACCCTTACCGAGTTGTCTAGACCCATGCTATTTGAAATGTCATACTTTGCCTCTATTCTTTCTTTTAAAAATACTATGCAATCTCTCCTTATAAAAAATACAAACATGGGTGCCTGGGTGGCTCAGTGGGTTAAGCATCTGACTTCGGCTCAGGTCATGGTCTTGAGGTTCATGAGTTTGAGCCCCACATAAGGCTCTCTGCTGTCAGCACAGACTCCACTTTGGGTCCTCTGTCTCCCTCTCTCTCTGCCCCTCCCCCTCCTCACATACACTGTCTCTCTTTCTCTCTGTGTTTCTAAAATAAATAAACATTAAAAAAATACAAACAATACAGAAGTCCATAAACATTTCTTCTTCCCTCCTCAAATATCCCAGCTGGCTGCATAAACTTCTGGACCTTTTTGTGCACACATAAACACTTGCTGAGAAAGATGCCTCTGTGTGAGTGTGTGTGTGTGTGTGTGTGTGTGTGTGTGTGTCTGTGTGTGCATTCGTGGGTCATTGTCTCCAGCATGTTTCCTGTAATGTTGTATTGTTGTCCCTCCTTCCATGGCAGGGCATAGGGATAGCTCACTCCCCAAAATTAGCCTCATCTGTTCTTGTTCCTCCCTTCCTTGTTCCACAGGGAAACCTGCTGCCTTTGCTCATGTTGCTTCCCTGCTCAGAACACCTTCCCCCACCACCCACCATGACTCACAACCTAGGTAGTTCCTAAACCACAATCAAGACTCAGTGAGTGGATCCTTCCAGAAGAGAAATGGCCTCCCCCTCTGGCCCAGTCCAGGATGGAGGGCATATCCCATGTTCCTGCAGGGCTGCTGCCTCCTGCTTCTCAGTAACCAGCTTCTAGGCCAGTGAGGCCATGTCACCACTTCTCTGTATCCCCGGGATACAGGGTTAGCAGGACTGAAGGGAACCACCCAGCCAATGTGGGCTCCTGTGAGTTGTCAGCACAGAGGGATGAGAAAGTGGATGCTGGCAAAACTGGGACATCACTGACAATGACAGGGCTGGCATCTCTGGCTCTTATTCTGGGCAGTCATTTCTCATCCACCACAGAGGAGGAGCCCCTTCATCCAAGAAGCCTTTGCTGAATGCCTGCCCCCGCAGGCCCTGCACTGTGCATCTCTGGTAGGGCCTAGGGAAGGTGGTGGGGCTGGGAAGGCTTCTTGGAGAAGACGCCTATGCCGTGGGTCCCAAAGCATTAATAGGATCTCCCAAACAGAGAGCTGGCAGGAACATTCTAGTAAAAGGAGGCACAGAGTTCAATTATGCAAAACGAATAAGTTATGGAGGTCTAATGCACAGCAATGTGATTATGGTTAACAAGATTGAACCATGTATTTGAAATTTTCTAAGAATGTAGATATGAAGTGTTCTCACCACACACATAAACAAGATGGTCACTCAAGATATGTTGATCAACTCCACTGCAGTGATCATTTCACCATGTATACCTATATCAAAGCATCAAGTTGTACACTAAACATACCATTCTTGTTTTATCAGTTACATCTCAATAAAGCTGAAAAATTGAAAAGAAAATATTGTTTTTAAACCCCAATACTGAGTTGACTCTATCTGTACGCTTACGTGCAGTGAACTAAAGCATGTAGTTCTGATGTATCTGCATAGCATCAAATCTCACAGTCACCATTTCATCGTGTCAAAGGACTGCCACAGACTAACTAAAACCTGCAAATACGTAGTTTTTGTCATTCAAAAACAGGAGCCAGCACAGTGTGTTCTTCTCGGACACCGCAAGAGCAGGAATGGTAAGAGACAAGCCTGTGAGAGCCACATGACAGAGCTGCTTCGGGAAAGCGTGGAATCATGAACATGATCAGTCTTGCATTCTGGAGAGGTGGCCATGGCTGAGGTGGAGCAGGGCGAAAGCAGAGCCAGGACACCAGGTCAGAGGTGTGCATCCTGTGTCTCAGGGATTCTGAACAGCGGCACTCCGAGGGGTGTGGGGCTGGGGCCACTGGGCAGGGCCTGGGACCAGGTAAAAGCTGGGAGCAGCCAGCCCGGGGAAGCACTCCCCATGCTTCTGGCCACTTCAGAGAGCTTCGGCCTCTGGCCCCAGGATGCAGAGCACCTGTCCTCTACCTAGCTTCCATCACAGAGGAGACAACACTGTCCGGCAGGTACTTAAATGACTCAGGATGGGGAAGACGGGAGTGTTTTCCTAGCTGGGTGTTCCTTGTGATGGGAAAAAGGTGGTGCTCCTTATCTCCCTCTCCTGGCTGTTCCCTGCAGAATGTGGCCCTGCACCTGAGGAAGAAGCTGTTTGCAGCTGCGCCCACCTTATACAGACAAAGGAAAGAGCAAGGACACTGCCAGCTCTTCCCGCTGGCACATGGGGCTCAGCGTGACATGTGGAAATATAATCTGGATGCTGTCTTAAATTTGAAGCTGTGTCCCATAAATTCCAGTGGTTTACCCTAACTGCAGGCTCTGTAACTGCCAATGTGATTCCACAAACATCCATCTTAAAGGGCCAGCTCACTCCTTCCTGGGAAGCCAGAGCTTGGAGGGGCCCTGGTACAGAGGGGGTTCTGTGATGTAAAACAGCACTGCAGACCCACTGAGCCACATATGGTCATGTGTGTGGGTGAATGAAGTGCCAAGGAGAACCAAGGAGGGGCCAGGGAGAGGACAGCTCTCTGTTGAGCACCTACTGTGCATGGGTTCCATCTGGAAATTTCCATGTAGGTCTGCAACCACATTCCAGTGTGTATCCGAGCCCCCCATGGAGGCCTCAGGTTGGTTCCAGGATGCCCTTTCCACCCCATACTATGCTGCTTTCCATCCAGGGCCTGGTTCTCCCAGGGGCTTAGTGCAAAGCACATGCAAAGCAATTCCTGGGGGTGGGGACCGTGTTCCAGTCTGATCTTCCATGCTCGAGGCGCTCAGCCCCTGAACCACCACCCTCAGCGGACCCAGGACTAACATGTCTTAAAGCTATGGGAGAAGGTTCCAAACCCTCTCACCTCTCAGCCTTCCTCTGACCCATGAGTAAAACAGGCTAATGTCTTTCAGTCTACACGCCTAGATTTCCACACCAGATCCAATGTGCCTAGTCCTGTCACTTTACCCGGAACAGCAGATCAGTAAAGAGAGAGGTGGGTACTGAATGGCAATTCTATAACCTAGGAGTGATAGAGCCACCTGAATGCTTGTAGTTTGCTGGGTTTTATATTTCTCCTGGCATTTGCACATCTGTCATCCATCACCCTGTTTGATGTTCACCAAACACAGAGTACACAAGGGCTCCCTTACTTTGGACCAATGTGGCCCCTACGGGGGTTGTTGATCGCTCCTAAGTTCTGGATTCTTCAGGTCTCACCTGGGATCAGGTAGACTCCACAGGCCTACAGCAGCCGCTGCTCCCTTCCTCTGTCCTTTGGCCTCTTGCTCAGAATCCCCCCACCGGCTCTCTGCTCAAGCACATGGGAACCAACTCTTTGCCTCAGGACCCACAGAGGCAGAGGTCCTTGAAGGAAGCCAGTTTCTCTATCTTGTGAGTTATTGTTTCTCTCTTTGTTCTGATCAGTGGAGAACTGAGTCAAATAGGGCCCACACCTGACAATGACCCAAGAAAGTGTGGTAACACATTTGTGTAGAGACCACCCCATCCACTAGCCCACCTGAATTTTTCCTCCAGCCCAGTTTCCTTTCTTGATTTTTTACATGCTGTAGAATTGTATTGTGAACACCACCTCAGATTCCACCGCCACCTTTTGTTTAGTAATATGGGTTATAAATGATTGTCAACAGTACAAAATTACTTTTCTAACAATCAAGAAAAAGCTAACACCACATAACTGGGAAGCCAACTCTCCTTCCCTCTACCAAATGGCCTAAGGATGGCCAGTGTTGTTTCTGGTGGTCAATGCATTCACTCCTTCACATACTTATTCCTTCACAAACAGCTCCTGAGTGCCTTCCAGGTGGCAGATCTGGTCTTGGGGACTTGCGGTGAAGCAGGCTAATGTACCCACTTAAGGACACCCATTATTGCCAGTCACACACTTAGACAAGAAAGCAATGTCAGCATTGGACAAGTCAAGATGTGTAGGGCACTTGAGGAGCATGGGGGAGAAACTAAGGAGCGTGGGGGGTTGTGGGCAGCAGGGGGTAGTTTCCAGAGGAGACACTGGTTGGATGCACAAAGCAGTGTGTCCTGAGCTCAGGTGTCACACAGCTGCCATCATTAGAGTTGCTGATACTTTATACTAAGGGCCTTTGGGTCACAGGAGACCCAGACAGCAACACAGACACAGACCCAACTATCTGAGTGCCTCACCTAAGCTAGGCTCCCGTGGAGACCAATGAGCTTCTGATTCTTACAGCACACAACAGCGGGCAAGAATGCACAAATGTAACACACTTCAGTGTGTTTAAAGCACATTTTGTTTTCTAAATGGTGGAGAAAATCCAGATCTGCTAATGTGCTGGGGTGGTTAGCAAAGAGCACTCTAATTACAAAAACAGGGTGTCTAGAAAACCCACTAAATAGGGCATCATTTGTATTGATCTCAGGATCCCAACTGTTCAGACAATTGGTAAAGTGGTCCCAGCTGCATGAGACAACTGGAGAGAGGCAGCAGTTATGCTGGGTGAGCCTCGGAGGAACAGGTGCTGACTTGAGGGAGGGAGAGTGACGTGATGGGTGGGAGGCCATGTCTAGGGAGTAGGACTGTGCCAAAGTCTGGGCAAGGCCCATGTCAGATACAACGTGATGTTCACAACCCTGGATGTTTCCTTGCCTTCATTCATTTTCTTCTGAAAGTATTTCCCTCCATCAGGACCTGTCACAGTGCAGATGGAGCTCTGCCCTCAGGAAACGTACAGTCAGGAAATAAATTAGGAAATCACTGAAGAGTGTAATGAATTCTGGAGAAAGAACTGAGTGCACAGTGCTGCAGATGCAGAGGAAAGCTGCCCCCCCCCCTTCTAGAAGGATCTGTGGAAGAGCATGGGCCATTCCAAAGGATGTAACAACCAGGTGTGTCTGGGGATGGGGGGGTGGTGCCAGTGGTCCGCAGGGCTGGGAGCAAGAGAGCTAGGCTGGGCTCTCGGGGTCTTGACAAGGCAGTCATCACTCAGCCAGACTGGCTGCTAAGGAAGATCCCAAGGGTCCCTGTATGAAAACCAGCTGGAGGAGGAGGCTCTAGCCAGACTCAGTAGGGAGAATCCAGATGAGAATGGGGACTGGATAAGGTCTTGGTGGTGGGGGTGGGGCACTGGGGAGACAGGGTGAATTTAAGACAGATTTAGGAGCCAGAAGTGAAGGGCTTGGTGATGCATTGGAAGTGAAGAGAAGCAGAGGGTCCTGGCCACCGGCCATCAGAAGAGCTGTAGGGAGGGGAGCAGCAGGCCTCAGCAGAGAGCCTGGGCACAGCCCCAGGGTGACTCCCATCACCACCACTGTGTTCCCTGAAACCTACTGCCTTAGCTGTCACCCAGGGACGTAGGTGGGAGAGCCTGGGCACAGCCCCAGGGTGACTGTCACTGCCACCACTGTGCTTCCTGAAACCCACTGCCTTAGCTGTCACCCAGGAACATAGGTGAGAAAGCCTGGGCACAGCCCCAGGGTGACTGTCACTGCCACCACTGTGCTCCCCAAGACGCACTGCCTTAGCTGTCACCCAGGAACATAGGTGGGACACCAGGAACATAGGTGGGACAGCCTGGGCACAGCCCCAGGATGACTCTCACTGCCACCACTATGCTCCCCAAGACCCACTGCCTTAGCTGTCACCCAGGGACTTCGGTGGCAGGTGGGGCTCTCATTCAGTCGGTAAGACTATCTGCCCCCTGACGTTGCTCTGTACCCTGATGCCAGGCCATTCAAAAGCCTCAAATGAACTTGGAGCCCAACTTAACCTGAGATCCACCTCTGAGCCAACAGTAGGAAACAGACACCTGTACAGCACAGTGCTGAGAACCCACCGAAATTCCTGAAAGAGGTGGAAAGAAGGAAGAAATAGCTAATAATAGCTGAGATTCATAACGTGCTCAGCAATTCATCGCAGAGCAGACCCTATCAAACTGCACTGAGAAATAAGGGCTTCCTAGTCCCAGTTATGAATGAAAACAAAGAGATCCGGGGGCGGGGGGGGGGAGTGAGAGGATAATCACTTCAGTCATTAAATACTTCCTGGGGTGTGTGGGTGGCTCAGTTGGTTGAGCATCTAACTTCGGCTCAAGTCATGATCTCACAGTTCATGGGTTCAAGCCCGCGTTGGACTCTGTGCTGACAGCGCAGAGCCTGGAGCCTGCTTTGAATTCTGTGTCTCCCTCTCTTTCTGCCCCTCCCCCACTTGCATGCTCTCTCTCAGAAATAAATAAATAAACAAACATTTAAAATAATAATAATACGTCCTGCCAGGTCCTCAAAAGAATTAAATACAGAATTACCATGTGATACAAAAATTCCACTTCCTGATATTCACACAGAAAGATCGAAAGCAGTGTCTCACAGAGCCAAGTGTGGGGCCATGTTCATAGCAGCATTATTCACAATGACTAAAACTTGGAAGCAACCCAAGTGCCCATGAACACATGAGCAAATACACAGAATGTGGTGTACATACACAGTGGAGTATCCATCAGCCTTGAAAGGGATGGAAATTCTGAGGCGCTACAACCTGAACAAACCCTGAGGACATGGGGCTGAGTGAAATCGGTCATGATTCCACTTAGATAAGGTACCCAGAGTAGTCAAATTGATAGAAACAACAGACAGAATGGTGGTGGCCAGGGGCTGGGGGGAAGGACTGGGGAGCTATCATTCCATGGATACAGTTTTAGTTTTGCAAATTGAAAAGGTTCTGGAGAAGGATGGTGGTGACACTTGCACACAAATTATACACATAAAGATGGTTAAAATGGTAAATTTTATGTTACAGGTATTGTACCACATTTTTTAAATGGTAACAAAAAAGACAGAAAACAACACTAACAATAATAGTGGCAGCCCCACCACCCCCGCCCCAGCCCCTGTGGCTGCCCCTGGGCTCTGGGAGGCTGTCTCCCCCATTAGGCTTGCGGGTGGGAATGACTTCCCACCATTGCCTCTCCCTGCACAACTTGTCAGCTCTTATTAACTCCTTTAACCCTGCCCTGTGAATAAACCCTAATTACATTATTTTCCGTTAAAAAACGATAGCAATACTGTCAGGAGAGCCATTTTGAACCTCAGTCCCAGCAGGGATGTGAGCCACTATCTGATGAGATGTCCCCGAGCCCTGTGTGTGACTGCAGCGCTCAACAGTGTCACAACCACGGTCTGGAGAGGATGCTATGCTTGAAAGCCAGTCAACTGTCCTGATCACTGAGGTATTTCTAGACATTGCAGGACATCTCTGTACTTAAGCATCCCCCGATTCCAGGAGTACGTCTTTGCACGGGACCATTTGTGGCACTTTGATTGATAATCCTCCAAACTAAGCAGAAGGCACTAAATCCTGGTGATTATGTGATAAACCCATTGTACATTAAGCTTCCCATTAACTATGACTCTCCATAATGTAATGGAATAAAAACATGAGTTGGGAATTGGAAAATTAGTGATTGTGCAGCCTTGGGGCAGAGGTAAGGTGACGGGGTCTCAACAGAATGTGCAAAGCTGGGGTTCTGAGAGAAGCCTGCTGTTGTGGCTGGGGACCCACATGGGATGTTTCTTGACCCTGGTAAACCTGTCTGAGTGTGAGCAGATACCTCTCCTTGAACCCAAAGCCTGAGCCAACAGCATGGAGGAAGAGTGGAGGTGGACTGGTACCCTCTGCTTGGCACCAGGACTCCGTGGCCCCCCATGCCAAGCTCCTGGCTGGCCATTTTCCAACCACAGCATGCTACTCTGTGCTCCGGACTCTGCATCTTCTATCCCTTCCACCTAGCTTTCCCTCTCTCTGTCTCTACTCATCCTTCAAAACTTTGCTCACTTTATAGGTGCTTCTCCCAGAAAAACATGGAATCTGGGCTGGACACCTCCATAGACCCGCACTACCCTCAAACTAGGCCCTGAAGCAGCTCACTGGTGAGTACGATACGTTCTTCTGGTCTCCCATATAGCCTGAGGCTCCTTGGTATCAGGGATCTAACCCACCAGCAGTCCCAGGCATGCTAGGCACCTACTAACTGAAGGTAAGCAGCTGGCTGACTCAACCCCTTTTCACTCTTCAGGGAAATGCCAAAAAACACATAAACATTTCTTTTTTTTTTATTTTTTTATTTATTTTTTATTTTTTTTTTATTTTTTTATGAAATTTATTGACAAATTGGTTTCCATACAACACCCAGTGCTCATCCCAAAAGGTGCCCTCCTCAATACCCATCACCCACTCTCTCCTCCCTCCCACTCCCCATCAACCCTCAGTTTGTTCTCAGTTTTTAACAGTCTCTTATGCTTTGGCTCTCTCCCATTCTAACCCCTTTTTTTTTTTCCTTCCCCTCCCCCATGGGTTCCTGTTAAGTTTCTCAGGATCCACATAAGAGTGAAACCATATGGTATCTGTCTTTCTCTGTATGACTTATTTCACTTAGCATCACACTCTCCAGTTCCATCCACGTTGCTACAAAAGGCCATATTTCATTTTTTCTCATTGCCACGTAATATTCCATTGTGTATATAAACCACAATTTCTTTATCCATTCATCAGTTGATGGACATTTAGCCTCTTTCCATAATTTGGCTATTGTTGAGAGTGCTGCTATGAACATTGGGGTACAAGTGGCCCTATGCATCAGTACTCCTGTATCCCTTGGATAAATTCCTAGCAGTGCTACTGCTGGGTCATAGGGTAGGTCTATTTTTAATTTTCTGAGGAACCTCCACACTGCTTTCCAGAGCGGCTGCACCAATTTGCATTCCCACCAACAGTGCAAGAGGGTTCCCGTTTCTCCACATCCTCTCCAGCATCTATAGTCTCCTGATTTGTTCATTTTGGCCACTCTGACTGGCGTGAGGTGATACCTGAGTGTGGTTTTGATTTGTATTTCCCTGATAAGGAGCGACGCTGAACATCTTCTCATGTGCCTGTTGGCCATCCGGATGTCTTCTTTAGAGAAGTGTCTATCCATGTTTTCTGCCCATTTCTTCACTGGGTTATTTGTTTTCGGGTGTGGAGTTTGGTGAGCTCTTTATAGATTTTGGATACTAGCCCTTTGTCCGATATGTCATTTGCAAATATCTTTTCCCATTCCGTTGGTTGCCTTTTAGTTTTGTTGGTTGTTTCCTTTGCTGTGCAGAAGCTTTTTATCTTCATAAGGTCCCAGTAATTCACTTTTGCTTTTAATTCCCTTGCCTTTGGGGATGTGTCGAGTAAGAGATTGCTACGGCTGAGGTCAGAGAGGTCTTTTCCTGCTTTCTCCTCTAAGGTTTTGATGGTTTCCTGTCTCACATTTAGGTCCTTTATCCATTTTGAGTTTATTTTTGTGAATGGTGTGAGAAAGTGGTCTAGTTTCAACCTTCTGCATGTTGCTGTCCAGTTCTCCCAGCACCATTTGTTAAAGAGGCTGTCTCTTTTCCATTGGATGTTCTTTCCTGCTTTGTCAAAGATGAGTTGGCCATACGTTTGTGGGTCTAGTTCTGGGGTTTCTATTCTATTCCATTGGTCTATGTGTCTGTTTTGGTGCCAATACCATGCTGTCTTGATGATGACAGCTTTGTAGTAGAGGCTAAAGTCTGGGATTGTGATGCCTCCTGCTTTGGTCTTCTTCTTCAAAATTCCTTTGGCTATTCGGGGCCTTTTGTGGTTCCATATGAATTTTAGGATTGCTTGTTCTAGTTTCGAGAAGAATGCTGGTGCAATTTTGATTGGGATTGCATTGAATGTGTAGATAGCTTTGGGTAGTATTGACATTTTGACAATATTTATTCTTGCAATCCATGAGCAGGGAATGTCTTTCCATTTCTTTAAATCTTCTTCAATTTCCTTCATAAGCTTTCTATAGTTTTCAGCATACAGATCCTTTACATCTTTGGTTAGATTTATTCCTAGGTATTTTATGCTTCTTGGTGCAATTGTGAATGGGATCAGTTTCTTTATTTGTCTTTCTGTTGCTTCATTGTTAGTGTATAAGAATGCAACTGATTTCTGTACATTGATTTTGTATCCTGCAACTTTGCTGAATTCCTAGATCAGTTCTAGCAGACTTTTGGTGGAGTCTATCGGATTTTCCATGTATAATATCATGTCATCTGCAAAAAGTGAAAGCTTGACTTCATCTTTGCCAATTTTGATGCCTTTGATTTCCTTTTGTTGTCTGATTGCTGATGCTAGAACTTCCAGCACTATGTTAAACAGCAGCGGTGAGAGTGGGCATCCCTGTCGTGTTCCTGATCTCAGGGAAAAAGCTCTCAGTTTTTCCCCATTGAGGATGATGTTAGCTGTGGGCTTTTCATAAATGGCTTTTATGATCTTTAAGTATGTTCCTTCTATCCCGACTTTCTCAAGGGTTTTTATTAAGAAAGGGTGCTGGATTTTGTCGAAGGCCTTTTCTGCATCGATTGACAGGATCATATGGTTCTTCTCTCTTTTTTTGTTAATGTGATGTATCACGTTGATTGATTTGCGAATGTTGAACCAGCCCTGCATCCCAGGAATGAATCCCACTTGATCATGGTGAATAATTCTTTTTATATGTCGTTGAATTCGATTTGCTAGTATCTTATTGAGAATTTTTGCATCCATATTCATCAGGGATATTGGCCTGTAGTTCTCTTTTTTTACTGGGTCTCTTTCTGGTTTAGGAATCAAAGTAATACTGGCTTCATAGAATGAGTATGGGAGTTTTCCTTCCCTTTCTATTTCTTGGAATAGCTTGAGAAGGATAGGTATTATCTCTGCTTTAAACGTCTGGTAGAACTCCCCTGGGAAGCCATCTGGTCCTGGACTCTTATTTGTTGGGAGATTTTTGATAACCGATTCAATTTCTTCGCTGGTAATGGGTCTGTTCAAGCTTTCTATTTCCTCCTGATTGAGTTTTGGAAGAGTGTGGGTGTTCAGGAATTTGTCCATTTCTTCCAGGTTGTCCAATTTGTTGGCATATAAGTTTTCATAGTATTCCCTGATAATTGTTTGTATCTCTGAGGGATTGGTTGTAATCATTCCATTTTCATTCATGATTTTATCTATTTGGGTCATCTCCCTTTTCTTTTTGAGAAGCCTGGCTAGAGGTTTGTCAATTTTGTTTATTTTTTCAAAAAACCAACTCTTGGTTTCGTTGATCTGCTCTACAGTTTTTTTAGATTCTATATTGTTTATTTCTGCTCTGATCTTTATTATTTCTCTTCTTCTGCTGGGCTTAGGCTGCCTTTGCTGTTCTGCTTCTAGTTCCTTTAGGTGTGCTGTTAGATTTTGTATTTGGGATTTTTCTTGTTTCTTGAGATAGGCCTGGATTGCAATGTATTTTCCTCTCAGGACTGCCTTTGCTGCGTCCCAAAGTGTTTGGATTGTTGTATTTTCATTTTCGTTTGTTTCCATATATTTTTTAATTTCTTCTCTAATTGCCTGGTTGACCCACTCATTCGTTAGTAGGGTGTTCTTTAACCTCCATGCTTTTGGAGGTTTTCCAGACTTTTTTCTGTGGTTGATTTCAAGCTTCATATCATTGTGGTCTGAAAGTATGCATGGTATAATTTCAATTCTTGTAAACTTAGGAAGGGCTGTTTTGTGACCCAGTATATGATCTATCTTGGAGAATGTTCCATGTGCACTCGAGAAGAAAGTATATTCTGTTGCTTTGGGATGCAGAGTTCTAAATATATCTGTCAAGTCCATCTGATCCAATGTCTCATTCAGGGCCCTTGTTTCTTTATTGACCGTGTGTCTAGATGATCTATCCATTTCTGTAAGTGGGGTGTTAAAGTCCCCTGCAATTACCACATTCTTATCAATAAGGTTGCTTGTGTTTATGAGTAATTGTTTTATATATTTGGGGGCTCCGGTATTCGGCGCATAGACATTTATAATTGTTAGCTCTTCCTGATGGATAGACCCTGTAACTATTATATAATGTCCTTCTTCATCTCTTGTTACAGCCTTTAATTTAAAGTCTAGTTTGTCTGATATAAGTATGGCTACTCCAGCTTTCTTTTGGCTTCCAGTAGCATGATAAATAGTTCTCCATCCCCTCACTCTCAATCTAAAGGTGTCCTCCGGTCTAAAATGAGTCTCTTGTAGACAGCAAATAGATGGGTCTTGTTTTTTTATCCATTCTGATACCCTATGTCTTTTGGTTGGCGCATTTAATCCATTTACATTCAGTGTTATTATAGAAAGATACAGGCTTAGAGTCATTGTGATGTCTGTATGTTTTATGCTTGTAGTGATGTCTCTGGGACTTTGTCTCACAGGGTCCCCCTTAGGATCTCTTGTAGGGCTGGTTTAGTGGTGACAAATTCCTTCAGTTTTTGTTTGTTTGGGAAGACCTTTATCTCTCCTTCTATTCTAAATGACAGACTTGCTGGATAAAGGATTCTTGGCTGCATATTTTTTCTGTCTAGCACTCTGAAAATCTCATGCCAATTCTTTCTGGCCTGCCAAGTTTCAAAAGAGAGATCAGTCACTAGTCTTATAGGTCTCCCTTTATATGTGAGGGCACGTTTACCCCTTGCTGCTTTCAGAATTTTCTCTTTATCCTTGTATTTTGCCAGTTTCACTATGATATGTCGTGCAGAAGATCGATTCAAGTTACGTCTGAAGGGAGTTCTCTGTGCCTCTTGGATTTCAATGCCTTTTTCCTTCCCCAGTTCAGGGAAGTTCTCAGCTATGATTTCTTCAAGTACCCCTTCAGCCCCTTTCCCTCTCTCTTCCTCCTCTGGGATACCAATTATGCGTATATTATTTCTTTTTAGTGTATCACTTAGTTCTCTAATTTTCCCCTCATACTCCTGGATTTTTTTATCTCTCTTTTTCTCAGCTTCCTCTTTTTCCATAACTTTATCTTCTAGTTCACCTATTCTCTCCTCTGCCTCTTCAAGCCGAGCTGTGGTGGTTTCCATTTTGTTATGCATTTCGTTTAAAGCGTTTTTCAGCTCCTCGTGACTGTTTCTTAGTCCCTTGATCTCTGTAGCAAGAGATTCTCTGCTGTCCTCTCTACTGTTTTCAAGCCCAGCGATTAATTTTATGACTATTATTCTAAATTCACTTTCTGTTATATTATTTAAATCCTTTTTGATCAGCTCATTAGCTGTTGTTATTTCCTGGAGATTCTTCTGAGGGGAATTCTTCCGCTTGGTCATTTTGGATAGTCCCTGGTGTGGTGAGGACCTGCAGGGCACTTCCCCTGTGCTGTGGTGTATAACTGGAGTTGGTGGGCGGGGCCACAGTCAGACCTGATGTCTGCCCCCAGCCCACCGCTGGGGCCACAGTCAGACTGGTGTGTGCCTTCTCTTCCCCTCTCCTAGGGGCGGGATTCACTGTGGGGTGGTGTGGCTCGTCTGGGCTACTTGTACCCTGCAAGGCTTGTGATGCTGGGGATCTGGCGTATTAGCTGGGGTGGGTAGGCAAGGTGCACGGGGGCAGGAGGGGCAGGCTTAGCTCACTTCTCCTTAGGTGATCCACTTCAGGAGGGGCCCTGTGGCAGCGGGAGGGAGTCAAATCCGCTGCCGGAGGTTTGGCTCCACTGAAGCGCAGAATTGGGTGTTTGCGCGGAGCGAGCAAGTTCCCTGGCAGGAACTGGTTCTCTTTGGGATTTTGGCTGGGGGATGGGCGGGGGAGATGGCGCTGGTGAGCGCCTTTGTTCCCCACCAAACTGAGCTCTGTTGTCAGGGGGCTCAGCAGCTCTCCCTCCCTTTGTCCTCCAGCCTTCCCGCTTTCCGAGCAGAGCTGTTAACTTATGACCTCCCAGATGCTAAGTCGCGCTTGTTGTGGGAACACAGTCCGTCAGGCCCCTCCGCTTTTGCCAGCCAGACTCGGGGGCTCTGCTTGGCCGGCGAGCCGCCCCTCCGCCCCGGCTCCCTCCCGCCAGTCCGTGGAGCGCGCACCGCCTGGCCACCCTTCCTACCCTCTTCCGTGGGTCTCTCGTCTGCGTTTGGCTCCGGCAACTCCATTCTGCTAATCCTCTGGCGGTTTTCTGGGTTATTTAGGCAGGTGTAGATGGAATCTAAGTGATCAGCAGGACGTGCGGTGAGCCTAGCGTCCTCCTAAGCCGCCATCTTGCCAATTCTCCAAACATTTCATTATTTATTGTGAACAGTAGACCTCTTATACAATGTGTGTTTTGTTACCTGGTGACTTGGGCTCTAAACAAGCCTCTGGAGTACTGTTTCAGCCAGTGCAATTCTAAGAAATTCTGGAACATTCCCCTTGAAATAGCTCTTCAAAGGTAGGGTAAATCAAAGAGGGTTGGGGTTTCAATAATTGTTCATGGGCTGGGGGACTAAAAGCTTGAACACAGAGAAGGGCCAAGCCATCCTCCTTCTGGAACGCTTAGGAGAGGGTTTGATTGACAAGGGTTGGGGGTTCGTGGACTTCTCCCTCCATGGGGTCATGGGTGTAGTGCATATTTCAGTGTGGTTAAGAGGAGAGAGAGCCACAGGACAGTGTGGACCACTGGGGAGGGGAGAATTGCCCCTGAAGGTGGGTGGGGCATCCTGGGAGCAGGTGACATAAGCATGCTCTGCTCTGCTCTCTGGAGATGAAGGGCTCCACACTTCCGTCCAGGAAGGTTGGGCTAAGAGGCCCCAGGGAAGCCACACTGGCCCTGATCTTCCCTGGCTCATCAGGGGCTCGGGGAACAGCTCAAAGAACTTTCTCACAAATTTCTGAGACCAGAAAGAGATTCCACTTTAATGGATTGAATTTTTAATGGTGGGGGGACTTCTTCTCACCCCAGAGAGGATACTGAGTGGCAGTTTCCCCTGGAGAGTTGCTACTGTTTGCACAGAGTACCCACAGCACCAAGCTCACCTCTGCTGAGAGCATTTCTTCCAGGAACAAGTCCTTGGATAAGTGCAGTAAAGAGTCCTGGTGGGCAGCGGGAAGAGGGGTGCAGGTGTTACCTGGGTCTCCCCCCCTCCTTGCTGGCAGACAACTCATTTAAACTTCCTGGGCCTCCATTTTCTCCTGTGCAAATGTAATACTGAGGTAGGAGACACACAAATCACACAGTAGGTGATTAATAAGTGCCACCACCCTTTCCCAAAAGAGAGGTAAGTGTTTGGAGGCAAGGCATGAGCTGTAGTCCCTGAGGCAGCCGGAGGCCAAGCTTCCCTACAGGTGTGGCTTTCTCAGACATGATGCACTCCCAATACCCTCACCCCCTACTGCACATCCCCTCACTCTCCATCAGTTCCCCACAACTTAGAGCACACTGAACATGCCTCTGCCCCCAGGGCCTTGGACTTGCTGTTCTTTCTGCTAGAACACTCTCTCCAGGGCATGTCTGTGGCTGCCTTCCCAGCTTCCTTCTGGCTGCTGCTAAATTGTACCTTATTAAAGGGGCCTTCCCTGGTTAAAAAAAAAGAAATACCACTCCCCTTCCACATATACACACATTTGTGTATCTCCTTTACTCTGCTTTATTTTTCTCTTTTATTTATAGTACTCACCACTATGGGATGTGTATAAATATATAAATGTGTGTGTCTATGTGTGTGTGTGTGTGTGTGTGGTGTCACTCTTGTCTACTGCTACACCCCAATATCTAGAAGAGTTCCTGGCACAGAGTAGCTCATCCAAGTACATGTGATAAAGAAAGAATGAATGAACCAGTGAGCACCATTCTGGGGGCTCTCCTCCTCTTCTTCCCTGATGAGACCACCATCTCTCAGTGTGGATTTCTCTCCAGGTCCCCAGGCCTTTGTGTTCAAATCACCCTTCACACATCACTACATTTGCTGGCTGTGGCCTGCACATCTCTCAGTCCACACAGTCAGGCCTCTGTGCGTCATATAGAGATGAGAGTGTGCATACTTACAAAGCATATCAGGATCTCGCCTGCCCCCAGCCTCTTCCCAGCTCCTAACCCTCACAGACACCAGAAATGTTCCATTTCCTCGCAACGGCATCACACCTGCATTTTTCACGAAAGCTGTACGTATGCTCCACAGAGCCAGTGCTGGCACTGACTAAAGCACAATCATAAATAATTGAAGCTTGATACTACTGATCACTCAATAGTCTTATCTCTCCTGGTGGAGCCTGGGGTTATTTCTGCCCTTGGCCCCTTCTGCTCCAACAAAATCCACAGCACCACCCCACTGTGGAGGGTAATTAGCAGGCTCTCCCAAGGAAGATGGATTCTCACGCGCATCGGCAGAACATATGCCATGTAATTGGAAAGCACAAAAGATTAGCATTCAAGACAGGAAGAGAAAGTGGCAGGAGCTGTGAAATTCACATCAAGCCTGCCTTAATCACAATATGCATTTTAATCACCCCAGGCAGCGTGAGGAACAGCCTGCTTGCAGCCCTGGAGGTCTGGAGCACTTGCCTAGGAACGGAGACATCTGGGGCCCCTCTTTGTCTGGCCTCCACCCCAAGCAGAGCTCCAAGCACAGCTTGTCTCCGCCTCAGTTTCCCCACCTTCCACTCATGCAGGCTGCTGAAGGAATCCCAAGCCATGTTCACAGTGCAGCAAATCCTCATGTCAATGCTCTCCAACAAAATTTTTGGCTGCATTTTTCTGTACAAGTTGACCAGCTGCTGAAGGGGAAGACTTGGTGGTTGGCTCTGAGGCTGAGAGCCCCGGAGGGTGCATGTGTCTGTAGGCCAACAACCCATGTGACCGTGAGCCTGGTTCCCTGGGATCCATGTGCTCTTAGGTGCTCCTCCAGCCACTGTCTGCAGGCGTGTGTCCCCTCCAGCGGAGGAGGGAGGGTCCCAAACTGTACCTCTCCCAGCAGTAGCCCTGCCTCAGGGCTGCAGACAGGTGCTTCCCCTGCAAGACCCAGGAATAATCCTCCTGACCATTTCTATATCACATTTTACATCTTTTTATCTTGTGTTCTCCTCCTCCTTCCCATCCTCCTTTCAGCTCAGACTCCCCATGCATCCAGATGCAGCCATGGGCTCCTTCTGGATGTCTCCTCCGGACATCCAGTAGCAGCCTCCTATGCAGCGTTATATACGCAGAATTCTGCTTTCCCCCCATCTTCCTCATTGTTCTTCAGCACATCCTCCACTCACTCCTTCAAGCCGAAACCTTACATGTCACTCTTCATTCCCCTTTCCCTCACCAACCACCTCCAAGCCACGGGCTGGCCTTAGCAGCCCCACCTCCAGCCCAGGGTCCTCTGAGCCTTCTTCTTCGTCTCTCCTGAAGCTTGTTTGAGGCCAGCTCTGTCTTCCCTCCTCCCGACTTCGGCTGCTGCCCTCTGCAGCCTGAGCCACCTGTGCTTCCTGCTGAGACCTCCCGGGGCCCTCCTGTCTCCACAGAATGCTTCCACATTCTGGGGTCGCCTATGACTTCACTGTCCCTCCAGCATGCTAGGCCTGCCTGCTCAGAGCTTCCTCTGTGTAGTCTCTGACACAGGATACTCAACATATCAGGACCCTCCTGCCTCCTTGCTGCCACCAGGGAATGACTTGAATGTCACTACTCAGGGAGGCCTGCCCTGACTACCAGACTTTACTTGACTTTTCTTTTCTTTCTTTTTTTTTTCTCGTAGCGTTTTTCTTGCCTTGAATGAACTTTTTCACTTTTTCACTTATTTCTTCTGTCATAGAATGTGGACGTCATGAGGTAAGAGATATATCCTGTCCTTTATACCCTTGTAACCCTTCTGCCTAGAAGGTAGCCTGGTACTTGAGAAATATTTGTCAAATGAACACCCCCATTATGACAGGCAACAACATGATATTATACAAACAACACAGCTGGGGAATCAGGCAGCTGGAGCAGGGTGGGACTGTCAGAAAGACTAAGTTAGACTAGGGTGTGGATGTTCTATGTAGAGGTTCACATGCATGGATGTATGATATCTATTTATTAATTCATTCATTTGTTCATATACAAAGATCAAGATTTCATCAAGTCTGAAGTGTACACAATTTGGCAAGTCTTCTTTAACAAAGAAATATAAAAGTCTTTTACACTACATTACAGAAATTATAGAAATTATAGAAAAATAATTATATTTCTAACAGGAAATATCTTTTTTAATGAGTATAATTGAGAAATGATCCTTAGAAGTCTGCCCACCTGATGATTAGAAGGATTTTCCATAGACTCACTTCTTACCGGCCCCTCCTTTATGACTCCCACATTTCTGGGGCTGGGGCCGTAAGACATATGACTTGTACCCTGCAGTCACGATGCCAGGTTCCTGGCACACAGCATGCTGGGGATATTCCCAGAAGCCATTTTTTCAGCTGGAGGGACAGATATAATAGCCACATGAGGATGGTTGTAATCCACATGCAAACATGCCACTTAATCCAAGCTGAGCACATGCCTGATTTAAGAGACATGGAAGGTTAGAGCAGAAAGAAGTAGAAGGCTTTGGTGAATATAGCTGAATTTTAGTGAACACTTTGACCATGCGAACACACTGCAAGGACCTCCCCACGACTTTGGAAGGGGCCCGTGAGGGTGAGAGATCCTGTAGGTCATTCCCTGTACAGTGAGCATGGGAGGGCATCTAGAAAACCAGCACATGCCTGCCTCTTGGGAGGCCTGCAGGGGGTGTGGTATTGAAGTACACAGAAACACAAAGCCAAGGCATGTGCTCACCCAGGTTAGGGAGGTGTGTGTACATCCACCCATTTGTCTGCACACACTTACTCACAACCATCTACCCATGTGCCCCAGACCTCACTTCCTCACCAGTGTCCCAAGAGGTGCTACAAAGACAGTTTTTCTTCAGATCCTCTTTGGTAGTAGAGCAAGTACTCCCAACAATTCAAAAGCACATTGATAATGTCAAGAACTAGCAATGGCCTTACCAGTTTGACTTTGTGTGCATGAGAGGCTTATCTAGAGCCCCAGAGCCACAGAACCACAGACATTGAGTGAACTGCCATGCTGATGGTGACTGGCAACCCTCAACTGGCTCCACCATGGCACCATGCCAGGCTATCCACCAGGACCACATACTTCCTCACATACCTGTGACTGATGCTGTCCTCTAGTCAAGCCCCAAACACCCAGACTCCTCACCACAGTCCAAACAAGGAGTCTGGGATCACGTGAGGGCCCCTGACAGAGAGTGAGCCAGGTCGATCTGCACAGCCAATACACAGAGCCAGCACAAACATGGGCCCAGGCAAGGAGACCCGCCCTCCAGTCTGCCTCAGACTGCACAGATAAGGCCCCCACAGAAAATCCATCTCTCCTGCATCTGCTGTGGGCCAGAGGAGCTGCACAGTCTTGGGGAGCCCTGTGTGTGGCCCCAAGCTTTGGGTCTAACCATCACAGGAGGGACTCAAGGCAAAGTCCCTGTGTCCCCAGTAGCTAGCTGCACCAGGCCCACAGCGTTCCTCAGTGTAGGCTTGCTGAACTGTCCACAGAGGAGCGGCTTATGGGCTGCTGCTGCTGGCTTGGCTTCATGAATGCAGCAAGCATTCCCTAATCCTGCTGTGTGCCCCATGTTGTGGCCCTGGGGACAATAGAAACAGAGGCAGGACATCTATACCTAATTTGGAAGACAGGATGGAAATGCAGTAAAACTCTAGAGAGGACCAGAGGGTGAGCCAGGAGCAGATGGCTTTAGCGGAACTAGTATGACCTTCCAGTCAGGCCGTCCAGGATCAAGGCAGGCATTCCTTCATAGATGACAGCATGCATATTGCTTTACCTCCCTAAGCCCCGGGTTTGTCGTGGATGGAATGGGAATTGTTAAATCTGTGTCATAGGGTCTTAGAGGATAAGATGCCCATATCAGGCAGGACAGGCTTTGCTACAAGGTGGGGACAGGCCACACACTTTCTCACACCACCTGTCCTGTGTCAATTGGGGGCTCGACACACACTCTCCACCCCCAGACCCAGGGCAGATGGAGCAGCCATCAGCAGCAGGAGTGACAGCTGCAGACAGAGGGGGAAAGGATTGCCAAGGGGCAGTGACCTCTGGCCTTCACTCTTACTCTCCTCCTGGGTCACTGCAGTCCCAGCTCAGCCTGAGGCAACTGCAGGATGGGGAATGGGGCTCTGCCAAGGGTCTAGAAGAAAGGAGAGGAAGCAGTCTTCATGAACAGCCCTAACTAAACCACAGAGCCTGGAATACACCAGGTACACCAAAAGTGCTAGTCCCTTTTCCCTCTATTTAAGGAGTGGCTTTCCAATCATGATACTTTTACTCTGTTAAGCTTATTGAATCTGTTTTTCCTTTTTTTTTTCTTTTCTGCTTTGTGGGGTGTTTTTAACTTTTTTTGGTTTGTTTTATATTAAGGTATAATCAACACACAACTTTGCATTAGTCTCAAATTTATAACAAATAAATCAGTATTTTATATATTTCAAAATGATCACCACAATAAATCTAGTGAATGTCCATCAACATACATAACTACAGATTTTTTTTCTTGTGATTCAAACTTTCAAGATTTGCTCTCTTAGCAACTTACAAATATGTGATATAGTATTGCTAGCCGTAGACACCATGCTGTCCTTTAAATCCCTGTGGCTTATTTCATAACTAGAAGTCTGTACTTTTTGACCACCTTCACCCCTTCAGTCTCCTCTCAATCCCCCACCACCACTCTGTTCTCTGTTTCAATGAACTTGTTTTTTTTATATTTGGTTTTGATCCTGTTTTAAATTACACTTACAGTGACATCATATGGTTTCAGTCTTTCCTACCTGCTTCCATGTAGTTTCCCTCTTATTTGCCCAATATGACGGGGGTGGTTTGTCAGGTTTGGGTTTAGTTTTTTTTTTTTTCCCCTAGAAGAAATTAATTCACATATAGCTGTAGATTCAGTGTATTCATGGGAGGAGGTGAGTTCAAGATCTTCCTATGTCACAGTCTTTTTTTTTTAATATGAAATTTATTGTCAAATTGGTTTCCTTACAACACCCAGTGCTCATCCCAACAGGTGCCCTCCTCAATACTCATCACCCACCCTCCCCTCCCTCCCACCCCCCATCAACCCTCAGTTTGTTCTCAGTTTTTAAGAGTCTCTTATGTTTTGGCTCCCTCCCTCTCTAACCTCTTTTTTTTTTCCTTCCTCTCCCCCATGGTCTTCTATTAAGTTTTTCAGGATCCACATAAGACTGAAAACATATGGTATCTGTATTTCTGTGTATGACTTATTTCACTTAGCATAACACTCTCCAATTCTATCCACGTTGCTACAAAAGGCCGTATTTCATTCTTTCTCATTGCCACGTAGTATTCCATTTTGTATATAAACCACATCTTCTTTATCCATTCATCAGTTGATGGGACATTTAGGCTCTTTCCATAATTTGGCTATTGTTTAAAGTGCTGCTGTAAACATTGGGGTACAAGTGCCCCTATGCATCAGCACTCCTGTACCCCTGGGGTAAATTCCTAGCAGTGCTATTGCTGAGTCATGGGGTAGACCTATTTTTAATTTTTTGAGGAACCTCCACACTGTTTTCCAGAGCAGCTGCACCAGTTTTCATTCCCTCCAACAGTGCAAGAGGGTTCTCGTTTCTCCACATCCTCGCCAGCATCTATAGTCTCCTGATTTGTTCATTTCAGCCACTCTGACTGGCGTGAGGTGGTATCTGAATGTGGTTTTGATTTGTATTTCCCTGATGAGGAGCGACATTGAGCATCTTCTCATGTGCCTGTTGGCCATCTGGATGTCTTCTTTAGAGAAATGTCTATTCGTGTTTTCTGCCCATTTCTTCACTGGATTATTTGTTTTTCAGGTGTGGAGTTTGCTGAGCTCTTTATAGATTTTGGATACTAGCCCTTTGTCCAATATGTCATTTGCAAATATCTTTTCCCATTCCATTGGTTACCTTTTAGTTTTGTTAATTGTTTCTTTTATAATGCAGAAGATTTTTATCTTCATGAGGTCCCAATAGTTCATTTTTGGTTTTAATTCCCTTGCCTTTGGGAATGTGTCAAGTAAGAAATTGCTGCGGCTGAGGTCAGAGAGGCTTTTTCCTGCTTTCTCCTCTAGGATTTTGATGGTTTCTTGTCTCACAATCAGGTCCTTTATCCATTTTGAGTTTGTTTTTGTGAATGGTGTAAGAAAGTGGTCTAGTTTCAATTTTCTGCATGTTGCTGTCCAGTTCTCCCAGCACCATTTGTTAAAGAGACTGTCTTTTTTCCATTGGCTATTCTTTCCTGCTTTGTCAAAGATTAGTTGGCCATACTTTTTTGGGTCTAATTCTGGGGTTGCCATTTTATTCCATTGGTCTATGTGTCTGTTTTTGTGCCACCTATGTCACCATCTTGAACCAGAACCTTTGAGTCTGTTGTTTCTTAAAGACACTCCCTTTCCTGCCACAGCCACAGATGACCACCAGATCAAGTGGAACCATATCACAGGAACTTAGAAAAGAGAGCTCTCATGGTGGAAAATGTTGTAGGTGGTATTTCAGGAAGATGTCAGTGGTCAGAACCTAGGCAGGGAGAGAGGATGGGAAAGGGGTTCCTAATGGGTGGGGCCTGAGGACCGTGAGTGAACAGACACTGTGATGTAATGGTGACAGCACCAGACTGAATCTAAACTCTACAATACATATGATAAGACTGGATAGAAGGTCTTAATATTGCAGTGTACCAATACTCTCTCCAAATAACCAGTTAATGTAAAAAATTCAATTAAAAGTCCAAATAGAATTGGTACCACTAGGATTGAGATTGCATGTAATGGAAATCCAACTATAGTAATTTAACCAAAAATGGATACATTTTTTTTCGTTTTTTAAGAGAAAGTTCAAAGATACAGAATCAAGTACTTTTATGGCAGCTGAATGGTGGCTAAATGGGCCCTATTTCATTTGTCTTTCCAATATCTTTCTGTACCTTTTCTGTTATGTCAACTTCACAAGGTAGCTGCCACTGCTCCAGACATCTCAGCCACGTTCTAGGCAGGATAAAAGGGGAAATGACACATACAAGATGAGTGTGTTCTTTTTTATCAGGAAAACACTTTTCTGTTAGAGCCCTAGAAGGGAAAATATCACTTATATCCTATGGAGTCAAGAGAAAAGAATGAAAATAAGATAGAAAATCAGCAATGAGAAGCTTTAGAATTCACAAATAATTCTAAATTTCATCTCTGTACAAAGAATAGAGAAAACTTTTTAAAAAGTAGAATATTCAGGAGAAACAAAGTACTACCAGATATTAAAACACAGTAAGAAACTAAAATAGTTAAAATATTTCGGTGTTGACAAAGGGGAAACAGTCAAATCATTAGAAGAGAATGCAAATTATGAAAATAATTCAAGTATAAATAAGACTAATTAGTACATGAGAATAGTGGCATTTCAAATAAATGAGGAACTGATCATTTGGGGAAATGAATTAGGTTAGATCTCACCCTTGTGCCATGAACTGAACAAATTACAGAGAAACTAAATCATTAAATGTAAAAGCAAAACCATGGAACTACTTGACAGATACCTTAATGACTATTTATATAAATTGGAGTGGGGAATATGTTTTTAAACATAATACCAAAGACAAAACCATAAAGGTAAAGAATGATAGATCCGACTGTATTGAGAATAAACATTTCTGAGTAGTAAAAACACAAAATCATAAAGTTAAAAGACAAGCATCATTTAGGAAATATTTACTATGTTCATCTAATTGTTCATATCTTCCCATGTACAGAGTTTTCTCACATCAAAGCCAAAACAAAAGGGGTGCCTTAAGTGTCCGACTTTGGCTCAGGTCATGATCTCACGGCCCATGAGTTCAAGCCCCGCGTCAGGCTCTGTGCTGACAGCTCAGAGCCTGGAGCCTGCTTGGATTCTGTGTCTCCCTCTCTCTCTGCTCCTCCCCCTCTTATGCTCTGTCTCTCTGTGTCTCAAAAATAAATAGAACATTTTTAAAAATTAAAAACAAAACAAAAGACAAGAAGCAAATGGTTAGTTTATAAAAGAGCAATGTAAGTATGAAATGAAAACAACAAAAAAGCTTCAACTCCCTAACTGTTAAGAGAATACAAATTAAAGCGACAATGAGTTGCTATTTTTCACCTTCATCTCATATATACTGTTCACATCAGCAATTTGGGAATTTCAGATGATAGGTGTTTTTATATTCTCTCATTGCCTATATTGTCAGCCTTCCTGCCGCTTCAAACATTACTGGTTTAATAAACAAATTGTTTACAACATCATAAAATGTGCCATATAACTACATGGTTCATCCTTAGGAAAGTGTGGACCCAGACCTTCTGAGTCAGAACATGACTTTCTGTCCCTCCAGTGGCTTTTGCTGCACACTTGTGTTGTGCATAGTGGCCTGGGAAATGTAAGTGCAACACACACTCATAAGGGTGTTTCAGAACAACAGCATCGAGACCAGATGTCCATGCTCCCGGGGACTCTTTCCTCCACTGTAGTGGTCAGCAGGGCCCCACCACAGTGAGGGCCCTTATATTGGAGAGTTCATATTGATCATTGATCACAAAGCTCTTTTTTATCCTCCCCCCCCCTTTTTTTTTTGATTACTTAGGGTCCTTTGTTCATTCAAGACATGACACTTAGACCTCCCTTCCTCCAGGAAGCCTTCCTGGCCATCCCCATGGTGCAGACCTAGATAAGGACCACACCTCTGCGTTCCCATAGTTCTCAGGTATCAGGAGTGGAGTGTGGGTGTATCTTCTTCACAGCTGTACTTCCTATGCTCAGCAGGCACACGGGCCATTCCAAAACAGCATTGGGAATTGGATTTGTTTTCTTCCAGAGTCTGTTAGCAAGTATCCCCTCCCATGTCTGCAGAGACTGGAGCTCCCTGTTGCTCTACAGGAGCCAGCTCTGCAGGAGTGAGGACTGGTCAGCAGCCACAGAGGTACAATCCCAATTAACCTAATTAGGAAAGATGCTTGTCAGGAAGGCAAACTAAAGGCAATGAGTGTTTACATAAATAGACATGCATTTACTGATTCCTACAGATACCACAGGAAGCCAACGAACTCACTGTTGGTGCACATAGAAAATATCCGTGGAACCTCACTGTGCGGGGCCACAACACTGAGCTAGAGAATGGGGTGCAAGACAAAGGGCTTGCTCCCCACACTAAGCTGCTGGGAGTCGATCTGTCAAGCCCTGCCAGAGTCTTCAACTGACCAGTAAGGTAGTCAGAAGTAGGTTTTGCAAAGATCATTCTGGCAACCATGCATAGAGTAGATTGGGTGAAAATGTGCCCATAGGTGCTGGCAGTGCTGTATGGCCAGGACCCCAACCAAGTAACACTGGCTGGTATGTGGAATGGATAGGCCAGATAGGTGGGGTGCAGAGAGAGGGGGTTCATATACCTAGGGGATGCCAATGCCTTGAATGGGCCCATAACCCAGAAGGAGGCCATCTGGAGGAGGTGGGATGTCAGTCCATGATCTTCTAATGGGCTTAACAATGCCAAGACACCTGGGAAGACACTGCATTTACAAACACCCCGCTCTTTCAGAGGAAGCACTACCCTAAGGCAAGTCCAGACCTCAAGTTCTCTGGTCTGGGCTGGAAAGGACTGTCTTTTAAGCAAGAGCATGACTAGAATGATACTTCTAATGAGGTGAGGGATGGGACATTACTCATTTACTCAGCCTTATTTTCCCCTGTTCCAACAACTAGCCCTCCATGAACCCAGAACCAGAACTGAGTTCTGTATGTGTACCCACCAGGGTCTGTGCATTTATGTCAGACAGGGGGTGAGGACAACCTAGACAACACAGGCTGCATGCTTAAGCAGAAACTCCCCCCATAAGCCTGGCGGTAGGTGCTCATCTCAGGTTGTAGGGATGATCTAGCACCCTTACAATGTGTGCCAGGTCTGTAGGCATTCTTGGCCAAAGTCCACTTCAATGTGTCCTTGACTCAGTGGGCACATTCTTTATCCTTGTCCCCTCAGTCCTTGTGTTAGATCCATGGCAGGGACCAAAGGCAAAGCCCTCTACAGATGCATCCTCTGTAGGGCCCCTCATCCTAGTCTTTCCCTATCCCTCTCCCACAGCTGTTCTACCTGCAGCTTCTTTATTGGCTCCCTGGTTGGTGTTTTCTCTGCACCCTGTTCAGGTGTCTGCCTTTGCAGACCCAGCACCTTCCCTCCATATCTTCTATGACTGAAGATCAGATAGTCTCTCAATTTCCTCCACCTCTTTCCTAAAAACTATAAACAGTTATGCCTGAAGGAACCCCATTAAGTGTCCAGAATGACAGATTCCTTCTTTTCTCCCACTTCTTTCTGTCTGGAATGCAGACCTGAGCCACCTATGGCCTCTCCCTCCTTTAATATGACGTGTTCCAGCCTCCCAGGACTAGCAAGACTGCCCTATACTGCACAGACCACCAGAGGCCCAGGCTGCTCCCCAATATGGAGCTGAGAGCATCCAGATGAGCAAAATTTCCTTTCATGGAAGATCCACCTCTAGAGCCACAGCTGACTGTGAATATAACCCCCAACTACCACTACACCTCCCACGATCTCCACTCAATCAAAACACCCAGAGAGACTTTTTCCACATCAAGGGTAGACTTGATCCTGCTCATGATGCCTATTGTTCAAGGGCAAGGTGAGACATACAAACAAATCACGCTGCAGTTCGAGCAGAAGTACAATCCCAGGGTGCAGGCAGCACCCAGACTCTCTCCACCCTAAAGTGAGCTTTGTTGCAGGTGTGGCTGGATTCATCGTCAGTCATGATCCACAAGGGGACCCTGATCTCTGCTGCCTTGCATATTTATAGGTAGGGTGACCATATTCTTTATTATCTTTATTCTTTATTACTGGGACACTTTTAGAGTGAGAAAAGATGCTATCAATAACTTTACTGGGACAACAGGTATGAACTAAGACAGGTAAACTGAGACATGTGTTCTATTTGCTTGGAAGTTAGGAGGGAGTGGGAATCACCTGGCTGATTTGAAAGCCTTAGAGCTTTGCAGTAGGAGGTTACAAGAATGTCCCATTCTTGGGTGCCCATAACCTTTGGAGCTTGGGTATTGGCACAGGAGTTAGCCAGAGATCCTATGAGCCTGCCTGAGGGACAACCACCAGTTCATCCAAAAGACCACTGGCTTCTATTTCATCAAAATGCTATTTCTATCCATTACAGAAACTCTGCACGATAGGAATTATTACCACCATTTAAAGATGAGGAAATTGGATTTTAGATCACTTCATTAATTTGACTTAGGTCATATATTTGGCAAGACCATGCTTTCTCTCTTATTCCATGTGGCTACATTCTATTTATGCAATTAAAATCTGATGACAAAAAATTTGTTTCTGTTTCAAAACCATACTAAGCTCAACATTTTCCATATGAACTCATCCATTTTCTCCTTAAATCAGCAGTTCCCTCTTAACGCCTTATCTCCACCGGGGCACTCCTGCTTCATCCATCCCCATCAGTGCAGAGCAGAGCTGTGGAATCAGACTGGCTGAAATTTGTTTGAGCAGCACTGTGGAGTGAAAGACTTGGAGCAGGGTATTATTCAAATATTGATCAGATCCAGGGAAAACTCTGGACGTGCATGGCCTGGGCCTGGAGTCAGTGCAGCTGTGGGTGGGAGCCAGATGTGCTGGCCATAGCCAAGCACCTGGATAGGGAGGTCATGCCACATTCTCCACCTGAGCAAAGGGGGCTAAGTCCCAAGGAGAGTCCAGGGCCCACCATCTGGGCCTCAGGGTCTCAAGATCAAGTAAACAGAAGGTCTGCCAAGGTAGGCAAATATGGGACAAGAGGATGGTCAGTGGAGAAACACCAGCCAAGTCCATATCCTTTCCCAGGAAGTGAACTTTCACCCTCATTGTAGTGATTTAGAAAATCAGAAAGTCTCACATTAGGGGAAAGAGCATCACCCACAATCCCAATGCCAAGTCACTGGTACTGTTGATCTTTAACAAATACTTTTTAGTCTCTTATCTCTCAAAAACATTAAGATTTCCTTTTTATCTTATAATAATGCTACTTAGTTCTTCACATACTATTCCATTCTTTTTTTTTTCATTAAACATTACATAAGTATTTTCCCATCTTATCAAGTAGCTATTCCATCAAATGTGGACACACCCTCATTTCCTTGGCTGTACACCTATTAATGTGCATATGTTTTGTTCCTTATGTTCACTATTACAAACAGCACCCCAACATACACGCATATTATTAAAATTTTGTCCTCATTTCAGATTAACTCTTCAGAACTGTGATCAGAACTGTGGTCAAGGGATAGAAGCTTAACACTTTAAGGCCAGGTACATATTGCCAGATGGTGGTCTATGGCTTCTGTATTGCTAATTTACAGACATTTAAGCAGTGCAAAATAGGGGCATCTCACCTGATTCTTTTCCTGAGGCCTTTAATTCAACGATCAGAAACATTCAACAAACATTTTCTGAGCCCTTCCTATATGCCAGACCCTCTATGGAAATATATTCTTACCAGAAGCATCAATTCTGGTCCCTTCAGTCTTCAGCTGAGTCCAGATGGTACAAATCAGCATCAGCCACCCCAAGCATGCTTTGGGAATCTAACAGATAAAGACAGTCTTATGCATCCCTAAAAATCATACATAATTCTGAGGTCACAGCCAATGGCTGAAGGACTACCCCCAGCCATGTGCTGGGACAAAAAGGGGATGAATTATTCTATAGCCAGAATTACCAGGCTGGAGGCTTTGTGGGTTTCATGATGTGGGCCCAGGTAACCTATATGGACCATCCTGACTTATGTAAAAGACAAGATGAGTGTCAGTAAAGGGAATGTATTAGGTTAGATCATATGAAATTACCAATAATCCACCTTTTCTTAATCTTCAAAAATGGCAATTTCATATGGCTCAAACTAATATAATACAAATGTTTATCACACAGAGTTTTGGGGAAATTACACTTACAATGACTACATGACAATAAATACTTCAAGAAAGTTAACAGAAGTACAAGACTTGACATTAAAACTACAAAACATTGTTGAAAGGAATTAAAGAAAATCTAAAATAGTGGGAAGACATCCTATATTAATGCATGAGAATACTTAACATTGTTGAGATGGCAGTACACTTCAAAGTTACCTATAGATGCAATGTCCTTCCTCTCAAACACTTACCTTGCTTTTCTGAAAGAATTGACAAGGTGATCCTAAAATATATATGGAAATGGAAGGAACCCAGATTAGCCAAAACAATCTTGAGGAAGAATACAGCTGGATGACTCATGTTTCCGGATTTCAAAACTTACGGCAGAGCTACAGTAATTAGGACAGTGTGGTACTGTAATGAGGAAGAACAGAGGGATTAATGGAATAAAGTTAAAAGTCCAGAAATAAACCA
Source organism: Prionailurus bengalensis (assembly GCF_016509475.1). NCBI lineage: Eukaryota > Metazoa > Chordata > Mammalia > Carnivora > Felidae > Prionailurus > Prionailurus bengalensis. Next base: position 110,675,087 of record NC_057345.1, read on the forward strand.
TCATATTCACAGTCAGTTGGTTTTTCCAAGGGTGCCAAGGCCATTCAATGGGGGAAAGAATATTCTTTTAAACAAATGGTGCTGAGACAAGTGGATATCCTTACACCATATACAAAAATTAACCAAAACATGGATCATAGACCGAAAGGTAAGAGCTAAAACTATAAAACTCCTTAGAAAGAAATGTAGGAGTAATTCTTGGTTATCTTAGCTTAGGTAATCATTACTTTAGATATATCAATAGCACAAGCAAAAAAGGAAACATAAATAAGTTGGACTTCCCCAAAATTTAAAAATTTTAAGCTTCAAAGAATGTGATCAGGAAAAGAAAAATATATCCCATAGAATGGGAAAAATATTTTTAAACATAGAATATTCTTATTAGACATAAGAAATTTGTATGTGGAATATGTAAAGAAACTTTATAACCCAACAATGAAAAGACAAATAATTCAATTTAAAAAGGAAAAAGAATTTAGTAGATAGTTCACTAAAGAAGACACACAAATGGCCATGGGGCCTCTGGATGACTCGGTTAAACATCAGACTCTTGATTTAGGCTCAAGTCACGATCTCATGGTTCATGAGATTGAGCCCCACATCAGACTCTGCACTAACACTACCACTCTCTCTCACTCTCTCTGCCCTTCCCCTGCCTGCATGAGCACACACGCTCTATCTCTCTCTGTCTCTCTGTCTCTCAAAAAAATAAATAAATATTTTTTAAAAAGAAACACAAATGGCCAATAATCACATGAAACGATGTTCAACATTGTTATTTATTATGGAAATGCAAATCAACACCACACTGAGATATCACTTCATACCCACTAGGTAGCTAAAGTAAAAGACAACAGAAAGTGTTGGTGGGGATCCAGAAAAATTGCAATTCTTACACACTGCTGGTTGGAATGTAAAATGATGAAGCAACTTTGGAAAATATTTTGGCAGTTCCTTAAATTGTTAAATGCAGAGTTATCATATGACTCAGCAATTCCATTCCTAGATATATGTACAAGAGAAATAAAAACATAAGTCCATACAAAAAACTTGTATACAAATGTTCATAGCAGCATTATTCATAGTTTCCAAAAACTGGAAACAACCAAAAAACTTGTGCACAAATGTTCATAGTAGCATTATTCATGGTTTCCAAAAACTGGAAACAACCAAAATGTATAGCTAGTGATGAATGGATAAACAAAATGGTATAACCACATAACAGAATATTACATATCCACATAACAGCAATGAGAAGTGAAGTGCTGACAATTGCCATAACATGGAGGAATCATGAAAACATGTTAAGTGCAAGAAGCCAAGCATAAAGAGTATATATTGCATGATTCCTTATGATTCAGTATATACGGCTGCCATGTGCAAAGTACTATTCTTGGCCTTGAAGATTACTGAATGAGCACAATAAACTTGATCACTATCCTCTCAGGCTTTCATTCTAATGCATGCTGAGAAACATGATTGTGCACATAATTAATAAGATAGAATTAGAGTTATGCTATGTGATAAAGAAAGAGAGATAAGTGTAGGGGACTATGAGCTGGTCTGAGAGAGGGCAGACAAGGGTTCACTGAGGAAGTGACTCAGTTTTGTTCCCTGCTCTTTTTGTGCTTCACAATATATTGTAAATATCCCCCCATGATTAAAAACTCTGTACACATAATGTTCATGTCTTAGTAATATGCTGCTCATGGTAGTGTCTCAACATCCTCTGGATGATGGACAGTTAGCTTGATTCCATTTTCCCCATTCTGCATACTGATTCAACAAATATCTTTACATGATACCTTTGCCCAAATTCCTAATAAGAGTTTAAGGGTAAATTTCTACTAAAGTAATTGCTGAGGCAAAAGATAAGAGCTTTTTTTTTTTTTTTTAATTTTTTTTTGTTCAACGTTTATTTATTTTTGGGACAGAGAGAGAGACAGAGCATGAACGGGGGAGGGGCAGAGAGAGAGAGGGAGACACAGAATCGGAAACAGGCTCCAGGCTCTGAGCCATCAGCCCAGAGCCTGACGCGGGGCTCGAACTCCCGGACCGCGAGATCGTGACCTGGCTGAAGTCGGACGCTTAACCGACTGCGCCACCCAGGCGCCCCGATAAGAGCTTTTTAAAACTCTTCATATGTGCCACCAAAATGTTTTCCAGCAAGACTGTAGCTGTTCACACCATGGTGTTCTCACCACACTCCACAGTGTCAATCAGAAGGCTTTCTTCACTCTGTCCGGTGCTGGAGCCACCCAGCTCTATCATTCCAGCCCGTAACGCAGGGTTGAAAGGAGAACCTCTTCCCAAATGTCCTTAACAGGACACCACACTCATTCCAGGGTGAGAAAGCATGCATCTAATTGCCTGTCTTTCCCCTGCCAGCTTCCTAAGTGGAGCTCACACGGATCTCAATACATCTAGCCATCTTCAGTGTGACCCTGCCTGTCTCTCTTCTCATGTCTTCTTTGATGCTGTTGTTGTTCATTTATTAGCCCTATTATAAGTCATACAGTGATGTTACTGGTTTTAATACATAAAATTCACTCAAATTCTGCTACAACAGGGTTGGATCCAGACAGAATCAGCACATAGATAACTTGCTTTCAAAGCTGACTACCTTCATTTCTCTAGACCTAAAGAATGAGATCAGACCTTCAAATCTCAGATTTCTGCTCAATAGTTTTGCAGTCTTGGGATCATCTCTCTTAACCTCTCTGAGTTTCTGAAAATGTAGGTAGTCCCAATTTCATCAGAGCAAGGGCTAATTAAATCAGAAAGCATGTCCAAGTGCATTGCCTAAAAGCAAGTTCCCCTTTTAGTATTCTTTTTCCAGGTTCTTGTCATTCATGGAATGGAGCATCCACGTAGCCTCCCCAGGCCAGGCCCTGGGACTTGTACCCAGATGCACACTGGTTGTCACATGGCTGGCCGTAAGCTGCTGTGTCCACTAGGCACAAACAGTTTGATTCTTTGTGGACACACATAATCAATGCAGGCCATAGTCCCTGAGAAGTGTAACATCTTCTGGCACTAACCAGGTGGATGTGAAACCCTGAAGAACAGGTTCAGAAAAAGCCTTCAGAGGAGTCCTCAAGAGCTGTGGGGAGAGGAAGGGAGTGTCCTGGCTTTGAAGGGTGGGTTGGCTTGGGGAGGAATATGGGAGCAAGAGAAGAGAACAAAGGCCCCTCTTCTAGTTCTCTACTGGAGTTTTCTCCTTGGGACTTACCATGATAAAAAGTTACCTGTTTATCTTTGTTATTATCTCTTACCCAATAGAAAATATGCCCCATGATGGCAGAAATTTTTGTCTATTTTTCTCTCTGCTGAATTCCCACAGTGTGTAGAACATGGTCAAAATTTTTTGACATTCAGTTAGTATTTTTTCAGTGATTGAATGAAGAAGGCAGCTGAAGGGGCAGGAACAAAGACATGAATGTATATTTTTGGAGAGGAAAGATATGGTCTGGTGAGAGCAGAAGAGGAACTCACTGGCTCCAGAGCTTCAAGGGGCTGGCAGACCAGGGGCTTGGGTTGAGGTGCAGACCTCAGCTATGCCCTGAACCCCCTCGACCTGCACACATTCGCATAAATCATTGCTCCCATCTCAACTGACTCATTAGTCAGCAGAATTTTCCTATGGCATGTGTGGGCTGAGCCACCCACACCCTCAAGGGGAATAGTCTATTACTGCGATTGAGGGGCTGTGCCTCTGAGGCTCACATCCCATGCCATAAGGGATGGAGAATTCTATAGGGAACAGGGAGCCCTGAGGGTGATGCTTCTGACACGTGTCCAGATGTGAGTTCCCTGACAGGTGTATTGGGTGTACTATGTGTCTGGCTCAAATCCTCAATGCCAGGCTCATTGCTCTGCTGCACTGCCACGGTAGGAATGGAAATGCTAAGATGGCAACGGGAAATTTGGGGTAGCCAGATTTTCTCTCTTTGGTGCTGGAGTATTAACATTCTGAAGGCTTATTAAAAGGCATTCTAAAGACTTCAGTAGAGCATTTCTCCCAGTACATGTGTTGGCTCCCCTGCTGCCTGCCTGGGGAAATCTGTGGCAGACAGGAGCAACTCTATCTTGGGAACCCCTGCTAAGAGCTCCTTTGGAGAAAAGATGTCTCACATTCCAGGACTGAGCATGTTTGTACACTGACTGCCTTAGATTTGCCTCCCCCCCCACAGGACGTGCAGGGGGTGGAGGGAGAGTCCCTATATCATCAAACCATGAAATACAAACAGGCTGCATAAGCCAGGGGCTCTCAAGGGTCTAAGGGCCATGGGAACACGGGTGGAAAATTGTGTAAAACATTCTGGCATCTTCCAGAGGAAGACAGATGCTTTTGTGTTTTAGTATGTTATCAGATGAGGAGAAAGATGAGCACTAGTCATGCCCAGGAGACCCCAGCTGGAGAACAGGGGCATCCTCTTGTCTGGCTCTGTCAACTTTTTGTAAAAATGCCCCAACCATCCTGCCAGCCCTGACACAGCAGACCCGCAGGGCAGACTCTCAGGATCCCTGTGCAGTGGTCAACACTGGTCTCTGGAGAAACCCTCACCAGCCATGCCTCTTCATTCCCTGTCAGATTCTCCCTTGCCCCTCCCATGTCTCAGGGAACATGGTGCATATATGTCTCTCTCCCTTCCCCATGTCCTAACATCTCCATTCTTCCCAGGTCAGCTCAAATCCCTGCCCCATTTCTTTTCCTCTGGCCTTTCACTGTACTCCCTTTGCACAGCTCCTACATTACACTCTCCACCTGCCTGCATGGCTCTGGCACTCTCCCCTCCCCTTAGTGCCCCGCACACTTAGGAAGCATATACTTCATCCCCTGGTCTCTTAGATGTGCTAAGTATTCCATGTCTCCCCAACAAGGGTCCCTCCCTCCAGAGAAGCTCTGCCCTGAGCAGGTGGGGTTAAATGTCACTGGAAATCTGCCTCACCTCAAAGCCTCTTGGGAAGCATCTCCTTACCCCTACTGACTTACAGAGGATCTCTGCTGCCCTTACTCCAGGGGAGGGTGACCTCACCTGGCACAAGGAAGAAAGAATATTTGCCTTGCTGCCTCATGTTGGGGCCATAAGCCTGTGGGCTCACCCCACTTCCCACTGGGTTGACCTATGCTTGAGGTGTTGGATGTTAATATAAGATAAGGTAGTTGGAGAGGCAGGAGGGAGCTATGGGTTGTCAAGCTGGGGCAGCCAGGCTCCTACACCTTCCCAGAGAGATTTGAGCATGAGTATCAAGGTCCTGGAGAGACAGCTGCAGGCCTTGTAAGAAGGCAGTTCTAGCTGGCCTCCAGCATAGTAACCAGGCTGGGGTGGGGACGCTCAGAGAAACATGCAAGCTGCTTAGGACTTGTTCTTGGGGACACCTAAGAGGGATGCATGTCTCCCTCCCCAGTGCAATGTTGCCCAGGCTCTGGACAAGACAGATGTTGAGTACACAGCCCAACCCAATCCCCTGGAGTGACCCTCCAGTTGGGACAGGTCCACTCTCAGTGTCCTTAGCAAGTTACACTCACTTTCAAGGATTATTCAGAGTAGTTTGCAGTTTCCCAAGCCCCAGAATCCTCCATGGGCATAAGAGTTTGGCTCTCTCCTTGTCCATCTCCCCATCAGAATGAGCTTTTCCACAGGTCAAGAGACTTGAATGTCAACTCTGGGTAGGCAGGGCATAGGCCAGTGAAGACCACATTACTACTTACATGCTGGTCAAGTGAGTGGACAAGAGAAGTTCTGAACAAGAGACTCATGTCATGGAACTTCATTCTATAGATGAAGAGGCAGAGGTGAGCAGCCTCTTGTTTCACGTAGCACATATTTATTAGTGCTATTATTTAAAAATAAGCTTACCCTGTGACAGCAATTCAGCATCTAGGTACTTCTCATAGAAAGAAAAAAATGGAAAAACAACAACTTTCTAAGTGCAAGGACATTTATTGCAATATCATTTTTAATAATGAAAACAGTCAAAATATCCAAAAATATACAAGCAGTTGGATAAAAGACAAAGACCATGCATAAGGACCTACAAACCCTGTTATAGCAGGTTATTGACATGCAGAGCCTCACAGTCCATTGTCAAGTGTAAAGGACAGCTGTCGAGGAGTGTCAATGCAGGTTCTTACAGGAGCCACACCCAGGACTGCAGGAATGATTGAGGAAACACACACAACATTGAACACAAATGGCGGGCAGCCAGTGACATTCTGTATTTTTCAGGAGTGTTTGTTTGTTTGTTTGTTTTTAGTTTGAGTTTTTATTGGTGTGGTAATTAGAAAAATTATGCACTATTAAAAAACACAACAGCAAGTGAGAGAGAGCTAGATTTTTTCCCCAAGGTCCCCTATTAGTGGGAAAATCAAGACAGAAGCTTAGGACCATGACATTTCTGTCCAGTGCTTGTCCCATGGGTCCTACTGAGTCAGTCAGGGACTCAAAGCTTCCTTCCACCCCAGGTTTGAAGTCCCTTGTCCCTCTTGCCAAACCTCTTCTTAGCAGAAAGACAAGGAAGGGATTAACACTATTGTCACAAATTCCTGAGTGCCTTGTCATTACTGGATACCTACATTGAACGTGGTTAATCTTCTGTTCATCACATCTGAAAAACAAGTTTAAATTTTCCCAAGCTGAAACTCTCTATGCTTCACTGTTTGCCTTTTATGCACTTACTTTGCATCACACAGGTTTTGTACATTTCTGGCTGAGATCATTTCTGGGATATTCTTCCTTAATGGGCCTTGTTTCCCATTTTATTCACTAACTGGTTTTTATTAGTGCATAAGAAAGCTTTGGTTAGTGGGCATTGGTTGTGCAGCTGGCCAGATTTATGTGCTGTCTATCTGCTGGCATCCAGCCCATGATGGCTCCCAAGCCCAGCTGCACTTAAGAATCTCCTGGAAAGTTTGTTAGGAAAAGAGATCCCTGCACCCCACCCTTGGCAAATCTGCTTCAGTAGGTCTAGGGCAGGACTCCAAATCTTTAACGAGGGTGCTACACAATTCTGACAGTTGCAAACAGTTCCCAGGCAGGCATCAGGAACCACCTAGGCTCACTTTATTATCACCACTGCATCTCCCCTTTGTAGGCAACCTTCTCCTAGCTTGATCCAGATGTTGCTTTAAAATATATCTCCAGGTGGATCTCTTTTGATTGATTTTGTTTGGCCCTTGGTGATGCCTTTTGATCTCAACATTGATGTCTTTATTCAGTTCAGGGGAAATGCTCCACTAATACTCAATTATTGTAGTCATAATCACCTACATGCACCCCACGGAACTCCCTGGTTCATCATCATCATCATCACCTTTTCCCCTTAGTCCTGGAAGAATTTCAGTAATTTGTCTTCTAATTCACTGGTTTGGTTTTGTTCTTATAGCTACTCTAGTATTCATGGTCTACAATACATTTTTCAAATAAATTGCAGTTGACCCTTCAACAACGCAGGGGTTAGGAACACCAACCCTTGCACAGTGGAAATATGCAAGGTTTTTTTTTTTAGTTTATTTACTTGTTTTGAGCAAGAGAGACAACGTGAGTGGGGAGGGGCAGAGAGAGAGGGAGGCAGAGAATCCCTAGCAGGGTCCGTGCTGTCAGCGCAAAGCCCAACTCGGGGCTCAAACTCACAAACCTTGAGGTCATGACCCAAGCCAAAATAAGGAATCAGATGCTTAACTGACTGAGCCACCCAGGCACCCCAGAAATTCGCATACAACTTTTGACTCCCAAAAAACTTAACTACTAATAACCTACTGTTGACCAGAAGCCTTACCAATAATATAAACATTTGATTAACATATATCTTGTATATCATATGTATTATATAGTGTATTCTTACAATAATAAATAACTTTCCTTATTTTTTTTTTTGGAATTTCTAAACCATGCAGTTCCTTCCACAAGTTTTTCAGAGTGTTGCAAACCTCTAAATTTTTTTCCAATATATTTATTGAAAAAAACCCATGTATGAGTGGACCCATGCGGTTCAAACCCATGTTTTTCAAGGGTCAACTGTAATTGTATTTTCATCTAACAATAGCTGCATTTTCATTATGCCATGGTCTCTCAAATGGAGATTTCCTACATGTTATTCTGCTTTTTGTTTTGTTTTGTTTTGTTTTGTGGGAAGGATAAGGCCTTGGCATCTGAGGAGAATATTCTCTATTAACTCTTAAAGTTGAAACTTGTATTTCAATGATGGGGTCTTTTTCTATTTTCTGTGATTTTGTCCATTTATTCATTCTCAGAGGGTCTTGGGGACTCTATGTTTATCCAGTAATACTAAAGGGTTGATTTGGGTTGTTTCAAAAAGTTCTAGGTTCTTTAAAGATCTTTTGGGATCAGACAAAAAGAAGGAAAAGTTAATGTATGTCGGCGTTTAGAGACAGATGTAGGGGAAAATTCTAACTCTGGCATTTTCTAGTTGTATGATATTGTATACATAGCCTAACATTTTTTCTTTCATGTTCAGATACATACAGATAACTGTATCATGGGATCATGGGATCGACTTAGGTGAAATAATGCCTATAAAACACATAACACTATTCCTGACTCCAAGTAGATAATCAGTAATTGATGCAGGCTGTCATGGGTCATTGTTGATGTTGCTATTACTTGCTTCCTGTTTTCTGACTCCCTTGCAACTTGTTTCTGCATGCAGGTACAGTTCAGACCAGAGGAGGGGCCTAAGTTCCACCCTTGCACTTTCTACAACATCCCTTACCTTCCCAGGTGTACATTTGGGAGAAGGCGGGGCATAGTGTTAGTGCCAAGGAGAACTAGTGGCAACAAAGAGAGAGTCTAACCAAGAAACAGAGTCTTAGAGAACAAACTAATGGTTACCAGAGGGGAGGTGGGTGGGGACATGGGTGAAATAGACGATAGGGATTAAGGAGTACACTTATGATGAGAGCCGAGTGTTGTATGGAAGTGTTGAATCACTAAATTTTCCACCTGAAACTAATATAAGACTGTATGTTAACTAACTGGAATTTAAACAAAAACTTTAAAAATATATATTTCGGTGAATTTCTATTTCTATTCCTATTTCTATTTCACCACCACAATATTTTCCCTAAATTTAGCAGCTTATACTGATGACAAAAAACATGCTCTTCCAAGCAGATGGTCTCTTTCACCACTCCCTACACACAGGGCTTTAGCTCTGTTTGGGGCCTGATAACCCATGTGTCTTCTGGCCCCCTGAGATGAGGTGCAGAGGATATGGCAGCTTTAGGACCTGTGCTGAGGAGGTGTAAGGCCAACCCCTGCCTTTTCATTGTCTGTCCTGCTGCATTTTCGTGTGATCAAAAGTGACCTCAGCATCTTTCCTCCTCGTGTGGAATTTAACTGCCTGGCTGTGATTTTATATAGTGTAAAATTAAGATGCTGGGCCTCTCATCATGCAAGAAAAAAAATCCAGTTCCTCACCTGTGTGGAGAGCATGGCTCCAACTGATATGTTAATGCAAGAGGATGCAGTCCTGAAGCATGGCAGGTGCTTCTAAATATACACTATATGTGGCCCAGTTCTGACTCCTGGAGGCTTTGACATCAAATAAAATGGGATAAGGATTGAAGAGGGAAGCCAGATAACAGATCTTCTCTCCAACAAAAGGGGAGAAGTCAGTAAAATGTTACAGCTTCCAAACAAGGGAAAGGGCACATCATTCCATTGCTTGTAAAGGGGAAACCAGTTTCAAAAAATTAGTCTTCTAGCTCAGTAAGACTCTTACTTTTCCTCAAAGCCAGAGACAAAACTGGACAAAGAAGTTAAAAAAAATTCCAGGAGTTCTCCCAGTGCCCCCAGATTTGGAGAGAAGGTGATTATGGGGTAAATGGGCTAACATGGAAAATACAGGCCAACCCTAGGCAGGGGAGGGGAACCCACCTGTCTTCCTTCTGGCTCTCAGAGAGGCAGAAAGAACTCTGAAGTTCCCTTTAACTAAGGGCTGCCAACTGAATGCCCCAAGAATATGGCACCATGGGAACAGGGCAAAAGAACAAAAATATATAAACTGTAATTCAGCCCCGGAACTGAGACTCTGAGAAAAAGGCAGTTCATGTCAGAAAAGCCAAAAAGGCTATCAAGGAAAGTTTGTCCAATGATAGTAAAGCAAATGGAGTTAAGGGTGAGCCAGAGAGAGAGAAATGACATGGCAAGTAGGCAAATGTAGTTCAGAAGTTATGAAACGGGAGGAGAGCATATAGCATGCAAAGAATGGATGAAGAAGGTAGACTGAGTGAAAATAAAGCCTGAAGACAAAAAGAATATGCCTGTGAGTCCTTCACACTAGAAAAAGACTACATAAAAATATAAATGAGTTAAAAGATGAAATTAAAACGCAGAGAAGGTTTTGAAGAGAACTCTTACAAAACTGAGTTCCAAAGCAACATCATTAACAAAGCTAACAAATTAACAGAAACGTCAAGGAACAAGCTAGACAGTCAGTTATGGCCATGGAGGAGGGTGCGTTTGAGGTGACCTGCACATTAAACCAACCAGAGAAAGGAGGCAGAAATGGAGGGCACACAGAGGAGAGCCAAGACATGGTGAACCGGTGCTCCTGAAGTGGAAACGCCACCAAAGGGGCAGGGTATTTCTTCAAAAATATAACAGAAGAGAGTTTTCATGAACAAACACGGACTGAAACCAATCTGAAAGGTGAACCACATTCCAGGAAACATTAGTACAGAATAAATGCCATTGAAATATTTCCTGGCTGAGTCAATAAACATGAAGGGCAAATGCTCATTTGAAGCATTCAGGTATCTGAAGCAAGGGAGAGAGCTTGCCAGGGCCGGGGCAGATGGCTCAGACTGTTCTCGGGCTGCTCCACAGCAGCAGCCAGAGTTAAAAGACGTGGGATGCGAGAAAGTTCCAAGAGCAATATAATGTTACTTAGGAATATTATACCCAGCCACACTGGTTCACAGGGATAACCGTCCCAGGTAAAATTACCAAAAATTGGCTGTATCCATGACACACTAAAAGAAAAATCTCATCCCATTAGCATGAACAAAAAAGGGATATGTAGGTCCAGACAACACCTAAAACCAGAGAACAAATGGTGACAGTGGCATATTTTCTGTCATGTATTTCACAACCCACAATAACAGAAAAGTGAGTGGGGGTGGGGAAAGAAACCAACAACCCAGGATGTAGTGTGTAGACTAAAAAGTTCCAAGGGAAAGAAAGTGTCATTTACCCCCCGGCAAGTTTCCCTTTGGTTGTCAAGGCCACAGACAATCTTGGGCTGGCAGGAATCTCAGAATCCAGTGTCTCAGAGACCTTGGTAGCAGACAAGGGAGGGAAGGTTGCTCAGTGATAAAATCCAGTCAGGCAAGCAGATAAAGCAAAGGAAAAGCCTAGCCAGGGAGTGAGAGGTGATATGAAAAGGACTCAGAGTATCAAATCCACTTAATATAGAAGATTTAACAACAGTGGGAACAGTGCTGTATAATAGAAGGCAAATGCCATTCACCTTGCAAACATCACCAACACAAATCCAGAGAAATGAAGGCAGAAAGGATAAGAATGCTAATTTCCTCACCATTTTGCGTAGAGAATAATTAACATTTTCTGAAATTGAAGCATGGAGTTAAAACACAAAGACGCCAACCTCTTAATGTTTTTCATATTCTTGATCTTAAAGGGCTCTTTTACAAAATAATACCTCTTTTGGAAGGCAACATTTATTTGAAGATCCCAGTTCCTTTCATTTAAATATTATTCATTTTCTTCTCTTAAGTTGAAGGAAAATTTACTAAAATACTTTTATATTGGAAATAGTAGATGTCCCTAATCCCATTTTTATTGAGAGATATTTCTTTGTTTTTCTATATGCTCACCTTTTAGAGTCAAAGTGGGGAAAGAGATGTCTGAGGTGACGGTCACCCAACACTGAAATGGTTGTTGCTTAGCAGTTGAATCTGGGGTAGTTTTATTTATTTTTTTATTTTTTTTATTTTTGGTATTGGTTCCATGCTTTATAATCAATAGACTTCATCTTTACTAAATCCATACATTTTGAGAAAATGAATAAAAAGAAATAAAATGCTTAAAAATGAAGACAGATACAATTTTCTATAATATATAGTTTTTGGGTTTTTTTAGATTTTCCAAAAAAGTGTTAAGAGTGTCCTGGTGGGTAAAGGAAGAGTTTATTTCTCCCATGTCTGAAGCAGTCAGTTGTGGAGTGGCTAAGTGGCTCAGCCACATGTCCATGGCCCGGGGCTGGCTGCAGGTGACTTAGAGTGACCTGGCTGGGGTGACAGTGGAGGCTCTGCTCCACCTGTCCCCTACCCTGCAGGTACCCCATCCAGGCATGCTCTCATGGCAGAGGCAGCAGCACCAAGTTACAAAAGCCTAGTCACACAAGTGCTTCTTCATGCCTCTGCTTGCAACAAGTCTAACACCATCCAGGCCAACAAGGTCAAGTGGTGGAGAAATAGAGTTTGCCTGTTTAGCTAGAGGAAACCACAAAAGGCACAGAGTAAAATTCATATACATAGGGAGTGGTGACAAGTTAGTTTCAGCATAATGTGGCCAGGCTGCTTCTGTTCAGTTTTCCCATTGAAATCAACAAGCCAGCTGGTTTTAGACCCTACACACTTCTTCCAGTAGAACCCCTTCATAATGAGGGGGAATCCCAATGCCTTCCTCATCCATTTAACCAGGAGCGGGAAGTACAGAGATTTTTATTTCAGAAAGCTTAGCTAGAAGCTACCAGTTTCATTGGTCCAGGAAAATAATTAGAGATGATACATTTCCAGAAGCAGTGACCCCAGGTTCAGGCAAAGAACAATGCAAAGACTCCAGGGAAAAGATTTTGGCTCCAAATAAAGAAAGCCCTGGCAAACCCTAATGCAGATAATGGGACATGGTCCCCTCATGGCTGGTTGTGAAGGTGTGTGCATCAGAGAGCTGAGGGAGAAGCAGGGATAGGGCTCCAGATGGGATTGCCATTTCAAGGTCACAACATAGATATTTCAGTCCCTGAATAACTTGATGACTGCTCTGAAACCATGTGTCAGCAAACTAGTAGGGAACTGGGTGCAAAAGTGAATTACTAAATTGTGCAACTTTAGATAATAAAGGTCACTCCTTCAGGATGCAGATATCAGGGACAGGTTGTCTGAAACATCCTTACATTTCTGACCATCACATGTAAATTAGGTCCTAGAAGACAGAAAGAATTTCAGGGACTCCTGGGTGGCTCAGCCGGTTAAGTGTCCCACTGCACCTCAGGTCATGATCTCTCAGTCGGTGAGTTTAAGCCCTGCATGGGGCTCTATGCTGACAGATCAGAGCCTGGAGCCTGCTTCAGATTCTGTGTCTCCCTCTCTCTGCTCCTCCCCTACTCACTCTCTGTCTCTTTCCCCTCTCAAAAATAAATAAAAATTAAAAAAAAAATTCGGACACAGGGCAATATGTCAGTCCATTCACACACACACACACACACACACACACACACACACAATTTTGCACTGAGTTTTATTCCCAGTTTTATTACTTATCTGCCACAAGTCACCTAACTTTTCTGAACTTCAGTGTCATAATCCATAAAATGGGCACAATGCAATAACATAAAAATCATTTTACAGGGTCATTCCAAAATTCAAATGAGATGCTGTTTTTAAACTGTCTAGCATATGGTTAGCCCCCAATTGATGGCAGCTACAATGATTATTAATAAGTAGATACCAAGGTTAAGAGGAAGGTCAAGGCAAAGATGGGAAAGCAATGTGTGTTGTCAACCAAGAAAGACTTCACTGAAAATTTGGGCAATTAGAAGTGTGCTATTCAAGATACACAGACAGATTTCATGCAGAAACCCAAATTGTGTAAGACAAAGAGGGGGCAAAGTACAGGGGAAAGGTCATGAGTGCAGTTCTCAATTAGGCCTCCTATGCAAAACAGGGATTGAAACTAGGTTAACTGGGATTGGTTGGATTAATATGCAAATGAGGGATTGAGGCTTGTTAAACCTCATTGTCCCCTTTCCTAGTGAAGAATGCTGATGATTCAGGTGTCATGGTGATGAAGAAGTTTCGTCCAGGCTGAGGGCAGCTGGCAAAAAGTTTTTTAAAAAGTCCACGGTTTCTCCTATGAAGACATGCATAAATCCCCCCTCCCTTATGCCCTCCTGACTCCTATTTTAAAAAGAGACACTCTTAGCTAGGTTTGTTTGCTCCATTTTAAAATCTCCTTTTACAATGCTAATACAGCCTCATTTGGGATTCACTACTCGCTTGGACTACGTTTTCTCAGTGTCTCCATGTGCTTGTTCTCAGGGAAGCTAACTGGAGTTGTCTCTGCCTTCCTCTTCAACCTCTGTTACATTCAGATGCATTTAAAGGACAATTAAGCCATGACAACTCACTGATGAATAACTATGCTTTCTGCTAATCTTGTCACGTTGGGCACTGGCTGGAGACACAATTAATACAACATGGCTGAACAGCTTACACATTACTAAATTGCCCAGCGAAGGTGACAGGGCTGGGTGAACTGCACCTTCATTTTCCACCTTGCTGGGGCTTTCCCAGGGAAAGTGTGGGCCCCAGTGTCCTCATGCATCCACTCTGTGTCACAAGAGCTGAGACTCATACTTGGGCTCAGTCCTCATGCCACGCAGTCTCCACACCTGGGTCATTAGCTCCTGGGTAGAAACGATTTATAGGAGGCTTTCTAAGATGATGTGTCAGGGCTCAAGGTCAATGAAAGAAACAGTGTAGCTTAATAATACGCTGCACCGTGAGATTCACCCTCAACCTCAAAAAGAACTTGTCTTCTGCAATAATAATAGGTTCCAATGGTTGGTGCTTTACCTGGGTTATCTCAGACCACCCTCATAACAGCCTGGGCACAGATGCTCCCACAGAGGGCTCATGCCTGCCAGCTAAGCAGGGTACAACTCCCAGACCCTTTCTGTACACACACACACACACACACACACACCTATTTATATGAGGATTTATCATTTTAAATGTCATTGTAAAATTTCAGAACAACACCTATATTATGCACTTTCCTCAGAAACACTGTCAGTTCACACGGGTCTGTGTCATTCTGTTTAACATCTGCATCACACTCTAGAGTAGATGCTATATTGCTTCAAATTTCCCCTTTATAAAAAACTCTGGAATAAGCAAGCATCTTTGTGCATATATATTTATGTGCATATAAAAGGTTTTTTTTTAAGGCTAAATCCTAGAAGTGAAATTTCTTCATCAAAGGGCATATACACTTACATTTGAACAGATTGACAACTGCATTTCCCAGAAGCTTCACCACCCTGCATGTAACAATGTCTGTTTCTCCACATTCTTGCCAACAGTGGATATTATTAGTCTTTTTAAATTTTGCAAAATAGAGCAATATAGTGTTATTGTTTATAAAAATATAAAATATAAAATATAGTGTTATGGTTTAAATGGACATTCCCCTTCAGGTTGGGCATCTTTTCATATGTTGTCCTTAAACTGTGAATTTTCTATTAATATCCTTTGCCCATGTTTCTTTTCAATTATTTGCATTTTCCTTATTGATTCCTTTATATACTTATAAATAGCAATCTCTAACCTGCTAAATATTGTTTTTCATAAGTTTGTCACTTGTCAATTTATTAATGGCTCTTTTTTTCTTTTCTAGAAGTTATAATTAGTTTCTGGTCAAATTCTCTGTAAATGTTTTATAAATTACACATTGCTCTCCAAAAAAGATTTTATATAGTCTCTTAATTTTTTCACTAATATGTGTATTTTAAAAGATAATTCCTTAGGGGCACCTGGGTGGCTCAGTTGGTTAAGCATCCAACTCCTGATTTCAGCTCAGGTCATGACCTTGGTTCATGAGTTCGAGTCCTGCTTCGGGCACTGCACTGACAGTGATGAGTCTGCTTAGGACTCTCTCCCTCTCTCTCTACCTCTTCCCTGCTTGCTCTGTCTCTCTCTTAAAATAAATAAACATTAAAAATAGATTATAAAAAGTAGCTCTTTAATACAATTGATTTATTTATTGCATGGCATGAGTTGAATGTTTCCAAATATGTAGTCAATTGCTCCAACAGCATTTATTAAAATGCCATATTTCCCCACTGATTTGAAGGTCTACTTTAATCACAGATGCAGTTACAGACTACCACAAATCTTTGAATCTATAGTAAAATTTACTATTCTATTCAATTAATCTGTTGGATGAGCCTTGTACATGTATCATAATGTTGCAATAATTTGTGAGTTTAACATAGACCATCTATAACTTATTAATCTTCTACATCAAATGTCCTATTGGTTATTCTTGTGCATTTTCTCTTCCATTTGAATTTCCATGAAAAATATGAAAAGTGAAATGAAAATTTCACTGTTAGTTAATGGGTACAAAAAAATGAAATTTTTTTTCTGTTCTGCAAGTTAATGGAAAAGGAGATAACATATATAAGTATTGAAATTTTCATTTAGATACATAGTGTCTATTTAGATCTCCTTTAATGACATAAATTTATGTTTTATAATTTTGTACTTTTCTTGTTATAAGTCTTGCATTGTTCTTATAAGGTTTATACCTAATTATTTTGTTTTATGCTGTGGAATGCATGGATATTTTTTCATTTTATTTTTCTAATGGGCTACTGCTGATATCGAGGAAAGTACCACATTCTTGTACATTCATTTGCATTTTGCTGGTTTATAAAATTCTTTTATTTATTCTTTCTTGGATATCTTTAGATATGTGCAAATGTTTCCTCTTTCTAACACCATCATTCATTTTAAAACACTTTGTAATTTGTTGTTTAGCTATGTCCAACCTAATGATGATAGTGGGAAATCTGGTTCCATTCCTGCCCTTAATGCAGTACATGTAAGGTAATGCTTGCTGTATGTTTCTGATAAGTGTCCTTTATTGAAGAATTGTGTTCCTATCCCTAGCCTATTGAATGATTTTTTAAAATTAGAAATGAGAACTGAATTTTATCAAATATTTAGCCAAAAATACAGATGATCAAATGACTTATTTCTCTGTTAACGGTTTATGTGATGAATTATCTAAAAATTATTCTTGATATAAGACAATCCATTAATCATGAGGATACTAATACCTAACTTTAATTTACCGTTTATTATGTGCCAGGTACTATTATAAATACTGTATTAGAAATACCAGGTTTCATCTTATGTATTTCCCAATTATGATACATTATATTTTTAATGAGGTGCTGGATATAGTTTGTTTATACAGTACTGGGGACTCTTGCCCCTATGTCCTGAAGTGATTGGGTATGGTTTTGGTTTTGGGTTTGGTTTCTCACCATTCGCATCTGGGGAATTTTTCAGCCTCATAGAATAGAGAAACTTCTTAATATTTTCTATTCTCTATGCTCTATGACTTTTTGTTAATATACACTTTGTCTTTTTATTCAAGGTTTGGCTTTTTAAATCCCCTATAATCTGCTCCAGACATGTTGAAATTTTTAGAGGTACATTTTTTTACTGCTTTAAACTTTTCTATTATTGATTTTCTGTTGTTTCTAAGTTCATTTTTGGTTGTTACATACTGCTGAGAAACCATTTATTTTATCCGTATTTTCTTTTTATTTCAGCTCTCTTGAGGTATAGTTGACAAATGAAAATTACATGAGTTTAAGGTGTAAAACATGTACAATGTGATGATAAATTGACATGACTGATAAATTATAAAAGAATCACAAATATCAGATTAATTAACACATCCATCATCTGACATAAACTTTTGTGTTTGTATATGAAAATTCTTAAGATCTACTCTCAGCAAATATCAAGTATGCAATACAGTATTATTAACTATAGTCATTATGCTATACATTAGATCCCCAGAATTTATTCATCTTTTAACTGGAAGTTTGTACCTGTTAACTAACATTCCCCATTTCCCCAAGCCCCAGCCCCTGGATTCCACTATTCTACTTTCTGGTTCTGTGAGTTCAGCTTTTTGGATTCCACATATAAGTGAAATCATGCCGTATTTACCTTTCTGTATCTGGCTTATTTCACTTAGCATAATGGCCTCCATCCAGGATGCCAATAATAGGATTTCCTTCCTTTTTAAGATTGAATAATCTGCCACTATATGTAAACGTTATCAATTTATACATTCATTAACCAGCAGACACTTAGGTTGCTTCCATGTCTTGGCTGCAAAGAACATGGGAGTGCTGAGATCTCTTGGAGATACCAATCTCATTACCTTTGCATATATACACAGAAGTGGGATTCTTAGGTCATTGTACTTCTATTTTTAATTTGTTGAGAAACCTCCATACTGTTTTTCTTAGTGGCTGCACCAATTTACATTTCTACCAGGAGTGCACAGGGTTTCTCTTTCTCCACATCATTGTCAGCACTTGTTATCTTTTGACTTTTTGGTGTAAATATAGTGATTCAACAATTCTACACATTACTCAGCACTCATCATGAAAAGTGTACTCTTAATCCCCTTCCCCTAGTTTCCCCATCCCCCACCCACCTCCCCTCTGGTAACCATCAGTTTGTTCTCTATAGTTTAGAGTCTGTTTCTTGGTTTGTCTCTCTTTTTTCTCCTTTGCTCACTTATTTTGTTTTTCAAATTCCACATATGAGTGAAACCATATGGTATTTGTTTTTCTCTGACTGACTTATTTCTCTTAGCATAATATTCTCTAGCTCCATTCATGTTGTTGCAAATGGCAAGCTTCCATTCTTTTTTATGGTTGAGTAATATTTCATTGTATATATAAATCACATCTTCTTTATCCATTCATCAGTTGATGGATACTTTGGCTGTTTCCATACTTTGACAATTGTAAATAATGCTTCTATAAACATAGGGGTGCATGTATCCCTTTGAATTAGGGTATTTGTATTTTGGGGACAAATACCCAGCAGTGTCATTACTGGATCTTAGGGTAGTTCTATTTTTAATTTTTTGAGGAACCTCCATATTGTTTTCCAGAGTGGCTGCACCAGCTTACATTGCAGCCAACAATGGATGAGCGTTCCTCTTACTCTACATCCTCACCAACACTGTTGTTTCTTGTGTTGTTGATTTTAGCCTTTCTGACAGGAGTGAGGTGACATTTCATTGTGGTTTTGCTTTGCATTTCCCTGATGATGAGTGCTGTTGAGCATCTTTTCATGTACCTGTTGGTCATTTGTATGTGTTTCTTGGAGAAATGTCTATACAGATCCTTTGTCCATTTCAAGTTATTTGGGGTTTTTTGGTTTTGAAGATTTGTTTGGGTTTTAGCGGTTTTTTTGTTTGTTTGATTTGGGTTTTTTTGCTATTAAGTTGTATGTGTTCCTTATATATTTTGGACATTAGCCCTTTATCAGATATGTTTTGCAGATATTTTCTCCCATTCCATAGATTGTTTTTTCATTTGGTTGATTACTTCTTTGCTGTGCAACATCTTTTTAGTTTGATGTGGCCCTGTTTATTTTTGCTTTTGCTGTTTGTGTTTTGGTGCGAATTCCAAAAAAAAAAAAACAAAAAACATTTCCAAGATTGATCTCAAGGAGCTTTTCCCCACGTTTTCTTTTTGAAGTCAGTTTCAGGTCTTACACTTAAGTGTTTAATTCATATCTAGATTAATTTTTCTGTGTGGTATGAAATAGGCATCCAGCTTCATTCTTTTGCATGTGGATATCCAGTTTTCCCAGCATCATTTTTTGAAGAGACTATCCTTTCCCTGTTATGTGTTCTTGGCCCCTCGTTAAAGATTAATTGACTGTACATATATAGATTTATTTCTGGGCTCTCTATTTTGTTCCACTGGCCTATCTGTATCTATGTATAAGGATTTACATGTCTCAAATATTAAGTTGACTTATTTCTGTATTTCTTATTTTCTAATCAATACAGGGAAGGCTGTATCTTTCATCTGAACTCTACTTTAGTTATATCTAGAAATTTTTGTGTGTATGAAATATATTCTAATTTGGTTTGTAACTTTAGTTTTGATGTCTTCCTTAACACAAGACTAGATATATTTTACACATTTTCTGTGGTTAATTTTTAATTTATTAAATTATAGTAAAACAAGATGGTCTGTCTGCATGAGTTCTGATTTTTGGTAACTGAGATTTTTAGCATTAAGTTTTACAATATGTGCAGTTTTGTGAATGGTCTCTGGACTTAGAAAAGAATGTAAATTTTTATGGGGTACAATTATATATTTGTTCACACTCTATTCACACAAACAGAAAGATGACAATATTTATTTTATTTTTTAAATTTCCAACTTCCTTCATTATTTTTGTCTGTTTATTTCTGTGTGAAATATATTGTCATGCCTTATAATTATGGATTTATAGTTTGTGTTTCTATCTGGTTTTGCTGTGTCTTGAAGC
This sequence comes from Prionailurus bengalensis, assembly GCF_016509475.1. Taxonomy (NCBI): domain Eukaryota; kingdom Metazoa; phylum Chordata; class Mammalia; order Carnivora; family Felidae; genus Prionailurus; species Prionailurus bengalensis. The sequence goes on from NC_057345.1 coordinate 110,695,467, forward strand.
TATGCTTTTCATGCGTAAATTGCTGACTCTCATTTCTTCTTATAGAATTACTAGTTTCACCCTGGGGTAGGACATGATGGAACACAGTTTCTTGGTTGCTTCTGTGAGTTTTTGTCTGTTAGCAGCTGTGGAAGCTATGGCTTGGCTCACTGCTCCAACCCTTGCTACTTCCTGCCCAGAGAGAGTAGAGAGATCTATTTCACACTTAAGAATTTCAATCATTTTTTGTCTGACATTAATATTGTTACACCACATTAATTTATGTTAATATTTCCCTGCTACGGTTTTTCTAATTTATTATTTCCAACTTTTGTCATGTTCTTTTATTTTAGGTATATTACTAGTAAACTTCAGTCTGATAGTCTTTATCATTTCATAGAGAATCTACCTTATTCACATTAATAATGATAGTCCATGTGTTTATATTTATTCTTGTCATTTTATGTTTTCTATTCAATAAGGTTTTTTTCTTGTTGTAGTTTTTCCATTTTTCTTTCCTGCCTTTGTTGAATTGATTACATTTTGTTTGTCAGTTTTTTCTTCTTATAAATCAGAATTTATTCTCCATTTTCTCATGGTTGGACAAATTTCTGACAATATATGTATTGTTCTATTGTTTTCTGAAGAAAACCAACCTCTTTAATTCTGTATGTGGAATTAACTTTAAAGTCAATATTATTTTATACTCAACTCTATTTTAATAGTTTCTTTGTTTAACACTCTTTCTTAATTGCCATTTCTCTTTCTAAGATACTAAAAGAAACTACTGTTTTTTTTTCTATTCTCTTCACAACCCTCTGACACCAAAGGTGTGGATTTTCCACCAAGCAATTGTCCAATTCTCAGCAGAATTGACTTGTGCCCCAGACCAGGTATCCCACAATTTAACCCAATTCTGACACAGACCATCTGGAGATAGAGAAGATCCCTCAGGTTAAGGACTCAGTTCCACAGGCTTCCCCCTCCTCCAGATGTCAACCACAAATCCAGGTTATCACCTATGCTTGTGACCAACCAGCTATAAATAAAGGATTCCCATGACCCCCTCCTCAGGTTCCATAATTTCCTAAAATATTTCACAGAACCCAGGGAAACAGTATATTTACTATTATCAATTTATTATAAAAGGATACAGTCAAATGGAAGAGATGTATATGACAAGGTTTGGGGGAGGAAGTTCTGGACACACCACTACCCCAACACATAGATACATTCACCAACCCAAAAGTTCTTCAAACCCCTTTGGTCTGAATTTTTATTCATGCTTCATAATGTAGGCAAGATTGATTAAAGCCTCAAGCCTCTCTCTACTTTCTGGGGTAGGGACAGGGAGGGGTGGGACCTTCCAATCACTTGATTGGCTCCCCTAGCAAGCATCCCATCCTTGGTGTCTTTCCAAATGTACCTCATTGGGTGCCTGGGTGGCTTCGTTGGTTGAGTGTCCGACTTTAGCTCAGATCATGATTTCACGGTTCATGAGTTCAAGCCCCAAATGGGGTTTGCTGCTGTCAGCCTGTCAGTGCAGAGCCTGCTTTGTTTTGCATCCTCTGTCTTCCTATCTCTGCCCCTCCCCCACTTGTGCCTTTCCCCCCCAAAAAATAAATATTTTTTAAAAAGAAAAAACAAAATAAAAAAAAGAAACAAAAGTCACATCATTAACATAAATTCAGTTGTGGTTGATAGGGGCTTGTTATGAAAAAAGATGTTCCTTCACCTTTATCACCCCAGAGCCTGATTTGCTATGGTCATTTTCTCCCTCTAACTCAAGAAATGTTTGGCTGGCATACTCTTAAGAGGGTCTACTCACTAAGAATATAGTTCCAAAAAGAGCAGAAGCAAATAATGCTGTTTTATACTCAAGTTCCAAAATGCCACCACAGTCAATTCACAACACAGAAGTTCTGGCCCTAAGTTTGCACGGGTTCCCTTCCCACACCCTTCCTACACAGCTGCTGTGTCTGTGCGTATTCACGTCTGCCAGGTACTTGCACTCTGGCTTTGCAGATGTTGTCAGTTTGAAGTGTTTGAATAAGAGTGATGCCCACAGCACAAGTTCAATTTCTATCAGCTTCATATCAATTTCATATCAGCTGATCATATCAGCTATCAATTCCATATCAGCTGATCACAGATCTTGATAAAGGGACCCCTATTGGGGTGACCTCTTCTACAATTACTCCACTCCATTACTATATACCCTTTGAGACCAGACCCATCAGAGGCACCATGAGGTAGACCAAGGCAGCTTTCCTTCTGGTTGGTTATGTGGAAAAAGTTAAAATGCTATTGCAATATTAAGTTTTTTGCTTAGGCTGATGGCTAAGTTGTCCATCATACTGATGAGGCTACTCTCCTAACTCCAAATATCCTGTCCTTCCATGCCATGACCAGATATTTCCTCTTCTCAGAGTGCCTTGGTCCTTCCTGCCAAGCCACACAGATTCTCCCCAGACTTCTACGAGCAGCCAATGTCATGCTCATTCATGAAGTCTTCTGGAAATGACCCTGCACATAGTCACTTGTCTGAATTCCTGAAATAGTCACCTAATTTTTTAAAAAATGCCTGCCTACTTAACTCATGTTTAAATCTCTGCCACTAAAGAGTAAGCTCCCTGAAAGCAAGGACACTGTCAATTGCCTTTTTTCTACATATTCAGCATCAAGCATGACTCCAGGTGAGGAATAGGCTTCAGTATGTTTTGCATAGGGATACAAATACCCTGATGCAGAGAACAAATTCAAGAGCTGAACAGGTGTAGAAATGTGGGGTTAGCATCAGAGTCTCTATGTCAAAGTCAAGAGTCCAATGCTAAAGTCAAATCCAGGAGATACACAAGCCTAGATACAAGAGAGTTTGGCAAAGGGTAGTCTGGAAAACCGCTTCCTCATGCCTCCATGTAAACTGTCTACTGTGCCTAAAGATCTCACACAGAGGAGCCCTGAACCACTTTGCTGGCCTTTGCAGCTCTCACCATTGAAGTTCCCATTCCTATTTGGTTCACCCCTGTGTATTTGCTCATTACAGGAGCAAACGTTGTTAACATGTTCCCCTATCATTGTGCCCAGAGATACCACATCCATATTGGCTTAACACGTGCATGTAACTGGCACATCTCCTCAGTTCTTGCAGCTCCATTCCCAAAACCAGTCAGATTATCAAAAGACCAACACCACAGCCCCTTGCATTTACTACCAACAAGTGCTTATTACATCGCTTGCTGACCTCCAGTTTGTGAGCAAGAAGAAGGCACCGAATCACTGTGTCTTTTTTTTCTCTTTACATCCCAAGAGCATGGCATGATGGTGTCCAGCCCAATACCTGGGAAAGCACCTCACTCATTTATCAACATTAAATATCTGCTCAATGGAAAGATGGAGTCTGGTATAATTCTTATTCTCAAAATAAATTTTGAATTTTCTAGCCCACTTTTATGTACAGAAAATTCTTCAATAATCCCTTCACCTGGGCCCACCAATATCTGTCAAGCCTCACTGACTTGCTTCTATCAGACCTTCTTTCCCAAACTGAAGATGAGTCCATGGGGAGAACATCTTAGAGACAGAAAGGGGAAGAGCACCCAGAGACAGAGACGGCAAGGGAGTGGTCAGAGGAGCCAAGGAAACTGGAAAGCATGTGAGTCCTGGTGTACAGACAAGAAAGGATTACCAAAGGCAAGGTGCCCATCAGCCATTTCAGGGGAACAATGGGTTTAATAATGGGGGAGTCACTGACATCCTCTAAAAAACAGTGTTGGTAGAAGTTGGAGACAGGTTTCTTCTTGCAAAAGAATGAGCTGTGGCTGGCTGATGAAAAGCAGAATAAAAAGATAACATGTTCAAGAGCTGAAATAAAGGTAAGAATAGAATTATGGCACAATGTTGAAGAGGAAATAGGACGTGTAATAAAATGAAATGGCAAATGTACCCTCAACCCCACTGGAAGACACTGATCTTAAACCCTGTTGTATTCTGATGTGACTGCTATATGCAGTATTGGAGGATATGGGTTTTCCAAAAGGAAACTTAGAGAAAAGGAAGAGTCAACCTGTGACACTCAAGCATTATTTTATTAGAGGAGTAAACAGATAGCTTAAGCAAATGGCCAACCAGTTGAATCCAGTGCACAGAGGCGTTTAGCTGACACAGTGATTTTTAATATATGAATACCTTTCAGGTAAGATAAGAGCACTCTTCTTGGAAACAGGCCTTACTGCTACCCATTGTATTAGAACATCTGCCTAGTTTATATATGTATGTTATTTGCTTGGCCAACCTTGAAACCATTTGAGCTTCGGGACCCTACCTTACAGGATCCAAGGAATGAAAATGTAAGTATTGATTAGGTACCTTAAGGTATTCAATGACTGGGAATTTAGACTGGGGTGGGGTGAAGATAAATATAAAAGAGATATTTATTCTCTTAAAACTAACAAAATACAAAGGACCAGGAAGAAGGGGGAGTGAGGGTCTTCTCTCTGGTCCTGGTCTGAGAGTCAGCAAAGTAGCTGCTTTTTTAACTGCATGCTTTCCAGCCATCCCTGGGGCATGGGTAAAGTGTGGGAAGCTCCAAAGAAGGGGTTTTCCTGGAGGGTAGAGGTAACTTTTTATCATAGTAAGTATGCCAAAGTGAATAAAGGGAGCATCACTGGGGTTTCTATGATGCTGGCAGCTTACATGTTTTTCAAATACTGCCTTTCTTGCAAGGAACTCAAAGTTATACAACTACCACAGAAGGGGGCCCAGTGTGGAGGGCACACTCTGTATTCCTTCCTATGCCCTTCTTTGCCCAGTACCAATCCTTTCATATCCTTAATATGATCATTAATACCCAGTAAAAGATGACTGGTAAAAATTTTTTTTAAGATCCTTTTCAGTTACTGGTGTCTGGAAGGTTGATGCAGCCATCAAAATGGATCGTTTTATAGCAGATAAAACTTCTGGGGGCATTTCCATTCTTGGGCCCCAAAGAATAGGCAGAGCTGTGGTTTAGCCAGGTCTCAGCCACTAAAGGACATCTGGTCTACCACTCTGCATACTTAAGCCCAGAGTAGCATAAGTCAGGGATTTCTGGGGAGTCTCAGGGAGAGATAGAAATGTCTAAGCTTGAAATCATTGAAGCAAAGAGCCTGAAGCAAAGGAGGAGAATCCACCTTAATTAGTGTGACACGGAGTGGTGGGTTCTGTTACATTCCAGCTCAGACTTTCAAAGGGCCTTTCCCTTCATATCATGGTTACTCTGAAAAGGTGTCCAAGTGTTACACCCTCCATTCTGGCCAAGGGGCGTGTGGGTTTCATGGTTTGGCAGAGAGTGTTAAAATGGTATGGTCCAATAAATGGCAACTGGGACAAATGAAGGGTGGGCAGCATGCCAGATGTGGAAAAGAGTGACTCCAGTTTGGACATATGACAAGCAATAAGCTAACCACTTCCAGTGTTACCACACTTCCTTTCTTCCACACACTTTCTTCCAGTGACACCACAAGAGACAATTCTGGCTCTGATGTGCACCCAGTCTTTTTCTTTTTTTTTTTTTTAATTTTTTTTTCAACGTTTATTTATTTTTGGGACAGAGAGAGATAGAGCATGAACGGGGGAGGGGCAGAGAGAGAAGGAGACACAGAATCAGAAACAGGCTCCAGGCTCTGAGCCATCAGCCCAGAGCCTGACGTGGGGCTCGAACTCACGGACCGCGAGATCGTGACCTGGCTGAAGTCGGATGCTTAACCGACTGCGCCACCCAGGCGCCCCTACCCAGTCTTTTTCTAGAGGCAGATTTCAATATGCACAAAGCATACTCACACACACTCGTGCGCGCGCACACACACACACACACACACATACACACCAAGGAAATTCACCCAAAGTAAAATGTTTAGAAATCACAATAATGTAGGGAACAAATTCCCGGAAATAGACTCTGAGGGCAGTGGAGGAATGTATGGCATGTTTTGTGGTAGGCAAACTGGCACTCAGAGATGGTGTGTGATTCCCACACTTACTGCTCCACAGGACTCAGGATCTTTAAGTTCTGGGTTCATGGATCATAAAGTACAGAATGTCCCAACTGGAATATAAGGTTCCAGCTAGAAGTTAAGGGAAGAACACTAATGTCTATTGAACATCTGTGCGGCCCAGAGTCAGGCATGTATCTTCATATCCATTATCTTATAAAATAAGATACTTTCTTCATTCATTTGGCAGATGAGGAAACTGAGGCTATAGGTACAAAAGATTAGCATTTCTACACCAGCTCTGGAAGAAGGAGTGGGAACAGCAGAGGGCCTGGATGCTCTGTGGGTCCATAAGGGAGTGCCCTGGCATCAAGGACAGCATGAGCACAAACAGGCATTCTTCCAAATCTTTTTGCTCATATTCCTTTAGAGCAAAAGGGACACAAAGTGGGTTATGTGGGTTTGGGAAGACTCCAGTCACAAATCAAGTTCTGAGTTAATGGAAAACTTATTAGAGAAATCTTGACTTTCAATAATGAAATTAAAAGTTTATGAAAGTAGTGCAATTGATTGTCCTCGGAATGAACCATAATTTACATTTAATTACAAAGGCAGTGCCCAGATTGGGAGCCGTGCCAGTTAAGCTACTTGTTTCTCCTCTGCTATATTTCAGGGCTTTGCAGCCCTAAGGAATTGGTTTTCAAAAAAATGTGCATCTTTATGGTGGATTTAAATAGCACCCAGTATCTGTATGAGTCAACTATTAGATGCCTACTGAATGAAGATCCCAAGAGAAGCACAAGCAACATTTGACTCCTTCATTCCCAGAAGTCTACCATATTTCTGCAGAGAAAGCACAGGGACAAACAATTGTTATATATTCCTGTGTGCCTGGCATAAATAAATGAGTAGTCAGGAAGGGAAATATCAGCATGGACTGGCATTTTCAAGGAGGATTTGGGATTCGAGTTTAATAAGGTTCTCTACTTAAAATATAAATCCAGGGTACCTGGGTGGCTCACTCAGTTAAGTGTTCAACTCTTGATCTGAGCTCAGGTCATGATCTCACAGTTTGTGGTTCATGAGCTGGAACCGTGCATCTGGCTCTGAGCTGACAGCATGGAGCCTGCATGGGATTCTCTCTCTCCCAATCTCTCTCTCCCTCTCTCTCCCCTCCCCCATTCACACTCTTTCTTTCTCTCTCAAAATAAATAAATAAACTTTAAAAAAGTAAAAATAAATAAAATATAAATCCAAGTATGATACTGCCTCCAGTTAAAAGCTCTCCAGTAACTCTACGTTCCCCAAAAGCTTAGGCATAACCTTCTCTCTGTGAAGCATATTCTGTCCAGCACCATATTTCATGTCTCTTCATGTGTCAGACATCATAACCCAGCAATACCAACACAGTGATGCTGCTTATCCAAATATATCTTTATACTGTTCTCTTTGTATGTCCCCCATCCCATTTGCTCCATACCTAAACCTGGATAACCTGCTGCCGTCCTCTACACATTGGGAAAGAGCATCAATACATAACCATGTCCATGTTGTCCCTGCTCAGTGCTGTATTGTCAGCCTCACCTATACCACTGTTGACTCCTCAGAAACACCTTATGGTTGGATGTGGCTGAGACAAGTCTCCTAAACACTCCCCTCTGATCCAGGCTCTCCAAGGCAGCCCTGCAGGAAAGCTCTCCCAAGGAAGCTCTGCATGGTCACATGAAGCCTGGTGTATAGGGTGCTACTCCTAAAAGAAGCACATCTTCCTGGGCTCATCACATTGCAGCAGAAAGCCCATATAAAGCCAGCATCTAGTGCCTTTGAGCTCTGATGCCTGGAAAGCACCAAGGTACCTTTTCTTAGAGTCAGCCTGAGTGATTAGAAGGAATTTGGCACTGTAGATACCTTGGGTTAGATCCCACTTGTACCACTTAATAGTTGGGTTACTTGGGTAAACTATTTGTGTCGTCTTCAGTCTCCCTATATATGAAATGGGAGCAGGAGAATTAAGTACCTCTCACAGCATATCAGTGACTTGTGCTAAGTACCTAGTCTCTGGCTGACATTCAGAAAAATGGCAGCTCCATTCTGTGTAGTCAAAGACCCCATGGGTGAATGCTGCTGGCTGCCCAGAGTCTGTAGCCACAGCCCCAAACAAGGTCATCCCTGATGCTGACTAAGCTGGTCCTGAGGAGCCCAGTTTCCTGGACTTGCTTTCTCTTCCCCAATGCCATTTTCTTGATGTCCCTCCTGTCACCACCTGTGGCACAGATGGGAACTACAGGTGGCCATTTCAGGACCTGCTTTTCTCTTGGGTGCTCCTGGATAGTGGGATGTGGGTGGAACATTCTGAAGCTGCCACTGAAGAATTGTTTTGGATTTTAATACAGGTTAAAGTTGGTCCTAGGCTTCTCAGGATACAAACACCAAAAGCCCCAGTGTAGATTTTGCCATGCCAAGCATTATTTCTAAAGCAGCCTATGGTTGCTGGTTCAGAGGAAGCTGTGTAAACAATCCCGGGTATGATTCCCTGGGCACCAAGGTGCCAGACAGGAAGGACTACCAGTGTTCCAGGCTCTGTCTACCCAGTGCCTGGGAATCCAGGTGGGACAAGCAAGTTCTCTTATGGAGTTCCTCCCATCTGTCTATATCAGCCACTCTGCAGATAAGTTGCATCCTCCTTTTGGTAGGATGCATCTTATTGTTCAAGGTCTGCAGTACCCACAGAGTGAGGATGCCAACACAGACCTGTAGTCTGAGCCAGCAAACTATGCCCACCAGACAGAAAGGCAAGAGAGAGACACAGAGAGATGGTGAGGAGGTAGACACAAGCTGGAGCTGGACCTCTGGCCCAGGGACTTCTCTTGGACTTCAGACCCTAAGATCCAATTGCTTTTCAGCATCTCTACCTGCAGGTCCAAAAGGGCATGTGTCTACCTGATCTTATCCAGAACTGGGCTCCTCCAGGGTCCCCTGGCACCATGCATGGACTACCTAAGAGAAGTAGCCTGAGCTAACCTGGGATCCCCAGCAGCAGACATGGGCAATTATCATAGAGAATCCCTTCCTGTTTTTCCTTAATTCCAGAACTCTGAGATGGTTCAGGATGACATTATGTCCAAACCAAGATTCGTTTTTCCCAAGATGATATTTAAATTGATGCCCCTGGGCAGGGTGCTTCTTCTAGAACCAAAGGAAAAGTCTTACTGGAAGGAGGTTCTTCCCCTTTCCACCCAACATGTGCCCCACACCCGAGACCTGGAAAGGCAAGACCTTCCTGTGCCAACCTCAGCTGACTTTGCTTAAACCATAGGTTTCCCCACTGTGGCACTTCTTTCTCTCACCTCCTGCCCAGTAAGGCTGTTAGCTTTTGGGACACAGCCTGAAAGGTTCCAAAACCCTAGGCTGAGTCCCCCTTTCTGGCTTCCTCAAACACCACACCACTCTAAGGATCAGATTTTGGTGCCCTGAGTGTCACCTTCCTCCTCAGAAAAGGGAAAACCATGGTGTCAAACCCACAGGGAAGTTTTCCCAGATGACACCTGCTGCTTGTCACACTCCTGTCCCTTTCGGGAGGACATCCGCACCCAGGGACAAGTGGAACCAATGGACTGGTAGAAGGGAATGATTTCATTTGTATATGTATGCTGTGCCCCCACAGTACCAGTATGGAGGAGCTGCTTTTAATCAGTGTTTCAAGGCATCTTCCTCCAGAGGAAAAGGAAGGATGTGCTGTGGTGCAAGAAACACTATACTGGTAATTAGGAGTGCATTCAAGTTCCAGGCCTCCACATCTTCTCCTGCACCCCTATGAGTCCCTCAGAAAAGGAGGACTGGGCAACCCATTTCCAGCTCTGATCCAGGCCTGCCATCCTATTAATCAGAGACACAATCAGGATTCATTTGTATGATGGTTTTCATAACTGGGACATTCAGAAGATATGATCCTCCCAGGGCAGAGCCAGAGCTGGCAGTGCCCAGATTTCCACTCTGACACTCCTGTGGCACTGAAGACCAGAGCCTCAATAGGGTTGGAGCACCATGCTTCATTGCACCAATTCATTCATTCATTCAGGGTGCAGGGTGCTGCATGCCTTACCCAATGATGCTAACTCTAAGGACCTACTGTCCAGTGAGGAACAATGACAAGTAGGTACAGCCATGGGTGCTACAAACAAAATGAGACCTCCAGAAACATACTTTGATATTCAACTAAAAGAACCAGATAAGTTGTGTGGTGTGTGGTTCTTCACTCAAGGTTGGATAAGAGTTAACCAGAATTATACATCCAGGGTGTGCATTTCTGAAGAGCAGTGTGTGAAAACATTTGGGAGGTAGGAGATACTTTAAACCATACATAATGGTAAGTCTAATTTCTCCTACTTAATGTAAACTGATTCCATAACAAACCAGGACTGGGGTGGGGGTGGGGGGAATGAGAGGGGAGGGGCAGTGTAGTTCTAAACCTAAGGCAGTCCACTGCAGCAGTGACAAAGGCACAGGGCAGTGCCATCTGGTTTTGACACTAAGATAAGTTCTGTGAAACTCAAAGTCATGCTGCTCCTTTCCAGAACCTTCCTCTGTCAGAGTCAGTAAGACTCCTGCAGTCAGCCTAACAGGTGAGGTGTTAGGCTGAGGAGGAGACAGAAATAATGCCAGCCTGAACTGACTACTACATTAAAAAAAGAAAAGGGAAATCAAGTACTAGTAATTTAAAGATCATAATTACTAGAAGTGACTGCAAGAGAGTGTTTCTAAGCACAGGTCCTGAAGGGCCTGTTTTAATAAATTGATAAGACCTATTTTCAATTAGCTCAGCATTTGTATAACAACAATTAATTTCCGTAAAGTCCTTAGACAAACAGAGCTTTGTTAATTAGGTTAGTTGCCCCTTCTGCAGTCTTCATCCCGCTTAATTGTGCCTGGCAAATGCTTTTTGTCACACACCAGGCCACCATATTACTCAAGCATGCTTCTGAGTTAACATCAGCTTCTAGCAACAGACATTTACTGCCAGCCTGGAATATGCCAGACCTGGTGCGGTGGGGAAGGCAGGGATTATTAACTCACGTGCATTGCTGTGACTTGCCTGAGGCCACACACCAAACAAGCAACACAGCTGAGACCAGATACAGACCTGGTCACCCCTGGACCAGTGCTCTCTCTGCCAGCCTCTGAATCATCACACTTTCTGTACTGAGGAATTTGACTGCTTTCTGACATGTACTAAGTAACCCCCTTAAGGACACCATCTCTGCCAGTGGTTAGCAGAGTTTGGATCTAAGCCCAGAGGGTTCCTATGCCAGGTCTAATGCCTTCTTCCTGCTCCTTTCCAGGTATTCACATTTACCTGTAAGCCAGGTAGCATGTGGGATACCACAGAAGAAGGAAACTAAGAGATGGCAAACTATCCCCAGATAGTCATCCTTCCTCTAACTCTTTCAGGAATAGAACCTTCCAGTAACCACCAGGTATAAACTGCCGTTCTGCCTGCATTTTGAGCTAAGTGTCACCTCTGACCTATGTGCCATCACGTGGCCCTGGTGAGATGCAGCATGGAGGCTTGCAATTTCCAGAGTATTTCCTTAAAAGGAAGTTGTTTGTCCTCTATTCCCTCTCCCTCTTTTCTTGGGCAGGAATGGAGATATGGTGATGTGGGGCAGCTTAGTCTTTGGCAATGGAGATAGGCTCAAAAGAAATGGTGAGCGACAAGACAGAAAACACCTGGGTCCCTGGATGACTCCACAGAGAGGCTCACCTATCGGACCACCTACCAGCTACCACTTTTATAGGAGGGAAACACAGTCCCTCTGTCTCTTGAAAGCCACCATCATTTAGTCTCTATTAAAGCTGACTTTATAAATATGGGCTGACTGATCAGGAGCTTTGAATCTATTTGAAGAAATAGGATTTACATCAAGGATTCAATAATTGTGTTTGGTTTCTTCCATTTGCCCCACCAAAGCTACCCTCCACCATCATCCCCTCTGATCTCCCTGGAAAATGATCGGTATAGACCCATGATTTGGCTTCCAGTCTGGCTCATGGATGGAAGGCCCTATAGGAAAATGGAGGGCAAAGAAAATGGAGGGCTGCTGTGCCTGGGCTGCATTATTTACCAAAGATAATTTCCTAAAGGTGGTCTTCTGCAGGTACAGTTGTCAGTGACAGTCAGCTCTTTGCTCAATGAGAAATTGTCGTTGAGCAAATCGGTCATTGTTGCATGTGTTATTTCCCAAGATGTGTAGAGATCAAGGACTTGATTCCAAAATGTGTACATCTAATGGTACATTTCCAGACACCGAGACACTTAAATGAGATGCTATCGGGTAGGATGGCAGGAAGAGGGAGTGTTGTCACCTGTTTCCACAGCTCAACAGTGTGTAGACGGGGGCCCAACAGAAGTCACTCTCAGGCAGCATGCCCCAGAGTACAGTCTTGAAGCAAAAGGGATCAATTGGACAATGGGCTTGGGGATACCAGGTGTCTTCTCCCTCTTGGAAGATCTTTGGAAAGAGGATCCATTTGCTTTCCATTGTTAACAGTGATATTTTTTTTAAATGTATTTCACTCTGACTCTTGACCCCTTCTCATACCTCTTCCCTCATTCATGGAGATTTGGTCACACTGGACTCCTTGCTGTCTTTCAGTAGAGCCAGCATGCTCCCCTCTGGCTCGCACTCCCCACTTCACTCTGCTGCTCCCTCTGCTTGCCACACTCAGCCCCAAGATCTCTCCAAGACTCCCTCCCTCCCTTCTTTCTCATCTCCATAAAATCACACCACACCCTGTGTCACTTTCCTGCCCATTACCCTGCTTTCCTTCTTCATTGCAATTAACAATACTCAACATGTTCTACATCTATTGTACATACTGCATACATACTAATCGAAGCAACATGAGAGCAGGGATTCTGTTTTGTTGTTTTTTGATGGCTGCATCCCCAGTGCCTAGTGCATCATTTGACCCAAAGAAAACCCTCAAGAAATATTCACTAAGTAAATTAGTATCCCTGCCTTCCTGGACATTAATAGATGGCATATGGCTTAGCTTAGCTTCCGGCCCCATGGCTAACATTTAAGGGAGGCACAAGGTAGTGATTAAAAGCATGACCTTGGAACTATCCTACACAGCTTTCAGATCTTACTTCAGCCACTTGCCATGTGATTTGGGTACCCAATTTAACATTTTCAAACCTCCTCTCTTCATCTAAAAAATGAGACATTGAAAACAATCAATAAATGGTTTTATCCTAATATATATGTTTGTTGCATCTTCTGTGTTTTATCAGTATTTTATATTTTTCCTCATAAGTCTGTGAAGTGGATCTTCATATATTTATATATTTTGTTAGTTGCATAAAATTCATGATTGTTATAGCTGCTTAGTGGATTGTGCCTTTTGTCGTTGTATGTCTTTGTCAATAATAATACTTTCAGACTTGTACTCCATTTTTTTCCTGTTATAAACATGACAACATCAGTTTTCTTTCAGTTAAATTCTGACTTAAGGAACACATCCCTTTATTGATATGTTTTACTGCCACTAACGGTAACTTAAGATTGAATATGCACGTTTAACTTATATTTTTCTTAAAAATACTATGGTAATTCTACTCTGCTTTCTCCATCCTGAAAATAAAATCAGTTTGCTTTCACTTTCTGCTAAATGTGCCATTTTCATCCTCCATATTATTTTCGTCTAGTATTTTATGCATCTTACTTTTAAACTCATAGGGGGAAAATCACTATTATTATTTACTGTTAATCTGATTTAGATTTATATATGCAATTATTCTGTTTGCTACATATTGCTTTTTTTTAAATCCCAACACTTCCTTAAACTCAACAATCTTCATGCTGAAGCACATTAATTAGTTCTTTCAGAAAAGATACTTGAGTAAAAAATTGTCATAGTCCTTGTAGGTTTGAAAACCTTTACGTTTCCCTCATTCTTGGATGACACTTTGTTTGGTATCGCGTTCTTATTACCTTCATCCCTTCTCCTACCTTCTGAAGAATTGTGTATCTGACAGGAAGTGACTGCCAATCTGAAAGTAATTTTTATTTCTGTTTAATGTCTTTCCTTCTTGGTAGTTTTTAGGATTTTCATTTTTCACTTCCTGTTCCACAGTTTCACCCTGATGTTTCTAGAAGAGTTTCTTTTCTTCCTGCTTAAGGCTTAATGTGCTCTTTCAGCGTAAAACTTGTGTGTCTTCTTCAGATATTGTCACTTTTTCATACCCACTAATTACCGCTTCAAGAATTTTGGTTATATTTACTCTTGAGTTTCTCATTCTGGCCTCAGTGTCTTAGATTATCTTCCTCACTTTCTTTCCATATAGAATTCTGATATATTAGCTTTTTCCTCCTATTCAGTAATTCTCTCTTCAGTTACACTTACACTACTGTATTATTTCTCTATTGACAATATTGTTTTCTTCAATTTCAATAACTATATATTTAACTTTTACAATTATTATTTGATCCTTTTCCTTAGTTCCCTGTTTGTTTTCATAAATGGTCTTCAAATGTTTAGAGGCTTTCTCCTTTACTTTGTCTCATTTAATGTTTACACTTATTTGCTCTATTGCTTCTAGTTCCTCAGGAGTAAAAACTACCATTTTTTCATAATACCAATTCTCTTTCATAACATTAGGTTTCCTCATTTACCTTGACTTTTTGTCTATGAGCTCATCTTCAGCAAGAGTTACCTTTTATAGGAATCCAGGGTGTGCTCTGAAATATAAAAATGTTTCTATGGAAGCATTTGCTTCTGCCAGAGCCCTATAGTGTCATGAGACCAAATTCTACAAGTCTTGTGTTTTTCAAACACCATAGCATAAATTAGTGTGAATTGAAGTCCCACACCTTTGTGTGACAGAGGCTTGGATTTCTTTTTCTCAAAGGTGACCTTTTATACCATAACCATAGTCCATTATGGGTGGCTGTTTCCATATTACAACCCTAGATTAGACAGTCCCTTTCCATGCACATCATCACCTAGCGCCCAGTTCCAGCTTTCACAATGCATAAGGCCTTGAACCTTAATGTCAATCTTTACACAGCATTAAAGCCCCTGTCCTGAGATGTCAGTTCAGTCCCTATGGGTTCTGAAGCTTCAATACTAGCTCTCCTTTATGACTTTGAGTTCCTGCTTTGTTTATAGCTCCTGATTTCCCATTCTTGAGGTGAAACTTGGGTGCTTCTGGGGGCAGTTTTTATGTTTTTGTTTTTGTTTTGTTTTGTTTTGTTTTGTTTTGTTTTGTTATTTGATCTGTCTTGGAAAAATGAGCTCAGACTTGTAGTCAAGATAATAAGCTGACATCTCTACTTGGATTTCTAACAGACATCTCAATCTCTCCTCCAACTGTAACCTGATCTCCACTGGTTTTCCCTATTTCAGCAAACCAACAGTCAGCCAGTTGCTTAGAGCAAGAGGAATGAAGAAGGTTCACCTTTGCATGGTCTAATGCCTTGACCAGAAATTTGAGCTCAAAACAATGGCAGTTGCCATTGACTATGCTGTCAATCAACCCACATTTCTCATTATCCTCATATAGTAATATTATCCCATTTTCAAGATGATAGGCCACACTTGCAGTATACTGGAATACCCTGTCTTCTAGGCCTGGATAAACATTCAGCAAAAGAAACATTAATTGGGCATTCCTCAACCTCAGGAAAATTCTGCTGGTTCCTAATAATCACCATTACATTTACTAGGTTGTCACAGCCATTTATTTAATTTCACTAGAAATCATCAAACTCTCTGATCTGAAACTTGTAAAATCTATTTTTACCCTCCTTTCAAAGATGGATATAATATAAACCTGTTGGCATCTTCTGGAAACTCTCCGTTGCTCTAAATTTTATCACAGATTATTATGGTTCTATAACAGTGGATTTATGATCCTATTGATGTTTGTATTCTGGGTCCTGATTTGTGTTGTTTTGAGGCTGGGTCCTCTGCCTCTTCACCATGCTACATCTATCCTTTTCATTGTGTACATTCTGCGTTTTTTAACAAAATAATGGCAGTAAAACAGGAATTGAGATATTGTGCTTTCTCTCTGTCACCTTCTAACATTATACCATATGCCATCAACAGTTAGATTCTGTCAACAAAGCTTCTAAAATCCTCTTTTAAAATACCCATAACATATTTTTCATTTATGAAATCCCTCTGATCTTTCCCTTCCTCAGAATCTTACTCTAGATTTGTGCCATGCTTTGGTGTTTATTATACTAACTCCTTTTTAGCCTGCATGAATCCATCTCAGGATGGCCCTCTCCTATCCTTGTCCTTCTAAGTCTCTTTTCTTGGCTTCTCTTCTTTGGACCCCTGATCTAAGAGTGCCTGGGACTCAAACCTTGGACCTTATTCTTTCTCTGTCAACACTGTCCCTCAAGGTGTTTGCATTCAGTCCTATGACTTTTAATATCAGGTATACTCGGACAACTATACAATCTATCTATCGGCTCATATTCTCACCCTTTAAGACCAAATTCATTTGCTAACCATATATTTGACTTCTCTATTTTGATGTCTAACAAGTGTCCCGATGCCCACCCCCAACAGCACCTGGTCTCTCTGTGTTCCCCCAGTTTAATAAATGATGTCAACATTCAAACTCAAGACAAAATCTTAGAGTCAACATTGTAACTACTTTCCCTTATATTATATATCCAATCCACTAGCTAATCCTGTCCCTTCCACCTTCAAAAATATATTCGAAGTCCAATATTTTCTCTACCTTATCTCTTACCTTTACAACTTGGCTTGCCTGCCTGATTCCACTATTGCTCTATGATTCATTCTCCACACAGGAGGTTTTTTCCAGTCTTCCCCATGGTCTACAGGACCCTAAATGGATGTTCCCTGTCTACCTCCCCATTTCATCTCACAGAACAGTTCCATTCATAGTGACCTGCTTTGCCCTTTTCCTGGAATGTTATTTCCAATATAGCAAATCTTCCTCCCTTTATCCAAATCTGGGCTCAGAAGTCACTTCCTCAGACAGCTAAAATCATAAGCCCTGACTAGCCCTTTATTGCTTCATAAGTCTTGTCACTATCTCCTGTATAATTATATTACATGGAATTTGTGTACTTGTCTATGTCCATCCCACCATTAGAAATTTAACTGTCCAAGACACAACCTGGGTGTCTCAGTGGGTTAAGCAACTGACTCTTGATCTTGATTCAAGTCATGATTTCATGGTTCATGAGATCAAGCCCCTCATCAGGCTCCATGCTGACAGTGTGGGGCCTGCTTGGGATTCTCTTTCTCCCTCTCTCTCTGTCCTCCCCCCACTCACACACATGCACACATACTCTCTAAATAAATAAATAAATAAATAAATAAATAAATAATGTTTTTTAAAAAAGTAAGTAAACTGCTGGAGGGAAGGGACCTTGCCATTTCCAGGTCCCCGTTGTATTCTGAGAATCCAGAGCAGTACCTACATGTAGCAGACCCTCCTTAAACATGTGTTGACTTGAGTTGTTCTATTCAGCAGATGATTTCAATATACCACCTGAATCTGTCTGCTGCAAAGGGCTGGATATGCAAGTAAGAGGGAAGAAGAAACTCCAGCCAGGATGCTGGCTCACCTGCTGAGTGGATCCTGGTTATCTTTGAGAGCTGAATGTTCATGGGCCTTGTAAGTGATGGGGAAAGGAAAATTAAAACACAACTAAGAAGCCAAACACTCAGGCATTTGGGGTATGGACATGTGTTGCTCATTTCAAAGGATACCTAAGGCAATACTGTCCAGCTAGGAATACTGCTTGGTTAAAAATATTCTGGACCCACAAATCATTAATGCAGTCTAGTGTAACCCCTATAAGGAGAATATAGCTCCCTGGTCAATGATCTTCATCCAAAGGAAGGTTTGGTTTGACCCCTGGATAATGCTTGTTATAAGATTTACATGAGAACCACTGTCTCATTAATATGCTCAGAGAAAACCGAGTGGCAGTTTCACTCACAAAATGCATATTCAATCTGAAAACTCATCAGCAACCTCATGGCAACAAATCAATGTGTCACGCAGCTCCCAGAACTTAGAAAATGCCAGAAGCTCAGGCCAGACCATTTCTATTATAAGTATTACCTTTGACAAGTCTCCAAAGCAAAGTCTGGCTTCTGTGACATGTAGGGCCAGGGCCCGGGATGGAAACCCTGATCTTGGAAAATTACTGTGTATAGTATAGTATTAAAGACTGATATAAAAAACATGGATGACAGGTTGAAAGGAGAACTGACAGTTTGCCATCTAGCTTTTCCAAATTATAGAAGAAACATAGAACTTTCAATTGGTGGTAAGTTTAGAAGCCAAGAGCAAGTACAGAAGATCCATCTGAAACACCTCTCTCTGGGACCCATCAAGACTCAGCTTCAACATCCTCAGGGAAGGTGACTCAAAATATCTTGGAGTGACATCTTCAAGACTGACTTCCAATGAAGAAAGTAGCCAAGTGTTCCACAATGGTGTTCCACCACACTTTTCCAGCATTGCTGAAGAGGTAAGTCTCAGAGTCAGATGTCCCAGGTTGGGCTGCTGTCCACACTACACATCCTGGATGTCTGCCGCAGCATAGAAATCCACATCACTCCACGCCCATTTCTGTGCTGCCCAGCTTGGACCTCCATGCCCTCTTGATGACCACAGTGGCCTCCTAATGATCTCCCTGCCTTTATTTGTCACCATTAATCCACTCTTCAGCCTACCAGCCTTTTCTTTTCATTTTTTTAATTTAATAGCAAATTTAAAGGTTTTTACTTTTCTTTTGAATTTCATTTGCAAGGTTTTTAATTTTTTTTTAAATTTCATACCATAAAGTATAAAAAATACAACAGTCCTCTGTACACCCCTCTAGTGGGAAACTAAAACAAAACCTGAACTGTGGTCTCTAAAGTATTGTGAATTTGGCTATAACACCATTGGCAACTGGCTTTCTATTCCCCAAATCCCCAGCAGGCTAGCTACACAAGATAGCACAGTACATTTCATTAGCCTCTCAATAATGTGACACCACCCACATTACAGGACTGATTGTTTTTTAGAGACAGCTTATTAGTGTATTATCATTGTGTTCTATCTTATTTTATGATTTTTTGGGCACTTAGATTTATGTGACAAATTACCATGCTCACATTTCTCTCTCTCAATTTTTCAGTCTGGCTGTTATGTTTTCAACTGACTGCTTACAATGGAAGATGATGTTCATTGCTGCTGACTCCTGCTCTATATGTGGAGTGGACTCTTTCCATCCTGACTTGGTCCAACTTTGTTCCATTACAAGTTTAGTTAGATCAGTATTTGATCTAGCTATTAGTATGCTCTTCACAGATGAGCCATGTGGTATACTATGATTACTTTTTATTTCCTGTAAAAACCTTTGCTTTCCCTGGGGTTAATATTTACTTTGTCATTATATTCACTCAGGTTTCTTTGTGCTCTTGCTCTGTTATAAATCTCCTCTGAATATATCCAAGCATATCATCATGAAGAATCTCTACTAGTGCTTTCCTTTCTGACAAATGTTTTTTTAAATCTTATTTTTAACTTCTGTTATGTAAATTTTCTAATGCACATAAAAGTAGAGAGAATGATACAACAAATCCACATACATATAATTTTGCTGGAATATTTTAAAGAGAACCCCAGACATCATATCATTTCATCTATAAATGTTTTGATATGTATCTCTAATTTACAAGTACTTTTTAAAAATATAACCACCATGCCTAGACACACACACACACACACACACGCACAATGTAATATTACTCAGCCATAAATAAGAATGAAATCTTGCCGTCTGCAACAACATGGATGGATCTAGAGAGAATTATGCTAAGTTAAATGAATCAGTCAGAGAAAGACAAATACCATATGATTTCATTCATATGTAGAATTTAAACAACAAAACAAATAAACATATACCAAAAAACAAAACAAAACAAAACAAAACAAACCCTTAAATACAGAAATAAAACTGATGGTTGCCAGAGGGAAGGTGGGTGAGAATGGGTAAAATAGATGAATGGGTTTAAGAGTTCACTTATCATGATGAACACTGAGCAATGTATATTATTGTTGAATCACTATATTGTATACCTGAAACAAATACAATGCTGTATGTTAATTATTCTTGAATATAAAATAAGAAAAAATACCCAACCACTATGCTATTATCAAACCTAGTAAAATTAATAATTCCCTAATATCACCTGATAATCAGTGTATTTTATGATTGCCTCTAATATGGATTTCATGTTTGTGGGTTGAATTATGATCCAAATGAGGCCCAAACATTGAATCTCCTTGTCTTTCAAGTTTCCTGTTCCATGAAAGTTCCTTATCCTATTATCTCAGTGTCCTTGACTGGCCTATGAAACCCAGGCACTTGTCTAGCAAAATGTCTCACGTTCTAAATTTGGCTGATTACTTCTTCTGAGTGTCATTTAACTTGTTTTGCTTTTCTTCATATTTCCTGTATACTGGTAGTTAGATTTAGAGCAGTGATTCTCAGCCTGGACTGAGTGTTAGAATCACTTGGAGAGCTTTTTAAGAATCCCAATTAAAATCCACACTCAAGCCGGTTACATCACAATCTTGGGATGGATTCAAGCCAATGTTTTCAAAGTGCCCCCAGATGATCTCAATGGGCATCAAAATTTTAATAACACCAGCCTGTAGGGCAGCATCAGCTGCACCTGAGAACTTGTGAAATGCAAATTCTCAGGCCCAACACAAACCTGCTGACTCAGAAATTCTGGAGGTAGGGCCCAGCAATCTGTTCTTTAACAAGCCCTTCTGGGGATGTTGATGCATATTAGCATTTGAAAACCACTGCTGCTGAGGTTTGGCTTGATTCATTTTATTCAGGCATAAAGACTTTATGAGTGGTGCTATATACTTCCTGTTGAGGTGGTTCTCAACCTTGGTTACACGTTAAATATCACCTGCACACCTCTTGTTACTAAGCTTCAGGCCCCACTCCACAACAATTGAATCTGAGAATCTGAGAGTGGAGCTCCAAGGTTCATGTTTTTACAAGTCCATCGGATGACTTACACAAGCATGAGAGGGTTAGGAACCATTGCCTAGCACATCGTTTCCTGAGGTATATAGTGTTAGCGTTCATTACCTTTATGGTGCTAAAATTTATTAATGAATTCAGATGTCAGCCTGATTCCCTCCATTATAAAAATGATAACCATCATCTTTTCACCAATCGATGATCATTACCTAGGTTATTTTATTAGGTGTGACAAAGTGGTGATTTTCCAAATTTACCATTCCTGTAGCAGGAGAGTCTTCAGTAAAGAACTATTCCTCTTTAATTATTAGGTTACTCCAGGGGTGCCTTTTTGGCTCAGTCGGTTGAATGTCAACTTCAGATCAGGTCATGATCCCATGGTTCACAGGTTCGAGCCCCAGCCCCACGTCTGGCTCTGTGCTGACAGCTCACAGCCTGGAGTCCACTTGGCAGATTCTGTGTCTCCCTCTCTCTCTGTCCCTCCCCTGCTCATACTCTGCCTCACTCTCTCTCAAAAATAAAAAAAAAAAACATTTAAAATTTTTTTAAATTATTAGGTTATTCCAAAATTTAGTTTGCACAAGAAAGGTTATACAAATCCTGTCTTCTTTTCTTTTATTGTTTCAGAATGATGAGTTGAACACCATCACCATCAACAACAAACACCAAAGGTCACCAGTTAATATTTTTCTAAGTGTGATTATGAACTATAGATTTTGTCTGCATATAATTCAATACATTCAATTATTATTTTTTCAGGGCTCTAATTGCCCCAGATTTGGTTAGGGGAAATCCTTCAAATAGCTCAGTATGTCCTTTTGATAAAACCTCTTTTTATCTAGTCTTGGATCACTTCCTTGCTTGAATCAACTACTTGGCTTTCCAATACAGTAACATATCCTAGGAATACCTTGTAAATGTCCTTTCCCAGATATGAATCAGCTACTCTCTAATGAGCTGTAGTTTATTTAGTGGAATATGGTATTCAGGAGCTATAATATGAGAAATAATAATGCTTATTGTTACTGAGTTGTCAATTCTTCTAGACTTATATAGTAGACAAAGCAAGAAAACATTTTTTAGGAAATCATGAGTCCAAAATGGTATTTGCATTTTAATTTAAGACTACAGAGTTTTGAGTCAACTACTTTGATTTTATATTTTTCTTATACTAAAATCTTTGTTTTTAACTACATTAGCATGTTTATTTGCTTTTCATATAATACACTTGCTAATAGTTTTATGAACTGAATTCTGTCTCTCTAAAATTCATATATTCAAGCCCTAATCCCCAATATCACCATGTCTGGAGATAGGGACTTTAAAGAGTCAATTAATGTTAAATGAGATCATAAGGGTGGGTCTTTAATCCAATTAGACTTGTGTCCTTAGAAGAAGAGATACCAGGGATGCAATAACACAAAGGAAAGCTCTTGGTGAGCTAGGAAACTAGTTAGGAAGAGAGTACTCACCAGAAACTAACCCTGATAGCACCCTGATCTTGGGTTTCCAGCCTCCAGAATTTTGAGAAAATAAGTTTCTGCTATTTTAGCCACCTAGTCTGTGGTATTCTATTATGGCAGCCTGAACAGACTAATACATATAGTTTCAAAATAATGCACTTATAACAGTTAATTTACTGAATTGATGCTTAAAATTTATTTTTGTTGTTCTTTTCATTATTAAGTATACCCCACTAAGTATGTAGAGTCAGAATGTTTGATTTAAAGTAAAATTTGACGTGTTTGTGTCACCAATTTGATAAGTTAGGTTAAGTAGGATTTTTAGTTCCTGCTGAGATATGCTTCTCTAGTCTAGATTGCTTGGTCTCTATATCTGCTATGCAGTTGTAACATTGGACTCTCTCTTAACCATTATTCTGGGTATCCTTGTCCCCTAGAATACTATCATCTTTCTTGGTTTAGTTCTTCATACAAATAAATCCCAGTACCTCTCTGAGAGTGGGTTCATAGATATAATATTTTAATTAATTTATTTTTTCTACCCTAACACTTGATTGACAGTTTAGCTGGGTATATAATTGTAGGTTAGAAACAATTTTTCTTAGAATTTTGAAGTCATTGTTCTATTGTTTTCTGGTTTCTAGTTTGGTATTGATGTCTGATACATTCTATATCTTGATTCTTCACATGAAAACTGTTTTTTTTCAAGCTTTCAGTATTTTGTCCCCAGAGTTCTAAAATATTGAATTTCTATTTTTAGTTATCATAAAGGCTTTTTCAATTTGGAAACTCATGCCACTCGATTCTAGAAAATTTTATTGAATTATTGATGACTTTCTCCCCACTATACTTCCTGTTCTTTCTTAAACTTTTGCTCTTAACTTGGATTTTCTCAACTAATCCTCTAAATTGCTTTTCTTTTTTTCACAATACTGTTCAGGGTTCCTTTCTGCTCTATATATTCCTTTTAAAAATAGTGTCCTGTTCTTAACTGGACAAAAACCATTCTTACCTCTCTAGTAATATGGACATATTTTTGTTTTCTCTCCCTGCATAGTCTGTTCCATTCAAGTTGAGTTTGTTTTATTTTTTTCTGTTTTTCAGGTTTTTTTTAAATTTTGGTTCTAACTTTCATATTGCATGTTGTCTTCAAATATCCTGAGACCCTTGATTAATAATGGCATCAAGAAAACTGGATGGGTAATCTCTGTGTCAGAGTCTTGTTGACTGTCTTCCCTGGAAAGAATCTGACTTCAACATATCCTGCATAAAAACCCATTATTAGTATCCTTAGCATTTTTACTTCTCTTGGGATGGTCAGTTTCTGCAGAGAATGTTCTTCTACCACCTGGCTGGAGGGCAGAGGATGGGCTGTTAATGATGTGGGAACATTGAGACAAGGTGTGTAATTATTCTCATGTTCCCTGTTTTCTGTACAATACCTCTATTCAGCTGTACCTGCTGTCCAGCCCAGAGACCCTCTGTTTATCCTCTCCAAAGACTAAACCTCAGATTCCTGCCAGGGTTATGGGAGCATTTGCCCCATCTCAGACACTTGAGAAGGAGGTATGGGATTCTACATGCTTCATAAATAGATTTGCAACCATTTCTCCTTGTTTTATAAATTCCCGAGGTGTCTTATGCATAAATTCTTTGGCCTTTCAGGGATTCTAGTATATAAACCAGGTTGCTTTTTGATTTTACTTCTGCCAACAAAAAATTTGGTTTTCTCAGTTGACTTACATCATTTGCCACTCACACCATCTGCTTTCCAGTTCCCCAAATTTTTATTTTTGTCCTTGTGGGTTTATGCCTTTTAAAATGTTTCTTATTAAAGTAGAACATGAAAACAGAAAATTGTGTGTAAGAGTAGATCTTAATCAATGTTCAAAAACAGAACACAATCATGTACTCAGTACCCACATCACAAAAGAACATTACCAAGACCCCAGAAGACCCCTTTATCCTCCCTTCCAGTCTCAATTCACCTCCCACATTATCCACTATCCTGACTTCTAACAGTATAGAGGAGGTTTTTTTTCTATTTTTGAACTTTATATAAATGGAATCACTCAGTATATATTCTTTTGTGCCTGACTTTTTTCAGTCAACATTTTGGTTGTGATATCAATCCCTATAATATAAAATATAGCTAGGTCATTCTCAACTGCTGCATAGTTTTCCAATATCTAAAATGCCACAATTTTAGTTATCCACTTTTGATAGACCCTTGGTAGTTACCAATTTGAAGGCTATTATTGATATGAATATTTTTATACATGTATTTTGGTAAACATATATGTCCATTTCTGTTAGGTATATGCCCAGGAGTGGAAATGTTGTGTCATGGAATATGTATATATTCAGCTTTAGTAGATACCGTCATATTGTTTTCCAAATTGTTTGTATCAATTTACAATCTCACCAGCAGTGTGTGAGAATTCTGGCTGTTCTATTTCATTATCAAAGTCTTTTTCACTGTAAGCTTTCTGGTGGGTGTTTGTGCATTAAAAAATTCCCTTGTTGTTTTAATGAGTATAGAAAAGGAAGTAGAGTTTAGTATGTGTATTTATACTGCCATATTTAATGGAAAGCCAACCAAGGTTTTTGTTTTTCTAAAACACTAATTTGATCATGTCTCTCACCATTACTACATAAACCTTTCAATGGTTCTCAGGATAAATTTCAAAGTTCTTTTCTTAGTCTTCAGGTGAGCTGTCTCAGCATTGTTCCTCCACATCCTTTCCACCTACACGACTATAACCACATATAACCACATATAATTTACCTAACACATAGTGCTCACTTTAGGCATCTATGTAATTGCATTAACAATTGCGTTTTCTTACATTGCTTTTTCCAGCTTCTCTGCCTAACTCCTCTGCCACCATCAAGAACAACTCCTGAAGAACATGTTTCTTGAGTGCCCATAAGGTACCCTCCTCTGTATTCCCCCATTACCCATGGATTTCTTTTGTCATAGTATTATCATGCAATGATCACTTGTTTCTCTTCCCTAATGCCTGGGAAGCTCACTGAGAAGAAGCACTATATCTTATTTCATTTTGTGGCAGGACCAAACATCACAGTGCCCAGGTTAGGACACTGAGCAGTGAATGAATCCTTTAACTCATACATTCATTCAATTATTCAACAAATGTTAATAAGTACCAGTTTCTGTTCTAAGTAGAGGGAATGCCATGGTGAAGCAACAGACAAAATCTCCATTCTCAGAGGCTTACACTCCAATAAGTGAGGCAGATAGTGAACAAACAAACATACACATCAATAAAAGGATGATGGATATGCAGTCAACTTCCTTATCTAGTTGTCCACCCTCGTCTGCCTGCCCTGCTCCTATTTCTATTTCCCCTAATAAACTCTGAGGGCAAGGGTTTTTTCCCCTATTTTAATAGTTTGAATCCTTTTATCCAGATAGTAGTACCCAACAAATAGTAGGTGCTCAATATATTTCCTAAGTGAATGAATAAATGAGTGAATTGTAGGGAAATTAGAAATTGAAGAATTTCACCAAGGAAAATATGGTGTTAATTTAAGTAACCTAGCAATTGACCCAAGGAAAACAAAAACATGTCCACTAAAATACTTTTACATCAGTGATCATAGCAAGTTTATTCGTAAGAGGCAAAAATTGGAAGCATTCCAAATAGCCATCAATAGGAAAATGATAAGCAAGTGTGCTATATCCAAGCAATGAAATACTACATGGCAATAAAAGAAAGAAGGAAGTTACTGGATGAAGCAAACAGGTCACTGGTTTGATTGCCTAGAGGGCACAATAGATTTTTGGGACACTGAAATGTTTTCTACCTCATTTGTATTTGTGGGTAAATGGTGTGTACATTTGTCAAAGTTATCAAACTATACTCTTAAAATGGGTACTTCTTAGTACCCTTCTTAGTGACATAAAATATACCTCAAAAATTTAACTAAAAATTATTTTGAAAGGAAAATTTGAGAATTAGAGCACTTCTCCCCTCCATCTCACCGCAGTGTTATCTAAAACTGTCCTTGCTCTTTTGTTGCCCACTGGAGAAGTCCACCCCAAGCATGCCTGTGCTGATGTCTCCATCCCATGCATCAGGAGTTACAGTTTTATTGTTAGGTTGACTGACCAGGCAGCTCAGGCCTCATCAATCTCCTAGGGTCCAATCTATAAATGGATTAAAGTCCAGTACCTCAGCCAGGCACACCTGACTCTCCACAGCTGCCCATTACTGCAGTCCTTTGTAGCTCTGCCCTGCAGGCAGCTGTGTGGTTGAGGCATATTACCCAACTCCCCAGTACTCTGAGTGTGATCTCCATACCAACAGCATCAGTACTGCCTGGACACTTGTCAGAGATCAGAGTCCAACCCTGCTCTACAACTACTGATTCAAAATGTGCATTGTAATGTGATTCTCAGGTAACTTGGATAGACATTAAAGTCTGAAAAGCACTAAGCTAACCTTTCTGAGCATCCAATTTCTCCTTGCAAATGGTAATAATCATGCCTGCCTTTTCAGTTAGAAGAATTAAATGAAGTAGTGCTACAAGGCAGCCAGCTCAAAGGCTGTCATTTAGTAGGATTCTTCAATGAATGGCTTTCTTCTCCCTCTTGGTCTCCATGACCAGTAATTCCTGGTTAGCTTCAGGCCCACTATTGTACTGGCTGTTAACAAGGTTTGGTGGCAGATCACAATAGCCATCCTGGACAGCTGGGTAACAGACTTCACAGAGCAGGAAACATTGGAAGCAGCAGAATATGTGGCCCTGGGAGAGAAGGATGCGTTTGCTATTTGTCAACATCCCATTGCACATTCCTTGGCCCATTGTGTGCTAATAATAGCAAACCTATTTCCATATTAATCAAAATATGGCATTTCCAATTAGGTCATTGTCCCCAATGTGTCACCTCTTTCTGAGGATGAATATTAGATCTTTGTCCCTGAAACTTATTATTTATCTGTCTGCCAGCACTAAGACAGACACACCTCAGATGGGAAGCAGCAATGCGTCAGATGAAAAAAAAACATTCACACCTCCTCCTCTTACTGTCTTCCCCAATTTCTCTTCCCCCTCTCCTGACTCCCTTTTTATCTTCCTCCTCCTGCTTGGTCTCCCTCCTCTCCTTGTGGAAATGACTTTAGGTCTGGGCTGTTGCCATTAGCTCACAGGCAGTGTAAGGATCAGACTCCAGCTGCTGACCAGAGCTTCTGGGTGCACTCACAGTTGTGCCAGAGCCTCCCCAGCTCTCAAAGGCCCCCAAGCTTCCTTTCTGGTCCTTGCTGTCCCTGCAGCCCAGGGACAGCATCAAGCACTGGCAGAGCCATCACTGCTGGTACCTATTCCTACCACTCCTTTCGGCCTGGTAACTCACTGGATAGTTCAGGCACAGTTTCTACTTAATCCTTAAAACAAAGGTTTTAGGGCAACATGAAAAGATCCCTCCCCCTTCCCCGCACAGCTTACACACCAGGGAGAGGAGAGGTAAAGCACTTGGCCCAAATGGATGAAGGTGGCTGTCAAGAGATGAATTGGTGCCTCACTCAACTGTGTCCCACTGCATCCAGCCATCCAACCAGGATCTCCAAGCTGAGGGCTGGGCTCTACCAGGCTGAGCAGGTCAGCCTCCTTCCTCTGCCCATACAGCAAACCTGTTTTTAGGTAGCCTCCAAAGTCTCCATGGAAATGGATGATGGTTCTGGGCTAGGAGAACAGGGTAGGGTAGCAGTGCTGGTCCTAGAGATATGGGACCAGGGGTAGGGGTGGGGATGCCCTGGGACACTCACGGCTCCAACATCTCCCTCCCTGCCCAAGTTATCTCTGGGTCTGCCTGGGCTGTCAAAGCAATGATCAGCATGACCCTGGTTGTCTGGGCCTCCAAAGAGCCCTCTGCTGGCCAAACCACATTGACAGAATTCTGTCCGCTTGTATGTGAGAGGGAGTAAGGGTTAACACAAGATGATGGCAGCTCTCCTCAGGAAAATGGAGCCAGATGGAGCCCATAAGAGCAAGTTACTGCTTAGAAATCCAGCTTCAGATGAGTGTCGCCAGCACTCGGAGCAGTAATTGGCATTAAGAGAGGCTTGGAACTGCAAACCAGTGATTTTCAATTGGTATAAAAAAAGTAATTGACATTAAGTGCTGTTTGGAGCACAAACTAGTGATTTGCAAATGACATTCAATAAGAAATCATTTATGTCTATTGATATTAAATAGGCACAAGCATAGAGGGAGCACAAGGGGCAGGGGGCAGGGATGGGGAGGATCTGGGAGTCCAGTAGGATCACAGAGGCTTCAGGGAGAACAGACCTCACATTCTGTGCTCCTTCCTTTCAGCCCCCAGATGCCCTGTCTGAGAAAGGATCTACCAGAGATCACACTGCATTCCCCACAGTACAGCACAGTCTCCTCTCACCCTCCCTTGCTCCTGCCAGCTGCCTCCCAGCTGCATCAGATGACTTCCTTAAAAGAGAAAACACTCTCACTTCTTACTTCTTCCCCACTCTGCACCTCCACCACAACTCCCTTTGACTGGGGGCTCCTACAATGCAGATTGTGCCACCTCCTGGGTAAGCAGACCTCGCCTGTGCCCTCTGCTGCCCTCCACCACATCACCCCCGCTTGACTCTCTGGCCCCCACTCCAGGCAATGGCTGGGAGGACACCACACTCTATGATGAGTCAGACCTCAGGCTTTGGACATTCTGGTTGAGGGAGTGAGTTCATGCAAGAAAGCAAGTGCTCTGCAAGTGATCCAGAGCAGGAGGACATGCTGGCAGGGGTTAAAGGAAGCAGCCTTCCCCTGCCCCTGAGTGGTGATGGGGCTGGTGCAGATGTCTGGGGTCCCCAACCCTCTGCACAGGCAGAGCAGGAAGCAGCACAGCTGTCATCTGCTGCCTGCAGGGAAGAAGCCTGATGCCCCCCAACACTGCCAAGCAGCCTGCTGCAGTGCTGGCAAGGCTCTTTATTCCTCATGATGGACAAGAATGAGCCTTGTAGTCCCCAGAGCTATCCTCTCAGGACAACTAATAGTACTGGGGTGTACATGCATTTTGTAATGCCCAAATCTACACCTTTCATGCATAATAATAGTCACAGGATAGATGGGGACTAACATGGCTTGCCCCAATGCACATAAATTGAAAGAAGCACTGCGGGAGTGAAGCCTGGCTATCTCTGACCCTGCAAAACCAGCTTACTTTGCACCACAGTACAGCTCCTATTAAACTTGAGATCTGGTGGAGGGTCCTATGTGACTTAGTCTATTAACCCCTCCCTGGGAACCTGTGTGAGCCCTTCCCACCAAGCAGCTGTCTAGAGCAGGTCTGGGAAGGAGTGAGCAGGTAGAGGACACATTTGGGGGCAGCACTGCTGATGAGCATATATGGACAGTACAGTTCTTGTCCCCAGAATCAGGCAGGATATACAAATAAAGAATTGTCTCTTTCTTGGAAAAAAGAAACATGTCACCAGAAATCTCCTTTTCTTCATATATACTTGATTTCCCCAAGTTTGGAATCCACTAGAATTAGAGAAAAGGAAAATCAAAATCCTCTTGGTCCAGGGCAAAAGTGGAAAGAAGCCCTGGGTGAAATAAATTAAAATCTTCATCTTCCTTTTCTCTCTTGCTAGGGGCACAAATAACCTGGGTCCCGGTCAATGAGCCACCACCAGCTCAGGTTCTACCCAGGTTAGAGACCTGAAAACCAGCAGGAGACTGCAGCAGGGATCAACAAAGAGATGAAATGCCTGAGCTGAGGTAAGGATCCTGGGGGTGCAGAGGAGGGTCTACATCAGATGCATCATGGAGGTCAGACTTGGAAACAGAATATGGGGAGAGAGATGAAGAATTAAGAAAAGAGGAGGTAGGAGGTAAAGAAATTAAGGAAAAGGAAAAGAACCATCTTCCTCTTGAAAAGTCTGGAACAGCAGATAAAACGTGTCCTCGATAATGCCCATTATTCTTTAAACCTCTTCCAAAAGTACCAAGTAATGCAACTGGAATAATAATAAAGTGAGGGATATATGCATTTGTGTACAAAGTCAAAATTATCACTGCTTGCAACTGACATGCTTTTATACTTGGAAAATCAGAGAATCAACATAAAGTTACACACAATAAAAGAATTGACCTAGGGTGGCTGGTTAAAAAAACAAACTTCCAAAATCTTTTGTAAAGCAGGTCTTTTTATAAACCTACAGTAGAGTTAGAAAATATGACAAACAGAAGCGATTCACAACAGTAATCTAACCCATTCCATATCTAGAGATAGCTTAAAAGGACTTGAGTACCTGAAACATACTCTGTACACCTGTAGGAAGAATGCCATAACACTCTGCGAAGGGGCAAACATCGTTGGAATAAATGGAGGAAACCACCTTTCTCAGGACTGGAAACTGAATATTATAAACATGTCAATTTTTTAAATAAACAAGTATAATTTAAAAATTAAACTTCTATTTTTTTATTTGTTTGATTTGTTGAAGCTAGGCAAAATGATTGTAAAAGTCACAGATAAGCAACTTTAAGGAAATACTGAAGAAAATTTCAGTTAGGATAAGGATAGACTTGCCTAATCAGAGATTTTATAAAATTGTAAAAATAATACAATAATGTTGTGGAGAAGCATTTTGTAAACAGGTCAATATAACACAATAAAACACCAAAAGTATAAAAAATGTATTATATAACAACTGTATCATTTCATATTAGGAACCAAAGACAGATTATTTAATAAATGATGTTAAGAGTACTGAGTAATAATTTTTAAAATATAAAGTTGAAACTCTACCTCAGTTTCTTATTTCACCAACATGGATCACAGATTTAAAATCAAAATAAGGGGTGCCTGGGTGGCTCAGTCATTTAAACCTCCAAACTTCCATCAGCTCAGGTCATGATCTCGTGGCTTGTGATTTCAAGCCCCACATCAGGCTCTGTTCTGACAGCTCAGAGTCTGGAGCCTGCTTTGGATTCTGTATCTCCCTCTCTCTCTGTCCATCCCCTGCTCACATTCTGTCTCTCTCTCCTTCAAAAATAAACATTCAAAACCATTTTTTAATAAATAAAATAAAATGAAAATGGAAGAAGGCATGAGGTGGGAAGAGAGAGGAAGAAGTAAAAGACTCTAGAAATACTAAAACTATTTGGACTTCAATTCTGAATGTTGGAGTTGGAAAGATCTTCTTTAAAATGGCATCTAGGTATCAGGATCCTTGATCCTTACACAGGATCAAGCCCCCAGAAGATGCTTGACATAGAATAGCCTCAGCTCCAGCCCAATTTCCCTTGCCTCCCTGGGTAAGCCTCTGGAATGTAGACTGGAGAGGCTTCACATGCTATTCTGGGGAGTCTGGCCTTTAACTTGAGGTCTAGGGTCAGGCATCAGTGAGGCTTTACAAGGTAATGAGCTGTCTAGATTCAAGTTCCTCTAATGTTGGTGGTAAATAAAGCTCTGGTTGGGCTCTGCCACAGGTGTCTCCAGGGATGGTGTGTGTATGTACAAAGATGAAAGAGAGAGAATGAGATTGAGTTTCCCCCAGTTTAGAGCTGGAGCAGAAAATAATTCTGAAAATATTCAGACCTGTAAATGTGACAGGGTCTTTGAAAAGAGTATCATATGATGCCCTAAAGTGACTGAACTCTAAGTTCAGAGTCCTGAGTCCTCAACAAAAATGTTCTTGTTCTTTGCGTAACAGAAAAGGAGAGAACCACCACAATTCAGGGGCTCCTCAAGTGTGACCAAAGGGCATATTGCTGATAACCACGGGGCTGGAGGACCAGAGAGTAATCTTGACTACACTTCATGACCTGGGAATATGGAGCCCCAAGAAAGACTGAGGTTGAATTTCCTGCTTCCTGGAAGGTAAAAGACTGAATAGATTTGAATTTGAGTTAAAACAGATGAAGAATTGTGATATCTCTTTTTGCATCCCAGAGATTGGGGAGCACAATTCTTAGCTAATATATTTGTATCATAATTTATTTGACCATTCTACTACCGGTATCTTTAGGTTGACTCATTTTTCTCCATCAAAAAATAATTATCTCATAATTTTATTCACAAATCCTTGCATTTCTGGTTAATTCTTCAGTGTAAATTCCTAGAAGAATAATTACTAGATCAAAAGCAAGAACTTTATTGAGGAGCTGACATATATTGTCAAACTACATTCCTAAACCTTACCAACAGGGTTTAAAATTATTGGCCTCAGAGAACACACTTCCTGAATTGAGGTGTGAAGAGTTCCATCCATCCACTACCCAGGAAAATAACCATTACTGGTTATATATATATATATATATACACACATATATATATTCAGTGGTAAGTGCTCCAAGGGCATAGAGCAAATGAAGAAACATTTATGCAAAGAAAGCTATGAAATCTCTACAAAAGCAGTGAGTCTATGACTTCTGAGCCACAACCTACTCTTTCTATCATTCTCTTCCAACTCAGCCCAACTCAAGTTCCACTCTGGGTAAATGTGGTCAAGGATATGGCATTCTCTTTCCCCCTAGCTTTTGGTCAGAAACACATTATCTGTCTGTGTTGTAGAGCCTAAATTCAAGGCAAGTGAATCCAAGAGATCAGGAGTTTTCTCTCCCCACCCCCAACAGGCCCTACCACAGGTGAAGCAGGCCAAAATTAATGGATTCCCAATTGCCCTCATTCCAGTTGACTTGTAGGGAAGAGATTCTATGCCCTAAATTAGATGAAAGCCAAGAAAACCAGAAACCACAACTCCATCCCAGAACCTGCATGTAAAGCAAAGATGTCATTCTGAGAGAAGTGGGCCATTGTCCTCTCCCCCAGTTCTAAAACAGTAGGAGGGGAAAGACAGATCATATGAACAGAGAGCTCTGAAGATTCTTTCAAAGGAACTGAGTTTATTTAAAGAGCGTGGGGAAGTTCAGGACTAAGGGTACTCTCCAAAACAATGGAGATTTCAGTAATAAGCAATTAAGAGGAGTCTGGTAGCTCCACAAAAACAAACGATAAACTGTAGGCCAGCTAGTTTTCTAAAAAGAATCAGGAAAAGAGACAGCTAAGTGGGGCCAGAACAAACTTTAAAGAATGGCTCAAAAAACTGTCCCAAAATGCTGTGATGTCAGATTTAACAAAACTTCAAAGCAGCTATTACAAATACATTCAAAGGACTAAAAGAAAGGACAATTATACAAGTAAAGAAAGGTATGATGACAATACCTCATCATATACAAAATGTCAGTGAAAAGATAGAAATTATTATTTGTATAAGTTTGTTTATTTAATTTTTTGAGAGAGAGAGAGGGAGACACAGAATCTGAAGTAGGCTCCAGGCTCTAAGCTGTCAGCACAGAGCTCGACACAGGGCTGAAACCCATGAATTGTGAGCCAAAGTCGGAGGCTTAACTGACTGAGCCACCCAGAAATTATTTTTTTTTAAAGACCAAAAGGAAATGATGAAGTTAAAAGTACAATAATAGGAATGAAATATTTATTAGAGGTACTCAAAAGTATATTTAAACTTGCAGAAGAACGAATCAGCTAACTTGGAGGTAGATCAATTAGGATTATGAAATTCAAAGTACAGATAAAAAAAAGACTGAATAAGAATAGAAAAAACTGAAAACTAAATTCATGCGATTCTACTGTAACGGGCAGAGCACATACTTTGTATTTAAAAGATAAGCTTCAGGGATGCCTGGGTGGCTCAGTCGGGTAAGCATCCAACTGCAGCTCAGATTGTGATCTCTCAGTTCGTGAGTTCGAGCACGGCATCAAGTTCTGCAACTGGTGGTGTGCAGCCTGCTTGGGATTCTCTCTCTTTCTGCCCCTTCCCCACTTGTTCTCTCTCTCTCTCTCAAAATAAATAAGTATTAAAAAAAAGATGAACTTTAGCATGAAATGTTATGTGTCTTATTCTACATTAAAAACAACAGAAACACTCAAAAAAATAGAAAAAAGCTTCAGATAAATGTGGGACAACATTAAGCACATGGACATACACATAATTAGAATAACAAAGGTAGAAAAAAGTGAGAAAAGAACAACAAATGCTTAAAGGTATAGTGATTAAACTTGCCAGATTTAAAGAAAAACATTAATCCATCAATCCAAGAAGTTTAAAGAACTCAAATTGAAAGAGACCCACACCCAGACATATCATAGAAAAATGTGGAAAGACAAAGAGAAAATCTTAAGAACAGGAAAAGTACTCATCACTTAACATGGGGACCACAGTAAGAATAAAACCACACTAGAACCAGTTTTAAGATTAAAAACTGATTCATCATCAGAAATAATGGAGGCCAGAGTACAGTGGGATAATGTATAAAATTTAATAAAAGAAAAAAGAAAAATTGTCAAGCACAAATCTTATATCTGGCAAAACTATCTCTCAAAAATGAAGGTAAGATAAAGATATTAAAAGAAAAATGGAGAGAATTTGTTGCTAACAGACCCACCGTATAAGAAATACTGAAGGAAGTGTTTTGGGCTAAAAGAAACTGGGGATTCAAATGCACATCAGAAACAAAGAGCACTGTTAAGTCATGTAATCATTAAAGACAGCATGGGTGTATATCTCTTCTTTCTTCTACTAACTGATTTTAAAATAAATTGTACAAAACAAAAGGTATATAATTGGATTGTTGAGCCTATTACATATATAAATGTAATTATGTTTGAAAATAGCAGTACAAAGAAGGGAGGAAGAGCAAGGCTGTACTGGAGAAAAGAAATGACAACAGGTAGTAACCCCAATCCATAGAAATAAAGGAAGAGAATCATAAATGGTAGAAAAGAAATTAAATTTAACAAACTACAACTATATGCCTACCCCTTTACATCTCTCAGCATCTTTAAAAGACTTAAAATTATATAAAGTAATAAAAATGTATTTTTTACCTTATAACATATATTAAGGTAATATATAACAATAATAGCAAAAAAGAGGGAAAGAGGAAATAGATATATATGTAAGAGTAAGATTTTTATACCTCACTTGAATAACTTTTGATAAATCTGAAATGAATTCTATAAGATGTATATGATGGTCCCCAGAACAATCACATAGTGAAAAAAAATAAAAGAATTAGAATTTTACATTACAAAATTTTCACTTAATACAAAGGACAATAGTAAAGGAGGAATAGAAAAAAAACAGAAAGACATAATACATACAGAAAACAAAAACAAAAAAGTTGTAATTCCCACTATATCAATAACAACAATAGAAGTGCCTGGATGGCTCAGTTGGTTAAGCATCCAAATTCAGCTCAGGCCATGATCTTGTGGTCCATGAGTTCAAGCCCCACATTGGGCTCTGTGCTGATGGCTCAGACCCAGGAGCCTGCTTCAGATTCTGTCTCCCTGTCTCTCTACCCCTCCCCTGCTTGCACTCTGTCTCTCTGCCTCTCAAAAATGAATAAATATTTTAAAAATAACAACAATAATAAATGAGAACAGATTATACAATATAATCAAAATGCAGAGATTTTCAAATTGGGTATATATATTCAGAATTCGCCAAACTACAAAGCTTGAGGGAACATCCTACACAAGACTGCCCTCACCCTGACACCAACTGCAAGTTTGGAGCTTTGCCTAAACCACTCTAAGTTTTGATAATTCAAAAGAAGTACTCAAAAAAACTCACTGAAAGCTGTTACGCTCACAATTATGATGTATCATGGGGAAAAGATACAGATTAAAAACAACCAATGGAAGTGACATAGAAGACATAATATGAAAGGATTCCAAACTCAAAGCTTCTGATGCCCTTTCCCTGTGGAGTCATAATGTGTTACTCTACCAACATCAATGTGTAATAATTTGTACAAAGTATTGTCCATAAGGGAAGCTCACTTGATCTGTTTCCAGAGTTTTTATTGGGAATTCATTATGTAGGCATAATTGACTTACTGACTGCCCACATGGTTGAGCTTAGTATCTAGAATGACTGATGACCCAGATAACCCAAACCTCCCACCTTGTATCACATCATTGGTCTTTCTGATATGGCTAGTCCCTACCTTAAAATTGTCAGTGTGACCAGGCCCATTCTAAGATGTCAGTGGCCAGCTTTCAACCTAAACAAACATAATTCTATTAGATTTAACATAGATTACTTCCCAGAAGCTTAAGGCAAAGACCAGACATCTCTTTAGGCAAAGTCAAATACTTTATCATAAAATATGTGTATATATAAAACATAAAAGAATTAGAAATATATATGTACCTAACAATAAAGTCCTAAAACACATAAAGCAAAACCTGATAAATTGCCAAAAATTTTTTGACACTTTTACAATAATAGTTGAAAAATCCAATACCAAACTTTTTTTAATTTTTTTTAAATTTTTTATTAAATATAATGTATTGTCAAATTGGTTTCCATACAACAACCAGTGCTCATCCCAACAGGTGCCCTCCTCGATGCCCATCACCCACTTTCCCCTCTCCCCTATCCCTCATCAACCCTCAGTTTGTTCTCAGTATTTAAGAGCTTTTATGATTTGCCTCCTTCCCTCTCTGTAACTTTATTTTTCCCCATCTCCCCCACCATGGTCTTCTGTTAAGTGTCTCAGGATCCACATATGAGTGAAAATATATGGTATCTGTCTTTCTCTGTATGATTTTTTTCACTTAGCATAATACCCTCCAGTTCCATCCACGTTGCTACAAATGGCCAGATTTCATTCTTTCTCATTGCCAAGTAGTATTCCATTGTGTATATAAACCACACCTTCTTTATCGATTCATCAGTTGATGGACATTTAGGCTCTTTCCATAATTTGGCTATTGTTGAAAGTGCTGCTATAAACATTGGGATACAAGTGCCCCTATGCATCAGCACTCCTGAATCCTTGGGTAAATTCCTAGCAGTGCTATTGCTGGTTCATAGGGTAGATCTATTTTTAATTTTTTGAGGAACTTCCACACTGTTTTCCAGAGCAGCTACACCAGTTTGCATTCCCACCAACAGTGCAAGAGGTTTCCCATTTCTCTACACCCTCGCCAGCATCTATAGTCTCCTGATTTGTTCAGTTTAGCCACTCTGACCGGCATGAGGTGGCCAATACCAAACTTTTGATAATGCATACAATTAGGCAGAGTATTAAGAAGGAATTAGAATAAATGAACAATGCTGAAAAACAACTAATAGACATCTGCATGTCTGAATAACAGAAGAATAGACATTATTTTCAAGGATACATGCGATATCTCCAGAACAGAATGTGTGCTAGGCTAGAAAACAAGCCTCAGTACATTTTAAATAATTTAAATTATATAAATTGTTATCTCACCAGAGTGGATTGAAATTAGAAATAAATAACATAAGGCAATTTGGAAAATTCACAAATATGTGGAAATTTAACCAGCACATTCTTAAATAAACTATCAAAGAAGCATTCACAATAGAATTATAAAATGTTTTGA
Organism: Prionailurus bengalensis; assembly: GCF_016509475.1. NCBI lineage: Eukaryota > Metazoa > Chordata > Mammalia > Carnivora > Felidae > Prionailurus > Prionailurus bengalensis. The sequence continues at coordinate 110,733,370 of NC_057345.1, forward strand.
CATAAATGAAATGAAAATACAGTCTTCTAAAGCTTATGGATGCAACCAAAGCAGTGCTCAGATAAGAAATTATAGCTGTAAAAGTACATTTTTTAAGGATTTCAAATTAATAGCCTAACTTTATACCTTTAGACACTGGAAAAAGAGCAAACTAAATCTAAAGCAAGCATAAAGAAACAACAAAGATTAGAGAAGAAGTTAATGGAACAGAGAATAAGAAAACAATAAGGAAAAGCAGCAAAATCAAAAGTTGGATCTTTGAAAATACCAATAAAATTGATGATTAGTTAGACTGACCAAAAGAAAAGAAAATAGAAGATTCAAATTATAAAAATTAGGAATTAAAGTAGGGACATTACTACCAACTTTACAGAAATAAAAAAGACTATAAAAGAGTACTATAAACAGTATTGTGCCATTACATTAGATAAGTTAGAAGAAATAACAAACTCTTAGACAAATACAAACTACTGAAACTGACAAGAAAAAATAAAACCTATGAATAGACCTATAGCAAGTGATCAAATTAGTACTTTAAAAAATTCCCAAAGAGTAAAGCCCAGGTTACATGGTTTCACCGGCGAATTTTATCAAACATTTAAGGAAAAGTTGATACTCCTTCACAGTTGATAGCTCTTCACAAAATTTTTCAAAAAAATATGAGAGGGGGCACCTGGCTGGCTCAGTCAGTTAAACATCCAACTTCAGCTCAGGTCATGATCTCTAATGGTTTGTGAGTTCGAGCCCTGCATCAGGCTCTGTGCTGACAACCCAGAGCCTGGAGCCTGCTTTGGATTCTGTGTCTCCCTCTGTCTGTCTGCCCCTCCCCCTTTTGCACTCTGCTCTCTCTTTCCAAAATAAACATTAATTTTTTTTTATATGAGAGAATGGTATACTTACCAACTTATCCTATGAGACAATTTTTACCATAATACCCAAACCATAGAAAGTTATCACAGTAAAAAGAAGTAACAGGCCAACTTCTCTTATGAATATAGACACAAAAATTCTCACAAAAACTAGAAAACTGAATCCACATTTTTAAAAGATTACACCCCACGACTAATTGGCATTTATTCTAGGAATGCAAGGTTGATTTCACAAATAAAAATCAGTTAATGTAATATACCACAGCAATAGAATAAAGGACAAAAACCACATGATCATATCAATACATAAAGAAAAAAAGCATTTGACAAAACTCACACAGTTTCATGATAAAACCACTCGCCACCTAGCAATAAAGTGAATCTCCTCAACCTGATAATAAACATTATTTTTTTAAAGACCACGACTAACATATTTAATGGTGAAAGACTGAATGCTTTCCTCCTAAGATAAGGAACAAGACAAAGATGCTTGTTTTCACCAGTTCTATTCAAAATTGTGTTTAAGTTCCAGCTAAAGCAGAGAGAAAGAAAGAAAGAAAGAAAAAGGGAAGGAGGAAGGAAGGAAGGAAGGAAGGGAGGGAAAAAGGGAGGGAGGGAGGGAGGAAGGAAGAGAGAGAGAAAGCAAAAAAGAAATTAAAAAACATCCATATTGTAAAGGATGAAATAAAATTACTTCTATTTTCATATGAAATAATTTCATATATAGAAAATCCTAAGGAAAATCCTCTCAACAAATCTATAGAACCATAAAATGAGTTTGCCAAGGTTTCAGGATATAAGATCAATATAGAAAAATCAAATGTAGGGGCACCTGGGTGGCTCAGTCGGTTAAGCGTCCGGCTGCGGCTCAGGTCATGATCTCCCGGTCTGTGGGTTCGAGCCGCGGGTCAGGCTGTGTGCTGACTGTTCAGAGCCTGGAGCCTGTTTCAGATTCTATGTCTCCCTCTTCTTCTGACCCTCCCCTGTTCATGCTCTCTCTCTCTGTCTCAAAAATAAATAAATGTTAAAAAACTTTAAAAAAAAGAAATAAAAATCAAATGTAATTCTATTTTTTAAGTAGGTTTCACACTCGGCACAGAGCCCAATGTGGGGCTTGAACTCACAGTCCCAAGATCAAGACCTGAGCTGAGATCAAGGGTCACTCAACCATCTGAGCCATCCAGGCACCCCAGTCAGTCGTAATTCTATACACTAGCAATGGACAATCCAAAAAGTGAAATTAAGAAAACAATCCCATTTATAATAGCCTTAAAAAGAAAAAAAAAATACTTAAGAACAAATTTAACAAGTTAATTTATTTGAAAGTACAAAGTTTTTACTCTGGAAACTACAAGACATTGAAAAGACTTAAAGAAGATCTAAATATGTGGAAAGATAACCCACATTCTTGGATCTGAAGATATAATATTGTTAAAATGGCAATATTTCCTTAATCTATCTAAGATTTAATGCAATCCCTTTCAAAATTCCAGCTGGCTTATTTGCAGAAATTGATAAACTGATCCTAAAATTGATATGGAAATTCAAAGGACCCAGAATAGCTAGAACATTCTTGAAAAAAACGAAAGAAAATTGTAGAACTCATTTTCTATTAAAAAAAAAAACTTACTACATTTACAATTAATTGATTTTTTACAATAATGTCAGGACAATTCAGTGGGGAAATAACAATCTTTCAACAAATGATAGTGGATCAACTGGATATACACATGCAAAAGAATGAAGTTAGACTTCTTTTTCACAGCATACATAAAAACTAGCTCAAATGCATCATAGATTTACAGATAAGATCTAAAACAATAAAACTCTGAAAAGAAAACATACACAAGTAAATTTTCATAATCCCAGGTTAGGCAAAATGTTCTTAGACATGACACAAAAAAGCACAGGTAACAAAAGAAAGAAATAGGTGAATTGGACTTTATCAAAATTTTAAAATTTTGTGTTTCAAAGGACAATATCAAGAAAGTGACAAAACAATCGACAGGATGAGAAAAATTTTGTGACTCATGTATCCAATGAGGGTCTTGGATATAAAGAACTCTCACTATTCAATGATAATATAATATTCAAATAACCCAATTAAAATGAGAAAAAAGACTATATTTTAATGTAGAATATATAATATACATAAAAGAATGTTTCTCCAAAGATATGCAAATGGCCAATAAGTACACTAAAGCATGCTCAATATCATTAACTATTAAGGAATTGCAAATCAAAACTACAATAAGATACCACTTCACTTACATTATAATAGCTACAATTTTAAAAAATAACAGAAAAACAACACAAATGATGATGAGGATGTGGAGAAACTGGAATTCTCATACATCACTGGTGAAAATGTAAAATGGTTCAACCATTTTGGAAAAGTTTGACAGTTCATACAAATGTTGAACACAGAGTTAACATATCATCCAGAAACTCCATAGATAGATAGATAGATAGATGAGAATGCATAGGTTCACACAAAAAGTTCTACACCAACATTCATAGCAGCATTATTCATAATCCTCAAAAAGTAGAAACAACTCAAATGTCCATCTGAGAGATGATGAATGCAGAAGTAAAATGTGGCATATTCACACAGTTGAATATTATTTGATACTAAAAAAAAAAAAGTAATGAAATACTGATGGATGCTACAACACAGATAAACCTTAAAGACATTATACTAAATGAAAGAAACCAGGCACAAGGGATCACATATTACACAACTTCATTTACGTGAAATGCCCTGTATAGATACATCTATACAGAAAGTAGGTTAGGGGCGCCTGGCTGGCTCAGTTGGTTAAGCGTGGGACTTAGGCTCAGGTTATGATTTCACCATTCATGAATTCAAACCCTGCATCCAGCTCTGTGTTGACAGCTCAGAGCCTGGAGCTGCTTTGGATTCTGTGTCTCCCTCTCTTTCTGCCCCTCCCCCACTCTTGCTCTCTCCCACTCTCTCTCTCAAATAAATAAACATTAAAGGAAGGAAGGAAGGAAGGAAGGAAGGAAGGAAGGAAGGAAGGAAGGAAAGAAGGCTACTGGTTATCTAGAGCTGAGGGAGGAAGTAGGGAGTACCTTCTAGGAGGTATGGGATTTCTCTTTGAGCTGATAAAAATGCGCTAATATCAATTGTGATAATGATTACACAACTGTGAATATATAAAAATATTGAACAATACACTTTAAGTGAACAAATTATATGGTATGTGAATTACACCCCAATAAGGCTGTTATTTTTTAAAATAAAATAGAGGTCAGTTATTCAATTCTTGACCCATCAACAAATATTTCAAACAAATAATTTCTACTAATATCTTTACATTTATATTATGTCAACTAACTAATAATATGTTTGAAATTATTTAGATATAATATGTATAAAAACAAGTGTTAAGCAATAAAATCAAGGATACTATGTTCTAGATAATCTAAAGCAAAACAAATAACAACAAAATGCATTGGCTTTATCATATCCCATCAGCATCAAGTATTTTTTTCATTGTTGTCTAAACCCTTGTCAACTTTTTTTAAATATGAAATTTATTGTCAAATTGGTTTCTATACAACACCCAGTGCTCACCCCAACAGGTGCCCTCCTCAATACCCATCACCCACTTTCCCCTTCCTCCCACCCGCCCCCCATCAACCCTCAGTTTATTCTCAGTTTTTAAGAGTCTCTTATGGTTTGGCTCCCTCCCTCTCGAACTTTTTTTTTTCCTTCCCCTCCCCCATGGTCTTCTGTTAAGTTTCTCAAGATCCACGTAAGAGTGAAAACATATGGTATCTATCTTTCTCTGTATGACTTATTTCATTTAGCATAACACTCTCCAGTTCCATCCACATTTCTACAAATGGCCAGATTTCATTCTTTCTCATTGCCACGTAGCATTCCGTTGTGTATATAAACCACATCTTCTTTATCGATTCGTCAGTTGATGGACATTTAGGCTCTTTCCATAACTTGGCTGTTGTTGAAAGTGCTGCTATAAACATTGGGGTACAAGTGCCTCTATGCATCAGCCCTCCGGTATCCCTTGGGTAAATTCCTAGCAGTGCTACTGCTGGTTCATAGGGTAGATATACTTTTAATTTTTTGAGGAACCTCCACAACTGTTTTCCAGAGTGGCTGCACCAGTTTGCATTCCCACCAACAGTGTAAGACTAAACCCTTGTCAACTTAATAGGTAAAAAATAATTACCAGGTTTTTTTCTCATTTTTACGCCATCCATTAGTAGTAAGCTTGGATTTTTCCCCAAGGACCCACTAATAGGCCATTTAGATGTCTTTTTTCCAATTTGAAATTCTTTAGTTTAAATTTGTAGTTGTGCTTTTATATATTTTATTTTGCATCTTACTTTTAAAAACTTCATACTTATCATAAAATACCATTTTGTATCTAATTTCAAATAAACCTAATTTTAATAGCTACACAATAGTCTTTTAGTAGCTATGTAATAGTTTACTGAGTTCCTTGATGCTGAATATTTTGCTATTTCTCTGTTGTCTTTTCATACACATACAGAACAGCAATCTTAATAACACGCTTAGCAAGAAACCATGTCTATAAGGAGATTATTTATGTAGGAAAGTGACCAGAAATGAAAATGCTGATTCTAAAATCAGAGCCATGCCTTGTTGCTTAGCACAATTTACTTTCCAAAAGGCTTGTATTAATTTACACTCCCCCATTGCTTCAAAGCCTAAAATGTTTTGTGTATTATTCTTACAAAAGGAAAATTCATGCCCAAGAAAATAAGGTAGTCTAAGAAACCTTCTGTAAAGGAACCACCACTCTGCTCAGCATGACTGCTGGATGGTTTGTGTTTTCACACTGTCTTTGCTTGGTATAGAATGCACCCACGTGCTGCTCACACTGGAATGCACTGACCCTGCGTTAACTGCATGGTGTCTGGAAACCACCAGTCCCAGAAAATGATGTGTCCCTGGCGAGGTGTTGATTCTGGACACCTGTTCCTGTGGAGAACACTTTAAACAAGGGCCACATTTTTCCAGTGGCCTTGGGGGCTTGACACAGGGTACATCCTGCTACACCCAGCTCACAGGCCTGCACACACAAACTGAAGGTTAGCAACACAAAGGACCTTCTTCCCGATTATTCTTAAACCTGTACTTGTCATTTCCTGCTGCATTCCCCACAGTGATCTCCACATGCCAGTAAACAGGAAGATGAGGAAAAATTCAACCATGCATTTCACAACACAGCACCTTTGTATGGGACCTGAAATCTGGGTCAGGGCAATGTCAGTCAAAGAGACTTTACCGAGAGACAGTGCCCTGAGAGACAGTTGTCCACCCTATTTTCTACAAAGTGGAGTGACGTTCACTACATATGTGCTGAAGAGCATCTTCAGATGAAAGAGCAGCATGGCTGAGCACTGTGTATAGCTTACTTGAAGGAATATTTCTGGAAGAGCACACCATATGTTTTACATTTGCATCCAGTCTATAAATATCCCAGTAACAACTTGAGTCCATAAATACTGTATTTAGAATGCTTTGCTGGAAACATCTTTCACTACTCACAGTCATCTGTTTATCAGCATGATTGTTCATTGCCCTCCCATCGTGCAGAATTATTCCCATGATCATGGCCATGCTGGCAAGTGAGAGGTTGCTCCCAGATCGAGGAATGGCTGGGAAGCCTGTCCCCTGTGCTGTGTGCTCTCCTTCCACTGGCTCTCAGGCCACCTCAGAGCTGAAAGTGACAGATGTTGCTTCTTTAGCAAAGGCCTGAGTAGAAAGACATGGAATCTTTAATAAGCCCCAAAGAGACTGCAAGAAAGGAAGAACACTGTGCGCTTGCAGAGCTAACCAAGGACAATAATGAGAGCTTATTATTTCTCACCATCACCATAGATCTATGCTGTTGGTATTATCTTTATTCCACCAATGGGAAAACAAGCCTTGCCAAGGTCGAGACTCCCATCCTGTGACCAAGCCAGGATTCTAACCTGGAGTTACTAATGCCAAGTCCCACCGTAATGGGGGCAAGACAAACAAACCCAAAGGATTAGAAATGCCCATTATTTGCTTTTTGAATGCTAAACAACCACATTTACAAAGTGATTTCATGTGCACACTCTTATTTTCTACTTAGCCTTCTCCTAAAAGGTATTTAGAGATGCTTCTGTCTTTATTTTCTAGATGAAAGTGAGGCTCAGAGAGGATAAGTGATTTGCTCAAAGTCACACAGCTAATAGAGACCAGATTGAGGCTTAGAATTTCAACTTGCCAATTTCTATTTTGGTGTCCTTTCCACACATTCAGGGTATAGATGTTATTTGGGAAGAATCAAGAATCAAGCCATAACCAGCCAGAAGCATCAGGATGTGCTCAGGAGTCAGATCAGCTCTCAGGTCCCATGCTCTGTGGGAAAAGCATCTAGGTCATAGCTGTTTTGGTGGTAGGCAGAAATTTGTGGCATTGAGTTCCATTAGGAGCAGGCAGGTCTGGCAGGATCCCTACGGAGGAAACTTACTAAACACCCTCTGGATCCCTGGTGAGGGGTCCAAGTTAAAGAAAGAAATGAAGCTCAAATAATTATTTGTTTATCTAACCCTGTAGTACTTTCCTGTCTGCACACACTGTAAGCCTCAGAAGGGCAGTACTCAGTGTTATTCCTGCTGCCGTCTTTGCTGAAAGTGTGAATGAGGGAAGAGCTGCTAGATACAGATACCTCCCTGACAGCCACTGGGCACTGCATCTCACAGGACTGCAGAGTGTCTGGGCTAAGGCACTGGCCATGCATGTAGGGCATGCATGAAGCAGAAGGCAACGAGACAGGGCAACATCAATCCTGGAGATGCTGAGATTGGTACACACTGGGTCATGAGGAGTCTCAGCTGCTTTTGCAAAAATAAACAGTGTGGCCAACAGAACCTGTCCACACCACCATCCCACACATGAATTCCAGCTTTATCCAACAGTGAGCAATGGGATCAGGTCTCTGCTCAAATGACCTGACCTTGCCGGGGAGGGGTGGGGGGGTAGTGTCAATGCAAAAGAAACCAGTAAATCAGTAAATCTATTTCACTTGGAAATAGTGCCATGAATAAAATGGTGTTAGAACACAACTAAGAGGTGCTCGTGTTAGCTATGTTGAAGGAACATTTACAGAGAGAGTGAGAGTCAGCATGCTATATTGGAAGCATGAGGAAGTCCCACATGGCCAAAGCAAGATAAATGAGATGGAGAAAAATTAGGTTGGGCTAACAACATGGTAGCATCACCAACCATAGGGTAGAGCTGATGGTATATTCTGAATGTGATAGCAATGGAGCAGAGGTGGCATGACCTGATTTTTGCTTCCCTAAGATCACGTTGGCCTCTCCTGGGACAAAGACCCAAGTGAGGCCAAGTGGGATTAAGCAGTGTACAGCCTTCTCCCATCACTGAGGATATTGGGACCTGGTTTGCTATCCTCCCATTTTCTTCCTGCCATGCCTAACTGCTCTTTAACAACCATGCTAGGGACAAAGACCCCAACTCTTCTCATGCCCTAATCCAACAACTCCCCAGAGTCCAAAATATCAGGTTCACCTAAAAAGGAAAAACTTGGAAGCCAACACATCTGAAGTATTGCAAGATGCTAATTTACATTAGTAAAACTCAAGGGAAAATGGATAGTCATGAATATAGGTGATGGATCAAAGAAAGTAAGTGTAATCCCAGGTGTGAGAAGTTTGTTTCTCGGGGCTCCCCACCCACATTCTGGATGCAGAGTGCTGGCATCAGTGGCTGGGAATAGTCCTACCTGTTAGCTCAGATGGTCACTGGAACTTCAGCTCAGGAATAGCCCATATACAATAAGGCTAGAAGTAAGGGATGTCCTCATGAGATTTTAGGAGATAAAAATGTTGGGGTGGATTGATAATATGTGCCATTTGAGAATGACAGTCCACCATGGGCCTGGCACCCATGCAGTCTTGCTGAGGGTGACGTACTACATGGTGGATCATCCTCTGAATGCTGGGCAATTTCCGAGCCACCTAGGCAGGTCAGGGTGACCACAGCCTGACCACGACCACAACTACCATGTAACTGCTGCTTGCTGCAATGCTCGCTACTTGCTCAAAAAAGCCTGGGCTTTTCAGCTGCAGCAGAAACCCACTGCCTGTGTAGCATTGCGTCCTCCATGGGACTAGGGGGCAAAAAAACTGACAAAACTATGCTCAGGCTCTGGTTGCTGCTTCTACAGTGAGTAATATAATCTTTCAACTCTGGTCCAGAAGTCGGGTCTTTCCTATCAGCATCCACAAAACTAACTGTTAGCATGATCCCCACAGGTCTTGATAGGAACCCTGTCAACTGCACTCCAACAGCATCTTTCAGAAGAGTCCAAAGGACACTCCTATGACCGGGGGGAATTGGAGAGAGGAATGTTGGATCTTTGAAAAGCACCTGTGTAGCTCTTCCCTGTAGGACAGGAGTGGAAGGAGGGGCAGGGGGAACAAGGTCTCTTATTGAAACAGAGGTACCTAGTGCAAGCATGGCAAAAGCCAAGCCAATAGCACTGATATATGTCCAAGGCTGGGAAGACATGAGACCACAACAAGCAGCAGCACTTGTGAAGCCATCAAAAAGTTCTGCCTCTGGCTAATCGATCATGGGGATGTAGGGACCAAAACAGATTGATTAGACAACAGGGCTGTACCTGCACAAAGCAAATAAACAAAAGATAACTAATAGCACTGCCTAGGTCCAGTTAAAAGAAGCCTCAGCTGAACCCCAGATTGAGGAGTCATAGCTTCTAACTCAAATCCCAGACCCAAATCCACTCTTGCCCACCCCCCAGACCTCAGCCTGTTCACCCACATGCCAAACATTAGTTTGCTGCCCACCCATATCCCAGAATTGAGCCTCTTCTAAACTGACATTTAGAAAACTGGTAATCACCAAGAGCCAGAGGTGAGTATCTCTTCTAGCCAGAGGTGCCAATCTCTTCTAGCATCCATCTTCATGGAGTTACCGAGCTCATGTGCATTCATTTGTTCTTCTTTTTATGTGCTGTGACTGCTCTAGTTACTAGAAACATTGAAGAAAACAAGCCAATCCTCTGCCCTTACTGGACTCATAATTCTAGTAGTAAATTTAAAATTTAGGATGATTTGCCATGGATCTTGTCCTGGTATTTCAAGCTTCAAGCTAAAACCAATGGATGATATTTCCATATTCCACAGCTAAGCACTAGACAGTCCTTGCCCTTATATCTTGACCCTTCACCCACATGTAACCTATGTGAGAGAACCTATAAATTCCATATGGGCAAAGGTTTCTTGAAGATTATAGAAATAGAGAATTTTATGGCTCCCTTCCTATCTGAGTCCAAGCCAAATGAGAGCCCCACTGCCTCTACCAGAGAACTGTTTTTAGAGTTTGGGACTGTCCTCTATGGGGACTCTACATCCTAGCTGGATAAGAGATGAGTTTCAAGTCTTCTGGGTCCCATGTTGTCTTAGGAAAGTCCCAATAGTCCTTGGGAGAACATGACAACTATCCCCTGGGTTATGGAGAAAGGCATGACTGGAACCACCTAAAGAAAGGAGGGAGGGCTGGGCACTTTTGCTAAGATCAAGTGGGATGAGAATGTTAGGAGTTTTCCTGTCAGGGAGGCCCTTGGCAAGTTTTATGAATCATCTGGGCTCCAGTTGTATTAGCCATAACCAAAAAGGGCTGCATCCTAAGGAGAGAAGGCTCCCCAGTGGAGGTTATGATTTAGAACATATGAAGTACAGAGGGTCCTGCCAGAAGTGCCCAAAGAACTCATTCATGAGTCTCCCAAACAATAAAGGATGCTCCCTGTGACTGAAGGCTTTGACAAGGAGAACCACCCACCCAGAGAGCCAGCCAAGACAAAAGTCCTTTTGGGTCTTTCCTGCTTCTAACTCTGAAGAAACTAGAATGGAGTGGGGACAAGGAAGAGATGGAACAAGAGAATTAGACAAATGGCCATCCTCTCTTTACTGATGAACTCCAACCCACAGGTCAGCCCAGAAAAATGGGAAGTAAAGACTCAAGTTCATTGTGTGAGCACAATGTTAACTTAAACTAGGCTAAATGTTTTTCCCCTGAAACTCACCAGAAGGTTATAGAATGTGAGATGCCAGTAGGTGGTGAAGAGAGAAAAGGGATGTGTTTGGGGGCCAGTAGGAGAGAATGAAACTCTTCCCTACTTGTAATCTAGCAACTGTAGTCCGCTGAGTAAACCAGTGTTGCAGAAAATATAATATGACTGATATGAAGTGATTGAGATGATGTGATCTCAGGCAGCACCTAGAAGACAACGTAAAGCATGATAAGGGGAGTAAAGTGTCACCAAGAGGGGGGCTCCCTGCAGACATGAATGAGGGCTGCTCCATGTGGGACCTAGGGAAGAGTTCCTTGTGATGAGCACCTCTTGAATCCACAACCTCTTCATCACCAACGTAGACAATGACCAAGACCTCCCAGCTGGCCTCTTTGGTTCCCACCTTGGAACCAATAGTAGCAGTCCCACCCAGTCCTAATAGTAATGTGATCCTTCAGAAACACAATCTGAGAAGGCCACATCTCTACTTAAACTCTTCAGAAGCTTGTGTTCAACTTTAAAATAAAATCTCTAAAGTTGCTAGGAAGGTTTAAATGGACCCTGATGCTCTGACCTGGACTGGCCCCACTGACCTCCTTCTTACTTCTCTCTCACTCATTCTGTGCCCCATTCTTGCCAAAAGAATGGCTTGAAAAAGCCAAGCTGTCTTACCTTCTGGATTTTGTATATCTTTTTCTATGCATAAGACATTTTTTCCACCCTCTTCACAAAGCCATCTCCTTCTCATCCTTTAAAACATAAGTAGATCACAAAAGTCTTCCTGGACTCCTGTACAAAGTTATTTGTTCCTATGCCAGCATGCAAAGCTTTATCACTCTTTACTGAAATTGTGAAAAAGTCTAGCACCTGATTCCTCTGTATCATTACCTCCTCTAGGTTAAGGAGCAATGTCTCTATGGTTATCCATGCATCTTCCAGTGGTCAATATATGACAGATAATAAACATTCAATGCACAAATAACTGAGTGAATAGATGGATTTAACTATCAAAGGGAGGAATTCACCCAGGTGAAGGCATAGAGTGAGAAGGCTGAGTACAGTCTTTACCTGGTAGGCAGGAGAAGAGTCTCCCCTTTGTTTTGGCTAACACAATGAGTGATGGTCAGGGTCTTCCTGAGGAGCTCTCTGAGTTCTGCCTCAGCATGCCATAGAGGGTGAATGTTGGCTCCCACCCCTCCTCAGAAAGGTCTAGAGCAGAGCATTAGTGGTAGAAGCAGGCATGCTGGGAGATCTTCCCCTTGGTGAGGGGCTCAAGGTAGAGGTGTGAAGACTGATGCTTTCACTGAATTGGACTTCTTTTGCAATATATACACTTGTTTGAAGATTACTTTTGAGAATGAGAGGGCCTAGTTATCGTCAGTTTGTAATGAACCCATACAAAATTGAATGTATGCAAAGACATGAAGGAATCTTAAATACATTTTACTAACTGAAAGAAGCCAATCTGAAAATGGTGCATTCTATATGGTTGTTTATATAACATTCTGGAAAAAGAACAAAACTAATAGATAGTAAACAGGTAAGTAGTTGCCAGGAGTTTAGCAAGGTGGGTCAGAGGGTGGGTAGGCAAAGCACAGGGGATTTTTGAGGGTAACGATACTATTCTGTATAATGTAATGGTGGATACATGACACTGGACATTCATCAAAACCCACAAAACTTTAAATATGAAGAGTAAACCATAAGGACTACAAATTTATTTTAAAAAATCGTTTAGGAGGTCAGGGCACAGGATGGAATGCAGACTCTAACAATTGTAATCCAGTTGTAATACAAATGTATGAAACTACCTCATGAAAGTTGTTTCTCCCTAGTGACAGGAGAGAAAGGTGCTGCTCTAAGTAATTGAAAATGAGTAGAGGCTGTAAGATTAAAGGCAAAAGGACCTGCACATAAGCACCATACTCTACCTGAGGAAGTTGTTTTCTTAAAAATTAAGTAAATAGATGGTGTACAGCAGGAGCCAGGTTTCTCACTTCTCTCACTTGGGAAGTTATCAAGAAGCAAAGGGAGACAGCTAGAATGATCTATGTGATAATTCATTAACATTGGAGGCATCAGTCTGAATTCATGTTTAGCTTATGATAGATACATATAGAAAAATATAGAGATATGCATATATATAGGAGTTAGGATACACACATGTATTTCCTTGCTCCATCAGCTGAGGAAGTCTAGATGCAGTGATACCCCAGTAGCAATGAGCACACCCAGAACCTGGATCTTGGTTTCTAATACATCCTCCAATAAAAGGAACTGGGGATCCCTGAAGAAATTAGTGATTCTAGGACTAGGGCAGGAAATATATAAGATAATCCTGGAGAATCTTATCATGCTAGAAAGTACTAAAGTACTAAAACACACACACATAAGTATACACACAATGATGGGCTATGTCAAAAGGATCCAGGAACCAGCTGAAGCTCCTAATGGCCAAAGTTGGAACAATTTGAGCAAATAAACAAACAAACAAATAAATAAATAAATAAATAAATAGATAAATATTGGATTATAACCCAAAGTGTAAAATAAATATCCATGAGTCCATACTGATTAAACAAACAAACAAACAAAGGCAAGTCCCCTTGAATAAGAATTACAAATAGTTTATGTGGATACTCCACCCTTAAGGACATGGAATGTAATCTCCACTCCTTAAGTATGAGCTGTGAGTAGTAGCTTCTTTGCAAAAAGTGTAGCATGGGAAGGGAGAAAAAAAAGTCACCATACACTGAAGAATCCTGAAAAATATGACCCAAGCCTGGTGATCAAGGTTAACCTCAACAGTGAGGTATCTACTGTTGTTGTTGTTTTTTAATTTTTTTAATGTTTATTAATTTTTGAGACAGAGACAAAGCATGAACAGGGGAGGGGCAGAGAGAGAAGGAGACACAGAATCTGAAACAGGCTCTAGGCTCTGAGTTGTTAGCACAGAGCCTGACGTGGGGCTCGAACCCATGAACTGTGAGATCATGACCTGAGCTGAAGTCAGACACTCAACCGACTGAGCCACCCAGGTACCCCTAGGTATCTACTGGTAATGTTAACAGTATCATACTCTTAATGTGATGTGGTGAGAATGGTACTTTACCTCTGCAGTCTTCCTCCCTAAAACCCACAACTCCAAGCTAATCATGAGAAAAGCATCAGACGCATTCCAACTGATGGACATTTATACAAAATATCTGACCATTACGCTTAACACCGTCAAGGTCATCACAAACAGGGAAAGTCTGAGAAACTGTCACAGCCAAGAGGAGCCTAAGGAGGCTTGATGACTAAATGCGATGTGCGATCCTGGAACAGAAAAGGCATGTTTAGGAAAAACCAAGAAAATTTAAGTGAAGCATGAGCTTCAATTAATATTAATGTAATAACATTGGTTCATTAATTGTGACAAATGGGCCATATTAAGTCAGTTCTTACCAGATGAAATTAGGTGTGGTGTATATGGGAATTTTCTGTACTATCCTTGTGACTTTTCTGTAACTCTAAAACTATTATAAGTGTGAATAATTTATTTTTAAAAAAAAGAAGGACCAAGATCTCTCTCTCTCTCCCCCAAAAAAACAAGCACTTCTCTTTCCTCTCAATTATTTTTCAGTATTAAAACAGCCAAAACAAGATAAGTACAGAACTGCTAATGTTCACAGGTTCTTATCTATGAAATGAGATTTCCTGGAGCCAAGAACCTGGTGTCCAGACTGTCTCTGCACTAGCCAATCCTGCACCTGCCCACCATAAAAGACTTACTTTCCCTTTGGTTTGGAGCTAAGTCTGCTATTACAATGCTCCTAGCACACAGCCCTCAAACAGCCAACAAAGATCATGGGAGACAGAATGAGAAGGGAAAGTTCTTGGTCTGAGTCTCTGAGCTCCCATGAGATAGTGATGCAATCTTTAAGGAGCTGCCTAACTTCTTTGAGAGTAAGTTTGTCCATCTGAAAAACAATGAATAAGAGAACTACCTTGCTGGGTAGTTGTAGTGATGAAATAAAAGAACAAGCATAAAAGTAGCCACCACATCGTAGATGTTGAACACTGTCATTATTGGTCACAAACTTATAACTCATGCTAAGGGGCCAGGATGCACATCACTGGGGCCACACAGAGCATTCATAAAATGGAGGTTATCATACCAGATGGTCTGCATGCTGCATGGCCAATGTCATAGTGAAGAGATATCCTTACCCTGTATTGTTCTCTATCCTTATGGGGTCAGGTGGGCAGAGATCAACTTTGGGGCCATGTAACAGTGAAGAAGTGACCTTGTTAAATAGGGGTTTGGGATTGGTTTTAGCCTATCCTTTTCCCCATATCATAGTATTCAGGGCTCTCAGTAGAAACAGAACTAACAGGAGACAGAGAGACAGAGAAAGAGATTGAGATTTCAAAGAACTGGCTCACAGGATTGTGAGCTGGCAAGTTCAAAATCTGATATTGTGGGCAGGCAGTCTGGAGACCCAGTGAAGAGTTGACATTGCAGTTCAAGTTCAAAGGCAGTCTACTGAAAGAGTTCCTTTTTAGTCAAAGATTACTCATTTTTTATCTTAAGGCCTTCAATTGATTGGGTGCAGGCTACCCACATTATGGAGGGTAATCAGTTCCACTCAAACTCTACTGATTTAAATGTTAATCTCATCTAAAAACAACACCCTCCAGGTAACATCTAGACCTGGTAAAGCAAATATCTGTGTACTGTGGCCCAGGCAGGTTAACAAATAAAATTAACCACCACCCATCTGCTAAGCCAGTCCTTCTGAGCATCCAGATGAGCCCCCAGGCCTCCAGAGGTATCTCTCCTCAGGGTGGCTTATATTATTACCTGGGAATGCAAAAATCATAATAATAAGAAGTTTAAAATAACAGTTGTGCGGTAAGAGTTTAAATTATTATTTGAGATGTCACCTATGGGCTCCAAAAAAATCACTTGGACTGAATGGAGAAGATGCCAGTTCCATGAGGACAGTGGCAGAGGCTGAGAAGAGTCTGGGTCTCCGAGCACCTGCCTAGAGCAGAGGGCACTGGCCCATCTGCACAAGATAGATCTGAGCCAGAAGTAAGCTTCAACCAGATCTCACTGCTCGGTTTCAGGACATATCTACCTTAATAATACAAAATGTCTAGGTAGGCAGTAAGAAAGTGCCATATGCATGGAGAGAAAAACATGTACAAAAAGTGAATGAAAACAGGAACCTGGGGACTCCTCACAACATGCGGAGTAAAGCTGAAATCCACTGTCCACTCCTTGTCTCCTCCAAACGTATAGAAATGGTGAACAAAGATTCACACACAGACAAGCTTAAATGTGGGGTCAGAGATGGGTATAGAGGCCACAGTGATAACACTGAACATGAGTCAAGGTGACCTACCCACAGGAATACAAGTTCACCTCTAAAGGAGCAGAGCTGTAATTGTCCTTGCAGAGAAGGGTATAGAACAATGCCAGGCACAAAACAGGGCCTGAGCTCCTAGGACACACTGGGCCTCAGAGAAAGAGCTGTCCCTCTCATGGAAGGGTATCTGGAGACCCCTCATGGATGGCCTTCCACACATCTCCAGAGATAGACAAGGCCTCATCCACTTACCCTGGACAGCATGGGTGGCCAGAGAATTTATTCTAAGAATCATAGACCACATTCTTATAGCCATTGTCCTTCTAAAGTGGGTGAAAGGAGTTCCGGGCACAGACAGACACATGCAAAGGCCTGGAGGGGGCAGAGGGAATGGATATTCCAAGGTAAGGATAAGTAAGGTAAGAAGACACAGACAGAATCCACTCCCTGAGAACTCAGCCTGGGCAGGGCACAAACCCCAAGGTATAAAATGAGTGTGCTATAAACACTACTTTCCAGAGCCTAAGTTTCTTCTTCTGAAAAAAAAAAAAATAATAAGGCTTTCTTGTTGTTATTGAACGAATATTGTTTACTATTACATCCCAGAGCTTAGAATAGTGCCTGCTTAGAATAGTAGCTATTCAATATTGGTTAAATGAAAGAAAAAAAGAGGAAGGAAAGAAGGAAGGAAGGAAGGAAGGAAGGAAGGAAGGAAGGAAGGAAGGAAGGAAGGAAGAAGGAGGGAGGGGGGAGGGAGGGAAGGAAGGAAGGAAGGAAGGAAAGGAGGGAGGGAGGGAAGGACTGACTTAGGAGTCTTTTCCTGGAAGCTTTTCCTGACCTTTTCATCCTTTCCCACCCACACCTCCTGGAGTTTGCTACTGAGCACCTATCACATTTGACTGTAAGAAAGTTGTAGACACAGTGGTTATAGGCATCAGTTTGATGGGCTGGTTCTGCCCCCACTGGTTGAATGGCCAAGTCAATGGACACTCAATTTCTCTCTAAGCCTCAATTTCTTCATCTGTAACATGAGAAAATGACAGAGCTATAGCAAAATTAAATAGGATAATGTGTGTAAAGCACTCAGCACAATGCCTGCCTCAAAAAAGGGCTCAAAAAGTTGATGATTATGGCTGCATTTCTGCCCTCCTCCATGAAACTAGGAGTGCCTCATGACGAGTGCCCAAGTGCTACGCAGTTCTGAGTATCCAAGACCTGGTTCAGAGTATGTAGTACTAACAGCAAATGTTTGCTGAACAAATGACTGAAGGATACAGCTGGCACAAGAAGAAATTCTACAGCTTACTGATTCCTGCACATGTGTGGAAACCCAGAGATCTCCCATCTCACTTCCAAAGGAGCCACCAGAGATGCGGTTTCTACAATGTGTGTCACTGACCTACAATCAGTCAGCTCTGGCCAAGAATCACAGACAACCGCAGACATCAGGCCATTAGATGCATCCTCCTTCCTCTGCATGGAGGAGGCTGCTGGCCTCCATGCAGGATAGCCTGCCTCTGGCCCTGAGGCCTGATCTGGCATGGTGCCCTGGTGGGGGCGGGGGGGCCTCTGCATGGATCTGGGGGCACACCAGCTTTAGCTATGTTAAACAGGATCTTTCAGAGGCTTTTCTAGCCATGGGTCATTAGGCTTGTGTGATCAGAGAATACTCTCTCCATCATTGTTAGCACCACTTACTAATGAATACCCCCAAGAATACAGGTTGAGAAGTAGCAGTACCTTGAGGGTTTCTTTAACCTAATACTAAATATAAGACCTAAAACAATAGAGGGATGGTTCAGAGTGGGAGCAGGCAAACTCTGGGACAAGTCCTGTATCGGGTTTGCATGCATTGCTTCCCTCATTAAAGCACTGTGACAGCCCTTGGCCAGTGGGACCAAGGGGCCTGCCTCTGTTCTGTCAGTCAGGATTTGCCACTTACATTGTCTGATTCCCGTGGGTCCCAGTTGTTCTTCCTCACACTTGGCTGGCTCTGGCTGGTCCTGCCCTGGGGTCCCCTCCCAGAAACCCTCAGTCTCCATTAATGCACTTGCTTAAGGGTCCATCTTCACACAGCTCTCTTGCTGCAGGATCATGGCAGCCTCCTGATGCACCCAGCAATGCAGCAGTCCAGGGAGTGTGGCTAATCACCACTCTTTTTGCAAAGAAGAAACATCAAGAAACTTTCTGGGCTGAGAACCATTTTCTGCAAAATGGAAATGGAGATTCCTTGACACCTGGTGTACAATCACAAATGTACTGAAAGTTCCTGCTTAGTGAGCACCTGTACACTGCACACTAACACCATTCACTATGCCCTGGGTCTTCCCAGTAACCTCAAGACTGGGATTCAAAGCTCCACTGCAGATGAGCAAAGTGAGGTTTAGAGGGGTTGTGTGACTTGTCCAAGGTCACACACCTAGAAAGAAGGGGCAATGAACTCTGAACTCATTTTGCTCTTGCCCTGGACCTCTTCACATGGCTCCGTATCCCTTCTAGCATCTTTGCTGGCCACCCAGCAGTGCCCAAAACATAACAGACAGTAGACACAGATGAGTCAGGTTTAATTTGTCTGTGAAAGTGCCTAGCAGTAAAAGCATTACTTTTCCATGACATGCAGACAAGGAGGCCACAGAGGGGGTGACAGGTTCTCTTGATACCTGATGTCCCCGGGAGTCCCTTGTCCTCCCCCTTGCTGAGAATGGCTTCCCTGTCCTGGTAGGGCTCTAACCCAGGGACTCTAACATCCCCCCAGCAGTGGCAGCAGCTCTGTGACCAGAATGATCTGGGTCACAAGGTCCTGCTATGCCCACTAGTCCTACCCCAGGCTTCTCAAAGGAGCAGACTCCTGCCCACTACCTATGCCTGCATGGCCATGAGAGAAAGCCTGATAGAAATGGAGTGGGGAAGCCAAGCTGTGGCTAGGAGCCTTCCACTCATCCAGAATAGCATCACAGAGCTATATTCAGGGTCAAGGAAGCTGATTGCACATCTACAGGAAGTGGTTACAACATTCTAGCTGCCATTTTATACTCATTCCAACCACCTGTTTTTTTTTTTTTTCCTTTTTCCTCTCTTTCACATAGATATTTTCTCTTTATACAGTCACTAGACTTTCCTAATTATAGCAAATGGGAAACAAACCACATCCCACAGCTGGAGACACATTTTGTTCATAATTAATTAGAACTAATTGATCAGATACCTTTCCTAATGTGTGGTTTTATGGTCAGATTGAAATATAACCCCAATCCACCCTAGCAGGATTCTCTGGGTCCAGAGGAGATATTGTTTACAGAAAACCATCAGGAAGGAAGTTGAACACTGCCTTGTTGGAGCAACCAGGCCTGCAGGGATAAACCTCTGCCTTACCTGGCCTGCCTCAAGTGCAGGGGAAGGAACTTTACATCACTTAGCTCTGTGCCCTCATTAACCATTTTCTGCCCCAGGCTCTCTGTGAGGGCTAGGACAGCAGCAGAGGACATGTCCTCTGTGGCGTGAGGGTCTGATCAAGGAGTCAGCCAATACAGTAAATAAAAACTGTGGAGCTGAGTGCAAGTAAGATCCCCCGCCCAGTAGGGAATCATGAGGGAGTCCCCCCTTGCCGGCAGTGCCCACATTTTTACAGCCACTCTTGTGTCCACTTCTGTGTAGTTATAGCACTTTACTGGACAGGCCTTTAATAATTTTCCTTAACTGGGTTTTGCAAGAGTAAAAATGAGCCTGAACCCTAACATGGGTTTGGCCTTTGGAGATAAAGCCATAAGAGGCCCATCTGTGCCTGTCTGCTGTACAGAGGAAGGTCCATACAGCTTTGGCTTTCAAACTCCTGCTAGGTTGGTATAGTTTGGTTCTCACCAAACAAAACTGAGCTATCTTTCACATAATATTAGACTATTACTTTTTTTTTTTTTTTTTTTTTTTTTTTACTTTTTCATCTTACAAAGGAAAAACTTGAAGCAAAGAAAGGCTGAGACCTTTGTAGCAAGTCCAGAATTAGCTATCGTCACCTCCTGGGGTCTGTGGTTGCTGACCAGTCTCCTGTTCCCCATCACCTGTTCAGGGTAGGGCTGTGTCTTTCCAAAGGGATCCTTGCAGAGGGTGGGAAACCTTTCTAGAAATTCAAGCCTTCCCTCTTCTTCACATCCTCCTTAACTTTAGGAGACCAGCAAAAGACTCCCCTTTGTCTCTTTAAACGTCAGGCCAATTTTGTACTCAAATAAACAGAGGTGATTATAGACCCAAATGAAGGAGGATTTATACCAGTTTCACTTAAAAGGAAATGCAATTTGAACTGGCTGAAACAATAAAAGATGTACAGCCTCTTGCAACGGAAGGGGCAACAGAGGACTGGCTTTCAGCAGGGCTTTCTCCACGGTTACAGCAGGGCCCCTCAGGGCCCCTGTTTCTCTGCTCTTCCCCACCAAACCCTTCCCTGTGCAGGCTGTGTCCTTGGGGTCACAGGATGCAGGGCCACAGAATAGCCCCTCCCTCTTTCTCCAAACTCAAGTCCTGATCCTGACCCTGATTGTTGAGACCCGCAGACAAGGGTCTTCCCCTGTAAGGATGGACTCAGGCATGGGAGAAAGGGACAAGTGTGCGGTGCTACCTCCAGAGATGGGCGGAGTTACAGGATTACAGCTGCCATGTCCACCACGCCCTCTCTTCTCTGATTTTCCATGATTTTAAACAGATACATTTATTTTTCTGATTATACTGAAAAACATAAAGCGAAAAGTCAATCAACCCCATTTCAAGAAGTGCCTGCCATAAACACTTAAGTGCATTTTCTCCCTGTCTTTTTAGGTTTCAGTTTGATCCCCAGAATTCTTGTTCCCTTTCTCCAACCACAGTCCTAATTTTTTATAGGAGATGCCCCTCTCCAGGTGGGCCTGTGTGTGGGTGGGGCTGAAAGCCTAGCCTCTGTAGAGCCCTGAAGGTGGAGGACCGTCCCCTCCTGCCTCAGGGAGGTCGTGTGACCTAGCCCATCCAATCAGAGAGAGCGTCAGGCCATGTTCTTAGAAGACGGGGGAGATGATTGTCCCTCTTGTGTGTTACACGCGCGCCCTGGGAACTGCTCTCAGCCATGAGAAATCCTACCTTGGATCAGAATCAAAACACAAGAAGTGACCCTGAGACACGTAAAAATGGAAACAGATCCTGACAACTTCGGAGGAGCCCTGCACGGAGCCCTTCCTGAGACCCAGCCTACCCCCAGAAGTGCAGGGACATCTGTCTTCTTGCCTATGCTAATAATGGGGTTGGGTTTCCCACATGAATTTTAGCTGATATAACCTTTTCAACACGTGGATGTTGGATCCTCTGTTATCAATGTAAGTCTGGGTCATCATCCCTAATTATTTCCTTAGGCTACTTTCTCAAGCAGGGAACAACTAAGTCAAGGGCTTTATTTGTAAGGCTTTGCATATATCTTGTCAAACTGCCCTCCAGAAATGTTAGATCAATTTATTCGCTCTCACAGTGCTTTTCTCCCCACATAATCAATAGATAAGTAGGGTGTTTTGAAAGCCTCTTTAATTTGATAGGTGAGCCGATTCTGCATTCAAATATATGCAATATATATACTTTACAATGCAAAATGAGACGTGTAGCCCTGCCACACACACCACAGAGCTCATTGCCACCAAAGCGCTCTGTGGGGCACCAGAAAAAGCAAGTGGGCTCCTGGTGAGCCACACACATATGGCGCCTGCCTCTGCCAGCCATGGATTCACCTGGAGTGGAAATGTGCTATTTGGGCATAGGGGCTGCCCAGCAGCAGATAAACCTCACTCTTGGGACTGGGTGAGAAGCAGCATGCACTTGGGATGCAGAATGAGAGATCTAGGGACTCACTTGCCTTGCTCCGGGAACACACGGCTGCCTCAGTCAATCAGAACCCCAAGCGCTCACTTAAAATAGGGAGCCAGTGACCTCAGGCCATTCTTGTGTGGGAGGACTGCAGGGTCAGCAGACACATTCAGCTTCCAGGAGAGAAAGATAGCAGGGTGACTCCTGGCTCCCAGCGCCAATATGGGGCACACTGTGGTCCAGGCTTGGGGGCAGCAGCAGCACCAGAGGGTCTTTTCCAGGCTGCTCCATGGTGTGTCCTGCCGTGGTCCTGGTGCCCAGCCTCCCTCATCCCAGCCCGTCTGCTAAATCTGGTTCTCAGCCCTCCTGGTGATTTTGTGAGCCCCTCATATCTCTGAAATAAATCTCTTTCCTTCCTCAAACAGCCAGCCTGTGTCTTTTGCCCAGAACCAAGATCCCTGGCTAATACAGCTACAAAATCTCTCTGAATGTGTGTTTCTGCATCTTGAAGGAGCCCACCACACGCTGTCTGGAGGGTAAGCCAAAGGGAAGAGACTGATGTCCAGAGCCTTGGAAGGGAGGAAAGGCTGAGGTTGAGATGATGGTGGTGAGGGTCCCCTCCCTCTGTACCAGTGCCACACCCTCATGGAAGCCTTCCCCAGCTCCACCCAAATCCAGCCCCCAATTGTTCCCTTCATAACAATCTTCAAATTTTGAGTTTAACTATTTGTTAAAACCTTTGTTCTGTGTCTGGTCCCCAGAAGAGTGACATGGTGATGGCAGAAATAAGATTACATCTGCTTACTGTTGTATCTTACTGTCTGGAGTGGTGTTGGGCCACAGGGCCACTCAGCAACTGTGTGTGGATGAGTGAATAGATGAATGACAATATTGTGCTCCATATTTCTTTCCTTAAAATAGTTTGCTGTCATATATCTATCTGCTTGCTGCTGTCGCCCTGGTCACACATCCAGGGAATACCTCTGCACTTTGACTCTCCGCTGCCACCATCCACCATATGTGTCACCTGAAAGGTAGATTTTATGTTCCCCCCAGATCTGTTACCTTGAATTGCATTATCGCCCTTCTCTGAGCAATCTAGTGCTCCCACCATCCCAATCCTTCAATTACCACTGTTAAGCCCAAATCATGCCTTGACACTTGAGTGAAATCAGTGTTATGTTCTCTCTGTTTACTGCTCACAGGTGACCCCCCAGTGCTGCACCCTGTCTGAAATATTCCAGGGCTCTAGTGCATGTTTGCAGAATTTTGGCAAGACTTTAACTCAGAGCCAGAAGAAGGGGCAGGTTGCCACAGACCCTGGTGGACAAAGTACAGAAAGATCCCCAGAGATATGAGACAAGGAAACCACATCTCCAGGACCTGTCAGGGGACACCCCTCCAAGTCCAGAGAGGATCTCCACTGCAGGCCACCACAGGCCTGTTTTGCTGAGCAGGGTTTGCATCCTAGGCTCAGAGCAGACACTGATGACTGCCAAGGAGAGCTGAGCCAGTCCCAGCCATGCTGTCCTTTACTCTTGCCCCACAGAGGATCCTTGGATGCTCCCATGCTCAGCCTAGTCCTGGTTTCAGTTGGAGGAGTCCTGCAGGTGAATGGATGCAGCCCTAGAATGCAGGAGCAGCCTCTAGGGAGGGGAGCCAGAGTATTCAACCTTTTGTGGCTTGTTCCGCCGTGGACTAGCACATCTGCTGCCTGGGCCCTGGCCTTTCAGAATCTGCAGGAATTGGGTGGTCAGCCTTCCCTCTACAGATATGCAGACATGCATACACTCACACACACACACACAGATTACCTGTTGCTGCACAACAAACTACCCCAAAACTTAGTGAATTAAAATAATAATGACATTGGCCCATAAAAGCAGCTCATCTCTGCACCCCCTGGTATCAGCCTGGGGCCTCAAAGTCTGGGCTGGAACCCCTGAAGTCCTCCTGCATCCCATACATGGTGATGGCTGTTGGCTGCTAACCAGGGATGGAGCTGGAGCGCTACATGTGGCCTCCTGTGTGACTTCTTGGCTTCTTCACAGTGTGGTAGCTTGGTCCCCAGTGAACACCTCAACAGGACAGAGCAAAGACTGTGTCCTGTACTGCCTTGTATGACCCAGCCAAGGAAATTAAATGCCATCAGTTCCCCTGTGGCCACAGGCCCACCAGATCCAAGGTAAGGAGTATCTGTGTCATTGTAGAGAGCACATGAGAGGAGGGTACATAGATGATACACACACCACCCACCACACAAGGTGTCGCCCTGGGACAGGAAGAGCACAAACAGGGCTGTCAGACAGCAATGAGTACACTGGTTCTTGTCATGTAGTCTGCATCTGGCCACTTGACCATAGGTATACTCTTCAGTTGTGTTATATAAAAGTCTTAAAATCTGGATTAATTGTCTACTGCTTTATAATGAATTACACCCAAACAGTAACTTTAGATGACACAAATTTATCATCTGGTGGCTCCTGTGGGGCAGGAGAGAGGGCACAGATCATCTGGGCACCTCAGGGTCACTCACAGGCTACAGGCAACGGGAGTGGTCCTCCCAAGGCTGGACGGGAGGGGCTGCCTCAAAGCTCACTCACTTGGCTTGGTCCTCACTGCCTATTGAGTTAGGTCAGTTTCCTGCTGGCTGCTGGATGGAGGTCACCCTCAGCAACTTCCTATGTGGACCTTTCTGATGGGGCAGCTTGCTCTGTCCAAGTTTAAAGGCCTAGAAGGCAACAGGGAGAGAATCCCAGCCTGGCCATAGACACAATATGCCATTGTTTCACTTATCCAGGGGTCAGAATCAAGTCACTGGGTCCAGCCCATTCACCAGCAGGAGGTGACTGCCAGGAGGTGGGACCCTGGGGCCCTTGTCTGATACTGCCAACCACAGGGTTCCAGGCAGCTTTCCCCACCCACAGCCAGGGGTTCTCACCCCCTACCTAATCCTGAAGTGGAAGTAGGTGTGAATAAACAGTAGGAGCACCGCAAATGTTGTTTGGATTGAATTGTAATGGTGACCAATATACAGGGTGCTTGATATAATATGAAATTTTACAAAATTTGGTTTTTGGAGTGTCTTAAAAACCAGATCTTCATTCAGTTGTATGTCAACCCTAACTCTTTCTAGTCAATATTTTTCATTTTACTGAATGTATTGAGACATACACAGGATAGAAATGGGTGGAGTCAACCTGTTCATGACTGTTAAGTCTGTTCTTAAAAATGTTGAAAACATCTATGTATCTGATAGCAGTAGATGCATTTCTTAGAAACTCTCACACCCTTTTATGAAATTAAGTCTACTCCTTACCCATGTTTTGCTCCTCCCCACCTTTGGTGATTCTGTAGGTCTCTTTAGGTCTCTCCTATGTAACTTGTGTCTTCCAAAGGGCAAAGGGCAGCATTCTAAATATAGTTAATTGTGCAGAGATCCCAGCAACTGGGCCTTCCCTGCCCATGGTTTCCCTCTGATAGGAGAGGTTCAGGGGAGTGAGCTGGGGTCCCCTCTTAGCACAACACAAGCCCGAGCCTGGGAAATAGGAAGTGCCTGTTCACAGGATGGGCCTGCTCTGGCCAGCAGCTCCCAGGAGGCCTCCACTGCCAAAGCCAGACAGGCCTGCTGCCTCTCTGCTTCCCTGCATCTTCTACAGCTGGTCTGCGGACTTTTAACTCCCAGGGCAGGCTTATGTTACATTTATCTCTAAGGTGTCAGCCTTCTTTGGATTTCACCCTTCCCATCTGCTCCTTGGTTGTTTCCTTGGTTCATGTCAAAGCTCCAGGACTTTTGTCCTACCCTTGCTTGGATATCCTTATTACTATGCTTACATCATCCTTTTGTGATTTTCAAGATCCTTCCAATTAAAAGAAAAAACCTGGTAATTGTGAGTTCCCATTTCATATGGCTTTCTCCAGCCTTATGTTGGGGAGAAAACCCAATTGGTTTATTCAGAGCATTTGTTTTTTTCTTTTTATTTCAATTTTTCATGTTTAAAATAATTATAGATTTGAGGGCACCTGGATGGCTCAGTCAGTTGAGCATCTGACTCTTGGTTCAGCTCAGGTCATGATCCCACAGTTCGTAAGTTTGAGCCCCTCATCAGGCTCAGCACTGCTCGTGCAGAGCCTGCTTGGGATTCTCTCTCTCTCTCACTCTTTGTCTCTACCCCTCCCCTGCTCTCTCTCACACTCACACAAAATAATTACATAAATTTTTTTTTAAAAATCATTACAGGACAGCCTGGGTGGCTCAGTCAGTTAAGCATCTGACTTTGGCTTAGGTCATGATCTCAAGTTCATGGGTTCGAGTCCCGCATCAGGCTCTATGCCGACAGCTTAGAGCCTGAAGCCTGCTTGGTATCTGTGTCTCCCTCTCTCTCTGCCCCTCCTTCACTCACATTCTCTCTCTCTCTCTTTCTCTCAAAAATAAATAAACATTTAAAAATTTTTTTAAATAATTATAGGCTCACAGGAAGTTCCAAAACTAGTACAGAGAGGTCCCCTGTACCCTTCCACCCAGTGTTCTACAAGTTACATTTTCCACATAATAGAATGATATCAAACTAGAAAACTGACCCTGTTATAAAGTGTGAATATAGTCACATGCTCTCTTAGCTCATGTATAGATTCAGATGACAATCACCACAACCAAGATACAAAACTCCATCACTACAAAGATTTCCTTTGTGATACAACCTTTATAGTCACACACACACTCCCAAATTCCTAACCCTGGCAGTGAGGAATCTGGTTTCAATCTCTATAATTTTATCATTTTGAGAATGTCCTATAAAGTGTGAAAAAATGTTAAAAAGTATGTAACCATTTGAGATTGACTTGTGTCACTCAGTCAAATATCCTTAAGGACAATTGAAAATGTTGAGTACATCAGTAATTAGTTCCTTGGCATGGCTGAGAAGTATTTCCTAGGATGAATGTACCACATTTAACTCTTCACCTATTGAAGGACATTTTGATTGTCCTCAGTTTTTGGCTATCACACATAAAGCTGTTACGAACATCCTGTGCAGATTTTTGTGTGAATATAAATGTTTATCTGACTAAACGCCCAAAATGAATGTTGGGTAAGTTATGTGTAGTTTTTTAAGAAAACTGCCAAATTTGGGAATGCAAGCTGGTGCAGCCACTCTGGAAAACAGTATGGAGGTTCCTCAAAGGCTAAAAATAGAACTACCCTACGACCCAGCAATTGCACTACTAGGCATTTATCCAGGGGATACAGGTGTGCTGTTTCAAAGGGACACATGCATCCCCATGTTTATAGCAACATTATCAACAATAGCCAAAGTATGGAAAGAGCCCAAATGTCCATCGATGGATGAATGGATAAAGAAGATGTGGTATATATATACAACGGAGTGTTACTTGGCAATCAAAAAAAATGAAATCTTGCCATTTGCAACTATGTGGATGGAACTGGAAGGTATTATGCTAAGTGAAATTTGTCAGTCAGAGAAAGACAAAAATCATATGACTTTCACTCATATGAGGACTTTAAGAGACAAAATATAGGAACATAAGGGAAGGGAAACAAAAATAATATAAAAACAAGGAGGAGGACAAAACAGAAGAGACTCATAAATATGGAGAACAAACTAAGGGTTACTGGAGGGGTTGTGGGATGGGGGATGGGCTAAATGGGTAAGGGGCAGTAAGGAATCTACTCCTGAAATCATTGTTTCGCTATATAGTAACTAATTTTGATGTAAATTTTAAAAAATAAAAAATTAAATTAAAAAATAAAATAAAATAAAATTGAAATAATAAAAATCCGAAAACTACCAAATTATTTTCCAAAGTGGATAAACCGTTTCCTATTTCCATCAGCAACTGTAAGAGATCCAGTTTTTTCACATCTTCATCAGCATTTCATATTGTTGATACTTTTTTTATTTACCTTTTCCAATAATAGAACATGGATTAGAAATTATATCTCATCATCCTATGGTCTTAATTTCCATTTTCCTACTGGCCAATGATTCTCAACAACATCCCGTATGCTTCTTTGCAGTCTCTGCATCCTCTTCAGTGAAAT
This sequence comes from Prionailurus bengalensis, assembly GCF_016509475.1. NCBI lineage: Eukaryota > Metazoa > Chordata > Mammalia > Carnivora > Felidae > Prionailurus > Prionailurus bengalensis. The sequence continues at coordinate 110,761,574 of NC_057345.1, forward strand.
ATCTCTTCATGTCCTTTCCCCATTTTCTGAGTGGATTGTTTGTTTAATGTTTTTTGAGAATTCTTTAAGTTTCTAGATATGAGTTGTTTGTCAGATACGTGGTCTGCAGTTTTTTTTCTCAGTCTGCAGTTTGTTGTTTTTTTTTCTCGGTCTACAGCTTGTCCTTTCATCCTCCTTAACATGATTTGTCACAGAGCAATTTTTTTTTTAATTTTTAATTTTGGTGTCATGTCTAAGAACTCTTCACCAAGGCTAACGTCCCAAAGATTTTCCACAGTTACCTTTTTTTTTTATAAGATTTATATTTCTACATTTTACATTTAATCCTATGATCCACTTAGAGCTAATTTTGGCATAAAATTTATTTTTTCTGTCTATGGATTTCCAATTTCTTCAGTTCCACTTATTAAAAAGATTATCCTTGTTCCATTGAATACCTTATGCACTTTTGTCAAAAATCAATTTGCTATACTTGTTTGGAGCTATTTCTGGATTCTCTATTTTGTTCTGTTGATCAATGTGTTTATTCTTCCACCAATAATACATTATCTTGATTACTGTAGCATAACAAATATTAAAATCAGGTAGACTGATTCCTACTACTTTCTTCTTTTTAAAAATTATTTTATCTATTCTGTTTCCTTTCCTTTTCCATATAAATTTTAGAATAATCTTGTCTATATGTACAAAAATATTTCCTTGGGATTTTAGTATGAATTGTGTTAAATCTATATATGATTTTGGGTGGAATTGACATCTTAACAATGTTGAACTTTCCAGTCTATGAAAATGGTATGTCTCTCCTTTCACCTATATCTTCTTTGCTTTCTTCAGTACTTTTAAAGTTTCCAATATACAAGATCTGTACATGTTTTGTTATGCCTGAGTATTTCATTCTTTTAAGCAATTAGAAATGGCATTATATTTTTAATTTTCATTCCCACATGTGTATTGCTAGTTTATAAAGATATATTAATTTTTGTATGTTGACCTCACATCCTGCAAGTTTGCTGCCCCCACTTATTAGTTCTAGTTTTTGGTAAATCCTTGGGGATTTTTCTACATAGACTATCATATCACCTGCATATAGTAATAATTTTATTTCTTCCTTTCTGATTGATGGCCTTTTCTTGCTATATTGCACTAGCAAAAGTTTCCAGCACAATGTTGAATAAGAATAATGTGGGTGAATATCCATGCTTTGATCCCAATCTTAGGAGGAAAGCATTCAGATTTTCACTATTAGGAATGATGTTAGCTGTACATTTTTTTTAGATGCTCTTTATCAAGTTTAGGAAACTCCAACCTCTTCCTAGTTTTCTGATACTTTTTACCATTAATGTGTGTCAAATGTCTTTTATGCATTAACTGATATAATTCTATGATATATCTTCTTTATTGTTAATACGATGGATCTCATTTTCAAATATTGAACCAGCCTTGCATCTCTTTAATATGCCCCACTTAGTTATGATGCATACTTCTTTTTATACATTGCTGAATTTTACTTGCTAATGTTATGTTAAATTTTCTTGCATTTATATTCATGAGGGATATTTAACTTTAGTTTTCTTTTTTTACTGTCTTTGTCTAGTTTGGGCATCAGAATAAACTAGCCCAATACAGTAAATTGGAACGTGTTTCCCCTTTTCCTATTTTCTGGAAGAGATTGTATAGAACTGGTGTTAATTCTTTCTTAAATCTTTGATAGAATTCTCCAGTGAAATCATCTGGATATGAAGATTTTCTGGGAGCATATTTTTAATTAAAATTCAATTACTTACAGGTGCCTCGGTGGCTCAGTTGGTTAAGTGTCCGACTCTTGGTTTTGGTTCAGGTCATGATCTCACAGTTTCATGGGTTCAAGCCCCACATTGGGCTTCAGGCTGACAGTGCACACCCTGCTGGGGATTCTTTGTATCCTTCTCTCTCTGCCCCTCCCCAACTCATGCTGCCTCTGTCTCTCTCAAAATAAATAAATAAATAAACTTAAAAAAAGTAAACTACAAACAAAAATTCAATTATTTACTAGTTATAGTGTCAGTCAAATTATTACTCTATATTGGATGAGTTATGGGAGTCTGTGCTTTCAGAAATGGGTCCATGTCATCTCAGTTGTCAAATTTATGTCTGCAGAGTTGTTTGCAGTATTCCCTTATCATTTTAATATCTTTATGATTTGTAAAGATATCCTGTTACACTCATGATATGGATGATTTATGTATTCTCTGTTTTCTTCTTTACCAATTTTGCTAGAGGTTCGTCTATTTTATTGAACTTTGCAAAGATCCAACTTTTTGTTCCTTTGATTTTCTCAGTTGTCTTCTTGTTTTCAATTTTACTGATTCCTGCTCTTATCTTTATTATTTACTTCTTTATACTTGCTTTGGGTTTATTTTGCTCTTCTTTTTTCTATTTTCTTAAGGTGGGAACTTAGAATATTAAATTGAGACATTACCTTTCTTCTAATGTAAATATTTAGTGCTATACATTTTTCTCTCAGCACTATTTTAGCTTTGCCCCATGAATTTTGATAATGTTGTATTTTTATTTCTGTCAATCTCTGTCTCCTAATTGGTATATTTAGTCCTTTCACATTTTGTGTAGTTGTTACTTAACTACAGGACTTAAATCCAACATTTTGATTTTTGTTTTCTGTTTTGTCCTTTTTATTTCATTTCTTTGTTTCCTTTATCCAGCTTTCTTGTGAGCTATCTGTATCTTCTTTAGAATACTATCTTGATATGCATGTATATAGTGTTTTGAGTGTCTGTATTTGTATTTTAATGGTTACCCTATGTATTATATTATACGTACATAACATCACAGTCTACTTGTGTCAATATTTCACCAAATCCAAATGAAATGTAGGAACTTTATCTCCATTTAAATACTTTTACTTTCCCTCATTTATAACAGAATTGTGTTAGATATTCTCACTACATGCTTGAGAATTACATCAGATAGTATTATAATTTTACTTCAAACATCAATTTAGAAACTGAAAAGTGAAAAGTCTATTATATTTACCTATATTTTTGCTCTTTCACCTTTCGTTCTTCCTGATGTATAAGATTCCTACTTCTATATTTTTATTTATTTTTCTAATTTTTTTTTTAAGTAAGCTCCATGCCCACTGTGGAGCCCAATGTGGGGCTTGAACTCAAGACCCTGAGATCAAGACCTGAGCTGAGATCAAGAATCAGATGCTTAACTGACTTAGCCTCCCAGGCACCCCTTATCATTTTATTTCTGTTTAGATAACTCTTTTTAGTCACTGTTTTAGGGTAGGTGTGCTGGTGACATTCTTAGTTTTCCTTCATTTGAGAATATCTTAATTTTCCCTTCATTGCTGAAGGTCATTTTCACTGGATACATAATTTTGGATTAACAGGGTTTTTTCCCCCAGTATTTAAAAGATGTTGTGCCACTTCTTTCTGGTTTCCATAGTTTCTGATGAGAAATATACCATTGTTTTCATTGTTTTTCCCTAAAAGTAAGGTGTCATTTCTCTCTTCTGCTTTAAAGACTTTTTTTTTGTCTTTAGTTCTTAAGAGTTTGATTATAATGTATCATGGAATGAATTTATTTGAGTTTAGTCAGGGTTCTACAGAGAAACAGAACCAACATATAGTATATAAATATATATTAGATATATGGAAAGAGAATTATTATAAGAGATTAATTCACACAACTATGAAGGTAAGAAGTTCTACAGTCTGCCATCTGCAAGTGGCGTCCTGGAGTCCCAGGAAAACTGATGGTACAACTCCAGTCCAAATTGGAAAGCCTGAGAACCAGGAGGAGCTGATAGTGAAAGTCCCAGTCCAAATCCAAAGGCCCAAAAGCCAAGGGAGCTGATTTCTGAGGCAGGGAGAATATCAATGTTCTCCTAGCACAAGAAGAGAGCAAATTGTCCCTTCCTCCACCATTTTGTTCCATTTATTCCCTTAACAGATTGGATGAGGCCCATCTGCACTGGGGAGGGTGATCTTCCTTAGTTCAAATGGTATCCTTTGCCAGAAACACCCACACAGACTCATCTAAAAATAATCTTTTACCAACACTGTGGCCATCCCTTAGCCCAGTCAAGTTGACACATAAAATTAATCATCACAATCTTCCCTGAATTTTATTCAACTTCTTAAATCTGTTTATGTCTTTTACCAAATTTGGAGGTTTTTAAGCTATTAATTTTCTCAAACCCTTTTTAGTCTTGCTGTCTTTTTTCTTTCTTTCTGAAACCCTGAGGACACAAGTTTTAGATCATTTGTTCAAGTCCAACATGTTCTTGATTGTTCTTTTTTTTCACTCTTTTTCTCTGTTGTTCAGGTTGACCAATTTCTAATGTTCTATCTTTAAGTTTACCAATCCTTTCTTTTATAGATTCCATTCTCCTATTGAGCCCATCCACTGAGTTTTTTCCTTTTTTTTTTTAAAGTTTATTTATTTTGACAGAGAGTGAGACAGAGAGTGACCATGAGCAGGGGAGGAGCAGAGAGAGAGAGAATCCCAAACGGGTTGTGCACAATCAGTGCAGAATCCAACATGAGGTTTGATCCCATGACCAGGAAATCATGACCTGAACCAAAATCAAGAGCCAGATGTGTAACCAACTGAGCCACCAAGGCTCCCCCCACCATCCACTGAGCTGTTTATTTCAGTTATTATATTTTTCAATTCGAAAAGATCCATTTGGTTCTTTCTGTCTACTGTTTCTTTGCTAAGCATTCTTATATTTTATTTGCTTCAAGCATATTTGTAATTACTTGTCAAGAATTTTATAATGGCTGCTTTAAAAATTATTGTCCAATAATTCCAACATCTTTGTCATCTCAGCAATGGCATTGTTGATTGTCGTTTCTCATTTAAACCGAGATGTTTCTGATTCTTGGTATGAAGATTGTTTTTAAATTGTATCCTGCACATTTGGGAATTTTGCTGAGACTCTGGAAGTTATTAAATTCTCTGTTTTAACAGGCTTCCTCTGACAGTGTGCCAATGGTAAGATGGGAATACTACCTTATTACCACCAGGTGGAGGTGGAAGTCCAGGTCCCCACTGCCTGAACTGACACCACCCCAGGGGTGGGAGGACAGGAGGGGCATCTTGTAGCTGCTGTGTGCAGAAGTTGAAGTTCCCCACATGGTCTCTGCTGAGAGGAGGGGACATAGCTTTTTTCTGTGCTATTTCACTGGGTTAGAGAATTGTTGTCTAAAAGCTTTCTTTCTTGTTAGGCTGCTCCTTTCTTGTCCTTTAGCTAGAAGAGTACGTTTTTCTTGGAGCTTTTTATTGTCTGTGTCCATTGGTATTTCTGGGCCACCAGTTTCTCCAGCACCCAGTCCCCGCTCCAGGACACATAAAGAAAAAAGAAAACCCAGGAACTTGCGACCATGTTGGTCCTCAAGGACCCTATCAGTCTGCCTTCTCTCCACCTTCAGAATTTTCTTATGTCTATTTTATACATAATACCCATGGTTTTTATCTATACTTACAAGAGGAATAAGGAGAAGTCCATCTATTGTCCCAGAATCACATCACAGCCTTTGTTTTGAAAGGTGCCTCAAGTGGATGACACATCCTGATGCCCTGCCTGCTCTGCCTCCATTGGCACCCACTCACCCACCCTGCTGCCTCCTGCCAGTCACTCCTACAGACTGAATCCCTTAAGGACATGACCCCTTTCTTTTTCATCTTACCTTCTTCAGGACCCAGTGAACTGGGTCACCACATCTTTGCCCACCAGATTTGCTTATAAAAACCCTGTCCTGTATGCCCTTACTATTCAGTTAGGGGGTGTATGAGGCAGGAAATAACTGGCTCCAACTCTTCTTCAGTGGCTCATTCTGAATTCATTTTCAAGGTGAACTCCTGAGCCTACCCATAGAGGTTCATATGCTGTAACTTTGCTTTTAATCAGCACCCCAAGAGCCTTTGAGAAGTCCAGATCAACAAGGTCACCTAAGTATAAAGGCTATTAGTGTATTTCACAGACAAGAAATGGGATTCACTGAGTGTCAGTGCGCATCCTCAGAGCCCAGCACAGTACCTGGACACAGCGAAGGAACCCAGGAAATAGGTGTTGCATGAATTTATAGACCATGTCTTGTTTTTTTTTTAATTTTTTTTTAACGTTTATTTATTTCTGAGACAGAGAGAGACAGAGTATGAACGGGGGAGGGTCAGAGAGAGAGGGAGACACAGAATCTGAAACAAGCTCCAGGCTCTGAGCCATCAGCACAGATGCCTGATGCGGGGCTTGAACTCATGAACCACGAGATCATGATCTGAGCTGAAGTTGGACGCTTAAATGACTGAGCCACCCAGGCGCCCCAATAGACCATGTCTTGTATCTGCTGTTACATGATCCCAACAATCTTTCATGGTCACAGCTAGTTATACCCCTAAAAAGACACAGGGCAGGGAGGTTAAATCATTTGGCTAAAGCCCCTTGGATTTGGAACCTATAACATCATCCAATGCTGCTGCCTAATCCCCTGCATTAGCAAAGTTTACCATCTCCCCCCACTACCAAAAGTGATTTTGAATTGTAACAGAGATACAGGCACCCTAGGTGAACAGAAACATATAAGTATGAAATCACTTTATCTTGGAAAGGACATTTTAAATCTAGGACAATATTTTGTAAATATAATGATTATTTTAATTATAAGTATGTTTACTAATAGTAGTAAACTGGACTCACCACTAAATCCTAAATTCCCTGACTGAAAATTAACATGTTGTTTAATACCTGGCCAAGTCCTGTCCACTCCAAATGGAGATTCTGTAAGCTGTATAAATTTTAACTGTAAAATATTTCTCATTAAACACAACATTAAAGATTACTCATAGAAAATTTATACTTTAAACTGGTACATTTAGATTTAATAATTAGGGTAAAGAAAACATACATATATGTATGAATGTATATGTGCTATATATTTATTGTGAAGCCAAAGCCAAGAAAAATAGAACTGAAATTCAACTATAAAGGACTTAACTAAATACATAATATATATTGTTTCTGAGCTTTCTAGTGGTTAAAGAGAAAAGGGGAACAGTGTCAGTCACAGAGAAGGAAACAGCTCCTCGGAATAGACAAGCAATTCTTAATACTTCGAGAAAGTGTGGATAGATAGACAAGTGGTTGGATGGATGGGTGGATACATGGAAGGAAGGATAGATGGATGGATGGATTTGGTTTTGGATTAGTTAACTCACTGAAAGTCTGTTTCCAATAACACCCTTCAGGCCACAAGGCAGGTCTCTGGGAGCCTTCCCACTGTATACTCCAAGCAATCACATCCACACCCTACTCCATGGCCTTACCTTTGGAATGAACTCTGTGGTCCTCAGACCCAGACCTCCACCAGCCTCCTTGGCCACTTCGTCTGGGCATCCCATGGGCAGCTCAAATCATGTGGGCTTGGGTCAGCAGAACTGGAGTCACCCTGTCTCTTCTGCCTCCTAAACGTGCCTCTTTTGAATCAGCACCTCCCTGCTGCCTGCCAGCCCTCCACAGCTTTCTCTGCCAGGATTGCTTTACCCACTCCTGGAATCCACTCCCCACACTGCAGCCAGGGCGATCCATAAAACCAAACATCAGCCATTGCTCATCCAATGCTCAGAGCTGCTCCACAGGGCCCTCTGAGAAAGCCCAGCCTCCTGACAGCACAACAGGAAGAGAAGTAGAGGAAAAAGAAAGAGCAGATGCCGCTACCCCTCCTGCTCCTGCCTCAGAAACTGTGCACTTGCTGTCCCTCTGCCCCAGAGCCCATGTGGAGTCCTCCCCCAGGCCCCAGGCCTCTGTCAGCACCTTCTGACCACTCTTTCCTGCCAGCTCACTCAAATAACACCAGCTCATGACTGTGTCTTCCTTCCACATTTTCTGACAGCACCATCCCCACCTGTCGTATTTCACATTTATTCATGTATTTGTTCTTGTCAATCTCACTCCACCAGAATACATGCTCCATGGCTTCAGCAGCTGTGCTGTTTTACTCACAGCCACACCCCAGGGTCTTAATCAGTGCCTGCCACACTGGAAGTTCTTAATAATCTTCTCCTAAGTGGATGGAAGAAGATGGAGTAGAGGAGATGGAGGGTGAGGGTAGGAGTTAACAGGAGGTGGAGGAGGAGATAGAGAGTGAGGGGAGGAGTTAACAGGAGGTGGAGGAGAGGAACTGCCACATCACTGCCACCTGGCAGATGTGGTAGCCATCCAAACCAGACATGCGTGTTGATACAGGAAAATGCATGTGAGTTAATGAAACAACTAAGGCTCTTGATTCTAGCTGAGCCCTGAAGCCTCCAGAAGGGCTTGGGAAAAACACCAGCATCGGGGCATCTGCAGCTCTAGGGTCCACTTACCTTGTCAAGCTTCCCAAGCACTTGGCAGGTGGCCAGGATTCATAACCTAGACCAAGAAAGGGAGGGGACAGGCTGAGAGGGAAAGGATAGGACTTGGGAATCCAGGGAGGTGGGGGCCAGGGTCCTGCCTCAAGGGCTGTCCCAGAGAGCTGGGGTGTCTCCTGGTGTCCCCATACTTTGGGCAATTTCCCTCAACCACAGGCCAGTGCCCTCTGCTGCTCAGCCACTTCTCCAACTGGGAGGGAAGTAATGTGTCCAGGGACCAGTGAAATTGGGCCCACTTGCCCCAGTGTCAGCACCTCCAGGACCACCATCTGGTCATGGTTAATTTTACTTGTCACTGTGACGGAACTAAGGGATGCCCAGATGCTGCTAAAACATTACTTCTGTGACAGGGTTTCCAGAAGAGATTAGCATTTGAATTGGCAGACTGAGCAGATGGCCTCTCTAGTGTGAGTACACATCATCTACTCCATCAGGGCCTGAAGGGAACAAAAAGGTAAAGAGCAAACTTCTTTCCTCTCTGCCTGAGCTGAGCTGTCCATCTTCTCCTGCCCTCAGACATCAGTGCTCCTTGTTCTCAAGTACCTGGACCCAGACCAGGACTGAAACCATCAGCCCCCCAGTCCTCAGGCCTCTGGACTTGAACTGAATTATACCACCGGCTCCCTCGGTTCTCCAACTTGCAGACAGCAGATTGTGGGACTTCTCGACCCTATAACCGCATGAGCCAATTCCTATAACAAGGATAATACATATATATTCATATATATAATTCCTATAACAATAAATACATACATATTTGTTATGTGTATGTGTCTATATACATATATACACACACACACATACATACATACATACATATACATCCTACTGGTTCTGTTTCTCTGGAGAACCTAATGCAATCTGAAAAGGCCCTGGAGGAAGAAGGAAGCACTGTCCCCAGTGGGCGTTTGCCGAAGGCCCTTAGGCAAGGCAGACTGGGGTAAAGCTTGCAGGCACGTCTACTGGTGTTCAGAGCACCCTCCCTCAGCTTGCTGTCACCAACCCAGCTGTTCTGCCCTAAGTAAAGGAGAAACAGGCTATTTCACTTGTTCTCATCAGTCTCATTAATGTAAAGACATGCACCCCCAGGTATGAGCCTGTTTGGGGCACAGAGGCCCAAGTGACCACTGGAGAAAAAAAGAACAGTGTGGGCCCCAGCAGTCCAGGAGGGCTTCCTGAGAAAGGGGGCACTTCTGTGCAATAAGAAGGGACAGAAAGCGTACCTCACTACTCTTGTGTATACTGTGGCCTTAAATTGAACGCAGGTGTGTGTCCTCAGGCAAGTTGTTCTTTCATTTTCTTCATGTGAGTGGATAACAGAAGGGCACCCTCCTCTGTGGGTGAGCGCCCACCCTTCTCTCTGCCCACCTCAGTACACACCCCTCTGAGGATGGGAGGGTGCTCCTCTCCCTCATGGGGCCACTGCCCACAACAGTTCCAACGTTGATCACTGTCTCCAGCCCTACACTCTGAAAAGCAAGCAGGTTCAGCTCTTGGGGGGGCGGGGGGTGGTCTCACCACCAACCAGGCTCTTCCTGTTGCAGGTTAAGAAATGGCCCACCTGCCAATGGTCATGATCTGCTTTTTGCCTGACACAATTTGGCCAGGTTGGCTTGATGATTTTTAAAAAGAGTAAATATTTCTGGCTCAGTCAGAGAATTTGACTCTTGATCTCAGGGTTGTGAGCTTGAGCCCCACATTGAGTATAGAGATTACTTAAAGATAAATAAATAAACTTAAAAAAGAGTAAATACTGTTTTGAATAACAAAGCTTTAACTTGAACCCCTCAGGTACACGACTGCCCCGGAATTCTTGTGCAGAAAGAGAAAAAGGATGAGCCATCTTGGGGATGTTCCTGCTCATTGGAATCCACGTGCCAGTGATGGGCGCTCTCTCTTTAATTGGACCCTGCTAGAGACTAATTCCAGTAACCAGCTCTGAAACCCCTCTCTCAAAGACCACCCAGAACTCTGAGAGGCCCCAAGTCAGTTCTTAGCTTACTTCCTCTGAGGTAGACAATTCCTTCTAAGACAAAAACATGTCTTTTTAGAGGTAGTGATGTACCCAACTAAAAATAACATCCCAGCCTATAGGGATAGCACTGTCTCCATAGCCAGTAAGATGTAAACAAAAGTTCCAGCAGAAGGCAGCCTCCTCAATTAGACAATTGCAACAATAGCAGTAAAACCTCCCTGTGAAAAAGCCCTTTATCCCTTCTCCTACCTCTGTCTTCCATTCTGGAACTCAGAGGCAAGGCCTGGAGGAGCAGCAGCCATCTTATGAGTATGAGGCAACATACATGAGTCTGAGGCCACACACAGAGGACAAACAGCAAAAGGAAGGGGATGGCCTTCCTCCCTAGTGGATGGCAAGCACTCACACCCCACTCTTACTGCTCCTACTGCTCTGCTGACACTTGTTTCTACAGCAGGAATCATCACTGACCCTGCATTCACTGACCCTTAGGGCTCCTTTCCTCTGTGATGCTCTTTCCTTCCAGCATCCTAACCACTCTTCCTTGTTATCCCTCAGGCTTTTATCTCCACGACTTGCCCTTTAAATCAAAATATTTCAAAAATGTCATGTTCTTTCCTGCTTCAGAGCCTTTGAGCATGCTATTCCTTCTGCCTGGACTTTTCTTTCCCCTTTCATTCTAGGTAGATATGACTCACTCTTCAGATTATTTTAGAGAAGTCTTCAGGATGCTCCCAATTAGGTCAGCCCCCATTGCACACTCCTGTGACGTGTGCATCTCTCCTCTGAGGCCTTGCGGTACTCCCAGCTGCCCGCTTAGTGTTGCTTCCTAAGGGACTAAGGGTGCCTTGGACATGGGGCCTAGGCCTCTGTGCTCCCTGCCACATCCCAGCATCATGCACAGGTCCTGACACACTGTAAGTGCTCAGCAACTTATTGTTGAATAAATTAACAACTACACCATTACACACTGTGCAAACATTGTAAACAAAACACATCACACTATGAAAGCCCATCACACAAACAGACCCTCAGCTGGTGGTCTAAAAGGGCTCAAGCCTGACAAGGCAACAGGTTGGGAGTGAAGAAAGGCCAAGAGAATGGAACAGCACATCCAAAGGTCCTGCAGGGAGGGGAGTTTTGTTGACAAATAGTCCATGAATGGAAGGTGATGTGGATGAGGTGGGCAAGGCAGCTGACCATTCATTCTGAAAACAGTGGAGAGGAGCCTACGGAGTGGTGACCTATCCAAGTTTGAGTTTTGGAAGCCCACTTCTGCCCTCAGGATGGGAAATGCTGAAGGTGGGAGAATGGACATATGCACCCCAGATGCCCACTAAGTAGCCAGAAAGAGAGTGCACACAACCTCAGTGTGCCATGATGTATGCTCACCTCTGTGTTCTGCTCTGTGCCATGGGTTTCCCATGTGTTAGGTCATTTAACCCCCCAATAAACCCAGGATGAGGAAACTGAGGCACAGATGATTTACAACCTGTCCAGGTCATGTGGCTGGTCAGTGGTGGAGCCTGGATGGAATCACCTTGTGGAGGCTATCCCACCCTGTGGCCTCCACAGCCCGGGTGATGGTGCAGTGGAATGGAGGAGAGCACGGGACCCAGGAGCTTGCACAGGGAAATGGATTTGATGGGGCTGAGAGAGGGGAGGGAAGGTCTTAGAAAAAAGTCAGAAGCAGATAACAAACAATGTTAAGATTTGCTAAAACTGGATGATGCATTCATTTGTTTCCTATGCTTGAAACTGTGTGTGTGTGTGTGTGTGTGTGTGTGCATGTGCATGTGTGCACAACGTTTTGTTGCTCCCTGTCAGACTGAGTGACCTGGAGGTCATTGGGGGTCTTGGCAACAGCTGCTTCCATGTCTTGTTAGGGCCAGACACCAGATGAGGGTAAATGGAGGAATGTGTGAGATTTGAGAACAAGGAGACAGAAAGTCTAGACAATTCTTCAGAGAAACTCAGCTATAAAAGGGAAGAGAGACAAAGGTCAGTAGCTAGTGATGTGTGAAGTGGAGACTCTCTTTTAAGAAATTGGGCATTGCAGACACACTCAAAGTCCCCTGCAGACCTCTCCTCAATCTCCTGCCCCTCCCTCCCTCCCCAAAGGCCATCAGGAACTTACTATTTGTCATTGTCATGCATGTTTCGATGTTTTTACTACATATTTATTCATCCAGAAACATCGTAAAGTATTTTCTTGGGTTCTCATCTGTGTATAAGTGGTATCACACTGCCTAGATCTCTCTGGAACATGTTCCTTTTTCTCCACAGGATGATTATAAGACTAACCAATGTGGGTAAGTGCACATCTATTTTAATTCCTCTGCAGCACCCCACTGTATGCACTTGCCCTCATTTATCCATCTGTTTACTGCTGGAATGTGGGGCGCTGCAGTAATGCTGAAAAGAACAGTCCTGTGCCACCTGGGGCCTGTGCTAGTGCTTCTCCAGGGAAGAGATATGTGGGTGGGATGCTGGGGCTGCAGGCATCTTTGCCCTTACAGGCTTCACCAGATAGCGTGCCAACTTATTCTCTGCCAGCAGCGTGAAGTCCTGCTGCTCCCATCCCTCTCCCCCTGCTACTATCCCCTTCTGCACTTGCCAGTGGGGAGACTTGAGATTGCCAGATCACCAGCTGAAGGGCTTCTGTGGACAAATTAAATATGGAGGAACAGGAAGTGTCTGCTGGGTGGCAGATGAGGAGACAGAGGCCAGGGCTGGGGTTTCAGGGGAGATATGTGTCCCTGAAGAATGGCCTATGGGTCAATGCAAGAATCCAGTTTCTCTTGCCATTTGGCACAATAATATGATCTCAGGCTCCTTGCTGTGCATAGCAGCCTCCCTGATGCATCCCAGCTGACCCTTTCCTGCCCCCACTACATTATGCCCACACCCCTTATTGCTGGATGTCTATTGGCTCATAGTCCCCACAGGACCCCAAGCTTCTTGAAGAAGGGACTATGTTACTCATTTCCTGAATCCCCAGAACTTTACAAGGGCCTGGCACATAGTTGGTGTTCTATAAATAACTTTGTGAGTTGCTTTAAAGTGCACTATTATAGCTTCCACCTGCACATATCTTCTAAATGAACTGAAAGAAGGGTGCTCTGGTTTCAGACACATGCACAATTTAAGAAAAAAGAGCCAAGTGGAGCCAGGAAGAAAGGACCCCAGCAGAGCACTGAATGTCAGGGAAAGAAGTTTCACCTTAAGAGTCTCCTAACGCTCCCCTGCCCTACCTTCTCTGGCCCCCAGCTACCTCACAGACCCTCCTTCCCCCTCTCTCTACCTCTTATCTTCTCTGACCCCCAGCTACCTCACAGACCCTCCTTCCCACCTCTCTCTACCCTCACCTTCTTTGACCCCCAGCTACCTCACAGACCCTCCTTCCCCCTCTCTCTACCTCTTACCTTCTCTGACCCCCAGCTACCTCACAGACCCTCCTTCCCCCCCTCCCTATCTCTTATCTTCTCTGACCCCCAGCTACCTCACAGACCCTCCTTCCCCCCTCTCTCTATCCTCACCTTCTCCGACCCCCAGCTACATCACATACCCTCCTCCCCCCTCTCTCTACCTCTTCTCTTCTCTGACCCCCAGCTACCTAACAGACCCTACTTTCCCCTTCTCTCTACACTCACCTTCTCTGACCCCCAGCTAACTCACAGACCCTCCTTCCCCCCTCTCTCTACCCCCTACCTTCTCTGGCCTCCAGCTACCTCACAGACCCTCCTTCCCCCCTCTCTCTACCCTCACCTTCTCTGACCCCCAGCTACCTCACAGACCCTCCTTCCCACCTCTCTCTACCCCCACCTTCTCTGACCCCCAGCTACCTTACAGACCCTCCTTCCCCCCCCCCATCTCTTATCTTCTCTGACCCCCAGCTACCTCACAGACCCTCCTTCTCCCCTCTCTCTACCCTCCACCTTCTCTGATCCCCAGCTACCTCACAAATCCTTCTTCCCCCTCTCTTTCCCCCTACTTGTAAAATAAATTAATATGCCTTAGCCTTTTCTATAATAAACTCATCTTCATTCTTGTTCCTCATTAGAAAATTCTTATATTAATTTGTACTGCTCTTAATTTTGTTCTATCTTGCTCAGAAACAAGGAGCGGTTCTGAGACCAAGAAAGGGAAAAAGAGAACCTCAAGCCAGGCAAGCATGAAATAAGTTCAAATGTCTAAACTACAAGAGTAGGTACTGGGGAAGTATTATTTTTCACAGCAAGTTCAGGAAAGTCAGAACTGAAGTCTCAGGCTGATGACATAAAATTTATGGAGGAAATAAGAAAAGCAGGATTTCCCATTTCCTATTATAATTCTGTCTTGTCATTCCTGGAAAATGACCTCAGAAGTAAAGGGGTAGAAGGAAAGCCTACAATGAGTCAGGTGACGTAGGACAGTTATGACCTGTCCCAGTCACCTTTTATAATGCATAACCCATACAGATGGCCTGGGGGAGGTTTCTGGCAAATGTCCCCAGACCTCATCCTTTCCACTGTCCTCTTAGTCACTGAATTATCACTGGCTTGTATGAAGTTGTGTGAAACCTGCTTTCAAGAAATATGTGAGGGATGATGTGGGACATGAACTAGGACTGGAATTTGGGGGTATGCAAGGACTGAGGGGGGAGGGTGGCAGTCATACACTAAAAAGAGGAATTATAAGACTAGAACTTGGAACTCAGAAGGACAGATGAACTCAAAGTCAGCTGGACTGGTGCAAAGAATCTGAAAACAACTTAGGGAAAGTCTTAGTGGCAGATCCCCTTTAACAAGGTCCCTCCACCACTATGGGAGTGGACAGCCTGAGGAGAACACCAGGAAAATTATGTTAGGAGGTACTGGGGAGAAGCAGACACTGATAGAAAAACCCAAGGAGCATTAACAAGGACCACAAAGAAAGTAAATTGTCAGGAGCATGAACCAAAAGTGCTGGTTATGTCTATGAGCCTGACAGGCCACCCAGAGCTAGGGGCAAGGCAGGCTTCCCCAAAGCCTTGAGGTGGGCAGGACAGTAAGTGGTTGAAGGAACCCTAGCTTCCTGTTCAGGTCCTCTGGATCTGGCCTTTACTAGAGGATGGATGGGTCCATTAAGCTTATCAGGTTCACAGATGTAAAGAAGCCATAGGGAGGAAAGCATGTGATGGAGGACAAGACAAAGACCCAAAATGACTGTGACGTGCTGAAGAATAGGATAGCAGTCAACAAAGATGAATATCAGATGTTCTTGGGGCTAAAATCCAACTGCTTGAATAAAAGATGGGGAAGATACAGACAGTTAGGGCTTTTACTCAAGGAGTCAGCAGAAATAATGACCCTGCAAAGGTTAGCACAAACTTGGGCTGCACAATAGTGTCTGGATCAACAAAGTTGCAATCTTGATCAACTCAGGTTGGGTCAGCCCTCACCTGGAGGCTCAGTTCATAGAGTCCCACCTGTAGAACAACTTGAGCAGAAGAAACTTGGTGGCATGTGACTGTGAATCAGGACATCCTGTCACATGAATAAAAATTAAAACCTGGGAGGTTTCTCCCAAAGGCAAGAAGAGTCAGAGAGAATGTGAGAGCTATTTTCACATAAATTAAGGGTATAATGGCAATAAGGATTCAGAACTATCATCAGAACCAAAGAGTGGGAGTCAGAGACACAGAAGTTCAGCTCAAACAAAGAAAACCTAGGACCCCTCTGAGCTGCTTCAAAGGGAAGAGCTATCTCAGTAGACAGCATGTTCACTGGCAAAGGCAATCTGTCAGGAGATGCTGCAGAGAGAACTGAAAGGAAATGGCCAGGAAAGCAACCATTTACTTCGAACCCCAACGGCAGATTTCAGTCTTCTGAAAAATTCTCTCCAAATTTATGAGAATGGTACTCGTTCCCTGACTAAAACAGGCAAATGAGGTTATGTTGTTTGTATTGTGGGTTGACAAAAATATAATTTAAAATAATTTCTACTTGTAAAACATCCTTAATCTATTTCATTAGGTGATAGAAAGCAGAGGAGATTTAAAATGTACTGTTTTGTGTCAGGCACTGTGGCCATACATATTTTTTATCTTTAACTTAATCCTAAACAACAATCCTATGAGGTAAGTATTTCTATTTTCCTTTAATAGATCAGAAAACTATGGCTTGTAGAAGAAGTTACATAACTTGAATTAGATTGAGCAGGCCATGAATGAGAGATCAAAGACTCAAAATGACCTTCATAAGATTTTAAGCTTCAGATCGGGATGTAAAAAACTGAAAAGAGCATTGCTCTCATCTTGCAACCAAAAAATTCTCAATAATTTGTGAAATCACAACTTTTATTGAGTAAATAAGAGATCTGAGATTGCAGAACAAAACAACTAACCCAAAATCTAAATAAAAACAGGTAACTCCAAGGAGAGACAGGACACAATCCCCTGTTTATTTGCAGCAGACAATGGACACCCTTCAAACTTTTAATGAATTGCTAAAGGTTGAACATGGACTAATGTGACAACCTCACTCTAAAATAAGATAACACTACAAAAATTTAAAGACCCTGTTGGACTGAGAGTGACCATAGCAATAAGAAAACCCAAACACAGCTCAACTTAGATGACTCAATTCCAAACTAACGACTCAGAAAAATGAGAGGGAGAATATCCGTTTCCAGGCAATAACACTAGTTACATTAGTCTCCACTGTCCTATAAAAGATGTCATCTTAAAAATAAAAAAGCATATGGGGTGCCTAGGTGCCTCAGTCAGTTAAGCATCCTATTCTTGATACTGACTCAGGTCAGGGTCTCACAGTCGTTAGATTGAGCCCTTCATTGGGCTCTGAGCTAGGTATGGGGTCTGCTTAAGATTCTCTTTCACCCTCTCCTTCTGCCCCCTCCCCTTCATTCTCTCTCTCTCTCTCTCAAAAATAAATGAATAATAAATAAATAAATAAATAATAAATAAATAAATAAATAAATAAGTAAAATAACTATAACTAACTTGTTAAACATTCAAGTGGAAAAGGTATTCAGCCTGCATGATCAGATGGGCAACTTCAACAGAGACATAAAAATTATGAGAAATAATAATGGGAATGCTAAAAATGAAAAGTGTGATAAAAGAATCGAAAGTGTTTTCATGGGCTCAATAATAGGATCAATAGAGCTGAGGAAATACTCAGTAAACTGAAAGATAGGTCCATCTAAATTATGTAAACTAAACCACAAAAAGAAAAATTAGTGAAAAAATAGAGCACCTAAAAGCTGTTGGATAACATAAAACAGTCTAATGTATATACATGCAAAATCCCAGATGGAAAGAAGAGGAACAGTGCAGAAAAAAAACATATTTGAACAGATAATGCCCAAAAATTAATGACAGATACCAAACCACAGATCCAAACTCTCAAAGAATATCAAACAGAATAAATATACCCACTCCCTAAAAAATATAAATATATTATATTTAAACTCCTGAAAACCAAAGATAAAGATAAAATCTTGAAGGCAGCCACAGGGATGGGAAAGACA
This sequence comes from Prionailurus bengalensis, assembly GCF_016509475.1. Taxonomy (NCBI): domain Eukaryota; kingdom Metazoa; phylum Chordata; class Mammalia; order Carnivora; family Felidae; genus Prionailurus; species Prionailurus bengalensis. The sequence goes on from NC_057345.1 coordinate 110,779,479, forward strand.
CTACATACAGAGGAAAAAATATAAGAATTACAGAAGACTTTCATCAGAAACTATACAAGCCAGAAGACAATACAGTGACATGTTTAAAGGATTGAAAGGGGTGGGTGGAGTCAACTACATATTTAATAAAATACCTTTTAAAATTAAGGAAAGGGACATCTGAGTGGCTCTGTGTTTTAAGCACCTGACTCTTGATTTTCGCTCAGGCCATGATCTCATGGTCGTGAGATCCAGCCCCTCATCCAGCTCCATGCTGGGTGTGGAGCCTGCTTAAGTTTCTTTCTCTCCCTCTCCCTCTGCCCCTCCCAGCTCTCAAAAAGAAAAATTGTTAAAATTAAGGAAAAATAAAAACATGTTTATCAAACAAAACAAAGAAATCTATTGCCAGTATACCTGCTCTAAAAGAAATGTAAAAGAAAGTTCTTCAGATAGAAAAAAAATGATACAAAAACCTGGATCTACAGAAACAAATGAAAGCACTGAGAATGACATAAGTAAAATGTCATAACACTAATTCTGCTCTAAAATTTAACTTATGTTGGGGCACCTGGGTGACTCAGTTAAGTATCCCAACTCTTGATCTCACCTCAGGTCTTGATCTCAGAGTCTGTGCTTGGCTCTGTTTTGGGCTTCATGCTGGTCATGAGGCCTACTTTAAAAAGTAAAATAAAAGTTAGCTTATGTCTAAACAAGGAATGGGGCACCTGAGTGGCTTTAACTTTAAACAAGGGTCAATAAAATTCTTTGGCAAAGAATCAAATAGTAAATATTTTAGGCTCTATGAACCATATATGGTCTCTGTCACATATTCCTTGTTTTTACAGTTACTTTTGTCTGTTATATTTTGTTCTGAATTTTTTAGAACCCTTTAAAATGTAAAAACCATTATTAGCTTGAAGACTATACACACACAGGCTTCAGGGTCTCCACCTCAGGGAAGATGAAGTAAATAAATCTCTCTCTATTCTCCAGATGTTTACCTGCTAAGTACAACTAAATCCCCTGGACATCATATATAAAACAAACATCAGAAGACTGAACAGTGGTGAGAAAACAGAAGATGAGCTACTGACTGAGGGACACATAGGAAAACAGTGCTATACCTCTTAGGTTTTCTTTTTACCTCATATATCCCAGACTTGTAGTAGAAGAAGCTGACTACCAGAAATACAATAAGCACAGATTTCTCAAACTCCCAATAAATGCTTGCTTTCTCTAATCAAAGACCAGCAAAGGGGCTGTCCAGCAAGACAGAGAACTTTTAGACAATAACCAATCAACTCCAGCCAAACAGCACAGAAAAACTGTGGTCATATTGCATGGACACTAGCAAGAGCCAGTGGAGAGCCTAGACTTTAATCTAACCTCCATCAGAGAGTTGTCAGAGAGGTCTGAGTCTTTCATTGCCCTGAGCAGTAAGATCTCACCACAGTGCAGTAGAGACCATGCAGGAGTCTGGATTTCCACTCTTCACTGACAGAAAAGAGGTACCCTTGCCTGTCTTCAAGGGTGGGATCAGAGACAGCCTTGCAGAGAGTCATCACTTTTGCCACTGCCCAATGGTACGGAGGCCAACACCCCTAGCCTCAATGGTGGCCCTTGGGGAATAGTAATGAATCATTCCTACCCTCCTAGCCACAGTAATATCAATAAAGGTCTAGTCCAGGGCCAAATTACCATACCAAAAATTTCCAGGTTTCAGTTGGAAATCACTTGCCATAACAAGAACCAATAAAATGTCAACTTGAATGAAAAAAGACAGCAACAGATAGCAAAACTGAGATGAAAGAGATGTTTGAATTATCTTATGAAAATTTTAAATCAGTCATCATAAAAGTACTTCAGTAAATAATTATAAACATGCCTGAAACAAATGAAAAATAGGAATTCTCAGCAAAGATATAAAAGGTATAATGGAGAACCAAAAAGAAATTATAGAACTAAAAAACATAATATCCCAAATAATAAAATCAATGGATGGGCTCCACAGCAAAATGGAGAGAATAATATAATGATGATGATGATGATGATGATGATGATGATAAGCCAATAAACTTGAAGGTAAAATAGAAATTACCCAATCAGAACAATAGAAGAAAAAAATAGACTGAAAAAAAAATGAACAGAGCCTCAGAGACATACAAGATAATAGCAAATGATATAATACTCATATCATTGGAATCCAAAGGAAAAAAAAAAAGAGAATAAGACTGAAAAAGTATTTGAAGAAATAATAGCTAAAATTTCCCCATATTTGACAAAAAAAAAATTCAAGAAGCTTGAAGAATTTGAAACAGGACAAACCCAAAGAAATTTATTCCAAAACACATCATAATCAAATTTCTGAAAAGTAAAGACAAGGAAAAAAATATTGAAAGCAGCAAGGGAGTAATTATACCTTACCTATCAGAGAAAACAATTCAAATGACAGCATATTTGTCATTACAAACTAGGGAGGAAATAGCACAACATTTTTCAAATGCTGAAAGAAAAAACTCAAAATTGCACATCCAGAGAAAATATCCTTCAGGAATTAAGGAGAAATCAAGACATTCTCAGGCAAAGGAAAAGTAAGAAAATTTGTTACCAATAGTCCACCTGAAAGAAATGGCTACCAGGAGTTTTCTGAACAGAATGGAAATGTTGGAAAGAAGGCTCCTACATTAGAGTGGGAAAAAGCACAAAGTAAAGAATCAAAACATATAAGTAGATGTTTAATAAGTATAATAAATATAATAAGTTTAATAAGTATAATACATTTTTCTCCTCCTTCTAAATGTTCTAAATTATGTTTGAAAGTTGAGCCAGAATTATAATACTGTTGTTTGTGGTCCTAAATGTGTGTAAAGGATGTATGTAAATCAATTATACTACAAATCTGGGAAGGTAAAAGAACTTAAAAGGAGAAGGTTCTATACTCAAACTGGTAAAGTGTGGACAACTGTAGGTTGTGATTAGTTATGTATATATAACTTAATACATAGAGATACCACAAAAATATCTATCCAAAATATGTACTTAAAATACTATAGATGTGGAGAAAAGGGAACCTTCATGCATTGTTGGTAGGAATACAAGTTGGTACAGCCCCTATGGAAAACAGTATGAGGACTCCTCAAAAAGTTAAAAATGCAACTAACATATGATTTGGTACTTCCACTACTATTTTCCCAAAGAAAATGAAAATGTTAATTCAAAAGGATATGTGCACTCCTATGTTTATTGCAGCATTATCTACAATAGCCAAGATATGAAAGCAACCCACATGCCCATCAATAAGTGAACAGGTAAAAAAGAAGTGATACACACACACACACACACACACACACACACACACACAGTGGAATACTACTCAGACATAAAAAAAAATGAAATCTTGCTATTTGTGACAGCATGGATGGACCTCGAGAACATTATGCTCAGTGAAATAAGTCAGACATATGATTTCATATCATATAAAAAAAACAAAACAAATAAACAAACAAAAACAAACAGACTCTTAAATACTGAGAATAAACTGAGTTGCCAGAGGAAAGGTGGGTGGGGGGATGGATGGGTGAAATAAGAGAAGGAGATTAAGAGGTACAAACTTCTATTTATAAAATAAATAAATCATGGAAATGAAAAGTACAGCACAGGGAATATAGTCAATAATATTGTAATAACATTGTATGGTGACTACACATACTCACCGTAGTGAGCATTGAGTAGTGTGTAGAATTGTTGAATCAGTAATATAACATTGTATGTCTATTATAATTCAGTAATATATAATAAAAACACTATAGATAAATTAAAATTCTAAAAAAAGTTTAAATATCCCACAAGGAAAAAAATTTTTAAAAACCGACATGAAAAATAGAACAAACAGAAAACAACAATTAAAACAATAGACTTAAACCCTAACATGTCAAAATTACATTAAATGTATATATTCTAAATTCTGCAATTAGAAGTCAGAGATTGACATAGAGGATAAAAAATAACCCAAATTTATGCTCTCAACAAGTAATTCACTTCATTATAATGGTATAGAGAGGTTGGTGTTAAAAGGATATAAAAAGATATACCATGCAGATATTAATCAAAAGAAAGAATGAGTGACTATATGGATCAGATAAAATAAACTTCAGAGTTTACTCTGGGTAAAATTAGCAGAGACAGAGAGGAACATACATAATGATAAGAGGGTTAATCCACCAAGAAGACAGACATGAATCCTAAATGTGTCCTTATCAAACAACAGAGCTGCAAAAACAGTGGGCAAAAATTGATGGAACTGAAAAAAGAAATAGACAAATCCTTAGTTTTGAAGTTGGGACTTCAACACCCATCTCTCAACAATGGATAGAACAAAAGACAAAAACAGCAAGGAATAGAACTCAATAAAACCATCAACCAAGAAAATCTAATAAAAATTTACAGAAACCTCCACCCAACAAAAACAGAATACACATTCTTTTCAAGCACCCATGCAACATACACCAAGCTAAACCATATCCTGGGCCATAAAACAAATCCCAATAAATTCCAAAGATTAAACTTCTATATTATGTGTTCTCTGACTACAATAGTACAAAAAAAAAAAAAAAAACAGAAATAAAAGAACATAAAGATAACAGAAAAGTCCCCAAACACTTGGAAACTAAGCAACACCTTCTAAATAAGTTATAGGTAAAATAGAAATCCCAATGGAAATTTTAAAAACACACTGAATTTAAAGAAACTAAAAATACAACATATCTAATTCATGGGATGGAGCTAAAGAAATATATATATGGAAGTCTGCTTGGGCCACCATAACAAAAAGCCACAGACTAGGTGGCTTAAAGAACAGAAATTTATTTCTTACTGTTTTGGAGGCTAGGTCTAAGATCAAGGTGCCAGCTGATTTAGTTTCTGGTGAGAGATTTCTTTCTGGTTTGTAGATGGCTGCCTTCTCACTGTGTGCTCACATAGCAATGGGAGGGGAGGAAGCTCTGATAACTCTTCTTAGCAGGACACTAATCCTGTCAAATCAGGGCCCCACCCTTATGACCTCTGTAATCTTAATTACCTGTTTATAGGTACTGTCTCCAAGATAGTCACATTGAAGCCTGTAGCTTCCACACATCTATTTGGTGGAGGAACACAATTCAGTTCATAGAACAGTGTTCAGAGGGAAATTATAGCACTAAGAAAAGAGAAAATGTCTCAAATCAATTATCTAAGTTCTCCACTCAAGAACTTTGAAAAGGAAGCACAATAAACCCAAAGGAAGCAGAAGGAAGGAAACAATAAGGAAAGATAAGAACAAAGGTCAGTGAAGTTGAAAACATAAAACCAACAGAGAAACAAAAAGCTGGTATTATGAAAAGTTCAATAAAATTGACAAACCTCTAGCAAGAAAAAAGAAGACACAAATTACCCATATCAGGAATGATAGGAGACATCACCAAAGACCTGGGAGACATCAAAGAGTAATAAGAGAATATTACAAATAAAGAGAATATACAAATATAGAGAATATTACAACTCTCTATATATGAATTTGACAACTTGATGAAATGAGTCAATTCTTAAAAAAAAAAAAAACTCTATGGTACAAACTACCATAACTCATGCAATATGAAATAGATAATTGGAGAGGCTAATAACTAGTAAGGAAATTGAACTCATTGTTAAGGACTACCCCTGAAAAATACCTAGGCCAATATAGTTTCATTGGATAATTCTACTAAATGTTTAAAGAACACTAATTCTATACAATATTTTCTGAAAATAGGAGAGGAAATTAGAGAAAATAATAGAGAAAAATAGAGAAAATTAATTCCCAATTAATTTTATGAGGTTAGTGTTACCTCAATATTAAAAGTAAAAATAAAAAAGCATAGTACAATAAAGGAAAACCACAGACTGATACATTTCCTGAATATGGACAAAAAACTCTTAATGAAATATTAGTGAATAGAATTCAGAAATGTATGAAATAGTATATACAAGTGAAGTATATTCCAGGAATGCAAGGGTGGTTCAAATATTGAAAATCAACACCAACCATCATATTAATAAGGTAAAGAAGAAAAATTACATTAGCATTTTAATTGGTGCAGAAAAGTCATTTGACAAAATTCAACCTCAATTCATGACAATAATTCTCAGACATCTAGGAATAGAGTAGAACTTCCTCAACTTGCTGAAGATCATCTACCAAAAAACTTACAGGGACCATTGTACTTGATTCTGAAGGACTGAGGCTTTCCCCCTGAAGACTGGAAACAAAGCAAGTACAGCCCCTGTCACCACTCTTACTCAACATGGTGCTAGAAGTCCTACCCATTGAATATGCTTAGAAAGAAAAGGAACACAGGAAAAATAGGAAGGACTAAAACTGTCACTATGTATGTGTGACTTTATGATCTCTGTAGAAATTCCTGAGGAATCTGCAAAACCAAAATCCTATAACTAATAAATGAGCTTAGTAAGGTAACAAGAATGAACATCGGCATATGAAAATCAGTTATATTTCTATAGTCTAACAATGAACACTTGATCAACAAAATTTTAAAATACAATACTATTTAAAATGACTCAAAAATGAAATGCTTAAGTATAAATCTAACAGAACATGTACAGATGTATTCTGAAAACTACAAAATGCTGATGAAAAAAATCATAGAAGATCTAAATAAATGGGAAGATATGCCATTTTCATATACTAGAAATCTTAATATAGTGAAGATGTCAATACTCCCCCAGATTTCCATACATGTTTGTTACAATTCCTATCAAAATCCCAGCATGGTTTTTACAGATTTTTATGGTAAATTTGTATGAAAATGGAATGGAACAAGAAGAGTTAAACATTAAAAAAGAGAGAGGGGGAGAATAAAGTTAGGAGCTTTCAGTCTATCTGATTCAAACTGATTCAAACCACGCAGTAATCAAGACTGCATGGTACTGGTGGAGGAACAGACCCATAACAATGGAACAGAATAGAGAACACAGTAACAGACTGTAGTAAATGTACCCAATTGATTTTTGTACAAAGGTGCAGAAGCAATGTAATCAAGGAAACTTTCAGTAAACAATTAGACATACATAAGCAAAACCAAGCCAAAACAAAACAAAACAAAACAAACTTGACCTAAGCCTCATGCCGTGTGCAATAATTAACACAAACTGGAACAGGGATTTTAGCATGTAAATGTAAAACTATAAAACTCCCACCCAGCCCCCCCAAAAAAAGAAAATCTTTGGGATGTAGGGCTAAGCAAAGAGGTCTTAGACTTGACACCAAAAAGGAAGAAAATTAAAATTAAAAACTTTTGTTCTGAGAAAGATCCTTTTAAGGGAATAAAAAGACAAGTTATTGACTAGTACAACATATCTGCAACCAACATACCTGATAAGAACTAGTACCTAGAATAACAGTAAAAAATGAAAAAGTCCATTTAGAGTATGGGCAAGGACCTGAACAGACATTTTACAGAAGAGGACATAGAGACAGCAAAGAAGCACATGAGAAGACGTTCAGTGTCACCAGCCACTGGGGAAATGCAAAACAAAACCACAATGAGCTATCACTACAGATCTATCAAAATGCAAAATTAAAACTAGTAACTACACCAAAAGCTCATGAGAATGTATAAAAACTGGACCAAAACATATATTATGGTAGGAAGTTAATGGGATGGCAGCTCTAGAAAACAGTTTGACAATTTCTTTCAAAACTAAACATACAATGACCAAACAAACCAACCATTGCACACTTGGACATTTATCCCAGAGAAATGAAAACTCAGGATCACATAAAAGCCTTGCATGAATGTTTTTATCAGCTTTATCCATAACAGCCAAAACTTGGAAACAACCCAGGTGTTCTTCAATGGATCACCAGTTGATCAAACTGGTACATCCATACCATGGGATACTACCAAGCAGTAAATAGAAACAAACTTACTGATATGTGCACCAACTTGGATATATACACCAATCTAGAGACTTATGCTGGGTGAAAATACTCAATCCCAAAATATTACACACTGTATGAGTCTGCTGATTTAACATTCTTGAAATAACAAAACTATAGAAATGGAAAACACGGGTAGTAAGGGGTTAAGGATGGGGTTGGGGGGGGGGGTCTCAGGAGTCTCACTAGGGAAGCAGTTCTGCCCTGATCTGCACCTTCTTTCTCTGCACTGTCCCCTTCAGCATCATGGTGGGCATAGGACAGACAAGGGCTACTTTCAATACAACCAGAGCTTTCTCTGGTCAAAGAGAATCTCCAAAAATGTGTCTATAGAAGTAGAATGAAGAGAAATTTGATTCAAGCACATAAGCATTTCAATAAATTACTCATTGAAAGTGATAAAAGTTGGGATTTTTTTCAAATCACCAAGTGTGTCCTGAAATGTAGATTGGTTTCAGTAGACCATGTCCACTAGGAAATTGCTAAAGTCAGATTCTTAAAAATGCATAGGTCCCTGCAAGGAACACTGAGGGAGGGGACTGCAGTGCCAGACATTGAGACAGGTACCGACTCTTTTTTGACAGCAATAGCAGTCCTATTGTGCCAGATCTATTTATCAAAAACAATGCTTAAGTTTTCTGTAAGACATATTTCTTAACTTGTGTGAGGGTTTTAAATTCTAGGACTGCCTTTGCACTCAGTTGAGCTCCTCTGGAAATCAGAAAAGCAAATCCTACCCCCTGAAAAGGAATCCATAGTCATGTCTGGAGGTGGGGTGTAGGAGCTCATCTCTGGATGGCTGTTCAGACCATGGAGCCTTAGAAATATAGGTTAGGGCAGCTTTTGAGGTCTCATAGTCCATCTTATCCACTCAGTTGATTGATGTGGAAATAGCTGTCCACCATTATGCTGGATAGCTCCAGTCCCAAGTGATGCACAAGGTTGGGACTTGGCCAGGCCCTGTAGGAGACAGAGAGGAGGAAGCAAGCCTGAGATGCTCACAGACATGGCCTCTAAGATGGAGAGCAGTTCCAAATGTGACAGAAAAAACCTATAGAGTTATCCACCTGCAGTGGAACAACCTAGAGTTGACCTCTGACTTTAGGGGCTCAGAAGAAGCAATCCAAAGGAACCTACAGAGATAGCTGCACAGGTGTGGGCAGGGTCAGCACCAGCCTTCAGCATGGGGAGAGTCAACTGACCCTTTGTGGTAAGACTGAATCCCAGCACTATCATTTAACAGCTAGTGATGCTGGCTATATATCACCCTCTCTTTACCTCAGTTTCCTCATCTGTAAAATAGGGCTTATGGGTAAGACTCAACATGACATGACATTAACCATATCAGAACCATACAATGAGTAGAAAAGTAGACAGAGACAGAAGACCTGCCTGCCCCATGGTACCCACTCCCAGCCCCTCACAAGGCTGGCAGTTCTTAGCTTCATTCCTTAAGGGTCCTCTGGAGCCACAGGCATTTTAATTCCAATAATTGGTATCCCTTGGGAGGAGAAACAAATGTTCCAGTCATTCCCATATTTGATGAAGCCCAGAACTCCCCAAAGGCACTGCCGAAATCGAGGGTCCCTGGATAAGCCCAGCTCAGAACCTGCGGGGTTTGGTGGCCTTGCCTTCAGCAAGAGGTGAGGCATTCGTTTGCTCATTTCAGCTCTCCAGCAAACACTTACTGAGAATGGGATGCAGTACCATGGAAAATTCCAGTTTTCATTGCAGTCTATGGGCTTTGAAGCGGGGGAAGCTTACCTATATTCTCATTGTTATTCTGCCACTCACTAGTTGTATGATCATTTTTCTCAATCTCTGCAAGGCTCAGTTTTTTCATCTTTAAAATGAGAAGAGAAGTCCTCACCTCCTCTCAGGTGTTGAAAGGGTTAAATGGTAGGCTTTTTGGAGTAAAGGGTCCAGCACAGGCTTCATATAGAACAGAGGCTTAGTGTTTCTTGGATATAGAATGGAAGGAGAAGAAGGCCAAACTGCATCCCTCCTGGCCCCAAGTCACCCCATCCTCCTTGCCATGACCTCCCTGAACCTTTGGCCCATCCAGCTCACTCCTGGGTTCCCAGTCTGGACCTTCTAAACCTCTCTTGCACATGGCTGCCTGATCTAGCCATAGCTAGCCTATGCTCAAGCTCCTTCAGTGGCTTCCAAGTGCCAGGAGACAGCACCCAGATAACTTATGCTGAACTATCAGGCCTCTGGCAGTCAGAGCCTACCAGACTAACCAGGCTTACTCTGTACCCTACTGACCTGACCTTCTACATCACTCACTCCCCAAACCTTGGGCACTCTGTGCTTCCCCAAAGACTCTCCCTTTCAGTCCACTGGAGACAGGTTCAGCTCATAGTGCCTTCTAAGGCACTTTGGCCCTTCTCACTTTGGGCTTCCACAGCAACCAGGCAAATACCTGCCTTCCGCATAACACTTAGAGTTTCTCATCCTAAGTGCACCTTTTCATGTATGTGCCCCATGCAGGTGGTAAAGTTTCAGATTGAGCCATATGGCCTTATTTATGTTTATCTGTGACCTTAGCCAGAGCAGGGCTCAGCATGAAAGTGTTCAGTGCATGTTTGTAGAAGGAAGGAAGGAAGGAAGGAAGGAAGGAAGGAAGGAAGGAAGGAAGAAGGGAGGGAGGGAGGGATCAGAAGGGGAAGGAGAGGAGGGAAGGGAACCAAGTGGGAGGGAGGGAGTTAGCCAGTTAGTTACTTCGTTACTTAGTTAGTTGCAAAAATGAGAAGAGAGCTATTTGACCCAGAGGAGTAGAATCAAACTTGACTTTGTGAGCTTACACTTGAGCAAATTAATCAGAGCCTGAGAAGCAAGTTCATGTTCTGGCCATGATGCCAAGAAATGAAATGGCTCCAATCCATCTTGTGCCTCTCTTTTGTTATCCAAATTATACTGTGAAAGGCAGAAGCAGCATAATGAGGCCCTATGCATTCTTGGAGGGTGAAGGGGAGCAGGGAACAAAGGCCTCCAACCTTCCAGGAAGGAGGTGCCCTCATTTTCTTGGACAGCCCAGCTTCCTTTGAAAGCAAGAAAGTAGCACAAATCTACTGTCATGGCAACCACTCCTAAGCCATGCTGGGAAGTGGTAACTTACTGTAAGTGCTCCAGAGGCCAGGTCCCCCCAATTTCCAGGCTGCCAAAGAATAGGAGCCCTTTAAAACAAGTGGCAGATCACACCTTTCAAGCCCTGGTCCATCCACAGTGATGGATGGGGAACGCTTCCATCATCACCCACCATCTGCTCCATCACAGGGTGTAATTTCCCTGTCCTGGGCTCCAGTTTGAAAGCAGCCTGTAACTACAAACCCAAAGAGCTGTAAACAAAGACTCATGCGTAAATAGACAAAAGGAGACATCACTTCCCGGCTCACGTTGAACACTGAACTTGTAACAATCAGAGGGAGACACCAGAAGCAGGCACACCTGGGTTCTCCCCCCTGGAGCTGATGTTCACCTGACATTCCTGGAGCCCACCAGGGCCAGATCCAGTGTAAACATTGGGCATATGACCTTGGTTGAGGGTTCCTTGGGACCAGGCAGTGTAGTATGAACCTTATGCACCTCCTCCTTTACTCATCGTCATGAGTTCCTAAATAAGCACTTGCAGCAGAACTGTCTGCAGGCCTGGAACTCAGACAGTTGTGGGAGACAAAACTGACCTCTGGCTTATCAGCGCCTTTAGCTCCTGGGGTCTACTTGCAGCAGGTGTTACAACTAGCAAGGAGCAGAGTCCAAACTTAACCACAATTCTGCCTGACTTTGAAGCCCACGGTGTATAGTAGTTATAATACACCCAGCATCCAGTCAGATGCACAGAGCAGGAATGTAATATGGAGTGCCAGTCACAAAAGTGTTGAAAGGCTGCAGAATTAGGAGGAGAAGCTGAGGTTACCCAGATGCTAATAACCATGGGGAGTTGTTAATAGCTCTGGAGCTGGAGAAGCAAGAGAAGAAACAGTGTAGCTATAGCCATGATCACCACACCTCTGAGGCTCAGAGCACATGCTGCCCCTGCTGTTGCTATTGGAGCCACCGTCCCCACCACTTAGCAGTGAATGAGATGCCCTCACTCTTGTGGACAGTGCATGAGCCAGAGCCCATGAGTAATGTGTGACCAAGCCTGCAGGAGCACTCCACACTCCTGCTCCTGCTGCTGGAGTTGATGGGCAGGTCAGTGGGGAGAGCAGAGGTAGACCAGGAACCTGTTACAGTTGCCAGAGGCAGCATCACATAAAGGGGAGAAAAAGATGGTTTCTCTCTTCCTATGCCCTCCTGTTTCCTGCCAGGGCCTCCCATTGGGCAGGACTAACTGGAAAGCAGCCAAGAAGTCATCTAGGGAATGTAGTCGCAGGCTTTCAGCCCTGTGGCACCGAGGAGAACATGAAGGGACAGAGAGGGGTCTGGGGGCCTACTGAAGGTCTAGTACTGGGCTGGCAAATGTCCCAGGTTCCAGACCTCAGGTCTGCTTGACAGACAGTGGCTTTCGAGGATGCTGCAGGGAGAAGGTTTTTGTCCAGACCTGAGCTCAGTAGGAAACCAGGCATTAAGAGGTTAACAACATCTGGAGGTGAGAGGGAGAGTGGTGGTGTGTGCATCTTGTATTTAGCATCTGCACTCCAGTGAGAAAGCTCCTAGTGCATGGGCCAACTCTCCAAGATGAAATCTGATAAAGACCCAGGTTTAATCAATGTCCTAACACAAGCCACCACCTGAATGCCAGGCACTGCACTGCACCCTTTAAATACATTTTCTTCATTCAGTCCTCACAACAGTCCCAGCAAGTAGACATTTGTGTCTCATTTTACAATCGAGGACACTGACATTTAGGAGGTTATGTAAGTTAGCTCATGAATGAAGAGGCAGCAGAGGTGACATTGGGCCCCAAATGTGGCTCTGTGCTCATACATGTTTCCTCGGAACACCCATCACCAACTCCCACGGCAGCACCCCTGTCCAGGCCTTGTGTATGCTCAGGTAGACAGAGCCCTGATTTCTCTTCCTGTCTCTGAGCACGTGGCTCCCTAGGTTAGGCTCACACTTGTCCAGATGATCCTTCCGAAGTCCATCTCCTCAGGTCGTCCCTCTCTTAACACAGGTGCACACACCACCACTCAAGGCCTTCCCAGGCCCTTCATGGTTCTCCAGAGATTCCCACTCAGCTGGTCTTGGAAGCAACCTATAAATTTGTCATTCTGAAAGTTCCCAGGAGATTCTGGTTCTCTGTCCACTCTAGAAATCCCAGACATCCAAAGCCCTCAGGTCCTGCCTCAACCCACAGTCTCCTGACTCAGCCTTTCCAGGCTAGAACGTGGGATCCGGTGATCCTTGACAGGCTGTGATTCCCCCCAGGACATGCTGCTTCTCTCTGGGGTCTTTACCCTCCTCACTACTTTCCCTGCTATGGCCACCTCCTCCTCATTCTGCTGGACTCATGTCTTGTTCCTCCAGGTCCTATGCAGGACCACACTGTTCTGTGCTCCCAGAGTTCCATGCCATTGCTTCTTGCAGCAATTTCCTGATTGGGTCTCTTCACCCCACCATGCTGCAAGCTCCTCAGACGGGGATCAGTAACTGCTGGTGTGTGTCCCCAGCACCAAGCATAGCATCTGCCACCAAGAGAAGCTTTTAAAAATGTAGGAGGAGCTTAGTTTCCTTCCCACTGCACAGACTCTGCTGTTCACACCTCAAATTGGCACAGGCTTTTCAAAGCTGCCTGGAGAGGACTTGCACTTCAAGTAAAGCCCACCTGGATGGTGTGGGACAGAGAGCTCATGAGCATGAGTCTGAGACTCAGATAAGCCTGGGCTTGAATTCCCAGCTTTGCCATTCACTTGCTATGTGTCCTAGGGTAAATGTCTGCCATTCTATGAGCCTCACTAGGAATGAAGTAGTGTGCTCTAGGGCATAGGAAGGTGGTAAGAATTGAACGTGGTAGCCTATGTAAAGCACCAGGCACTTGGGAGCCTTACATAACTGGAAGACTTTTCACAAGCTGTGACTCTGACCCGAAAAATGGCCTAATTCCTTTCCTAGATTCTCCCCCCTTCCTTTTCTGACTCCTTGCCATTTTCCCAAAGTTACACAAGACCCATAGTGGTTCTGTGCATGAGATGGGGCAGCCCCTGTGGGCTGTGCACAGATGGGAAAGACATGGAAGAGTAGTTACCTGGCCCAGGGCCACCTCCTGATGTGACAGCTCAAGCAGGGAGAGGCCCCATTTCTCCTGACTCTGTGCCCCGTGCCACATTCCATTCACCAGGGACTTTGCAAGCTTAGCTGTGACTCACTTTTAGCCTTTACAAACCTGAGTAAACCCCATAAAGCAGAAAGACAGAGGGAGACAGACAGACAAAAGAGAGACTTTCTCTAAACCCAGAATGTCTTGAAAAAATGTCACCACAGGCACACAGGCACCAGTGCTTTCCACACAGCTGGACACACAGCAAGGTGTGGATCAGCTTCGAGCTTCCTGTCACCATGGGCATTTAGATCCTGTGTAGTAGCAGACTCTGTGTGATGACACAAGTGTATGTATTCACCACAACAGTGACATTCTGTCCAGGCCATCCATTGTCCAGTGGGGGTCCTCCTGGCTCTGACATGGAACTGGATGAGGGAAGCTCTTCTCCAGGCCCAGCCTCTTGTCCCAGTCTGCACAGGGAGTCTGTCAGTCCCTGGCCAGTATTGCAGGTGACCTGTCCACCTAGCTGGCATGGGGAATAGCTTTGCCTGTGACACAGATTCTGTCCTTGGTCAAACGGCCCAGCCCCCTCTGACCTTTCCAACTAGGCCTACTTCCTTGTTCCTCTGTGCATTGTCCAGTTTTAGCAAGAATTCTGCTAGGCCATCTAACCAGAACCCCCACCCTCAGTATCAGACCACCCTGCATAACTAATTATGTCCCTCATGCACCACGGTCTCCCAGGGTTGCCTTCAGCCAGAGTCCTGTTCGATTGGTTTAGCCAGAGCCCCTCCTCAACTCCTGAAGCTTCTTCTTATTAATTTTCCATCCACTGCCCACCACCCCCATTCCTTGGCTGTACATTCCCACTTGCCCAGGTAAGCTGAGTCCAATCCCTGTTCCCACTGCAAGACTCCATTATAGTGGTCCCTACTCCTATCAACTTCCCACACCCCTCCTTTAATAGTCTGCTTTGCCATCTTTAGTAAATCTCAGGAATTTCCTTTTTCCTTTAACACTTGCACAGAGCAGAAGAACATGGCCATGGTATTAGGCATATCAGCATTAGGGTCTCCGGGTCACAGGGACTCAGACCCCAAACTCTCCACCAGCTGCCTTACATTCTACCAGAGATTTGTGAGGAACTGTGTACAGGGGTCATGGGAAAAGGGACAGGTAGCTGAGTGTGACCCATTGGCCAAATCCAATGCCAGCTGACCTGGTCCTCGGGTCTTGGGTCTCCAACCCCTAATGTTAAGCTATAATTGTAACAGCTATCCTTCAAGATCTCTGGGAAGATTACATTAGACTCCACACAATTACTGCTCTTGCTGTATGATCCAGGCCTTGACAAAACATTCCAGATGCAGTACACCATGTAAATGTCTGCACAGACCACAGGAGGAAGGGGCTATCATTACCAGCTCCTGAGAGGCTTGTGACTTGTCCAAGGTGCCCTGCAAGGACAAAGGAGATCTGGCTTCTGAGCAGTTGTCTGAAATGTGGCGCAGGATCTGAGGTATTGGACAAGAGGACAAAGGAACATCCTTCTCTGAGACCCTACCATCTAATTCCAAATTGTAAAGCTGCATTCCAGGGACCCTGTTATGAGCTGCCAGGCCTGGCTCATGAACTATCCATCATCCTATACACAAGAACCAATACATGGCTTTTGTTATTGTGTTATTTGCTCAACCATTTGCAAAGCTTAGCAATAGAGCACTTTGAATTGCCTCAAATCTACCATGATATGGCTGTCTTCCTCAGACCTCCCTGCCTGGGCCATGGTCCTTGTTTCTTGTCAAATTACTATTACTGATGTGTACTTGCCCAACCATCTGGAAATGCCTATCACAGCTGTAGGTTTTGAAGGAGTTGCTATTTTCCCATTATAACCAAAATTCTCACTACATAGGAAATGAAATTGTATTCATTTCTTATTGCATTTGTAACAAATTACCATAAATTTGGTGGCTTAAAACAACCCAGATTTATCATCCTATAGTTGTGGAAGCCAGAAACCTGAAATGAGTCTCACTGGGCTGAAATCCAGTGTTGCCGAGACTGTGTTCCTTTCTGGAGGCTGTAGGATTAGGTCTGTGTCTTTGCCCTGTTGACTTCTCAAGGTGCCTACATTCCCTGGTCCACCATCCCCCCTCTGTCTACAAAGCCAGCAAAGGTGGGTGGACTCTTCCTCACAGTCTGTCTGACTCTCACCTTCTGTCTCCCTCTCCCACTGTGAGGATCCCATGACTCCTTGAGCCCACCCAGGTAATCCAGGATAATATCCCTACCTTAAAGACAGCTCATTAGCAGCCTTAACTCCCCTTTTCCATTAACATATGCATTCACAGGTTGGGGGATTAAGATGTGGACCTCTTGAGGGGCTACTATTAAGCCTACCATAGAAATGAATAAATATGTTTGGTCTGGAAAGGCTTTTAGGGTTTCTGGATTTAGTCAACTCAAAAATCCAAAACTCCCTCCCCAGCATTCCTAGTGAGTTCTCATGAAACTTCTGCTTAAGCACATCCATGAACAGCATACTCACTACCAGAGATCAATGATACAGTCCTCTGGATGCTCCTGAACCCAAGCCAGCCTCCTGCAACTAGATCCAACCTCTGAGCTTTTCAAGAACACAGGTATATCTGCATGTGTCACCCCTCACCTCCACTCTGCACCTGCACACAGAGAGCCTGGCCTCTTCACCTGCCACAATTCCAGTGCAACCCCAGGTACTACACCCATGGTCAATGCCCTTTCTTAAACACAGCAGCCAAAGGAAACAAAATAGTACAGATGTTCTTGATCTCTCACTATGCCCTACATGAAATCTTCAGGTGGACATTATTTTACCCCTGCTTCAGATGGGGAGACTGAGATGTAGAAAGGTGAAGTCACTAACCCGCAGTCACTCAACTAGGTGACTGAGCTGGGGCTGCATCGAGATTTGCTGCCCAAGGAGGCTGTATCTATCCACTCTGCCACATTGCCCTGTCTCTAGCCCCTGCTTGCTGCTAGAAAGAGCACTGAACAAGGAGGCTAGAGACCTGGGTTTCTTTCCCATTGAACTAATTTGTAGCTGTGTGATGTAAATGCCAATTTCTTTACTTTGAATGGGACTGCATATAAGTGCTAGGGCTGGCGGAAGATCAGATAGACCAGCAGTGAGAGAGCTTAGAAACCTGTAAGGGGCCCCAGGAAGAAGACAGGTCTTCCTGGCCACATTTTTGCTGCATCCTGTGCTCCATTTGGATGAGTCCTTTGCAACCCCATCTTGCTTCTAACCTCTAATGAGCTAGCTGTCCCTGAAAACTCCAAAGCTGTTAAGCTAGTGCTCGTCCATCCAGCACTTGGGAGGTCCAGAATACTTGTCACAGGAAGGTGTTCAGTGTCTAGAAATCCAGACCGACCAAGTCTCCAACCTGTCTGGCCCTTTAATGTCCTGTGTCCATCCAGTGAACATGACATGTCCGCATCACTATGGAGGCATCAGAAACCCTGAGATGATGGAGGCCAGTACTTCTTCCAAGGAGAGAGACAGATGTGTGAGTAGCCTACTCCAACAGAGTACTGATCAAGGTCCAGAGGAGAAGTTTCTGAGTCCAGCCAACAAGGATCAGAAGGCAGTCTTCCACCTGGAAGAATGACAGCAGACATGCATACCCAGCAGCAGAAAGTCTGCAGACGAGCCCTACCTGTCTGAGACCCACCAGAGGAAGCAATGTAAAGCAAAAAGTTGAACACAGGCATGAGAAGAAGGTTTTGCCTTCGATAAAGACACTTTGCCAATCAAGAAGCCTTCTTCTCGGGCTCACCATTTATTTAAGTGTCTTGTCCATTATTTATTCCTGCAGATGCTGGATTTTATTGGACATCATCTCAGAAAACCTTTGTCTCCACAATAAACTCACCTAACAAATCAGTCTAAAACAGAATTTCCTTTTATCCCAAACCAGTTCAGTCAACAACTCAATGTACTCCTTCTCCCTAGTGTCTTTAGAAAGCTCTCCAGGTTTAGGCTTGAGTTCATGGTCAGCTGATGCTATCACTGTGGATGTTTGTCCTTCCGACACTCTGCAGCACTGCAATAGAGCCTGGGATGTGAAGCTATGACCCCACCAGGGTGGGGAGGAGCTGGAAAAGGACAGGGAAGACACTGGGGCGGCAGGGGCTCTGCCTTTCCTTCACATCTAGCCACTGTGAGCAAGGCCTCATCAAAGCCTTCAAAGAGAAGTTTGAAAGAAAAAAAGAAAAGATAGCTAACATACACCAATACCAGAAGAGTGCTCTAATTGCTGCCCCCTCCCCCACAAAGAATCAGAACTGGGTCTCAGGTCCACTGTAAAGAACTAGGGAGAGTCTGCCTTGAGAGGGGAAGAGAGTGGAAGTTGAGGAGAAAATCAACTGTACTTCTACAGACTAGCAGCAAACAACTGGAAATTAAGATATGTATTTTAAAAAATCATTTATTGTGCCATTAAAAATGTCATATACTTAGGGATAAATCTAACAGAATATGTGAAAATTTTGTATGCTAAAAATTCTCAAACTGATGAGAGAAATTAAATAAGACCTAAAACAATGGAGAAATGTAATGTGTGGACTGGAAGACTCAACATTGTTAAAATGGCATTTAACCCCAGATTGATCCAAATTCAAGGCAAACTCATTAAGAACCTCTAGAATTAGCAAGCCGATTCTAAAAATTTTATTGAAAAGCAGATCTTAGAATAACCATGAACACTTTCTGAAAAAAAGAGAGCCAGAGAGAGAAGAAATTTGGAGGAATCTCACACCTGACCTAAATACTTACTCTATAGTAATCAACACCATGTGGTCTTGGCATAAGGATAGAAAACAGAGAGCAATAGGATTGGGAGTGCATAAAAAGGCCCACACGTATATGATCAATTGATCTGCAACCAGCATGCCAAGTAACTCAACAGGGAAAGATAGTCTCTCCAGCAAACGATCCTGGAACAAATGGATGTCTGCGTTTTAAAATGCATCATGACTCCTGCATCATATGCACACAACAAATAACTGAAATGAAACATAAAACAAAATGTAAAACCAAAAGCTAAAATTCAAAAGAGAAAACATAGGAGAAAAATTTCTGGGTCCTTGGATTAGTTAATAATGTTTTAAATGAGACTTAAAAATCATACACCACAAATGAAAAAAAAATGATTTATTAGACTTCATCAAAATTAAAATCTGTTTTTGAAAGATACCATTTAAAAAAAATTAAAAGTCAGGCCACAGACTGGAATACATACAGATATATATCTATATCTATATCTGTATCTATCTAATCTGATAAAGAACCTTTTCAGAATAAATAAAGGATATTTATAAGTCTATAATAAGAAAACTCAATTTTTAAAGATGGACAAACTATTTTAACAGGCACTTCACAAAAAAAAGATATATGAATGGCACACAAAAATGCACAATAGCATTCTTCATTAGGGAAATGTATTGGTTTGCTCAGACTGCCATCACAAATAACACAGACCAGGTGGCTTGAACAACAGCAATTTACATCTCACAGTTCTGGAGGATCCAAGGCCAGGATCAAGGTGCCAGCAGGGTCAGTTTTTCTGAGGCTTCTCTCTCTGGCTTGCAGACAGCCTTCTTGCATGTCCTTACCTGGCCTTTCCTCTATATGTGTGCATCCCTGGTGTCTCTTAATATGTTCAAATTTCCCCCTCTTACAGGGACACAAGTCAGATTGAACTAGGGTCACACTAACAGCCTCATTTTAACTTAATCACCCCTTTAAAGGTCCTATCACCCAACGCAGTTACACTCTGAGATACTGGGGGTTAGGACTTCAACATATGGATTTGGTGGGGAGACACAATTCAGTCAATACAGGAAATTAAGTTAAAACTACCATGAAATACCATTCATTATTAGAATGGCTACTAGAATAGCTAAAATTATAAAGAATAATCATAACAAACATCAGCAAGAACGTGAAACAACTAGAATTCTCATATATTGCTGGTGGGAATGAAAATAGTACATCCCCTTTGGAAAACAGTTTGGCAGATACTTGTAAAGTTAAACATATACTTACAACCTAGCAATTCTCCTGTACATTTGCTCAGAAGAAGGGAAAGCATTTGTCCTCATAAAGATCAGCTTCACTCATAACAGCCAAAAAGTGAAAGCAATCCAAATGTCCATCTACTAATGAATCCATAAATATCTATGACATATGCAAACAACAGAATATTATTTAGCAGTTCAGCAATACAAAGAAATGAACTATTGATATATGCAATGGCATGGATGAATCACACAAATATTGTTGAGTGCATGAAAGGAATCAAACACAAAATGGTAATACTGTGAGTTAACATTTATCTGACATTCTGGAAAAGGCAAAATAAAGAAAAAGAAATGAGATCAGTCATTGCTAAGAGCTAGGATGGGAGGAGGGCATTGATTGCAAAATGTTGTAAAGGAACTTTTTGGGGTGATAGAAATGTTCTATACCTTGGTGATAGTAGTTACAGGACTGTATATTCATCAAAATTCAGTAAAATATATACTTTAAATGAATAAATGTTACTGTTGGCAAATTCGACATCAGCAACTCAGAATTCTAAAAACCAGCAAGTTGAAGTAGGATACAGTAGGTATGTTACATTTGCATTAATAATAATCATAAAAGCTACAAATTTAATGAGTCAAATGTCCAACCAAAGAGGTTAGAAAAATAATTGCAAAATATACCCAAAAAGGAAGAAAGGAAATAAGAGCAATAACTACAGAAATAGTGCAACAGAAAATAGTGTTTTTAAAAAATCCAAAGTTGTTTCATTGAAAGAGCTAATAAAATAGACAAATTTCTGACAAGCATAATCAAAAATTAATAAAAGGAGGCATTAAAAATCTCAGGATTGATAATGGGACATAACTACAGATAACAGCAAAAGTCTAAAAATAGTAAAGCAAATAACTTACAAATTTCTAGTAAAATAATACTTAACCAAATAGGCTCAAAAAGAATAAAAAGCTTTAAAAAACCTGTATCACTAAAAGAATTAAAACATTAGATTAAAATCTTCTCTTAGATCATCAGACCCAGATGGTGAGAAAGAATCCCTAACACCAAGCCCTTGTGAAGCCCCTGTGTGGAGAGGCAAGGACACACGGTGGGGGAGCCCTCTGGAGAGTGGGAGCCAGAGGTGGTGTGTGAGAGGACAGGGTCGTGTCCTCCACTGCTCCTCAAGCCTCTAAGGATTCTGGTCTTATCCCTGAGAACAACAAGACATTGGATGGTTTTAAGAATGGGGATGAGGTGCTCAGACTTGTACCTTCAAATGATGGCTCCAGTGACTTGTGGAGAACAGCTGAGCCAGACAAGAGCAAGGAGAAGGGGGAGGCCAAACAGGGGCTGCAGATCAGGTCAGAGAGAGCAGGACTTGTACTGGGGAGGTGGCCATGCAGTGGACAGAGAAGCCAATGCCCCATCCCTTTCTTGAAGTGTCTATCAGTAGTGATGCCAGTGGGTGCAGACTCATGCCACATGGAAGTCTCCAGGGCATCACTATTAGAAATGACACCTAGAAAAAGTAGGAACAAGGGATTCCCTTCTGCTTTCTGAGGATGAGGGCAATGAATTAGCTAGTTGTTCACCTGCAGAGTAGAGAACAAAGTTTAAAAGAGCTGGAACACAGGGTCCAAATACAGGTGAAATATGAGGAAAAGTGGGCATGGCTGATGGCAAACTGGACACTGGATCTCCCAGGGGTGTCTCCCAATAGAGGCATGAGGCACCAGAGGTGTTCCCTGCCTGGAGCGCACCCCCAGTAAGTGTCTGCAGCTTCCACTGCCATGGCAGAGATGGAGGGAGATCTGTGTCCTCCCTAGTGGCAGAGCTAGGTTTAATCAATCCTGATGCTTAACACAGGACTGGAGAAAGAGAAAGCAATCTACTTTCCTTTATGCCTGCTGTGTGCCAGTCATGTATCATCATTAGCGTGTTACACTAGTGCTCATCTGAGTACCCAGTTCCTAAAACAACCCTATAAGATAGATCCCCTATTTACAGGTGAGAAAAATTCAAGCTCAGAGAGCTTCATTGACCTACCTAAGGGTCCCAAGTGCTGAATAGAGGAGCTGAAGGTCTAACTCAATCCCAAGCTGTTTCCATAATATCACACAGTGTATCAGCCAAGATTCTCCAGAGAAACAGAACCAACAGGAGAGACATTTACAATAAGGAGCTGGCTCATGTGACTATGGAGTCTACAAGTCCAAAATCTGTAGAGTAGAAAATGCTGTAGAACCAAGAGCTGATGTCCCACTTCCATGGCTATCTGGCATGAAGAATTCTGTCTTACTGGGGAGGGGATGGTCAGGCTTTTGTTCTGTTTCAAGACTTAAACTGATTGTACGAGGCCCACCCACACTATGAAGGGCAACTGCTTTCATCTCATCAAAAAACACCTCACAGAAACACCCAGAATACCGTCTGACCAAATATCTGAATGTTGTGTCCCAGCAAAACTGACACACACATATACATTTCACCATCACATACAACCTCTCATAAACATTTTTAAGTGAATACATGAAGAATTGCTTATTTGGAAAAAGCTGCATTGCTGCTCAGATAATTGCCACATATTTCCATTGAAACTTTACTATGCAGGTTCCAAAAAATTCAGAAATCAAATAATAGTCCAGCAAAACCTAGACAGCAGCCTCCAATTGCTCAATCCATGAAGAGAGCCTCTACTCAAGAGGGAAATAATAAGACAATTTCCAAGCCTTTTGGCAGCAGCAACAAAGAATTGCTAATTACAAACTATTCACACAGTCTTCAAATGAAGGCAGCAGGACTGTGGGTAATTGTTAGCTTTACCCACCCTGCCTGTGACCCCCCTGGGAGACAGGGTACAGGTCTCCATGGGCTGAAGCTGGCACTTGCTCTGAACATCCCAGAAAACACTCTCTCCTTCAGGCTCCACACTAAACGAGGTTTACTCTCCTTCTGGGTCGTCCTGTGAGCTGTGCAAGGGTCCCTGTGGTAGCTCACAAATGTTGCAAAAGAAAGAGCATGAATCCTAGAAGGGAAGAGACCTGTGTCTGCCCATGACAGTTGTAAAGATTCCTCCAGGGAGGGGAAGTGCAAAGGGGAGGCTTAGATCGTGGCCACCGAGTTGTGAAGAAGGCAAAGGGGAAGGAAGGAACCCTCAGAAGAGCTGGCAGCTCGTGGGAGGGAGGAGGGCAGAAACTGTCAGCAAGCAGAAGGCCTATCATTAGGATAATTATTATTATTTATTAAACATTTAGGAAGTGCCAGCCATGTGCTAGCTATTGTCACAATCCAATCATAGAATTAGATCCAATCCCTCTAGAAAAGTCTATCTAATGAGGTGGGATGAACAAAGACAAGGGGGCTGTGCTAAAGATGTATTGTAGGTGAGGAAAGGACACTCCATCCAGGCAGAGCTAGCCTTACGCCTCCAGAAAACCCCTCTCTTCTTCCCAGGGACTCAGAGACCCCTGTAGAGAAGTTGGTCACGTGCCTGCCTACTTCTCAGCTTTAGCCAACATCCCACCATGCCTTGGCCACACACACCAGAACCACTTTGTAATTCTTGTCTTCAGGCCACTCACATACTGATGCTTCAGCTCTGCAGCCAGCAGTACCCAGCAAGCCATGAAGCTTCCTTCAGCATGGTCAATGGGCCATTCTACTTGGCCAGACTCTTGCCAGGGGCCAGAGTTTGGGAAACAAAGGTGAATTTCTGCCTGCCAAGCCCTCACTGCTTGTGGAGAATCTTTTAGCTTGTCCCTAGGAGAGTCTATCCTTGGTCTATAGGCAAACAGACCCAAGAGTTTAAGACATGACAATCCTCCCTGAGAGAAGACCGCCAGAGAGTACGGCCATGCTGGCCTCACACATTCAACTGGCATCGCTCCTTCACACATCTAAGGACTGGCAAACCCAACACGCTCTAAAGAGATGTTCAGGATGACACCCTTCTCTGCAAAGCAGGCTTAGCTTAACATATATTTGCAAATCTGTAGCTCTGAGGTGACATTAGTTCATTTCCAGAGTTTAGCTATAAAAAACAGACTGAGTTATGGTGTGTTAGGTCTCAAGCAAATTCACACTGGCCTCTATTAAACTGTATGAGGTTAAGAAATATATTGGATTCTGGGGGCATATATTCTGCTAGCCAAAATTACACACTAGCCATTTGTCATATCTGTGTGGGCGTTCTTAAATCAAGGCTCTAAAGGTTGGAATTATATCACCAATGTCTGTCATGACACAATTCATGGTGGCAGGAAGAGGGGGTCTTGATGGGAGTCCCTTCTCAATCGTCTCTGCAGAAGAGCACAGACTCAGGTGTCTATCACAGGGAAGCCAAGTAGCAAACAATCCCCATCACAGTAAATCATTTTGTTAAATGAACCAAGTAAATCCCCAGCAACGCAATATTAAAGTTGCAAATGTATTCACTGGAAAAGCAGAAGGTGAGCAGGTTCCCACAGAAAAGGGAAACTGCCCAGACGCTACTGAGCAGAAGGGAGTATGCTTCTCTCAGCCTTCCATCAACACTCAGAGCTACATGCATACTCTTGGTTCTGAAGCCTATTTTCCCAACACATGCAGATCTTCCAGCACCCACACAACAGCCACCGCAGACCATATGCTCAGAATGTCAGAACTGGGAGGGATCAGAGTCCAGCCCCCTGATTTTTCAGACTGACACACTAAGGCATTACAATGGGGGGGGGGGAGTCCTTAGGCTTCCTCTCATGGAGAAGTCACATCATGTACCCCCTCCCTGCATCCCTGTTTGCCCATGGAATCAGATGGAATGGATGGCCAGGGCTGCTTTAGAAAAAGACAGCAGTGATCCTCAGGAAGACATTCTTTTCTACCCAGGAGGGAATGAACTGCCACCACCTCTCCTCCCCTTGCTCCTCCTCCATCCTGCTGGGAGCTCAGAGAAAGTCATCAGAGCCAGGACCCCCACGTCAGACCTGTGAATCCACTTACCCAGACAGCTCAGCCACTGCTTCCAAGTTACCCAACTTATTATGGGCACCGTCTGTATGAACAGCTATAACAAAAACACACATGCACACATATATGCACACACACAAGCACTCTTCCAGGAGCATTTGTCAGAACCTGAAGGTAAGACTGGAGCCATCCATTTCCTCCTCGTATTTTATATTGACTATAACATACTTTAAAACACTTGAGAAGAGGGGCGCCTGGGTGGCGCAGTCGGTTAAGCGTCCGACTTCAGCCAGGTCACGATCTCGCAGTCCGGGAGTTCGAGCCCCGCGTCAGGCTCTGGGCTGATGGCTCAGAGCCTGGAGCCTGTTTCCGATTCTGTGTCTCCTTCTCTCTCTGCCCCTCCCCCGTTCATGCTCTGTCTCTCTCTGTCCCAAAAATAAATAAACGTTGAAAAAAAAAACAAAACACTTGAGAAGAGTGTGCCAGAAGTCAACTTTAGTCTATACCCTTGGGTGCTTAGGTAGCATTAAAGGGACCCTAATCAGAAACAGAAACAATTACAAAGATATCACTAAGTCTGAACCAGGTGACACTTAGTTAGCAGAGAGTATGTTAGAAGTAGACTTTTATTGGTGGGATAAAAGCTTAATATATGGGATTGGCTACAAAAACAGGTCACACCACCTTTGCACATAGAGTTGTGAAAGGCCTGTAGGTGAGGGCAGAGATGTAGCAGTGTCCTCCAGTCAGGGACATGACTGGGCAGCAAGAGGCCAGCGTTTCTGGAACAGTGAATGGGGAGGGGCACTCTCAAAGCTCAAAACAGGAGCAGGTGCCTGCTCACCTGTCCTCTCACAGCCTGGGAAAGTGACCCACAGTCAGCAGAGTTGAACCAGACTCCTGGAGAGGACCTGGCCCTCAGGTTTCAGGATCTTAAGCTGCTTGGTTAGAGATACACCCATCCCTTCCTTGGCAAGATCAGGGGACTGCCAAGGTGTTGCTTACAACAGCTTCACTCCATGGCCCCTTGACCTGTAGAGTCTTCTGCTACACAACGTTCATTTTTAGGTGGTCCCAGACCCTTCCCTGGGATGATAGCCTGAATCCCAGACCCAATGGAGACAACTTTATGAGGAGGAAGATGGTCCTCTGAAGTTGTCTTCCCCTTTTGCCAGAAGGAAGCCTTAATGCAGCCCTCATTCTGACCTCTTCTCAGGAGGGCAGCCTGCAGGGAACTTGCCTACAGAGGTTCTGCTTACCTCTCAGGTTGGTGAAAAGGGAAGAGAAGTCCTTCCCATAGGAAAGGATGAAGAGATACTGCATGATGGCCAGGCCACTTCCAGGATTTGCCAACTGAATGTGAGACCAGCCAGGGGGTTCATATGCTTCCTTCAGTACTTTTAGCTGTTCAAATGGAGACACAAAATGGGTAGAGAATAAGGTTTAATCACAGCTGTGGATTTTTTGAGCTGTGGAAAGGAAATATTGACTCCAGGTGGGCCAGAAGGAAGGACATCCTGAGCAGAGGGATGGAGCAATGCTGTCCACTGACTATATCTTCCAATCATACCACAGCGTGCTCCCCACCCCACCTGCTCTTTTACACAGTTTACTGGATGCTCCTCCCATTTAGAACCTTGAGTTCTTTAGGGAGTGGGGCTGGGACTCACCTGTAATCAATAAAATGCAGTGGACATGATTTCCCAGGATTGGTCAAAAAAGGGCGTGTTAGGCTGGACCCAGGCCATGAGAGCCCTTAGTGCAGCCACATGAAACACCTGCCATCTTCTATGGCTCCTCCTGGAGGCCTCCAGATGATTCCAGCCTTAGCCTACCCCTTCTCACAGCAGAGATGCAGGACCAGATTGCCCAGGAATCTAAGGAAGATAAGTAATGCCGCTGGCCAGAGGGCTTCTCTGCCCTCATTTGGGCTTAGGAGCAGAGGCACAGCTGGCGCTCACCTGGCATGAAGGCTGGGTCTCCCAATGGCACCTTCCCATCTGGTCCCATGTGAGAACTGGCGAGCTGGGACAGAAGGCAGTAATTCAAACAGATCATGAAAAGGGCTTTGCTGTTGTCACCCTGAATTGCTCCCTTTGGGGGTGTCTCCACATGTCTTCTTTCTATGAGGTCTCAAATGTCTTATTTCTATGGGTGGGTGACATGTCTGCAGAGTGGTTTGTGTCCAGGCTTCAGGTCCAAGCCAGATCTCAGAGACACACTCCTAAGTCAGAGAAGCATCACCTGCACCCACCTGCTCCTTCTCTTTTCCTTCTGTTAAAAGAGAAAAAGAAGCAACAGGCTCCAAATTGAGTAACTTGTGCTAAGCCCATGTCACCACACCAAGACTTAATGTCTAACCTAGTTGCGGTTTCAGCCTCTCCAGAAATGTAATTGTAACCAGTCAGTCTGGAATTTTCTGGTCGGCACTAGTGAGGTAATCCACCTGATAGAACCCTGCTGTCCCCAAAGACAGTTGACCTTGCCTGAAAGAATTCTTTT
This sequence comes from Prionailurus bengalensis, assembly GCF_016509475.1. Classification (NCBI taxonomy): domain Eukaryota; kingdom Metazoa; phylum Chordata; class Mammalia; order Carnivora; family Felidae; genus Prionailurus; species Prionailurus bengalensis. The sequence goes on from NC_057345.1 coordinate 110,807,151, forward strand.
TTTTTTCTAATAACTTCCTTATCCCACCTCCTTCTGCCTGAAAAAGCTTCCATTTTGTACAGTTCCTCCAGGCTCCTTCTGATGTGAGATTGTTGAGCCCAACAGTCATGGAAGAATTCTTGAGACATTTTACATTGTAAAAAGGTGATTTTATTAAAGCACAGGGACAGAACCCATGGGCAGAAAGGGCTGCATTACAAGTGTGAAGAGTGATTATATAGGGTCTTCTATCCTATGGAGGGGAAGGTGACATTAGGGTTCCAAGAAACTGAGTCTATAGGTTTGTGAAGGTTAGAGTTCTAATTATTCTCAAGATTGTGCTTTTCTTTTTTTTTATATTTATTTATTTTTCAGAGAAAGAGAGACAGAGCACGAGCAGTGGAGGGGCAGAGAGGGAGGGAGACACAAAATCTGAAGTAGGCTCAAGGCTCTGAGCTGTCAGCACAGAGCCCGATACAGGGCCTGAACCCACAAACCACAAGATCATGACCTGAACCAAAGTAGGATGCTTAACCGACTGAGCCACCTAGACACCTCTTATTTGTTTTCCTTAAGTTTATTTATTGGCAGGGGGTGGGTGCAGGGAAGGCAGCAGAGAGAGAGGGAAAAAGAATCTAAAGCAAGGTCTGGATATTAGCACAGAGCCCAATGCTAAGCTTGATCTCACAAACTGTAAGATCGAAACCTGAGCTGAAATTAAGAGTCAGACCCTCAGTCAGTTCACTGAGCCACCCACTCACCCCAAGATTGTGCTTTTCTTGTAAATCAGTAAGATCCTGACAAACTGAGTTTCACATCCTTCATGACTGTGATCTTTATCAGCTGACCATTTGTTTTTCCTTTCTTTCTTCTTAGGCAGTCCTGAGTGCCTGGAGAATGTCACACACATCCCACCTTGGGGTGGGGGGTTAGTTTGTGGAGTATTAGTTTGCCTTTATCCCTCAGCTTGCCTTTTGTTATCTCATCATTTCTCCCCCTGAACAATTTTGACCTTTAAATTTTTAAGGTTGTTGAAGACAGAAAGTCCCATCTTGTGTAGCTTCTTCCTGCTGAATAAGGGCATAGAGATGTCCCTACCTATGGGTCAACATTGGAAGTCAGGGACGTATAGGGGAGTTAATAAGGTGGAGGCAGCTGAGTCCAATGTGGACAGCAAAGAAGTATCTCTGTGGGTGTGAAGTTAACGTAGTGAAGTAGTCTCAGTACCAAGTGGAAAAACATTGAAAAAGGCAACATATTAGGATCAGTATGGCTATAAGAATGAGAAGCCCAGCAAAGAGACCCTTAATAGTTGACAGCAGTCCTCCCCTAAACCAGGAACTTGACCAGTCATTGAAAGAGAGGGAAGGATTCTATAGAGCCTCAATTGAGTATTCACATCAGTTAGTAATCATGTCACATTTCTGTGATAATCTGGAGTATATTCATATTACTCTGTTTTCATGAAGCATAGGTTCCTTCTTGAGCTGCAGCCAGGATATCAAGGTTTTGGAGGACCACATTTTGAATTTGTGGGTGACTACGAGTTGGATCTGGTTAAAGGTGGCCAATGTATGGTTGGCTAAAGGCTCTATTTGCAATTTTATATCAATAGAGGTGGATCCTGGGACAAATATGGCTAAGGGATAAACCATCAAGAAGCCCTCTTTGTTTGATGTCTAACTTTAACAATATCCTAATTACAAGGAATCATTGGCAAGTGGGAGAAGATTTGCCTGGGAATGTGGGCATCCTCAAGTGCATCATCCAATCCAATCATAAAGAAATGGGGCCATCCATTATCTCCACAGGTCCACAGTTAGCTCCATGGAGTGGGGTATGCTCCAGCTTTTAAGGAGCAGTTTTGTCATCCAGCCACACAGAATTGGTCAAGGTGATAGCTGAGTTATACAATTACTGGGGAATCCATCCCATTTTCCAGCTGTTCAAATAATCATATGCCCGTGGGGTCCTGTTATTATCCCCACAGAATAACAAGCAAGACATTTGTCTACACATGAGCTATTGTGGCAGTTTCTCTGAAGTTTATCTCAAGTTGTCTAGCTTAGGCAAACAACAAACATTTCAAGACCATCAGATCTAGAATTTGGCATCTGCAAAGATGTATTATTGAAACATACTTTTTCTCTCCAAAATCACCCTTATTTCCAAAGATAGCCAAATCAAGACTAATTTGTTGGAAAAATAAGTTCAATTTTATCAAATGCCTAAGTATTTTCATTAGCTCATCAAGAATGGTAATTGATCACATAGAACTTTTAAAATTGGCTTTGCTGGAGCTTTTTATAAGGAATCTTGATTGAACTTTTAGTAGCTTCTCTGGATCAAAAGCCAAGCCAAATATTTGCCAGCAATCCCTGTGGATTTGGGTGAATTCCTCTTCTCAAGACCCCCCAAATATCCTAAAGTTCCTGCACCTGCCAAAAAGTGACATTCTTTACTCACCTGGTAAGGCTGCTGGGACTCTGTAAGCAAGGTGTCAGGCCAACATTTCCAAGAGCCTCCATGTTTCATAAAAGTCAACCTTAGTTTCTTAAAACTGCATGGTCATATCTGAGTCTATGTATATCTCTCAAACATGACATTCCAGTCAGAAGCCTTGGTAATATAACAGATGTTTCCAGTGGTGTCCTGTTACAAGGAGAACAGATTCTCATTGAACTTATGCAAACAGCTGTAATTGCCATGAAAGAAAGAATATTCACTGAGCACTTCTGACTTTCAGAGTATTCAGATAGAGAGAAAAGGTAAATACTTCAATTTGTTCACAAAGCAATGTTTTATCCTGTCATAATCTGGAAGAGCAAACACAGAAACAGCAATGTTTCAAACAAGAGTCACAAAACTAGAATCATCTTCCTCAGTTCATTATAATATAGCTGACAAGGAAATCAGTTATTTCTGTGACACTTCAATAATCAGAAAGTTCAGTGACAACCTATTGCCAAAACATTATCATTATTTGTTTGACTGCTTTCCAAATAACTTAACATACCACATAAACAAGCCTAATTGGTCAAAGAATTCATTTACAATTCACATCTTGGGAAAGTTTGTTAAAACACTCAGAAAGTTATAAAGCACATGCCTACATAGGATTATGGATCATTATAAAACTTAAAATTTAATTATTTATTTAACCAAAGTGGCAATAAGAGATTCCAAAGGCATATATGAAGGGTATATAGTTGTTAGCAAAACTTAGCTCCTTTAACATTGAGAAGTTTTAACTATCTTAAGTAACCAAAGACCTGATAAAGACAAAACATAGAAACTTTGGTTTTCCAGGCAAAGAAAAGAGAAAAAACTTTGTTTACATTTTTTTTATCAAGTGCAAACCAACAATCCAAGAAAACTTTGTCTTTTTAATAGAAAGTAAAGCAGAATTTCAATCTTATACCAGTGTACTTTTAAAATATTTTCATTTCAACTTTAGTCCATCCTAACTGCATATAAAACTCCTTTCCAAAGATTTCCCTTCACAAATCCTCTACAACTTTCTTTTTCATTCAGATTTTGTCTCAAGCCTTTTCTTTCCAAACAGCTAGTCTCATTTTAGGACAGAATTACTTCATTTTACCTTGACAAAAATGTATTCCCATTTCTCACATCTTTATCTACACATCACCTATTCTTTTACATACTGAGTTGCTTTCCTTATTTCCGTTGGTCTTAATTACATTTAGCAGAAATTTAACTCTTAGAAACCTTAGTCTCCAGTGAAAACTAACTAGATGTGGAGGGGATCACATTAGACCAATGAGGGGGAAACCTCACATGGGAGTCTTAAGATTGGTACCTGCCCTGGGGACTTAGGTGGCTGTCCTGTGCCCAAGACAGACAACTTTAAGTACAGAAACAAAGAGAGAGCATCAAGTTTCTGGGTCTTATTACCATTCTGGTCAGGGTACTACTTTCCAGCCGAAAAACAGGCTTTCTCCTCCCCCTAGAGCAGCCATGAGCTAGAGGATTGCAGCCTGAGCAATTGACAGGAAAGTGTTTCAATAAGACCGTACTCCTCAAAAGACCCTTGGAATGAAAGTAAGGAAGAGGAAGTAGTCACTAAGTTCGCATCAAAGCTCAAAGCCCAGATGAAGGAAGATGTAGAATCCCTGTATCAGGGCCACCAAAATATGATGTGGGAGCCTTGGGCCCAATGGTCAAGAAAGAATTCTTGGGACATTTTATAGTGCAAAAAGGTGATTTTATTAAACGCCGGGGACAGAACCCGTACACAGAAAGAGCTGCATTCAAAGTGTGAGGAGTGACTGATTATATAAGGTTTTCTATCCTATGGAGGGGAAGGTGACATTAGGGCTCCAGCACACTGAGTCTATAGGTTTCTGCAGTTCTGACTATTCTCAAGATTGTGCTTCTGTTGTAAATCATTAAGACCTAACGAGCTGATGGAGTTTCATGTCCTTCATGACTGTGATCTATATCAGTTGACCAGTGGCTTTTTCCTTTCTTTGTTCTTGGGCAGTCATGAGTGTCTGAGAAATGTCACACACACCCCACTCCCACCTGGAGGGTACAGTATGTGGAGTGTCAGTTTGCCCTTTGCCCTCAATTTCATCCCTTCCTTTCTGCTAGATGGAATGTTGCTTGATTCACGAGTCCTTGAATAAAGTCAATCAGATCTTTTCATTTACTCAAATGAATTTTGCTTTTTAACCCCTCCCTTCCATATAATTAACAAAGGCTTCCTCTGTCACCAGTGCTCCACAGAGCAACCTCAAACCTGAACACACAGGGTGGGTGCCTGATGACCTGGCCATGTTCATTCTGCACAGGAGAAGCTAGACTCAAATCACCAGGCCCAAGTACCAGTAACATGAGTAACACACTGTTTTCCCAAGATAAAACCAAACTCCCTAATGAAAGGAGGCCCCTTTAGGATGCACTCCTTGTTTTCTGGTACAAAAAAACCAGGGATGACCTCAGGGCCACTTGGGACTCCAGCTCTTTCTCACCAAAGAGCAGGAGGACAGAAGAGGAGATCCTATCTGAAATGCATTGATCCTTCTCTGCTTTTGTCCCAAGCAGTCCCTGTAGGGGTGATCCTTACAATGAACATTTGGATCTAAAAGCAAACTGCCATTTCAAAAGTTACCAGCACATTCTGCATTTGTAGAGGAGACAGGAATTAACCTCGAGGTGCAACTGCCCCCTTTGTTCCAGGGAAACCCTGGGTGGCTCTTTTAGTTATGCAAATATGAGGCTGAGGTGGTGAATGCCCACCCACTGCCCTGGGGGAGACTCAATACAGCAACTGATTCTGAATGCAGAATGTGAGCTGTCTCTGGGTAAGAGACAGAGTACTCTTCAGTTAGAGAAGTGTGTGTGTGTGTGTGTGTGTGTGTGTGGTTCTAAAAGCCTGCCAGCATCCCACCCAGCTGGGCTCAGTGAGGCCCCATGATGTATTCCTATTTATGATGGAATGAGATACAGACAAAGAAGCAGAAACTCTGCAAGTATGTGACCGCTTCCTTGAGGTCCTGGACTTTTACTAACAGAATACAAGGCCCCTCCCCCACCTCCTCATCAGTCTGGAGAGGAGGCTGGGCCAGGGGTTAGTATTTGGAGAGGTGAGTCCAAGGGAAGAACTGACCCTCTTTAGGAGAAGGGTCAGTTTGCTCTGGATTGACATGTGCAGAGATGTCTGAGACAGGATGAATGAGCTCTGCCTTGCAGTAGGGAGGTCAAGGTCTCAGCCAGAGAGAGGCTTTAGACCTGGAGGTTAGACCTAGTGAAAAACAACAGAAGAGACTGGATTTCAGCCCCTGCTTGGCCAGCGCCTGTGCAGTGAAAAACCTGCCCACCAGGACAGGACTGCCTTGATGGTGAGATGGGGACATGGAGTTAAGAAGCCCCTTTAGAATCAAACCATAATAGCTTTTGAAAGCCAGGTCTCAGTCTTGTGTCTTCTCTAAATTTTTTTGTGGAAAAGGAAAGAGAGAAAGCCCAGACAGAGCAATTCTCATGTTCACCTCCACAAAACCATTTATCTCCATTGTGTAATTTTCCCTGGCGACTGAATCTGACCCCAACTAATTAGCACTTTTGCAGTAAGCCAACCAGTTCTTGGAAAGAACAAATAAATTGTATGCATGCTCACGTGTGTGTGTGTGTGTGTGTGTGTATATGTGTGACCCTCCTCATAGCAGGACAGGGAGGGGTAGATGCGGAAGGGGGCAGGGGAGAGGAGAGGAGGAGCCTGATGGGGTGATAGCAAGCACAGCACAGAGAAGCATGGAGTTGTCCAATCCTCATTCAGAGGCAGTGAAAATCCAAGAAGGAAAATGAAACAAAGAACAGATTTCCCAGTTGGGCATGCAAGCACAGGAGTCCCACAATGATTAATGATGCGAACAGACCACAGAGACTTCTCAGGTTTCTGTGCAAATGAAAAGAAAAATTTGAAAATGTGGCTGAAACCCAAGCCCCAAATGTCAGTGTAATCTGAGGAGCCTCTGCTCAGAGCAGGGAGAAAATCAGTCTCTGGGGGGCATAACGTGGCCATCCTGAGAGTTGCTGCCTGAGCTCAGACTGAAGTAAGGGGTTTGTGGAATAGGATTCCCCACCGTGGGTGGGGCTCAGGGCAGCAACAGCAGAGAAGGTTCTGGAACATTTACTGAGCACTGGCAACACAGTGCCTCCCTGACCAGGGAACACAGGGAAACCTCAGGAAACCTTAACTTGGGGCATCTAAGGATAGAATTTCAGGAGACCCCTGAATGTGGGAACAGGGGAACAAAAACATTTTATCTTTTTTTTCACCAAGCTCTAAGTGAAATCAGCACTTCCTTTCATCATGAATATGAGCAACAAACTAGAGTAAGGTTAGCAGTACCGTGACTGCCACCTGAAGAAGTCACTGGTATTTTCCTCTCACGCAGCAGGTGCCACAGACATCTCAAAATATCCTTCACCTACCTCATCATTACTTTGAAACTATGGTAATCATTAGACCCGTGCTAATCTTCTATACAACATGTTAATTGAGAAACACAGATGCTGCTGGAACTCAAACTTGTCTTTTAAATGTTTCGATAACTGTATTTCAATATAACTGGCTTCCTTTATAACCCTATGGATTTTATCTGATGCATTTAAAACCATTATTTGAGAAGGGAACCATAAGCTTCACCACACTGCTAAAGGTAGTTACAACTGCACAGAGTGGTTACAAGGCCAGGCTAACTCTTGCATATTGCTTTGTCTAATCCTCAATGACATGTTTTGAACAAGATGTGAGCAAGCTCAGGCTGCCCACCTGTGGTGGGGCAGAGTCACAGAGTTGGCTCACTCCAGTGCTGAGGCCAGTCCACCGGTACCCCGGCATCTTCCGGAGTGCACTGCTCCATTGCTGCTTCCTCCTCTCCCCTCCTGTGGGATCACCCACCCTCCCACTTTGCCAAGGCCAGCTCTGCTTCCCTCCAGAACTCCCATGGACCAGAGCTGGGGAGTATTTGAGATGAGTAAGGGGCTTCAATGGTCTGTGAATCTTGCTAAGGACTCAACCCGTGAGTTAAAAGACTTTTGGAACCAGAAGATTTTTAACAATGTCCAATATGGGGGAAAGGCTGGTCCACACAAGCACTGAACTCTAGTCTGTTTTCTGTCAGCCTCCCCCACTAGACTGTTTGCTCCAAGGTTACTAGGACTGTGTCTGTGGCATTTGCCATTGTTCTTCAGGTGGCTAGTAGGCAGCGGCATACAGGAGGAGCTGTGACACTGTGGCTGAGTAAACGAATGAATGAATGACTGAATGAACTCATTTCATCCGTGGGTAATGTGGTAAATTGTATTTTTTAAATGGCACCACAATCTCTTTCAAAACACATCTTTTTCTTCCAATGTGTTTTTGGTTCTTTTACATCGAGAAAGTGGGGGCTGTGTTTCCATTGCTTTGGATCTGGAAATGTCTGTGACAACAGGGAAGTGACACAAGGCAATTTCCAAAGTTAGGTCATAAAACGCAATACCACTTCCACCTGGTCCCAGACGGAACCCACTACCATGCTGTGAGGAAGCCCAGACAAGCCACATGAGAGGCCACATGCACATGGTGCATCCACAGCCCTAGCCGAGGCCCAAGCCCACAACAGTATCGCCTGCCGAGCATGTGAGCAACCGGCCTTCAGTGACTTCAGCCTCCATCTTTAAGCCTCCTGGGCCAGCCCCCAGACATCATGGAACAGAGACAGGCCATCCCCACCGTGTGCTGCCTGAACTCCTGACCCACAGAGTCATGGGCATGACTAAAGGGGGTCGTATGCCGCTAAGTTTGGGGGAATATTTATGCAGCATGGATAACTGGCAGAGGTTCCAAGGTGAGTGAGCCAGGGGCCCAGGCCTGGAAGGACTACACCTGAGAAGGAATGTAGGGGGGCCGGAGGGGGACTTTGAGGGTGGCACGCTGGGGTTCCTGCCTGGGAGACACCTGGATAGTTGTCTGGAGACCATGGCTGGGTGAACGAGAGAGGCAGTTCTGGGGAAGGGAGGAAAAGGTGGTAGGGGGACAGCAGGGGCTAGACCAGGCCCCCCCAGGGCAGGGGCAGTGCCAGGAACCTGAGCCTGGAGAGCCCTGTGGCCACAGATCTAGTGCTCCAGAGTAAGACAGGAAGCTCTGCTCACAGGCCCAGGGGCACATGGCACTGCCAGGTATGAGGGCTGCTCAGAACCAAAGAAGCCCCAGAAGAGACCACTGGGGATGGAGGGCAGAGAAGTGTGCAGCCTCCACCTTCCCCAGGCAGGCAGCTCTTTCCCTCCACAGACACATCTGTATAGCAGCCTGAGTGCCTTGGCTCCCAGGCCCCAACAGGGGCCTCTTAGGCACCAAGACATTCAAGAGGGCACTTGGGAGCTGACAAACCTAAGCCTGTCCTGGCTGGGTTGCCCTGGCCATCTCTGAGCCTCAGCAGCTTATCAGTAAAGGGTGATGTCACCATCTTGCCAAGATCAGAAAAGACCTTTGTGCCAAGTCACCCTTGCAGGGCCTGACTGGCGCTCAGTGCTTGCTTATTTCCTTCTCTTCCTGAGAACCAAAGAAGTCAGGGTAGGGAAGAGGAAAACAGCAGCCCAGGAGGTCCTGCCGTAGGGGCAGGAATGTGCCAGGACCTCAGGGTCAGTGTAGCCCCTTGGGGCAGGCCACCCAGCTGGAAGGAGTTTATTTAGCAGAGCTGAGGGTCCACTGAAGAGAGTACGTGGCGTGGTGGTGCAGGCTATCCCTCTATCTCCACAGAGAGCAGCTGAGTGTGTGGTCAGCCAGGCTGTGTGTTCCTAATGAGCAGCATATTTCCACAGGCTGGATCCTTGACCCTCCTGCCTGGGGATGTGCTGCCACGTCCCCCTCCCCACTCCCTCCTCACTCATTCCTGAGCCCTCAGCACAACTTCTGGGAAGGGCTATGGATGCGGCACTCTCTCCATGAGCTATCCCACATGGCCACCTTCTCGAACTCCATCGTCCTGCCTAGCATCCCTTTGCCATGTACCCTTTGCCATCTGCAAAGTGCCATCCCATTACTTCATGTCTCATGACCCCATGACTCTGGCGTATTCACTTTGACTTAATCGTTTTAACACCCAGGCTGCATACTGTGTTGGCAAATCTGAGAGTCTCTGCAGTTGGGAATGAGTCAGAGCTATGGTCCCCAGCACAGCAGAGCTCATGGGCCTGCACAAGCCAACTAGAAGAAGAAGGGAGAGAAAAGTCATGGAGAGCAAAAGGGCCAGATGCTACAATAGGCAGGTGACTGAGCAGCAGCAGGGAAGCTGCTCTGTGTAGTCTCCCCGGTGGCAGCCTCCGCTGCTCTCGAGCCAGTAGCAAGGAAACATCTCAGCTCACATGCAGCTCACCCACCAGGACCCACAGAACCTGCAGGAGACTGATGTTGCCACAGCTCCTGGGAACAGCTAAGAGGCAGTGGGGATCAATACTGCAGACACTGACTCTCTTCCCAAGCATCCTGATGCTGGCACGACAGCCATCACCTCACTTCAAGGTTCCTTGGGAGAAGGGAGAACCTGGCCCTTCTCACAGAGTTGGATTCAGATTCCTTTAAGAACATTTTTCCTTCCAAGAAAAACATACAACAGGAAGCTAGCTATTCCTAGGAGGAGGGACAGTGTCCTCCACCAGGAAGGAGACCCCTACCCACTCTGCCAAGTGCGCTGAACCCCTTCACAGAACTGTTAACTCATGCCAGCAAAAGCCTGGACCCACACGCACATGCGGAGGTCTCTGGGGAAGGTAACATTTTCACTAATGAAGTATTGTCCCCACTGCCCCTTGATTTGCTTCACAGCCCTGCTTTGTTTTCAATGTGCATTAGTTTTCTACTGCTACTAGTATTGGGGGGTCCCCAGGACCTCTCTCAGTTGATAAGTCACTACAAGGACTCACAAAACTCAAAAAAGCTGTTGATGTCAACATTTAGGGGGTGTTGCCATGATAGGATATGCGTCAAAATCAACACAGGGTAAAGGCAACAAGGTGGCTCCAGGAGAGACTGGGCATAAGTGTCCAGTGTCCACTCCCAGTGGGGTCACATGGACAGTACTTAATTCTTCCAGTGAGGACATGTGACTATGTGTGCACAGTGTGGCCATCCAGGGTGTCTTCTGGGGCCAGTCACACAGGCATGGCGAGCCCATGTGAATGACCTTAGTGACTCAGTCTCTAGCCCTGCAGCAGCCAAACTGTGCACAGCATGGCCCAGGGCCTAGGCAAAGAAAAATGAGCACTCATCATTGTTATGGGCTGAATTGCATCCCCCCCTAAATGTTTTATGTTGAAACCCTGATCCCCAGCACCTTGGAATATGACTCTATTCGGGGATGGGGACTTTAAGGGTGTGATTAAATTAGATGAGGCTGTTAGGGTAGCCCTTATCCAACGTGACCAGTGTCCTTATAAGAAAATCGGGACACACAGAGACACCAGGGGAAGTGTAAGTACCAAAGAAAGACTGTGTGAGGGCACAGCAAGACAGTGTCCATAGGCAGGCCAAGGAGAGAGGTCTCAGGAGAAACCACACCTGCCAACACCTTCATCTTGCACTTCCAGCCTCCAGAATGTGAGATAACTTTCTGTGGTTGAAGCCACTCAGCCTGTGACTCTTTGTTATGGCAGCCCGAGCAGACTGAGACAGCCCCAAATCACATTGTTAGTGTATACAGTCTGGCCTGGCCAATGCCTCAGATATACAAAGATATACAAAGACCCTCCTATCAGGCACGCTATTCCAAGGGCTCAGAAGTTAGGCCCCAGGAGCTGAGAAGGGACAGTGTTGCAGGTCTTTGGAAAGTATAGGGTTTGGACAATACAGGCCTGCAGAACTAATCCTTTACTGTACACAGCTGGAACCAATCACCACCACTTCAGTGGCCCAAGACAACACAAATTCATTACCTTCTAGTTCTGAAGGTCCGAAGTCCACTGCACAGGCATCAAGGTGTCAGCAAGGAGGGTTTCTTACGTTCCAGGGGATCTCAGTGTCCTTGTGGTTGTAGGACTGAGGTCCACACTTTCTTGCTGGCTGCAAACTACTAGAGGCTGCGTGCAGCCCTTGGCTCATGGCCCTCTTCCTGTAACTTCAATCCAAAAAGGGCGATCCCACTCCTAATGTTGCATTAAAGGATTTAGACTTGACCCATATGGATAATCCAGGATAACCTCCCCATCTTGAGATCCTTAACCAAATCACATCTGCAAAGTCCCTTTGCCATGTGATAACATATTCCCAGATCCTTGGAACTAGGGGCAGGGTGTTTGCTGCGGGTGGAGCACGGCTGCCACATCAGCTCAGGTCTCCCTGCTGCTTGTCTATGGAAGACAGGCTCCACTGAAGATCTAAAGCCCTCCTCAATATTCCTGGGAAACTCTAGGTGGTTTTCAGACTCTTGCCCCCAGTAGCTCTGGCAACCTCCTCCCACTGAACTCTTTTCTCTGGTTTCTAAGTCATGTTGCTGTCCATAATCATCATGTGGCAGTGACTGAAACACAGGGATGTCAGGAAGATCCCCGTGACTACACACAAACCTCTTGCTATGGCATGGTCCACATTCCTGGACTGAAACATCTGGTTGGGCCATGCCATGCTGACACTCCTTTCCCTCCTGTCAGCTCTGCCTCCTTCCCTTCCAGTCAGAAGACAAATAAAAACAATCTTCCCATTTGCTTTTGCAAATCAACTCCACTCTGCCCATTTCCCACCTATACCCATAGGGCTTCCTTTGCATAGCTCAGGACCTATGCCTCCTTCTTCCTCCCAGATCTGCCTCTGACATGGGGCCAAGGGAAAGTATAATCAGGGTGTTAGGTCCCAACAGCTCCTGCATTTTGCCCTAGAAATTGATCCACTGATTTCAATTAGGATCATTTCCATTATAAGGAATCACCAGAGTCAGTTGTAGCAGGTGCCACACACCTCACTGCTGACGGAGGTAAGGAATGAGCACTCAGTGGTATATTTGGGTTGAGTGCTGTCTGGGCCAAGAACAGCAAGTGCAAAGGCCCTGAGGGGACATGCTCCTGGCTAGTTTGAGGAACAGTGTGATGAGTAAGGTCAGGGGAGAGAAGGGCAGGGGTGTGCTCAGAGACCCTGAACAGGATGGGGCACATGAAGCTCTGGGAAGAGCTCCAGAGACATGCTTCAGAGTTGTTAGCACGTACTTATTTCTGGAATGAGACCCTGAAGAGAGTGAGTTAAGATGGAGGAGAGAAGAGAACTAGGATGAAGTCCCAGGGCCTCCAACACTTGTGGGTCAGGAAGATGAAGAGAGGCCAGGACAGCAGACAGCAGAGGGTGGCCATGGAGGTGGGCAGACAGCCTAGAAGACAGTGACTTGGGAGTGTCCAGCTGTGTTGCATGCTGCTGAGAATGAAGGCAGTCTGTACCCCACAACAGCCATCATGTCTCCAACATGTCCCCAAATAATGGCCAACATCATCTAAAGGGGTTCCCGACCATGGCCTTGCAGCTCCCCAAACCCTGAGCTTCCAGGCAGCCTGTGTGCCTTGCTGTCAAACATGAGTGGTCCCAGGACCACCACCCAAGAAGAAAGCCTGGAAGAGCATGGCCAGCACAAAGAGGAAGGGCAATCTGAAACAAAGCACCTATCACTCAGTAAGCAGATCTCCACAAATAACTGTAGGAAGAGACATCCAATTAATGTTCTGGGACAACAGGATGTGATAAGGAAGGCATCCACAGAATAGGCTGTCATAAAAATAAAAAGCCAGGGAGGGGCGCCTGGGTGGCGCAGTCGGTTGGGCGTCCGACTTCAGCCAGGTCACGATCTCGCGGTCCGTGAGTTCGAACCCCGCATCGGGCTCTGGGCTGATGGCTCGGAGCCTGGAGCCTGTTTCCGATCCTGTGTCTCCCTCTCTCTCTGCCCCTCCCCCGTTCGTGCTCTGTCTCTCTCTGTCCCAAAAATAAATAAACGTTGAAAAAAAAAAATTTTTTTATAAAAATAAAAAGCCAGGGAACAAGAAAATACTCTTGAATACTAGACACACGTTGCCAAAATGAACAATTCAATAGAAAGATAAAAACAAAAATATTCCCCAGACTGTAGAAGGAAACATTAGCAAAATAACAATAAACCATATAAGAGATCAATCTAGAAGCTCTAACAACTTACCAGTAAAAGTTCCAAAAAAGCGGAACAAACAAAATGAAGGGGAAAAGGTAATCTAAAAATTAAGAGGGAAATTTGCTGAAGTTAAAGGAAGATATGAGTCTTTCAGACAAAAGAACACATCACCTATAAACATTCAACTGTCCTAATAATGTCAAACATCAGAAAAAGGACTTCCAGAAGGCAGAGGAGAGTTCCTGCAAGGCTGTGAGCAGAAATGTTTTGTACAGGCATACAATTGTTTACCTAGCCAAATTATCAGAAAAATGTGAGACCAAAATAAATATCTTTTTAGAAATGCAATGACTGTAAACTTGAGGTCTATATAAAACCCCAATAAACCTGTGTTTGTAGGGAGTTATTCCTAATAGAGTCCAGTAAAGTAAGAGTGAAAACCAAAATATATGAAGACAAAGGACCAAAAAGGTGGAGGTGACCCAGGAGGACCACTGAGCTTCAGGAGGGGACAGGCTCCCAGGACTGCAGGGGCAAGAGGAGAAAGGTTCTAGAGAGGAGGTCTCAGAGCAGATGAGGGGTCTTTAGAGAGCCTTGGGGTAAAACAAAGACACATAAGAAGTAAAAAATGACAGCAACCATAACAATAAAAACACAACTTGAAGCTTCAAGGGAAAACCCTTAGAAGAAAGGCAGGATGCAAATTTAAGATAAACCAAAGCCCAGAGTGATCTGAACAGTCCGGGGTGAGGCAGGGTCTCCATGTGACCTCAATGTTGTAGAGGGTCCAGACTGGCCACAGAGCTAGACTAGAGGACACCCTCCCACATGTCAGAGGCATAGTCAAAGTGGGTATTTGTTCTCAGTGTAGAACTCACTTCTGGACCAAAAGCACAGAGCTTCAGCCCTGGGTCCAGGATGGAACTTAACACACTATGGGTCTTGACAGTATGAGTGAAGGTTAACACACCATGGGTCTTGACAGTATGAGTGAAGGTGGAGCTGACCAAGGCTGGGGGCTCCCCAGGGTGGAGAGGAAGTCTGTGGCCCAGCTCCCCTGAGCACAGCATGGGGGCCCTGCTTATAGGCAGAGGCAACACCACCACAGCTCCCAGCTGCATAGGGTCCGGACAGAAGAAGTGAGGACAGTGATGGGACGCCCAGCGATCCAGGTCTCAGAGCTGCGAGCATCCTGCCCCCTTAACAAGTGAGGCTCAGAGCTGCTCAGCAAAGAGGCCCTGGGTAGCTGGGTCACCACACATGGGACCCAAAAATGGGTGGCTCCACACAGCCCTGAGGGCAAGCATGTCCTTTCTCCCCGTGGCCCTGGAGACTCTGGCAGGCCCCAGGTGTGACTCACAGTGCCACCACCTTAGCCACCATGGCAGCCCACCTGGACTGCCCAGGAATGCACACACCTACGCCATCATACATTCCTGTCCTCTGCATCCACCTCCTCCCAGACCTGCCCCTCTGTCAGGCTGCCTCCAACAAAGCCTGCCATCAGCTGTGGCTTCCACTGTCCTCTCCCACTCCTCATCCCCCAGCAACTGAGTCTTTAGCCTTCAAATGCCATAAACCTAGATCCAGTCACTTCCCTGCCTGCCCTGCCGCCATCCTGGTTCAAGCCCACCCTCCTCTCCTGCCTCCTGATGCATTGCTGTGCTTCTCCAAACCCCTGGCCCTGATAGTCTCCCTACAGCACAGCACCAGAGGGGTCTTGCCCACAGTGCAGGTCAGGCGGGGCCCTCCTCTCTCCAAGCCCCAGCGCCACTGTCTCACTCACAGTGATGGCAAAGTCCCCACAGTTGCCTGTAAGGCTCCATCTGGCCCATCCTATTAGGGCCTCTGAGCACATCCCCTACCCTCTCCCCACTGTCCTCACCCTCTACCCTACTCTCCCTCCCACCTCATTCCACTCTGGATTCCTTGCTGCTCCTCAAACTAGCCGGGAGCATGTCCCCTTAGGGCCTTTGTACTTACTATTCTTGGCCCAGACAGCACTCAACCCAAATATATCACTGGGGGTTCATTCCCTACCTCCTTCAGCAGTGAGGTGTGTGGCACCTGCTACAGCTGACCCTGGTGATTCTTTGTGATGGAAACGATCCTTTGTGATGGAAATCAGTGGATCCATTTCCAGGGCAAAATATGGACCTAGCCAGCCCCTCCTGACACCTTAAGGGGTCCATACCCACCAGGAAAGCCTGATCCCAGCTTATCTGAGGACCCACTGCCCACCATTCCTTCCAAGAGCTGTGGGATATGTGCTTTTGGAGGGCCCAGCCGGCTCTCCAGAAGCATTACCACACTCCCAGAGGGCAGCAGGAATGTGAGAAGCACAGAGCCCTGGGTGGGGAGGGTGCTCTGCCTAACCTCACTGAGCAGCTCTGCTCCAGTCAGGCTGGTCACAGCGGGCAGCGAGTGCCAGTGGAACTGGGACTCTGCACCTCACCAAGATGTCCCCCAATGCCACCACAACCGCCTTGGCTTTACCAGGACCTCCACACCGCACTGGCAGCAAAGACATCTCAGCTAGAAATATCCACAGCCAGCATGGGGAGTTAAAGACCCAAAAATGCAGGCTTCAGCGGTCTCTCCCACCCACTCCTCCCCCACCACCGCCTTTCCCGCCCCCCATTCTGTCTGCCTTTGGAGTGTCCTCATTTTCTCCCAGCCCCTCCCTCCCTTGTGTTTCTCACCCTCTCCTCCTCCTGCTTAATTTCTTAAAATAGAAGAATTTTGAGAAACAAATTACAGACTAATGGCAGTGTCAGTTCCCAAGAGCTCAGGAAAATGTAGAATTTAATTTTAAGTCTGGGAGAGCATATTTACAGAGTGAGGTTTTTCCCTTCAGGTCCAACGTCATTAAGAAGCTTACAATGCCCAAGGAGCCACGCGGTGCAGGTGCTGATACCACCCGGCTTTGAAAAGTGCCATTTCTTCTTCC
Organism: Prionailurus bengalensis; assembly: GCF_016509475.1. Classification (NCBI taxonomy): domain Eukaryota; kingdom Metazoa; phylum Chordata; class Mammalia; order Carnivora; family Felidae; genus Prionailurus; species Prionailurus bengalensis. Next base: position 110,823,705 of record NC_057345.1, read on the forward strand.
TCAGTGGGCAGCCACAGCCCACCTCCCCAGTCGCTGAGGTCAACTCCAGGAGGGGTCACGTGGCACAGTTCAGCACAGGCAGCGGGAGGTTGAGGGTGCGGGAAGGCAGCCCCACGATTTGAGGCAGGAATCCCAAGCCAGAATTTTCTTTTTCATCTTGCTGATGTTGGATCTCATGTTTTGGGAGCTTTTCTTCAAGGCATCTGACATTCATTCATTCATTCATTCACTCGCTCACTCATTTGATGTTTTACTAAGACTTGCAGCGTTTTAGGCACTGAGCATACAAAGTCCCAGACCTCAACAGTTTATATTCTCCTGGGTGACAGAAGCAAAACAAACAACCAAATAAACCTATGCCAGCGGCTCCAAAGTGTTAGGAAGAAAAACAAAGCGAGTAAAACTGGGGGTGGGGCCAGTTAGAAGAGGTGAGTCAGGGAGGATGGGTCCACCTTGTAAACTGAGCAGAGACTTGAAAGAAGTGTGGAAAGTCTGGGGATGGGTGTCTGGCAGAGGCAACAGTGTTTGGGAAGACCCTGGGCAGAAGCATGCTTGGAACTCTCAGGAAACTACAAGTGGCCAGTGGGGCAAAAGCAGGCATGAGCCAGGGCTGGGGCTTGCAAAAGGGATGAGAGCCACTGGAGGATGGTCACACAGAGGAACCAGGTCTGATTTCATGTCTGGTGTGGAGGAGGAAAAGGACGGAGTACAACCCAAAGCTCTCCCCAGACCACTGCCTCAAAACGTTGTCCTCTTCACTTCTCTGGCTCCCAAAGTGCCCCTGTCTACACAGTTGAGAAGGAGGATTTTGACAATAGTAACGGTTGAGTAATGACCCTCAAAGATGTCCCTGTCTTTATCTCCTCTACATCCAGATGTGAAAAAAATTAAGAATCTTGAGATGGGAGGGGCGCCTGGGTGGCTCAGTTGGTTGGGCATCCGATTTTGGCTCAGGTCATGATCTCATGGTTTGTGAGTTCAATCCCCACTTTGGGCTCTGTGCTGACAGCTCAGAGTCTGGGGCTGCTTCAGATTCCCTCTCTCTCTGACCCTCCCCTGCTCGTGCTCTCTCTCTCTCCCTCTCTCTCTCTGCTCCTCCCCTGCTCAGTCTCTCTCTCTCTCTCTCTCTCTCAAAAATAAACATTTAAAAAATTTTAAAAAGGAATCTTGTGATGGAAGATTATTTAGATAACAGATTAGCCTAATGTAAGCACAGGAAGAATCAAAGAGGAGACTTGATGGCAGAGGCAGAGGCTGGAGGACAAATAATGAGGATGGGAGAAGAGCCACAAGCCTAGGAGCATGGTGGCCTCTGGACCCTGGGAAATGTAAGGGAAGGGACTCTCCCCTGGAGGATCCACGAGAAGCCCGGCCCTAGTAACACCTTAGTACCCAGTGAAGCTGACGTCAGGCACCTGGCCTGCAGGACTATACACTATTCGGTCTGCGTTGTTTCCAGCTATTCCGAGTGTGTGGGAATTTGTTATGGTAGACACAAGAAGCTCATACAGCTGTCTTGGGTTGGATCCCCTAGAAGCAGAGCCTGGGGTTTGCATGTGCAAGGATGTCAAGACGTGTTGTATGAGCCTTCCCAGAAGCTCTGTGAGGGGCACAGAACAGCTTCCACCTGTAAAAGGGCCAGCATGGGCTGACCTCAGGTAAAGTCATTCTCACTCTGATGAAGGGGGTTGAGGCTCCAGGCACAGACTGCTTGGAGAAGTGGGACTCCCCTGGAGCAGACAGCCCTTATGTGCCACTCCTGGGGCAAAGGTGTGGAACTCCAAGTTCCAAAGAGGGGGACTGGGGAACACCAGCTCTTGGCACAGTCATACAAGCACCAATGTTCACATGGTGACTCTGGATCAATTTTAGCAGGGCAATGAATGCTCCAAAGACAGCTGATGAAGTAAGGACTGTTATTATCCACATTTCAGGGGAAGAAACTGAGGCACAGAGGCACAGAGCTGCCTAAGTGCCTTGCATGTCCCACGAGGCCACCGGGATCAAACTTTTCCCGAGCACAAGTGTGTGGGCATTCCCATTCTCCACTACTAGGGAGCCTGCAGTCCTTATCCCAAAAGAGTGGTTCTTGAAAGAGTAAGAAGGAAGTTGTCAGGCTATAATAGGAGTTATCTTTGAGTGGGATAATTACAGATGATTTCTGTTTTTCCTTTATACCCAAATTTCCAATCAGAAATTAGGAATGCAGGGATACCCGGGTGGCTCAGTCAATTGAGCATTCAAATCTTGATTTCTGTTTGGGTCATCATGCCAGGGCTGTGGGATGGAGCCCGTGTCGAGCTCCATGGTAAGCATAGAGCCTGCTTAAGATTCTCTCTATTTCCCTCTGCCCCTCTCCCTTGCTCACTCTCTTTCTCAAGAAAAAGAGAGAGAGGGAAGGAGGGGGGAAGGGAAGGAAGGAAGGAAGGAAGGAAGGAAGGAAGGGAGGAAGGAAGGAAGGAAGGAAGGAAGGAAGGAAGGAAGGAAAGAAGGAAGGAAGAAATTAGGAATACAGACCAAAACAAGGCATGTTTTTCAGGGCCCCATAACTGAGCAGAGCTGAGGTAGGAGGAGTGGGAAGTCTCCCTTTAGAGAATCCTCCTGACACCTGTCCTCTGGGACCCCAGCCCTCACTGGGCTTGTGGGGTAGTATGCCCTAGCAAGACCCACCCCTGGCCTCAGGCAACAGGCCTAGCTGGGCTCCAGGACCCCCTCTCGGGTTGGGGCCTTGAAGCTGGGCCAGCCTCTCTTTGGTGTCTGATCACAAGAGGAAGATCTCAGGGCTGCCCTCATGTGTCCCTTCAAAGGGGCCAGATGGAAAAGCCAGTGTGCAAGAAGAGAAGGGGAGAAAGAAGACAGCATGGTACTGTCCTCTCATTGAACCTGACATGCAGCCATAATCCTGTCCTTGGGCATTATGATACCCTCAAAACTCATTGCTGTTTGCTTTTACTCAGTTGGCCTGGTTTCCTGTTGCCTCCAGCCCAAGCCATCCCCCATCCAGGACAGAAAGGAGGTTTGTGTTGCCCACCACCATGTGCTGAGCACTGAGCTGGTCAGTGAACATGTCCATGATGCCCTTCTCAGATGTCAGGTGTCTCAGGTTCCCCAGGGGCTGAGGGGGTGGGGTGGGGGGTCGGACTGTGACCTCTTCTAGGCCAGGACACTGAGGCTTAGAGAAGTGCCCACATACACCCCTTCTGGCAGTTCCTTCCTATTCCCTCCTATTGACCTGCTCTGTGGACCACCCCACATCCCCCAGAATCCCCAGTCAGCAGCCCTCCTAAAAAGCCACCTTGGAAATCCTCATGCTAGGCTTCACTCAACCTAATGCTAGGTTGACATGGAGCAGCCGGGTTTTCCTGAATCTTGGCAGAACCCCACCACTCAGGATCTCTGGTGCCATTGAGGGTTTGGTAGCCCAGGGAGCCTGGGATGTGCAGGCCAGCTGCTCTGTGCACCAGATGTGGACAAGAGGACAGGGTGTGAGTCAGGCCAATATAATGGGCATGAGGCCTGTGTGACCACACAAGCTGTGTACTCAGAAAGACCCCGGTGTTAATACTCTGATGTCACCATCACACTTTTCCATTGTGTCCTGGACCCCAGAGATTTTGCAGCTGGCCTTGGGTGAGACACTTGGACCTGGAGGACAGTCTGCTTCAGCCCCTCTGAGGCTCAGCTGGGTGAAGAACTCAGGCAGTTGATGTGTTGGGGCTGCTACTCTCACTGTTGTTTTCCTCTCTCGCAAAAATGGACGCATAGAGTCTGTTGGCTAAAGCCTGCCTTTAACCTCCCAGCCCTAAAGTTCACTGACAGGGGTGCTTCCCAAACTGCTCTGCTCTCAGTCCCAGGAGGAAGAGTGGCTCCATGGAGAGGTCCAGGGTAGGCCCTGCTCTGATCCCTCCTCCATGGGGAGGCTCCTCCATGGGGAGGCTCCTCCATGGGGAGGCTCCTCCATGGGGAGGCTGACAGGTTGCTCAACATCTCACCTGGGGAGGTGTAGGGGATTGTAGCACTGCTTCTGGCCAGTAACTGACACATAGCCTGCAAATCCTACAGTCTCCCCTCCAGTTAAGTAATAAGCAAAATATGCCTGGGATTCTCTCCTTCCAACACTCGTGTCTTGTTCCACTGGGGTGAGCTCCTTGGGAGAAATCCACCCAGCACACTGCTGGATGGCTCGCTGGGCAACACAGTAGGAGACAAGTCAGCCGGCAGCTGCACACACACAGGGCACTTCTGTCTGTGTCTGAACAGTGCACCCTTTCCCATCCCCGAATCCCATCTCACTCTCTGGAGGCCAGAGGCGGACCTGGAGAATAGGTGGACATGGAGTGACCCGCCCCAGGGGACAGTCAGCCCACATGAGACCGAAGGGTCCTCAGTGCATGTGGACAGGACCCTCATGCTCCTGTCCGGTCTTGCCTGAAGCCCTTCTCCACACCTGTGTCAGCCCCTTTCTTCATCTCAGATTCCACTCCACTCCTTCACCAGCTGCTAAAGACAGAGACTCCTGGTTTTTCTAGCTGTTTTCCTCTTTCCCACCCACCCACCACTGTTCTGATTCTGGCCCCAGGAGCCTCGTACACCGTCCCATTCCACAGCCCTCCACTGCTGACAGACCCAGTCCTCACACATATCTGCCCTTGGCCCCAGACCTAAGCCTGGCACCCAAGACAAGGTCCAGTCTTTAAGACAGTGCATGGGCCCCCTAGTCTGTCCTGCCTGCCTCTGGCTTCCCCACCCCCACTGTCCCAGGCAGCACCACCTCCTACATCTGCCGCTGCCCTCCAGCTCCTTCTCCCGTGGTTCTCCCTGACCTGAGGACTCCTGCCCTGTAGCTGGGTCTGATGCCCTCAGGGCTCCCGCTGTGGGTGCTGGTGTGCCCCGCACTGCCCACCAGGTAGTCACTACCTGCACTCGTCTCCCATCAGAGTATGACCAGGCACTTTCTGGGGACCTGTCTTCTACCTCAGCATGCTTTCACCTGACAAAGTACAGTTGCGTGTCCATAGCTGAAGCTCAAAACCTGGCCCCAAACCAGGCAGTGAGCAGAGTGCCTGCACCATGGAGGCAGAGGGTCTGCAGGCCAGGTTTGCCTGAGCCCCCAGCATTCCCTTGCACACTCACAGGCACACACGCACACATGCATGTTCAGAAACATTCACCTATACTCACACCACAGAACTTCTAAAACTGCAGCCAGGACTGCCAAAATGCATAGCGAGGAGCCCTGTGGAAAGGGGGGCAAGTGGAATTAGAACATCCATGCCTTCATCAAAGCACCTTCTAGGACCTCTCACCCACAGCCTGGCTCCCTAAGATGTGCATACCACCCACTCTTTCACAGCTCCCCTTTTAAGTCCACCTGCCTGGATAAATTCTTAAATTTTAAATCCTCATTTTCCACACTTTTACAGCCTAGGGTAGAAGAATTTCTTTATGCAAGGTCAGCCCTGGGGTGGGCACTGGAGAAGTCACCTTGCTTCCTGAGGCTTGGTTTCTCGGCTCCTGAGGAGCTTGGTAGCTTGGGAACTTCAGAACACTCTGAGCCCAGACAGGTGTCGGGTGCATCCTTCCAGCTGCCAGGAGTGCAGCGTAGTGGGCAGAGTGTGCCTTTGGATCTGGAGAGCAGTGGAATCAGAACCCCTTCCCCTGTACGAGTCCTCTCTAAGTTCTCTGCATGGCTGGGCCTTCTTGCCCTCTACTATGTTGGTCAACACAGTCCCAAGCCAGCCCTGAATGCAAGGGGAGGGAATACACAACTCCTTCGTGGGGGACTAGGCTGCAGGGAGTTGCAGCATCTCAGCTTTCATATTCACAGGCACAGTGCCCCCAGGGGAGTGAGCTTCAAAGAATACCTATTGAATGAATGAGCACACCACAAATGAGCACGCCTTTCAGTCACATTCCAGACAGCAGAAGCATTGCCTCCATTCCAGACAGATAGGAACGTGCCTGTGGCATGCTGAGCCTAACATCTTCTCTCTGAGTCTTGAAGTCCAGCACCTGGCCCCTCAGAGCCATGAAGAATGTGACCAGAACCCACTTTTCTGTCCACTGCAGACACAGCTACCATTTTATCCCACGTGTCTCTCAAGGCAAGGGCACTCAGTCTACCCCACATACATGATGGCCCATGTCTCAAGAGCTGTCTCAGAGCCTCACAGGGCTATGGGATTGATGGTGCTCACCAAGATGGATAGTCATGGCTAAGAAGAGAGAAGCTGTCACTGCCAGTTGAGCCTCTGCTTGGCCCTGTGACAGTGTGGAGCTTCCCACAGGGATGTGCATGGGGTAGAAGGGTCTGGCCATGGCGAACACAGCTGACACAGACAGCAGAGGCTTGCACATGTCTTACTGGCCCTGGAATGCTCACCGCCTTTTGAGTGTTTCCTGGCTTGTTGGTGGGTTCTCTGGTCATCTTCAGCTATGTCCCCAGCTCCACTCTTTATCTGTGTGTGTGTGTGTGTGTGTGTGCACATCAACACAAGCATGCATGCACATGTACTGTACATCTGTCTGTGCTAGGGTAATGACTTGATCCCAGGCACCCCCATGGAGCACAGGGCACATTCTCTGTTTAATTCAGAGCACCCAGACCTCGTGCAGCTGAGGGATGGCCACCTACTGAAGCACCCTCCAGGTGCTTCCTACCCTGACACATAGATACTCTAATCACTACTTTGAAGACAAGGAGACTGAAGCACACAGACTCAGTGGCTGTCAAAGTTGTGGGGAGGGTGCAGCTTTAACCTGCATATATCCGGTCACAGACAACCCACTTTCCACAGCATGGAACGACCCTCAAGATACCCTGCAGGCCCCTCTTTCCCCTAAATACTTCTTAATCCTCCATTGCTTCCTTTTGTTCTCCTTTTTTAAACAAGAATAATAAAAGAAAAAGAAAACTGAAAGAGTACATTTACAAAATATTAACAAAAGGTTCATCTTCAGATGGTAAAGCTCTGACTTAGATTTTGAAAATAAATTTAGACCGTTTAATGAGGTGGATAAGAAAAAAGTCTCCCTTTTCTGCCTGTTTTCTCCTTTGCCAATAGCACAGTAGATAATTCCTTTATGTCTGAGGTGACTCTACAGTGCATGAAATAAATTATGCAGTGGGCTGGAATAATTGCAAGGCCCTTCCCTCCTTCCTTCCACCATTAAAATGCATTCTATAGGGTGTACTTTATTAAAGTAATTAAAATGTATTCAAATTCCTTAGCCGTTTGCTCTCAAAATGTCAAAGACCAATTCTCAGATTCAAGCCATTTCTGCGAACCAACCCAAGCCTGGATATGGCTGCAAAGCACCCACCTCGACACCTGAGCAGAAGCCACCAGGTCTTTGGCTTCTCCCACCACCCCTGCAGTTGCTGACCAAGTTCCTTTCTCTCCACCTTTGTCCTTGGAAAGTGATACAGCAGCCACTGGTCAGTGACTCACTGGGCAGCAGGAGAGGGGGTCTCCGGGCCCCCTCCAGTGGGTCCCTCATGCAGGTGAACCACCTTCTTGTCCAGCCCACAGCACAGAGACATCTTTCTTGGTGCTTGTCTCAAGAGCCACAATGCCCCGTGCTTCCCAGCACATTGCCTAGCATACAGCAGGATCCCCAAAATGTCTTTAGACTTTGTTTCTGCTTAACAGGGCTCAACATGATTCATTCCAATCCTGGACCAGGCCATAGTATGGCCACTGTTCACCAAGTAAGACATATGCAGTAAGAAGTCTCATGTAATAAGACCTGCTTCACACCAGCAATGTGCAAACATCACTGTATTTATTGCTCATAACAACACTCAATTCAGAAGACGTTGGGTGCTGTGCTGTCAGGTAGAACCATTCTGCCACTTATTGACTCTGGTCAACTTGAGCCTAACTTATTATGCCTCAGTTTCTTCAACTGTTTAAGGAAACGTATAAGACAATAGTCTATAATGATACTTTTGTTTTGAAAACTAGATCATATTATGTGTCGGTCACACAATAAGTGGTCAATAGGATGAAAATGACAATAATGATGATATTGATTAATGAACATCACTGTGATGGTGGGGTCATGATGAGGATGGTGATAATGATCATGGTGACAATGATGGTGATAATAGTGATTGTTATGGTGATGACAGTGATGATGGCGATAATTATGGTGATGATGATGGTCATGGTTATGATGGTGATGGTAGTGATGATGGTGATGATGATGGTAATGACCATGATGATGATGATGATGATGGTGATGATGATGGTGGTGATGGTGATAATGGTAATGGTAATAATAATGATGATGATAGTTGTAGATTATATTATTTATACTTCACAGAGTCCAGAGACATTAAGACATTTTCTCAAGTTCTCAAAGATGGTAAAAACATGAAGGTATAGCTTATTTCATAGTCAATGCCTTTCCAAACACCTATTGCCTTTTTCCAATGTTCATTTCAATTCTTAACTGACTTCTCATATCTATTATTCTTTCAGCAGCTTGACACAAGTCCTCCCCCTGTCCATCACAATTTCATTCACTCTTCCTTTTTTCAAGCATCTTTGCATCTGACCTTCCTCACACAGCCCCTGAATAATGAACTGCTGCCAGGCAGAGCATTGGAGTGTGAATAGCCGGACCTCCTCACGTCCTGAACATCTGGTCCCTCCACACTCAGAGGACTTGAAATATGCAGAGGCCGGGCGCTACAAATTGGAATTCAGAGGCCCACCCTCCCTTTCCTTTCAATTTCCTTTTTGAGAATTTAATTCTCCAACATCAATTTCTGTTTGTAATAAATATTTAAGCACTTTGCCTGCCAAGCTTGCAGCATGGGAACGCTTCAAGCTGGCAACCCGAGAGCCTCTGGCTGCCCCACTTGCCCTCCCAAGAAAACTCCCTCAGGAGGTCTCACCTTGGGTGCTTCTGGTGTCCTCCGTTCCCATATCCCCTGCAAAGAACTCCTCCCTTTGGCTTGTCTTCCATATCAAGTCAAGGGCCACATCCCATCTGACTGAAATTGTGGCCACAGACTCCTTGGCTTCTGTGCCTCCAGCTGCCCTGCCCCTACCCTCATCCACACTTCTCCACTATGTGAAATCCAAACCTGATCTGTCACTGCCTGGCCTGAAATCCCACGATGGCCCCCTGCAACATAAAGTCCAAACTTGTTAACCCTCTGCTCCAGCCCCTGTGTGATGTCTCCCACCTCCCTAGCTCCAGCTCACATCTCCTCATTGTACAGTATTGCTGGCACACACACCGATTACCATTCCAGGCTTTGCTCCTGCCCCTGGGCCCCCACACCGCTGCTGCCAGCTGCTCAGTGCTGACTAGCACATGCTCATGCTCCAGCTCATCCTCAGCTGTCACCTGCTGCCTCTCCTGGACCTCCCCGAGCCTGGCCTCAGTACCGTCCCCTGTCCTGCATCCCTCCACTCCAGTTCTTCCATCACAACTCCATTACATTACACAGCACAGCACCTGCCCGTCTGTTTTTTGTCTCTCTCACTGACTACAGACTTGTCCAGGGCCCAGAAGGAGATGCAGGACCAGAGTGGCCAGAAGCAGGGCTATGAATAGGTACCCTAGGAACTCAGCCCCGACAAAGCCTTGTCTGCAGCTCAGTTCCACACCCTCCCCATCTCCCTGCCCCCCTTGGCCACTCAAGGCTCCCTAGCCTGGACTTGCCCCTTTTAGCACCTCTCTAGTTCTTCTGAAACTTGTCTGTGATGTCCTGAGCCTTTGTAAGATGCTTTTGGGTGTCACAAGCTCTAAGGAGCAGAGCCCACTAGCCTGGGGGCCGGCAATGGGTGGACATTGAATGCAGTGACATGGGAAGTGTCTGCATCCATGTTCCACATGGTAAATCTCCAGTCCCAGCTGCATTCCAGTCAAGAACCTCTTGTTCTGGACAAAGGAACCAAAAGTCCCCCTATCACAGCTGCCTGATCCCAAAACAACCCATACAAAGCTCAAGAACCATCAAGTTCAGAGACCAGGACTGCACCTGTCCCACAGACAGAATGGATGTCTTTTTTTTAATGTTTATTCCTTTTTGAGAGAGAGGGAGAGACAAGCATGAACAGGGGAGGAGCAAAGAGATAGGGAGACATAATCAGAAGCAGGCTCCAGGCTCCAAGCTGTCAGCACAGAGCCCGATGTGGGGCTTGAACTCACAAGCCGCGAGATCACAACCTGAGCCGAAGTTGGACGCTTAACCTACTGAGCCACCCAGGTGCCCCTGGATGTCTTTTTTTTTTTAATTAAAGTGTAGTTGTCATACAACATTATATTAGTTTCAGGTGTACAACATAATGATTCAACATTTGTATATGTTCTGAAGTAATCACCAAGATAAGTCTAGCTACCATCTGTCACTGTACAAGGCTGTCAAAATATTATTGATTATATTCCCTAAGAACAGGGGTCTCTTCCAACACGAGCAAAAGAGGTAGACAGCCTCTCTAGAGAATGTCACCCAGCCACTCAATTTGTCTGGGTGTGGAGCACCCCACTCCCTGTGTGAAAGGCAAAGGGTGGCATTTTCAACAGCAGGAGTGTCTGGCCTGTAAGGACAGCTATTTGTGGGCACTCCCATAGGCTGACAGAGGAACTCAGAGCCTCCTAGTCCTTCCCAGGAAGTTACCAATTCTGCAGACACCATGGACCCATCCAGCTGAGCCTACTCAGCTGTAGCTCAGGTCTTATAACTCTTCATTCTCACTCCCACCTCTCCAAGACAGGGCAGTCTGCAAATGTAGGTGTCGGATGGGAGGAAACAGGTTCTCAAAAGGTAAGATATCTACATGCTTCGGGGGTGGGGGATGGGGAACTCCTGAGAAAGATGCTGTGACTCTTCCCCCTAGCCCCCAGTGAGCAGGTCAAGGATGGCAGCCCACCCCTGGGAAAGCAATGGGGCCTGAATCCCACCCCCAGCAGCTAGAGGAGCAAGGAAGGAGTCCCTCAGCATTGGCTTGTCTCTGGTCCTCTGTAGGTCAGCTGGGAGGGCAAGTAGAAAAGCCAGCCAGGCTCACAGAGCATGTGATGGAGATGCTGGCCCCTCACTCTCACTTTGCTGCCAGCCATGGGCTGGGAAGGTGACTTAAAGTCAACAATGAACCTGTAGGAAATCAATTTTGCACCTTGCACCTCACCTCAGCTGAATTCATGAATGGTTATGTTCAGGGATACTTACAAAGCAGAGTGTTAAACAGCCCAGGGCCCAGGGCTCAGAAAAATCTTCACACAGAATCCATAAGTTCCATAAGGCAATGGCACTGGGGACAAAGGAAGGAACTCCAGTCCCACTTGCCCATCCACTTTGAAGATCTGTTCATCAGCATTGTTATCACTGAGGGAGGTATGTTATTATCCCCCTTTTACAGATGAGAATACTAAGGCTAAGAAAACTTAAATAACTTGGTCAAGGAACTAGAGGCCAAGCTTGAATCAGGAAAGGTAGCCTTGCAGTGGTGAGATGCTAGGTCTCCCTTACTGGCCACCTGCCCATGGCCACATGACTGGGCCTCCCTGTAGCCTGAGCTTTACATAAAGACTGCAAGTTGTAGGCTTGCAAGCCCCATGCAGACCAACACAGGAAGCCTGTACACTTGCCCATAGGGAGAGCTCAGTGAGGTAGCACTGTTGTGGTAATGACCTGGAGCTCAGGGCCCAGTGCATGCTGGGGACGTAGCACTGGGGGTACAGTAACTGACTGAACAGATGAGATCCTTGTCCACATGTTGTTTGTGTTCCAGTGTGGGGAGACTCAAAAATGCCAGTGAACAAATCAACATAAACCTGGTCACCTAATAACAAATCCAGTGGACAAAACCAAATAGGGAGGGCAGGGTGGGGACATGGTCCACAGCTTATATCAGGAGGACCTGAGGGAGTAGGGATCAAGCATGTGGACATTCCCAGCAGAGGGGCACAGAGCAGAGGCCCCAGGGCAGGGTGAGCTGGGTGCCCATAGGGAAGAGGTGAGTCTGGCTGGGGCAGAGTGAGGGGGTGGCCTGTGGGAAAAGCCCAGAAGGGCCAGACTTTGGCTTTCACTCTGGAAGGGATGGGAGCCACTGAGGGTTTGAGCAGAAGAGGGATCCAATATGACTCAGGTGTAACAGGGTCACTCTGGCCGCAGTGCCCATATAGACATCAGGTGGAGTGAAAGCAGCAAGGCCGGGGGGCTGGATGCTTGAACCAAGGAAAATGGGTGAGGTGGCCAGGAGGCCCAATTCTGGATGCATTTGTTGATGTGGGAAATACCAGAGAAGAAGGAGGCAAGATGATTCCCAGACTCCCGATCTGAGCAACCAGAAAGATAGAGATGGCATTCTCAAGAAGGTTCCTGTGATCCGCTCAACACCTAAGAGATCTTGTTTTCTCCTCTCTGGAAACACCATTGTGGGAGTGATGTGAGGCATCGCATTGGGATGATCCAGTTCACCTGAGTCTTCCAAAATGGGCTGCTGGCCAGGTGAGCTCTGGAAGAGCTGTCATGTCTCCTTTCTTTGGCCAGCCTCACACTGGGACCTCTCTGTCCTATGTGAGATGATGCTTGGAGAGAGCAACTGCCAACCCAAGCTGCTAGGTGGTGCCTCACACACACAGACCCAGGTTCTGCCTGGCAGGGACCATGGAGGGGCAGGGTCAGAGGGCCACAGCCTTGGCAACACTGAGAAGATTCTGAGTTCACATCACAGGCAATCCCAGCAATCAGCTTAGCGCTTTGCAGCTGGGCTGGGAGACCAGCTGTGTGCCCAGAGGTGAAATGTAAAAGTTCCCCCCTGTGTCAGACATGTCTTGATAAAGTCATCTGCAGTCCAGGAAAAGTGTGAGACTTGACCAGCAGCTGCTTCAGTGTCCAACGAGTACTCAGAGATAGATCATCGCCTGCCACAGGGCAGCCCTGGGCTTCCTGGACTCCTTTACCTCCTGTGGCTGCCCCAGGCCTGGATGCTGGGAGGTTCACAACAAGATGGTGCTGTCCCCAAGCCACATGGCTGAGTGTGGTGGGAGGGGTGAGTGATGAGGCCTGAAAATAGGAGTTGTGCTTTACTGAATGGATTTCACCAGGTTCTGGTGATTTCACCAGTCTGCCTTATTTCCCAAATTTCCATGGGGCACATAAACCACATCTTGTCCTTCCTGGAGCAGGAGAGGTGCAGGCACAGGCCAGAGAGCCAGTCAGGGTGGGCCATTATTGGGCTCTGAATCAGGGATAGCTTTCCTCAAAACTTTTATCTAGTTCTCCATTCCAATCCCACCCCCAATACCCCACCCTCAATTCTAGAGCCTTCCCGGGGTTTTGTACCAATAACATAATTTGTTTCCAGCTTTCTCCAGTGTGCAAAGTCACTTACTATTTATTCATCCACTCCCAGGCTTCCAAAGTGTTCTGAGCATCTCTTTTCTGGTACAGGTGCATCTCATTTTGTTGCCCTTTACTTTATTGAGCTTTGTAGACACTGCATTTTTCACAAACTGAAGGTTTGTGACGAACCTGCGTGGAGCACGTCTACCAACGCCATTTTCCCAACAGTATTTGCTCACTTCGTGTTTGTATCACATTTTGGTGATTCTCACAATATTTCAACGTTTTTCATTATTACTGCCTTTGTTAGGGTGACCATGATCGGTGATCTTTAATGTGATAGTAATTGTTTTGGGGGCACTACAAACCATGCCCACATAAGACAGTGAACTTAATCGATAAATCTTGTGTTTTCTGCCTGATTCACCAACCACTAGTTCCTATCTCTCTCCCTCTCAGGTCCCCTACTCCCTAAGATACAACAATACTAAAATGAGGCTAATTTAAAAGAACCCTACAACGGTCTCTAAGTGCTCAGGTGAGAGGAAGAGTCACAAATCTCTCGCTTCAAATCAAAAGCTAGAAAGGATTCAGCTCAGTGAGGGAGGCATGGTGAACTCTGAGACAGGACAAAAGCTGGGCCTCTTGCACCAAACAGTTAGCCAGGTTGTGAGTGCAAAGGAAAAGTTCTTGAAGGAAATTAAAAGCGCTACTCCAGTGAACACACAAATGGTGAGAAAACAGAACAGTCTTATAGCTGATACAGAGAAAGTGTGAGTGATCTGGGTAGAGGATCAAATCAGCCACAACATTCCCCTAAACCAAACCCTAATCCAGAGGAAGGCCCTGACTCTCTTCAATTCTGTGAATGCTGAGAGAGGGAAGAAGCTGCAGAAGAAAGTATAAACTAACATACTAACAGAGGTTGGTTCATGATGTTCAAGAAAAGAAACCAGCTTTATAACATAAAAGGCAAGGTAAAGCAGCAAGAGCTGATGTAAAAGCTGCAACAAGTTACCCATAAGATGTAGCTAAGATCATTAATGAAGGTGGCTACACCTAACAAGAGATTTTCAGTGCAGATGAAACAGCCTTCTATTGGAAGAAGATGCTATCCAGGATTTTCATAGCTACATATGAGAAGTCAATGCCTGGCTTCAAAGGACAAGCGGACTCCCTTGTTAGGGGCTAATGCAGCTGGTGACTTTAAGTTAAGGCCAATTCTCCTTTGCCATTCCAAAAATCCTGGGGCCCTTAAAAATTATGCTTAAAACTACTCTGCATGTGCTCTACAAATGGAACAACAAAGCTTGGGTGATGACACATCTGTTTATAAACGGTTCACTAAATATTTTGAGCCCACCATTAACGCTGGCATGCCTGGTAACACAGCATCCGTTCTGCAGCCCATGGATCAAGGAGTAAATTTTGACCCTCAAGTCTTATTATTTGAGAAATACGTCTCCTAAGGATTGAGCTGCCATAGGTAGTGATTCCTCTGATGGATCTGGAAAAAGCTAATTGGAAATCTTCTGGGAAGTGTTCACCATTCTAGGTGCCATTAAGAACATTTGTGATTCATGGGAAGAAGTAAAAAAATAATAATAATAACATGAACAGGAGTTTGGAGAAAGTTGATTCCAGCCCTCACGGATGACTTTGAGGGGTTCAGGACTTCAGGGGAGGCAGTAACTGCAGATATGGTGGAAACAGCAAAAGAGCTAGAATCAGAAGTGGAGCCTGACAATGGGACTGAATGGCTGCCAGCTCATGATACAACTTTAATGGATAAGGAGTGGCCTCTCATGGATGAGTGAAGAGAGCAGTTCTTGAGATGGAATCTACTCCTGGTGAAGATGATGTGAAGACTGTTGAAATGACAACAAAGGATTTGGAATATTACATAAATTTAGTGATACAGCAGTGTCAGGGTTTGAGAGGACTGACTCCAATTTTGAAAGATGTTCTTTTGTGGGTAAAATGCTATCAAACACCATCACATTCTACAGAGATGTGGTCATGGAAGGAAGATTCAATCAATTCCAAAGACTTCATTGTTGTCTTATATTAAGAAATTGCCACAGCCACCCCCACCTTCAGCAACCACCACCCTGATCAGTCAGCAGCCACCAACATCTAGGCAAGACCCTCCACCAAGCAAAAAGATCATAACCTGTTGAAAGCTCAGACAGTGGCTAACATTTCTAGCAATAAACTATTTTTTAACTAAGGTATGTAATTGGTTTTTTTTAAGACATAATGCTATTATTACACACTTAATAGCCTACAATATGGTGTAAAGATAACTCTTACATACACTGGGAAACCAAAAATTTCATTTGACTCACTGTTTGGACATTGGCCATATTGAGCTGGTCTGGAACCAAACCTGCACTGTCTTGGAGGCATGCCTGTATTATGTCTTCCCTGGTTCTCTTTGTTCTTGTAAGTTTTTGCTCCTTTTACTCCTTTACTGTCATTTAAAGGAAATTTTGATAGGAGACCGAACACTGCATATGTTTCATTTTCCTTGTTTAAAAAGGAGCCCCTTCTTGCCTTTTGGAAAGTTTCCTCTGAGGTTTTTGTTGTTGCACTGATCCATTCCACAAACACGCAAGTGTGCCACAGGCCCTGTGCCAGGTGCAAAGGGGATTCAGAGGTACAGCAGACATGACTGAACTCTGAGTGGAGCAGGGAAGAGCATACAGCTGGGGTCAGGAGGCTCAATGCACAGCAGAGAGCACCTATGGGGGCTGCGAAGGATAGCCATCACTCCTGGGTCAGGGGGTGCTGGGAGGGACTGGGCCAGGGAGGAGCAGCACAGGAGCCCACCATCTGGACACACTTCTCCCTACCTGGCCCCATAATGTGGGTGAAGTCAGACCCCTGGGCCTGCCCACCCTGCCTTTGTTTGGAATGTGAGCCCCACCTTCCCTGCCAGCTCATCCATCCTCTGCCTGGGCCCTCCAGCTATGTGCAGTGGGTCCACACTATCTCACCTCCAGGCCTCTGCACCTGCTGATCCAGCACCTGGAACACCTTCAAGTGTTGTTCCCCCCATTCATCTCATGTCAACTAGGAAGACGCCACAGCTCTGCCCTGAACACCTCAGCCCATCCTTTGCCTCCAAAGTCCCTGGACTTCATTCTGCCCAACCATTAGCCAGTCCTGTCCTTTGTCTCCACAAGTCCCTGGACTTCATTCTGCCCAACCATTAGCCAGCAGTGCTGTCCTTGGCCATTCATGTCATCTTCACCAGCCTCCCCAGGGCACAGCCCAGCACAACATGAGGTCCGTGACTGTCCTGTATGTCCAGAGAAGAGGCAAGGCTGGCTAGTGCTGAGCACAGGTGACTATTGGATTGTAGGAGACAGAGGCCGGGGCCAGCCAGGAAGATAAGAGGCTGGACCTGTCTCCAGAGAGGCCAACACAGGCCATGGGGGGTTCCATTCCAGTCCCCTCACCTGCTGAAGGCCTCAGTGACAAGGGACTTAGAAGGTCTATCAGCACTGGATGCACAGTGACTCCCAGTCACTGGGGTGGCAGCTCTCTCTCTGGAAAGTTCACACTGTACTTGGTGCTGTCCTGAGCACTTAGTGGGATATTTTTGTTAATCCTCCAAATGTGGGATATAGACAGTATTTTCCTCATTTCAGGTTCAAGGCCAAGCAAGAAATCACATCTGTTTTTGTTGTAGCAGTAAGTTTTCTGCATCATGCTTCCTAGGTCCAGGCCCTGTTGGTGAGCATGCAGGGAGGGCTCAGCCCACTCTGGTCACCTTCACAAAGGAGAAGCCTTGGGCTGCCCACCCCCTCAGCAGAGAGAAAGAAACCCAGAGAGGACCCCTACTTGGGGTCAGTTCTCACCCAGAGCAGCTCCAGAGAGAACAGTGAGAACAGACCCCATCCCAGATGGAGAATCTGGAGCTACAGAGGGTGACAGGGACAGTGCAGAGCCTCCCCAGATCTGCTGCCTGGACCACCCAAGCAAGGGAAAGACGGGTCTCTTCCGGACGAGGAAACAGAATAGCAGTGGCTAGAGCAGGCCTGGGTTCTTGCTCTCTGTTCTGCTAGCTTCCCTGTTGCTATCTCTAACTACCTCTTCCTCATTCCCTACCCCCCACCCCCACCCCAAGTGCCTGACACCCTCTTCCTGTCTCTGCCTCTTCCTTTCTTCCCTGGTTTTCACATTGAACTTTCTTCTTGTCATCACAGTGACATCTGGGCCAGGGGCCTGTGCTGTGGGGCTACATACCTGGGAGCTCCTGGGGTCCAAGACTCGCCACCCCAGTGGAGGACACAGGGCCCAGATGGTCGGTGCACAGTAGCTCGGCGTTCCTGACTAGCTAAGGGCTTTATCCCAGCTTCCCCTGCCCACCTTACCCGGCCTCACCCTTCTAAATTCATCTACCGCACGTCTCCCTCTTCTCTCCCACTTTCTTTTAAACCAGCAGAATGTTACCTCCTCTTCCTTTGGAAGGAAAAAAAGTAACTGTAGGCGAGGAAGCCAGTTCCTCCAGACAACCCAGGCAAAACGCCTAGGCTGCCTGTCAAATTTGATTTCGAAAGATAATTCTATTTTGAGCAAAAGAATAATGAAAAGACGTCCCCAGCTGTCCTAGAAATATCTCGATTCTCTTCTCCTGCCAACCCAGGTGCCCAGGCCCGGCTCTGTGCCTTTGTTCACCAGTGTCCGCCTCTCCTGTGTCCACAAGCTGCCCTGCCTGCAATGGCTCTCTCTTCCTTCCCTGTGTCCTCCTTGGCACCCTCCCAGAGCCCTCGCCCACTCTTCCCTCTTTGTAGGACTGATGAGGAATGATGACAGCCAGGCAGAACCCACGGGGCCTTCTCCATGCCTGGCAGCAGCGTTCAGCACAGGGTCACACCCACACAGAGCCTGGCACATCCCGTCAGCACCTACTGCATGACTCACACCAGGCCACGGCAGCTGGGGAGGAAGGCTCCTGTCTCACCGACAAGGCTTGGTGGGTTATTTGAGGACTGAAGTGACAGAGCTGGTGGCTAGGGAGCCTGGGACCATCTCTGCCTGTGCTGGCAGCTTCCCTGATAACGCTGAGAGCACTGCCTGCCAGCAACCCCGCAGGGACCCAGTCCCAGCTCACCCTCCGGGGCTGGGCTGCTCCCAGCAGGAGAGGAAGATTCACCCTCCTTTCATCCATGCAAAAGGAGTCCAGCCCCAGGAGTCTCCCTGATGGCCGAGGGGTGTGCCTGGGACAACCTCCCGAAGGTCTCATGGGGCAGCTCTGCTCTCACCCCCTCTCCTGCCCTTCCTTCCCAGCAGCACCTAACTGGAGCTGGTATACACCCTTCTTCTCAGTGCAGTGTAGGTCCATCACTCCCCCAACACTGCCAGGAGGCTCTGTACACAGGGATCAGGAGCACAGGGAGCAGTGGGGAAGGCATGATTCAGGAGAGGGAGCCAGTGGGGAGCCCGAGGAAGGGCAGGATCCAGGCCAGGCCCATCCCACATGCCCATCCCTTCCCTGTGCAACTGTCTCCATCACACTCACCACCTTCTGATGCCCCACCCCATCAACAGCATTGGTTTTGCTTATTGTCTGCCTCCTCCAATGACTTGCAGCTTCCTACAGGGATTCTCTTCCCTTTTGTTCATGTTCCCAGGGCCTAGAACAGTCATGGGCATGAGCAGAAACAGACCATGGGTGTGGGCCTGTCAGGAGGACATGGATGCCACATGACCTAGGAGGAGCCAAGGCTGGTGAAGGCCAAGGCTTTGCTTAGCACAAGGACTCCCAGCTGTTTGTCAAACTTTACCCTGTGCACTTGCCACCGTGTTCCTCATGCAGCTCTGAGATGGAAGCATTATACTACTGGTCTCCTGACCAGAACACTAGGATCTCAATCACTGAGCCTCTCCCCCAGCCACACCACAGCCAGCAGTGGAGGAAGCATCTGGAGCTGTCCTGGACCCAGGGATCATCAAGAGACTGGGCACCCACCACTATCTTCTCCCTGGGAACAGCCACCTCAGAGAGACCCCCAACCCATCTATGTAGCCCCTGAAACAGGAGCCCTCGGCACAGGCAGGGAGGGGGGGATGGGGGAAGGAAGCCACCGCCAATGTTTCCCTTATCCCAACACAAATGAACACATCCTCCAGGAAAGCCTGAGATTTCCAAAAGATGAGCAGCAGAAAGCATGGCCAGGGTCCCTCCAACTGACCTGTTGTTTTGGGAAAGCACATCTCATGCGATGCAGTCACAGGGCATGGTCATTTATGCCCTACTTTCTCCCAAATGTGTGTTATTGGCTGGTTCTCCTACCCCTGGATTTCCGATTTTCCTGACTAGAGTCAGTGCAGCTCCAAAACCAGTCTCAGGTCAGTAGCAACCTTGCTGAAAGCCTATCATCCCTGGCATGTAAAAAAGTGATGCTTCAAGACATCAGCAGTAGGAAAGAGGAAAGGAAGATGGGAAGAAGCAAAGTGGTGCATGTTTTTCCTCGTGTGTGATGCAGGAATCATAAGCTGCCCCAAGTGTGGATGGTGCCAGAAATAGAAGTGTAAGTACATAATCCAAATTCATCAAAATAACAACTGCTTGTAATAGCATAAATATTAACAATTGAGAGGAGGAAAGAGTGAAAAGTACCGGATACCTTAAGTGAGCTAAATTCTTCAATTTAATATTGAGGACTGAATACATGGGTCATGGTTGATAAATCAAGAATAGAGTCATGCTTGATTTCATGTTTATTATAAAGTCTTTATAAAAATAATTTTAGTAGCTGCATGATACCTATCTGGGCAATTCATTAGGTACCTGGGTAGTTGAACATAGACCTTTTGCTGTTACTGACTACGAGGACTAAAATTACTAGATAGGGGTTTAGAATGCTTGACAACTCTTAGTTACAGCTGGAGGGGTAATTTCCAGAAAAACAAAAATTACAAATGGTTAACAGAAAAATGATGGGTTAGTAGGGGTGCTGAACATGGCATGTGCTTTTAATTTTGCTTTGTACTTTCTGTTCTTTTGGACATTTGATTACTTTCTTTGGACATGTTTACAGTTATTTTGATATTTAAAATAATGTTACCAATCATGCTACACCTTTCTCTAGTAATTTAGGCCCTAGAAGTTAGTTACAGGAAAAGTTATAAGTCCAGTTGTTAATATAGTACAACCACTAAAATTATTTTTATAAAGAATTTATGATAAATGTGGGGAAGATTTCTGTTATAATGTAGGATGAAAACTTAAGAACATGTAATTGTATATGGACTATGGTCACAACTATTTAAAAACCAGAAAGAAAAAAATCATCCTAGATTTTTTTTTTTGGATGGGTAAAAGTATCACAAAATGTTAATGGTGGTTGTCTTTGGTAGAAGGCACTACGGATATTTAAAAATTCTTCTTTCTAATTCTGACTTTCACATTTTTGTTAATAGAGAAAATGCGTGATTTTTTTTTTTTTTGATGAAGAGGAAAGGAAACATTGAACTGTGAATTAATGGCAGCAGGGACTGTGGGCATAATTTAACTTGGCAGTCCTTGTCTTATATATAAAAAGATAATGGATGCAATCAGGAGATTCTGTTTGTCCTCTTTGCTGCCAACAGAATTGCAATGATGCTGAAAGCATTTGTGTCCCCCACTAGTTGAGTCACAGTCCAGATGAACCCCAAATGATTCTAATTATCTGCTGCCAGTTGTGTGAAACACATTCTCCAAGAGGAAAGAATTCTTCCCAGCATAAGAGCAATCCCAGCATCAGTAACCAAGAGATTCTAAATCCAGCTCTCCCACAGCCTGCCATGACCTCCATTCTAGTCACCTTCCTCTGTAGGTAACCCCTCCCTCTAGCAGACAGCCAGAGCTGCACCATTTCTCAATTCCCTCAAGATCTTGGCTCCCCTGAGGAGCTATGACTCCATAAATGTACTGGTGACTCAGATCTACCACTAAGGGAAAGCACGTCCCCTGAAGCAAAACAAATCCATATGGCAAAATGCTGCCCCAAAATTGACTACAAGACACTGTTAATCTACCCACCCAATATTCACCCCAAAAGGGATTTCAATGTATTTCAGAAATAACCCTGATCCCATTGTTCATGGTTATTTCAGCCAAAAGAAATTACATAAAATGGGGACCAGAGGTGAGTTCCAGCGAGGATGGGGAGAGGTGGGGTTAGTGGAAGCTATTAACACTTACTGAGTGTTCTAGAACTTCACATACCGCATTTAATGCTTACAAAACAGGAATGGATAGGAAAGCGGAGCTTGGCTGACTGGGTTAAAAAAGTCAAATGTGTCCTGTGCAAAATACAATGCACTTTTCACTCTCTCTATAAACATCCCTAAATATGTATTGTGTGGTGTGTGTGTGTGTGTGTGTGTGTGTGTGTATGTATACTAGAAGTGAGTGGTTAGATATATTTATGGTTTATAAATAAAACATTTACAAAAGTGATGATTTTTATTCATGTGTGGTGAAACTACCAGTTGAAATTTATAATGACTCATTGACAAATTATGCTCTGACTTTCAAGTAACAGAATTAGAGTTTAAACGTTTTTGACAAGAGCATGTTTTTGATGGGATAGACTGAAGGGGATGCAAATTTGAACTCCATGTAGCTACTGCCAGTTGGTTTTAAGTAGAAGTGGTATGTATGCTTAAAACTGGGCCTTAATATGAGTAAAATAGGGACTTCTGCTTATAACCAAGAGGAATCAGCAAGGACTGGATTTACCCTCCTATCTGAAACATAACAGCAGCAGAAACTGATAAACTAAGTGAAACAAAGATGTACAAGACACTGTGCTAAACGTGACAGAAGATAATAATCCTGAGAGAGGGATAAAAAGTAAGTAAATGACCCTTAATGTATACTTAAGTAACAGAAGATAATAATTCTGAGAGAGGGATAAAAAGTAAAGTGACCCTTAATGTTTCTCAAGTTTCTCATCCTGGGAACTTCCAAGGTGAAGTACAGAGGTTCAAATTAAGGAGGAGCCTTGCAGAATCCCTAAGTTGAGAAGATGGAATGGAGAACCCAGGAAGACCAAGTCCTCTGGAGTCTACAGAAGAGTGCTGAGTACAAAAGAGCTGCTAAGAGAGAAAAGTCTTGGTAACCACAGAGGACCTGCCTCAACTCCTCAGCTGACAACTGATCAGTACATGCTTGTAAGCAAACTACTCAAGGCCAGGAAAAGACTGACCCCAAGGATTGGAGGTAATAGTTCCTGGCATCAAAAGAATGCTGGGAATAGCATGTTCCCACTATTTCCCAGGAAATAGCCTGTTACCACCAACCATACTGAAAACATCAGAAGTCATGGGGATTCAGTAATAGTGAATATTAGATTTAGGATGCTAAGGATGCTTAAGATACAGTGCTCCTAAAAAAAATCTTCAAAGACTCAAAAGCATCAAACTGTTTGTTTGAAGCAAAACTCAAGAATGTTTAAGGGGATACAACCAATATCCATCACCCAACAAGATAAAACTCATAATGTCTAGCATCAATAAAAACTTAGCAGGTATGTAAAGAAGCAAGAAAATAGAAGTCCCAATAAGAGATAAATCAATCAAATCTAACCTACAACCTCATACAGATGTTGGAGTTAGCAAATAAACACACAAAAACCAGAGCTAGGACTAGATTGAGACATAAGACACAAAGACATAAGGCACAAAATTTCAGAAGACACTGACTCTCAAGCTTGTGCAAATGCAGATCAGATGAAGAGAAGTTAGAGAGGTAAAACTCTAAGCAACCATGAAAATAATAAAACAAAGACAACAAAGAAGATAGTATAAAATCATTTAAAAATATATAATAAATCCCAAGGAAAGCAGAGAAAGAGGAAAAGGAGATCAGAGAACAGATAGGACAAACAGAAAACAAAAAGCAAGATGATGGATTTAAACTTAATAATACCAATAATCACATTAAGTATAAATGAATGAATACTCCTAAATTAAATGGCAGATATTGTCATATTGCATAAAAAAACCAATACCTAGTTATATTCTGCCTACCAAAAATACACTTGAAACACAGACACAAATAAGTTAAAAGTAGAAACATAGAAAAAATATATATCATGCTAACACTGGCCAAAAGAAAGCTGGAGGGACTGTATTAATATCAGATAAAGTATATTTCAGAACACAAAATATTACCATGGACAAAAATGATTATTTCATAATAATAAAATATTTATTTCGTTAGAAGGACATAAAAATCCTACCCACTCATGCCCCAAATAGCAGAGCATCAAATTACATGAATAAAAGCAAATAAAACTTCAAAGAGTAATAAATCTACAATTAGAGTTAGATATTTCAATGTCCCTTTCTCAATAATTGCTAGAATAAGTAGACAGAAAATCAGTAAGAATAAATTTGAAGCACACTATCAACCAACCTGATCCGAAAGATATTTATAGAACACTCCATCCAACAAAAGCAAAATACACATTCTTTTCAACTGTGTATAGACCATTTATTTGGATACACCATATTCTGGATCATAAAACAAAACTGCATACATTTTAAATCATTCAAAGAATACACAAGCTGTTCTCTGTCACAAAGGCATTATATTAGAAATAAATAGCAGTGGGCGCATGGGTAGTTCAGTCAGTTAAGCGTCCAACTCCATTTCGGCTCAGGTCGTGATCCCAGGGTCGTAGGATTGATCCCTGTGTTGGGCTCCACTCTGATCATAGAGCCTACTTAAGATTATCTCCTTCTCTCTCCAGATCCTACAACCAGTTTACAATTGCATCAATAAGAATAAAACACTTAAGCATAAATTTAACCAAAGAGATGAAATATCTATACACTAAAAACTTTAAGATATTGATGAAAGAAATTGAAGAAGACACAAATAAATGCAAAGATATTCCATACTCATGGATTAGAAGAATTAATATTGTTAAAATGTCCATACTACCCAAAGCAATCTACAGATTCAGTGCAATTCCTATAAAAATTCCAATGGCATTTTCTACAAAAATAGAACAAATATCTTAAAATTCGTATGGGATCACCAAAGAACCCAAAAATAGCTAAAGCAGTCTTGAGAGAGAACAAAGCTGGAGGTGTCACATTCCCTGATTTCAGTCTGTATTACAAAGCTATAATTATCAAGCTATAGTATGGAATAGGCATAAAAACAGACACATAGATCAATGGAACAGAATAGAAAGCCCAGAAATAAGCCCACAGCATATATGGTCAATTAATTTACGACAAATGAGCTAAGAATATACCATGTAAAAAGGACAGTCTCTTCAATAAATGGTGTTGGGAAAACTGGAGAGTTAGATGTGAAAGAATGAAACTGGACCACTATCTAACACCAATACATGAAAATTAACTCAAAATGGATTAAGGATTTGAGCCTAAAAGTTAAAACCATAAAACTCCTAGAAAAAAGTATAGATGGTAAGCTCTTTAACATCAGTCTTGGTGATGAGTTTTTGGATGTGACACCAAAATCAAAGGCAACAAAAACAAATATAAACAAGTAAGACTACTTTAAACTAAAAAGCTTTTGCACAACAAATGAATAAACAAAATGAAAATACAACCTACCAAGTGGGTGAAAATATTTGTAAATCATGTATCTGATGAGGAGTCAATCTCCAAAACATGTAAAGAACTCATACAATTCAATGACAAATGAACAATCTGGCTAAAAAGTTGGCAGAAAATCTGGATAAACACTTTTCCAAAGATGACATACAGATGGCCAACAGGTAAAGAATAAATAAATAAATAAATAAATAATAAAAAAATAATTCAACATCATGAATTATCAGGGAAATTCAAATAAAAGCCACAATGAGATATTACCTCACACCTGTTGGAATGACTATTATCAACAAGACAAAGAAATAAGTGTTGGTGAGGATGTGAAAAAAAGAAAACCTTTGTGCACTGTTGGTGGGAATGTAAAAATGGAACACAGTATGGGGTTTGCTCAAAAAATTAAGAATAGAACTACCATATGAGCTAGCAATCCCAATTCTAGATATTTATCCAAAGAAAACAAAAATACAACTGGTAAAGACATATGCACTCCCATGTCCATTGCAGCATTGTTGCAGTGTCCAAGATAGGAAGCAATCTAAGTGTCCATTGATGGATGAATGGAAAAGAAAATATAACATATATTTCAAAAAAAAAAGAAATCTTGTCATTTGTGACAATACAGATGGACCCTGAGGGCATTATGCTAAGTAAAATAAGTCAGGCAGAGAAAAACAAATTCCATATGATCTCACTTATATGTGAAGAGAAAGAAAGAAAGAGAAAGGGTGAGAGAAAGGACGAGGAAGGAAGGAAGAAAGGAAGGAAGGACAGACAAGTTCACAGATGCAAAGAATACATTGGTGGTTACCAGAGGTGGGAGGTGGGGCAGTGGGTGAAGTGAGTGAATGGGGGAAAAAGGTAGAAACTTCCAATTATAAAATAAATAGTCATGGGGATATAATGTATATCATGGTGACTATAGTTAATAATATTGGGTATTATGTATTTGGAAGTTGCTAACAGAGTAGATATTAAAAGTTCTCACCACAAGAAAAAAAGTTTTAACTATGTATGGTGACAGATGTTAATGATACTTATTGTGGTGGTTATTTCACAATATAAACAACTATCAAATCATTATGTTGTATACCTGAAACTAATGTTGTATGTCAAACATAGTTAAATATAAATTAATTAATTAATTAATTTAAAAAATGGGATTTTTAACCCTAAAAAATATTTTTAATGTTTATTTATTTTTGAGAGAGAGAGGGCAAGCAAGCCAGGGAGCGGCAGACAGAGAGGGAGAATCCCAAGCAGTCTCCACTGTCAGTACAGAGACTAATGTGGACCATGAATTCATGAACTGTGAGATCATGACCTGAGCAGAAATCAAGAGTTGGCCAATTAATTAACTGAGCCACCTAGGCGCCCCTATTTTTTAACTGAATGATAATGAAAGCATAACACATTGAAATTTGCAGGATGCCACTAAAGAAGTACTTAGAGAAAATAAAAGAACTAAACACCTATATTTAGGTCTCAAATCAATTATCTCAGCTTCTACATTCAGAAACTAGAAAATAAGAGAAAATTAAACCTAAAGGAAGTAGAAGAAAGGAAACAATAGAAATAGAAAAACAGAAATCAGTGAAACAATAGAAATAAATTGGTGAAAGCAAAACCTGTTCCTTGAAAAGTTTACTAATTTTGTTAAACCTCTAACCAGACATCAGAAAAAAAGAGAGAGAGAAAGAGAAGTCACATATTATCAAAATCTTGAATGAGAGAATTGATATTTCTGTAGATTCTACAGATATTAAAAGAATAATGAAAAATTATTGTGCTAGTTGAATAGCGCCCCCCCCCCCAAAATTCATGTCTATCTAAAACCTGTCAATGTGGCCTTTCTAGAAATAGGGTCTTTACATGTGATCATGTTAAGGTCATACTAAATTGGGTTAGGCCCTAAATCCAATGACTGGTAACCTTATAGGAAGATGGAAATTTGACACAGAGGAACACACAGGGAGAGCATCATGTGGAGATGAAGGAAAAGATGGTAGTAAAAAACCTATAAGCCAAGAAACACAAAGAAATGCTAGCAATCACCAGAAGCTAGGAGAGAGGCATGGAACAGATTTTCCTTCAGAGACTCTAGAAGGAACCAAGCCTCCCAACACCTTGATCTTGGACATCTAGTCTCTAGAACTGTGAGACAATAAATTTCTGTTGTTTCAAGGCATGGTAACTTGTTACATAAATCCTAAGGAAATGAATATAATTATAAAAATATTTATGTCAATAGATTTGAAAATTTAGGTTTCACCTAATGAAATGGACAAATGTCTTGAAAATGAAAACTACCAAAAACTCACTCACACAAAAAAGGTAATTTCTATTTATCCTTATATCTATAAAGAAACCTAATTGTAGTTAAAATTTTTCCACAGAGAAAACTCCAGACCTAGATGGACTCAATAATTAATTCTACCAAACATTTAAGAAAGAAATAATGACAATTGTACACAAACTATTCCAGAAAACTGAAAAGGAGGTAATACTTCCCCACTGATTGTATAAATCCAGCATTATTATAATACCAAAACCAGAAAAGGATATTACAAGACAATAAAACTGTAGATTAATATCGCCTGAGAATAAGGATGTAAAAATTCTTTGCAAAATTTCAGTAAATAGTATCCAGTAATGTATTAAAAAAAAAGAATACATCATGACCAAGTGGGGTTTGTCCAAGGATTGCAAGATTGGTATAGCATTCAAAACACAACCAATGTAACCTCCATGTTAACAACTAAAACAGAAAAACCGTATGTTCATTTCAATAGATGCAGAAAAGGCATTTGAAAAAAATTCAACATCCATTCCTGACGAAAAAGAAAAAAAAATGCTCAGAAACATATGAAAACAAAGAGAGTTTCTTCCACCCATTAAAGGGCATCCACAAAATCCTACCAAAAATCATACTCAGTGGTGAACAACTGAAAACATTCCCTAGATGTCTACTCACCACTTCAATCAGCATTGCACTGGAGGTTCGAATCAGTGCAATAAGGCAAGAAAAAGAAAGAATACTTGGAAAGGAAGAAGTAAAACTATCTCTAGTCACAGATAAACATAGTCATCTATATAGAAAATCCAATGGAATTTTTTTAATTACTAGAACAAAAAAGTAGTTTAACAAGTTTGCAGTTCACAAGAGTGATGTGCCAAAAAAAAAAAAAACAAAACAAAACCAATTGTATTCCTATATACTAGGAATAAAAAATCATGAATTTTTAAGAAATGCCACTTACAGCATCATAAAATGTGAAACACTTAGGGATAAATCTGACAAGAAGATTTGGAAATTATGAAACACTGCTGAGAGAAATTAAAGGAGACATATGTCATGTCCATGGATCAGAAGGCCCAATATTGTTAAGACGTCAATTCTCTCCAAATTGATCTACAAATTTGACATAACCCCAATCAAAATCCCAACAGAATTTTTTTATTTTCTATTTTATTATTTTATTATTTTTTTTTCAATATATGAAATTTATTGTCAAATTGGTTTCCATACAAGACCCAGTGCTCATCCATCCCAAAAGGTGCCCTCCTCAATACCCATCACCCACCCTCCCCTCCCTCCCACCCCCCATCAACCCTCAGTTTGTTCTCAGTTTTTAAGAGTCTCTTATGCTTTGGGAGAGAGAGGATGTGGAGAAACAGAATTTTTTTTACATATGAACAAACTGATTATAAAATTCAGATGTAGGGGGTGCCTGGGTGGTTAGGCATCCAACTTCTGCTCAGGTCATGATCTTGTGGTTTGCAAGTTTGACCCCACATTGGGCTCTGTGCTGACAGCTCGGAGCCTGGAGCTTGTTTCAGATCCTGTGTCTCCTTCTCTCTCAGCCCCTTGCCTGTTCATGCTCTGTCTCTTCCTTTCTTTCAAAAAAAAAATAATAAGCATTAAAATCTTTTTAAAAATTCAGACATAAATACAAAATTCAGTCCTAGAACATCCAAAACAACTTTGAATAATATTAAGACAGTATGGTATTGTAATAAAGATAGGCAAATAAATCAGTGGAACAGAGCAGAGGTAAATCCCCATCTTGAGCAACCTTGAACTGTACTTTAGTGATGGATCATGAGACAATGAGAAGCACTATTCAGCCTTGCTCCAGTCAGCCTCTGATCCAGGCGCAGCTCAGAATTCTTCTCTACCACGATGAGCCCCTTCAACTCAGGGCATCTGCAGAGGCCAAGGACAAAAACTGAACTCCCCCCCCACCCCCCACCCCATCCCAGGGTCACAGGAATTTGACTACCCTGTGCCATTGATCAGCTGTCGATCCTAAAGTCCTCTATAATCATGTGGCCAAGGGAGCTCCCTGGGCCCCATGTGAGTAGTACTACAAGTAGCCTGACCTGGCCTGAGGGACTGTGATCTAGGGCCCCACCCATGGTTATGTGTCTAGAAGTGGATCACTGACCTCACAGGGCCTGTGGTTTGGTAGGGGAGATAAACAACTCAACAAGTGATTGCGAGGTTGACATGCAAAATTTTACAGAAGGGTTGGTATGTAATGCCGACCCAGCTCACTGCCGGAGTGCCTAACCTGGCTTAGGTAGGCCATGAAGGTAGCTCAGAGATGATGGCATTCAACCACGACCGGAAGGACAAGTCTGAGCTCAAACTATACTTAAGTCCTTTGGGATGTGTTGTTTTACGAGGTTACTAATAAGGATAAAGCAGAAACAGAGAGAGGGAGTAGGCAGTAGAGAAAAGTGGTCTAGTTCCAAAGTAAAAGGCACCCCCACTCCCTTGCCAAGAGAGATGTGGCTATAAAGGCAGAGAACTGCCCAAAGGAAGAATCACAGAGGCCTACATTACTGTCCAAAGCCTCTCACTGGCAAGATTTATATAACCCACATCCTTATTGCCTCCCCACTACCCTTGGCAGCCATTACCACTTGCAGCCCTGTGCCCCTGTAATTGGAACTGGCACCAAGGGTTGAGTTGAGACTTGAGTCAGGGGTGCATGGCCTCGGGCAGTGGTCTCCCAGCTCTGCCAAATCAAAGTCACTTGCAGATGATCTAGAAACCTTTGAAAGTTCCCATCCCCTTCATCTCCCCCTTGGACGTTGGAAAAGCCAAGCTGCAAAAAGAGCTCCATGTCTTAGATTCTGGGTGCAGTGCCCTCCTTGGGGAGTACAGGAATGCTTCCCTAGAAATAAGATGGAGCAGGCTGGAGCAGGATTTCTTGATTCGCTGTCTTCTCAACTCAGACACAAAATGGGCTTTAGTGCAAAGCCTCGGATCAAAGAGAAACAATGAGAATCCTGAAAAAATAAAAGTAGATGCCTTTGCCTTGAGACACTATCAACCCCAATCATTTATTTACCGCCTTTTCCCTTGGAGTCATGCATGAATTCTCTGAAGCCTGAGAGTCCCATTTCCCCAAATTCCCTTGATTTTCTGGAACTTGATTAATGGTGCTATTAGTGGCTTTATTTTATCTTGGCTTTATTTGGTCTTGACTAAATTTGGGAATTGAGCTTACCAATTTGGTCAGAAATATATTATTTTTCATATTTCTAAAGTTCCTTATGATAATGGTCCAGGACTGGAGTCTGAGATTTTCTTGCCAACTGCTCCTCATATTGGATTTAGGTTTTGGGAGCATGAGTTTGTTTGTCTGCCTTAGAGCATTGGACATTCTTCACTACTAAGTACAGAAGGTCCCCAAGTTACGATGGTTCAACTTACAATTTTTTTTTTTACCTTAGGATGGTGCAAAAGCAATACAAATTCAGGAGAAACTGTGCTTCGAATTTTGAATTTTGATCTTTTCCTGGGCTAGCATCATTTGGGACTATCCTTTCCTGATGCTGGGCAGCAACGGTGAGCAGCTGTTCCCAGTCAGCCACAGGTCACAAGAGCAAACAACCTGCGTACATTCTGCCCATACAACCATCCTGGTTTTCACTTTCAGTACAGTATTCAATAAAGTACACAAGATATTCAGCACTTAATGATAAAATACAATTTGTATTAGGACATTTTGCCCAACTGTAGATTAATGTAAGTGTTCTGAGCACATTTAAGGTGGGCAAGGTAAAGCTATGATATTTGGTAGGTTAGGTGTCTTAAATGCATCTTCAACTTAACAAACATTTCAACTTACAACAGGTTTATAAGGACATAACCCTATCATAAGTCAAGAAAGACCTGGTATTGTAGATGAGTGGGGAGGCTCCTCTGCCCTAATACTACATTACCTATGGCTCCCACTCTTGATATATTATTTGAACATGGTACGTTCTTTTGTAATATCTTGATGGTCATTATTTACTGTTAATTGGTGGAATTGTTGTTTATTACTTTGTAGAAGTATCCAGATTATGCTTCCACTATAAATCATGGAGGAAGCTTGGAACTTTTGCTTGCCAGATTATTGCTGGCACTGAGGAGATATGGACACCATGATGGAGGCGGGATCTACCTGCCATCTTTACCTATCTGTCAACACAACCTGAGACCTGACCCTGGCTTTTCCCAAGGCCTCATGGCCTAAACAGAATCACTGGTACCCTGTCTTGGTTCCACAAACCAGGGGTCTGCAAACCCTCATCAGGCAGACTGGTACCGCCTGGACCCCATTACTGAGTCCTAGGAGAGGAAACAGAGTGGACATGAAATGGAATTATGTGGGAGAATGTTCATTTGGTCAAGAAAGAGTTAATAATAACTCCCAATTTCTAGATGGGACAATGGACGATGGGAATACTGGACAAATACCAATTTCAGAAAGAACACAATGAGGGCACCTGGGTGGCTCAGTCACCTAAGTGTCCAACTTCAGCTCAGGTCATGATCTCACGGTTCATGGGTTCGAGCCCTGCATTGGGCTCTGTGCTGACAACTCAGGATAAAGAAACCGCTTTCACATTCTGTGTCTCCCTCTCTCTCTGCCCCTCCCCTGCTCATACTCTGTCTCTCTCTGTCTCTCAAAAATGAATTTTAAAAAAATTAAAAAAACAAAAAGAATGAAAGAAAGAAGGTAAGAAGACAATGGCTTCTTTTGGAATCGGTTTGGGTCTGTATTGCTTGCAGCATATCCCAGAGATGCCAAATAGTATATGAGCCAGCAAGAAAAATAGAATATAGATTTGAGAGTCAATAGTACTCACTCATGGAACTAACATTTGTTGAAGGCAACCTGAGCATAGGAATAAGAAATTCCTGAGTAAGAATAAGCCTTGAATAAAAAAAAAAATCAATGCCTGATTTTCTGGAGCTCATAGTGCGGGTGGAGGTGAGGGTGTGGAGTGGATGTTAAGTACATACTTTCAAACCTTAGGCAACTAGGACCAAGGTACAAGAAAATGTGCCCTTGCATGGAGACAGGGAGTCTTGTTTTCCCAGAAGGGTGCAGGGATAAGGCTGAGTGTGATCATGGAGAAGTGGGATGTGAAGGGGCCAGAAGGTGACAGAGAGCTCCTTGTCCTCTCTATTAATACAGCAAAGAAGGAGGCAGCATCATCCACTGAACACAAGGGGTTGAGGGATGAGTAGAGTCCTGAGAAACAGAAGGACATGACAAAGATACGGGCAAAGACACATGGAAGTGTGACGACCTCACTGAGATCAGAGGTCATTCAATTATCAGGATCCGTGCTGCACAGTGGAGCTTTAATGTCTTGAGCTATGCCCAGCAGCCCCATACCGGATGAGCAGCCCCCTCCCCCGCTGCTCTGGAGGAGATATCTTACACAGATGACCATGGCAGTGACAGGAAGGTGCCCCAGGAAGATGGAGGGGGGCAGGAGGGACTGGCAGCCGGAAGATCAGCAGGAGTTTGGCACTCAGTGTGGAGGGAGAGCACACGTACCACCTGTGGAGATGGAGAGCTCTGGAGCATGTCAGGGAAGACAGGAGGGCTGGCTTCAGACAATAAGGAGGTGATGCTCCAGGGGCTCAGGAGGCTAAGGCACTATGTATGGTTGGCTCTGGGTCCTCCCAGAGACCTGAGACCTCCTAGGAACATGTCAGGAGGTATTCGACATGATAGTGAGTTAGGAGGAGCAGAGGCAGGGGTAGGGCTTCTAAGGGAGGGAGCCTGCACACAAGGTGGAGCAGTGATGATCTGGAGGCAGCAGGAGGGCAGAGACGAAGCCCATGCAGGCCTCCTCTACCAGGGGTGTGCAGTATAGGAAGTGACAGTGAGAAACAGCTCAGGGAAAGGGTCTGGAAGGCACAGGGGACAGGTCAGAGGAAGGCACTGGGGGAGGGCCAGGGCTCTGCCCAGGGTCTTCTGCCACCTGGATCTCAGATGAATGTACACAGAGGATGTGGTGGGACAACAGATCCCGTTTCATTTCACTGCCTCTGGGCAACTGGAAGCCACACAGCACAGTGGGGAAGTATGCTTTGCTCTGGTATATCTCTGGGATGGGAGGGCAAGCAGAGAGGAAGTGGGAGATTCCCTTTTCCTTTCCCCTTCCAGCATACATAGAAGCAAGGATTTGGTTCTCTGGCTGACTGAATTTCTTATTCTCATGTGTACATAATATCCCATTTTCACAGTCTTCAGTCTTTATCCAAGGCTTTTAAGTTAGATTTGCTCTTTTATGTTTAATCGGTGGTCTAAAAATCTTCAGATTATTAAATAATATCAAAGTGTTGACTGAGTGAGTCCACTTTAGGTAAAATTAACTATTAGTAACTCAGGACAGGATAACACAGTTATTAGGGCAAGTTTCTTTTTTTTTTTTCCACTTAGAATCCCTGATTGCAAAAACTCACCAATTTAGGAGTATTACAGAGAAAAACAAAAGCCTCTTTTTGCGAAGTCTTCCTTGTCACCATGATGACAATGAAGGCACCCCTTAGCAACCTTAAGTCTCAGGAAACCCCCTGGCCTCCCCCTGGGGAATTTCCTCCTTGGGATGGGAGGAATGGAGGGAGGGAGAGTCTTCTTGTAGCTTTACCAACCACCTTCCCACTCCCCACCTCACCCTCACTGATGTGCACCCACCCACAGATGTGGAAGAGGACCAGAGACTGATGAAAAGAGGCCAAGGTGGTGCCAACCCTCGCCATTGATCAGACGAGGAGTGCCAACCTCACCACAGAGCTGCTTATAAATGCAGGAATTGGGGTGTCCCAGAGATACTGATCAGAATCCACATCTCAGTGAGACTTCTTGGAGATGTTAGTGCACCTAACAATTTGAAAGTTTTGGACCAGACTATGTGTATAACCCCAAAACAACGCACCTGTAATCTCAAATCTCCCAGGAGAAAACTAGTTGAGAGAGCAAACCTAATTCTCAACAGCTCTTAGAAATAACCCTACTTATGATGAGCAGTGTTGGTGGATGATATGCCTGGCACTGTGCTGAGCACCTTCCATGCACATAATACTCCTTGAAGACCTAAGAGCGAGAGATATCACTATGGCCCCCTTGGTCCAGGTCAGGATTTGGAGGATCCCAGAAGTTAAGGAACTTGCTAAGTTCACCCAGCTTGTAAGAGGCAATGCTGGAAATCTATCATAAGTCAGCCTGAATCCCATACATAGATGCCACAGATTTCCTCCAAAACAAATCTATTCATGTAGGCCCACAATACTGAATGGCTCAATGATTCTCCTGAACAATGCTAGACCACACAATTAATATTTCAATAAACTTTGCTGCACCCATAAATGGAGTAACAGTCAATGTTCAAAAGTGATGTTTTTTTTAAGAATCATCAATGATACAAGGCAATTTTCATTATGAAATATGTCCTGATAAAAGCATAATGTAAAAACTATATAATATACTGTATATACATTAAACTCAAATGTTTACCATTCACAGAATGGTTAAATAAACCATGGGATATTCATTCAATGAAATGCTATTCATGCTTAAATAAAAACTAGATCTCTATGTATCAACATTGATATTTCTCAAAAATATAATGTTTAATCACAAAAAGTTGACAAATCACAAAGTTGACAACTGAGCCATACCTGGGTGGCTCAGTTGGTTGAGCGTCCAACTTTGGCTCAGGTCAGGATCTCACAGTCTGTGAGTTCGAGCCCCACATTGGGCTCTGTGCTGACAGCTCAGAGACTGGAGCTTGCTTCGATTTCTGTGTCTCCCTCTCTCTCTGCTCCTCCCCCTCTCATACTCTGTCTCTCTCTTTCTCTCAAAAAATAAATATTTAAAAATTTTAAAGAAAAAAAGTTGAAAAATAAAACTTTTAGTATGATATCTTTTATATGCATTTAGAAGCACAGAGAACAACATTCTAAATTACTCATGGATACCAGTATGTAATATACAAGCCCCCAAAGCACAGACTGGAAAAATAACATGGAATCACAACAGTTGTTGGAACTGACCTGGGGCAGGGGGGTAAGGAGATTTCAACTGTATGCTATGTTATAATTCTTTAGAAAGTAAAAAGATAGGATAAATGGGATCTATATTGACAGTTGTTGATTCCATACGTTGGATATATGTATTCTATATGGAGGATGCTTGTTACATATATAGTTTTTTGCAGTTTTAAGATTTCTATATTTGAATTTATATGCCAAGGAAAGTTTAAAAACGAAGTACATAAAATATTAACAATGCTGTCCTCTGGGTGGTAATGTTATAGGCAATTTTAGTTTTCTTCTTCAGATTTCTCTGTACCTGTAAAATTTTCCCTATTAGACTATGTGACTTTTTATAATCAATAGAAAAATAGACTCACTTCCCAATTTTCCAAGAGCTAATCCATTTCATGCCTCTGGGCTTTTGGTACAAAGCAGAGCATATTATTGAAGTCAGGCATAGTATAAAATCAAGAAAGTGAATAATGTTGGATTTGACAGCAAATGTTCTTTTAAAAACAGAGAGAATTTTTCTATTCCTATTTTATTCTATGATTATGTTTGTTCTTTATGTCAAGTCTATAGCCAAACAAAGACAGATGCCGTCCCACACATATGTGAATGCTTCTTGAAGATGGCACATTTCATCTTTGAAGGTTAGAACCAGGCCATGTATTAAAGAAGATCCAGTGCAACCCCATCATTTGACCAACAGAGAAACTGAAGCTGAGAAGGGTGAAGAGGCTTGCCTATAAAAGCTAACATAGAGGCACCTGGGTGGCTCAGTCAGTTAAGTGTCCAACGTTTGATCTTGGCTCAGGTCATGATCTTACAGTTCAGTTCCTGAGATCGAGCCTTACATTGGGCTGTATGCTGACAGCACAGAGGCTGCTTGGGATTCTCTCTCCGCCTCTCCCCTGTGTGTGAACGCTCATGCTCTCTCTCAAAAATAAAGTAAAATAAAATAAAATAAAATAATAAAATATAAATAAACTTTAAAAAAAAAGCTAACATAATTATCTCCTCTTAGGGCCAGATTTGCTATCCTCAAAATCTAATTACTTCTCTTAGTAAGTCTCATTTCCTTTACTGAATTCACTCTGTCCTGGAGAAGTAAATGTATTTGGATTTTGGCTTCTCAGCCCGCCTTCTCCATGGAGTGCTGACTCTTACCATGCAGTACTTTCAGAAGCTGACCCTTTCTAAAGAGAAGAGGTCACTAAGGCTAAAAAAAATTTTAAAAAAATGAGTATCCCTCACCATAGGTATCTAACAAAAGACCTCGTGATATTTTTCCCTGCTGGGCCACGCCTAGCCCCTGTGGTCCCCTCTGAGGGACATGGGATCTGAAGCAAGTAAATGAGGCTATTTGCAAAGCACAGTCAAGGGGTTGGGCCCTTGGTCACTCTGTCAGCTCATTTTCTTTCCTTCCCCTTGCATCTTGGCTCTGTCTCACTTTCAGAGTCAGTGGAGGAACAATTCCTTGGTCATCAGAAACTGGACAGCCTATGCTGCCCAGGTCCAGGTAAGACAGGCAGTGAGTCTCAACCTGCACAGCCCTGCCTGGGTACAAACTGCAACCCTCCCACCTGAAGGGCCAACTCAAGGCCCTTACTCTCTCAAGGTCCATGCCCTCTCCTGTCACTGCCTTCCCCTGTCCCTATAGCTGGCCTGACCTGACTCACCTGATCAACTTACATCCTCACTGAACACCCATTCACAGGAGTCTCCTTGCCTGGGCCCCAAATGTCCTTGAAGCTCTGCTCCCTACTTCCCTCTGTCCTCATCCCCTGCTTTCATACCCCTCCTGAACACACACTCATACATGCAAGTATGTGCATACAGGCTCACATGTGACATGTTCACACACATGCATGCATGAATGTACATACCCCTAAAGCCCACAGTTTCCTAAATGCACTAGGCTTTTCCAAGCCCCCTGGCTTTCACACACAGTCTGCTCCTAAATCAGCTTGGAATCCTCCCTCCAGACTCCCAGCTCAGACATCCATGCACTAGCAGGGTTCATACACGGAGGGGGCTTTGTGAGGGCAGTGACCCCTATGACTCCTGCCCTCAGAGCACAGAGTCTGGCACAAAGTGAAATGAAATATCAATTCATGAGTCAATAAGACTCATGACTATTTATTTTGAAAATCAGAACCCATACATACAAACAGAGCACAGAGAAGTGAGCCTTCCCAGCAGCCCAGAGCTGGCCTGTCCAAACACCTCCCCATGGGGTCTAGGGTGAAGGTGCCAATATTTTCCCTCTACACTTCATGCAGAGGCACTGCTTCTTTATCCATTGACTGGCTGACAAAACCAGTTACCTCACAGAAGAGATACCAGATACCTTACAGTTGTGAACATTTCACAGGTTGTGTTATTGCGGTGGCTGTGGTTGTTGTTCCTGCTGTTAGCCTTCTTTCATTAATCTAAGCCCAGGGCAAACACTTTGAAGCATTTTAAAGCTCTGCCTCTGTGTCTCTGAGGAAGGGTGGGGATATGACTCCAATTCTAGGATTGCTGTCTTTCAAGGTGTGTCTCAGAGGCCTGGGCACAGGGCAGAAGAAGGCTTTCCTCCCTGGTCCCCCTCCCTAAGCTGGTATGCACCCTTTCCCTGGTCAAGCCTTCCCTGGCTGGGCTCTGTGGGGTGAGGCTTGGGCTCCAGAGAGGGGGCCAACCCTCTGCAGAACCCTGCCCCACACCCTGTGCCTCAGGGCCTGTCCGTTCAACAGACATGCATGGATGGCATGGCCCCTTGAGCCAGATCCCAAGGTGAGGTGGCTCTGGCAGACGGGAAGGAGGAGGCCATCATCCCTGCCCCAGGACACAGACAGGGAGGTCAACTCACTGCTCTGTTCACATCAAACAAGACAACCTGGACAGCAATCATGCTGAAACCACTTAAAAACATGAAGTTGAACAAAAATAAAAATGGCTACACCAATGCTTCCGCAAAGCTCAATTTTAAAGCAACACTTCTCCCTTCCACACACCTCCCCTCCTCCCTCTTGGCTGTTTGTGCCAGAACTGGCGCCACCCTAAAGACATGACCCAGGAAACAGGCAGCAAGTACTCAATTCCTGTCAAAACCAGCTAGATCCTGTATTTCCCTGTATTTCCTCTATTTCCTGTATTTCTCCCAGCCCCTTCCTCTGAGCAGACTTGCAGTTTTTGAAGGCCATAGTCTGCTGCAGCCTTCTTTGCCCAGCAAAGCCATAAAGCTATTGTTCCTCTTGATTCCAAACTCTGTCTTGGCGTTATATTTTGGCTCTGAAGCACAGAGGGCAGTTTTTGACAGCAGTTCTGCCTGGGCCAGGCCAGGGACTCACAGGTTGGGCTCATGGCTTCACAGTTCAGCAGGGGCCATGCAGCCACCCAGTGACTCAGCGGCCAGTTCTGCTGTCCTGGCTTCTGTGTGTTCCCACCTTCCTCTCTGCTGAATCGGGGACTCCAAGGTCTTTTCATTGAAATGGGGACAGGGAAGTACAGTTAAATACTTTGAGAATATACAAAAATACAAAGAGAACTAGAACTGCCTATGTACCCACTACCCAGAATTAACGGATGTCAATATTTCCATGAGTGCGTAGGAGATTCTAGGGAAATAATATAGCTATAATTGAGTCTCCTCGGTATCCCTTCCCTGTCCCATTCCTCCTCCTTAGCCCGACAGACCAACTCTATCTGAAGCCAGTATGTGTCCTCATCCTGAGAGTCATATTTTACTCTATGCATCCAAAAAGACAGCATAGCAATGCTTTGTTCATTTTTACTATTTACATAAATTCAGAATGAATTTATAATCCTGAAACATGCTTTCTTCACTCATCATATTCATAGTGCAGCTTTAAGCTCCCTTGCAGTTGATTCATATAAATCTGGCTCATTTGTTGTAATTGCTGTTAGAACGCATGAATATAGCATGATTTACTCAACCTGTTCCTTCACGGTGGGCACTGCTATTTTTCAGTACTGTAAACAATGCTCCAGCTAACAGCGGTGTTCACACCTTCACACGGAGGAGTTTCCCTGGGGAGAATACCTCGAGGAATTTCTGGGTTACGGTTTCGTGCTTATTCAGTTTTATTAGGACTCTCCCATCTGGCCTCCAAAGGCAGAGCTGAGGTACAGTACTCCCAGGGGGACTGAGAGTATGTATCACCCGCTCTGGTCACTCTCCTTCGTGGCCTTCCTAGCACCATCTCATGGTTGGCCACCTCCCCAGACACGCCAATTGACTCTATTAGCCATTAGGGATTTCATCTTTGAAAAATGCAGGGTCCTGTCCTGTGACCACTTTTCTCCAAGTTTGCTTGTCTTTTGTCTTACGTGGGTGAGAGGCTGGGGTGAGAGGCTCACATCTGAGCTGAGGACAGAGAGTGCTCTTCATTTTCTCCTTTTCTGTCTCTGACAGGAATCCCTGTTAACACAACAACACTTGTCACACTAAAGTGGTATCCTGAGTGGACCCAGAGAGCACAGTCCCTCAGAATAGGGGTGGAGGGAAGCTTGCTTGGCAGCTGTGATTTGAGGGGGCTCAGAGTTGGCTCCCTGTCCCCTGGCTCTTCCGATGAAGTGGAAGGTGGACCCTCTGGTGCACACCAAGGGTCCTGAGGTGCTGGGACAGGCAGACGGGAGTGAACCTCACAGCAACCCCAGCCTCACTGCAGCAACCATAAATGACTTGTGTCACACTTAATAGCAATTAAATGAATGATATGTAGTTTAATTTATTATGAATTTGAGATATCCTCAGCATAAATTTCAGAAAGTAATGGTGAAAAAGGAGATGGGGACATGAGCTGG
This sequence comes from Prionailurus bengalensis, assembly GCF_016509475.1. NCBI lineage: Eukaryota > Metazoa > Chordata > Mammalia > Carnivora > Felidae > Prionailurus > Prionailurus bengalensis. The sequence continues at coordinate 110,863,751 of NC_057345.1, forward strand.
AATCAGCATGGTGGCCCAGTCATCACGGTCCCTTCCCTATAAGAAAGTAACTGAACAATCACACCACGGGGGTGGGGGAGGTGAGCACAGGTAGAGAAGAGATGCAGGGGTGCTGAGTGCTGTGGTGGGCACTTCTCCAGAATATCTGCCTCTCCTCCCCAGAGCCAGGAGAAGACTCAGTGGGAGCAGGCTTGCTCACCAACCTGGAGGGGAACAGCAGAAAATCTGTTTCTACCAAGGGCTGGTTTTCTCCAATAAATAAACATGGTGTTAGCACAGCAGAGGACAGAGAGAAGAGGAGGTCCTCAGAGGAGCTAGAGGATGCTGGGAGATGAGGCAGGGACAGCACAGGGCAGGTCCCACCCCAGAACTCTGCCTGGAGCTCCTGGGAGAGGCAGATTATCAAAAAAAGAGGAGGTCCCTCCTGGTTGAGCCTGGCAACATGGATCTGAGCTGAATGAAAGCCGGGGATCCTCTCTCAGGGTTAAGACATCCATCCTCCCAGAGGAAGAGAGCCTGTAACAAAGCTCCCTTTGCAATGGCAAGGCAGAAACCAACACAAGTAAGTCCACAGTTAACCATAGCCCAGTACCCCACCTCCCTCACCACCCACCCCTAGATCCTGCCACAGGAAATCGTGGAAAACACCCAGCCCTCAGACAGAAGCTCTGAGGGAAGAGAACAAAGAGTCTCAAATAAGATGAAGGAAAGGCAGGGAGAAATTTCCCATACCATATTAACACAAAGAGGAAGTCTTCATTGAGCTACATATATTCAAAATGAAAAGAAAGGATATAGCAGTCATGGAAAATATGAGAGCAAAGAAAAGAATAAATTAAAGGAAAAAACATAAGGCAAAATAGATGAATAATCCACTCTGGGTGGGAAGGGGGGTTGGGAGACAAGAAACAGTAGGAAATGCCCCAAAACTGCTACATGCTAAAGAAAACCTGACACAAACCTCAAAAGTAGATATCAGGGTGCCTGGATGGCTCAGTTGCTTGAACATCTGTCTCTTGATTTCAGTTCAGGTCTTGATCCCAGGGTGGTGGGATTGAGTCCTGTGGTGAGCTCTGTGCTGAGAGTGGAGCCTGCTTAGGATTCTCTCTCTCCCTCTGCCCCTGTCCCCAACTTGTGCTCTCTCCTCCTCTCTCTCTCTCTCTCTTAAAAAAAAAGAAAATTGAAATGAAATGAAAATTTAAAAAAAAAGTAGATGTCTCTGCCAAGGTGTTTGGGGGAAGTGTGCTGAGGTCTGCAAGTTGAAATGTATCAAAGATAAGAATTGATGGAAGGGAAGAAAGGGGGGTGGAGAAATCCTGATCAAGCCAAGTGTAGGAAGATGTTGATGGGATCTGGGTAGTGGACAAGTGGAGGGTCACTGTGAAATGTCTTCCTCTTTTCTGTATGTGAAAATATGTATAATAAAATGTCAGGGACTCCTTGGGGCACCTGGGTGGCTCAGTTGGTTGAGCGACCGACTTCAGCTCAGGTCATGATCTCATGGTTTGTGAGTTCGAGCCCTGTGTTGGACTCTGTGCTGACAGCTCTGAGCCTGGAGCCTATTTCGGATTCTGTGTCTCCCACTCTCTCTGCCCCTCCCCCATTCATGCTCTGTCTCTCTCTGTCCCAAAAATAAATAAACGTTGAAAAAAAAATTTTTTTTTAAATTTTTAAATAAAATGTCAGGGAAGAAAGATAATACCTACTCTTCAAAACTATTGTAAGAATTACACGAGATAATGAATGTGAAAGGGTTGCATACACTACCAAGGATTTACAGGTTTTAAAAGTGATTAAATAGTATAACAGCATAACAAGGGGAGATTAAAGAGGCAAGGAAACAAATAGAGTGCCTTTCAGAACTAATAAATAAATTAGAAATAGCAAATGAAAGACAGGGTGGATCATTGCATTTCTGACAAAGAGGAAATATTGAATATGATCAAAATGAATGCAGAATGGAAAGGCAAATTGATTAAAGTGATTTTTAAAAGTCAGTGGACGTGAAGAGCGACAAGAACCCAACTGAAGGATAATTGGCATCCCTAAAACAGGGAACCTACCAAATGGAGATGAAAATATTCAAAGGTAAATGAGAAGGAAATCATTTTGGAGAAAAAAAAAAAAGAGAAGAATTGTATCTACAGAGTGAAAGAACATAACACACTCCAGAAGAAAATGATACAGGCAAATCAACACTAAAGTATATCCTAGCAAGCTTTCTCAAGGATAGTGAAGAAATTCTTTAGACATCCAGGCAAAAATAATAATAATTATAATTCCTTACAAAGAAGGAAATCAGGCTGCCTTCAGATTTCTCCCAGCACTAGTAAATTCCAGAAGACCACAGAGGAATGTGTTCAACATTTGTGGGAAATAAACTGTGACCTAAAAAATTTATACTAAGCCCAGTTGAGCAGTCTCAAACATGTAAGCGCCCCAAATACTGCACCCATGAAGGTCTCTTGAAAGTCATACTGGCTAAAAACAGCCAGCCAGTCAAGGCATACATGGACATGCCTGGTCTGAAGACTGGAGATGGTCCAGAAGTGGGTTACTTATAGAACCAAGACCAAAAATTGCAAATATGACTCTGCATGTCAGGATGCTAACATCAGCCACGTGAGAATGGTATCAACTAAGCACACTTGGAGGTTCGGGCAGGTGAGGGATTTGGAAGAAAGTCTAATCTCCTTCTGTTCTCATATTTCATAATGGGTTGTCAAATACTGTCTGAAAATTGATAAATCAAGAAATGGAGTTGTAAGTGTATTATATAAATATAAATACCAAGAAACAAGACAATCAGCCTCCATGTTCCTGGAAGAAAACGTATCAAGTACAAACACACACACAGAACATTAAAACTCAATAATGTAACAAAAAAGATGATTGATCTAAGACCAAATGCAGATACATCAGTAAGTATGAGTGGATGAACACATTTTAAAGGTTACATTTGAAAAAGAAAGAGATGCATCTATAACAAGGTCACTGAAAGCCTCTGCAGACATCCTGGCTAATACAGACAAGGCAAAGCTGGGAGTGTGAAGTAATACCAGTCAAGACAATTCAAGGGAAAAAGCATTATGGAGAGAAAGAAAGGCACTCTATAATGATAAAGAGTATAATATACAATAAAGTTCTAACTGTCAGGAAAATTTATGTACCAAATAATGCAGCAGCAAATGATAAAAAGAAAAACTACAACAAATACAAAGAGAAATAGAAACACAACAGGAGCAAAGAGATTTAAGTCACCTCTCTGTCTGCCTATGACCAATCAATCACATAAACGCAATGACAAAAGATTAAGGGGGGGGGGGGGTTGTATATGTAACAAAATGAATCAAGATGTTTCAAACCAAGCCGAGCAAACAGAATGTCCCCTCCTTTCCAAGGCCCATGGAATATTTACACACAGTGGCACCTCCTGGGTTTCCAGATCTCAATGGCGAACCTACTAAAGAGTGAGGGCAGGGTGAGTGGGGGCAAAGGAGGGAAGTGGGGCTCCCGGATCCAGCACTTGGTGAAGCTAGCCATCCCCTCCAGACTGAAGAGGCAGGAGAGGGACACTGTGAAGGAGCCAGGGGAGAGCCTGACCTGCAATGCGGCTGGATGGCTTCTCGATGCCCTGTCCTTCCCTCCGACCCCTCCTGGATGCCAGCCCACGCATGCAAGTTTGCTCAGGTGACCCAGGCACGAAGGTGGCCCCCCTGGGCCAGGAAAGGTCAGGATGGGCAGAAAGTAGATTGGGGAGGGGCAAAGAGAGACATCATAGCATGCTAATCCAATCAAGGGAAAAGGGAAAGCAAAATGGCCCAAGTTATGAGTGACAACAGGAAATGACAGAAAAAAAAATGCATGAGACATAATGAAAGCATGTTTTGCTCAAATCCATGCAAATACAATACAAAATCTAGAAGAAACAGATGACTTTCCAGGAAAATGTGAATTAACAAATTTGAATATAGGAAAAAATGTGTAGAGTATAGAACAAAATTAGCAGATGAATTATTACAGGAAAATATTCTGTGTATCTGTTCCACAACCGAATTCCCTTGTTTTTCACGAGATTCTCCTGCTGGTTTCAGGTACACAAGTAAGTCACCTGAAAGTCATGATAGTTTTGCTCCCTTCTTCCTAATTTTTATACCTTATTCCTTTCTGTTTACCAACTCTTAGTAATGATCATCTTTCCCATTTCTGCCTTTAATGGATGTGCTCTCAGAGAGTCCCTATTCCTAGGATGCTGGCTTCTTGTTTAAGTTTGTTTCTCCTGCTACATGGAGGAAGTATTTGTCTATTCCTGTTTTAGGTATGACTGTACACTTCTATCAAATGCCACTTTGAATTTAGTGGAGACAATCTCCAGGTAGTGGTTTATTTTTTCTTGTGACCTTTTAATATGGGAAATTAATTCCCAATATTTTGTATAATGTTCATTATTTTCTGACAGTAAAATATCCTTGGATTCTGGGAATGAGCACCCATGGGTTGTACTGCATTGTTCTTTTAGTTTGTTTATAAACTTGATTTGCTAAAACTGTATTTCAAGCTTTTGCATCAATCAATATGAATTTTTATTTTGGGGCTCTCTTTGTCAAGTTTCAGTGTGAGTTTTATGCTAGCCCCATAAAATAGTGTTGATGTCTTTCTCTAACTTCTAGAACAGCTTACACACACATTCAGATTCTATACTTTGATGATACAGAATTCAGTTTAGGCCTGGTAGTTTGATAATAAAAATTAGGAGGAAGGAAGCAAAATTATTATTATCTGTATATCTGGAAAATCCAGGAGATTCCATTGGAGAAAAATCCATGAGAAAAATAAGAGAATTCAGTGAAGTGTCTAGATATAGAATTGATAGTCAAAAAGAAGTAGCTTTTGGAGGCACCTGGGTGGCTCAGTAGGTTAAGTGTCTGACTTCAGCTCAGGTCTGATCTCACCATTGGTGAGTTCAAGCCCTGAACCAGGCTCTGTGCTGACAGCTCAGAGCCTGGAGCCTGCTTCAAATTCTGTGTCTACCTCTCTCTCTGCCCCCCACCCCCCACTCTCTCTCTCTCTTAAAAATAAACATTAAAAAAAAGAATTAGCTTTTGTCTATGCAGAAAGCTACTAGAAATGCAAAGGAAGGAAAATGATAGCTTTTCCATCCAACTCCCACCCACCCCCACGTTATCTCCTGCCCCACGCCCTCAGCCTGGCATGCGCACACACAGATGGGCATTGTCACCTACACGCTCTCTACCAAGCCACTGAATCTATAAACACGATCGTTTTAAAATTTATTTTTATTTTCAAATCTATTTTTAAGTTATACAATTTAAAAAAAGATTATTAAGGATGCAACTATATAAACTCTCTCCAGTTCAGCAGTATGTTCACAACATAATGTGGAAGCAAGGAAAGTCCCCACTAAGAGTATATCTGCCAGTCGTGCTACCTCTTGTCCCTTCTGCTTACGTTATTAGTGTGATCATCAATCCACGGCTTATTAGCAGAAATATTTTTAGACTGCTTGTCAATTTTACGAGGGAAGTTTAAACATTGATAAAATCATCTGTAGGCACAGAGACTCTGTAACGTTCCGGGGCAGCCCATGGAGCCTTTCACACACCTCTCCACAAAGAGGGCAGGGGAAGGTACCTGTGTGCATTCCATAGAAATATCAGTAACCACGCCCCAGCTCCTAGGCACACTCAGGTGCATGTGGCCCAGCATACGCACCAGCTCTTATCCGGCTACATCCCCTCAAGGTATCCCACTTAGTCGTGGAAATGGTTTTCACAGGGAGAGTTAGAGGTATCCATGATGGCTGCACAGCTGGGGAGCAAAGAGGCCACCAGAAATTATCTCAGCAGCCCACAGCACCAAGCAGCTGACCCTCATAAGCTATCATCACCTACCACCAAGGACGCATGTGTTCCCTTTCTCCTCCACCTCCCAAATCTCACCCGCACCTCTCTTTGCCTGCCTCTGCCAGACCAAGAGGAAGGGGAATACATAGTTCCAGACATCTCACCTGCATTGACCCAGAGCAGAATGTAGGGGTGATGGGAGCCCACAACGGACATGCATAGTCTCCGACAGCAAGGACAGCAGCCCCATGCCTGTATCTCACCCCACACAGCAGTACCTCACAGAATTGGAAACACACTGAATCCTCTTCAAAACAGGGACAAAGGTCTGTATGGCATGGAACTATCTCTAGAGAATGTTCTTCCCTTTTCCAGCTCAGCCACAATCTCCATGTGAGATCCTGTATCAGCAAGTAGTGGAGGGAGAGAGAAAAAAGAAATGGGTAAATATATACAAATGTGTGCCTAATAAAGAAGAGAACTCACATCCAGCATTTACAGCCCTAGTTGGCCTTCACAACTTCTTTTTCCCTCTACCCATGCCTGTTTCCTCTCCCTCTGCCAGCACCTCAGTGGATCATGGTTCTTCACCTGGCCAGGTGACCTACACCTTCATTCCTAAAGGATCTGAACCACTGGTAGCACAGCCTATACTGGATTGCTGTAGTCATCCATCAATTTTTACCATGGCACAGAGCTCACATGAGTCCCCAAGGCTCCACCATGCATGCCCTCTTCCACACAGCAAGGTGGCCGGTCTTGCCTGCCCACCTCTCCCCAGATGCTGCAACCCCTCTGCTGTCCTCAAGCTGGTGACTGTCCTGCTACACTGAGAAAACAGAGGGCCTCTATAGATGGTCCTCTGCTCACCAGCCTGGGCCCACAGCCTGCCCTCCCAGCTGGAGCCTCCAGCACACAGGCTTTCTGGGGGTCTGTGGGCACATCCAGCCCTGTGGGTCCCAGCCTGAACTACTTCTCCATCTCTTGCCCCAAACTGTGCCACCCACAGCCTTTGCCGTGTCTGATAATGGCAGCACATGCTCCTGACTGAGAGGGTCAAAACCCCTGTAATTGTCTTTGATGCCTCTTTCCCTCAAACTCCACGTCCTGGGAATTCTGCCAGCTCTACCTTCAAAATGCATCCAACATTGAGTCACCTCTTGCCACCTTCGCAGCTGACTCTCTTGTCCCAGCTGCCATCAGCCCCTGTCTGGATTACTGCACAGTCCCTCCAACCAGCCTTCCACAGTGTGTTCCCACAAGCCCAGCAAGGCTGCTGCCTCACTTGGAGGGGAAGCCCCAGCCTTTGTGAAGGTTCACGGGCCCCAGGGATCTGGCCTTCCAGCCATCCTGCATGCAACTTCACTGTGTCTCACATCTGCCCTTAGGCCTTTATACTTGCTGTTCCCTCTGTCCGGAACATTCCTTTCATAGATATCTTCATGGCCAACACCCTCACCTGTTCCAACCCAAATGTCACCCAAATGTCACCTGCTCTTTGAGGCTTGCCTTGGTCACCCTGTGAAATTACAGTTAGCACTCCCAGCCCACTCACTCGGTCATACTTTGTTACAGACACTTAATTACCTCCACCACACTGCATGAAGTATGAAACACTTGGCATTTATTGTTTGATTCCTCCCCCACCTGGAATGCAGGCTCATGGGTCATCAGGGATGTCAGGCTCTAGAACAGCACCTGCTCAGAGTAGGGGCTCCATAGCTACTTGGTGAATGAAGATCAGTAACATGACCTCTTATGCATTTACAAAGAGTCAACACCAAGGGAGAAGCAGCATTGCCGGCTGTGGTCCCCACTCTGGAGGAGCTCACCGTCCATATGGAGAGAAGGCCTTGGCAATGAAGACTCTGTGAGCCTTTGCAGAGTGACTCCACTGGGCCTCAGGAATCCCATCAGCCAGCAACTGACTTGTTACTGCTAAGGGCTCAGGTCCCCCAACCCCAACAGGACAGAGGTCAATGAAGGGCAGGCCGGAGCTGGGAGAAGGTATGGGTATTCCAGCCCCAGAGGGCCACCTGCCACTGCCTCCATGTCCTCAAAGCTTCCCTCAGCTCCCACCTGCTTCTTAAATTCACACTTTCAAAGTGACTCCTTACAGGAACCTATAGCAAAACAAGCCCCACTACAGGCAGGAAGGACAGAGGACACAGGCAATGAAAGACACAGAGTAGACAGAAAAGCCTAAAAGCAGCTCCCGCTGAGGTCAGAAAGTCTGGGGAGGGAGGAGCAGCCTCCAGCCTGATCAGAGAGGTGGGAGCTGAAAGGCCCTGTGGGGACCAAGGCGCCCAAACATGGCTGGAGCCACTCAAACTCTCCTGCTAGTCATCCAGCCACACATGTCATGTCCACAAGCAGGGAGAAATCACAGGGCCAACACCTACCCTGTGGTGGATGCCGTAACTGTAGGGGGCTAAATGGGGATAGAAAACGAGCTTCAATTTTCTGTGTAAATAAATTGAAATTTATTTTGACAGGCAATGACTCCCAGTGCTGAGAAGGTGTCTGAGGAGATACCCAGGTCCAACAGGCAGACAGCGCCAGTGGGTTGTCTGTCCTGGGCATGGGAGGGAGGGCCATGGTGGACCCAGGCTGCCAGCCCACTTCCTCCCTATGCACCCCTTCCTGTCCCGGGGAGGTGGTCAGGGCCCCCATGGCCGGCAAGCTTGGGAGGGTATGCCAAGGCATCGGGGCCACGTGGGCGCTGGGATGACAGCAGGCCTGGGGTCTGTGACCTGCAGGTGAGGAGGGGCATGGGAACGTGACATTTTAGAAGATAAAATCCCTCCTCTAAGTGACCAAGCAGAAGCACATCAAAATCTAAAAGTTATTCCTACATAAAATTCTTTGACATTAGGTTGGCAATGGATCTTTTAAAATGAAATCCATTAAAAATAACTGGCTTAACAGGCAAATACAACCCACCTAACCTGCCTAGAGATGAGCTGTATGCCTCCTGCTCCACACACCACATGCTCCCATAACAGAGGCTGGAAGACCCCAGAGGCTTCCCTTCATGGAGAAGGGGGCCACCCTTGTTCTTTCTGCCCCAGTTTAATCTGGGGAGTCATTTCATAACTGAGGGAGGACTCATAGCCTCTCTTTGAGGTCAAATATTAACTCACAGGGCAGGAAAACAAGTTAGCATAAGCTTGCAGGGAAGCAACCTGGCGATTTGTAATAACCTACAGATACCGCTTCGACAGAGTCTGCACAATCAGAGACGAAGACAAAGGTGTACACACAAAGATGTCTGTCAGGCATTCTCATCATAGTAACAAATTAAAGGTAACCCAAACACGGGAAGTGGTTAAGTAATAAATTATCATATCGATGGGATATTGGGTACCTATGAAAAATGTTTACAAAAAGCTGTTTTAATGATGTGAGAAAATGTTTCTGATTTAATATTGAACTAAAATCCGAATGCAAGATTTTATTTACAGTGTGGGCTCAATTAAGAAAAAGAAAACAGGGGCACCCAGAGTCTGGGTGGCTCAGTCCGTTGAGCATCCAACTTTGGCTCAGGTCTTAATCTCCCTCTCAGTTTGTGAGTTTGAGTCCCACATGGGTCTCTCTGCTGTCAGCCCAGATCCTGCTTTGGATCCTCTGTCCCCCTCTCTCTCTGTCCCTCCCCTGCTTAGGAACGCTCAGGAGTGTGCTCAGGCACTCTTTCTCTCTCTCTCTCTCTCTCTCTCTCTCTCAATAAATAAATAAATAAACAAATAAATAAATAAATTTAAAAATATATAAAAAAGAAAAGGAAAACAAATTTAAGAAACACCAGAAAGAAAAATGTAATAATGCTAGCAGCAAGTAGGAGAATTAGGGGTGAATTTTCTGCATTATTCCACTTTCGATTTTCCAGATTCACCACAGTGAATGACCACAGAATCAGATAACATTTAGTTTAAAACTTGTTTTGAATAATTAAAAAGCAGGAATGGTATTTCCCTTCAGAGGTGGGGTCCCAGATTTGAAATAGAAACCAAGGTAGCCCCACCTTCTTACCTAGATGACAGCTCAGTTTCCTGTGGAACCACGGAAGCAGGTGTACAGGAGACGTGACTCAGGCCAGGGGGACGTGATGGGAGCCAGCCCCAGCCCTGGCCCACAGGGCAGCCTGGGGTCATGGAGCCCAGCCTGGAGGAGGGAAGGGGCCATCCAAGGACACCCAGCAAGGAGCAGCAGAGAGCCTGCAGGGGGCTCCGTGATACCCTAGTTTATAGAAGCCCATGTAGAGTAGGGTTAAGAGCCAGCATGGAATCAGCAGGCCAGGTTTGAATGCTGAGTTCACCACCCTCAGCCCTAGCATCTTGAAACAGTTACTCAAGCCTCCCTGTGCCTCAACATAGTCATCTGTAAAAGGGGACAATAATAGTTCCTAACTCAGGAGGCACACAAGTGCTCAATCAATAGCAGCTCTACTTTCAGTCAGCAGGGTCACTAGCTGAGGGAGTGAGGTAACACTATTGAACCTCATTGATGTCTCATTTTTTCCAAGGTCCATCTACTGGGGTGTTTGCCTGTCCTGGCAGTAGATGCCAAATGTCATTCTGCAGGCCTCAGGGTCCCCTGGAAACCTAAAAGCTATGAATGCCCATCCCCTCCCCCAGCAGCCCCAGTTCAGTAGGTATGGATGGGCAGGGCCTAGGAATCTGCATGGTAACAACACTCCCATTCTGCCTCACACCCTGCCCCGGGGGCTCCTTGCTGTCAGGGTGTCCACTCTCCCTGGATGGGAAGCTCAGTTTAGGGAACATTAAGCAGCATGTGCCATGAAAAGTTGTCCTCCTTGTTGGAGGTATTCCTCTCTCCTCCCTCCAAGCAGTCCCTGAGGTTGTGGAGACAGAACCAATTCACCACTATTGGCAGGTCCTAGGATTCACTGGGTTTTATCATTAAGTTAAAGGAAAAAAAAAAACACAACACTTAGCTTCATCCAGAAGAACCCAAGCTTTTCTGTGCATGCACTGTTTTGAGTGAGTCCATCCAAACCATCGCCATTAGATCTATAAATGGATCTCCAGGCTGGTGTCATGCGTACTGCCTCCAGAAACTCCCACCCTCATCCCGTATTACCACCTCCCCATGACAGTTCAAAATTGCTCACAGAGCAAGCCCGCCTGTGATCCTACACCTCATTTTATTAGGCTGCCTGGGTTATCATCCTAACACAGCTCAATTAAGCCCTGCATTTGCCACTCTGTGGAGAAAATTAGAAGGTTAGGATTCCTGTCTGGAAGCCTGAAGAATCATGTGTCCTAGGAGATTCAAGTCATTTAAATCCTCTGTAGCCAGAAAATCATGCAACCTAAATGAACTACTCGCTTATGTAGGGTCTTACTCAAAAATGTATAGGACACAGCAGCTGCCCTCCAGCAGCCAGGCTGGTGGAGAGATAGACTGTCTTCGCCTGTTTGGGCTGCTAGAACAAAATACCACAGACCAGTGCCTTATGAAGAGCAGAAACATACTGCTCACAGTTCTGGAGACTGGAGGTCAAGGCATTGGCAGGTCAGGTGAGGGCTTCTTTCAGGCCAAAGGATGCTAATATCCTCACACAGTGAAAAGGGGCTAGGGAGCTTTATGGGGTCTTTTATCAGAGCACTAATCCCACTCTTGAGTGCTCCACCCTCATGACCTAAGCCCTCCCCAGAGGCCGTGTCTATGACCTAAGCCCTCCCTAGAGGCCCTCTCTATGACCTAAGCCTTCCCCAGAGGCCCCCTCTATGACCTAAGCCCTCCCCAGAGGCCCCCTCTATGACCTAAACCCTCCCCAGAAGCCCTCTCTGTGACCTAAGCCTGCCCCAGAGGCCCTCTCTCTGTGACCTAAGTGCTCCCCAGAGGCCCCCTCTCTATGACCCAAGCCCTCCCCAGAGGCTCTGTCTACTGCATACCATCACTTTTGGGGGTTCAGATTTCAACATGAATGGGGGGGGTCACAAACATTCAGGCCATAGTATAGATCCATAAACAAATACTCCTATAATCTGAGAGCAAGAGCCTCCAAAGCAAGAGCAGCAGTTTCAAGTGTGCAGAGGTGAGAGGCCCATGGAGGTAGGCTCCCTGAGGTGGGTGAGCACACCAGGCAGAAGTTACTAGAAGTTACTAGGGAGCTAAAGGACCTGGACAGAAGGGAAAGACATTCCAGGAACAGGGACCACCTTGTGCAAAGGTGCAGAGGCAAGAAGGAAAGAAGGAAAGGTGGTTTGAGAGGGAATGATATGCCTTGGCTCCTCCTTTAGGAATGAAGGCTTCATTCTCCAGTTGCTGAAAGTGAAGCCCCTGGGGACTGCCTAGGGCCACACCCCTTCCCCAGATGGCCACATCCATGACTGCTGGACACACTCTCACACAGACCTGCTCCCACCCCTTGTCCCAACTCCACTGCGCTCTCATGGCCACCCCCCAGCTCTCTGTGGGGCCAGCTGAGTCACTGCAGCTCAGCTGGGCCTTCTGCCCAGGCCTGTGTCCTGCCCCTCCTTCCTCAGGTGCAGACCCAACACTTCCTAAACTAATCTGCACCTCAAGTTAGCTTGGGGGAAACTTCTTGCTTCCTGGAGCCCAACCTGCAGCAAACTGCAAGTCACTTGGCAGTGCCTAGCAAACATTTTTAAACAGTGGGAAGGAAAAGAGCTCAGTCTTCAGACTTTGGGAATTACTACCTGGATAAATTAGCAGGGACTGACCCTGGGCTGAGAAATAAAGGTTCAGACACCATTTGGTACTTCATTTTGTGGTGCCTCAACCCAACCCTTTTTTTTCCATCCTCTAATGCAGACACTCAGTTGTTTGATTTCAAGCCACCAAGAATGTTCAAAGGCAGTGCCTGTGCTGAAGAAGCCTAGGAACTCTGAGATCCAGCCCAGTGAGCTGCGGCCCAGAGAGGTGAAGTCTTGTCCCAGGCCACCCACATGGGAGAGCCACAATTACAGCCCATGTCTGAATCCCAGCTACAGAATCCTTTCTACTCTGCAGTTTTGACACATGGTGCATTTAGAAAATTCTAAAGTTGTTGTGGCGGCCTGAACCCCACCCCCCGCCACCAAGATGACCATGCCCTGATCCCTGGAACTGTGAATATCACTTTTTTTGGCCAAAGGGACTGCAGGCATGGTTAAATTAAGGCCCCTGAGATGGGAACATTTTCCTGGATTATCCAGGTAAGCCCTAAATGGAATCACAAGGGTCCCTATGAGAAGGAGGCAAGAGAGTCAAATGCAGGAGAGGCTCTGTGACCATGAAAGCAGAGACTGGAGTCATGTGGGCAGGAGCCAAGGAATGTGCGTTGCTTCTAGAAGAAGCTGGAAAAGGCAAGATTATCCCTTCTTGTCACCAGGAATGAAAAGTTGTATGTCTGTGGCCTGGGTCTGAACTCCCTAGTGTCACCATGGGCTCACAATGAGGGAAACCATGAAAGGGGTTTCTAACAGAAGTAGGTGTTTGTGCCCCAAACTCACAACTTCCAGAAAACAATGAGCCAGAGCAAGGAGCAGATATGGTTTAGGGGAAGTGTCACTGAGAAGACCATGGACATGTGACAATGCAAATGGGTGTATCAGCAGTGAGGCCCACGTGTGGGATTCCCTGGGCTTTCTCTGTGGACAGTGGGCAGACCCAGCTGCTATGCACTTCACATAGCCCAGGCTGACAGCCACCCAGGGGGGCTCCTGAGATCAGGGAGCAAGCTGTGCCAGACCCCAGGTGAGAAGGAATGTGTTTGGGTCAGCTGCTGCAGGCAAGGACCCCTCAGCAAGCCAGGCAGGAGAGATCAGTGAGGCAGAAGGGAGCCCCCACACACTTCCTGAGCAGCTGCCCCAGGAGACATCTGTCTGCCTTGATTTAAACCTCAAAAATCAAAATATCTATAAACAAATACAGACTGAGACAGAGCTGGCTGGGTAGAAGCCCAGGGAAGAGGTGGTGACAGGTTTTGGGTTATCTTGTTTTTTGTTTCTTACCAGTATGTTCTTTGGTACCAATACCACACACGTATCTTTTAGCAAGTGTATGCAGCAAGCCCAGCACATGGTCTAGGAGCTGGGGGCACTCAAGGGAGCAAAACCTGCAAACTCCCTGCCCTGGTGGGGTGCTGGCAGCTAAGGGCTGAGTTCAAACCCAGGTCAGCTCTATCCCAAGGTCTGTGCTCACTTCACTGCCCTCCAGGCTGGGCCAGAGAGCAGTGTAAGGGCCCAAGGAGCAGATTTTGTGCAGTCCAAATACAAAAGGCCCTTCTTCCAAAAAGGGGGAAGGGAGGAGGAATCTGGGTTCTGACCCAGACCCTGATGTCCAGGGGCACAGGGAGCTCCCACCACCCTGAGAGAAAGTGCTTCATCATCTCAGGCTTGAGCTGGAAAAGGTGACCAGAGACTGAGGAGAGTGGCCAGCAAGTTTCAGCCCCCACCCTGGTTGTCTGTCCTACTCAGTCAGGTACAGGAAGGTATCTCACCTGGGCAGTGAGAACACTTCTGCCCGCTCCAGGGCAACTGCTGGCTGTGCTCCTCCCCAAGGATCTGGCCCTGCCAAGCTCAGCCCCATTTCTTACCAGTGGCCAGGGAAAATGGGACCAGGCCTGCTGTGCAAGCTGATGACGGGCCACACCTTTCATGCCAAAGCCCCTCCTAGAAGGAAACAAGTTCTAGGACTTTAAGCCTCGGAGGCCAGAGGAGAAGCAAAGCTCCCAAAGGAGACATGGGGCCTCAGGATGACCCCATGCCCCAACCAACAGCAAGCACAGCTGGGCTTGCATTCCACACCTGGGGAAACTGAGACACAAGGAAGGAGCTGAGCTTAAGAGCTGTGTCCTGAGCCCTGGAATGAGAAAACGGAAATCAGGAGGCTAAAACTGATCCTATCAGGTGAGCCCCAGGAAACTGTCTCCCCAGCAAGTTATGTGCAGACACTGGGCCCCCTGCCCAATCCAGTTATGGACTAATGGTCCCCAGGACACTGCAATTTAGGGAAGGAAGGAGGGGTTTCCTTCCTGAATCCTAGGAAAAAAGAAACAACAATAATGGCCCAAATGTTGAAGGCAAAATAGCTTCCTCCTAGAAGGAATGGTTTTAAGAATCATAGAAAGAAACAAAGACAGGCTGATACACTCCTGGACAGACCTAGGAGCAGCCAGAACCCTGCTGGAGAAACATGCCAGGAAAGATGCCACTTCCCTGACTTCTGAGAATGCCCCCAGCACCCCAGAAGGGATCCCTCCATGTACTGGGCTAATTTTAAGGCTCAACGGTTGAATGTTGTGAGGCCCAGTGGTCACACTGCATATACCCAGGCCAGCATCAGGCTCAGGACTGAGAAGGAGCCTGCCACCCACCCAGTAAGCCTGGCCCCCAAGCCTGAAGGCCACCTGATTACATGCATGCTTCAGCAGGGTCCCTGGGTCTGTGTTTTAAACAATGCTGTAGGGGGTTCTGACATCCATCACACCCATCTGTGAGCTTGAGTAAACCCCAGGACAGAGTCCCACCCTGGCGTGAGCATGTTCTATGGACGGCCCACTTGGCACCGCTGCTTTCTTGCCCATGAGAACATGGTCACTGTGAAGTTCACCCTGGAAGGCCAAGAGTCCTCCCCTCAGAGCAGGGGCATGAGGACAAAGCCCTGGGATGCCTGGCCATGCTGCACTGCAGAACCTGGGATAGAGGAAGAGTAACTGACAAATGCCATTCTCCCACCTCTTATCCTGGGAAGTCAGCTCCATGGGGACTAATGATCCAGAAGATGTAGTAATGGATGAAACTCCACTTGAGGTCCTAGGCCTGAGTCTGATGCCACCTTGTACCCCTGCGTCCACAGACCCAAACAGTGGGCACTGGGTTCATTCAGAAGTTCCCTGGAGTTCCAAGAGTGTGTCATCCGTGGACCTAGAGCAGGGAAGCGGTGAGGCACCAGATGAGACACCTCTAAAAGGGGAGCATGGGACGGTTTCATCAGGAAATCTAGTGTCCCTGGGGTGCCTGGGTGGCGCAGTCGGTTAAGCGTCCGACTTCAGCCAGGTCACGATCTCGCGGTCTGGGAGTTCGAGCCCCACGTTGGGCTCTGGGCTGATGGCTCGGAGCCTGGAGCCTGTTTCCGATTCTGTGTCTCCCTCTCTCTCTGCCCCTCCCCCGTTCATGCTCTGTCTCTCTCTGTCCCAAAAATAAATAAACGTTGAAAAAAAAAATTAAAAAAAAAAAAAAAAAGGAAATCTAGTGTCTCAAACCACCTGCTTCCTGATCCAGTTGGGCTCTCCTGTTAACTGACATGAGATGTTCTTTTTTCAATAAAAATGTTTTTTTAATTAATTAATAAATGTATTTATTTTAAGAGAGAGAGAGAGAGGGAATGCGAGCAGGGGAGGGGCAGACAGAGAGGGAGACAGAATCCCAAGCAAGCTCTGTGCTGTCTACGTGGAGCCCGACTCACGGCTCAATCTCCTGAACTCTGAGATCGTGACCTGAGCAGAAATCAGGGGTCGAACACTTAACAGGCTGAGCCACCCAGGCACCCTTGAGACATGATGTTCTTAATCTCCCTCCAGTTTGGTTAGCTTTTGAAAACCTGACCTTGGGCTGTAGCCTGGTGACAGCACAAGGTCACGCTGGCCCAGCCTGGGGATCCAGCCTGTGAGGCACCTTCCCCCAGCAGTGACTCCTCTGTCCTGGTCCCCCAGCCGCTCTCTGCTCTGCAGCTTCCACCTCATGTGGATGGGACCCCACTCTTCCCCTCTGGACCAGCCCTTTCCAGGCACAGCCTCTGTATCTGCCAGCACCCACACGAGGCAGTGGGAACAAGCACCTGTGCCCGCCCCTTCAGCTCACCCTCTGGGGCGGCCTGCCTCCAGCACACGTGTCTGACCCTACACTGGATGCCCCAGCTGTTTGGTGCTGGTATAACCTGAGCGGAGCCAAGGAGATTGAGAACGGGACACAAGGGAACGCTCAGACATAGGGAAGACCCTACATCCCTCACCGCCACAGAGCTTCCGGAAGGTGCATGACCCAGGCCCGGACATAGCAGGACCCACCACACAGAGCTGGCTGCCAAAGTGGCTGGGGAGACCCCAGCATGCTGGCATGTGGCGCAGCCCACATTCCTCATCCAAAGGGGGGCCCAGGCCTGCCTCAAGGGTGCTTCAGGTCAGCTCCATGGTGATGGGCTCACTGGAGAGGTGTGGCAGCCCAGACCACACAGAGAACACTACCTCCCAGCCCTTGGGGAGCTGAGATGGACAACAGGAGAGCTCCAGCATGCACCCCTGATCCAGCCTGTGAGGGGACCACCTGGTGCAGCAGGTGGGATGTCCCACACCCTGCCCCTCCCACACTGGCCAGTGACCCTGGAGCTCCCCACATGCAAGGCTCTGCAGGAGGAGGCCTCTGTGAGCACAGAGCCACCTCCCTGTGAAGAAGAGAGGCCACTTCACTGCCTTCCATCCATTTTGAGGAAAACAAATCCATCCAGGGAAGAAACAAGATAGCAAACGGGCCTTCTCAGCACTCGGAGAATAGGGCACAGGAGGCTCAGGGCCATGTTCTGAGCAGCTCTGGGCCTTCTGGGACAAACTCTCGTTCCCCCTTCCTTTGAGTGTCAAATGGAGCCACCACATCTGTTTCCATTCAGAGGGTCAAAGCTGGCATGGACCCAGGAGGGTGACAATAAGCTGGACTCTGGATCATTCATGTGGAACTGTGGGCAGGTCTTTCTTGGGTTCAGGGTGCTCCTTTGGAAGTTAGAGGAGTCACAGCTCCCGGCTTCCTGCTGGGGATAACACTCAGTGGTGACCAAAACCTGGTCAGGCCTCTCTGGGCCCCTTCCACTGGGCTTCAGCCTTGGCCTCTAAAACTGCAACTTTCAACACCAGCAATGTCCCTCCACTGCCCACACACCCACTGAGGGACTTGAACAAACTAACGTGGCTGCTAGCAGCCTGAGGCTGCATCTCTGGGACACAGCAACCCCCTGCAAACACCTGCTGAAGAAAGCTAAGGCTGCCAAGAAAATTTGCCATGTGCTTCAGCCGACATCTAAATGCAGGCACCTGACCCCCAAATAAGGCAGTTCCTTCAGAAAACCTAAAATTGTAAATTCTTCCTCTGTGGGCCCTTCTGTTGAAAGGTATTGTATTTCCTACCACGCGGGAGTATATTTCTCAAGGACTCCTGGGCCAGCCCTTTGAAATGTGGTCATCAAGAAGGACAGGGCCCCTCCTCGCAGAGTCCAGGGAGGCAGCCCTTCAAATCTAGTTTAGGCGAATGCCAGTTACCAAGCACAGCATCCACACTGACCAGCCCTCTCACCCGCTTTCTGGAATCTTTCACTTGCCTGACTCTGCTCAAGCCTCCAGTCCCTAGTTCCCCCTTAGAATCCCAGACACCTCTGTTCCAGTCAGAAGGGAGCTCAGCTCCTCCCCCGCTGCAGGGGTGCAGACTGACACCTGTCCTCACCAGCATCTGGCCCTGTGTGCCTCAGGAACTACCTCAGCCTCGGTAGACCGGTGGAGAGCGGCTGTGTGATGACCAGAAGGAATACACGTGCACACCCTAGAGGAGACTCAGACACGATGAGAATCAGGGCCATACTGCACCTTTATAAGGCCCCAGCTGTGTGCTGGGCACATCTGTGGTCATGAATGTGAAAGTCTCCATGTCTCCAATCTACTAAGAGGATGATCTGGAAATATAATCCAGGCCCATCTGACTCCATAAACCCCCAGGTTTCCTCCCAGAACCAAGTGGCAATGTGTAAAGAAGCCACAAGTGTTAGGGGTGCCATGTCAGGGACTGAAACACTTTGCACAGACAGAATACCATGCTCCACTCTGGTGGAGGAATGTAATGGTGGAGTCTCCAGGTTTTCAAAGAGTAATACCAGGGCAGCCACAGACCCTGTAAGTGAGAGTGAGGAGGGAGGGTGGGGAGAGAGAGAGGGAGGGAGGGAGGGGAAGGGAGGGAGAAAAAGGGAGGGAGAGGGGAGGGCATTGGGGGGAGAGACAAGGGTTGGGGGAGGCAAGTCTGAAATTTTCAAGTGGTTTCCTGCCCTCTTCCTTCCTCAGCCCCTCCACATCCTTTCCCAAAAGGAAACCATGGGGTGGGGACAGCCCTGGAAACTGATTCCCACTCGATTTTCAAGAGGAGCCACTTTTCTGAGCAGAGAGCCTCCATGCCAAGCTTTTGTCTGCAAGGAGTTTTTCTGTGAATTTATTAGAAGCTGAAGAAATGCTGACAGAGCAGTTTTGCCCAAGCCAGCAGGCTTCCAAGTGCACCTCATTAGACTAGCTTCCTGCAGGCAACAGGGAACAACAGGCAGGGGAGGCTGAGGTGGGTGACAGGGGACAGGCAGAGTGTCGGGGCCCACCCCTGGTTGGCATGGAGGGAGTGTTCACAGAGCACAGCTCCCCAGAGGAGCAGGAAGAACCACAGGGCTCTGCACAGCCACCTGCCCACTCAGGTCATGCCAGACTCTCAGGACATGGGAGGCTGGAGGGCAGGCGGACAGAGGAACCACAGGACACCAGGTTCCCAAGAGCTGGTTCTCTCCCACCTCCCCTGCCCCCATGCTCCTTGTTCATTTCAGGACAAAGGATTGCACTTGGAAGAAAGGACCCTTTCCCCTTGAGACCCCAGCTTCTCTAAATTCTTCTCGATTCACAAAGTAATCCCATTTTTTCAATCACCCAAGTTCCACATACTTTAATGTTTTCTTAAAAATAAATAGCAATCCCTGCGGTCATGAGGACTCGGTATGTGGCAGGCAGGCCTGAGCAAAGCCTGTGGCTCCCTGGTCACAGTTACTTGTTCCTGCCAGCCTCATCAGAACAACCGAACAGCCGTCTGAGGTGTTACAGAGGAGGGACCCCAAGATGAGAGACGTGAGGGACTCCTGGAGTCACACAGCGAATGCAGCAGAAGCCATGGACTTGGGGCTCACGTTCAGTCACTGCTCCACGGCAAGTTCCTACCTTAGAGTATTTCCACATTCTCTGTCTTGTTGATTTTTATAAAACCTGATGAAGTAAGCAAGCAAGAATTACCCCATTTAACAGATACGGAAATTGAGACCCACAAAGGGCCTTGCAGGAAGCTATGGAGTCAGTGAGATAAAGCCAGCTAGAGCCTAAGTGTTCCGTGCCTTAGCCTACATGTCATTCTACCTCGCCAAGTAAACTTTGCTCTGGAAGCGATTGTTGAAAAATATTATTGGTCGGGGCGCCTGGGTGGCTCAGTCGGTTAAGCGTCCGACTTCAGCTCGGGTCACGATCTCGCGGTCCGTGAGTTCGAGCCCCGCGCCGGGCTCTGGGCTGATGGCTCAGAGCCTGGAGCCTGCTTCCGATTCTGTGTCTCCCTCTCTCTCTGCCCCTCCCCCGTTCATGCTCTGTCTCTCTCTGTCTCAAAAATAAATAAAACCTTAAAAAAAATTAAAAAAAGAAAAAAGAAAAATATTATTGGTAATGTGATGCTGTGACTGGATGGATCCTGGGGTAGGAGAGACATCATTTGGGTAGAGGAAGGGGTGTGAGGAGAGGTCAGGAGGCTGAGAGGTCTGGACTTGGAGAAGGGCAGGGAGCTGCCGGGAGTGGGTGGGAGGCTCCACAGAGAAGAAGGAGAGCTGGGCGCTGCCAGCCAGGTTGCCTGGATGGTGACCACCTTCCCAGCCACATCATTGACCGCAAGGCCCACCCATACCTCCAGCAAGAAGAAGATAAGAGTGAGGAGAGCCTCAATGCTGGACATTGCCGCATCTTCACATGGGAGCCCTAATCCTCACACACACCCCAGATGAGGCGTGCTCACCCCTGAGTCTCTCCGAAGAAAGAACCCAGAGACCTCCTTATGATTTCACCAAGCCCCAGCAGCTTTAGGACAAGCCCGATTTCCTCCAGCTATCAGTGACCCGTTCTTTAATACCTCCCCACAGTTCAGGGACTAGTTCATCCTGTGTGTGTGCACGTGAGTGTATGCATGCACATGTGTGTGTGCCCCTGCTCCCACGCTGTGGCTGTGGGGTGTGAAGGATGGAGGCAGGAGACCTGCTCAGCACAGCCACCCTGACACGAGCCCAGCAGCCACCCTGCTCAGTGTCTCACCGCCTTCTGCTAGGAAAATGATCACTAAGGCTGGATTTTGCCCACAGATTTGGATCCCAATGAATATTTCCAGCAAAAGTCATGTAAATTGATTTGTAGAAAAGGCAAAGATGGAGAAAAATGGGAGGCTGCAGACTCTGAATTCAATACCAAATAATCTAATATGCCCAATTGCATTTTCTTTCCCTACCTTTGATGTCTGCAAGCAAATCATTGGCACTTTAAGTTTGCACATATATCTCAATGCAAAACGGTCAAGCGGCAATAAATAAATGCATTATCCAGATAAATGGCTGCTGGTCAGGGTGCAACTGCAAAGAACAGTCTGTGCTCCTGCAGTGATTTACAAGCAGGAAATTCACTTATTCTCCCCTGACCCTTGGCTGTTGTCAGCTCTCATAATTCTAGAAATGGGAGGGGAGGGGTGGGTCAGGGGAAGCAAGGATGGTAGGAGGAGGAAGTATTGGAGGGCACCAGGCCTGGGGAATAAGAGAAGACCATTTACCAAGCAATGATGATGTCTTGGCCTTCACAGCCCCTAGGCTGCCCAGAGCCCCAACCTGATCTCTGCTCCTACACTTTAAAATATCCATCCAATCCAAACATCAAACATGCTAGTCCCAGCCTGAAATTACACCAGCAAAGCATCTCACCCTATGGCCTTCTTTGACCTTTCTCCTTTGATTCCCTAGGGCCACCTCATTCTTCATGAAGAATGTTAGGACAACCTGCCAACTACTCACCCTTTCATCTCTCCCCTGTAATCCATCCTGCCTGGAACTGCCAAAGACATGGTCCTAAAATGTAAATCTTGACATGGCACTTTCTGTTTAGTTCCTCAGTGTTTTTCCTTTTCCACCCTTCACTTGACTCCAGAAACCTTAAATAGAAACATTCCTTTTCTCCCAATGTAAGGCCTTCTCTGACTCTTTCCTTTGTTTTCCTATTCACACACATGCCCACCTGAAAATGGGTCATGAGCTCTTTGAAACTAGGAGCTGCATCGAATTCATCTGTTAGCTCTCCAGCACCTGATACAGTGCCTGAGATGGGCACTTGGTGGGTGCTATATCCAGAAGGATGGATGGATGGATAGATGGATGGATGGATAATGGGATGATGAATGGGTGGGTAGCTGTTGGATGGGTAAATGGATATGTGGGTGAATGGATGGTTGGGTACATAGATGGATGGATGGGTACTTGGATGGATAGGTGATGGGTGGGTGGACTGGTTGATGCCAGTAGACATGTAGATGACGATAGGGATACTTGAGCGGGCTGGTGAGAAAGGGAGTAGGTGGTAAGTGTGAAAAAAGAAAGACCCATTAGGGCTCTGAGGATTAACTCCTCTGAGACCCTGAGGAGGCTGTCTGTAGTCTAACTAGTAGGGCTGATTACAAAATACAGTGAATCTTCTGGCAAAGCTTAAATCCCCTTGTGTCCAAGCCCCATGACCCACCATGACTTAGCTTCCATGGAGGTGCAGCAAGCCTTCGATCATGCCTTTGAGCCCCACCTTCCTGGTTTACTCACCATTCCAGCACTTCTTGGAACTGCTCGTCCAAAACAGCAGCCCTCTCCCAGCTTTCCTTCCATCTGCACAATGTAAGTAACCTTCCACGATTTAGGTCATTGATCAGAATGAACTGTTACAACCACAAACAGAGCCTACAGCCTCAGTATAGAAAATGCATCTGAAGGAAACAAGGCTCATCACTCAAGCTATGGGCACAGAGCTCCGCCCTCTTTGTGTCTGACTAATTGCAGTGACCCTCATTCAGGCCCTATTTTGTCCACAGCAACATAATTAGAAATGTTGTCAAATATTTTACAGAACTCACCATGCACTTTATTTAAAAGCACCGAGTCTTACGGCTTAGTGTATCTGTTCAATGAAACTGAATGCCATTAAGCCATGATTTGTTTTTAATGAACCCATGCAGGCTCCCAGCAATGACTATTTCTTTTAAAAAGTATTTCCTCTCTGAGTGTTTCTTTTGCCAGAGAACAAATGCTGACCATGGGGATAAACAAGGAGAGTTGGGGAAAGTGTTTAAAATTGTGTAGATAACCAAACAATTTATTACAGTTCCAACATGAGCACCCACACCCAGCCGCTGTTGTGCGGCGTCTGCCTCTTAGTTGTTCCCAAGATGCTTCAAAGACTGACTGTGGGGTTAGAACTCAATGTACTTCTCACCTCCTTGCTCTGTAACCTCTGTAACATTAGACACACACTGGCCCACCCGGCCTGAACTTCCTGATTGTAGAATGGGAGTCATAGTTACCATCTGACAAGGTTATTGTGAAAACTAAGCAAGAAACCATGACCATAGCATGTGCTGACCACAAGACACCAACTGACAAACATGGGCAATTGGTCTGCAAGGGCTGGGTGCTACAATCCAGCTCCCAGGAGTCTCATAACTATTCCTACTTGGAGCAGCCTCACACCCCAGTGCCCACCCCCTGGCCAGAAGGATGCCTCTACACATGTCAACCACAGATATAGTCCAAAAGCACCCACACAGCCATGTACTCTTTCGTGTACCTGGTAGGCCCAGGCCGCAGCCAGGATTTGCTTGGCTCCTAGAGAAAGAACAGTGCATTGAAATCAGCCACTCCAGAGACACTCAGCCCCTTGTTCTCCCAGGGGGTACGTGGCCCATGGAGGAAAAAGAGACAGAAAGACTTCAAACTCAAGGTGATTAATTGAGTGTACATACCTAATTTCACTCCCCCCAAAATCCACTGCTCACCTCCAAAACAAAAGCAACCTCCCCCCAAAAAAAAAACACTGTGAAGAAATCTTTTAAAAGGCATAAATGCACAAGGACACTGAGAACAGGAGAGATGCAACACCAACAAAATTTTAAAAGGTGTAAAATAAAGTGGAAAAAAGCAAATCCTGAGCCAGCAGCAGGGAATGCAAAGAATCACCCCAATTCACACGACAGAATTCTCAAAATGCTCAGGAACTGGCAGCACTGGGAACTCGGAATAATAAATAACTACAATGGGGCTAAAATAAGGAGAACTGGCCAGAGGCTGAGAAATAGCTAGATTCCTAGGCCCCTCTTCCACACTCACCCTTCATGGAAAGGCTGCCCTCCCCCACCCCTGCACTCCCACTCTCCCAGAGGAAGACAGGAGGTGGAGACAGCACAGTAGGGCTGTGAGTGCCATTCCAGACACCAAGGTGGTAACCAACAGCATTCAGTCTCCCCTTCTTGGCCCCCAGAACACTGCATTCAGATATTTTGTCCTCCAAGCAGGAGATGAGAAGTGTATTCAAGCTCCAGGGAAACCTACTAGCCCCAGAGGACAGGAGGATGTCCCACCAGGGGAGGTGGACTATACATCCCCTCTCCCACAAAGCTCCCCACCAGGGCTCCCCAGGAGCCGCCGACCTGTTCACCTGTCCCAAGCAGGATATTAGCCCTGGCTCTTTAGCCAAGGAGTAGAGTAGCAGACCCCTGAGGAAGGCTTCCATCATAACAGACAGAATGAGCCACTCAGAGGAAACCCACACATACATTCCAATAAAACTATCATTAATAGCCTCTGAGAGATAGGAGAAGATATATCCATGAAATGTGAAAGAATATAAAAAAATAATATTCAAAAAACAAACACAAGCTCTTGAAAACTAAAAATATGATAGTAAACATCTCAAAATGTATAGAAGTACTGGAATAAAAAGTTGAAGACATCTGTCAGAAAGAAGAGAAAAAGGCAAAGAGCTAGAAAATAGGACACAAAAAGAAAGAAAAATAGAGGACCTGCTCAGGAGACCATGTAGCAAGCCCTGTCAATGTCCTGTCCTGATATCCCAGGCCTCATTTGCTCTCCTCCCTCATTATTGTGGGACTTTTGCTCAAGGGCAGAGACACTTTACTTGTTTTTTTTATATATTAATTATAATTTATTGTCAAATTGGTTTCCATACAACACCCAGTGCTCATCCCAACAGGTGCCCTCCTCAATGCCCATCAGGCGATGGGCACTTTCCCCTCTCCACCACCCCCCATCAACCCTCAGTTTGTTCTTAGTATTTAAGAGTCTCTTATGGTTTGCCTCCCTCCCTCTGTAACTTCCCCCCACTTCCCCTTCCCCCTGGTCTTCTGTTAAGTTTCTCAGGATCCACATATGAAGAGACACTTTACTTGCATCCGCAGGGGACAGAGTGCTGGAAGTCTAGACTCCTGATGGCCCTGGGTCAGTGGAGCACAAGAGAATGAAAGGCCAGGTCCCTTGCCTTAGGGCAGGAAGTCCTGAAGTGAAAGTTGCACCCTGGAGTCCCCTGCTGGACAGCCAAAGAGCCCCTCAGGGGATCTGGCCTGAAGTCTCATCCTGCTCCCCCTTAGCTGCTTCCCCTTCCTCCTCCTGCTCCCCACTCCCTGGACAGTTTCTTTTGGAAGTCACTTGCATACAAACCCATGTGTCAACGACAATGAACCAAGACAATGTGTATATCCAAATAATAAGTTTGTGAAGAAGAGAACATAGAAAACAGGAATGAAGAAATGAAAAAAACAAGAAAACCCTTGAACCAAAAGACACAAATCTCCAGACTGAGAGGTCTATGGAGGACCGGCAAAACCTATAATGGTTTTGCTCTATGTGAGCAAAAAAACAAAAAAAAAAAAAAAAAAAAAAAACACCCCAAAACCCAAATCACTTTATTGCAGAAGTTTAGAACAAAGGAAGAAAATCAGCTTCTACATGTTTCAGAAAGGAAAAACTAGGCCACACACAATGGATTAAGACTTAGAATGCCTTGACCTTCCGTGAAATATACAGGACACTAGAAAAAAAATCATTCTTGACTATTTACATCATTTACATTTAATGTGATTACATATGGTGGGACTTAATCTACCATCTTGCTTTTTGTTTTCCAGTTGTCCCATCTTTTCTTTTTTCCTCTTTTCCTTTTTTTTCCCTGCCTTTGTCCCCCTTTGGATTGAATATTTTTAATGATTCCATTTCACCTCCATTTTTGGTTTATTGGCCACATAACTCTGTGTGTGCATGTGTGTGTGTGTGTGTGTGTGTGTGTGTGTGTGTGGTTTTATTAGAGTTTATACTAGACTATCTATGTTTAAGTAATATTATTGTACAACCCACATGGTATAAGATCCTTGCAACAGTATATTTCTGTACGTCCCCTCTACCAGCCTTTTTGTTGTTTTTGTCATATATTTCACAATTTTCCTTTTAAAAGATTTTTCAGAGTTTTTTATATATACCCACACCTTTACAGTGTCTGATGCTCTACATCCCTTTGTGTGGATCCACATTTCTCTCTGGAATCATTTTCCTTGCCCATAGGGCTTTCTTTAACATGTCTTATGGTGCAGGTCTTGTGGTGCTGAGTTCTTACATCCTTTGACAGTCTAAGAAAATCTTTATTTCACCTTAATTTGGGGAGATATTTTCACCATAGAATTCTAGGTTGACAGGTTGGTTTTGTTTCAGTCCTTTACAGGTGTCACTCCCCTGTCTTCTGACTTGCATGGTTTCCAATAAGAAGTCCGCTTTCCTCCTCATATTTGTTCCTTTGTACAGAACACAACTTTTTGCTCCAGCTGCCTTATAATTTTTTATCACTGGTTTCAAGCAAATTGATTTTGATGCCCCTTGACAGAGTTTTCTTCATGTTTCTTGTGGGTTTATAGTTTTTAACTAATTTGGAAATTTCAACTGTTACTCTTGGAAATATTTTTTCTGCCCTTCCCCCTTTCCTCCCTCTCTTGGAGGCTCCAATTATACGTATTTAGCACTGAAGTTTTCCTACAGTTTATTGTTCATATGTTTCACTTTGGATAGTTTTCATTGTTCTTTCTTTAAATTCTTTAGTCTTTTCAGCATTAATCTGTCATTAATCACATTCAGCATATTTTTCATCTCAGACATTTTAGTTTTTACTTCTAGAATCTGATTTTTTAAAATAGCCTTTATTTTTTAGAGCAGTTTTTTGTTCACAGCAATTTTGTGAAGCAGGTACAAAGACTTCCCATATGCCCTCTGCCCCTACAAATTCATAGCTTTCTCTGTTATCAACATTCCCCACCACAGTGGTACATTTGTTGCAATTTATAAACCTACACTGGCACATCCTAATCACCCAAAGCCCATAGTTTACACTAGTTCCATCTTAGTGTTGTACATTCTATGGATTCAGACAAGGATTCATTACGACATGTACCCACCATTGTAGTATCAGACAGTGTAGTTACACTTCCTTAAAGACCCCCTGTGCTCTATCTACTCCTTCCTCCCTCCCTCAACTCTTGACAACTGATCTTTTTACTGCCTCCATAGTTTTGCCATTTCTAGAATGTGATATAGTTGAAATCATACGCTACGTAGATTCTCAGATTGGCTTCTTTCACTTAGTATGATGCATTTAAGCTTTCTCCATGTCTCTTCAGGGCTTGAGCTCATTTCTTTTTAGTGGTGAATAATATCCCATTGTCTGGATCACCACAATTTATTTATACATTCACCTAGTGAAAGATATCTTGGTTGCTTCCAAATTTTGGCAAATGGAAATAAAGTTGCTATAAACATTCATGTGCAGGTTTTTGTACAGATATAAGTTTTCAGCCCCTTTGGGTAAATGCCAAGGCGTGTGATTCCTGTATTGTATGTTAAGAGTTTGCTTAGTTTTGTGAGAAGCCATCAATGCAATTCCATTATGCATTCGCGCCAGCAACAAAAGAGAGTTTCTGTTCTGCATCCTTCCCAGCATTTTCTGTCATCAGTGCCCTGAATTTTGACCATTCTAATAGGTGTGTAGCAGTTTCTCATTGCTGTCTTAATTTACATTTCCTTGCTGACATACCATGCAAAGCGTCTCCTCATGTGCCTTTGCCATCTGTGTATCTTCTTTAGTGAAGTGTCCCTTCTTTGGCCCATTTTTAAATCAGGTTGTTTGTTTTCTCCTTGCTGAGTTTTAAGAGTTCATTACATATTTTGGAGAACAGTCTTTTATCAGAGATGTCTTTTGCAAATACTTTCTTCTAGTCTGTGGCTTATCTTATCATTTTTTTGACAGTGTCTTTTGCAGAGCAGAAATTCTTAATTTTAATGAAGTCCAGATTATCCATTCTTGCTTTCATGAATCATGCTTTTGGTGTTGTATCTAAAAAGTTAGAGCTAAACCCAAGGTCATCTAGATTTTCTCCTTTGTTAGCTTCTAGGAGTTTTATAGTTTTGCATTTTATATTTAGGTCTGTGATCCATTTTGTGTTCATTTTTGTGAAAGGGATAAGGCATTGTTCTTGTAATGTAGATGTCCAATTGTTTCAGCACCATTGTTGAAAAGGCCATCTCTTCTCTGTTGTATCTCCTTTGCTTTTGTCAAATATCAGTGGACTGTGGGTCTATTTCTGGGCTCTCTCTTTTGTTTTATTGATCCATTTGTGTATTCTTTCACTGAAACCACACTATCCTGATTACTGTAGCTTTACAGTAAGTCTTAAAAATAGGAAGTGTCAATCTCTAACTTTGTTCTGTCCTTCAGTAAGGTTGGGACCCCCAAGCTTTTCTTTATCTCACACAGAGCAAAACCCTCACAGTATGCACACATCTCAGGCTGCTCCTCATCTTATGCCCCACCACCACCTCACCCCCAACCCTACCTCAGATCCCTATTCCCCTGGGTCATAGTTTGCAACACATCCTACTGTGTCCATCTGCTTAGGTCTGTCCCTCCCACAGATAAGAGAAGCCCTCACTGGATCCAGTCCTGCCACCTCCATGTCAGAATGAGGTTCAGGGATATTTACTGAGCCAATAAGTGATATAGAAAAATCTCACTGAATGCAGAAGAAAGGGCATCTGTGTTGGAGGAAGTCTTCTTGCTGCAGAGGTACTTGGGGAAGCTGTGATTCTCCTCTACTCTCACTTCACCCTCCACCCTCCAAAACCTTTGCCCCCTTAGCCCCCAGCTCAGCCCCCTTTGAAGTCACTCCCCAAAGCCTATCTACAAGCCACTCATCCTCAGGAGAGCTTCACACCCATCCTGTCCCTTCTCTGGGCATAAGCAGCACACACGCTTGGACCAGTTGCTTTGATGCCTGCAGCCACAAAGGGAATAGGTCCAGGTTTCAAATCCTGACTCTTCCACTCTGGTTTGGGGCCTTGCGTGAGTTACTTAAAGTTCCTGTGTCCAACTTCCTCACTTATCAAATGGGGAGAAGATTATTAGAAAGATTAAATGGAGTAATTCATGTAGACACTTAGAACAGTGACTGGCAGGTAGGAATCACTCCTGCAGGTGGGTTATTTTCAGCATCACCCTTCATTCTTTTTCACGAAGGCAGGAGAAATTCAAGTCCCTGGAGGGCAGGGAGCAGGCCTGGAAACTGATGTGCACACAGTAGGTGCTCCACAAAAACAGTGGGTGGTTTGACAAGAGAAGAAGGAGATTAATGAACACCACATGCCCACCCCTGTGTCGGGCATTGAGCTTGGAGATTTACCATGTGATTCCCCAAGTTCTTATAAGCACTCAAGTGGATGATACAGCCCGCCCATCAGACTAGGGGACAAGCTCAGAGAAGATGAATGCCTTCAAGTTAATATGTCAGTGAAAGGAAGGGCAAAGTAGGAGACAGAGGCTACCTGCTTCCCACCCTGGGCTGCTTCCTGCCAGCATGTGGTGGCCTGTAGAGCAGGCTGGGCAAGTAGAGTCCCCAGAACTTGGGGACAGTCTCTGTGATGGGAGGCCCCTGGTGATACAGGGAGCCTGAGTCCTTCTCACCTCAGCACAGGGCTCCCAGGAGAGCTTGCCTCCCTGCCCAGGATGGCCTAATCTCAAAAGTCGTTCCATCTGATTAAACAAAAAATCCTACTAATTCTAATGGCAAACATTTGATAATTATTTTTGATAAAAGTTTAAAAGTTCAAATTAGCCAATCATTGTGTAATATTTCATCTGAAAATAGAAGAACAGAGAAGAATTAGCCACGGAAATTGCATGAAAATGCTTTCTAAAAATATAATTTTCTTATCTGCAAATGTGCAGTGCAAAAACCCAGTCTAACCCCCACCCCACACACCCTGTCCCCTTCCTCACAAATCCATGCAGGCATCATCAGCCCATCTCTCTAGCTGTGACATCTCTGTGGCTCCAGTGACTGTGCTTGAGCCCATTTCTCCTGGCAGGAGTGGTGTGGTTGAGATCCTAGGACCATGGACATGATAACACACTCATCACTTCCACCGTGGCCCAGGACAACCCTGGCCACGGGGAGCATGTAAGGCCTGGCAGGCTTTGTAGGGATGACTACCAGTACAGAGCCTACCTTCAAACCATCAGTCAGCTGCTCACACAGGCTGCCTCCCACTTTGCAGATGAGGAGCCTGGGGTCTGGGGAAGGCATGCCCCAGACTGCTGTCGCCTGGCATTCTGTGCACCGTTCTCCTCACGTCCACTCGCTGAGGGCTCACTCCATGCTAGACAGTAAGCAGGGCTCTCCAGAAGGCTCCCAGGGTAGGAAACCATCACCACCTTACTGATGGAGGGAGTGACACACCCAGGCTCAGCCTGGAGACTGTGAGATTCTAAACCCACGCCCCCTTCAGCTCACTCTTGTCCTTGTGCTGTCCTACTGGCACCCCGGGCTGCAAGGCTCCTCAGCTCACCTGCAAAGGGCCCATCTGCAGGCATGTGGGCAGGTAAGGGCAATATGCTCCTGCCTTCTAGTCAGGTGCATGACCCCAAAATCCACACGGCTGAGATGCAGTTCAAACCTGGAACTACAGAGGTGGCAGGATTGAGGATGGGCCCTCAATCACTAGGGGTGAGGGGACAGCTTCTGGAGCTGGATCTGCTGCTACCCAGCTGCGGGGGCTGGGGAGTCACTTCTGCCTGGGACTCCATTTCCTTTTCTGACAAATGGGTGATCTCCACATCCCTTCCAGAATTGACTTTCACTGTTTAGACTGGATTGCCCCAGAAACAGGTCCTGAGGCCTGGGTTCAAGTAGCATTGTGGAATAGTTTGTTTGGGGGGGGGGGGTGTGGGATCCCAGCAGGAAGGAGGTAGAGTGAGAGAGAGAAGGGAAGGAAGGGAGATGTGCTTACAAAAGCGAGGCCCCAGGCCAGCTGGAGCCAACTTAAACCTGTGCCTGGAGAGCTCCTCTTTAAATGGCATTCACGTGGTAGCTGAAATTTGCCCTGGCAGGAGTCTTCACACCGTGGAAATCGCAAGCGTTACAGATCGGGCTCATTTCCCCTGGAGAACTGGCTGGTAAACATTCACTAGCACACCACCAGCTTAACTCTTTGGGGAAATGGTGCAAAACACAAGCCCCACAGTCATCCCATCCTTACCCAGGGGGAGGATGCCAGAGCACTTGCACAAAAGTCCTGAAACTGGTTGGGACCTTCTCTGCGGAATGTTAATTCCTAATATTCTCACAGCATCCCACACATGGGACAGAGCAGCAGGGATGTGGGCAAGATCTGATGACACCCACTACGTTCTCCAGATGCTTCTTAAACCCATAGAGTCAAAGTGCAGGTAGGCAGGCTGGGTGGGCCAGGAACAGGAGGGCTCACTGGGGCTGGACGTTCTCAGGGCACGGAGTGGTGCGTGGCACTTTGCTAATTACCTGCTCTTCCACAGCAGAACCCTGGGCAAACAGGTTACAGAAAGGCAGAGCCTGGCTAGCAGCAAGAGGGGCTGGTGCCTGGGAACCCTCCTGGCTCAGAGGTTCAAGCATAGAGTGACATCAAGAGGTGTAATTAGCACACGCTGAGGTCAGGCTGCTCCAGTAGGGAAATGCTGTTCTGCTGACCGTTGTCTTTGTGGTGGGCTGAGCATGCAACCTGAAGGGCTCGGTGTGCGCCCCACACTCAGGAAGTGTTTTCGCTGCAGCAGAAAGATGGTGACATGAGCCCACACTCAGCTCCAGAGTTCATCAAGTGCCATTCATACTCATCCAACAATTTACCATGTGCCCGCTCCCCACCAGTTCCAGCAGAGCTGGCGATGGCAAGACGAACCAGGGAAGTCCCAGCCCTCACAGCCCACATCCAGGCATTGTAAAGCCACAAGCCACTCGTGAAGTAAAACACAGATAATCACGTACCTCTAATACCATGTGTTTCCTTGCAAAGTAAGAGGAAGACAAACTCTTCGGGATCAAGAAGGATGCCACTCCGGTGAAGACTCAGGCAGGGATCTGAATGAAGTAAGGAACCTGCAGGCAGGGAAAGCAGTGCAAAGGCTCCGAGGCCAGACAGGCAGTTTCAAGGAGCATCCAAGTAGCCAGTGAATGGGAGGAAGGGAACAAAGGAATGAGCAGAGGAGGTGAGAGAAGCCAGTGGACATCAGACATCAGAACGAAGTCATTGGAAGACAGTAAGCAAGGGGGGAAGGAACCTGAGCTACAAGTTAAAAATGTAAAAAGCCCCCTGGGTCCACTCCAGGAGTTGAGGCTGTCAGAGATGGGACAGCAGAGAAATGATGTGGCAGCCTCCTGTAGTACCACATATAGACACCTGAACCCAGGACAGAGACAGCACTCCAGGGGAAACAGGGTCTGACCACAAAGAGACTGAGTCCTTGCATGAGCAGTAGGATGGAAAGGTACAACCTCAACAGCTATTTCACCCACAGAGAACAAATGGGGGTCCCCAGCCTAGGGGAGGAGAGGGTCAGGGAAGAAGCTGGGTGATGCTAAAATTCCTTTGCCCCTCAGCCCCCACCCCAGATCAGCTCACAAAGCAGGGATGATAATTCTATCATCCCTGCAAACTTAGAGTATCCCTAAAGCTGTGAGTACATGTGTTCCATTGGCTGTGGTAACCCCAGGAGGCAGCAGAGAGTCCTGGGTCACCACCTCCTGCCCCAGTGTCCTGTGTCTGTGACAGCAAGGCTAAGGGGGCCGGTGAGCCCTTGCTGCCTCAGAGTTCATATAAGGAGACAAAGAGGAAGCGTCAGGTATCAGGTGACCACAGATCAAAGCAGGACCCAGGTGTCCCATCAGTTCCCAGTGAAGTTAGATGGCAATCACTAGGGCCCATACTGGGCCAGACACACTTAGCAGAGGGGCCCTACTACAACACTCCTTCCCTGCCAGCTCCAAAACCCCACTTCAGAGTGTGGGGGTGGTGGGGACACAGAAAGTGGTGAATGAGTTTAAACTTGTAGTAGGACAACCTCAAGTAATTGAGAATGCTTGTTGGGATAAATGAACTTGTAGTCACCACATTTCAGATTTCAAAATACTGAGGACAAACAGAGGATCCTACAAGCCTTCAGAGAGGACATAAAAGTAAGTGAATATGGGTTAGATGCAATGGTCCAGAAGACTCTTGTTAATGATTCTGAAAATCAGAGGGGAAAAGAGCAATACTTTCAAAATTCCAAAGGAAAATGATTTTGATCAGAGAATTCTATACCAGCCAAACTGTCAGGAGTAAGACGTTTAGGCATTTTCAGACATGCAATTTCTCAGATTATCCTCCCCTGCACCTTTCTTCAAGAAGGTCTCAGGGGAGGGCTTCTCCCAATGAGGGCCTCACCCTGCCAGGGCTTCAGGAAACACAAGTCCAACAGGACAGACAGCTGAAGGGGGTCCCAAGTGGGCAATGAAGGTAGACCCCAAGATGGCTGAGCAGCAGGGCCAGAACAGCCAGGGCAGCTTGAGGAAATCAGGGCCTGAAAGAAACACTTGGCAGGAAGATGAAATTGACAGCACCAGTGCATTGGAACACTGTGAGAGGAAATTTATACCAACAGAGAATGAGCATGGCAATTGGAAGGAGTTTGGGTATAAATTAGGGACAAGTGCAGAAAAAAAGTCAAACAAATGTAGCATACAGAATGATTATTAACTCCGCATAAAACAAAAAAGTTATGAAAGAAGGGAAAATAAAATTAAGAAAGTTAAAATACAGAGCAATCATTAACTCCAGTTAAAACAAAAAAGTTATGCAGGAAAGGGATCATCTGTGAAAAGCCTTAACATAATCACACTGTAGACACCAAATGTTAATCTTGTCAAAGGTAATGAGGCCCACGTTCAACTCCAAAACAAAACACAAAGCTGAACTTACTGCTCCCTTGAGCAAGCACCAGCTTTGCTGCTCAGGCTGTCTCCCAGAGCTCGGAGTGGGGAGTGCAGGGATTGGCCAGCCATCTGGACTAGGGTTGATGTCATCTGTCATCCCTTGAAGGTGACTGGATGAAAGAGAATGGTTGCTTGGCTGGCACTCAGAAGCTGCTTATTCGGGTGTCTGTCTCTGATTGGCTGAGTTTCAGCTAGGGACCGACACCGGTTGGTTGGCTGCACAGCACGTTCATTGAGGTCAGCTGGTGTCTATCCATTGAAAAGGTTTAAAACTGGTTCTGCTGTTATTTGTTACCATGGCTACAGAACAATCAGCCTTTGGCTAGGAGTGTGGGAACTTTTGTATTCTCAGTCCATGCAGAATTAGGAGGTAACTATGTTGCTGATAGTGGGGGATGGGAAGGGTTCCAACGTGTGTGGTGCTGCCAGAATGAGGTGAACAAAAAATAATTCCCCACCTTCCATGGTAGGAAGTAAAAGGATAATGCCCAAGACTGGAAAATTGAAAGTTAGCAATGTTATAGCATTTTATTTAGAGTTGTGAATATAATATCAAAAGAACTGTTAAAAACTTGTTTCCTCCGGGAAGCAGGAATCTAGGGGGTAGGGCAAGGAGACTGCTGTTTTGCCTAACAAAACTTGTGTTGTTAGACTCTTTAAACCCCATACATTCATAATTTTGATAGACTTTTTTTAAAATACTTTTTAGAAATGTTTCACCTCAAAGTTTTCAAAATACATACTAAAATGTTACTGTGGGCAGGGGGGGATAAAAGAGTTCTGTTTCCAGCCTCTCCAAGCAGATAGCAAGATTTTTGTACCTCATGTACAGTCTCTTCATTGTTAACAAATGAAGAATGCACCCTCACTTACCCCAACCACAGAATTTCTCTATTTTTAGCATCCCCCACCTCACTGTGACATCTAAAGAGGAGGAAAATCTTTGGGTCCTGCCTCAAGACACCACCACGGTGAGATAGAGAAGGACAGAGAGGCATCTCCAGGCCTCGCTCCCAGTGGACTGTAAGCTTCTTAGGCTCATGTGGCTTCTTGAGGCCATCAGGGCTCTTCCAGTGCTGCACTCAGTCAAGATCATGCCTGTAGTCAGATGCCTTACACAGGTACACACACACACACACACACACACGCACACACACTCATCCAGCATCTCCCTTCTCCCTCAAGGGCTGTAGCCCCTCTCGGTGTACTTGTTGTGTCACTCCCACTGACCTGCCCCACTGAGGACAAGAATAGTATTTTTGTATCAGTGTTTCCCAACCCCCAATACAGGCCCTGGCCCATAAAGGACGAAGTGGACTAAATTCCTTAGCCCAGGAGGGAATGACATGACAGCTTTCATCCCAAGACTCTGGAAGGGACTCCTGTCCCAAAGACCCCAGGAGGAGTGGCTAATCTCTCTGGAGGGCAGCACCTACTGCTTTCTGGTAGATGCAGAAGTCATTTAATCCTGGGGGGACAGCTCCCCACCCCCAGGCAGCACTTCAAGGTAGAGGACACAGTGGCCTCACCACTGACATAGCTGACCCTTGCAGCCCTACCCACCCCACCTCATTCATGGCAAGGAAGACCAGAGGTAAGAGGGGGACACAGGGGACATTGTGTGGGGGTCTCAGTGTGGCAGCAGTGGGGATGGTGGATGTGGAGTCTGGATGCAGGCCCAGACTGTGTCAGACTGCCTAGAATTCCATGCTAACCCTTGGACAGGCTGATGCATATCACCCTCCTGGCCTCTGCGGTCCCGGCCCCGGAGGGCTCCACCACGTCACTGTGGCCTGGATCAGACGTCATTAGGGTTCCTCAGTCAGGTGTCAGCCAAAGGGATACAGAACTATTTGGGGTCCCCTTAAGACTCCCCATTCCTCTGAGTGTCCCATCACCAGCAAGAGAGCATATCTCCATTTCTAATGGGCTTTGCCCCTAGAAAAGGAATGTTTGCCCTTCTCCCGTTGCTCAGTAATGGATCTGCAATTAACACAAGGAGACCTTGATAACATTTTAAAAGAAGCCAGGTACTGGATAAATCACACACACCTGACAGTCTGCATGAAATATGCTTCCACAATGTGTCCTCGGCCTGAAAGGCTGCCTCAGGATAGCTGTTCTCAAACCCTGAGGGCGAGCCTAATGGCCCACGTGCCTAGCAGTCCCATCACCATGGGGACCTGGGAGCCCCAGAGCTGTCACCAACCTAGCAGGCCTCAGGCACAGCTACTGGGCAGGTAGGAAGAAACAGCAAGGCTGGGCACCCAATGCCTCTTTCCCTTTTTCCAGTGTCCCGCCTGAACTCCAGGACTGGTGACTTAGCTTTCCTCCTCGTGGTGTTAGTTCTCAGCATCAACAGAATTTAAGCCTCAGAACAACTGCTTCCCTACACTATCCTTGACCCCCACAAGCACCTGCAGGTGACTGTGGTCCTCCTCTGGCTATAGCTGAGCAAACCGAGGGGCAGAAGGAAAGCACTCCCTTTCCTTGCCTGCAGGAAGAGCTGGTAGGTCTGAATACATAGCCCTTCCCAGGAAGCCTGAAATGACAACTTTGAAAGTGCACTTTCTCCAAGTGACCTTTCCAGCCACTGGCAACTTAGCCTGGCCTGGGCTTGAAGGTCCTGAGCCCCTCCCAGGAGAGGAGGGGTCCTCATAAGGAGAGCAAGCTTCCAACTACAGAAAAAAGCATTGGACTGGGAAAGAAGACAAGGCTCTTGATATAATCCCATCCGGACACCAGGCTGGGGAAGGGGTGTCAAAACGTGACAGGTGAACCACTAAAGGGTGTGCAGCTCTTCTCTGGGCTGTGTGTCCTGGATGAAATGCACAGGCTACTTCTATCCTTCTGTCTAGATTTTAGGCGTCAGTAGATGGCTTTGCTGGTGAACTAACGTCCAGAGATTTCCTCTAACCCTGCATCCCTACTGAAGCCCCTTGAACCTCTTCCATCCATCCACAGCCTTTTCTGAAATACCATTTCACTTCCTAGTTGAAAAAGCCAAGTCTTGGGGGACTAATTTTGCAACCTTACCTCTATTTGTAAATCTGCTCAGAGAGTGTGGTGAAATCCAAGGGAATCAGCACATTTGAATTCAGAATTTAGATGTGCCAGATGTTAGCCCAGGCCCTGGGGAGGGAGCTGCTAATAAGCGAGGCCTGCTCCCTGCTCTGGTGGACAGAGGTGCAGGGAGTCTGGCAGTCGTTCACACACTCATTCTTTCTTTCTACGAATAGTCGGTCACCTACTCTGTGCCAAGCACTGTCCTAGGCACTGAGATGCAGGGCAGAGATGCTTCTTTCCACCAAGAGAGGCAGCAGAGATACAGCCTCCCAGAATGTGAGCTTGTGCGCTAGGTAGGAAGGATGAAGCAGGGAGAGGAGTTGGGAAGGGCTGAGGTGGGGCCATGAGTTTTGCCAGGCTTCACAGAAAAGGCAGCTTTTTAGAAAGGAAGTCCATGTGGCCCTGGCAGTTTGAACAGTGAGGGAGAAGCACTCCTGCAGAGTAACTGCAGGGAAGGACAAAGGCCCCCCGCCCCACGCTGGAAGGGTCTGGGGTGCTAGAGGAGTAGCAGCCAGGAGGCCTGGGGCCTGCAGAGGAGCAGGGGGACATGAGGGAGCAGGGATGAGGTTGGAAGGCCTTCCAGCAGGGCCCATGGCCTAAAGCAAGGGTGATGGGGACCCTTGGAGGGGTGTGACAGGGGCAGGACTCTGACGTGAACAATCACTGGGCTCCTGTGCTGAGGAAAGATGGAGTCGGGGCAAGGGCAGAAACACGTGAACCTGTTACTTGACCACATCAGTAGCTTGGGCCATCCTAACAAACAGCACAGCTGGTGGTCTTCCTGGGGCCTTGTGGTCTTTTCCTCTGCTTGTGTCTGTGTCCTAATCTCCTCTTCTTATAAGGACACCAGACACATTGCATTAGGGCCCACCCCAATGAACTCACTTCGCCTTAATCACCTCTCTAAAGATCCTGTCTTCGAACACAGTCACATTCTGAGGTGCTGGGGGTCAGGGATTCCACATAGGAATTCTGCAAGTGGAGTCCGAGGGTGACACAACTCAGCCCCTACCAGTGACAATGACAGGAATCCAGATGAGAGAGCAAGACAGGGACCACTGAGGTGGCAGAGAAGATGGTGAAAAGGGGTCTGAGCCTGTAGGTGGGTGCTAAGGGTGTGGGAGTGGTCTGCTCCAAGCGAAGGTAATAAGGGGTGCATCATCCAGAGGGGATGTAATGGCCAGTGATAAATAGAATCCTTGATAAAATACTCCCCCCTCAAAAGAACTTTTTGTTTACCTAATTTCTAAACAATTGCTGTGGTTACTATTGAGTATTAATACATCTGTAAACTTCAAATGAGCACATTTTATAATGGCTCCTTTAGTCAATATTGTGTTCTACCTAGACATTAATTCAGAGAACTCTCAGTTACACAGTTGACCCCTAGCAGGGACCAGGTCACACCTTGCTCACCTCGTTTCTCCAGCCCCTGCATTCAACTGGTGGATCTGAAATAAATGTTGATATCACAGCAGTTAGGAAGACAAGGAAGCAGAATGTGAGTTACTGCATGGCTTCTATGTGACCACTTGGGACATTTCTTTGTATTTAAAATTTGAAACAGTGAAACAGTACAAACTGGAAGGTGTAACATTTTTGTTTGATAAGTGTACATTTCAGTTCCTATCTGAACTGTTACTGATTGTAAATAATATCCTTGACATTTAGCCTGTCATAATTGTTAACTGATTGTTTTAAAAAACTAAAGAACTAATCAAGTAAATAAAATGTTACATCAGTGCTGTCTTTCAGTGGCTGCCTCTGTGTCCCAGCTGTATGTCTTGTGGCTGATTCTGTTTCATTAAAATTCATTTATTTTTTATTGGCATGATTGTATACACGAAGTCAATTTGAGAAAATGTGTGCTCTGCATTTCTTTTCTGGACCCTATCCCTTGTTTCATTGCATGATTATTACTGAAAATAATTTTGTCACATAGAAGAGGGGAGGGGTATCAGTTAGTTCAGACTGCCCTAACAAAATACCCCAGACCAGCAGCTTAAACATCAAACAAACATTTATTCTTCATGGTTCTAGAGACCAGAAGTCCAAGATCAGGGTGCCAGCATGGTGGGGTTATTGATAAAGTTATGTATTCACATAGCCATTTCTGGTGAATTTGTGTAGTAGAGAGAATTGTGTTTCTTCCTCTTTTAAAAGGGCACTAATCCTATCATAGGGACTCCATCATCATGATCTTCCCAAAGTCCTGCCTGCAAATACTGTCTTTGAGGAGACACAAACATTCAGCCCATAGCAGGGGGGGAGTGTTAAAAAAAAAATCACCTCTGGATGCCCATGTGCTCAGGATGCCACTGGGATTTGGGAGTGTTTTGAGCTAGAGCCAAAAGGTGAGAGCTGAGTACAGGTATGAGAGCAAGAGGGCCATACAGGGTAGGGCTGGGACTGCATCTTCCACACATGAATGCACACCAGCAGCAGCTACGGAGGAGCGGATCTGGCCACAGTGGGATCAGAAATCTGGTTTTCAGGCATGTTCCATGGGGAGTGCCTGCTGGACATCCCCACGCAGGTTTCAAGTGGGTGGTCGGGTGTCCAGGGGAGACAGGAACTGGGGAAGCACCAGTATTTCCATTGAATTTAAAACCAAGAGTCTGGATGGCATCACTTCAGATGAATAACACAAAATCACAGCTACACACACATGAACAGGTTTTGGAGGCAGTCACAGAACGTGCTTCAGAGAGGTGGCTTCTCTGAGCCTGGAGAGCAACAAGTCCTGACCTAGGACTGAGGCTGATCAAGGTGTCCTTGGGGAAGTGATGTGAAGGTGACACCAGGGTGAGCTGGCCAGGCCAGGATGGAGGACAGCACGGCACATTCAAGGAGCAGGAAAAGGCCATGAGGAGACTGAGCTCAGGAGAGTGAGGGGTGCCTAGGAATGTTACCAGCAGAGGCCCGGGGAAAGATTGAAGAGTTTTTAACAGCAAAGTGACATGATCGGATTTGAGTTTTTAAAGGATCACATAAGCCGCTTGGCACAGAATGGATTAGAGAGGCAAAGTGATCTTTCCAGGTGAGAAACTACATGTTTGGACTACAGTGAGTCATACCTGCAGTGATGGGGAAGGAGATGGACCCGAGAAACAGGCAGCAGGTGAACAACACAGGAGGTGATGGACGATGGATGGAGAGGAGACAGGCTAAGCAGGATTCCCAGGTTTGGAATGGAGGGTCATGCCCTGGCGGGAAGTCAAAGGTGAGTCAGGTTTTGGGGGAAAGCACAGCTTAGTTTAAACATATTCAGTGCCAGTGCCCTGGAGACCCCAGGAGGCAGCGTCAAACAGCTGTAGGTATCTGGATTGGGAGCTTAGAGGGGAAGGCTGGGCAGGAGGCAAGGGTTGGCTGGGGATGGGGTGGTCCACAGTGAGTGGCTGGAAGATGATGATACAAAGACAGACAAGGTCTCCCAGAAGAGGTGACACTGAGCAAGGAAGGTTGAGAGCCTTGGGGCCAGATGCCAGTCCTTAGGGTCCTGTGGAGGAGGGGGAGCCAGCAAAGGAGAAAAAGAGAGAGAAATTTGAGAACTAGGGGAAGACTGGGAGTTCCCAGCTGCCAAGAGGAGGGACTGCCTCAGGAGGGAGGGAGCCAGGCACACCATGAGCCCCAGTGAGACGCAGGGACAAGTGTACAGGACACACAGCTGCAGGCATCCCTGATGACCCTGGGGAGCAGGTTCTAGTGCCAGGGTGGGAGGACCAGTGAGAGTACACCAAGGAGGGGAAGGGAAGTGAGGAAGGCCAGAGCATGTCGACAGCTCTGTTGAGAAGCCTGGTGCTGAGCTCTCCAGTGATAACAGCATTGTTATAGACACCAAGCTGCCCTGAGCACCAGCTGTGCCGGCACAATGCTGACCACATGCCATGCATCTGTCCACCAAACCCTCACAACAGCTCTACAGCATAGTAGCTTGATTCTTCCTGACATACCATGAGGGAAACTGAGGCACAAACAGTTAAGACCTCACAGCCCTTAGGAATGTTGGGGAGGATGGTGTCTGCATTTGAACCTCGGATTTGGATTAAGCCTGTATTGTGCTCTCAATCCCCATGCTAAACTCATGACTGGGAGACACAGAGAAGGAACAGAAGGGCTCTGGCCTGGGGCAGGCCAGGTCTCTCTGTACCCCAATTTCCAAAATGAGGGCCATAACCCCTATTCTTCCTACTTCATGGAGTTCTTCAGCAGATTAA
Source organism: Prionailurus bengalensis (assembly GCF_016509475.1). NCBI lineage: Eukaryota > Metazoa > Chordata > Mammalia > Carnivora > Felidae > Prionailurus > Prionailurus bengalensis. The sequence continues at coordinate 110,905,091 of NC_057345.1, forward strand.
ATGAAAGTCAGTCATTCACTTGACAGATGGGACTTACACCTTATGAGAGGGTGAGAACAATCAGGGTAATTAACCACATGGTAGACAGAAGTGCCAACTACAGAACTGACAGACACCAGGAGAGGAGACTACAATAGAAGAATTATCAGTTGAGTTTGGGGAAAAAGGCATTTCAGTTTGAGAAATGAAGGAATCAGACAGCCCCTGAGATGTAATCCTTGAAGGGCTCAGCCCACACATACACATGTGCAGTGGTGCCCAAGGTCATGGGGTTGGGCGAGCTCAGGATGGAGCTCTGGAAGGTGAGCACATCTGAGATGGTAGAGAAGGAAAGTTAGGCAGAACAGGGTCCCAGGAGCCAAGAGAAAGGGAGGGATTCCAGGAAGATGATGCTGCTCAGAGAACAGGAAGCCTGGGTCTGACAACTTGCGGCTCAAGGCCAAGTCTGGTGGGGATGGCAAAGGAAGCAGGCAAATGAGTGGGATACAGGCTGAATCAGTGCAGAAGGATTAGACACAGTACCAGAAACATCTCTGATAATGATATGGAGCCCTTTTTATTTTCAACATTCAATTCCCAGTCTGTGCAAAAGGCTGCCACTTGCAAAGAGAATACACAAAACAGGTAAGAGCAGTGAGGGGTCCGGCACAGGAAAGAACTTGAGCGTGAGCCCAGAAGCCCACCTCCCAGTCAAGGCCAGCTTTGTTTCAGGGTTGCCCTGAGCTGAGCACCAGGCTGACTGGAAACTTGGAAACCCCAGGGTGTTGTCACACCCAGAGGGGATCCACCAGCTGTAAGCCACAGCTCACTCTTCCTTCCCTGAGCAGGCCATCACTCACAGCTCACCTGCTAGTTCACCTACCCATTCATGCACCATTTGTTTAAAAAGCCATCATGGGTCTTTTGCCAGAGCTGTGCTGTATCCAAGGACCTGGGTCTAAAGTGAACCCTGATCTTGCTCAAGAGGCAAAGCAGAGAGTGGTGAGCTCTGTAGTGGGTGGGGCACCTAGTCTTGTTGGAGGAGATGGGTCAGAGGTCCTCAGGGGAGGTGACATATGCAGGGCTTTTAGTAGCCAAATGCAGTCGTTGGAGTAAAGAACACAGTGGATGCAAAGGCCAGAAAGTAGACGAGAGAAATCTGGCTCAGCCTAGTGGGTGGGGGTCAAGTCAGGGATGGGGCTTGGACTAAGAATTTTCCAAGTCCACACCTTGACTTGCTTCTTTCAGCTGTCCTGGGAGGCTAGACAATGGGGATTATATACTCTGTTTAGCAGATGATTATGTGGAGGCCCAGAGCCTGACTCAGCTAAGATCACAAGGAAAGCTGGGGACAGGAGACAAGGGTCCTTAGAAACTGCTCAATGTACTCCAGGCTCTGCAAGAGGCACATGGCGCACGTGGCCTTATTTGTTCTCCTGTCTTGGCCAAGGAGACACCCCCTCGAGATAGGGAGGGGATCGGACTCAGTGAGGTTGGCACTGCTCACCGGGCACACATGGTGAGGGCAGAGGCTAATTTAGTAGGCCGTTGAGTAGAGCTCAAGTGGGATCTGGGGAAGCTGTCCTACTGTGTGCCACCCCCAGCTGAGAAGGAAGGCCCAGAGCTCCTAGAGCCTGATCAGCTGAGGAGGACTAAGGTGACACTCTAGCAGTCTGGAGATGCCTGGAGCTTGGTGCTATCCAGACAGAGCCAAACTTGAAGCAAGAACAACAGCTGTCCACAGCCCATTGGAAGGGCCTTTTATACCTGCCTCTGGAGGCTAACATCCCTCTCACTGGGCCAGTCCCACTCCCTTTACCACTCGGCCCATCTTAGGCCCCCTAGGATTTGACGTGTCTCAAAGGCAGGGCTTCTCCCCATCAAAGGAATGTCTCATAAAAGCTCTCTGGGTTACACTCCATACTTCCTCTAGGGCCCAACAAGTACTATTGTGCCTAGGAGGTAAGCCCACACACCTGCAGACAACAGCAACAGCAGGGAAAGTAGGTCTTGTCTGGAGACCAGGTAAGAATATGCTCCAGGCTCCCCAGATTCTTTCAAAGATGACCAGTGGCCCAAGGACTGTGAGCCCTTTCCCAGCTGTGATCCTTCCCACATCTCAGGGATGCAAACTTTACATGGAACTGCCTGCAAATCTCTGCAAAGAGAGAAAACCAAACACCCAGTGTCAGCCTCAACACCATCCTTTCTGATGCAGCCAACCCATCTGTAGCCCTGCCAGCTCCAACTCAAAGCATACCCCATCTCTGGCAGTATCTGGAGGAGGAAGTAGTGTCAGAAAGGGTTGCTTCCCAGAAGGGAGAAATGACACACATTTGTATGCTCATGGGAATGATCCAATAGTGAGAAGGGAAATAATGATGTGGGAAAGAGGGGGAGGAATGGGTCCCCCTGTCCTAAAATCTCTGACACATATGTTAAAGATTCATTCTCCCTGGCAGACACATGAACCAGTGGCACCACACACTATTGTAGACATTCTTTGCCTGTAGACTTCTTGAAGGACCCTGAACAGCAGGTGCTTTGTGAGGTGAAGAAACCACAACTGGAAGATATAGTATCTTTGGGACCTGGCAGCATGACTCATCAAGCATAAGGCTTACCCTAGTTTGGGAGAGAATACATTTTTTCTCATTGAAATAGGTTTTGCTCAACAAAGAGAAAAAGTGGCAGCTACTCAACAAAGATATAAAGTAATAATAACAATGATGACTAATGTGAGCAGTATAACCTAAATGCACTTAAAGGATGAATAACAACAAAGTCCAATTATTCAGCATCTGCTGAGCTCCTACCATGTGTCAGGAACTGCTCTAGGCACCATGATCACAACAGAGAACCAGAGACAAAGTGCCTACTACCAGGAAGCCTACCAGAATGAGAGCTGACAAGACAATAGATAATAAGGCAAGCAGACGGGGTATGATCAGAGCTAAGGCACTTTTGGGGCCCTCATAGTATCTGGGGACAGGATGCAGGGCTGACCACTTTTAGACTTGTTAAGTTGACATGTTGAAATTTATGTGTTTAATCCATTTCAAGTTGATATTTGTGCATGCTATAAGATAGGAGTCTAAATTCATTCTTTTGCATGTGAATATCCAATTTTCCCAGGACCATTTACTGAAGAGATTGTCTTTCCTCCATTGACTGTTCTTAAATGTAAGACCAGAAACCATAAAATTCCTAGAATAAAACAGCAAAAACCTCCCTGAATGGGTCTTGGCAATGATCTTTTGAATGTGATACCATATCCAAATCCTAAGTGGGACTAAACCAAACTGCAAAGCTTCTGCACAGCGAAGGAAATCATCAACAAAATGAAAAGAGAACCTAGGGAATGGGAAAAAATATTTGTAAATCGTAGATCTGATAAGGGTTAATATCCAAAATGTATAAAATAACTCATACAACTCAATAGCAAGAAACACAAATAATCCAATGTCTAAAATGAGCAAACAATCCAGATAGACATTTTTCCAAAGAAGTTATACAAATGGCCAACAGGTACATGAAAAGAGGCTCAACATCACCCATCATCAATGACATGCAACTCAAAACCACAATGAGATATCACCTCACACCTGTCAGAATGTCTAGTATCAAAAAGTCAAGAGACAACAAGTGTTGGTGAGGATGTGGAGAAAAGGGAACCTCTGCACTATTGGTGAGAATATAAATTGGTACCGCCACTGTGGAAAACATTATGGAGAATCCCCCAAAAAATAAAAATAGAACTATCATATGATCCCACAATTCCACTTCTAGGAACATATCTGAAGGAAACAAAAACACTATGTCAGAGAGAAATCAGCGCCCCTATGTTCGTAGAAGCATTATTTACAATAGCCAAGACATGGAAACAGCATTAAGTGTCCAAGGACAAGTGAATGGATAAAGAATTTGTAGTATAGATAAATGCAATGGAATATTATTCGTCCTCAAAGAGAAGGAAATCCTGCCATTTGCAACAACATGGATAGACCTCCAGGGCATTATACCAAGTGGGAATAAATCAGACAGAGAAAGACAAACACTATATGATCTCACTTACATGAGGAATCTAAAAACAATAAACAAAAAGCTCATAGAAAAGGAGATCAGACTTGTTACCAGAGGTGAGGTGACAGGGTTTAGGGGTTAACTGGGTTAAAGTTGTCAAAAAGTACAAACTTCCAGTTATAAGATACATAAGCACTAGGGATGCAACGTACAATGATTACAGCTAACATTAATGTATGATATATTTGAAAGTAATTTAAAAGAGTAGATCTTAAGAGTTGTCATCACAAGGGAAAAAACATCTTTTCTTCTTTTTTTTGTATCTATATGAGATGATGAATGTTAACTAAACTTAATGTGGTGATTATTTCACAATATATGTAAGTCAAATAATTATGCTGTATACTTTAAATTTATACAGTGCTAGTTGTAATTTTATTTCAATAAAACGGGGGGAGAGTTTATGTGTTAAAAAGCATTTAAAGATCCATGTCTATAGAAAACAATGTATGAGACAGTTGGCATTAAAATAAGTGGGGATAGATTTTTCTACAAATGATGGAAAGACAGTATTATCCATAGGAGAAAATATAAAAGCAGATCTTTACTTTGTAGCATATACATATGTTATACATACACAAATCAATGCCAAGTCAATTAAAATCTAAACATGAAAAGTAAAACTTGTAAAACTTTTAGAATATATTAAGAAATACCTTTCATGATCCCATTATAAAGAGATTTGTCAAAGGACACAAAAAGAACATACCAAAAAGGAAAAGATCATAAAGTAGACTGTAATAAGATTTTTAAATTCTATGATCAAAAGACATCAGAAACAAAATGAAAAGACAGCCACTACTGGGAGCAGATATTTGCAACTTAACAAAAGACCAGTAGCCACTGTATATAAAGAATTTCTATAGGGGCACCTGGCTGGCTTAGTTGGTGGAACAAGCAATTCTTGACCACAGGGTCATGAGTTCAAGTCCTGCATTGGGGGATAGAGATTACATTTAAAAAAATTAAATCTTTAAAAAAAATAGGGGCACCTGGGTGGCTCATTCAGTTAAGCATCTGACTTTGGCTCAGATCGTGATCTCACAGTCTGTGGGTTCAAGCCCCCACATTGGGCTCTGTGCTGACAGCTCAGAGCCTAGAGCCTGCTTCAGATTCTGTGTCTTCCTCTCTCTCTCTGTTCCTCCCCTGCTTGTGCTCTCTCTCTCTCTCTCTCAAAAATAAATAAACATTAAATTTTTTAAATAAAAAATAAAATATAAAGACAAAACAAAACAGAAACAAATTTCTACAGATCAAAAGCAAAAGGCAGACAACCCAATAGGAAAAAAATTAATAAAGAATATGAACAAGCAATTTGGAAAAATAAGAAACTAAAAGAATAACAAATGTGGAAGAGAGGTTCAGGATTTCTTAAGGAAAGGCAGGTGTCCCTGAGAGGCTGTCCAGCTCCACAGCCCACACTAAATTCTATAGCTCCAGTCAGAAATACCATCCAAAGACTTTGCAATCATTGATTTTCCTTTAAAGAGGGCCACTTCAAACGCTTGCTTCCTGTACTTGGGGTCAGGTGGGTGATATCAAGCAGTGATTCTCTGAGTTTTTGCCATAGGTCACCTCAAGAGCTGGGCACAGAGAAGCCAGCGACGGGCAATCCAGTCCTGTCTTCTAGAGCCTCACAGTCTAAAGGGAGAAAGGGTGGCATGAACAATCGCACCATTATAGAGCAGGCTAAGCGGATGTTTGCACAGAGGGCTGTGCAGCACCATGCTGGAACCTGCTGGTCCCACCCGGGGCATCCAGGGAAAAAGCATTTGGGATTCGGAAAGCTCTGGCCTTCATATCCCAAAGCAAACATGACCTCTGCTGCACAAGCCCCTTTCTACTGTCCACTTCCAAAACTGCTGAAAGAGAGAAAACCATCTGGAATAACAGACACACCTGGAAAATCTGAGCTCCTCCCACCTCTGGGATCTTGGGCTGCCACCTACTTGGCATTCCCACTTAGATACCTCAAACTCAGCCATCCAGAACTGAGCTCATGATCCCTTCCCCAACTTGATGGCCTGCACCTTGAGAACCCTCCTCCATCCTCCCAACCCCTCAGGTGAAGAACTCTGGGGTCCTCAGTGCCTCATCCGCTCTGTTGCATCCCACCACCAACTAATCAGGAAATCTTGGTGGCTCACTCTTCAAAAAGCATCTAGAATCTGACCACTTCCCTCTACTACTATTGCCCCAGTGTGAGCCACCACAACCCCTTGCCAGGATTATTTCAGTAGCCTCCCAAGGGCTCCACCAGCTCCAACCTTGCCCCCACCCACAAACTCACAATGACCTTCTTAAAATAAAGGTTTAGTCATGTTATTTTTCTGTTCCTTTCGACCCGTGTCTCCTGCTTCAGAGTAAAAACCCAAGCCTTCACAGTAACCTGCAAGGCCCTCCCTGATGTGGCCCCTCTAACTTCAGCTCCTGTTTCCCCTACACTCACCCTGCTCCATCCACACTGGCCATCTGGCTGTCCCCTGAGCACTCCGGCATGTCCCATCATAGGGCTTTGGCATGGCTGTTCCCTCTGCCCGGAACATACTTCACCCAGATATCCACATGGCTAACACCCTCACCTCCTGCAAATCTTTGCTCAACATCACCGTGTCATTGAGATTTGCTCTGACTATTTTAGATAAATTGTATCCCACCTCTTGCCCTCACCCACTCCAGGCCTCCTAATTCCACTGATGCAGCTCTAATCTGTTCAAGCACTGCCTCCTTCTAACATACTATGTAATATCCATGGTTTATTGTGTGTCTCTGCTGGAATGCAGGTCTGCAAGGGTGGGGATTTTTGCTTATTTTGCCCGGGGCCTGGGACAGTAGCTGGCACATAGTGGGCACCAGGGCACACTCAGCTTCTCCTTTCCTTAAAGCATGATATCCTAATCCTGCTTCAGAAGTGCTTATTACTTCCAGGATCAAAGGAAAACACTTTTAAAAATCTAACACCATGCAAGAAACAGGTAGGAAGAATCCCAGTTTCTCTTTTTAAACAGCTTTTTAGGAAAAGCTAAAGAGAGCCCTGACTGAGCCCACAGGGACTTGTGCGTGACATAAGTGGGATCTTGGGCAGCCACAGGACAACAGTGACAGGCCTCCAGTCCCTGTGGCCAGTGCACACTTCACCTACAGGCACTGACTGCATTTTGTTGAACTCTTACTTGTTCAGGCTGTTATAACAAAATACCACAGACTGGGCAGCTTAAAAATTTATTTACCACAGTTCTGAAGCTGGGAAGTCCAAGATCAAGGTGCCAGCTGATTCAGCGTCTGGTGAGGGCTCTCTTCCTGGCTTGTAGATTGCTGCCTTCCTGCTGTGTCTTCACATGGCTGACAGAGAGCAAGCTCTGGTCTCCATTTCTCTTCTTGAAAGGACATCAATCCATTAGGGGATCCATCAAGGGATGCCTCATGACCTCATCCAAACCTAATTTCCACCTAAAGGCCCTACCTCCAAATACCAGAGAATTGGGGATTAAGGCTTCATCATTTAAACTTTAGGGGACACACACATTCAGTTCCTAACACTTGCTCCGTGGGTTTCTGCGCAGAGGTACGAAGTTCCCTTACTGGACAAAGGACCATGGACCCCATGACCTGGCTATTTCCTCTGCTGAGCTCAGAGCCTAGTGATGCAGCATCTTCTCTAACACTAGAGATCAGACAAGAAATGGTGTGGGGGATGTTTACAGTCACTCTGCAGAGTAATTGAATCCCTGCCACAACTCTCCTGGCAATACGATGCAATTACACGTTCCACACATGGATTGCAGCAGGGCCAGGCACTGCATAGAATCGGGGCGTCCTCTCTCCCACATCAGCGTGCAATTAATTTATTGTCTTCCGCACCAGGAGCCAGAGCAACTGCTCCCCGTAACTGTGCTAATCAGAAGTCATATCTCCAATCCACTTCCCTCTCCTATTTGTCATGACCACATTCAGGGTGGGCTGAGGTTTCTAGCTAGAATATTGGGTTCTTGCACAAATGGGCTGAAATGTAACCCAGCGCTGCCAAGAGCTCCCCAAGGGTGAATGAATTTTGCATTTTCTCAGAGACAGATTTCCAAGAATCATAAAGTGGGCTTGTGCTGGCCTTAGGGGAGGTGCTAAGGCCCTGTCTGGGTTGGGCCTCAAGATTTCACCACCATTCCAAACTGAGCTGGGTCATCCAGAGATCATGGAGGCAACTGCCCCCTTCCCCCACCACAGACAGAGAAAGAAACTACTTTCTGGAGCAAAACATGGCCCATCTCCCCAGCACATCTGAGCCTAACAATGGCTTTGCAGTTGGCCTGAATGGAAGCAGCCTCTGTTCAGGGACCCCACAGTGAGCAAGCACTGTGCCCAGAGGGCACTACAAGGGATCTCCCCAGATTTCACAATGATCCTATCACCCATCTGTCACAGAAGGACACGGGTGCCCAGAGAGGTGAAGCAACAGTCTCGGTCACTCAGCTGATCAGCATCTGAGATGAGATGCAACCCCAGCTTTCTCTAACTACATAGCCCGCTGTCAGAGAGAGGGGACCACCCAAATTGCTCTGGCCAAATCCCTCCTGAGTACTCTGGTCTTCAGGGTGACTGGGGAGGAAGGTCTCCAGCAGGGAGCACCCAAGCAAATAGCCTCCTGGACAGCCGGCAGGGCCAGGTCCGGCCAGAATGTCAGCAGATGTGACTGACACAGAAGCAGAGAAGTTTCTGGGCTTTCTGACCCTGGAAATGGAGGAGGATGCTTTACAGACGGGGGTGAGGGCATGAGGGCATGAGGTCCCCTCTAATTGCACAGTAGAGAGTGAGGGGTCTCCAAAAGCCAGCTTCTAGAGAAACCTGAGCCCAGAGCTGGGGCCAGTCCCTCACAGCCTTTTGGAGCTAGAAAACCCAAAGTGTCGGGGCTAGAAGAGGGAGGGGGATCACTGGGGACTGCATTCTCTTCTGGGTCCAGCTGATGAGGTAACCTGTCATCATCAGCCCTCAGGGCTCCCTGTCTGGGGTGGAGAGTAACACAGCTAAAAACTGCAGCAAAGGAGATGGGGACAGGTGTGGTCTGTCCAGGGCAGAGTGAGGGGCAATGCCCAGTGGCATTTTCAAAGGGGGCCATACCAGGGACTAAGCATAGGCTCCCCATCTGACCTTCTCTTCCAGATGGGTGGTCCCAGAAGCTGGGGTACTGCACTGGCCAAAAAGGGGATGGCTTCCTCACTACCCCAGCTGTGCTAGGACATGTGGGCAGAGCTCTGAGGGCTCCACATGAAGGAGTGCCTGTGCAGGTGACAGGTAAAGATGCTGCCCCCAGCACATGCCCCGTCTGTGACCACTCAAAGGACAGACCCCCAGCTGGCAGCAAGACGGGACCCCAGAGCCCCCCAAATGCCTCTTCCCATTGTATGCATGAAGGGAGCTGCCTGAGGCCCCGCCAGGCCCCAAGACTGCGTCATGCCCAACTAACAACCGCAGAGGTCAGCCTGAACCCCTCTCATGGCCTAGAGTGCCCCCCACCCTGGGTCCTGAGACAGGATCTCTGCAGGGTTCTTCAATTGCTCCCATGGCCAGTGCAAGTGACACCAGGTGGGCACATGAGGGTGGGTCCCAGGGTCACAGTCCTTGACAGAGGAGCCCTGTTAGTAATGCCTTTTGGGTCTGGTGTGGTGCTGGCTTGGCTGGCATCACCGTCGCTGCTGATTAGGGCCATGATGTACTCGGCCCTAAGGCTAAAAATAAGCATAACAGTTCTTGCACGAACTAGTTAAGAAGCCACCGCTGCATATGCCAAAATTACCTTATCTTTCCACAACAGACATTTTTACAGGAAAACTTGAAATGTTTTTCATCCATCAAAATGCCAGGGTGCTACACAGGGAGCCCTGTTGCCATGGGCCTGGCATCAGCCTCACTTTCTTGGGGTTTAGTCCTGAGCCTCATTTCCAGTATGCAAGGGAAATTCCAAGTGTCTCTGGCCCCATTCACAGGCCAGGTCACTTCAGGTCACAGTGTTGCAGGCTGTGGGGGCTAAGAGCTTCATGTAGGGACCCCAAGGGTGGTATGGTGTCGGGACCATAGGTTACGAGGTGACCCCCTCTTTTGCTTGCATTCTGGCTCTGCTAGCTGTGACCCTGGGCAAATCACTCCACCTCACCATGCTTCAGGAACCTCATTTGTTATATGAGCACAATCTAAGTGAAATAATGCATGTAAATCATGCAAAGATAAATAATACGTGTGGATAATGTCCAGAAAGCCCATGGCACTCAGTTAAAGAGAGTAATCTCTGGTGTCTTTGTCTACTTGGCTGTCACAGCAAAGACCACAGATGGGGTGGCTTAACCAGACTATTTCCTCACAGTTTTGGAGGCTGGAAGTCCAAGATCAAGGTGCCGTCAGGGTTCTTGTCCAGTGAGACCCTCTTCCTGGCTTGCAGATGGCTGCTTCTTGCAGTGTCCTCACATGGCCTTTTCTCTGTGTGTGCACACGCACACACACACACACACACACACACACACACACACAGAAGGGGAGAGACTAGTGTCTTCTTACAAGGATGCCAGTCCTATGAGATCAAGGCCCTACCACTGTTCCCTATCCCAAAATACAGCCATATTGAGGTTTAGGGCTTCAACACAGACATGGGAGCCACAATTCAGTCCACAACAACAGGAATCCAAAGACAGTCGCTCACCAAAGTAGCCAATGTGGGGCTCCCCACTGGGCTTCCAGCACCAAGCCACTGTGAGGACTGGACAGGAGAGAGTGGCAGTTTTGGGTTTAGGATCTACTGAACCCAATCATGAGCACAGTGTCTATCCTCCACTTGCAAGTGGGGCAGGGATTCAACACATCCATTACGTGGGAATCCATATCCACACGTGGCTAGGAGATCCTTGCACCCCTAGACAAACACACGGGCAGCAGCCACACAGCCCTTGCAGCCTCCAGCCCACGCCCTTGCTCTAGGCCAATGCTGCTAGACCCCTGAGAGGACACCTGCCCCCCAGCCCTGCACAGTCCCAGGATGACACTACAGCAGCAAGAGGTCTGGGCAGGGGGACCACCCCTGTATTTCACATACCTGTTTGCAGACCAGCGACACTGTGCAGAGAACAGAGAGGAAATGTCTCAAAGTAGCTCTTCTAGAAGTCCCCAGTCAAACCACTCCTGCCCACCAATGGAGGTTGTCACTGATGGACACCATCGTGTTCCTAGAGCCACACATGCCTCTCAGCAGTGGAATCTATGTCTAGGCGGCTTCCACATTGCGTGACCGGGGAGAAAACCGAAGCTCCACAGGCTGTCACTTTTCCACACCGACACGGGCACAGCCAGAATAAACTCTGGCATGTGAGACACAGGGACCCGGCTCCTTCTACCAGGCAGCTCCCAACATGTGCTCAGAGTGTGGAGCGTGGCAGGGCAGAAGAGGCGGCCCCACACAACACACACCACAGCTGAGCAGGCCTGGGGCTCCGCAGGACACAGCTGAGCGAGAGTGGGAGCACACAGGGACCCTCTGAGGCCTGAGCCCAGAGACTCAGCTGGGCACATTCAGGAAGGCTCACTGGGGGTGCTCCACAGAGCACTGGAGTGAACTCTAGAGTAAAGGAGGAAAAGCCCAGATATGGAGCACCGGCTGACTTCTATGGTGTAAATATCCTCCCACAGTCCATTTCCAGCTACCAACGCTTTGATGCCCAGCTCACAGCACTAAAAATGCGATCATTGGATCGACTGAGTCATTCCAAGACAACTCCAGTGTAGCCCCAGCCCCCTGTGACACAGCCAGACAAACACACAGCATGTCCCACAAAGGGGGCAGGGCTTGCACACAATGGGGCACCAAGGCCACTTGTGGGAGATAAAGGAGTACCAGGGACCTCAAAGGGAAGAGGGGCCCACACAGGAAGACTTTGCTGGATCTCTCCTTTGTGCTGAGAAGGGAAGAGACCTCTGTGGGGAAGAGACAGCAGTCCTGTGGACAGAGAGGGCGTGAACAAGGTGACACGTGTCTGACTGTGCCCCTGGTGAAAGGCCCAGCCCCTGAACCATGATGAGGGCACCCCTGAGGAGGCTCAACCCTCCCACCTACCCACCCCCTACCCCCAGCATGCAGCCAGGAGGGCCAGCCGCCCTCAGCTCCTTCTCCTCCTGGGGTCCTGGTCTCTGGCCAGGCTGTCGAGGAGGCAGGTCACAGGAAGGCCTGCAGCCAACCTCCTTCACTCACTCAGACCCAGTTCAGACATAGGAAAAGCAGGAAGAATAGCATGACAGCATCGGTGTGCACCACCCCACTCAGAACTCAAAAGGCCACAAGGTGCACCAGAGGGAACAGCTCTCTCCATCCACTCTCCTGCACCGGGATTTATCATCTCGCTGCGGGCCTGGGCAGTCCTATCCTTAAGCAACATTGAGCACTGTTTTTGCATATTCTAAACCTGATCTAAAAGGCCTCAGACCATATGCGACATTCCGACTTGCTTTGCAGTTTGTTTTCATAAAGCTTTTCTAAGGAGACAGGTGGCCAGCGGTGAGAAGGCCTCTGGCCTTGGAACCCAAGCCTGCACTCGGCAGTGTGACCTACACCAAGTCACACAGCCTGGCAGCCTCAGTTTCTTCATCTGCAGAGCAGAGATCCTCCCCCTGGGGGAGAGGCAGTGGGCTATGCGTGGTCCAGATGCAGGCCTTCCCCCACCTGCTCTGCTCCAGTGCCCACTGTAGCCTCCCAGCCTCCCCGCACCCCTTTTCCAGCCCAGAGCCAGCTCAAAGGACAGCCCACCCTCTTGGCCTTGCCACGCAGCAGACCACGGCCAGGGTCTGCAGGGTCTCACTCACTCTGCCCCCATCACTGCTTCCGTAGAAGAGTAAGGCCTGCTCTAACTGGGGTCTTTGTCTTGCACTGACCTGGGATTTCTCCAGCACTTTGGTGCTGAGGGGGCTCAAACCTCCCTCCCAAGGATGGACGCCTGTTCTCCTGGACCTGGGCCAGCTTCCGACCTGTCTGCCCCCGGCTCCAGCCTGCTTCTCAGGCTCCCTTCCTGCTCTCTCAGCACTCCTCCCAGCCCTGCCGGTGACAGATGCCCAGAGCTCCGGGTCTGGATTTGTCTCCTCCTGTCTACACTCACCCCCCTGGGGATTCTTCCCTCATCAGGGCTTTAAATACCACTGGCACAGTGAGGACTCCCAGCCTCATACCATGCTGCAGACCTCTCCCCTAAACGCAAGGGCTCAGACTCACACCCGCATACAACACATGGTGACTCGGAGGCCTAGTGGCCATCCCAAGCTAACCCTAGGTGGCCTGTCCCTGAAACCTGTGCCATCCCAGCATTCCCATTCAATTAGTGGCATTTCCATCCTTGCATCCGTTCAGGCCAGAAACCTTGGGTTTAATCTCATCTACTTCCTTTTGCTCATCCCCCCCCCCACCCCCAGAGCATATCCTCTCAACTCAGCCCTCAATTTCTATCTAGAATGTAGCTGACTCTCACAGTCTCTGTCCCTCCACCCTAGTCCCAGTCACCGTGACCTCTGCTGCAGGATTGCAGGGGCCTCCCCACTTTTCCTCCCTCACCCTCGCCCACCCCAAGGATATTCTTGACCTAGAATTAGAATGAACCTGTTAAAATCTACACCAAGTCCTATCACCCTCTGCCCAAAACCTACTTCACACAGGGTGGCAGCCAATGACAGGACCCCGGGATCCAGTCCCCCCTCTGTCATGCCACAGCAGCTCCAGCCGTGTCCTCCGCCTACAGGCAGTGCCCGCTGTCCCTGGTCACCCCCTCATGCCTTGGGGTCTTGGCTCAAATTCCCACTTGTCAGTGAGTCTTCCTCCTATCTCTGACCTCCACAGTCTTCCCAGTCTCCTGACTCCCCGTTGCCCTACTCACCCTCTGGCACTTGCTTACAGTCTGTCTCCCTCACTGGAACATAAGCCCCTGAGGGCAGCGATCTGTACACAGAACAGAATCTGGCCCAGGGGAGGTGCTGCAGGAACAGGTCCAGGACCCCTCCTCCAGTGCCGCCCGCCCCTGCCCCCGCAGCAGACATGACACCAGCATGAGCAGCTGTAGCCCTTCTCCTGCCAGGTTCCCCTCTCCCTTCTCTAGCTTGCTCCCTCCTGGATCACCCCCACACCTCAACTGCCCCCATCTCCAGTTCTCCCCCTGCACAGCCTCAGAATGTGTGACCTTCAGTTCTCCACAGGCAAGGCCCAAGGCAGGGAAGAAGGAAGGGAAGGAGGGAGGCCTGAGGATCTCTGGTGGTACTTTGGGCTGAGAGTGGGAGGCAGTCCTGAGACAGGCTTGTTCCCCAGGACCCGAGGGTGCCCCTCACAAGAGCCACCAGGCCCTCAGGAGCTGCAGCCTTGACGTCATATCTAGCACACGGTGCTGAAGCCCTTCCTCACTCAGACACGGTGCCACTTGAGCCAGGGTGTCCCGAGAGGTGGGTCACGTGGGGGCAGTGTTTCCCCTGTTTTAGATGGAACCAGCCTTCTCCAAGATGGTGGGCAGCACACTCCTGCTCCCCCTTCAAGCCACCTCACTAGTTTGTCCCCCTGCCCAGAGTAGAGGCTCCCAGCCAGCTGCTGTAGCTTCTCAGCCTCCCCAGGATAAGGGAAGGTCCAGCCCAAGCTAGTAATCCCATAACTCCAGTTGAATCCAGTTTGATATTGAACCCCGAGCTCTCATCCAGGTAAAGCTTCTCCCTGGACACCTGCCATTGAGGTGAGAGCCTGGCCTGCTCCTCACCCCTTCTCACTCCACCCTGCCCCTGCTGGTGGCTGCAGTTTTAGGGCAGCTCCAGAGTAACAGAGGAAGACAGAGTGGGGAATACAGTGATAGGGAAAGTCTGCTTAATGGGCCCAAATGGGCAAGGTGACACTCTTGTAGGCAGTCTGCAGGCTCCGCAGTAGCCCCTGGCTGAGATCCCTGACATGGATCTTCTAGACTTGCTGCTCTCAACTCCTGCTCTCACCTTGGCTTTTGGGGCCCATCCCTCTGCTGGGATCTCCTAGGATCCCACTGTGACAATTCTCACAGTGTTGGATACACACCCTTCATCCCACTGTTGGTGTAAGGGAGCACATTTCTACCTGGCCCCACCCCTTTGCTGGCCAGGGCCCTCCCAGCAGTGGTGGTCACTAGTGCTGGTCCCAATATGTCCAGGTCCCTGCTTTCCAGGCACATGTAAAATTCTCTGTGCCTGTCTCCATGCCCCTTTTCAAAGGTGTGGTCACACAAATTGTTCGAACCATGATATGGGGACAACTGTGGGCTGTGTCACTTCCAGGAGAAATCTCTCAGGGCCACAACTCTCCAAATCCTCCTCCCTCAGCTGAGGCAATAACAGAAGCACACAGAAGCTGACAGAGGGTCCCTGAGTGACCATGTGAGCAGAAAGCTCCACCAGCCCATGTGGGCAATTAATGTGGATGGAGAAGTACCATGACGTTATGTCTATGAGTTTTGGGGGTGTTTGTTACTGATGTCCTGACTGATGCACCAACCAACATCAGACTCCATTTTGTGCTCCCTCAAAGTCATCTCTCACTTGTTGGGGGAAGAGGGAGGCACCCTCCTCCCCTCCCCTTTAGGAGGGAGGGGTTCAGCACACAATGACCCTCAGCACTGAGGTCCTCAACTTCCTACACTGCCAGAGGCGGACTGCAGACATAGCCAGCCTCATTGCCTCTTAGGGTGTCCCCGATAGGTGTTCTAGGTCTCACTTCAGGGAGATGCACAGATTTGTCCCCAGCTGTAAACAGGACCAGGAAGAACCCTGACTCCATGTGTCACAGAATCAACATCTTTACTCTTTGCTCTCACTGAATCTTTAAATCCACCCTCAGACCTGTTTCTTCTGCCCCAAGCTCGGCTTCCCTGAATGGGATCCCACACAGGTCCTATGAGTTTCCTGGCCTTGCTCATAAAATAAAAATGTTTTCCTGTCACTTTTAGTCCAAAATAGCATTGCTTCCACCATTAACATTCCCCATCTTATATCATAATTGGTGACCCACATTTAGCTAAGAAGTACCTCTTCTCCATCTGGGAGCTCAGTGGGTGGGGGGCAGGATCCCCCTGCAGATGTCCCTTCTGCACAGAAACTGTGATGGTCAGAGTCCCATCTCACTAGAAGGGTGTTCCCATGGGAACCTCTGATGTCCTTGCAGAGCTGCCTCCAGGCATAGCTGACCCCAGTTCCTCCTTACCAGAGACATCCTGCTCTGGCTTACCTCCTAACTGCCCCTCATCCCAGGCTCTTGTCCCACTCCTGCTGCCTACTGTCTTGGGCACAGGCACCGCTAATCCTCAGGAAACACAGTGTGCAGTATGGCCGTGCCTGCCCTCCACCCCAAGCCAGCCTCCCTCTTACTTGGTGTCAGTTTGGGCCTGATTCAGCCAAGAGTCACTGTGCCCCTCCCAGGGACTTGTATCAGCTGCTCAGAGGTCTTCTTAAAGCCCCTCTCATCTGCTGAGGAGATGGGGAGCACCCCTTCCCTTCCATCACTACAGCAGTTCTCCCCAAAGAAATATCCTCTCCCTGCACCTTCATGCTCAGCCCCTTAATAAAATCAAGGGGGTGCCCATTCCTTTGCCAAATATTTATTGAGTATTTACTATGTGCCAGGCACTGTTCTGGGGCCAGAGGGAACAGACACGAATCCCTGCCTTCATGGGGCTGCCCTTTAATGGGAGGAGACAGAAAGAAACACAATAGTCCAGCAGATGGCACAGTGTTAGAACACTACTTGTTCTGTGGAAAAAGAACCAGAGAGCAGGGCAGGCAGTGAGGGTGCAGCAGAAAGTGTGCTGCAACTTTAAATGTGAGGCTCCAGGTGGACCTCAGGCAGAAAGTGATGTCCAAGCAAGGACCTGGGGAAGGGGAGAGAGTGGAGCATGGAAGGAAAGCATTCTGGGCAGAGGAATAGGGCAGTGCAAAGGCCCTGGGGAAAGATCAGGACTGGCATATTTTTTCAGAGAACAACAAGAAAGCCAATGCAGACAGGACAGAGTGGAGCAGAGGAAAGTGGTAGGTGATGAGGTTAACCAGGTAAGGGGAGGCCAGAGCACACAGGACCTCAGGGAGAGGAGAAGCCAGAGCAGAGGGGTGGCATCTGAAGTCTTGTGTTTTAGAAGGATCACTCTGGGAACACCTGGGCGGCTCAGTCGGTTAAGCATCCAACCAACTTTGGCTCAGGTCATGATCTTGCAGTTTGTGGATTTGAGCCCCATGTCAACATGGAACCTGCTTCAGATTCTGTGTCTTCCCCTCTCTCTGCCCCTGCCCCCACCCCTCTTTCTCAAAAATAAATAAACATTAAAAAAATGTTTTTAAGGATCACTCTGTCTGTTGTCAGGGGCAGATAGTCTAGGGCAGGGGGGGTAGGGAATGTGGATATGGAGGGTAAGTGGGACCCGGCACCATAATCCAGGTGAACTTTGGGCCCCAGAAGAGGAAACTGAAGCAGTGAGAAGAGGTCACAGTCAGGACATGTTCCACAATGGAGCCAAGTGGATTTTCTTACTTTCTTTCACCCCCCCCCCCTACTTCATTCAAAGTGATGTGAAAGAGAAAGGAAAGAGGCTAGGACAACCCCAGGGCTCTTGGCTGGAGCAGGTGTAGGACTGCTCAGGTCACCTGGGCTGGGGAAGACAGCAGCCCTGCAGGTTAGGGGTGGAGGTTGGATGTGCCACTGTGGTGGAGTTCAGGAGCCATCTCTGGGCCGGGGCGGGGGTGGGGTGCGTTCCTGCAGCCAAGGAGAGAAGCCAGAGCTGCAGACATACACAGGGCTGCAGCCACGGGCACAGAGGAGCACCAAGGGGCAGAGGAAACAGGCCCGAGACTGAGCTGGACCCCCAGCAGGGAGGCTGAGGAGGAGGCCCAAGGCCCAGGAGGGGTTTGCCACTGACTATACAAGCCCCATCCCCACTTTCACAGTGGATGGGACAGTCACCATCCACTTGTCCTCTGCATTCTGGAGTCTGAAAATGGAGGCCAGGTAAACTGAAACATCTTGGTCAAGACCATATAGCAGAGCCAACCTCAGACCCATCTTTGGGGGTGGTGGGGACTAAGCTTGTCCCTTCCACACCACGGTGGCTCTGAGTGCCTGAGGGCCCTGCAGCTTCCAGTGCGCATTTGCACTGAGGGTTCATGCACAGGTGACTCCGAGGCCAGCACTGGACTGGGCACTGCACAGTACCCTCCTCCAGCTACCAGGACACTATCAACATCAGGCCTCATGGCCACATCAGGCCTGGAGTGACCACTTAGGAGCAGTAACTCCTGTTCAGTTGGATGGTGAATAAGTGATGGGTCAGCAAGTCCTCATCAGGAGCAGCAGGGAGGGTTAGCAGATGACTGTGGGGCTCTGTTCCTCAGGCGACTCCTCCCCTCCACCTTCTGTCTATGCCCAAGACCTCCAGAGCACTCTGCCAGGAGCAGCTCAGGGGGCATTTACATGAACCAATAGTGCATCAGCTACCCATTCACCCTCAACCTGGGGCAGGATGCACACTGGGAGACACACCGCTTTATTCTCACAAGGACCTCACTGAGCAGGGACCGAATCATTTCACAGGTGAGCAGAGCAAGGCCAGGGTGGTGGTCCGGGACATATGGCTCGGGGCCTGCCCTACCCAAGGTAAGGAGACAGCGCTACTAATCCCCACTTGGCTGGTAAGAATTCAGCAATTTCTGCTCAGATTAAAGATTCTTTACCAGTAAGCAGGAAAACTGTGGGAGGATGGTGGCAAAAGGGCAATGTAATAAAACATGAAAATGTAAGGTTCCATTTGTAAAGGAGCTGTGTTGTTCCCTCCTCAGCATCTATACCCCCTTGCCCTTTCCAACAGCCTAGGTCCAAGAACACCACCCAGGGATCTCAGACTCCAAGCACAGAGCTGGCATCCTGCACTGAGGACATTCCTGCCCCCAGTCACCGGGCTGCAGATGGGCACATGTCTGTCTGGACATGAGAGAAGAATCAGGTGGCTCAAGAAGATGCAGCCAGCCATCTTGGGACCTGGTAGGAAGCACTCATTAGTTAACCTGACACTGCAGAAAGCATTGTGGAGAAATGGGGCCCACGTCACTACCAAGCCGCTGAAGCAAGCCTCACCTGAAACCTGTACCCATCTGGACTTTTCATTTGAGTTAGTCAGAATCTCTCTATGGCTTCAGCTGGTTTGAACTGCATTTCCCATTGCTTGTGATCAAAAGCAACCTAACGAATAGATTATCACACATTTTTCAAGGGTGGCAGGCCACGTGTGGTACAGCCCCCTGACATAACTCAGGATGGAAGGTGGAGGCAGGGAGAGGAACGGAGAGGAATTTTATGAGCTAATTGATTTTTATTTAAGAACTGCAAAAGTCAACATTGGCAGGCACAACTCTCTTGGCCCTAGGAAAAAAGTGTGGAGTATGCAAATTTGATCTGAACAATTGGGTAAATATTCATTCACTTTAGGATCCTGCCCTCTTCTCCTGGGAAGGGTCAAGCACAAGTTCACTCAGCCCTCGGCCCCCACACTCAACAATCCAATGCATTCTATAAACACTCCCCTCCCAGTTCAGATATTGGAGGGGACAGGGCACTGGCTCCTCTCAGGGACCCCCACTCTCTAGGCTGCATCCACAGCCCTCTGGTCATCTTCTTCCCACCAAAACACAACCCCTCAAGATGGGAAATCTGTTGCTACATCTCCATGCAAGCTTCCCAAGCCTGTCTTTATGCTATTAAACTGTGTGTACTAAGTCCTTCTCTTTCAAAAAGCCAGGCTCTTACCATTAAAAACCAAGACTTTTGAGACTATGTCTCTACTATGTGTTTTGGGGCATATTTTGGAATCAAAGTCAATCACTTCTTGGCCTTTTGGCTAAGATCAAGTGTGGAATCAAAGTCAAACTATGACACTTGGTACATTTGTCCATGTTCTCCAGAAAAAGAGCCAATAGGGTGTGTGTGTGTGTGTGTGTGTGTGTGTGTGTGTGTAAAGAGATTTATTATAAGGAATTGTTTCACTGGTGATTATGGAGGCTGATAAGTCCCAAGATCTGAAGTCAGCAAGCTGGAGACCCAGAAGAACTGATGGTGTAGCTCTGGTCCAAATGCCAACATGCTCAAAACCCAGAAAGAGCCAATGTTTCAGTTTGAGTCCGAAGGCAGGCAATATCTGATGTCCCAGCTCAAACCAGTCAGGCAGAAGGTTTTTGTGCTATTCAGGTCTTCAACTGATAGGAAGAGACCCACCCACATTGGGGAGAACAATCTGCTATACATAGTCTATGCATTCACATGATATCATCAGCTCCCTCACAGACACACACAGAATACTGGTTGACCAAATGTCTGAGCACCCTGTGGCTGATACAAAACCAACCATACACTTGGTTCCAGGCTGTATCCACCTCTACGCACTGGAGGCAGGGCACAGGAAAAGTAACCTTTTCTGGGGAAAGATGAAAAGATCTCATGTAACATCTCTAATATTTTCCTGCTGCGCTGATTTCCATCTGCAGGTTTTTACTAGCAGGCTTCCCCCAGCCATAAATTCCCTTCTTCCCTCCTTTCTCCCTGTGGCTCATTCTACTCCTCCTGATCCCTGAACGCCCAGCAAAATGCGTACCCCTTTCTGTCTGAATCCCCCCTCCCATAAAAGGTAGCAGGCAGGGTTAATGCAGGGTACTCTCTGCCCAAAGCTGTGGGTGGGCGCTGGCCAGCAGAAGCCAGCGTCCAACTGCATCCTAATGGAAGAGGGGTGGGCCAACAGACACGAAAAGCTGGGGGCCGGCCCAGCGATGGGAGGGCAGGAGAGGAGAGCCCACAGAGTAGTCATGGACACCCACTCAGGCCTTCCTCATTTTACAGCACACACCTCTGGGGACAAGATGCACTGAAGACAACTTTGTCTCCTTCACCATCTGGTCAGCACCAACCAGGCAAGGAGACACATTTGTCAGCTGCCACCAGCACGTGACCCAAGCCTGGCCCCTCTGGCACTGCCAGAGAAGACAAAAGGGGACCATTTGCAGGGCTAGTCCAGGGTAATGGTTATCTCCACTGCTGATAGCACCCTTCCCTGAAAAACACATAATGCACCATAAGCACTGCTCAGAGGCAGATAAAAATAGTTTGGGATCAAAGAGGTAGTTTCCTTATTTTGTCTCCAGGGACAGATCAGAGGGCTGGACTGCATGTGGGCAAATCAGTTTTTGCTCTTGGCAGGAGTTCCAATGCTTTCCCTCCACAAGCACGGAAAAGTCTGCCAATGTCGATATGTGAAGCTGAGATAATAGGCTGGGACTGTGTTTTATCTTTTGTTGACCCACTCCCAGCCTTCAAAGTCTCTGCTATCATTTTGTAGACAGACAGGCTAAGCCCAGACATCAACGGCAATAGCAGAAAAGTCCATCAGGCCTGTTGGACCTGGGTGGCTGGGTAATGATGGTAATGACCCCCACCGCAGACATCTGCCTGCAACTCTGCCTTCCCATTTAGCAGGTGAGGAAACCGAGTCTCAGAGGCCACAACATTTTGTGAAGGGCCGGTACTCGACCCAAAGTCCAGCTATATCCAAACCTGGAGGTCTTTCAGGACTCTGCAGAAGTGGAATCAAAAAGTCTGGGCTTGACTGCTGTCTCTAGCACTTAAAGCTGTGCCATGTAGAACCAGGCTCTTAATCTCTCTCAGCCTCCATTCCTTCATCTGTAAAATGGGTGTCAATATTCCCAGGGTGGGGCGCCTGGGTGGCTCAGTCAGGTAAGCATCCAACCTCGAGTCAGATCATGATCTCGCGGGTTCATGAGTTCAACCCCCCGCGTTAGGCTCTGTGCTGACAGCTCAGAGCCTGGAGCCTGCTTCAGATTCTGTGTCTTCCTCCCTTTCTGCCCTTCCCATGCTTGTGCTCTGTCTCTGTCTCTCCAAAAATAAATAAACATTTAAAAAAATTTTTTTTGTTTTAATTTAAAAAAATCTCCAGAGCTGTTTGTGACTCAAAGGAAATCATGCAAAACGGTTTGTGATCTGCAAATTGATGCGTAGATACTGGTTGTTGTGTTGCTATACTTGTAATTGAGCATTTAGTGCATTCGAGGCGTTGCTGCTCACCAGGTCTCTTACAGCTGAGAAAGTCCGGGCAGGAAGGCCTTGCTCACACAGCCAGGAGGAGGTGAAGTCGTCACTGGACCTCCGCAGCTGGCTCCAGTGCAGCCTAAACACAGCGATGGTTATCTCGGATGATTTTCCTATGCTAAAGACTGTCCGGGGTGATGGTGCCTTTGTAACAGACCTCCCTCTCCCTTCGAATCCTCCCAAAGGTCTGTTCTCTAGGACAATTCTCAGTCTAGGGAAAAGAAGATCTGATAAAGAAGTCACACCAAGGTGTTGCTGCTGATAAGGGCTCAGTGTATAACCCGTGCCAGGTGTTCGCATCCAAATCAAAGTCTGAAGGGACCATGTTTAATTCAAAGAGCTTAATCCGACAGGACAGGCAGAGGGTCAGTGCCCATCAAAAGAATCTCGGTGGCGCCGCCCCCTTCCAACAGCAAGGAAGTGCCTGGAAACAAGGCAGGACCTTGCCTCCCAGACTACCTGGTCCAAGGGTTTAGCTGGATTTCCTGGGCGCTCAATGGGCTTGCTCCGACACAAGGACATGGGCGGGGCCTGAGTGGGCCAGCCACGCCCTGGGGCGGAGCTTCCGCAGAGCCACACTCCCGCCCCGCCCCCTTCCTGCCTGGCGCCTGGGAAAGAGCTTGAGCTCAGGGAGCCCCATTCCTTCTATTCCAAGGTGGTACATCTGCCCGCCTACGGACTACGGTGGAGGTTAGGCAAATACATGCACACGAATAATACTTGCAGAGCAAACAATCACGAGTGTTCATTGCTCCCTTGGCCCCCATGCGACACATACCCCACCTGCTTCCCACAGGCTTGGGCTTTCACGGTGCTGTCACTGCCATGCTGAGCCCCTAGTCGAAGGTCTAGCACCCAGTCCCCCTTGCAGAGGGTCTGCTTGGGCCAGAACAGGGTGGGCCATCCAGAAGCACACACCCCCAGCAAGCAGGGCCACAGACAAAGACCAGATGAGCCACAGTGAGCACACTCCCCTCTCAGGATTTAACCAGAGGCCCGGAAGAAAGTACCTTTCGGCTAGGGCGCAGCTGGAGCACTGATTAGCCATCCTGAGCCATTCTTCTGGACAGTGCTGAGGGACAGCTGTGAGTGAGGATGAGAGGGAAGGACAGAAAGAAGAAGCAGGCAGAGCAGTGGAGAAGAGCAGAGTGCCCTGACAGACATGCAGTCTCACTCGGGCGCCACAACAAAATACCACACACTGGGCAGCTCCAACAGCAGGCATTGATTACACAGTTCTGGAGGCTGGACGCCCAAGATGATGGTGCCAGTGTGGTCGGCTTTCGGTGAGAGCTCTCTTCCTAATGTGCAGACTTTTCCTTGTCTGTCGTCGCCTTCTCACATTTGGGGGGGGGGGTGGGGGTGGCAAGGAGAGAGAGAGAGAGACAGCAAGCTTTCTGGTGAGGAACACTCAGCACTGAGCCCATCTGTTATAGACTGAATGTTTGGGTCCCCCCCCAAAACTCATGTTGAAACCCCACTATGACTATTTGGAGACAGGGCCTTGACAGTCGTAATAAGGGTTGGAGGAGGTCAGGAGGGTGGGGCCCTCATGATGGGATTAGTGTCCTGATAAGAGACACCAGAGGGCTTGCACCTGTTCCTCTGCCGCTCTCTCTCTCCCCAGCCTGACTAGCTTCATCTTCCCTCTTTCCTTTCCCCTTGCCTGGTCTTATCTAGTCAGGGGGAGAGGACAGTCCAGCCCTACAAGCTTGCTCATCTTTGCAGAATCTTCTCTCTGAAACTCCATTTCTGCCTCTTTCTTCCCTTCAGTATTAAACAAGGGAAGGAAAACAACCTTTAAGACAGAGGGCAGCAGGGCCCAGATGAGTTACCCATGGAGGAGCAGAGATTAAGGAAGAGAAAGTTCAGGGTGGGTCAGAGCCCAGCACACGCCATCCCAAACTATGTGAAACAGGAGGACTGCTGAGAAGGGGCAGCCAGGGAGAGGGAAGGGGAGCCCGCAGAGGAGTCAGGAATCCCAGATGCCAGGCAAAGAAAGCATTCCAGGAACGGGTAGGAGCCAGACTGCCAAACACTGAGAAGTAGAGAGGGGCACAGAAGTTCAGTGGAAACTTGGAGGTCATTGGTGTCTGTGACAGGTTTGGTTTCAAGGAAGTGGTGGGAAGAAGGATAATTATGGTGGGATGTTGCGTGAGGAGGATGGATGGAAGAAGAGGCAGCCCATTGGGAAATCGTGGGAAGTGAGGCTTCAGGGAGAATGGGGGCCCTCCCTGCGGCTGCGAGTGCCCTGTGGAAGAAGCTGTGGCATTGTCCGGGAGGAGACAATGGCAGAAGTGGCCATTCCAAGCTGGCTAGGCCTATGGTAATAATCCTTCTTGTTTACACATCATCTCTCATCAAAGAATATTTGCAAATCACAAATGTTAATCAGGTCTGTCTTATTTGTTCTTTGTGAAATACCTTTATGGGTTTTTTTTTTTCTGATTACAAAAAAAAAAAAAAAAACATATGCTTGCAAAAAAAAAAAAATCAAATGATCCAGAAAAAGCATAAACTTCCTCCTCAATCCCTCTCTCTAAAATTAACTACTGCTTGGTGTAGATCCTGCTTTTATAAACTAACAATCATGGACATCTTTCCATGTCAGTACACAGTGGTCAAGTTCATTGTTTTAACATGGTGAGGGAATTCTACTGTCTGTTTCCTCCCGGGTTAGGGAGGTCACCCTGATTCCTGGGACATATGATACTAGCTCATTTACCACCACCCCACACTCTTCCCATCCCCTCTGATCTATCCCCCACCCCTTCACAACCTTTGGGGCTGATCTGATTCTTTTGGCAATTGATGACATTTCATTTGATGTCAGTCTATATGCTGTTCCGCATGAATTTCTCATATCTTCTTGTATCTCTCCCCAGTTAAAGTCAAAGATTTATTTGCTGACATTGAATAAACTCCTTTGTTCCCTCTCTCCTTGTTTCTCTCTCTCCATTTCTCTTTTCCTAATTTATTTCACTAACAATTGTTTTTAACAGCTTTATTGTGATATACCTCACATATCTTGCAAGACATCAATTTAAAGCATACAGTTCAATGTTTTTTAGCATGTTCACAGGTACATACCACCAACCCCACAGTCATCACTTACGAGTTTTAAAACATTTTCATCACCCCTAAAAGAAACCCTCACCTCTCTCCCCACTCTCCTTTCAGACTTAAGTAATCGCTCACTTACCTTCAACTTCAGTAGATTTCCCTGTTCTGGACCTTCTATGTCATATGGAATCATGTAATGTGTGATCACTTGTGACTGGCTTTTTTCACTGAGCATGTTTTCAAAGTTCACCCATGTGTCAGTGCTTAATTTCTTATTATGGCAGAATATTCCTTTGTATAGTAGGCCACATTTTATTTATCAGCTGATGGACACTTGAGTTGTTTCTACTTCTGGCTATTAAGATGATGTAACTATAAAGATTCATGTGCATGATATGTTATCATTCCTCTTAGGTATATACCTAGGAGTGGAACTGATGGGCCATATGATACTATGTTTAATTATTTGAAGAACTGTCAGGGTTTTCCAAAATGGCTGCACCATTTTACACCAATAGTGCGTGCGGGTTCCTATTTGTCCACATTCTTATCAGTATTTATTATCTGACCTTTTATTCTAGCCATCCTAGTGTATGTGAAGTGGCATCTCATTGTGGCTTTGATTTGCATTTCCCTAATGGCTAATTCTATTGAGCATCTTTTCATATGTTCATTGGTAATTTGTATATGTTCCTTGGAGAAATATCTCTTCAGATCCTTTGCCCATTTTCTACTTGGGTTATTTGTCATTGCATTATTGAGTTATAAGAGTTCTTTATGTACTCTAGATACAAATCTCTTATCAGATGTATGGCTTTCAAATATATTCTCCCATTCTGTAAGTTGTCTTTTTACCCTCTTGACAGTGATTTTAAAGCAAAAAATTTTTAATTTTTATGAAATCCAATTTATGTGTTTTTTCTCTTCTGTTGATCATGTTTTTACTAGAATCCTTTGTCAAGTGCTGAAGTGACAGAATTGAAGATTTATCTGTACATTTTATTCTAACAGTTTTATGGTTTTAGCTCTTACATTTAGACCTTTGATCCATTTTGAGATGTAAAAATGATGTTTGAGTTTTTATATAAAGTTTGAGTCTGGGTCCAACTTCATCTTTTGTATGTGGCTGTCTAGCTGTCTTAGCACCACTTTTTGAAAAGCCTAGTTTCCCCCATTGAATGGCCTTGACACCCTTGTCAAAAAATCAGTTGACCATAGATGGGTAGGTTTAATTCTTGACTTTCATTTCTGTTTGATTGATCTATGTGTCTATCCTTACACCAGTACCACACTGTCTTCATTACCATCACTTTGTACTTAAGTTTTGACGGTGGGAAGCGTGAATCCTTGTATTTTTTCTTCTTTCTCAAAATTGTTTTAGCTATTTGGGACTCCTTGTAATTACATGTGAATTTTAGAATCACCTTGTCAATTCCAAAAAAAGGAAAAGAAAAGGAAAGGAAAGGGAAGGAAAGGGAAGGGGAGGGGAGGGGAGGGGAGGGGAGGGGAGGGGAGGGGAGGGGGAGGGGGAGGGGGAGGGGGAGGGGGAAAGGAAAGGAAAGGAAAGGAAAAGAAAGGAAAGGAAAGGAAAGGAAAACAGCTGGTGGCAGGGATTGTATTGTACCTGTAGATCAATTGAAGAAGTATTGCCATCTTACCAGTATTAAGTCTTCTGAGCCATAAACATGAGATGTTTTCTGTTTATTTAAATCTCCTGGGGCGCCTGGGTGGCGCAGTCGGTTAAGCGTCCGACTTCAGCCAGGTCACGATCTCGCCGGTCCGTGAGTTCGAGCCCCGCGTCAGGCTCTGGGCTGATGGCTCAGAGCCTGGAGCCTGTTTCCGATTCTGTGTCTCCCTCTCTCTCTGCCCCTCCCCCGTTCATGCTCTGTCTCTCTCTGTCCCAAAAATAAATAAACGTTGAAAAAAAAATAAAAATAAATAAATAAATAAATAAATCTCCTTTCATTTCTTTCAATGTTTTAGTTTTCAGAGTATAAGTTTTGCACTTATTTTATTAAATTTATTTCTAAGTGTGTTATTTATCTTGTAATTTAAATGATTGTAAATCATTGTAAATGAAAGTGTAAATGAAATTTATTTCTTAATTTCATTTTTGGATTGTTCATTGCAATCATAAAGAAAAACAATTGATTTTTTATTTTGACCTTGTGTTCTAAAACCTTGTTAAGCTCATTTATTAGTTCTTAGAGTTTTTAAGTTGGACATCCTAAATTTTTTAGTATTTTCTATATACAAAGTCATGTCATCTCTGAAGAGAGATACTTTTGTTTCTTCTTTTCAAACCTGGATTTTTTTTCCTTGTCCAATTGCCCTGGATAGAACCTCCAGTACAATGTTGAGCAGAATTGGCAAGTGCAGACTTCCTTATCATGCCCCTGATCTTAAGGACAAAGTTGGGGCACCTGGGTGGCTCAGTCGGTTAGTGTCCAACTTCAGCTTAGCTCATGGTCTCACAGTTGGTGAGTTGGAGCCCCACATCTGGCTCTGTGCTGAGCTGTCAGCACAGGGCCTGGACCCTGCTTCAGATTCTGTGCCTCCCTCTCTCTCTGTCCTTCCCCTGCTCGTGCTCATTCTCTCTCTCTCTCAAAATAAATAAACATAAAAAATTTTAAAAAAGAACAAAGCATCTAGTCTTTAACCATTAAGTGTGATATTAGCTGTGGAGTTTTCATAAATGTTCTTTATCAGGTTGAGGAACTTCTATTTTATTCCTAGTTTGTTGAGTGTTTTTATGATGAAAGACTGTTGGATTTTGTCAAATGCTTTTTCTATATCTATTGAGGTGATTATGTGGTTTTTATTTTTTACTCTACTGGTATGACCTATTACAGTAATTGATTTTCTTATGTTTAACCAACCTTGCCTTCCTGGGATAAATCCCACTTGACCTGGTATATATTCTTTTACATGTTGTTGGATTCAGTTTGCTAGTGTTCTGTTGAGGATATTTGCCTCCAAGTTCATAAGAGATATTGCTCTTTAGTTTTCTTAGGACGTCTCTCTCTGGTTTTGGTGTCAGAGTAATGGTGGCCTCAAAATGAGTTCATAGTTGTTTCCCTCTCTTCTATTTTTTGGAAGAGTTTGTGAAGTTTGGAAGTCACATGAACCTTAGCTTTTCTCTGTGGGTAGTCTTGTGAACATCCACTCTTTAATTTCTGATTCAAGTTATCTTCTCTCTTTTTCGCATGGTTAGGCTAGCTAAAGGATTATCAATTTTGTTGATCTGTTTAAAGAACCAGCTTTTGGACTCATTGAATTTTTGTTGTTTTTCAATTCTCTATTTCATTAATTTCTCCTCTAATCTTTATTATTTCCTTCTTTTGCTTTATGCTAGATTGCTCTTCTTTTTTCAGTGGAAGTTTAGGCTATTGATTTGAAGTCTTTCTTTTTTAAAAAATGTTCATTTATTTTTGAGGGGGGGGAGGGGCAGAGAGAAAGGGGGACAGATCATCTGAAGCAGGGTCTGCACTGACAGCAGAGAGCCTGACATGGAGCTTGAACTCACAACCATGAGATCATGAACTGAGCTGAAGTCAGATGCTCAACCAACTGAGCCACCCAGGTGCCCCTCTTCTTTCTTAATATAAGCATTTACAGCTATATATTTTCCTCTAAGGACCACTTTTGCTGCATCTTATAAATTTTGATATGTTGTATCTTCATTTTCAGTCATCTTAAAGTATTTTCTAATTTCCCTTTTGATTCCCTCTCTTATCCACTGGTTCTTTAGGACTGTGTTGTTATTTTCTCAAGTTTTTTTTTTCCCTGATATTGATCTCTAATTTTGTTCCAGTGTAATTGGAGACCACACTTTATATTATATCTATCCTTTTAAGTGTATTGATGTTTGTTTATGGCCTGTGGTCTATGCCAAAGAAGGTTTCCTGTGTACTTAAGAAGAATATGTATTCTATTGTTGGCTCTGTTAAGTCTACTTGGTTTACAGTGTTGTTCAAGTTTTCTATTTCCTTGTTAATCTTAAGACTAGTTCAACCCACTATTGGAAGTGGATAATTGAAGTGTCTATTGTTATTGAATTTCTTTCTTCATTTCTGTCACTTTTTGCCACCTGTGTTTTGATCCTCTTTTATTAGGTGCATATGTATTTATAATTTTATACCATTCTAATGGACTGTCCCTTTTATCATCATAAAGTGTCCCTCTTTGTCTCTAGTAAAAAAATTTTTTGTTGTAAAGTCTATTTTGTCTGATATCAATATAGCCATTCTAGCTTTCTTGTGGTTTCTGTTTGCATAATATATCTCTTTCTATCCTTTTACTTTCAGTCTATTTGTGTATTTAAAGTGTGTCTCCTGTAGACAGCATATGACTGATCATGTTTTCTTATCCATCTGAAAATTTCTGCATTTTGATTGGGCTGTTTAATCCACTCACATTTAATGTTATTATTGATATACCTGGATTGACATCTGCTATTTTACTTTTTGTTTTCTATATGTCTCAAGTGTTTTTTGTTCCTCTGTTCCTTGTCTACTGCTTTCTTTTGTATTAAAGAGCATTTTCTGATGTAACATTTAATTTCTTTGATAATTTTTTCACTTTTTCTTTTTTTTTCTTTTTAGTGATTGCTGTAAGGCTTACTGTGTGTATTTTAAATTATCAGAATCAGCTTCAGATTCATACTAGTTTAATTCCAATGATATATAGAAATGATACTTCTATGTAGCTCTGTTTGCTTTCCCTCTTTTTTGTGGTATTCTTGTCATATATATTATATCTATTAATGTTATAGACCCAACAGTACATTGTGATAATTATTACTTTACTATCTGTAGTCATTTCCTTAGCCCAGTGCATCTTTGCTTCCACCCACTTCCTTTGTGCTGTTCTATTTTTCTATGTGTTCTATATTTTTCTATGTGTTACACACTCTATAATACATTATAAACATACTATTTTATATAATTGCTTTCTAAATCAGTTAAAAAAAGAGAAAAGCATGCATTTATACTACCTTTTATAGTTATGCAATTGCCTTTTTTTTTTCTTTTTTCACGCCTATGTCTCTTTTCTACCCTTCCTTTTCCCTCACTCTGACTTCCCTCCCTCGGTCCCTTATCAGGAATCTTCAAACCTTCTTGTGACATTTAGGACTAGGAGTATCTGGGTGACTCCTCCCCATGCTGTGGGAACTGTCCTATAGGGGGAGCCCCACAAGACCAGGAGGAACAATGAAGGTCCTGGTGAGCTCTGTGCCTTTGGAGCTTGCCTAAAGGTAATCACACACACCAAAAAATGCATCATAGTTGATTGAGCCCCTACCTTGTGCCAGGACCAGATGAAGCATGCCACATATAAGATCATTATGGTCAGGACAACCTGACCAGGAAGATATCATTCCCATTTTGCAGAT
The DNA here is from genome assembly GCF_016509475.1 of Prionailurus bengalensis. Taxonomy (NCBI): domain Eukaryota; kingdom Metazoa; phylum Chordata; class Mammalia; order Carnivora; family Felidae; genus Prionailurus; species Prionailurus bengalensis. Next base: position 110,935,753 of record NC_057345.1, read on the forward strand.
GACAAAGGTTAAATGACTTCCTAAAACCACAGCTGAGACCAGATTTTCACACGTGTGTCTGATTACAGTGCCAGAATCAGATTAGCTTCCCAGGACATGGGAAGGAGTGCATATTTTATCTGCATTCAGGACCTTCTTTGAATGAAGGCAAAGGGCATCTCCAGGAGGTACTCTGACAAATCCACTTGGCTTTACTTTGTTTCTCTGATAGAATACAATTGTCAGGAGGGGAAATGTATGTTGATGTTGGTTTAAATTACAACTCCCTTTACCTTCTCATGAAATAATAAAACACTTGTCTAAAGGGGGAGAAATTGAATCACATCCATGTTCCATCAAGCTGGGCAGCATCACCTCAGAATACAAATGATTCTGTTACTTTTCAATAGTTTTTAAAGACTTTTGTTCTCATTATAAAAACAATGGAAGCATTAAAATGGAAATAATATATAATTCTCAGAGGAAATTTGAGAACGCAGAAAAGTATGAAGAAAATATAAATCACACAAAATTCCTCCATTCAAAAACAACCAGTATTAATATTTTGGCCCATATGTTTGTTTGTTTTTCAAGTCTTCTGTGTGTGTATTGTATGTAAGGTCCTACTTCTCTCATTTAACATTCCATAGCCTTAATCCATGTCATTAAAATTTCTTCATATATGTTAATGTAACGGCTGCCTGATTTTTCATCATATGATGACACTTCATGTTCTGCAGCATCCTCATTGCACAGATTTACACTTTAACACAATTACAGGACCTCCTCCTGGCACTGGTGATAGGCCAGTGACAGAAAGTCTCCTCTCTGTCACTAAGATGTGGTTCCTGTCCCAGAAGTTGATGGCCTCAAAGGAGTGGACTTAGAATTTGGAAGACATGGAGCTAGCAAGGTTGCAACTCAAAATCAAAGAGAAAAAACAAACCCAGGAGAAAAGATAAAATGGCCCAGTCCACTGATAACTCCATCATGGGGGCTCTCAGACACGGGGCTCAGGTCTGGACAGAGTAAAATCCCGGACACTCCCCAAAGCCATCTGCTCTGAACTGGACTGTGATGGAGAGCAGGGTGAGGCAGGGGCCACCAGCTGTGCCAAGGGGGTTCAGGGTGGAGACAGGCAAGGAGAGTTGGAAGAGGAGTGGACAAGTGTGAGCAGCTGAGAGCAATGAGCAGTGTTCAAGTCCTCCCCAAGGACATCTGGCCCCTCCACATCCCTCCAAAGATATGTTTAAGGAGAATATCAAGATGCAAGTAGCAATTAAGAACAATTGATTAAGCAGCTGTGTGCACGACTGATTACTGGAAGTGAAGACCACATAGGAGTGGACTGGTTAGGGCCTGCCCACGTCCACTCCTCTCCTCCAGGTGGCAGGACCCCAATGTCTCTTGGGTAACCCATTCCTCACTACATCCAGTCTTGGTGGAAGAGCAGCTAAAGAGCCCATCCTCCCCCAGATGGGAAGGAGCCTCAAACACTGTCTCTGGGACACAAATCAGTGCAGGCACACAGAGCCCAGAATAGGCTGGCAGTCACTCATCTTGCCAGGTCCCCAGGAGGGGACTGTCCTGGGACTCCTGCTCCTGTCCTGGCTCAACTCAAATCATCCATCAGCTCTGGTGGCTGCTGCAAAGCCTTTGAAAACTTTCCCTTTTCTTTGAGTTGGCCACACAGTTTCTGTTACTTTTCCCAAGGAATCCTGCCCAGGGCTCCAGGCCTGGGCAGAACTGAGCTTCTGGGATTCACCCAAGTCATGGGCTGGCTGGTGCTGAGAACTCTGCTCTGTCTGCTCTGGAGCTGGGTGCCTTCCCTGACCCACAGCTCAGGCTTTTTGTATGCTTAGCAGCTGACTGCCCAGTGCTCCAAAACCTCTGAAGCAACCCTCATTCAGCACCACACGATGAAGTCATTCCATAATGGCAGGCATGGACACAGCACACAAAATTGCAGCGTGCTTTGTCTGCCTGAAATTCTCCCCCTTTCAGCCAGAAGACATTCTGGTTAGGGGAGGGGATTGAACACCAGGGACACTGTCTCAGAGCTGATGTGCATTCTCCCTGCTCTAGGTGACAGGATTCAGGGAAACCAGGGAGGGTGAGAGGAGGAGGTGTATGTCCACGTGAGCGTGCTTGAGCATCCGCTGATCTATAAACCGGTAGGTTGGTTGAAGGACTCCAGGCCGGAAGAAGGCGTGGAGCGGGGCGGAGGGGGGCGCCGCAGAGCTGAGTTCTGCTGGTGGGCACTTTCCAGAGGCTCAGCCTCAGTTTCCTCATCTGCAGTCCCTTTGGGCTTTGATGAAAACACAGTTTGTGAGGACTTGCTGATTATTCTTGGGGCGGCAGGGGGTAGGGCATGTTTTTATGCCCGTCCTGTGTCAGCATTCTATAGGATTTTATTTTTTAAATGGTGGTGGTGGTGATGATGATGATGATGATGATGCCATTTTAATACAGTGGTGTCCAAACTTCTAAAAATATTCATTATGGAATATTCAAACTTTTTTTAACAGTGTGTCCCATATTTTAATGAAATCTGGTGTGGAACCCAGTATTTAAAAGTGTTTACAGAGCAAAGCAGACCCCTCTGGGGCCGGGGTACAGAGCCCACAGCCTCCCTTTTGCCTCCCAAGGCAGTCTCTGTGGCATCCTTATGGGCATAATTTGAAAAATAGTTTCAGAAACAGTTTGCAAACCACTTTCCTCTCTCTTTTTTTAATGTGTATTTATTTTGAGAGAGAGAAAGAGAGCACACACGGGAGGACGAGAGAGAGGGGAAGAGAGAGAATCCCAAGCAGGCTCTGCACCGTCAGCACCAGAGCTGACGCAGGGCTGCATCTCACCAACCTGGAGATCATGACCTGAGTGGAAAGCACTTAGTCGGCTGCTTAGCTGACTGAGCCACCCAGGTGCCCCTGCAATCTATTCTCTTAATCAGAGAACATTATTTTATGGAAGAACTGGGGCTCTGGGCCACAGCACAGTGAAGGTACTTTCCACCTCTCTCAGGACCCCATTCCAATGGCTGCTCAGTCCTTTCCTGGATTCCAGCCTCCTGAGAGAAGAGGGCCTTGGCAAGGAGCTTTGTGGTGACAGTGGCTCATAGGTTTCCAGCTGCGCTGAGTCCTAACCTCACTTACTACTCAGAGCACCCTAAAATTCAAATACCATTAGTATCTCCATTTTTCAGATTAAAATAAGAAGAAAAAAAAAGAGCTTGAGAAACTTAGCTAAAAGCAATAGCTTCTAAGTGAAGATTGAACTCCACCCAAAGTCCATGCTCTTATGCACTCCATACAGGAAACAGTGGGGACACCCAGAGCCACAGCAGAGACCCCAGGATGAGAGGAGGGGACAAGCATGCCAAGGTTGGGGTGCCCAGTGCCCCTACCACCTCTCCTGGCACAGCCTCCAGGGGATGGAGGGCAGCAGTAATAAAACCCCTCCCTCCTACCTGGATGGGAACCTGGGAAGTTGAGGTGGCCTTGGCCCCGGAAGGCTGAGAGGAAGGCGGATGGGGTGCAGGATGGAGTTGCCTGGGCTTTAAGGGGAAAAAGTGGAGGCACCCTGAGATCCTATCTGTGGTCCAGTCCAGTTCTCTAGGCCAGAGAACACAGAGGACCCCACCCCTGCCTCTTTTTAAATGTAGGGACCCGCTGCACTTTGATAATGTATATCTGCTCCCCAACCCAAAACAGATCCTTATGAATGTTTGTGCCCTTCCCTCATATGACCAGTGCCTTTCCACCCTGGCAGAGGGCACATCTTGGAGATAAGCGTGTGCCATGAGAGCTCATTCAGAGCCCCTTCCAGGAGCCAGGACCCACTGCAGAGCAGCCAGGAGAAGGGACACTGGGCTAGGTAGCAAGCAAGACTTGTACCATGTATGTCATCCTTTCTTCCTGGCACCCCCTCCAGCTGGTGTGGCCTAGGGAGCTTTGTGAGATAGGGTGTGTCCCTCCCCAACAGGTGTCCAGACAACATGGGAATTAATTGGCCCACTCTGTACTCAAGCCAGCACCAGACACGTCTAAAAGCACAGCTAGCCTCTCCACAGGGCCACACCAACTTTTCCTTGCACTATTTTAGGGCCCTGCAGACAGAGGTAAGATGATGGGCTGGACTCCCCAAGGCGTATCTACCCAGGTGCAAACACATAAGGGAGCTGTTCTCTCCTGACTGGGTGCGGCCAGTATGATGGTGAGAGGATGCCCCCTTCTCCCCGTGGTCATCTCTCTCACGTAGCACTTTGCCAAGACAACAGCTGCAAGAAAAGAATAGCCCTGCGAGCATCAGTGAGGCCGAGCATTCCACATAGACAAATAGAACAATCTGCACAATCGGGCAATGTCAATGGAGATCACCCACTCTGTTTTCAGGAAGCCCAGCAATCTGTCATGTGCATGGTGCATGATCAAGAGAGACCTCTCTTTCCAACTTCTAGCACCACATTGTTAATCTCCCGTAATGGCTGGAGACTAGGGAGCATGTCTGTGAACAGTGTGATCACCCAGCCACTGGTCTTCTCAACCACATTCTTCCCCCAATGGTCATCGCATCCAGAATGAAGAACTGGAAGGTCTAGGGGCAGTCACATGAAGAGGAAATTGGGCACACAAATCAGGAAGCAATCTGACATCTCAAGATCAGCTCAACTGAAAACTTGTCACAAGTGTGCAGAGGCTGACAGATGTTCCCATGAAACCACAGGTGCTTTCCAGCAAAGCCGGGTCCTATAGAGACTGGAGGAGGGAAGCAGACAGAACAGAGAGACAAAAGAAGAGGCAGCCCAGCCAGGGTCAAGGAGGCTTTGCCAACTCTTACAAAGGTCACTTTTCTGTGATGCACAGCAGTTCAGAGCTGGAAGGAAACTCAGAGATAGTTTATTAATAATTTGTTCTGTTTCCTAAAAACAAAACAAAACAAAGCAAAACAAAACAAAACAAAAACTCTGAGACCAAAAGGGAAATGGCTTTAATGGTTCACTAAGTGACAACCTGCAAGAGAAATTCAGGTCCCTTGCCAACACCTTCTCAGACAGACAGAACTCCAATTCTCCACCCAGGGCAAATGAAATATTCAGTAAACATCATTTAATCATATGTGGTCAAGACCCCATACTAGGTGCCTGGACAGATAGCAGAGGACAAACATATAATCACACAAATCGCTATTTAATATGAATTGTGCTAAAACACGTGTGGGGATGACACTTATAATCAGGGACCTGACTCAATCTGGGACTGGGAGACAGGGAGAACTTACCTAAGGAGGGGACATTTAACTTGACATTGGAAGGGTTAACCCAACAAAAGGTGGGCAGAGAGTTTCCAGGTAGCAGGGACCCCCTCCCTTCTTCCTCCCTCCCTGCTCCCTACCTCTTGTCTCCTCTCCCTCCTTCTCTAACCAAACTTATTGCTGCAAACCAGCTGACTACATTTCTGGCCTCCATGCCCAGTACAGCCATTACACACCATGGCCAAGCTTCACACAGTCATTGTCTCTTCCTCTCACCCAGCATTTTGGGCCCTGTCCCCACCCCCAAGGGTCCCAGCCTCATCCAAACCCTTCACTGCATGAGATGTGGGTTCCTCCTGCTATAGAGTCTCAGACCCTACCCCACACCAGTCACAGGGCTTTCAGCAATGCATGAACCAATGAATGAATTGAATAATGCACCCATAAGGTGTGGCAACTTGAGGGAAACTCTGAGATCCCTGTTTCCGCTGGCAAGCAGCCTACTGCACCCAGCACAGTAGATGTGCTCCTGAGACCTGAACAAGTGTACAGACCCTTCTCCACATGACAAACAGCCATCCTGGAGCCTGTTACCTCAAGGCACTTCTCCGTTCAGTGGTCCAAAACATTGCCTCATTGGAATGCCCTCCTCTTGTTTGTTCATCCCTTAAAGCTTGGTGAAATTCTTATTTCCATCCCTTCCTTTCATCACAGCTCATGAGAAAGGAAATTACTTTGAGCCTTTGGTGTCCACCCTAGGGGTGTGGTAGAGAGTGCTCAGGGCAGGAAGGGATTGGCTGGAAGGATCTCTGAGGGCCTTCCCCTCCAACATTCCAGCACTCCCAGGCACTTAGTGGTCAGGAAGACACAGCCCTGAGCAGGGACAGTGACGTGCCCCAGACCCTCCAGCTTACCTGTGGCAGGGCTGAGGCTCTGGCTGTGGCCTCAGTTCTGGGACCATCATCTCACCTCCCTAGTAACTGTTCAAGAAGCATGTCAGGGCCCCGCCCACATCAGCTTGAGTTTCTCCATGCCAGGTCACAGGGAGCCCTCTGTTTGGGAACTCAAAAAAAAGTGCTCTGAGCATTGCATCCAGACAGCAGACCCACACACTCAGCTCCAGGACCATTTACATTTGGACCTACTGGGGCAGGCTCTGAGGAAAGGGGAAAGAGTCATCTTGTCCAGGTCTGATCTGTTCCATCTGCTACCCCCACAGCTCCCAGTGGAGTCAGGGCTTCAGAATGATTGATAGATAAATATCCTGGTTACCAAGATGCCTTGCCAGAGCCTCTGACACAACCTGTGACCTGCTGGCTCACCTGGGTGGAAAGAAAAGGGAGTTCACTCCTGTTAGTTGATAGAGTAGCATGAACAAATCACTTGAGCTTCATGACCTACACATGTGAGGTGCTGCTGCTGAACTGGAATTTAAAAACCAAGACAGCTCCTTCTGTATCTAGGAGTAGATAGAGGATGAGTCACCTCAAAGTCCACTTTTGTTTCTGGGGAAATCACAGGAATGGTCCCTCTCCAGTTGTGACATCACTGAGGTACCCATGCCCCAGGAAAGACTGTAAGAGGATCTTTAGTTTTCTGTGTCACACAGTCTCCAGCACAGGATCCCAGGGAACCTCTTGAAGGGAAAGGAATAGCATCACAGCTCTGCAGCCCCAGGGTGAGGCACAATGCAGCCTTCTCAGAGACCTGGAACGAGGCTCCCACCATACCAGTGTCCACCAGGCTGTGCAGGGCTCGTGTGCAACAGTGACACCACATGGCAGCAACAGAAACAACAGTGCTCTGGCTTGGATTCTCCAGCTCTTTCTCTCCCCTGGTGTCTGGAAGCAGAACCAGCTCCAGGTTCTTCAATCATTGAGGCAGTTTCTGCTCTTCCTACCAGTGAAGACTGCTGAACACTCTAGTAGCTCACTAACAGTTAATCATACCTCCCTATCTCTACCAAGCTATCAAGGAGGCCATTCCACTTTTGCATGCTCTGTCTTGTTTGATGATCACTAACATACCCACGCTGTCTGAATTTTGCAGATAAGGATGTTTAGGGGTTAACAATTTCCCCCAAATCACATGTCCCAAATATATGGCAATGCTGGGATCTCAACCAAGCTTGTGTGACTGCAGGGTCCACACTCCTGCCCTCCACAAGGCCCCTCTTTGCCCACAGCAGAAGCCAGAAAACACAAAGCATCTCAGGGTGCATTGCTTTCAGGCACTATCACCCTTTGGGTTTAGTCTGGTTAAAACTTCCCTGGAAACCCGTCCTTATCCGCACCTTCTCCAGTCACGTTTGGTTCACATGTGGATCAAAGACCATATGTGCTACATGGCATGGCTCTTCCTCCCCACCCTACCCCCATTTTGCTTAGCTGGTGCAAGAAACATGCCTAAGCAATCAGCATAACTTTAGAAAATCAATTTGTATTCTGTCAGCCTGAGTATCATTAACAACTTCTGCTAATACAGCAGTAATGAACATCTGGAAACACAGCAGCTGTTGGAGGAACGAGGTATAAAAAACACTAAGATGACAGCTTGTTTTTCATAAGTTAGATTGACTCTGGGCAAATAGGAGAGGCAATGAACAAAAGGGGAACAAGAGAGAAAGGAGGAGAAGGGCGAGGGATTAGCAGGAATGCCCATGAACTGATTCACTGTGCAAAGGCACTCACTGCTTGAGCACCAGTGGCCTGCCTTCTCTGAGCCAGGCCCTGCCCAGGGTAAGGGATACCAGAGATCCCCTGCCAGTCAGAGGCCAACAGTTCAGCTTATGGAGTCTCCGTGCAGGTGAGCACCAGGTGCTCAGAGAGCTCCCAGCAGGATGGATAGCTGGCTGAGCAGGCTGGGAAGTCTTCCCAGGCTGGAGACATTTACGCCTGGCCTGGAAGCCTGAGTAAGGGTTTGTGAGATGAGCAAAGGAAGGAAAAACTATTAGTGTGAGGGCAAGGAATCCCCAGGGGATCCTGGGGACACTAGGTGTGGTCAGAGCAATGTCATTGGAGTAACAGGGACAGAGGCCAGTCACAGAAGGCCTGGGAGGCCCTGTTAGGTGTGTGTGCATGGGTCCTAGAAGTAGCGGCTGGCATGGGTATTGTGAGAGTCCCATGAAAGGTGGACCGAGTGACCATCCCCATGGGACACAATGTCTGAGGCACAGGTGGGCCTTTCCTCATCTAGCACCATGAGCACCCAGCAGGATTCAGCAAGCATCAGGGCAGAGGAGGTCTGCCTTCATGGGACCCACAGACAAGGAGCAAAATCAGCAGGCCAATGTGACACACACCCTGGGAAGGTGCTATTTCAGATGGAGTGACCTTGAGTGTTTTCTTAGAGAAGATTAAAGTGAGAAGGCACTTGAGGGCATAAAAGCATGACCCAAGTGACTTTAGGGGGAAGACGTGCTCCCAGAGGAGAAACCAGCATGGGCAAAGGCTTGGTGTGCTCTAGAGGACCCCAGGGCAGGTAAGAGGGAGGTTGGTGGGAGAAGAGAGGCCAGAGTAAAGGAGCACACTCAGGCCCACCTGCCATAACTCAGGCCCTGAGGACCATCTGACCCCACTGGAGAAAGCAGAGCTTGGGCACTTCTGGGTCTTTCCAGGGCTTCTCACTGAGAAGTGGGGCTGCTCCTTCTTCCCTGGGACTCCACTGTGTCTGCTCCTCATGTCTGCTTGGACATCTGGGATGGGTGGGGGCCCGCGGGGGAGGCCTTGAAGGGACAGGATTCCTCTGGGGTTTCTCTTTCCTTTGGTAAGGTCCCTCTTTGTTCAGTGGCCCAAGCCTTGGAGTCGTCCTTCAGTGATTCACAGATTTAATCTAAAATGCATCAGCAGACCCTTGGCCTACACCAGCCACATGCTGAGTGCCATCAGAGGAAGACTGTCTTGACATTTTTATAAGATATCTTTCCTTTACCAAAAGGATAAGTCTCAATTTTGAAAAATCAGAAAATGTAGGAAACACAACAAAAACAAAACAAAACAAAAAAAAACAGAAAAAAAGTGTACATAATCCTACTTCACAGTATTTCAGTGTTTTCCTAAGTATATAGATGGGCAGAAATACATACTCACAGTGTTTTGCTTCTGTGTTTGTCTTCATCTGTAGAAGCTGGTTTTTCTCCCCCTCAAAGTAGCATCACTATTTTGCAGTACAGAGCAGTGGGACAGGAAGGCATAGCAGACACTTTGGGACTCTTTGGAACCTCTGATTTGCAGGTTGATGATGGATCAATCAGCACACCCAGGACTTTGGGAGAGGGTGGAAGAGACACCTACCTCTGCCTCCTGAGATGTGAAATGAGGGTCACTTTCTTGGCCCCTGAACTACATTACCCTGGGGAAAGGCCCATCTCTACTAGTGACCTGGACTCAATGCCAGTGGTGAGAGCCCAGAGGTTCAACCTGAACCTCATCGCAGAAGCTGCCCTGGCCCAGTGCAACTTTGAGAAGCAGTGGCTGAGCATGGGAGAGTGAGCCCAAAAGAGCTACCCCCTGGGCAGGGAGGCACCCACAAAGGAATCCTCCCAGCAGGGCACTCTCCAGCCAGTGGATCAGCAGAGGGTGTGGGATGGGGATTCCCATAACAGCAGTGAAAGAGGGAGGAGACACGAGGTCTCTTTCACTTAGTGTCTAGACAACAGCATGATCTTTGCACTGTTTTGACTACTGTAGTTTTATAGTGAGCTTTGAAATCAGGAAGTGTCAGACGTCCCACTTTATTTTTCTTTTTCAACGTTTTGTTTTTGTTTTTGTTTTTAGCTAATGGTAATTACATATGAATTTGAGGATTGACTTTTCCATTTGTGCAAAAAAAGTTACTGGAATTTTGACAGGGATTACACTCAATCTGTAGATGGCTTTGGGGACCATTGCCAGCTTAGTAATATTGTCTTCCAATCCATGGATATGGATGTCTTCCCATTTAATGAGACCCTCTTAAATTTCTTTAAGCAATGTTTTATAGTTTCATTGTACAAGTGTGCAAGTCTTTCTACCTCCTTGGTTAAGTTTATTCTTAGGTATTTTATTCTTTTTTTTTTTTAATTTTTTTTCAACGTTTATTTATTTTTGGGACAGAGAGAGACAGAACATGAATGGGGGAGGGGCAGAGAGAGAGGGAGACACAGAATCGGAAACAGGCTCCAGGCTCTGAGCCATCAGCCCAGAGCCTGACGCGGGCTCGAACCCAGGGACCGCGAGATCGTGACCTGGCTGAAGTCGGACGCTTAACCGACTGCGCCACCCAGGTGCCCCTGGTATTTTATTCTTTTGATTGCTATTGTAAATGGAAATTTTCTCTTAATTTCTTTTCAAATTGTTCATGGCTGGTAGGTAAAATCACAACTGATTTTTGTGTGTTGATCTTGTACCCAGTAACTGCAGAATTTAGAGCTCTAGTAGTTATTTTGTAGATTCTTTGGTATTTTCAATATATAGAATTATGTCATCTGCAAATAGAGATACTTTTCTCTTTTGCAATTTGGATGCCTTTTATTTCTTTGTCTTGTTTAAATGCTCTGGCTAGGACTTGCAGTACAGTGTTGAATAGAATTGGCAAAAGCAGACATTCTTATCCTGCTCCTAATCTTAGAGGAAAAGCTTTCCATCTTTCATCATTGGGTATGATGTTGACTGTGGGTTTTTCACAAATGCCTTTTATCATGTGAAGGAAATTCCCTTCTATCCCTACTTTGTTGAGTGTTTTTATCATGAAAGGGTTTTGAATTTTTTCAAGTGCCTTTTTTGCATCTATTGAGATGCATGTGGGTTTTTTTTTCTCTTCATTCTATTAATGTAGTATATTACATTGATTGATTTTCTTATGTTGAGTCGCCACTGCATTCTGGGGATAAATCTCACTTGGTCTGATAGATAATCCTTTTAATGTACTGTTGGATTTTGTTTTCTTGTATTTTGGCAGGGAAAGTTTGTGTCTACACTCATAAGACATATAGGTCTATAGTTTTCTTGTGGTATTTTTGTCTAGCTTTGGTATCAGGGCCTTATAGAATATGTTAGAAAGTTGTTAAGGATTGAATTGTGTCCCTCCCCCCCCCCCAAATCCATATGTTGAAGACTTAACCCCTAATGTAACTGTATTTGGATATAGGGACTTTAAGCCTATGATTAAGTTTATATGAGGTCATAAGGATGGGGCCCTAATCCAATAGGACCGGTGTCCTTATAAGAAGAGGAGGAGACACCAGAGAGAGGAAAGCCCACATGAGGACACAGGAAGGCAGCTGTCTACAAACCAAGAAGAAAGGTCTTACCAGAAATCATGCCTTCTGGTGTTTTAATCTTGCATTTCTAGCCTGTAGAACTGTGGCAAAATAAATAGCTATTATATAAGCCACCAAATCCGTGGCATCATATTATGGCAGCTGGATCTGACTAATACAGAAGTGTTTTCTGTTTTTCTAATTTTTGAGTTTGAGTAGAAGTTGTGTTAGCTTATTAACTTTTTAAATATTTATTTATTTTGAGAGAAAGAGAGAATGAACAGAGAGAGAGAATCCCAAGGAGGCTCTGCGCTGTCAGCTCAGAGCTTGACACAGGGCTCCATCCCACAAACCATGAGATCATGACCTGAGCCAAAATCAAGAGTTGGGCACTTAACCAATGGAGCCAACCCAGGTGCCCCAGAAGTGGTGTGAATTTTTTTAAAAAAATACTTAGTAAAATTCACCACTGAAGGTATCTGATCATGGACTTTTCTTTGTTGAGAGGTTTTTTATTATTGATTCAATTTCTTTACTCATTATAAGTCTGGTAAGATTTTATATTTCATCTTTAGTCAGTTTTGACAATTTGTGTGTTTCTAAAAAAATGAGTCCCTTTCATCTAGATTACCTAGGACAATTATGATGATGATGATGACAATGATGATGATGATGATGATGTTAGGGTATAATTATTTATGGTATTCCCTTATAATCCTTTTAGTTTATGTATGGTTGGTATAATGTCCCCCCTTTAATTTCTGATTTTAGTTATTTATGTCTTCTTTGTTCTCAGTCAGTCTCACTAAAGGTCTGCCAATTTTGTTGATCTTTTCAATGAACCAACCTTTGGCTTTGATCTTTTCTAATGTTCTTCTACTCTCTCCTTCATTTATCTCCACTCTAACTTTTATTATTCCTTTTCTTCTGCTAGCTTTGGGTTAGTTTGATTTTATTTTGCTAGTTATTTAAGGTGTAAAGTTATCTTGGTGATTTGAAAACTTTCTTCTTCTTTAATATGCATTTACAGCTATAAATTTCCCTCTGAGCACTGCTTTAACTGCATCCTATATGTTTTGATGTGTTGTACTCCTGTTTTCATTCATCTCAAAGTGCTATATAATTTCTCTAGTTATATCTTCTTTCACACATTGGTTATTTAAGGGTGTGTTGTGTAATTTCCAGGAATGTGCTTCTTTTCCAATTTTCCTTCTGTTATTAATTTTTAGCTCCATTCCATTATACTCCTATGATGTCGATATTTTAATATGTATTGATAATTAATTGTTTTATGGCCCAAATGTGGTCTATCTTAGAGAGAGTTTCAAAGGCACTTGAGAAGAATGTGTATTCTTTTGTTGGGTGGAGAGTCTTTATATGTCTCATATAAAGGTCTGGTTGGCTTATGGTATTATTCAAGTCCTCTGGTTTCCTTATTGATCTTCTGTCTAGATGTTCTATTATTGAAAGTCAAGTATTGAAGTCTCCTATTATTATTATAGAGCTATCTGTTTTTCTCTTCAATTTTGTCAATATTTGCTTCATATACTCAGGGTTTTGTTGTTTGGTGTGTACATGTTTATAATTCTTCCATCTAATGTTCTTTCTTGTCTCTTTGTAATAATTTTTTACTTAAAATCTGTTGATGTCTGACATTAGTATAGCCACTCCAGCTCTCTTTTTCTTTCCTTTTACTTTCAACTTATTTGTCTTTGAGTTTAAAGGGAGTCTATTGTAAGCAGCATACAATTGGACTTTGTGTGTGTGTGTGTGTGTGTGTGTGTGTGTGTGTGTTTTAATCTATTCTGCAAATCTCCTTTAATTGATGAGCTTAATCCATTTACACTTAAAGTGATTATGATAGTGAAGGACTTACTTCTGCCATTTTGCTACATTGGTGTCTTATATAATTTTTTTCTCAATTTCACCTCCTTTTGTGTTTGATGTTTTTTTTTCCAGTGTAACTCCATGACTCTCTTCATTTACTTCTTACATACTTTTTATTTATTTTCTTAGTGGCTAGCATGGAGATTAAGTTAATATTCTACATTTATAACACTATTTTTAATTGATACCAGCTTACTTTCAATAGTACATCTTAATTCTGATCCTAGCCTACTTTATCACCCTTTGCATTAATATTGTCATAAATTACACCTTTATACATTGTGTGCTTATTAAGACAGATTTATACTCATTGTTTTATGCACTTGTCTTTCAAACCATATTGAAAGCAAAAAAAAAAAAAAGCAACAGTATTAACTCTTGTATTTACCAATCTGGTTATGTTTACTGGAATTGTTACTTCTTCACACAGCTTCGAGTCACCTTCTGTGTGCTTTCATTTCAACCTGCAGTACTCTTTTTTAGCATTTCTTGGAGGTCAGGTCTACTAGCAGCAAACTTTATTATATTTTGTTTATCTAAGAATGTCTTGCTTTTTCATTTTTGAAGGATCATTTTACCAGATATAGAATTCTTGGGTAACAGTTTTTCTTTTTCAGTTATATAACCCCACTGCCTTCTGGTCACTGTAGTTTCTGATAAGAAGATAGATGTTAATCTTATTGATTATTCTTCGTACCTGACAACTTGTTTCTCTCTTGATGCTTTTCTCTTTGCCTTTACCTTTTGACAGATTGATTATAATGTGTCTCAGTGTGGCTCTCTTTAAGTTTCTCCTGCTTGAATTTCCTTAAATTTTTTGCATGTGCAGATTTATGTGTTTCCTCAAATATGAGGAATTTTCAGCTATTATTTCCTCAAATATCATTTTGCCCCTTTCTGTCTCTCTCTCATGCTCTCACTCTCACTCTCACTCTCACTCTTGCTCTCACTCCTGCTCTTGCTTTCTTCTTCTGGGATTCCCATAATGTGCATATTGGCCTGTCTGGTGATGTCATATTGGTTCTTCAGGCTCTATTTATTTATTGTCTTTTTTCTTTCTGCTCCTCAGACTGGGTAATTTCAATTGGCCTGTCTCTAAGTTTACTGATACTTTCTTCTGCCACTCAGATCTTCTGTGGAAATTCTCTAGTGGACTGTTTACTCTAGTAATTGTACTTTTCAGCTCCAGAGTTTCTATTTGGTTCCTACTTGTAATTTCTATCTCTTTATTGATATTCCCCAATTGTTCATACAACATTCTTCTCATTCCTTTAATTTTTTGACCACGGTTTTCTTCAACTCTTTTAGTATATATAAGATAGTTAAAGTCTTTGCCTCATAAGCTCAATGTCTGAGCTTTCATAGGGATGGTTTCTAACAATTGTTTTTCCTGTTGAGAATTAGACATTTTGAATATTTTAATATAGTATAAATCTGGAAGTCAGATTCTCCTACCTCCCCAGGGATTGCTGTTTTTGTTTGCTGGGGATGAAGCCATCTATTTGTTAGGTGACATTTCTAAACTATTTTTGCAAAATCTATATTCTTTGTTGAGTGTGGTCAGTGAAGTCTCTGTTCTGTTATCTCACGGTCAGACAGTCACCTAATAGAGGCTTCCTTGAATACCTGAGTCCAATAAGAAAAGAAACAAATAAACAAAAAAGATGTTGTTCTGTCTTTTTAAGTTATTTCAACAACAGATGCTACCCAGAATGCTGCTTCAGCCAAAGGAGTTGAAACAATGGCCAGCATTTATGTTGGCCCCTCAGTTACTCATCAAGACAGAACAAAACACACAACCTTATTTTTGAGGGCAAAATTTATTGCCTTCTCTGGCACCAGCAAGCACCCCAGAAAGGCAGACCATCTTCTCTATGGCTACCTGCCTTGAAGCTAGGGAATGGGGAAAGGTAGTTGCTACACAAACACCAAAATTTACCAGACCCTTTCTTTACCAAGCACTTCCCTGGATTCAACAAGGATTTGACTCTATTCCAGAGTTCCAAAATAGTTGATTCTGACGATTCATGCTAGTTCAATGATTGTTTTGTTGGAAGGACCAACTCCTGGAACTTTCCATTCTGCCATCTTGTATAACATTGAACTAGTTGTTTATCTACCATTTTGTGGATCACTTTTCTACTTTTTCCATGGATGTTACTATGTTCTGTCTTTGTCTCTATTTTGGTGTAAATTTTTATCATTTACACTCACTTGAGAAATCATCTATTGAGTTGTATTAATTTCTTAACCCCTTTCAATCTCCTCCACATCTGATATACTTCCTCCTTCCTAGTCCCCTCTGCTTTAGGTTCCTCCTTCTTCTCCATCATAAAGATGCAATGCTTTCTTTAGAAGAATCAGATTAAACATACAGTAAAAGGTTTTGTTTTCTAATTATATTTCGATTTCCAAAATCTTGCAGACTCCTTTTTATTAACTAGACCAAATCCAAATATATCCCTGAGTTGATCACACCCCACTCACTTGCATTCCAGGAGAGTTTCCTGGGTGTTTGAGGAAAGGAGCTCCTGTGTGGGGGAGTGCGGACTTCACATTAACCTGGGGTCTGCCTACAGGGAGCCATACTGCCTGCAATGCCATCCATCATGTGTATCCTTGTAAAACACATGGGGGCCAGCAGGACCAGCTAGCAATTTATCTCTTTTGTTGAGAGTTTCCCAAAGAATTAGTTCTGGCACTTATTTATGGCTCAGTGTTTTTAATTCACTAATTTCTGTTCCTATCTATTAATTCCTTTGTCCTGTCTTTTTAAAGTTTATTCTTCTCTTTTTAAGTTGAACTGAAAACTTACTTTATTTATTTCTCTTTTCTGCCTAACATTGAAGGCATTTAAGGTCATGAATTTCTTCATTATAACCTTGACAGATATCCTAGGTCTTGATATATAGGGTTTTCAAATTGCTGTTTTCTTAGTATTTAGCAATTGTAGTTTCAAATTACTCTTTGATTCAAAAGTTACTTAGGAAATAATTGCACTATTTTTATGTTTGTTTAGTTTTCTCAAGGATGGGGTTTGTTTTGTTCTGTTTTGTTTTTACTTTCTTATTACTTTCCATTTTCAATGCGCTGGGTCAAAGTACTGACCTGTACAATTTCTATTAGGAGGCAGTTACTGGAAAATTTTCCTCGCCTGTTGCCTAACAAGTGAAATGTTTTTGTAAGTGTCCTGTGAGCACAAGAAAAGAACACGGCTTCTCGGTCTGCAGGACACAAGTTTGATATGTAGAACTCATGTCATGCCACTGATTGTACCACTAGTGTCTCCATGTCCTTATTGATGTATCCCGCACTCAGAGAGCTGTGTTACAGTTTTTCACTATTATTGTGTTTTTTCCACATTTTCTATGCATCCATGGGTGCGTCTGCAGGGGCTGTTGTCAGCCAAGGGGCCTGACGGTACTCTGGAATGCTTTTGTTACAAAGAAATACAGTGGGAAAAGGTCACTAAGCAAAGGAAAGGCAGCACATCCAGGGACGGTGGCAGGAGCCCCTGTGTGCCCTGTGGAGCCCAACCTGCCCATCCAAGGGACACTTTAGCCTGCCACCTGCTATTCACAGGACATCCTTAGGCTGCTTTGTGTTCCAATTCTGGGTCATGGCCAGCATGTTAGCAGATTTTACAGTTTCCATTGTTTTGGACAACCAGTCCACAGGAACTGTTTGGGAAGTTGTACAGAAGTATGACACCAAGTTAAAGAAATTGAATTATATGACTAACCCCTGCTTAAAACCCATCTTCCCTCCATTCTGCCCCTTTACGGCTTTAGCTTCTGTGTTGCTTAGAAGCAGAACTAAGGAGGTTGAAGAGGAAGTTTCCATTGTGACTTTCAAAGACCTTCTGGTTTTTCTCACATTTCTGTCATATAGGGCTCAGTAAATTACTCTAGCTGTAGACAGTGTCCACTGACTAATCTGGCGTAAGATGAAAAAGAGTTTTACATCTTTATTCCCTCCACTCCTCCTTCCTCCTTTCTTCTAGTTTTGTAATTCTTGAGTCAATTTCTCTTTGTTTTCATTACCACTAGTATCTTTTAGAGACTTGTATTGAACCAGTAATGCATGCATCACAAATAAAACAGGAAAACACAAATTAGGAGCATGATGGAATACCCCTATGCTTCCAACATGCTGGCAAACATTAACTCAGCAAGCATGTGGAGACACGGGAACTCTCAGACACGTCAGACACCAGCATACTAGTTGGAGCACAAAATAGCGTAACCACTTTGAAAAACAGTTTGGCTTTATCTAGTGAAATTAAAAATATGTTTATCTATGACCTAGAAATTCCATTTCTAGGTATATATCCCAGAGGAATGTGAGCCCATGCGTACACATACAAGAATAATCAAAGCAGAAATATACATATTACTCAAATATTGGACATAATCCATATGACCATCAAAAGTGAAATGGATAAGTGAATTCAGATATATTCACACAATGGAATGCCTCAAAATAAATTAACTGCAGCCTATGCAACTTTCAGAAACATAATGTCAGGTAGAAGGATATAAAAGAATACGGGGCACCTGGGTGGCTCAGTCAGTTGAGCATCTGACTCTTCATTTCAGCTCAGGTCATGATCTCATGTTTCATGGGTTCGAGCCCCACATCCGGCCCCGTGCTGGCAGTGTGGAGCTGGCTTGGGATTCACTCTATCTCTCCCTCTCTGTCTGCCCCTACTCCACTTGCTCTCTCTGTCTCTCTCAAAATGAATAAACTTCAAAAAAAATTTTTAAAGAATATAGGTAGCACTGTACACAATCTCCAATTCAAATCCCCACCTCCAAACTCCAGTCTCCTATGTCCAACTACCTACCCACCATTTCCACTGCATTTCATATTCAATGCACACAATCTGAATTCTTAACCTTTCCCCCCAAAGCCTGTCCTGCCCACCACCATGGTTTTTGGCAATTCCACAGTTCCAGTGCTCGGGACAAATACCTTGGAGTCATTCTTGCTTCCTTTCTTCTTTTTAATGTCTAAATCTAATGTCTACTGGATCCAGTTAAAATTCTGTCCAGAATCCAGCCATCAAGTCCTCTACTGAATGCTGGTCCAGGCTACCACCATCTCTTACTGTGCCAATGCAACAGTGCCTTTGGGTATCCCTGCTTCCCGCAACACTGGCAAGACTCATCGGCCCAACATGTTCTGGTGATTTCTATTCTGCTCCTTGCTCACCCTGCTCTAGCCCTCTGGCTTCCTTCCTAGGCCTTCAACATGCCAAGCAGTCTTGCCACAGGGCTTTTACACCTCTGTTCCCTCCACTTGGAACAGTCTTCCCCATGTGTTTCTCCCCACTGCTTTCTTCAGTCTGTGTGCATGTTTCAACCTCTTTGGAAGGTTGAGGCCTTTGGGGAACACCTTACATAAAACTTCTCTATTCATCTTCCCCTTGGCATTCCCACCCCTGGGGCACTCACCAGTTTCTGACATTTTCTGTCACTTACTGTTTACTGTCTTCCCCAGCCCACTACCATTTCTAGAACATTAACTCCATGATGACAAGGATGTTTTTCTGTTTTCTGCATTGTTATGTCTAACATGCCCAGAACACTGCCTGGCAAACAGTATGCACTTACTTTAGCACAGGGTCCCTAGGAATCAGAGCCTGCGGTCACACATATGTGCTAATACTTGAAGGGAGCAATAGTGAGGGGAAAAAGTGAGCCAGGGAAGGAGGGAGAGCAAAGCCTGTCAGCACACAGCCAAGTAGGACACAGCTAGAGAACACAGAGTGGCCCCAGGAAGGGGAGGCACAGCACGTCACCTGCCTGCCTGTCTCATTGGCCAACATCCATCCTTTGGAGCACTGATTTGCCTTCTTCCCCCTCCCTCTCCAAACAGCCCCTGCAGGTCCACTGAGTCAGATCTGGGCAGAGAGATGTAGGTAGGATCCAGGGGTGACTCACCCTCAGCCCCAAGGAGGCCCACACAGTATGAGGAGATGGGTCACCACAGTGGTTCTGTGCCCCATGGTAGTGGCCTTACTACCACAGAAAGTCTAAGAGCCATCACTAGGACCATTCCAGCCAGGAAGCAAGGCAAGTGGCCAAGTCCAGGCAGATCTCAGCCCAAGCCAACCACGTGGGATGAAGAAACTGGGCCTGGTAGAGCACTCACTATATTTACCGAAATGAATTCTACCTTCCCCAGCTGATCTGGAATACCACTGTAACATGTAATAAATTAGTGGAGTCACTTATTTTTAGTCATTCTTTTACATTATATATTCTATCTTACATTATTTTTATAGATGTTTTATTCTGTTTTGTGCTCTTATTTATAATAATTAACATAACTCAGCGCATGGTTTAATGGTTTGTAAAGTCAGGCTTGATTGCATACTGCTAGCACATTCAGGCCATGATTTCCCATTTTTTTTTGCATATTCCTCCATGGACAGCGGGAATCTGATACTGTACCCAAAATGAGGTGAATGATTCTTCTTGGACCCCCTCACTTTCCACAAGGGTGTCTGCACGGCCTCTCTCTCAGATCTCACGTGGAAGGCTGGTGGCTGGTGGCTGAGGCACCTGTGTAGAGGGGCAGAGCCAGGCCCCAGGGAGTCCCACCAGATGGACTTCACCTTTCCCTGAACTTCCTTGCCCTTGGGGCATCACAGCCAGCCGTGGGGAAGGTCTGGGCCAGGATCTGGTCATGTGGCCCACTACAGGTCCCAAGGCTTCCCTGAAGGTGCGTTGGGGTGTCCAGTAGTACCATTGTACACTTAGTCACAACGTCCCAGCAGGTGTCAATAACATTAACAGCATCGAGTGTGGTAACATGCAGTGAAGTAACCAGGACTAGGGCAACCTGGGGAGGGTGGCCCCAGAGCCGTCCTTTCACAGACCCGGCTGGGGAGCAGTACCATGAAGGCCAGGGCCGGCAGAAGGGTGTGGAAGGACCAAGACTGGCCAGGTCTGCAGTCAAGGAGCAGGGCACAGCCTGGGGCACAGAGACCTCAGGGATGACCACACTGGCCAGCCAGCTCAGGCAGGACAGAAAGTGTTCCTGGGGTAAAACCAGCTCTCTGTGTCATGCACAGAAATGAGGAGGACTCTGTGGAAGGTGAGCATGCCCCAGAGCCCAGAACCTGAGGAGGGAGGGCAGGCCCAGGCTGAGAGCGTGGGGCAGGAAGTGTGAGCATGGGCCATAGGGCAGCCCGCCTGCACCCACTCCACATTCTTATTGACCTTGTCCCAGGCCCAGTGAGTCGGTCTCCATTTTGTAATTACTGTATTGTCTGAGATCTTATAAATAACCTTGAATCCTTTGTGGGAAGAAGAATGGCATTCATTAATTAACAAATTCATTAGCAAGTCCTTTCCATCCATTCTTATACCTGGGCCTGCCCATTGGCACAGCACCCACCTTGGGCACCCTACAGGTGGGGAGGGGGCAGCTTTAGGGAGAAGGCCATGTGCAGACAGGCAGGGCAGCCCCACTTGGAGACCCTGGTGGCCATCCGGCCTTACAGGGCCTCTCCCTGAGGCCTGTGGGCAGAAGACAGAAGCCTGGAGCTGTGGAACTGGGTACCACCCTCAGGGCATCCTGGTTCCCTGAGTGTTCCCCACCTGCTCTGTGCCCTATCAGCAGGACAGTTCCACTTCCCCCCTCCACTTCTTCCCAAACAACATGCCCCACCCCATGGTCATCATGGCACCTGGGCCCACAGAGGCTGTGTAGTTGGGCCAAGCTCAGCAGACACAGGGCACACTCCTTGGCGTCCTAAGCCTCAGCCACCATCAGGGACCACGGGGACAGCCCGTACATTGGTCCCTCCCCAGCACTATAGTAAGGGCAGTCATGGCCTCCATTTGCCCCTGCAGACCCACTTGCCCTGCAGCTTCCTGTTGGACCTGAGGACTTTTCCAGAGGCTGGAGACAGAAGGAAGCAGGTTAGACCAGGCTGGTGTCCTCTGGCTCTCTCCCTGCCAGGCCACAGTAGGCAGGGCTATGACCTCTACCTGCAACCATGGCCTGTGTGAGCAGCCCTTTCCTACAACCAGAGCCTTCCCCAGGTTCTACATGGCCCCCAACTCAGGCCTCCATGGTGACAGTTCCTATGGTCTTTATGCTCCCTGGTCAGTCAGGATCAGTGGGCCATTACCTGTCTGGACCCTTTCCTGAACATCCTTTTCATTCAAAGCTGGCTCAGACAAGGCTCTTTATTGGAAAGGGAGAGAAATATGCATAAGTCCCCTTGAGTGCTATGTCAGAGGTCCCCCCACCATCCTCAGATCGATGACTTACTGAGAGGACAAGCTGTTATACACAGAGGTATGGTCTATCACAGTGAAAGGACATAGACAAAAACCAGCAGAGGGAAAAGACACCCAGGAGAAGCTCAGGAGAAACCAGGCACAAGCTTCCAGGGGTCTTCTCCCAACAGTGTCACACAGGGACACGCTGAACTCCCCCAGCAACAATGCAGAAATACGTGCAAAGTTCCAACCATGGAAGTTCACCTGAGCCCTGTGTCCAGAGTTTGACTGGAGGTCAGTCGCAACACGTACATGACTGACTCCAGCCCCCTCCTGGAGGAAACCCAGGCACTGGCTATGAATCACACTGTCTGCATAAACTTATCTTGCCCAACCGGTAAAGCATGGCCCAAGGCCTCAGGCATGCAAAACACTCTTACCAGACAGAATATTCTAAAATCTCTGGAGACAGGCCTTTATTTGGAATGGGTAGGGTTTGAGCAACCCAGACCTGCTGACTTAACCCTTTCCTACCCAGCCACAAAGCAGAGTAAGAAGGGG
The DNA here is from genome assembly GCF_016509475.1 of Prionailurus bengalensis. NCBI lineage: Eukaryota > Metazoa > Chordata > Mammalia > Carnivora > Felidae > Prionailurus > Prionailurus bengalensis. The sequence continues at coordinate 110,957,911 of NC_057345.1, forward strand.
CACCTGAGGGACTCAGTTGGTTAAGAATCAGACTCTTGATTTCCACTGAGGTCATGATCTCACAGTTCGTGAGATCAAGTCCCACATCAGGCTCTGCGCTGACAGTGAGGAACCTGCTTGGGATTCTGTCTATCCCTCTCTCTCAAAATAAATAAATAAATAAACTTTTACAAAAGCAGAATAAGGGTAAAGTACTTCACAGAGCTCAGGGCTAGGCTGCTGGCTGGGCTGCCAGCTGGGCCTCCAGGGAAGCAGAACAGAACAGGAAAGTTCTCAGGCATCGAGGTTCTCTCCTCCATCTTGCAGGGGCCTCCTGGTCTCTTTTCCTTCTTCTTCCTACCTCTGTTTCTTTGTCTTCCTTCTCTTCTCTTCCTCCATCCTCTCCCCTCCATTCTCTCTCTCTTTTTCTCTCTCCCCAGCCCCTCCCAACACCTTTCTCTTCTACAGGTGTATGAGCCAAAGGTAGTTGCCCCAGGCCACCTGCCCTACATGCTCTCTTGGTTCAAGTACAGTCACAGTCTTCTGGAGCTCAGTTCCAAGGGATGGGGAAAGAAATCTGACTGGTCCAGCTTGAGCCAGGTGCTCACACCTGCTCCAGTCAGCCACAGCCAGAGAGGTGGGGTACAGAGAAAAGTGATGTGGGCTGGGAGGACTCCTCACATCCATCCACTCCACAGGTGCAGTGCTCTGCACCCACAGTGGAAGGTGAGACACTGGGGCTCACACATCTAGTAGAGAGAAAATGCACATGTGGAAAGAAGAGCCTGGGGAGGCCATACTGCCCTTTGTAGCCAGATAAGCCATCAGCACAGCACCCTGGAACTGGTCTTTTTAAGAAAGGCCTGAAGAAGCCTAAAATAATCTCAATCTAAAATGATTTGGCCTTATTGCCAAATAAGAAATGTGTTGAGCTGATGCTGCAGCTAAGTCCCCTAGGTAGACATAACTGGTCTCGGAGAAAGGGGACAGGAGCAAAGGAGGCATCTTAGCAAAAGAGACAGGGCTGCAGACCCCTTGTCTTTTGATCCCGCATTACTAGGACCCCTCAGAGGTGACTCTGTCTGTGCTTCATGGAACAAAAAGGACACCAGTGATCACCATCCCCCGCCCCCGGAAGATCCTCACCTTGCAGGAAGAAGGAGGCTGGGTAATGAGGCAGGCAAGGGCCTGTGCTGGCCATGGCCATGAGACTAGATGCCAGGAGCATTTTCTTTGGCCTGTGTGCAGATGGGGTGGGGGGCACTGATGTTCTTTAGGGAGAGGGAGGAGGAGAGCTAGAGCGCAGAGGCAGCGCACTGGGACCCAGCCAGCAGACTTACAGAGCACTGTTGCAGGACCTGTGACACAGTGTGGCAGGACCAGGAAGCATGTGGTACACTTGGACACAGGACAAACTCCACAGGTTGAGTATGCCTGGGGGCAGCCAAAAGCAGGGAGGTCTCCTCCCAAAAAGGTATATGGAGGCTTAAGCCCATAGCTGGACAAATAAAAGTGGGAACACCTGTTTGCATGTCTTTGCTGGAGAGGTGGGCATGTGACAGCTTGCCCAACTCCTGTCCCTGAGGCACCCTGTCCCCTTGCTCACTCCAGCTTCTCCACTATGGAAACCCAGTCTCAAGAATCATCCTGTTAGCTCTCACAGTGGCAGACAAGACTGGTATTAGATGAAAGGCTATTTCCTCCAGGAAATGTATTGTTGAACATACTGAGACCAGAGGATGAGAGCTCTTACAGTGGCCTGTCCACAGTGAGAAGACAAGGGAGCAATGCTGGGGGCTACAGGGTCCTTCTGTCTGCCCACAGGAGCAAGCCTGGCTCCCACCCAGCCAGAGAGCAACAGAGAGTACATCCAGAGTGCACTTGTCCATCATGGTCCCACTGGCTCCCCAAACACTTCTGTGCACCCGATGCAGGGATGCTGGGCCTCCCAGGAGCCAGGGTCATACTCAGCATACATTTCCACATCACCATCTTTCTCGCCTCTTCCCCCAGGCTAGGCATTTAACCCCCCTGAGTTGCTGTTTATCCATCAGTAAAATGGATAGAATAATATCAATCTCACCAGGGTGTTATTTAGACTTATTTATTAATGCTGGCAATATACTCAGAGCCCTTAAGATTAAAGCAATAGATCACCAGGAAATATTATCGCATCCTGTTGCCATAGAGATGGTTCCATTCTCCTGGCTCCTCCTTGGAGCCCTGCTGCAGCATTAGGCTCCAAGGGTCTGGAGAGCAGAGCTACACCAGCCAGGACATTAACACTAACAACAGTGATAATTAAATTACACAGAGAGGAAGCCCATGAAATATGTATGGGAGAGAAATGGATTTGATTCATTTAGGCAAATGGGCATGTTTTCCCATTAGAAATGGCTCCCCAGAGCCCACGTCTGGCTCTCTACAGCACGCCTTCCTTTAGACAAGGCAGAGGAACTGGGAAGTTTGGGTAGGAGGCTAAGTTGGAAGCAGAGGTGGGACAGAGATCCCAATACAATCTTCCTGAAAGCAACAGCCACTGCTGGAGCCCAGAGCTGTGGTGGCATCTCTGAGTGCAGAAGTCCTGTGGGTTTGACCCTCCTCTACCACTCACAAGCAACTTCCCTAACTTTCCAGTTGCCTCTCACATAAGGTGGGGGTGGTTGGGGGCAGGAGGGTGACCCAGGATTGTTGGAATGATTCAAGGACAGGAATGAGGCACTGGCCTCCTTCACCAGTGACCCTGAGGGAATGGGGTCGCCCACCCCTGTGGTGCACAGAGGGGCTTCAGGTCTCAGAACCGAGTCAGCAAAGTTCTCTACATGTTGTCGGCTCTCCAGTTCACTGTTCCACAGGAGCGGGGGCAGCCACATGAACTGGGCCACGATGCAGAAGCACTGAAGCTACAATTCCAACCACATCTCCCAACCCTCCCTCATGCAGCCCATCATCCTCACCCTCTAGGCCATCCCAGTCTGGGTCACCCCTTCCAGGAGCTGTGTCCACCCTGAGTGTACCTCCATAGCAGAGGCCCTGGGGACAGGGACCAGCAGTCTCTCCTTCATGCTCTCTTCCTGTCCAGCTTGGAAGTGAATCTTGGCTACAACTCTCTGAGCCCAGAAATAGAAACAGGTCACTGCCCAGTTTGGAGCTGGGGGATGCCTGAGGGAAGCCTGAGGGAAGTCTGATACGAAAGGCCTGGTTCCCTGAAGGGAGGGACTAGAAGCCCCAGCTTTGAGCCAGATGCACAGTGAGTACTTAGTGAATCCAGTATTGCCCCAGCGACCCTAAGAGGAATGCCCCACACTCCCCACCTCTGCCTACTGTCGACGGCCTTTCCCGAGCTAGCTCGGTTCAGTCCCTGTGGGCCAGGCACAGACAGACAACAGACATACAAGTCAACCCTGAGGGCTTCCTGTCCCCAACAACTGCAATACCATGGGCACCTGGGAAGATGGCGGGATGTGTCCTGAGCCACTGCCCTCCTTTCTTGGCTGTGGTCTCCTCTCAAGGTCTCCCCCTTCCAAAAGGACAGAACTCCACTACCTGTCATTTATACTGTGCTGTGAATTTAATCCCCATGATAATAACAAGAGCCAGTAGTATTTAGTGAGTACAGTGTGTGCAAAGCGTGCTCTCCTGAACCCGAGAGCCCCTTGAGGCAGCTGGTGTTAACTATGCCCATTTCACAGATGAGGAAACTGGGGCTCAGTGAATTTAGTCATTAGTTCACAGTCACAGAGCATGTCATCAGGGACAGGATTCAGACCCAGCATGTTCCCCTCTCCTGGGAAACTTGTATTCTTAACCACATTGCTCATCATTGCGGCAAGGGCTCTTTGTGCAGAGATGGGTGGGGGCAAGTGTCCTGACTTTGCCCCTTTGCACTGCACCTCCCTAGAAGTTTTATAGAGCTCTCTTTTAACTGTGTGCCCTGTAATATCCAGGGGAGAACAGCTCTCAGCTCTCAGGCCTCCCGGGGTAACATCAGTAAGGAGCCTGGGTCTCACAGACACAAACAGAGAAGATCAGGGAGGAGCCCGCCCCAGGAGCTGCCACCAAGCAGCCATCCGAACTCCCCAGGACATCCCTTCCCTGGGAAGTCATACCAGGGCCTGAGTCTGGTGTCATCCTGGATGGCTCACCTCAGTTAGGCTTTGTATTTCCCCCTCAGACCAGGAGCTCCTCATAGGCAGGGACAGAGCCTTATTCATTTGAGGCCTGAACCACACCACACCCCTCCCCCAAAACACACACAGAGAGTCAAACCAGCTTCATCTTCATCTGATACCAAGCCCAGAGTTTTCTGGGCCCACTTTACTAAGGCTCAGAAAGATTAGCAGAGCCCCTGCCATGAAGACACTAGGCCCTTATTCCTGTAGCTCTGGGCATTAACAAGTAGAGTGCTCGTGCCCTTGCACAGCAAAGTTCATTTCAGCAGGGTCCCTTCTCCCCTTGCAATGTCCCAGTCACTGTCCCAGGCATGGAGGAGACCCAGGGAACAAAACAAACCCCAGCCCTCATGAAGTCCACAAATCTACACCAATGGCATTGTGCTCAGGACTGGGGAGGGGGTGGGAGAAGGGGGTCCTCACTGAGAAGGTAATAGCTAAGCAAGCATCTGAAGGGTGTCTAGGAGCTGACCACGGGGCATCAGGAAATAAGAGTGATCCAGACAAGGACACAGCACGTGCCAAGGCCCTGAGGCTCAACCTTCTCACTATGTACAGGTAAATGGAAGACATCTTGTTGATCTCCTGGAGGTCAGATGGTGGCCTGGCACTTGCCAGCTACTTTTAGAGTTATCCACAACCATCTGACAACCATTTTGCTCTTAAGAAAACTGAGACTCAGAGACTTCATATGGCTTTCTAAAGGTCATTCACTAGTGTGTATGACTTAATCACTGGTCTGCCTGGTTCCAAAGCTTGTGTCTGTCCACATGCCCTCCTGAATGCCAAGGGTCCAGCTTGCCACGGGCTCACCCAGCAGGCCTCGGCTTTGATGTTCCTCCTGGGGAATGAATGAATAAATGAGTGAATGAACTAACCAACACCAAGATACCCCTTCCATGTGGCGGTCTCCTGACCCCTGTGGCAGGAGAAGCAGCCTGGCTGAGCAGGGGATTGGCTCTGGGGCCATGGCCAGCTGAGCCTGGAGTCCAGCCTGCTGCCCCATAGCCTCAGGCCAAACCTATGGAAGCAGAACAGTGACCCCAGGTCACTCCCCTTTGCCCAGCTCCAGGCCCAGGATAGGCATATTGGGTTGACCAGCAGGGGCTACACACAGACACCACTCTTGTCTCCCAAGTTGTTCTGATCCACCCTGTACCGCAGTCCTTGAAGAGTGGCAGCAAGGAAAAGCATCAGAACCCCTAGGGCCACACCTGCCCACCTCTCTAGGCATCCCATCTCCCTCCTTCACCCTTTGGGTCCCAGCCACACAAGGCTTCTGCTGGTTCCCTGCAAAAGGCCACTCAGCCAGGCACTGGGTGTGGCATCCCTCTGCCTAACATGCTCTGCATGAGCACTCTTACTTCTGAGACTCAGCTCAAATGCTGCCTCCCCCAGGTGGCCCCCTGACCCCCAAGCTCCATCAACATCCCCTTGGGGGCTCTGCCCACCATGGGTTGACCACACGTTATGACCACAGTACCCAGTGTTGACCTCGTCCTGGAAGCAGCCCCTGACAATGCATCCCGGTGCCCTCTGTACCCAGACAGCCACCAGCAAGCTGTGCAGAAAGCATCTGGGGATGGAACCAAGCCCTCTTTGCACATCTTGGGCAATGTGTTTTCTTTTTCTGAGAGTGCTGCAAATCCATTTGCCCGACAGTGATGGGAATGGGTATTGTCAGTGGTGGGGAGAGCACATTATGAATGATTCCACTTGAGTCCATTTTTAAAAGGAGGAAATCAATATGCTCTTCCCGGCATCGTCGGCTCCCCTCACCTGACCTCTGTGCTCAGGCCCCAGCGGCTCTTCCCACCACCCTCTCTCTTCCTTCCTTCCCAGAAGGGGCCGTTCCTTTCTCCAAACCACCCACAGAGCCTCAGGAAAACAGGCTTCTCTTCTAGGGAAAGTGCTGGGTGCAGGCACCCACACGGGACACTGGGGTAGAAGCACTTGATCTCCAAGGATAGTCTGTGCTTGAGGAACCTCCACGGACCCCGGTGAATGCACTGCCCCAGCCTGGGGACTCTGAAATCACAACCAAGCATGGGCCTACCACATGCTGGACAGTGCCTGGCATTCCCACACAATGTTTGCAAAAACTCGGGGAACACCAAGAAACAGTCCCAGGATCCGCCCTAGCACCTCCATCTGATGCGCTGGCAAGAAGCAGGCTCAGAGAAGCAAAGCAGTGCCCAAGGACACACAGTTCAAATGTGGCAAACTCTGGATGCTAAAGCAGGCTTTCTGCAATAGCTCCATGGGCTGGCTCCGGGAATGCACAGGTCCTGGGGCCACACCGCCAAGGGTCAAACCCCAGCTCTGCCACCTGAAACCTGGACAAGTCACTTAACGTCTGTAAGCCTCCTCTAAAACAGGGCTGATACAACCTCCTTGAGGTGGTGCTGGGAGGCTGTCCAGGAAGGGCCCAGCCAACACAAACCACGAGCAAGGCAGTCCAGAGCCCACCCCTCCGGGCTGTCGGCCGCTGGCCTCTGCCACCTCCCCTCCTCACGGACCTCAGGCCTGTCTGTGCTCTACACCCTGGGTACGAATCCATCCTGGCCTCACCTGGCTGTCCCTCTTTCCAAGAAGCCTGCAGCCTGTGTGGCAACAGCTGTACACATCTCTTGGCTAACTTTAATAATGAGTGTTCAGTGAGGATTCCTTTTACTTTATTAACTCTCCCTCACCCCAAAGTCAGGCCATTCATTTTCCTGTTTTGCTTTGGAAGCATTTCCACAAATCCACTGTGGAGGCAACATGATTCAGCTAAAAAAAAAAAAAAAAAAAAAGAGGGGGGGCCACCACAACTTGCAGAGACTGGATCCCAGCTATGTCACCGACAGGCTGTGACCTGAGATGCTGTCCTTCCATCTCCAGCCTCAGTTTCCCCCTCTGTAAAATGAAAGGGTTGAACTAGCTAAGTCACCAGGGCCCCTTCAGTGGCTGTGGCTCCTCCTTTCGGGAAAGATGCAGTTTCTACAGGGCCTGTTTCACTCAGGATAGTGCCTGTCCTGGCACAGGTGACAACCCACATTTAGCAACTTACAAATCAGAGAGACGTAGCACTGCTCACACTGTGAAACCCACAGGAGGGCTTCCCTCACGCAGAGACCCAGGTGGAGGTGTAGAGCTACTTTCTGGAATTTAGCTGGCCACGGGAAGAGGTAAAGAACTCTGAAGGGCCTGACATCAGAAATGAAACGCCCAGCCTGGGCATGACACTCATCACTTCGGCCCTCAGTTAAGCCAGAACCAGGCACTGGGCCTTCCCTGGCAAACCACAAGAGAACCAAGGAGTTTCCACTGCCGTGTGCTGGAAGGTGGAAAGCCAGGCATATGAGGAATAGCCCACTGACCACCACCCATGCCTGAGTCTCCCAGGGACGAGGGGAGCAGATGGGTGCTGTATGGCCCTTGGATAGCATCAGGTCTGAGCCCTGGGCGGAGGGGAGGGAGAGGCTTGGCTACACGGGCCTGGAGTGTGAGGAGTACTCTGGGCCTGGCATCTTGGGTCCCCCCTCGTGCATCTAAGCATTCCCACAAGGACTCTATACACAGAGCAGCTTCATGGGGGAGCAGGAGTGGGAAGACCATGCTGGCAGACACCTGGGAGCCCTGGGAATCCCAGAAATGCAGTGGTGTGGGGGTGGGGAGGATCAGAGGGACCAGTGAGGTCAGAATTAAACCTTGGAAATTAGTGCTGTTCATGTAGCTTCCTCCTCACATGCCGGGACTAGATACCCCAACCCTGTCTGGGGAGGTCCTTCCTGACAGAACGGCAAGAATGCACAGATGCAGGAGAGATGGCTCCAGGCAGTTAGAGTGACCATCCTAGGGTTGCATTTACTGCACCTTCTAGCATGCCAGCCACAGGCAAAACCCAATGTCTGTCAAAGACTGTTTATTCATTCACCCTTCACTCATTCGGCAAAATAGGTGTCAGACATGAGCAATACCCAGCCCCTTCCTTCAGACACTTGGGCTTGGAGTGGGGACCAAGCTCTTACCCAGGACATCCCTGACCCTGTGGCCCTGACGGGAGCATCATCCTATGTTTTCCAGGACCTTTCAGGACCAGGCCTTGGGAAGAGACGCGGTTGGAGCCTGCACTGAGCTGCTGCCCACCAGCCTGGCGTGACATGGCATCTCCACAGGCCTCTGCACAATGGCACCAGGCTCAGGCCTGTGGCAGCAGGTATGTTACCACTCCAATTATACAGATGAGGCAACAGAGGCCTCCAAGAGTTGCCCAGCGAGGACTAGACCCACCTGGCCTGCCTCAGGAGAAAAGTGAGTGCACAGCAGCCAGCAACTCCATGCACCTCCTTCAGGGAAGCGGGACAATGGCATGCGTGGGAGGGCCCACGCTGGCCTCAATCCCAGCAAGCTGATGAAATCTTTGGTTTGCCCCTGGGTCAGGTCCTGCTGGCACCTCTTCCCCAAGAAGCTTTCTCTGCACCCCCCATGCCACCTCTGCTCCCCTCACCACAGCTGGAAGGCCTTGTCTTTGGCCAGCTTCCCCCAGCACACAGTGGGTTCCCAAGGGCCAGGCCCCACCATCATCCCCTTTGGCCTCTGAGTCCAGCACAGGCTCTGCTTTGATGTGATCAGAACATTCGTAAGATGGGAAGCATCAATTCATTTATATCCACCTTATACCAACACAGTAACAGCATTTCACATTCTCTTTTTTTAAATAACTTTTGTCTTAATAGAAAATATGTAAAACACCAAAAAATTTAAAACCCATAAACTCACCATTGACATATTCATATATTTCCTTCCAGGCTTTTCTCTGTGCTTAGCTTCTGTTTGTTCACAAAGCAAAATTGCCAGGATGGGGTATGATTTTGTAGCCTGGTTTTCGTATTCAGGGTCACATTGCAAGCACTTTATAGTGTTAATTCATGTGTTGAGTAAACCATGTAATGGCTGCATGGCATTCATTCTAATCGCTCCATAATTTAGATGGCCATTCCCCTAATGTGGACGTGAGGTAGTTGCCAATTTCAGGCCACATAGAAAAGGCTGCAGGGCCTCTTTCTGGGCGAGAATCGTGGTCTGCTTGTCCAAGCATGCCCAAGGCACATTCCCACCTGGCCTCCTTGCTCGAAGCCCTGCCTTTGTTAAAGCCTGTCACCCAGCATCCCGCTGGCCCTGTCCCAAGAGGAGGCTCAGGAATCCCTCCTCTGCAGGACCTCCCAACTGCTCCGGGCCTGCTCCCACCTCCAGCCTGAAGAGGGCTGGGTGTTCAGAGGCAGTGTCTCCCCAGCCTGAGCTCTCCCTCGGCCCCCCTCTCCCCTACTCTCCTCACTCCCTCCACAGAGGGCTGGCCCAGGCCAGCCATGCAGGGACTGTGCAAAAGCTGTACCTGACAAAGAGCTGGTTACCAATTTGAGAGAAAACCAAGGCTGCCTTGGGGAAAGGTCTGGAATGCCCTTCTGGAAAGTACATACAGGCCCTGGGAGGGGGGCTCCCTGAGGTGGGCACTCCCCAGCCCCTGGGTGTCTCTCCCTCTCTGTGCATCTCCTCTCCTGCCAAGCCACCTACCAGAACCACAACAGCCCACTCTCGGTCCCTTTCTCTGCACAGGCTCTGTTGGCTTCTTCAGTTCAGTGTCCACTCCGGAACCTGACTGGCCCAGCCTAAGCCCTTGGTAGCTTTCTCTGGGGCCTAAGTCTCTGGTCGGCCATGGATAGGTTCCTGGTTCAAGCACCCTCCACTGGTCACTTATCTCAGGTGGAGGGAGAGAAGCAGCCCTGACCCCAGTGACCTAGGGCAGTGGACACCCTGAGGAAGGGGCAAGGGAAAGAATGCAGTCACCACAGGTATGATAGGCAGAAGACACGGGTCTCGACGGCGGTGGCACCAAGGGCTGGGAGGACACGCTGAACAACGACCAGAGCAAGGAGTATGTCTTACTCATGGTGGTGCCCAGCAGAAGGGACTGTGCTCCTGGGTAAGCAGGGCAGGACCAGCAGAGCCCACAGAAGCTGTCACAGCACCAAGCACTGCCATCAGCAGATTACTGGTCCCGCACAGCTAAGCAGGCACCAGAGGCCTCTGACTGGGGCACCTCTGGAGAGAGGCAGGGCCCAAGGGGAAGAGTAAGATGCCAGACAAGTATCCCTGGGGACCCCTGTGTACTGGGGGCTGGAAAGTGGAGGGCACAGCAGAGAAGGGGACGGCAGGATCAGGGGCAGAGGCAGGACACCCCAAATGGTCTCTAGGCTGCTGGGTGCTGTCAGCTACTGCAAGGTGGACACAGCTGCAGACAGCAGCCTGGCCTGAGGTCCCGCCCTCCTGCGGCTGGTGGAGGCAAGGCCATCTCTCCCCCTCACCTAGCCAGGGACGTCTCTGAAGGCCACTCTGGCCCAGCGCTCCCTGTGCAGCTGGCCTGCATGGCAGCCATCCACTTCTCCCCGCCCACTCTTGCTTCATCCCAAGATTCCTCCCCAAAAGTACAGGAAGCCAGTGTACGAACATCACGTGTGAATCCCAGGAAAGCTGAGGAAGCAGGGCCACCGCCAGGCTGGCATCAGGCCTCTCCCTCCCGAGCCTTCAGCTTGCCCCCCTCTTCTACCACAGCTCACCGCCTATCCCTCTGGGACTCTGTGAACATTTCAGCACCTCCAGACTTTGCTTTCCTTGCTCTTGACCTACACTACGCTTTCCTTCCCTGACCCTGTCCTTCCGGCAGCCTGTGCCATCTGATGACTGCTGCCCACTGCTATGGCCTCTCAAGCCCCACTAGCAGGCCTACCAGGCCCTACCCCACAGCACTCTGAGTTTGCCCCATCCTGCCTCAGCCTTGGGTTCAGCCTTCATGCACAGGACAACTGTGTCACAAGGAGCCTAGATGGGAACAGACCAAGAGCGGGTCCAGTGGGTCCCAAAGTGTGCGGTCAGAGACAACATGAGTAATGCTTGCCAGCAGAGCTTTGATTCGGAATTACTGGGTTGTCCCACCCTGGGGATTTCTCAGCCATAAGACACAGAAATGGAGGGACCAAGAACCCAGCTGCAGTGTCACTTCTGCTTGTCACATGAATGAAAGAGCAAAACCCCACAAGGACGTAAGGGGTCACAGGGATGGGCGAAGCGTGGTCCTGAGAGCATCATCCTGGAAAGGAGTAGGGCCTAGCTGGGGAGGGGCTCCAGAGCATGGGAAGAGCCATGGATGGGGTCGGAGGGTGGGGGTGGAGTGCATGGGTAACCACACAGGATGCCCAGGAGCGTGGGCCAGTCCAAGCCTGTGGCAAGATGGAGTGCAAAACTGAGGTGTCAGCAAGGCAGGCTCCATCCGAAGGCCGTGGGAGAAGCATGGGTCCCAGGCCTGTCTCCTGGCCTGGATGTTCGTCTTCCTTGTCTTCATATCATCTTCTCTGTGTGCATCTGTGTCCTGGCCGCCCCTTCTCAGGAGGACTCCAACCACACCGGATGTGCAAATAAGGCCACATGCTGCGGTCCTGGGGGTTCAGACTGCAACACAAGAATGGGGGAAAACTCAATTCAGCCACAGCAGCATCGGTGGATTGCATTGCCTCACCAAGGGAGGCCTGGCCCAAGGATGGCAGGAAACCTGCTGGAGGCTTTTGCACATCCTTACCGGCTGCGGGCCACCTGGGCAGTGGGGTGGCTGCTCCCTGTTGCCACCCGGGAGACGACAAGAGGGAAGGAAGCGAGGCCCGGAGCCAGCTAGAGCTCCAGCAATCCTGTCGTCAATCATCAGACACTTCGCTGCCTACTTTGGGCTCTAAAATAACACATTGATTTTTGAGCCAAAGCTAACTTTAGTTACCAGTGATGCTGCTAACAGGGGGAAATAAGTAATCATCATTAGAACTGAATCCAAATGAATGAGCTAGCCTGGGTCTCACTGGGATTTGGGCTTCTTCATCTTCTTCTTCTTTTTTTTAATTGTCACAGTTTGCTGACATAGTTCTTCCTAAACTGAAGCGACATGAAAGAAATCTTTTACAAAACATGACACGTTACCATTTGGGAAATATTAAAGGAATTGATTATTCTGCTTATCTGCTGCTGTTCTACAAACCATCCCAAGATTTAGTGGCTTCGCACAATACCATTTTGTAACATCTCACTATTTTGTGGGTTGGGAATTGAGGTAGGACTTGGCTGGTCATTCTTCTGCTCTGCGTGACATCAACGAGGCTGCTCCATGGTGCTCAGCTGGCAGCATGGCAGGTCCAGGACATCCCGAGTCACATGCCAAATCCCTCCCATCATGGTCTCTGGGCTCCCCACATGGCCTCTCCGGCAGGGCCCAGCAGCAATAGTCTATGCAGAGGTGCTGGGACCCAAGCCCACGGTGGACACCACGGGTGAGAAAGTGCTTAGTCCCTTTTGTTATGGGGAAAACATCTTGGACAGGAGCCAAGGGAATGGGCAGCAGGGACTAGTCATGTTCTTGTCAGCAACCAGCAGGAGTCTGGAGCAAAATGCTCAGCTTACAAAGCAACCCCAGACTCCAAAGGAGATGGCACCACCCTTACCCACACTCACACTGCTTGAACTGCTAGTCTCTCATACAAACTCACCCACACTCACACTGCTCCTACTGCTAGTCTCTCATACACACTCACCCACACTCACACCTGCTCCTATGGCCAGTCTCTCATACACACTCACCCACACTCACACTGCTCCTACGGCCAGTCACTCATACATACTCACCCACACTCACACCTGCTCCTATGGCCAGTCTCTCATGCACACTCACCCACACTCACACCTGCTCCTACGGCCAGTCTCTCACGCACACTCACCCACACTCACACCTGCTCCTATGGCCAGTCTCTCACACACACTCACCCACACTCACACTGCTCCTACAGCCAGTAACTCATACATACTCACCCACACTCACACCTGCTCCTATGGCCAGTCTCTCATGCACACTCACCCACACTCACACCTGCTCCTACGGCCAGTCTCTCACGCACACTCACCCACACTCACACCTGCTCCTATGGCCAGTCTCTCACGCACACTCACCCACACTCACACCTGCTCCTATGGCCAGTCTCTCACGCACACTCACCCACACTCAACACCTGCTCCTATGGCCAGTCTCTCACGCACACTCACCCACACTCACACCTGCTCCTATGCCCAGTCTCTCATGCACACTCACCCACACTCACACCTGCTCTTACGGCCAGTCTCTCACGCACACTCACCCACACTCACACCTGCTCCTATGGCCAGTCTCTCACGCACACTCACCCACACTCACACCTGCTCCTACGGCCAGTCTCTCACGCACACTCATCCACACTCACACCTGCTCCTATGGCCAGTCACTCATACATACTCACCCACACTCACACCTGCTCCTACGGCCAGTCTCTCATGCACACTCACCCACACTCACACTGCTTCTGCGACCACTCATACATACTCACCCACACTCACACCTGCTCCTATGGCCAGTTTCCCATGCACACTCACCCACACTCACACCTGCTTTTACACACACGCTCTCTTATATACACACTCATAGGCATGCACACTCATGCACATTCTCACACAAACACATGATCACATGCACATCGCTCTCTCTCTCTCTCTCTCTCTCTCTCACACACACACACACACACATACACATGCAGTCACTCTCACAGACTCTCACACATGCTCACACCTGACACTGAAGCACAAAGCTATGGACCCCTGATGGAAAGTCATGGAGGATACATGAAAGAGATAACCTTCTCAGAAATTACTAATAGTCTACCAGGCACCAAGCCTATGACAGGTGCTGGGAAGCAGCAGAGTCGGAAGGAGACACAGTGCTGATTCAGATGCTGATTCCTCCTGTTTCCTTGTACAGATTTGACTTCATAATTCATGGACTCAAGGCCCCAGCCTAGAGGTACACAGTGGCTCCCACAGGACATCCAGCTAGCAAAGGGACCTTGTCTAGCCTTCAATGTTTTGTTTTGTTTTGTTTTGTTTTGTTTTAAACCAGTTATCAGTTTTTGAAACTCAGGAGTTATCACATAAAATCTAAATTCTGGCTTCTCTAGAAACTGGAAAAGCTTGGAACTCATGTGAGCCTGAGCGCTGGGTCTGCCCACCTCACAGCTCAGGGTGCCTGTCCAGCCCCCAGTGCCTGGAATGGTGGCCTCCATGTCATAAAAGGGCAGCTCTTAGAAATCATCTACCTCAAACCTGTAATTTCCTGCTGCAGATTCAGGGTCTGGAGGGAGGAGGCCCTGTATGAGGCCACATGTGGGGCAGCCCAGGGCCACTTGGCTCAAACCACCTGCAGCAGGACCAGGGTGGCACTCCCTGTCTTCTCCTTTTCTCTCTCCAGTACCTCGGACAGCCTCAGGCCCAGTGAAGTCCCAGGAATGCAATCATGGGAGAAAATGCGGGCCAGGTTCTTCAAACTCCACTTCCAAAGGAGCTTCATGGTTCCAGAAGCTGGACAGCCTAAGACAGAAGTTCTGCCCCCAGAAGGATGACTGTCCCCAAGTCCCTTTAGGGGTCCAGATTGTGGGTCTGTGTGGGGCCCAGCCTGATGCCAGTGTCTTGCCCCTTCTGTGTCCCAGGGGCCCTGTCCACCCCCCCCCCCCGGCTGGGACTCCCACTCCCTGGAGCACCAGTCTCCCATCCTCACCCCTCCATGACCCTCCTTGATAGCACCCACTGCTCACACAGGCCTCATCCACAGTCTGAGTTCTGAGCAACCAAGAAGACCCAGGCCCCACCTCCTACATGAACAAAGGAAGGTCCAAAACCCCCACCGAGGACATCGGGTGACATCGGGTAATGACACCTACCCTCAGGGCTGTCATGAAGACAAAATGAGACAACGCATGCCATGATCTGACACCGAATAGGTGCTTGGAAGATGACAGCTGCTGGCATTATTATCACCAAGGAAAACTTCACATCCTCTCCATACTAAATATGGCCTGCAATGTACAGTGGAAGAGATTCGTTAATTCTACCATATGTCCTAATTGGAAACATAGCTTGAATCACTGCCACTTGCCAGAAGAAAAAAGAGAAAGGCAAGCCAAAAAAAAAAAAAAAAGGTTTTTCTTGACTTCCTACAGACTAGAGCAGTTATCAGGCAAATGTCTTCCCCCTGACTCTGGGATTTTCCCAACATCTCCATCATCTGCTTGCACTGGTTTTCATCTCTGCAATCATCCCACAGGCTAGGGACCCAAAGGAGCGTCTTTGAAACCCAGCAAAAACTATGCATTAATGGTGATCTTTCAGACAATGCACACAAGGAAATTTATTGAGCAAATCTTCACAAAACAACTTTCAAACAGATGGTGATGGGCCCATCACAGCTAAGCCAGACCAAGTCCCCACTCCAGGCAGCTCAGAGAGGATGGGGGTGCCTTGTTAGGGCACCCCTGGCAGAACACTCCAACATGACAGAGGTTCTGGAGCCCCTGCAACTGTGAGGTCATGAAGCTCATGGACCAGCTGGGTAGAGGATGCCATGGCATGACACATGGTCTCACTCTGCATCACAGAAGGCAGGGGTACCTGCCCGGAGCTGTGAGCCAGTTGCTCAGAATGGTCACATTAAGAAACAGAGCCATATATGCCTGAATGTTGAATAAGTGGACCAAAAATAATCAAGCTAGCCACACATGGCACAATGATTTGCATGTGTTCAGCTGAGTCAATGAGGGAAGATAGGAATGAGCACCACTGATGGTGAGAAGGGAGATGAGCCACTTCAGGTCCTCTTGGCCTCCCATCTCTGTTCCTGCTCCTTTGGTCTCTCACCAACTTCACACAGATGAAATGAAGTTCCTGGCCCCTGCCTTTGCCCCTGCCACCCCTGCGACCTGAGCATCCCTGCTGACATCCCCAGGGAGGCCATCACATGTGTCTGGAGGAGCCAAGGGTTAATATCCCAAGGACAAACCTTTATCCAGTGGTATATACAAACCAGTGGGCAAGTTCCTTCCCTGCGGCTCAAGGGATACCCTGAGACCCAGGGTACAGCTTCTTAGGGACCCTGTTCTCTTAATCAAGTCTAACTCAGTGATAATCCTCCCACGTTCCCCCTTCTGCCCTCCTCCACTGCCCTGGTCCTCATGCCTGCTCCCTGGGTTTGCACTCACCAAGGAAAACATCCTTTGCACAAAAGCAGTACACAGCATCACCTACACAGAGATCATGTGGGAGATGTGAGCCACAGAATATCACTACTAGAAGGGTCTTCAAGGCCACCTTGTTTGACCCCAAACCTCCCCTTCCATTTCATAGATGAAGAAACTGAGACCCAAAGCTGAGAAGGGAATTCATTGTCCAAGGCCATACAAAACATTTTAAAACAGGAGTGGATATGTTAATATCAGATAAAATAGACTTCTGAGAAGAGGAATTACTAGAGACAAAGAGGAATATTACATAATGATAAAAGGACCAAATTACCAGGAATACATAACAATCCTAAATGTGTATGCACCAAACAACAGAGCCTCAAAACACATGAAGCAAAAACAGAGCTGAAAAGAGAAACAGATAAAGCTAAAATTATAGTTGAGACTCCAACACTCTCCTTTCAGCAACCTGCAGAACCACTAAGCAGAAAATCAGCAAGGATATAGAGGGATTGCTAACAACACAACCACCCAAGGAGCTCTAATTAACATACATAGAGCACTCAACCCCAGAATAGCAGAATACACATTTTAAAAGTGGCTATGGAACATTCACCAAGACAGACCATATCCTGGTCTATAAAACCATTCCTGAATAGGCTGATAATCACTAGAGGGGAGGGGGGTGGGGAATGGGTGATATAGGTGATGGGGATTAAGGAGGGCACTTATTGTGGTGAACACCAGATGTTGTATGTAGGCAATGAATCACTAAATTGTACACCTGAAACTAATATTACACTGTATGTTAACTAACTGGAATTTAAATAAAAACCTTAAAAAACCCACTCTCAACAACTGAAACTAATGTAATATTGTGTATTAACTATACTCAAATAAAAAAAAGTTTTAAATCTCAACAAATTTAGAAGAATTGAAACAATACAGACTGAGTTCTTGGACCATAATGGAATGAAACCAGAAATCAAAAACAACAGACACAGTGAAACTAAACAACACACTTTTAAATAATCCATAAGTCAAGAAGGAAGCCTCAAAGGCAATTTAAAAATACATGGTATACAATGAAATTGAAGACACAACATTTTTGTGATGCAGCTAAAGCAGGGCTAGGGGGGAACTTATAGCACAATTTATATTTGTATTTATTATTTATAGTTACATTAGATATTAATAGCCTAACCAATCTCAAATCAAATATAAAATCAACCTAAGTTCCTACCTCAAGAAACTAGCAAAGACAGAGCAAAATACATGAAAAGCAAGCACAAGGAATAAAATAATAAAAAGAGAAGTCAATGAAATTGAAGATAGAAAAACAATATAGAAATATCAATGAAATAATAAATTGGTTCTTTAAAAAAATCAGTGAAATTGATAAACCTTTAGCAATACTAACAAAAACAAAAGATAAAAGACACAGATCACCAATATCACTCCAGATTCCACAGTCATTAAAAAGGTAATAAGGGAATACTGTGAACAGCTTTAAATTCATAAATTTGACAATTTAGAAGTGTACCAATTCATTGAAAACTATAATGTACCAAAACTCAACCAAGATGAAATAGACATCTGAGTAGCCCTATAATCATCAATGAAATTGAATTCATAATTTAAAAGCTTCCAAGAATGAAATGTCCAGAACCAGATTGTTTTACTGAAGAGTTCCATCAAATATTTGAAAGAAAAATCAACACCAATTTTACAAAATCTCATCCATAAAACATAAGAGAGGGGAATACTCTCATCCCAAAACCAAAGACAAAACTGTGCTCCAATCTCTCTTATGGACTTCAGATGCAAAACCCTCAATGAAATTTAGAAGAATTCCAACAATATGTAACAAGAATTATACATCATGATCAAGTGAAATTTATTCCAAGAATGCAAGACTGACTCAACATTTGAAAATCTATCTGTATAATACACCATGTCAACAAACTAAAGAATAAAATCCATACATTATTATCAGTTGATGCAGAAAAAGCTTTTAACAAAATCTAACACCCATTCATAATTTAGAAATAAAAACTCTCAGGAAACTAGGAATAGAGACAAATTACCTCAACTTTTTAAAGAATACCTTCCTCTCCCCAAAAAATTATAACAGTAATATTTATACTCAATGGTAGAAAAAAAAACCTGAATATTTCCCCCAAGAAGTTCTAGTCACTACAATAAGGCAAGAAAAGTAAATGAAAGACATCAAGAAGGAAAAAAACACAAAACTATCTGTATTGAAGATGACATGATTAACTACATAGAAAACCTTAAGGAATCTACAAAAAAAAAAAATCCTCCTATAATGAATAAGTAAGCTCAGCAAGGTCATAGGATACAAGATTAACACACAAAAAAATCAATCACATTTCTGAAATGAAATACAGAAAACAAATTTTAAAACACAATACCAGGGCTCAGTAGCCCCGGTGGCTCAGTCTGTTAAGAGTCTGATTTTGGCTCAGGTCATGATCTCATGGTTCATGGGATCAAGCCCCACATTGGACTCTGCACTGACAGCACAGACCCTGCTTGGATTCTCTCTCTCCCTCTCTTTCTGCCCTCCCCTGCTCTCTCTCTCTCTCTCTCTCTCTCTCTGTGTGTGTGTCTCTCTCTGTCTCTCAAAATAAATAAATAAACTTAAAAAATAAAATAAAATAAAACACAATACCATTCACAATTGCTCCAAAGAAACTGAAATAGATATACATTTAACAAAACATGTATAGGGTCTATATGTTGAAATTTACAAAATGCTGGGGCGCCTGGGTGGCGCAGTCGGTTAAGCGTCCGACTTCAGCCAGGTCACGATCTCACGGTCCGTGAGTTCGAGCCCCGCGTCAGGCTCTGGGCTGATGGCTCAGATCCTGGAGCCTGTTTCCGATTCTGTGTCTCCCTCTCTCTCTGACCCTCCCCCGTTCAAGCTCTGTCTCTCTCTGTCCCAAAAATAAATAAACGTTGAAAAAAAAATTAAAAAAAAAAAGAAATTTACAAAATGCTGATGAAAACAATCAAGGAAGACTTAAATGAAAGGAGAGATATTACACTTCTTGGATACTCCATGGATTTGAAGACTCAAAATAGTGAGATATCAACTCTCCTTCAAATTGATTGATAGATTTAATGTGATGCCCATAAGGTTTTTTATAGGCATAGAGAAACTTATTCTAAATGTATAGGGAGGGGCACCTGGGTGGCGCAGTCGGTTAAGCATCCGACTTCAGCCAGGTCACGATCTCTCGGTCCGTGAGTTCCAGCCCCGCGTCAGGTTCTGGGCTGATGGCTCAGAGCCTGGAGCCTGCTTCCGATTCTGTGTCTCCCTCTCTCTCTGCCCCTCCCCCATTCATGCTCTGTCTCTCTCTGTCCCAAAAATAAATAAACGTTGAAAAAAAAATTTTTTAATAAAAAAAAAATAAAAAAATGTATAGGGAAAGGCACAGGAACTAGCATAGTAAACAACTTTGAGATAAAAAAAATTAAGTGGGAATAATCTATCTAATATTAAGGCTACAGTAAATGTGGCATTGGGGGGCGCCTGGGTGGCGCAGTCGGTTAAGCGTCCGACTTCAGCCAGGTCACGATCTCGCGGTCCGTGAGTTCGAGCCCTGCGTCAGGCTCTGGGCTGATGGCTCAGAGCCTGGAGCCTGCTTCCGATTCTGTGTCTCCCTCTCTCTCTGCCCCTCCCCCGTTCATGCTCTGTCTCTCTCTGTCCCAAAAATAAATAAAAACGTTGAAAAAAAATTAAAAAAAAATAAATGTGGCATTGGTAGAGAGATGAATACATAGATCAATGGAATAGAACAGAGAACACAGAGTAGAACTAAATATGTCCAAGTAATTTTCAACAAAAGTGCAAAACCAATTAGATAGAAGAATAGCCTTTTCAAAAATAAAAAAAAACCTAAAACCTCATATCTTACACACACACAAAAAAAAGTTCATCCAAAATGAATCATAGACTTAAATGCGAAACATAGTACTATAAAACTTTCAGGAAAGAATAAACAAATAAGGAAAAATCTTCAGGATCAGTGCTAGGCAAAGAGTTCTTTGACTTGATACCAAAAGCATCATCTTTAAGAGGAAATTTTAATAAGCTGGACCTTATTTTTTTTTAATGTTTACTTATTTTTGAGAGAGAGAGAGAGAAAGAAAGAGTATGTGAACAGGGGAGGGGAAGAAAGAGAAGGAGACACAGATCCCAAGCAGGCTCCACACTCTGAGCTGTCAACACAGAGCCCAACACAGGACTTGAACCCACAAGCTGTGAGATCATGACCTGAGCCAAAGTCAGAAGCTCAACTGAGCCACCCAGGTTCTCCTAAACTGGACCTTATTAAAATGTAAAACTTTGGTTCTGCGAATACTCACATAAAAAAGATAAAAATGACAAGCTACAGACTTGGAGAATATATTTGCAAACAACATATCTGAAAAAAAGGACTAGTATCTAGAATACATAAAGAATAATCAAAACTCAACATTAAAAATATATATATATCCAGTCTGAAGATGAGCAAAAGACGTGAGAACACATTTCACTCAATAGGATATACAGATGGGAAAAAGCCCACGAAAAGACAGCATCAGCAGCCACTAGAGAAATGCAAATTGAAACCACAAGAGGTATCATCATATACCTATGAGAATGAGGGTATGGTAAAAATAGTAACACCACCAAATACTAGGGGAGCATGCAGGGACACCAGATGTCTCACGCTTTCAGGCACATCAAACGATAGAGCCTCTCAGAAAAGCAGTTTGGCAATTTCTTCGCAAAAGCAAACATGCAATTGCCATAGGACTCTGGACACTATCCTAGAGAAATGAAAATTTGTGTTCTCACAAAAACAATTACACAAATGTTCACAGCAGCTTTATTTGTAATAGCCCAATCTCCAGGGAATTATGCTGAGAGAAAAAAAAAAGCCAGTCTCAAAGGGATTATATAATTTCTTTCATATAACTTTTTTGAAATAGTAACACTTAAGAAATGGGGGACAAACTAGTGGTTGCCAGGGATTGGGGGGTGGGGCAGGTGGTGGCTAGCAGTGGATTAGAAAATGCTAACAGGAGGGAACTTTGGAGTGTTAACATGGCTCAGTAACCTGACTGTGCTGGTGGATACATAAAACTATACAAGTGATAGAATTGTATAAACACAGGCCTACACACACATACACACACACACACACACACACACTCATAAATAAGCCAAAGATGGCCAGTATGTATTGCCCCTGAGTTGTTTATTTCTCCAGCTGTGGCTGAGACCCATTAGGTCAAAAGCCCTCAGGCACCAAATTCCAATTTACACACATCCAATTATTTAAAAAAGCAGCCCAAACAAGCAAAGTTTTAGCCATTTAGAGACTGCCTGCTTTGCATATCTCATGGAAACTCTCCCAAAAGCTGTTCTTTATTTATAAGATAAAGCCCAGGGGCACCTGGGTGGCTCAGTCAATTAAGCTTCTGACTTCCACTCAGGTCACAATATCACAGTTTGTTTCGTGGGTTGGAGCCCCTCATTGGGCTCTGTGCTGACAGCACCAAACCTGGACCCTACTTTGGATTCTGTGTCTCCCTCTCTCTCTGCCCCTCCCCTGCTCGCACTGTGTCTCTCTCTTTAAAAAATAAACATTTGGGGCGCCTGGGTGGCTCAGTCGGTTCAGCGTTCGACTTCGGCTCAGGTCATGATCTCACGGTTCGGGTTCGTGAGTTCAAGCCCCGCGTCAGGCTCTGTGCTGACGGCTCAGAGCCTGGAACCTGTTTCAGATTCTGTGTCTCCCTCTCTCTCTGACCCTCCCCCGTTCATGCTCTGTCTCTCTCTGTCTCAAAAATAAATAAGTGTTAAAAAAAAATTTTTTTAAATAAATAAATAAACATTTAAAAAATCATAACATAAAGCCCGATGCCCCTGCTGCACTTCCCAACTCTGTGACCCAGACACGCCTGGGGTGCGGCTAAGTGACACCACCTGGACACATGAGCCCTCTGCCCCACCTGCTTCTCTCCCAGAAGGTGTCCTGCCCTGCTCTCCTTCTGAGTAGTGACACCCCTCTCTGGACCTCATAGCCTCTGCACAGATTTCTGCTGGGAAGGGTTCCCCCACATGCAACCCTGTCTCAACACGACCTCATTGAGCCTGTGGTGTGTTACTGCCCCACATGGTCATATCCTCCCCTTGATCAGCCCCATCCCTCAAACCACTCCTCCCACATACACATCCATGTACAAACACATGCACAAATGAATTAAAGTAAAACTGGGGAAACCTAAATAAGATCAGACAGTTGTATCAACATCAGCATGTACTGTGTGATATTATACTATAATTTTGTAATGTTACCATTAAAGGAAACCCTGTAAAGGGTACAAGTGAACCTTATTATTTCTTACAACTTCAAGTGAATTTACAATTATCTCAATAAAAAATTTATTAGTGGGGTACCTGGGTGGATTAGTCAGTTAAGCGTCTGACTTTGGCTCAGGTCATGATCTCATGACTCTGTCATGAGTTCAAGCCCTGCGTCGGGCTCTGTGATGACAGCTCAGAGCCTGGAGCCAGCTTCAGATTCTGTGTTTCCCTCTCTCTCTCTGCCCCTCCCCACTCACATTCTCTGTCTCTCCAAAATGAATTAACATTAAAAAAATTTTTTTTTAATTTATCTTATGGCCTCTGGGTGGCTCAGTCAGTTGAGCATTTAATTCTTGGTTTCAACTCAGGTCATGATCTCACTGTTTATGAGTTCGAGCCCAGCATTGGGCTCTGCACTGACAGCCCGGGGTCTGCTTGGGATTTTCTCTCTCCCCCTCTCCCTGCCCCTCTTCCCGCTCGCTCACTCTCTCAAAATAAATAAATAAACTTTAAAAATGTTTTCTCTTAAAATATTTCTGGCTACTCGCAATTTCTGCCCACACCACTCTCACTAAGATAAGTGATAGAATTAACAGACCTCTCCTCAGGCCTGTGTGTTGGTTCCACCACAGCAGCCCCACAGAACTGCTGAGCAGACCCCATGCATGCTAACACAGGCACACACACACACATGCACACACACGTGCACACACATGTGCACACACTGCACACCCTAACATGCCCTACACGGAGGCCCTCTGCCCTCTCCCGCTGGGGGGAACAGAAGCTCAGAGTCCCACTGGTCTGCATGCTACCCTAGGCTCTATTCCCAATTCTGGCCTCTTGAGCTAAACATGGCCACTCTGAGCCCCAACAGTCTTATCTGTAAAATGCGGATATGGCTCCACCCTCCAAGGTGCTTCTTGTGAGACCAGAAATTGAATCTGTGAAGTGTGTATCATCATCCCCATTTCACAGATGGGGACGGTTGGGACAAGGCTGGGCCTGCATCCCTGCCCTGGCCATTTTGTCCTGTGTGCCTTCTCCCTCCATGTGACTGGGTCATCAGGAACCCCGGTGGAACCTGTGTGCATCAGGACAGAGGCTTGGCCCAGATCAAATTCAAACCTGGACTTTGTTAAGCAAATGTTTTCTTTCTTCAAACCTCCAGCCCCATGTGCTACAGCAGGTAGACTTCTGGAGCTGCAAGGTGGGGAGTTAGGGTACACTGGAGAGCTTCAGGGGCAGACCCTCAAGGAGTGGACACAGGAAGGGTTGGAGGGCCAGAGGGGCTTGCCCATGGTCCTACTTCCACTCTGCCTGGGCCCACCCGCTCCCCCAGCACACTAAGCCACACAGCACATTTGTCAGACCCCTGACTGGAACCCTCCACCCCCACCCCACCCCAACCAAGGGAATAGCTGTGCTTGGCATGCCTACGCCTAGTTAGTGGGGAGGAAATTCCAGGAGGGCTTCTAAGGCTCTCCAAGCCTTGAATCTACCAACTGGATAAGGGAGGGGACAGATAACCAACGCAGCTCTGGGAAAGACAGGGCAAATGGTTGAGTCCAACCCCTCCTCCTGGGCAACTGCCACAGCTGGGCTCCACACTCTCAGCTTGGGAAGACAAGGTCAGAGGGCAGAGACCCCAGGGTGGGTAGAAGTCGACCACAGAGGGTCCAGAATGCCAGATCCAGGCCAAACTAATGAGAAGCCCAAGTAGCCCCGGTCATAGTGTCCTCAAAGCACTGGCTGAGAGATTGTGTTAAAAATTCCTAAGTCCATAAGAGGCCCCCAATCTCCCTGTACCACCCCACAGTCATGGGCCTCCTTTAGGCAGAACTTGGGAAGGACTGTGACTGGTTAATGTGGGGGCTAGCCCAGCGCTCTGCACACAGACAGGAGACAGCTCTGAGACAGGCTTGGAAAGCCACCCTCATCTATATGCTAATTAGCCCATGCAAGAATTACAGGGTTAATTAAGCATCTCTGCCCTCCTTCCATTTTATCTGCCCTGGACACAGAGGCAAGAGGAGGAAATCACAACCTCTGATCAAATTAGCTGTCCGCAGGCTGCCTGGGCCTCTCCTCTTCACAAGGCTTCAGAAACCAGCCCCCAAAGTCCATCACGTTTATTTCACAAGGCACGAGGGATTTAAAAAGTGATTAGGAATCAAACCCAGGAGCAACCAGCCCCTGACCCCCTGCTCTCAATTTCTTTGGTGCAAAGAGGGTGTTTTATCACAGCATCCAGGCTACATGCCCCCTGAGGTGGGATGGCCAAGTTGGTAGGAAAATGACTGTCAAGAAGGGAGGCTGGGGGCGGGGGAGGGGGACCTGGATGTGAGAGGCTTCGTCTTGCTGTCCTTGCTCTTGCCGTCGATGCAGCACCCCAGTACTTAGAACTGTCAGAAGGGTGAGGGTTTCTTCTGTCTCTGCTCCAGTGTGTGTAAGTGATTTGAATGCACCTCAGCTTTCTTATTTATTACAGGAGGACATGGCACAAACCTGGCAAAGGAAGCCCATGACATGGTGCAGGTGACTCGGTGGCCCATGCAATAGGCGTCGAGGGATAACAGGCAGAATGTCGATTTTCTTCCTTCCCTTTCTTGGCTAAGAAAACAGGAAGTTACCCAAATAAGACAAAAGAGTTTATCTGGGGTCTTAGAATCGCCACTTGGGAAGCATAGATTCAGGCAGCAACCCAAACTTCATCCTGTCGAGGAGCAGTAAACACCCAGGGTCTTTATTAGCAAACTGCAGAAGTCTCCAGAAACTTGCACCGGTTGTCTTCCAAAAATTCTGACTGGAAGATATAATTACATTTTACAATGTACAAAATTATCTGAGTACATTGTGACAGTTACTAGGAAAATATTTTTTTCAGAGTGTCCAATTTTTATCAAGAATGTGGGTGCAGCAGTCCTGTGTTCAGTCATATGCTTTTGCCCAGTTCAATAGTTCAACGCAGTTTCTGTTTCAGGAAAAAACAAAACAAAACAGGATGAAGCTTTAGTCCCCAGAATAGAGTCCTTCGTGCTCGAAGGTTTTACACAAGTTCATGCCTTCCATTTATCCCCTAGTGCCCCAGTCTTGGGTTCCCGTTATTCTCTTCTGCAAAAAAAAAATCCTCTCAGATAGCTCAGTGTGAACTCGGCAGCCTGAAATGCTGGGGAAAGAGAGCGTCAGTAAATGTGTGCTGAACAAATGAGCTGGAAGCGTGCGAAGATCAGTCAGGAGATGGCAGGAGGGCCCGTGGGTATCCTTGAAAGACACCAATCACCACCCTCTTCCCTGCCAGGGTCAAGGCCAACCTCACAAGCCTCTCAAGAAGCACCCCAAGCACCATGGCCAACCAGCCAGATTTGGCATACAAGATAAAGCCCATCACTCAATCCCAATATAGCCACTTACAAACTGAGCCCCAGGGAGAGGCAGCTAGTTACTGACAGTGACAGGAGCGGAGCGTGGCTCTCCTAAAACTCTCCACACACAGACTGAGTTTGTGTGTGTCAGCCTCGTGTCCCTGGACAGAGTGCAGTTATGAAGAGACAAGCCCAGGCTCCTTCCCCACACGGAGCCCAGTGCATACACACCCTGTGTATGTGATGGGTGCTACTTCCATAATTAGGTATGTCACTTGGCACAACAGACTTCAAGACTGGGAAATTATTGGGGCACCTGGGTGGCTCAGTCGGTTACGCATCCAACTTTGGCTTAGGTCATGATCTCACGATTCATGAGTTCCAGCCCCACATCGGGTTCTGTGCTAACATCTCAGAGCCTGGAGCCTGCTACAGACTCTGTGTCTCCCTCTCTCTCTGCCCCTCACCCACATGAGCTCTGTCACTTTCTCCCTCAAAAATAAACATTAAGATTTGTTTTTTTAAAATATTGGGGAATTATTAGGACTTAACCTAATCACATGAGCCCTTTAAAAGGAGAGTTTTCGCCAGCTGGTGACCAGCAGAGGAAGTGGGAGATTCCAAGCATAAGAAGGACTTAATGCACCTTTGCTGGCCTAAAGATGGAAGGAGGCATGTGACAAGACTACGGGTGGCCTTTAGAAACCAAGAGCAGTCCCCAGCAGAGCATGTAGTCCTCCAACCACAAGGAGCTGAGTGCTGCCAACAAAATGAATTAGCAAGCAAAGCCCCAAATAGGCACTTCTGGAAAGAAGCCATCCAAATGGTCAACAGGTATGTGAAAAAGTGTTCAGCATCACTCATCACCAGGAAATGCAAGTCAAAATCAATGAGCTATCAGCTTGCACCTGCTACAATGGCTGTTACCAAAAGGACAAAAGATAAGTGTTGGTGAGGAGGTGGGGAAAAGGAAATTCTGTACCCCGGTGTACAAATTAGTACAGCCATTATGGAAAACAGTATGAGCTACAATATGATCCAGCAACCCCATTTCTGGGCATATATTCAAAGGACTTGAAATCAGGATTTCAAAAAGATATTTGCACTCCCATATTCATTGCAGCATTATTCACAATAACTAAGACATGGAAACAATCTAATGTGTCCTTAGATAAATGGATAAGGGAAATGTGGTACATACATATAATGAAATATCATTCAGCCTTTAAAAAGAAGGAAATAACCTTTGTTACAACATGGATGGAGCTGGAAGACATTACACTAAGTGAAATAAGCCAGATACATGAAGACAAATACTGCATTATCTCACTTATATGTGGAATCTAAAACAGTCAAACTCATAGAAGCAGAGAATAGAATGGAGGTTGTCACGGGCTAGCAGTGGGTGGAAATGGAGATATGCTGGTCAAGGGTACAAAGCTTAAGTTATGCGGGCAGGATCAGTAAGTCCTAGAGATGAAACGTGTAGCCCGATGACCATAGTTAACAATACTGTGTTGTAAATTTGAAATTTGCTAAGAGGATAGATCTCAAATTAAACCTAACCACACTGTGTGTGTGTGTGTGAGTGTGTGTGTACATACCATATATACATATGTATATGGGGGGCCATAGATGCCATGCAGGCTCTCAAATGGCTCTCCCACATATACACAATGTGTATATATATATATATATATATACATACACACATACACATACATACATACATACATACATACACATACACAATGGAATATTACTTGGCAATCAAAAAGAATGAAATCTTGCCATTTGCAACAACATAGATGGAACTGGAGGGTTCCATTATGCTAAGTAAAATAAGTCAGTCATAGAAAGACAAATATCATGTCTTAACTTATATGTGGAATTTAAGAAACAAAACAGATGAACATAGGGGAAGGGAGGGGAAAATAAGATAAAAACAGAGAGGGAAGCAAACCATAAAAGACTCTTAAACACAGAGAACAAACTGAAGGTTTCTGGAGGAGAGGTAGGTGGGGGGATGGGAGGATGGGCTAGATGGGGGATGGGCACTGAGGGGGGCACTATTGGGATGAACACTGGGTGTTATATGTAGGTGATGAATCACTAAATTCTACTTCTGAAACCATCGTTACAGTATATGTTAACTAACCTGGATTTAAATAAAATTTTAAAAATTTTTCATTAAAAAAAACTAAACACGTGTGCACGCACACACACACACACACACAATAACTATATGATGTAATGGATGTGTTAACTTGATTGTGGCGATCATTTCATAATGTATGAATATACCAAACCATCATGTTGTACATCTTAAATATATATAATTTTTATATATCCAAGGAAAAAAAAAAAAGAATGAACAAGAGAGCGATTTTTCCCCAGAGTCTCCAGAAGCAAACTCAGCCTTGCCAAACCTTGTATGTCAGCCTCGTGATTCCCTGAGCAGAGAACACAGTCGCACCATGCTGAACCTCTGACTTACAAAGCTGGGAGCTGGTACAGCCACGCAGTCCATGGTAATGGTTACACAGCACAGAAAGCTAACACAGGGAAGATGTACCACAAATGTGCAAGTAATCAATTGAACCACACTTGGTCTGGTTGGGGCAGAGAAAGATCTACCTTGAATTGAATTTTTCTTTATTAAACGCTGGGGAGAGAGACACAGGATCTACCAGCATGTGCTTGTCATAACTTATGCAAATCTGACCCCGTGAGAGAAAGTCCTCGTTGCACTCCAGGACCACGTGAACTAGAACTGGCCCTGAGGAGTTCACCCAGTGCTGCTGCAGAGTTTTCTGAGGAGGTAGGAAGTACTCCACAGTGTCTTTGTGGAGTGTGGGTGGGAGGGGAGAAGGAAGGGAGGGCTTGCCTGCTTCTTTGCATGTTCTTTTCACTTTGTCTTTTACAAAGCTTCAAACATCGCACTGTTGAAGGCACGCTCTAGGCTTCACACCTCTATTCATGTCTATCCAGGAGCCATAGATGCCACGCAGGCTCTCAGATGGCTCTCCCCTTAAGCCAGTGTATGACCTGCTCTGGCACCTGCTACCCGAGACTGTCTTCCCACCAGTGTCAGCCCACATGGGCAGGAACTTTCCCATGGTCCTGCCCCATCCCCAGCCCAAGGCCAGGCCCTGGAAGGTACCAATAAACATCCTGTGCACTGCAAATGCCTAGAGACCCAGCAAGTCCCACGAGTAAAATAATTCCACAGGAAACATGTAAGCTGCCACAGGAGGCAGGGGAAAGAGCTTACCCAAGAGGTATGGCAGCCACCATGTTTCTTCCTAATGGCTGTGCATTTCCCTGGAGTCCCTTCCAGACTGCAGGTAAATGTGGAGTCTGATCACACCCACCATTGGCTCTCCCTCACAACACTCCACTAAAATGACATCAGTGGATTTTTTTAAAATATATAAATCCATAAGAACTGAGGGCACAGACGCAGATGCAAAATGGCAGTAACATTTTGAAATCTAGGAAAAGGCTGGAGGAGAGTACCAGCCCCAGGAGGACCCAGGAAGCTGCCCTCAGGGAAGCACAGAGGCAGTGCCCAGGGAAGGAGTTGGCTGGCCCCAAACAAGCCCGTGGGGCCCAGGATAGGAACCCCCAGGGCACACCCGGAGGCTGGAAGGAAGTGTGGGGAGAGGCCACAATGGGACAATGTGAGAGGGGCACCATCAGTAATTGTGCAGCAAACATAACCCCTGCTGGCCTGGGGAGGAAACCCCAAGGGCCCCAGAGGCTCAGGGGCCCTCCTGTACTTCTGAAAGCCTGTGAGTCAGGACATCAAACGTTTGCTTCTGGAGAAACTAAGCCAGAAGGCTCCAGCCTGGGGGACCCAAGCACAATGGAGGATGGGCGTGAGATGCAGAAGAGAAACAGAGGAGAAGAGAAAGTCTGTACTCAAACAGCAGAACAACCACCACCTAACCCACTCCTCGCTCTGGCCCCAAGAGAGAAGACAGGATTATTGTGCAGAAAAGAGACCCCAAGGTCCAACATCTGGGGATCCCCACTGATAAGTTATCATTGCCAGCTGCTCACGTAGCCTCTGGTTGACTGGCCTTCCCATACCCCAAGGGCTCCCCACTCGCTTTGAGTGCTTCATTGTTAAATCTGAACTGGCAGCCAGCAACCACCAAACATTTGAGGCAATCTTCTAACATGGGGAAAATGAAACCAAAATAGAAAAAAAGGAGGAAAAAATTTAAATCAGAAAGATCCTGCAGGCACAAAACAAGAATAGGGTTCTGTGGGGAAAGTAACAGATGCATGAAGAACTCTTAGAAATTCAAATAATAATGTAATGGCTGAAATAAGTAGAACAAAAAGACAAAAATTAGTGCAGAAAGAGATGGAAAGCAGAGAAAGACAAGAAACTGAAAAGGTCAATTCAGAAAATCTGCAATCTAGAAAATGAAAACATAGGAGAGGGAAACTATCAATGAGATGATATTAACTATTTCACAGGTCATCTTAGTCCGCTCAGGTGACTGGAACAAGAATGCCATGAACAGCAAATACTTATCCCTTGCAGTGCTGGAGGCTAAGTCCAAGACCACGGCACCAACAGGGTCCACAACTCATAAGGGCCCTTTTCCTGATTCGCTGACATCTGTCTTCTCTCTCGCTGTGTCCCCACATGGTGGAGGACTGACGGAGATCTCTGGGGCCTCTTTTCTAAGGACTACTCCCTTTCATGAGCAAAGCACCACCCAAAGGCCCCACCTCCTAATACCATCCCATTGGGGGTCAGGTTTAACATAGGAATATGCAGAGAAGGGGACACAAATTTTAGTCCATAGCACAGGTCATAAGGTTCAGATTGAAGGGGTCCACTGAGCACCCCACAAAATGAAAGAAAACACCCCACATCAACATACATCATCATAACATCTTATGGTGCCAGGGGGAAAGAGAAGATCCTCAAAGCTTCCATAGAGAGGAAAAAAAGAAAGAAAGAAAGTTGCTCATAAGGGAACTAGAATGGCATTAGACTTTCCAACAATGAAACCACAAATTCAAATATAATGGAGCAATGCTCTCAAAATTCTCAGGGAAAAAAATTGTTTAATCTAGAAGTGTATATCCAGTTGTATGGCATTCGTATTGCTCTCTAAACCTCCAGTTTTCCCTCCTTCTATTCGTAAAGATTAGATAGATAAAACTCTATTTCTGAGACTTGTTTACAGCCACTGTCCTGTATATTAAGTAGGTTTTGTGTTAGGGGGAGGCAATTTTCATGAAATCCTGGTTAAGAAGGTGTGGACACCAAGCTATGGCAGTGGTAGAGGTGGTTTCTTTCTGTATGACTCAGGCTGCCTGGAAGAATTGAGGGTCTATGCTTCAGCTTGCAGGAGACCAGAGGCTTCCTTAGGGGGAATGGCTCCCTTGTGAGCATTCTGTATCATTCTGAAAATCATCCCAAGGAGACTCACCTGGAAATTGTCTCTTTAGCCCTTTCAACACTGGTGTGAACACCTGTAAAGATCCCTATTTCCTGCATTGAATGTTGGTCCCTGCCCACACAGCTGCCGAGCTGCCCTGATGACATTGGTCCTGATCCCTCAGCCAACCTTTCCTGGTCTATGCCACCAACTGTTGTGTGTTGGGCTCCCAGTGGCGTGCACCACAGTGGTCTCCAGATGACAACCCTCAGGCCCAGACAGAGTGCCTAGAGCTAGGGTTCCCCTACACCCCACCGCTGCCTTTTGCAGGGCAAACTCTGGGATGTGGTATTCACCCCAGGGCTCCTTGGGAAGGCTGTGACTGGCACTCCTGCTGAAATCAAACTTGGCCTGGCTTCCTCCTCCTTACCCTGCTTCCCCACCCCCTCCCCCTTTCTCCTAGAAGTATCTTCTTAATGAGTCATCTTCACACAAACCCATGTCCCAGAGTCTGCTTGGAGGAAATATTTTCAGATACATAGGGACTCTTTTCATAACTTTTCATAACTTAGGGAACTATTAAGAGGACATGCTTCAGCAAAATGATGATGTGAAGCAGGCAAGGAAGCCACGAGACCCAGGAGTCCATCCAGAGCATGATGCAAAGTAAGCCCCAGGATGACAGGCTGCTTGGGAATCTGGAGAGCAACCAAGTTCCAGAAACCCCGTGTGGGAGGGTCTGGGAGAAAAGGAAATTGATAGAATGTCAGTTTGACTATTTGGAATATAAAACTGGTTCATATAGAACTGATCTGGCAAAGTGGTTAGGAAAAATAAACATAGGTACATGGAAAACCAAATAAAAGGAAAACATGCCCATGTTAAGTCCAGGAAACATCATCATTGTCTACTTCACTTAGCAGTAAGCAAAATGTACTGTCATAGTAACAGAAACACTGACCATTGATTTAACCAAAAGTTGTGACAAAAAGTACACCGAAGGATGGCAGAAGGGCCAATGCAAGGAAGTCCATGCAGAGCTAAATTGCCATCTACCACTGCAGTCCATAGACAATGTTTAAAATCGATTAGTCAAGAAATAGCAGTGTCAGCATATTATTTCGAAATATGGAAGTAAATACCAGCTGTGTGCATTGCAAACAGAAATCTATTTGTTATGAATTTGCTTTTTAAATCCCATTACTTCCAAAAAGATGAAGCATAGCTTCTGATGGAAGGTACATATACACACACATGCCTCCCACACCACAAAAAAAGAATAAGAACAGAGCCATGGAGGAAGGAGATAGAGAGGGGTGATGGGGGACAGAACACATACAGAAGCCCTCTACTCAGGAGTCCACCAGGGTCACAGCCAAGGAAGACTCAGCAGTCACACAACTCTGGATGCTCTCCATACTCAGCAATTTAAAAACTCACCCTCTATCTGAAAACTCTTACCCAGCATCAGCCATGGCTGCCTCAAATTCCACAATGCAGACTCTCAGTTATCTGAGTTGAGCATTGCTCTCTCTTTAAGAGTTGTGTTTCCTTGCACACCACATTCAGTATTAGAAAAGCACAGGCTGGGTTCCCGTTCTAAAGTTTGTTTGTATGTTTAGGAAGCATGAGTGGGGGAGGGGCAGAGAGAGAGGGAGAGTGAATCCCAAGAAGGCCCCAGGCTATCAGCACAGAGCCCAACACAGGGCTCTATCTCATGGTTCATGAGGCCATGACCGAGCTGAAATCAAGAGTCAGACACTTAACCAACTGAGCCACCCAAGTGCCCCAGGTGGGTTCCCATTCTAGCTGCATGCTCTGGGCAGGCTGCTTCAAGTCTTAGAACCTCAGCTTCTCTCTGTGGTGGGTTACAAAAATGGCCACCATCCTTGACAGCCCCTCCCGCTATTCTGGGCAGCCCCAGTCATTTGCTTTGACCAATAGCAAGTGACAAAAGTGACATTGTGCCCACTCTGAGTCTAGACCTAAAATGAAGCCTTTCAGCTTCTATCTTTGATGCTCTTAGAACCCTCCACTGACATGGGAATGTGCCCGGGCTTTCCTGCCACAGTGAGAGATAGAGTCACCCCCACATCCTAGCCAACTGCCAGCTCACTTCCAGACTTCGGAATGAGGCCACTCAGGACCAAGAGGCCTCCAGTCAACCCACCAGCATCAGTCTGATCCAGCCCAGACCAGAAGGAACCAGCCAGTAGAATTGTGAGCTAAATAGACAGTGATGTGCTCTTTTAAGCCACAGAGTTTTGAGCAGGTTTGCTGTGTACCAAGGAAAACCAATGCACCTTCCGTGTGAAATGATGATGCCAACACTTAGCTCACAGGGTTGTTAAGATGTAATGGTGATATATGAAGTCACCATAAGCACTCAAAAAAAAAATATCCCTTACCTCATGCCCCCATCTCCAATGCATAAGTGCAAAAGAGTTCCTGGCAACTGTTTTTTTCCACTGAGGAGTCCACACAATGAGGGCAGGGCTCCCAAAGGAGAGAGAAGAGCCCCGCATGCAGGCTTCTCACCCTTCCATCCCTGCAGTCAGGGCCACACAGCCACCTGATGCCACAGCAAGCAGCTCAGCTCCACAGGCGGCTCTGAAAAGGCAAAGATTTAACCGCTGTAATTGGCTTATTGATTTTGCAATCACATTTTAAGATGCATAATCTGCCACCATCTACATTGGCCATTACAGCATCCTTCCAGGGGAGTTTTATCTCCGCCACCTGTGGACCAGACCCTGTGCCAGGAGGCACAGAAAATGACTCTTCCTAATCACACTGGAATTGCAGCAAACACGGCTCATGGCAGGCCCACCAGCCATTCCCCAGACGTCAATGGTGAATTAAATGATGAACCAGAACTCAAGAACTCTCTGCACTGACCCTGGATGGCCTACCTCACTTAGCCACTGCACTAAGTTTGTCTACTTCACTCTGACTTACACAAGACCTCACTTCTCCCTAGGGGTAGGCTCTCCTGCCAGAAGAGCATGGGGTTTGGAGTGTGAACACCTGGGCCAAGCCAGTCATTCTACATCTAATAGACAGCATAGCCACAAGATATACACCCCAGAATATATGGAACTGCCCACACAATCATCTATTATCTGCCAAAGACTCATGTCCCTCCAAGAAAGTAGACTTAGACACTGTCTCCCACACAGACCCCCACCGGAGAGAACCAGCAGGTGTCTTGGGTCTGCTAAGAGTGTCCTAAGCACCTAAGCTAGGCCAAAGGGAAGAAGTCAAAGTCTAGAATCAAAGTGTTTCAAAACTGTAAGGACCAGGCAGCTCATTGAGTCCACTCCAGCCCCCATTTTATGGGTGAGTAAACAGTCACCCAGAGAGGGACAGTAACCTGTCCAAGGGACCTCAGCTCCTGAATGGCTGGGCACAAAAGCAAATGGTTGACTGCCCACGCAGTGCTCTAACTGCAGGGTTTTCTCATGAGCAGACCTCAATGGTTAGAGAAAATATGTCATCTCCATGAATAAGAGAGTAGCTCCCTAGGCTTTGCCTGCTCTAGGTACCATAATCTTGACTGTGGGTGAAAAACTGTCCATCTAGAGGGCTTTTTAACTCAGGACTAGATGTAGCTAACCAAGGGATTAATTGGCATTGCTTGGACACATACTACCTGAGAAGATCTATTCACCTACATTAATGGCAGCAACATGAAGGATAGACAAAAGATTCCAAAACCAACATCTAGAATCCGTGGCCAGTCTGTGCTCCTCTCATACCAGATTCTCTGGATTCTCTCCAGATCCCTTGCAGTTATCGGCCTGTGCTCTGTTTGTGTGATCTCAGTGAGCCCCAGTAACAATTTGCAAGTAATTCTCAAGCTCACTCCATGCTTTCGCCCGAAATTTACTTCAAGACACCAGTTTTTCTCAGTTGGTTTAGATAAGGCTTTGCTTCCTGTGTTGTGCTTTGGCAAACCCTTGGTGTGCTACAGCTTCTGGCCACTCCTACCCCACCAAGAGCCGTGGCTTCTCTGAAGTCCCTAGGCCAACATTGGGCCAGAAATAGATAGGAGTCTGATGTGTAGAATCTCAGAACATGGTCTTGATTTCCTGCTGCCCATCAACATTGTAGGAGAAGGAGATGTGATCCCTCTGCTCAGTGCTGAGGAGTTCATAGCCTGTACACACTGCCCATCCCCTCCTTTCACCATCACAACCCAGGGCCCTTATTGAAAAGGATAACCCAAAGCCCCTCGTCCTGAGGACACATGTGCTAATCTCACCTGCCCCCTTACTGCATGATGCACAGTGTACAGCAATGAGCACCAGGAAATCCCCAGGTGAATCTGCCACCTCACACACCTCAGCACTACTCTTGTTTAGCCCACAGAGATTGTGGGCTATTGGCTCCTGACCTACTCTCTAGATTAGAAAACGCACAGTGGAGCATGACTGCTGGGCTGTCCATGGAGAAAGGGTCGCCCCCTTCTCTAGGCCATCCATAAGCCAATTCTAGCACAACCCTTGCTCATTCACATCAGATGTGCAGTCTCTGTACCCCATGCAGGATCCCTCACACCATCTCTCTCGGCTGCTCCAGCAAAGCTCCTGCCCAGCTTTGTCTCTTGGGCAGGAGGGCTCCAACCCAAAGTGGACATTTCCTTGCAAAGGACCACGACACTTCCTGGGAAATGCCATCACACTACCCCAGCCCACAGCAGTGATTCATGTTGTTCCTGGTTAAAAACTTTATTCTTTATATTGAGTATACTGTGTTAACACATAAAATCTGTCCTGTTTTGTAAAATAAGTATATTCTTTAACATAAAGGGAGATCAAATTTTGAAGGACTGAGAAGCTGGATTTACAGAGGCAAATCTTACCATCCTGAACACCACAATAACAGCAGCAATGCCAGATCCTCACAATGAACACACTGCCCCCAGTGAGAGTGGGAGAAGACAGGGAGCCCTCCAAGGTGCCAGGTGTCATGGGTGTCCCTGCCATGATCACTCAGGGACATCTAATATGTTTGCAGTCAGGCCCTCCTTAGACCTGGTACAGTCTGTGATCCCTGCCTCCCATGGGTATCCCCACACCCAGGGTTGCTACCCCGTACCTGGTCTCACCTCCCGGCTTTCCCACTGCTGCTTGATATCCGACAGAATGACACCTGGGCCTGGCATTCAGAGCCCACCTCATCCAGCCCCCATTTCACCTTCTGCTACTCCTCTTACCCCAGGGAAGATTCACTCCAAATCTGAGCACCTCATCAGCACATACCACCAAATGGGCTCCCACTTTGCCACCTTGAGAAATCCCACTCATGCCCTATAATTCAGGCCAGATGGCTCTCCAGGGGCAGCTGCCTCCCAGGGGCCCCTCAGCACTTCATCTGCTCCCTCAGCCCCTCAAGAGGTGCTATCCCATGGGATGCCACCTATCTGTCCCCCAGGGCCTGTAGGCCATGGCAGAGTTGGGGTCTTACCTCTGGAACCCAAGTGCCCACGCTGTGCCTGGCATGTAGCAAGCTCTCAATGTCTGGTGACTGGATGGCTGAATTAATGAACAAATACAGAATAAAACCTATGTGCAGAACAAGAGTCCCGGGGGTAAAACGAGTCCCAATTAACGCAATAAGTGGCATTTTGTTGTCTCTATTTCAGGACACATGAAATAATTAGTGCTTGGTACACAGAGAACTCTGAGTGTGAAGCTGGATGTAATCAGGTGTCAAAACACAGAAACCTAAAGAGAAAAATAAATCATGTGCTTGGTTATGAAGGGGCAACTTCTCTGGGTGTTTTCTCTCTGGAAGAGAGGCGTCTTGCTGCAGATTCCAGCTTGTTACAATGGGAATAAAGGCAGCTGAGAAATGTAGCAGTCCCTCTCCAGACAGGTGGCTGAGCAGCCGAGCACCACGTGGCCGGCCTGCCAGCCCCAGGTAGTAACACAGTGTATGTCTGCTGAGTGCCAACCATGCCAGGCACTTTACACTCACAAAACTCTCGGAAAGTAACACTCTTATTATGTGCATTCTGTCAATGTGGATACCAAGGTTAACTAGGCACATAATTTGCTCAAGGGTTCAGACCCAAGTCTATCTAGATCTAAGACAAGCCCATATATACACACTCTGGCAAGGAGAACTGGGCTCCTCCTTCTCAGCCCACGAGTCCATGGCACTGCTCAGTCGTCAGGCAACTGCCCCCTCCTGAGCATCTTCTCGGACTCTCTTGGCCTCTGGTTCTCCTAATCATCAACTCCTGACCCCTTGGACACCAGTGCATCCAACCACACTGTGATTCCAATGCTTACCTCCAACAGGTCACATTCCCAGAGTTTCTGGCTCCTCCCACCACATCCAGACTCACAGATGAGGTGCTGTCAAACACCAGCAATGCAACCCTGCACAGGGGATTTCTTCCCAGGCTCCCCTTCAGTCTTTCCACTCATCTTCCCAAGAAAGCATTAGTTTGTAATCCTTGCCTCAGGCTCTGCTTTCTAGGGAACCTAGGCTGAGACACTGCCTTGGTGTTTGCCTCTACTTTCCTTTGTCCCCAACCCTGCCCTCCATCCTTCTTCCTGCTAGAGGCGTCTACTCCCCCATGTGGAGGGACTTCCTGGAATGTGGAGGCTTCCTCCAATCTGTCTTTTGAAGGTTTGCGTTGTAATTTACATAAATGAAATTGTACCACAAATTTCATTCCTGTCCTTGACTTTTGCACTTACCCCTGGTTCTCAGACCACTTGCAGTGGTTACCTATGCTCAACAATGGCATCCACTGCTGCATGGTGCCCACAGCATGGCTGCAGTTCACTTACCCACTCCCCACCACGTTGGCGTGTCTCTCAGAGCAGATCTGGGAGGAGGATCACTGGTCCCATGCTGCACACAGTCTAAGACTTCTCTCACACCAGCAGAACACAAGGGCTCACTTCCCCACATCTTAGCCAAAGCTTGCCATTATCTGATGTTCTAAGTTCAGTATGATTGGACAGGAAGCAGGACCTCCCTGTGTATCTTATTCCTGGTCAGGTTAGCAGCTTTTCTTCTACTCATCAGCCATCTAAGATTCATCGCTGCTTCCTCGAGTTTTCCCTTTGAGCTCATATTGCCCCAACAGTATTGGCCACCCCGACTGGTCACCCTCAGAGTGAGTTTCCAGAGCTTAGGAAGGAGAAGGAGGGTACACATCAGGACACAGAGCCCATTGGACCTAACTCCTCCCCAAGTGCCCCCCTGGGGAGTGACCCCAAGTCCTTCAGGGGAAGTTCAGGTTTCATGGGGACTAAAAAGAATCTTGACTCAACACATTTCAAGTTTTATTTCTTCCACATTCTCCACCTTATTCTCTAGTTCAGGAATAACAGATCAGGTGCATCTGTGTGATGTGTCAAGACCTGGACGTCCTGTGTCAAGACCAGGACGTTATGGCCACAAATGACCCCATGTGTACCTGACCCCAAACACTGCTGGTCCTCAAAAGATCTCACCGTAGGAGCCCAGAGGTGCTGGATCACCCTGAGTCAGCCTGGCACCCTGGTGTCAGGCATCCAGTCCTTCACAGGGCCAGAGTCCAGCCAGAGGAGCAAACAAGAAACAAGAAACAACTCAATGGCTCCTCACTGCCCACAGTATTTCCCAGAGTATGTTCCACAAAACCCATTTCTGTGTTACATTAATACGAATTACAAACTAAAAGTGGCCTGTCAGCCCTGGGTCTGCCAGGAGATTTTCAACCTTTAGTGTTTGGGGGTCCTGTTCCTGGGCTCCCAGGAAAGCTGTCCTTTAACATTTACAAAGGTCAAAATGACTTGGCAAAACCTCAGAGCATTTCTGCCTGGAGAACACATTGTATGTCTGCTTCGTTGAATAAATAGATGATAGATAGATAGATAGATAGATAACCAAAAAGGAGCATTCTAAGCACAAGATAAGAAAAAGAAAGAAACCTCCCTGGTTCCCACAAGCTTAAGGTCCAACAGCCTTGATGTACTAAAGATAGAAGATAAAGTCTATAACTTTCTGGAATGTCCTTTGTCTTGATGATTTGTAACTCTTTATGTAAAAAAATGTATATAACACTGCACCAAATGTTCCTTTCTCGAACCACTCTCTTCTTGGTGAGGACTATGTATCCCAGGCAGCTGTCCTAACTTGGGCTCCAGTAAAACCCTCTTCCTTTCTCCTTAAATTTCTATAAAAAGGTTTGCCCGTTTTGCATTGGCACCACCCCCGCCCCCAGAGGGCTGTACTTCTCAGACTACCCAAACCACGGAGCCCCGGGAGCTGCCCACCCAAGTGCACTGTTTGGAGTCAGCATCTCAAGACACAGACCCCACCGCCTGTCACCAGATAACCTTCTTGGTCTCCCATGGCTCCACCCAGGGTGCTCCAGATAACACTTCCCCAAATGCCAGGTTCTCTCCAGGTCCCAGGACCCCAGGAACTTCCACACACCCCACTTGTCCTTCACACTCAACCCAGAGTCCTCTCCCTTTGGAATCCTCTCAGACTTCCCTAGGCAGGGTCAGTGCCTTCTGACTCCTCACCTCGGCAACCCTGCAAACAGATAGGCTTTCTTCCTGTGGTGTACACTCCTGAGACATGCATTAGACACAGTGCAATCGATTGATTAAGAGACGCAGTGTATATTGCATATAGGGCCCAGTGAAATGCGGAGGCGGCTTGGGCCCGTGTCACCCGTGGGGGTGATGTGGGTAGTACTGGTTCCGTGTGCTTGGGGGCTCAGGCCTCTTCCAAACCTTTGCTTTGTGGTTGCTGCTGTTTAACTGTGCTGAAACTCTACAATTTTAGCTTGCAGCATCAAAATACACTTACAGCTATGAAGACAACAAGAGTAGTAAAGGTCGTACAGGGGATAATGAACTTTATTCCTGCAAGCAAACTCTACAGCCCCAAAGGATGGCCTTGCAAGGGTCCTATTGTGAAAGGCCTTACAGAGTGCCTACCCCATGTAGCTCAGGAGTGATTGCACACACAACATGCCTCCCCCCCACACACACACACAGGCACACATTGCACACAGCATATTACGAAGGAGCTGCATAAACCCCAGCCAGAGGCCCAGACCCTCCTGCTATCCCACCCAGCCCCCAGCCAAGGCCAGCTCAGGTGCTGCCTGAACCCCCAGGACACACATCTCTTCCCCCAGGCCATAGCCCCTCTGGGCACTCCTGAGCCCTGCATTCAGGGTCCAAAGCCCCACTCAAAGCATGGAGGCCTCTGGGAAGTAGCCCTGCATGTGGGATGGTGAGTATAAAGATATAGACAGATGGGGTTCCTCGGGCTGGGATCTCAGCCAGCTCAGGGGAATGCCCTCTGCTCCCCAGCCACTCTCTAAGGTTCTCAGGAACTAGGAGCCAAAAGTTGCCCCCTCTCCAGTGGACAAAGCACAGTGAGCGCAGCCCTCCTGCGAGCAAGCTGCTGGACAGAATTATCTGGACTCCAGATGAGGCTGTAAGGATGTATGGGTGACCATCCCCTTGTTCCAGCACAGGCACAGAGACTGGGGTGCAGGGAGGTACGGGGTCTCTCGCAGGCCAGCCCACACAGTGGGTGCAGAGCCACCCCATGTCCAGCCGACTGGCTTTCCACCTACCAACTGCCTCCCAGCACCCAACCACAGCCTTTTCCCCAAGGCTGAATGAAGCCAGGCTCCTCAACACAAAACAAGCTGGTTCCTTTATTGCATCTCAGGGAGGGGCGGGGAGGGCATGGAGTGGGGGCAAAAAAGCCTCACCACTTCCTGATGCATTATTTATCAGGAGCGCATTAACCGCGGGTGACATCACAGGCATTAGAAGGTAATTTGTGGAAAGTATTGTTAAAGCAATTGATTTGCAAATTCCTTGACAGGGAAAACGGAGCACTGAGCAGGCGGAGAAGTGACATGGAGACTTTTTTCTAATGTATTTGGAATAATTGATTGAAAGCTAAGCTGTGTAGCCAGTGAGAAAATGAGATTATTCTGTCTGTTATGCAAAGAAATTGTATATTGTGCAAAACAGCGGATGAGGAGCTGTCAGGGCAGCTGAAAGGCACTTGCTCCTTCTGTGGAAGGTAGGGAGGGAATGTGTTTCCAAATTCAGACCAAGTCCTCATCACTCCCTTACCCCCGAAAGCAGCCACCACCTCTCTTCCTGGCTCTTCCACTGCTCACCAACCCCTCCAACTCTAGGCCCTGGGCCTCAGGCCAGACCCTCCAGGGCCAGCAAGAACATGGTGCAGTGAGCAGGGGCTAGAGAGATTGGCCCCTGTCCCGCTCCCTCTCAGTCTTCACCATCCCTCACCTGTATACTTCAGTCCCCCAGTAATCCCAGCTGCTCCTTCCTAGCCCACGAAGCTGCCACTCTTCAGAACTCTCCTGCGACCCGCTCACGGCCTCAGAATGACCAAAACCCCCTCCTGAGGCCACAGAGCTGGTGTGGCTTCCTCCCCACCACACCCCTGCCATACTTCCTCAACTCCAACATTATCAAACTGCCCCTAGCCTCCTGCACTTGTACAATGGCTCCGACCTTTCTGCTAGAACACTGCCAGCAGCTTGTTCACCCAGCAGAAGAGTCACTGTCTCCAGGCATAGTTCAAATATACCTCCTCCAGGAAGCCTTCACTGACTGCCCCAGGCAGACAATCCTGGGTGCTCCTCTCTCCCTGGGAGCACCAGTGTGTTCACTGGTGGGGGGTCTCCGCCTCTTCAGGTGGTTGGTGAGTGCTTACCTGAGTGAATTAATGCATGCAGGAATGATTGCGTGAATGAATGAATGCATCACTGCCCTAATCGCCTTGCTGGGTCCCTTTTTCCCCAACTCTGAAGAAGCCCTGGGCAATGTAGCACAGGCACCCAGAGGGGCTGCTGGCTTTGCTAGCTGTTCCCACTGCCCTAGGCCAGAGGATCAAGCCAAAGGCTTCCCAGCAGGATGGCCCAACAGTGGTCCAAGAGAAAGCAACCATATGTGTACACCTGGCCAGCCCCCAGAGCCTGGAGTCAAGAAACAGACAAGGGCCCCAGGACATTTGAACAATTGCCTAGCCCTGCCACCTGCGTGTCTGTAACCAGGCTTCTGGTCTGTCAGAGTCATATTGGCTCCCATCTCTAAGACTGTTGAGAGTTGAAACTATAGTGTCTAGCCCCCATTATGTACTAGAGGTACACATGACCACGTCACTCCAGTGGCTCTATTTATATCATGCTGAAAATTCCCACCAAACTGATTTAAGATTTTTATGCCCATTTTGAGTACTAGGAAACTGAGGTTCCTTGGAGTTAAATTGAGATTACAGCTGAGCCTTGAACAACACCAGGGATTAGGGTCACTGTCCCCACAGTCAAAATTCCCCATATAACTCTGACTTGCCAAAACTTAACTACTAATAGCCTCCTGTTGACTAGAAGCTTTACTGGTAACAGCCGACTAACACATACTTTGTATGTTACATGTATTTTTTCCCTATATTCTCACAATAAAGTAAGCCAGAAAAATGAAAACGTTATTAAGAAAATCACAAGGAAGAGAAAATACATCTACATGACTGCACTGCAACTTTTTGAAAAAAAATCTACAAAGAAGTGCTGTTCAAGCGTTAACTGCATTCTCTAAAAGTGGCAGGAACCAGGCCAGACTGGCCATGCCAGTACCGAGTACTACTGACTGTCCCCTAGAAAGCACCTTCCTGCTGACCCCACTCTTCACACAACAAGCTGGGCTCTAGGAGAGGAA
This sequence comes from Prionailurus bengalensis, assembly GCF_016509475.1. Classification (NCBI taxonomy): domain Eukaryota; kingdom Metazoa; phylum Chordata; class Mammalia; order Carnivora; family Felidae; genus Prionailurus; species Prionailurus bengalensis. Next base: position 111,001,059 of record NC_057345.1, read on the forward strand.
GGTTAAGAGACCTCACCAGGTAACTCATACTGTCAGCGACCAGCCATCAGGGTTTATGTAGGACACAAGACTTTCTGGCACCAGAGATGGGAAAGCCCCAGGCAAACCAGGGCAAGCTGATGACCCTACTTCCAACCACCTTTAAAAAGCTGGAAAATGCATACCGATTCATTCAAGTATTTTGATAACAGAGAGCATAACATTAGGTCCATTCCTTTTAAATGATCAATGTTTCCTAAGACTTTAGTCTTTGACTAGAGAAACGGATAAGAAACTCTCTGACCATCTCCTCATCTGACTTCCAATGGTCAGCCTACCCCTACAGGCCCATTTCAACACCACTGAGCCCCTACCGTGGCCCCTCCCCAGGCCTGGTGCTGTGCATGGAGAATTCAAGGGTGACAAAGACATAGCCCTTCACCCCACAAGGAGGCCAGAGGCAAAGGATGAGTAGCAACATAGTAAGGGCAGGACAGAGAGAAGCCTAGAGGACTGGGGGACATGTCGGAGGGAGGGGAGGAAAGAAAGGGCTTCCTAGAATAGGAGACACCTGTTTAACATGAGCCACAGGTAGGTATTAGCAAGGTGACAAGTTGGGGAGTGCATCCTAGACAATTGGAACAGTGTGGTCAAGGCCCAGAGGTGTGGCCAAGCCAGGCCCACTCTAAGAATCACAAGTAGGACTGCAGACCAGAGCAACATGGAGGAGAGGGAGGAAGCAAAGACAGATAAATAGGCCATACACAGGAGGACTTTTTTCTCTAAAATTGGCATTTTTTTTAACTTGGCAGTGTTTACAACATGGAATTTCTCCAAATGAATAGATAGACATCTAACTCACTATTTTTAATAGTTGCATAATATCTTATGATGTGAGTGTATTCTGATTATTCAACCATTCCACTTTTGACAGCTTGCAGGTTATTTCTGGTTTATACTTTGTGATCTATAAGAAATTCCTCAGTAAACATTTTTGTATTATGGTAGAGTCCCAGATATGGGATTTCAACAGGAAGTTAACTTCCAAAAATGCAATAAGAAGTCACATTCCCACTAACAATATGCAGAAGTGCCCTTCCAGTGCATCTTTGCAAACACTGTGTGATATGTTTTGTTTTGTTTTGGTTTGGTTTCATTATTGCCACTCTGATGAATGAAAAATAACTAGCCATTGTTACTTTCATTTTTATTTACCTATTAGTGAAGTCGAACCTCTTTTCACTTGTTTAATTTTTTTTTTAAGATTTCCTCTGATTTTTTACAAGATTTCCTGTGATTGCCCAATTCAAATACTATTTGCATATTTGGACACATTTCGATTGTTTGTTTTTACAGGGGCTCTTTGTATGTTATAAATAATGATTTTTTCAATTGCTGTAAGTGTTATCTGGCCCCCCAACTGTACAAAATGTTATCAACCCTGACAAATCTACCTGCTTTAACTGGACTCTAGACCCCCAGCAATCTCAGCTCTGGTGGCACATTGGAATCACCCAGAGAGCTTTGAATCATGGCACCTGGACTTTGGCTCCAGAGGCAGATTCCAGAGGTTTCTGGTGAGCTCCAGAAATCAAAATATCTGGGTAAAATTTACATGACGTAAAATTCATCAAATAAACCATTTTAAAGTGTACAACTCAGAGGGCTGACTGAGTGACTCAGTCAGTAGAGTGTCTGGCTCTTGATTTTGCCATAAGAGGTCATGATTCTAGGGTCATGGGATTTAGCCTCGCATCCGGCTCTGCACTGAGTGTGGAGCCTGCTTAAGAGTCTGTCTCTCCCTCTCCCTCTGTCCCTCTCCCCCACTCATTCTTTCTCTCTCCAAAATTAAATAAATAAATAACTAGATAAATAGTACAATTCAATGACATTTAATTACCTGTAGAATGTTGTTTCATCACCGCCTCTCATTCCAGAACATTTTCCTCACCCTAAAGGAAATGCCAGCCTCATACAGTCATTCTTTGAGCCTTAGCCTTTGGCCACCACTCATGTACTTCCTGTGTTCACGGATTTGTCTGTCCTGGACATTTCATATAAGTGGAAGAAAAGTAGCCTTTTGTGTGTGGCTCCTTTCACTCAGCACAGTTTTTTTCAAAGTGCATGCATACTATAACATGTATACATACTTCATTCTTTTTCATGGCTAAATAATATTCCATTGTATGGTACATCACATTTAGTTTATTCATTGACCTGTTGATTCACCTTGGGTTGTTTCCACCTTTTGGCTATTGTGAATAGTGCTGCTGTATCACTTGTATGTCTTCTTTGGGAAAATGTCTATTTCAGGCCTTTGCTTATTTTTTAATCAGATTATTTATTTGGTTTTGGTTTTGGTTTCTCTTTGCTATTGAGTTGAGTTCCTTATGTACTTTACATATTAACCCCTTATCCAAAATGTGGTTTGCAAATATTTTCTCCCATTCTATCAGCTGTCTTTTCATTTTGTCGATGGATTCCTTTACCGTGAAGCTTTCTAGTCTCATGTAGTCCCGCTTGTTTATTTTTGCTTCTCTTGTCTATACTTTTGATGTCTTGATTTAAAAAAAAAAATCATTGCTAAGACCAACGTCAATGAGATTTTTCTCTGTTTTCTTGTAGGAGTTTTATGGTTTCAAGTCTCACACTTAAGCCTTTAATCCATTTCAAGTTTGTTTTTGTTAGTTATGTAAGATATGGTCCAGTTTCATTCTTTTGCATGTGCATATCTGGTTTTCCCAGAACCATTTATTGAAGAGACTATCCTCTCTCCATTCCCATCAAAGACTAGTTGACATATATGCATGAGTGTATTTCTGAATTACCAAGCAGCCCTTTATAGTCTGGACTTGATTCAAGTGTTCATGGGGATCCACTGAAGAATTTTAAGGCAGTCAGTGTTAAGGCTTTCAAATCATTAGGTTTGAGGACTACATGTCCAACTGCCTCAGATGACCAATGATGAGACCAAAGCCCAGAGATGGCAGGAAATCACCCAAAATCACACAGCAGAAGGACTCAGGGAAAAGGCAAACCTCAGACCCAGACCTCCTACCCCCTAGCCCACACTGCTTAGTGAAAAGAACCACCCTACCCTACTTCAATTATGCCACTCCCACTCCTGACAGATGATCATAAATGTTTAACAAACTTATCTTAAGGTCTTCTACAAATTTGGATAATCTTCATTTGTTTTTCTTTAAAATCCTCTGACATTCCACGGAGAAGAGCTGAATATTCAAATCATCCAGGTAGTTCAAACAGAAGCTGATCTTTCATTTATTTACTTTAATCCTGAATTCTGTTCTATTTTATTTAGCATCTCCTGGATTTGAGACGTGGGTGAAGGATAGAAGCTTTAACTGTCTCAACCATGATAAACATCTCTCTATATCTCTGTCATTTGGGGTTTTGGGGGATCCCACATGTCACTCTTAGGAAGCCAAATGACCTCACACATGCCCTTCCCAACTATGAGCCTCCAAGTCTCTGTTACAGAAACACTGCCCACACACACAGCTAGTCAGAGCCCCAGGCATCCTCTCAGCCTGTCTGGCTCTACCCAGCTCAGTTTGTGGCTCCTGGGTAACATAGCTGGGCTGGGCTTGGGTCATAAAAGGAAATAAATCTCCCTAGTCATGGGCACATGGATGGGAAAATAGGGAGATGTGTGGTGTATGTCCAAGGGCAGGCAGCATAAGGGAGAAAGTATCTCGACTTTGGGCTGCCAAAAACAGGAAACCCTGTGGGAGTCGAGGGTGTTGGGCCAGGTGTGAAAGAGAGGTCCACAACAGAGAAGCCCTCTCCTCCCTGCAGCAAATATTCTGGGGGAGGATACAAGCTGTTCCTACCTGAGGATGCCCTGTGCCAGGCAATAGGAGGAGACAGGGGTGCCCCAGTCTTTGGCCAGCAGAGCACCCTCCTGAGTGAGTTCTCACACCCAACCTTAAACCAAACATGAGAATACTCTGGGAGAATACGCTGGAAGAGAGAGAGAAGAAGCCTGCCCAGCTAGGGAACTTGAGGAAAAACATGGCAGTGATTTCCCAGGATTTTCTTTTTGCCACATATATCTGAGACTGGGTGCTGGAGGAAGTGGCCACCCACAGTACCAATGGGCACAGACAAACAAGGCCCTAAGGAAAGCCTGCTTTCTCTAGCCAAAGGACCAGGAAAGGGCAACCTACCAAAACACAAAACTTTGAAATTGTAATTGCCCTACTCAGACCAAAGAGAAAAAACTGTGGCTCCACTCCCAACAGCAAAGGCTGACTCAAGACTTCCATGCTCACCTGCAGTAATGAGTCACCCACTTTACTCCTACAGGGTCCTCAGAGTCCATGTAGGGATCCTGGATTTCTACCCCCACCCAGGTATTGAGTGGTATTGAGGTATCTCTCCCTTCTATTCTGGAGTGTGTCAGAAGGGGCCTAGCAGGAAGCTGGCAGTGAGGAACTCACCCCTCACCCCTGTCAGAGGAAATCACATAAGAAGGTGTCCCTACCCTGTCAGCAATTATGAGGCCCTCCTCCCCACACAGAGTATCCATGGGGACCACATGGAGAACCTGGATTCCACCCCCACCCAACAGCAACAAGGCAGTGTCCTCCCACTACACCAGCATACAGTCAAATGAGTCCTGCTGAGACAAAAGTTTGAAATAAGATCCAGAGTCTCTTAAAATACCCACAATACCCAGAGTTCACATGAAAATCACTCATTATATCAAGAACCAAGGAAATCTCAACTTGAATGAGAAAAGACAATCAACAGATGTCAACCCTGACATGACAAAGATGTTGGAATTGTCTGACAAGGATTTTAAAGTAGCTACAATAACAATGCTGCAAGGATGCTACAGAAATGCAGTTTTGAACACATTTGAAATAAATGAAAAGCAGAAAATCTCAACAAAGAAATAGAATATACAAAAAAAGAACCAAATGGGAATTTTAGAACTGAAAACCACAATCACTGGGAAAAAAAATCTCAATGGGTGGGCTTGAAAGTAGAGTAGCAACAGCAGAGAAAGTGTTGGTGAACTTGAAGATAGAATAGAAATTGTCCGATCTTAACAACAGGGAGAAAGGACAGTGAAAAAAATGATCACTCAGGGATCTAAGGGACTACAACACAAGATCTAACATTTGTGTCATCTGAGCCCCAGAAGGAGAAGAGAAATGGGGCGGGGGGGGGAGGGGGAATTAAACAGTATTAAAATAAATAATGGCTCAAATTTCCACAAATTTGGCAAAATGCATAAACTTCCAGATTCAAGAAGCTAAACAAACAGGAAAAACCCAAAGGAACCATGTCAATCATATCATAGTCAAACTTCTGAAAACTAACAACAAATAAAAAATCTTGAAAGCATCAAGACTGAAACGACACCCTAACCCTGAGGAATAACTGCTCTGAATGAGAGCAGATTTCTCCTCAGAGAACATGGAAGCCAGAAAGAGGTGACACAACCTGGTTCACGGGATAAGAGAAAAGAACTGTCAACCAGAATTCTATACCCAGCAAATACTTGAGGGGAAAGCAAAACATTCTTAAGTGATGGAAACGCAAGAGAATTTGAGCCAGAGACTCATCCAAAATAAAAAGGCTAAAGAAAGTTCTGGAAACAGAAATAAAATGATGAAAGAATCTTGGACAATCAGAAAAGTAAAAAACAAGAGGAAAAAGTAAAAATGTAGGTAAATACAATAAACTTTCCTTCTCTTGAGTTTCCTAAATTATGTTTGATGGCTAAAGCAAGACTTACATTATGGTCTGAGGTGGTTCTCAATGTATGTATGAAGCAGAAGTATATAAGAATTATATTATAAATGGACAAGGATAAAGGAATTTAAAGAAGAAAGTGTTCTACATTTCATTTAAACTAGTAAAATGTTGATACCAGTGACAGTAATTTATAGCACTAAACGCTTACATTAGAAAAAAGAGAAAGACTCAATCAGTAAACTAAGCTCTCACCTTCAGAAACTATACAAAATAAAATAGAGCAAATAAACCCAAAGTAACCAGAAGGAAGGAAATACTAAAGGTAAGAGCAGAAGTCAATGAAATTGAAAACAGAAAATAGAGAAAATCAATGAAGCAAAAGCCAGTTGTTTTGAAAAGACTGAAATTGATAAACCTCTATCAACTGACAAAAAGAGAGAGAAAGAGAGAAAAGAGAAAAATTATCAATATCAAGAATGTGACAGGGCTCTCACCACAGGTCTAAAACCTGCAGCCAGCACAAGGATAAGAGAATACGATGAACAATCTCTCACATGTAAATATACAATTTAGCTGAGACAGACCACTTCCTCAAAGTGCACAAATTACCACAACTCACTTAATATGAAATAGATCATTTGAATAACTCTGTAACTCTTAAAGAAATTGAATTTGTAAATCAAAAACTTCCAAAAACGGAATCTCTAGGCCCAGATGGTTTCACTGGAAAATTCTACCAAACATCTAAAAAATAATTAACACCAATTTTACACTACCTTTCTTGGAAAATAAAAGAGGGAATACTTCCCAACTAATTTGATGTTGCCAGTATTACCTTGATAACAAAATAAGACAAAAAGAGCACAAAGAAAACAATAGTCCAATATCCCTCATGAACATAGATGCAAAAATATTTACCACTGCATTAACTAATACAATCCATAAACAAACCCAAAGAAAGAATCATACATCATTATCACATGGATTTATTGAACCAGGTATGCAAGCCTGGTTCAATATTTGAAAATCAATGTAATTGATATATTAATAAACCAAAGAAGGGGAACTTGGGTGGCGCAGTCAGTTGAGCATCCGATTCTTAATCTCGGCTCAGGTCATGATATCACAGTTTGTGAGTTCAAGCCGTGCATCAGGCTCTGCGCTGATGGCATGGAGCCTGCTTGAGATTCTGTCTCTCCTTCTCTCTGCCCCTCCCCCGTGTTCTCTCTCTCTCTCTCTCTCTCTCTCTCTCTCTCTCAATAAATAAATTAATAAATAAACTTTAAAAAAATTCTAAAAATAAAAACTAAAGAAAAATCACATGACCATTTATTAGTTGATACAAAAAAGCACTTGTCAAAATCCAGTACCCATTAATGATAAAATCTCTCAAACAACCAGGAATAAAAGGAAACATTTTCAACTTGATAAAGATCATCTACAAAAACCCTATTGCTAACATTAGACTTAATAGTGAAAGAGTAAATGTTTTCCTACTGAGATTGGAACAAAGCAAGGATGGTCATTCACCACGGCTATTCAACATGATACTGGAAATTCTAGCCAGTGCAACAAGGCAACAACATGAATGAGAAGGGAAGGGAAGGGAAGGGAAGGGGAGGGAAGGGAAGGGAAGGGAAGGGGAGGGAAGGGAAGGGAAGGGAAGGGGAGGGAAGGGAAGGGGAGGGGAGGTTGTAGAATATAAGCTGAACACACACAAATCAATTGTATTCCTATATACTAGTAATTAACACATGGACCAAAACTAAAAATACAGTACTGTTTATAGCTGTGCAAAAAAAAAAAAATGAAGTACGTATAAATCTAATAAAATTTAAGTTAGAGCTGAAACCTACAAAGTGCTGATAAAAGAAATCACAGTCTAAAATGAAGAGACATATAATGTTCATAGATTGAAAGACTCACTTTAGCAAAGATATCAATTCTCCCCAAACTGATCTATATGCTTAATGCAACTTCTACCAAAATCCCAGCAAGAATTTTGAAGACATATAGTCAAGATTATTCTAAAATTTATATGGAAGAGTCAAAGGAAGTAGGACTAAATAACTAATAGCTAAAACAATTTTGAAAAGAAGAATAATGTGAGAGGAATCACTCTACTCATTGTTAGGACTTACATAGCTGCAGGGGTCACCCTGCAGGGTGTGAGCAGAGGGGCAGAAGTACACAGGTGGAACAGAACAGGGAAATCAGAGACTGGCACGCAGAAGTAATGGAGGAAGAGCCTTCAACAGGTGAAGCTGGAGCTGTTCTTTATCTATGGGCAAAAAAATTGTCAACCTAAATTTCCTAACTTATATTAAACTTAAAATGGATTTAAAAGCAAACATAAGACTATAAAACCCTTCAAAAGAGACATAGAAGAAAGTCTTCAGGACCTAGGACTTGCTGACCAGTTAGACTTAACACCAAAAGCACACCCGCTAAAGAAAAAAAATTGATAAACTGTACTTGATCAAAATTTAAAACTTTTGCTCTGCAAATGACCCTCATGAAAAAAGCCAGACTGGGGGCAAATATTTGCAAACCACACACGTGACAAACGACTTGCTTTTAGAATGTATGGTGAACACTGTTTATCTTTTCTCAGTGATGGTAAGGTGGGGGTTGGGAGGGATCTGGACAAAACTCAAGTAAATAAGTAGATAAAAATCTGAAAGAGTGGTGATGGGTATGAAGGAATAAATCAGGGTAAAAGAACAGTAAATGTAATTTATTAAAAATAACAAACAATCCAACTAGAAAATGGGCAAAAAAAAAAAAAAAGCATGAAGAGACATTTCACAGAAGAGGATATACAGGCACCAAATAAGCACATGAAAAGGTGTTTAATCCGCCAACCACTGGGGAAGCCTTGCATACACAATTAAGACCAGGACTCCTCGCCACCACCTGCTCCGTACCCCTGGCCATGAGGTTCTGCTCACTGTCTAGAGTTAGAAATGAAGAGAACGAGGATCCCCTCAGTGAGCACCATCACGCTGGGCAGAAGGAAAAGCCAGGGGAATAGGAAAACCACTGCAAGCCCCAGCCTTAGGACTGCCCATGCCCTTCCATGCTTGCACTAGGTGGGACAGGGTTGAGACCACCAGCAAGTCTCCAGAGCACTCCCCATCCTTTTTCCATGACTGTCGAGCAGATTAATAACCTGGCCCTGGAAAAACACCAGTGAGTGGCAGGTACTTAACATGTGCTCGTTAAGAATGCTTGGCAAAAGATGCTGTGCTTCCTACCTACCATTTGTTGACAGAGAAATGGGCCAGAACTTGACCAGATGTGTGAACTCCTGAGGAGTCAGCAGCTGCACTACAGGACATAGGGCAACGGCTGATCGCATGGGGAGGGGCTCAGACAGTAAGGCCCAGAGCTGCCCTCTCCACTCTGGGGGCGGGAGTGGGGGGATAACCTGGTGGGAGGAGCAGGAACACCTGTGCAAGGGACATCTGAGTCCAGATCCTGGCAGAGATGCTTTGTTGCTATGTGACCTGGTGATCCGGTGAAACAGCAATGAGAATGCCTATTGCACAACACACAGTGTTCAGCTGCACCCGGAAACAAGCTGGCGGCAGTCACTTAAGGGCAGTAATAACTTCCTGGAACTGGACTTCTGCATTCTTTTATTCAGCAGCATTTGTCAGTCTCTGAGGCACCCACTCTGTCTGGTATTTTAATCCCATGGCTTTAGAGATGAGAATACTGAGGCCAGAGAGAACTTAGGTCTCCTGCTCAAATCCCAGGGCTGGGGAAAGACCCTCAGCCTCCCAAGGCCTGTCAGGTGTGTTGGCCCTGGGGGGGGGGGGGGGGAAGCAAGAAAGTAAGGACACTCAGGACCCACCCACTCACACGTTCCCCAAAATGCCCCCAGCACCTTCAGCTTTGCAGGAACTCTTAACAACTCCAACCTTCAAAGAAGCCCAATTTTAGGATATTCAAAATATGAAAATAGACACTTTCTAACCAAAACTTTTAATGAAATAATAATTGACAGTATAAAAAGTCCTACTCTAATGCATTTAAGCTTTGAGCCAACATCTTAAATTCTTACTACTGTGCCCACCTCTCCAAAATTTGCGTGAGCCAAGGCTGTGGTCCCAACAAGGATTTCTGTCTTGCCCCTCAGCTGCAGCCCCAGCATGGGGACTCCCGGGAGGGATCAGACCAACAAGGGGCCTCAGTGCCTGTTACCCTCAGAGAAACCCTCACTCTGTGTGCAGCCAGACCCAGCACAGCTTCTTCTGGAAACTGGTGCCCAAGGATCAAAGGGAGGAGATGATTGTTTACCCTCTCAACTGGATTGAGAGGTATCCAGTGCCACTTGGGTACACCTGTAATTGAAATTAAGCAACTTAAAAGTCCTTCCCACAGAAAAGGACAGAAACTCTCAAGCTGATGAGTACCAGGCTCCAGAGAAAAGCCTGACACGGACTGGAGATCATTTGTCATCTTGTTCCTTTGTTGAAAGTGTTCTTGTTTGAAACCTCAAATTAAATCAGGTTCCTTTAGACTCATTCACATTTGTTAATACTATAAATGGGTCCCCAAAAACTCTTTCTTGTGCGTTATCTTCTTTGACTCCATAACAACCCTGCAAGGCAGGAGTTATGAAACCTCCCTGACAGAACACCAAGCCTCAGAGAAGCTAAGGGATGTGTCCAAGATCACACAGCAAAGGACCAATGTCTCCTGCCCCTGCCTGGTGCTGGTCCCATTGAAACGGACCTGCCTCCACACAGCTGCTTAACATCCTGTCCTCGGCACCAGCCGACTTCTTTCTGAGTTGGCCACTGGCTGGCCAGCACTTCAGCTCCCTTCTACCAGGTAATAGAGCCCTGACTGTCACAGAGAGAACAAAAGTCAAAGCTAAACTGAACTACACACTGGGTTTCAATTTCCCCAATTCTTCTCAGTTGCAAAGGGCCAATGAGAAGCTCATTTACTTGATCTAGTCTTCCCTTCTAGTTAGCTTCATTACCATGCTGATGACCTACCTTTCTCCTGAAGCAGGTTTCTGGTTAACTAACAGGTCTCTGTGGCTCTATAGCCATCTTTATACCAACAACAGAAGACTGCCATAAAAAACACAGTGGACTCTCATCGCTTCACAAACCTAGAAATGGCCAGGCCAATTTTTCTGAGGTTCCTTCCAAATCTAAGAACAAAAAGAGATGACCAGAGGAAGTCACACCACTGAAGTACAGACAGATGCATGGTCTGCCCAAAATCTTTGCTCTCACTGCTCTGGTTAGGATGTAAGAAGAGAATGGCCTCAGAGGCGAAGGGAGGAGAAAGCCAGAAACGTGTTGCTGCCAAAGCTGGGGGTTCATCCACATGTTTGCAGGAGCCTGAAGGACCATGTCTGTCGCTCCAGTTCCTGGGACAAAGTGGGTACTTAATACACACTGACAGAATGGAAGTGGATTCAATCATAAATATGGAAACAAAGCTGTGCCGCAGGGAAGCCTGGAGGTACAGCAGTGAGTGACCACGTAGTGAGAACTGAAGGCCCACACTGAGTGAGTGGGATCCAGGTCGAGACTGTAATGGGTTGCAGACCCGGAGAAGGGCAAACTCAGGGAGAGCCCGCCCACGGGCACAGAGCAATGACTGGGAAGCTTGTCTCTTCCTCTTGGTCTCTGCATACAGATTTCAAATCCTCCCCTGAAAATCTGAAACACAATCCTGAGACTCGTGTATTTCAGCTTTTAAAAATTACCTTAACCTCATGATCCACAAATCACCAACCTAAGAAAATAACATAAAAATGAGTTTCCAGGCCAGCGATGTCTCTGGGTCACTGGCAAAAGTGAAGACTGAATCTGGAGGGATGTGACCTCAGCTTAAGTCCATGAGAGCTTCAAAGATGTAGTCACTGCAAAGATCAGCTCACAACAAAAAATACTAACACATTAAATAAAGATCACCTACCATGGGTGAGAATCAGCAAACACCACAAACTAGAGTTTTAACCCAAGAGGCACAAACCTTAAAATAATCTGATAGGGACTACAAATAAATTTATAATTATTCAAGAAGCAAAAGAACACTTGGAAACCAAAGATTATTTTTAAAGGAACAGATCAATTTGGAAAAGAAGATAACCAAAGAATCTCTACAAACAAGCAAAGACATTTAAATTAAAAGCTCATCAAGTGGATTAAACAGTAGACTACAAACAGTTGGAGGAAGAATTTATTTATTGGCTGATTTGTTTATAGATCTGAAGAAATTAAGCAAAGTGCTGCAAAAAGAAAGAAATAGAAACTATGATAGAAAGGTTTCCAAAACAAATTTGAAAATTCAACAACTTATACCAACTCCAGAAAGAGAAAATAGAATGAGAGAAAGGCAGTATTTGAGAAATAAAGAGAATATTCCAAAATGATATTAATCCACATATTTGTGAATCAGAGCCCCACGTAGAATAAATAAAAATAAATTCACTGCAGACACATAAAGTATGATTGCTGAAGCAAAAGACAAAGATACCACCTTACAAGCAACCAGGGAAAAGAGGCAGATGACCCACAAAGCAGCAAGAATTAGACAGCCAACTCCACAGTAGTAATGACAGGGACCAGAGGACAATTAAATAATGCATTCAAAGTGCCAAGAGAACATATCGATGAGCTTATCAACTGAGAGAGTTTACTACTCAAAGATTCACTGAAAGAACACTAAAGAAAGAACTTTAAGAAGAAAACCAAAGCCAGAAGAAGGTAATGGCACAAAAGGCAATGGTAAACAAAGAAAGTTCACAAAATTGTTGGCAAACTGTTCAAGCATTGTCTAAATAATACACTGATTGTATAAATCACTGATTTATTATACACTGATTGTATAATACTAGGAGCCCTGTACCCTTAGCCACAATACTACATGGCCTCCTGAATCCCCTTCCTTGCTCTGAGTTCTAGTTCAAGTGTAATGTCCTGAAAAGTGATGTGTCTGCCTGGAAAAGGTTTATGAACAGCCAGCTGCTCAGATCAATAATCCAAGGCCAGTTTGTTTGCACTACAGGCCTCCTCTCTCAGAGATGATAATCACAGCATTAAAATACGTTGCAAGAGGCACCACTCGCAGTGGGCCTGTCATACATTATCTCATTTCATTTTACACTACACCTGCAGGTGGCTGTATCATGACTCAGACGAGGTAGATAAGCTGTCCAAGGTCATACTGCCCATAGTGACAGCGTGGCTGCTGCTTCTGGTAGGCCGTCTGCCTCCATCGTGGCCGAAATTCTCTCCCTGCAAACCCAGCCACAGAAAACATCCCCGCTTGTCAAAAGTAAATCCCTCTTGCTAACTACTGATGTGATGTGAGGTCCAAGTAGGCAGCCTCTGCGGGTCTCCTTTTCCAAGGTAAACTGCATTCAGCATGTGTCAAGGATCTCAAGGTGGGTTGGCACAGGGAAGACCAGGTCAGAGAAATAGAGGGGAGCTGACACAGGGGGCTTCGAACCCTGAGAGGAAGAGACCAGGCGTCTCAAAGGGAAGGAGTCACCACCTTGAGGGAAGATGGAGTAACTGTCACGCACTACCAGGCAAAGAGGGGCAACGTTAAATTGTCTCCATCTCCCAATTCGGAGCATCAACATCTTGCTGGGAAGACCCTCGCCAGACATTACATCCAGTCTTAAAGTTCAGGGCCTTTAAAGATAGCATATGTACTTGGAAAAATGACTCCCCAGTGAGTTCCTTGAGACACCAAAGTGGCCGGCCCATCTCCCATCTCCATGTGTCCAGGCTGTCTCTGGCACAGACAGACAAGCAACAAAGGCTGTGGAGTGCACCACCCTGCTGGGCGGGAGGGCCTTAGCACCCATTCACCCAGCCCCTGCTGAGAGGGCTGGAAACTGTCTGGGGCCAGCTTAGGAGTCAGGCCAGGTCCCCACTGACTAGAATTCAGGGTTGGGGAGACAACCTCAGGGGTCCTCAGCCATACAGAAAATGCCAAACTTCCCACATGTGATTTCCCCACAGACCCTTCTTACATTTTCTTTTTAATTTCCATAGTCTAGGAAGGAAAATACTCTGCATTTGTTTCTTATTAATTTACAAATCATTAAAAACATATTTTACAAGAATTTTTAACATCCACAAAGCTCTTTTTTTAACCTCTTGTAAGTCATTTAGCACTCTTTTCTCAAGGAAGAGGAAAATGCATTTTTTGCCAAGAATAAACTCCTCACTTTAAGTTGGGTTCGGCTTTTAGTCCCAGGCTCATAACTCCAGTATGGCTTGGACAAACTGAGAAAGGAAATTCTTCCCCAGCCCCAAGTCCACAAGATTGTAAGCAGCATGATTTTCACACACACACACTCGCCAAACAAAACTGGGGGTGAAGACTGGATAGTCTTCTGTAAGCTTGGCCTCAACCCTAACCAACAGACCCCCAACAGAGCCATCCAAGGGAATCTAGAAAGGGGTTCTCAGCCGGGGCACCTCCCACCCTGAGCAGCCACAAGCTCCCTGCGCAGGATGAAGCTTTGAGCAATACTGTGCCTCGGAGGATGCACAGCCAGGCTGACCGGGACACCTGAGCTCTCCATGTGCTGTGCTTAAGAGGTGGCAGACAGCATGGTGCCAAGCTAGCACTAAAGGAAGATTGTGCATGTGTGGAACACGCAAGAACTTTGCTTTGTGCATATGCAGGAGAGCACGGTCGTGCAGTAAACCAGTCACCAGACAGTGTCAGCACCAAAGGGCAACCAAAGGGTAGTGATTTTACCAATGCAGTGGGGCATCATAACACTGCAGTGGTTACTGATCTGGAACTATCCCTGATTTGTGCACACTTTGGTTTTATGGATTCCACATGTGCATTCCCCCCAAAATTCATATGTTGAAGCCCTAACCCCAGAGCAATGATATTTGGAGTGATGAGGTAATCAGGGCAGGATGAGGTCAGGAGGTAGGGCCTTCATAATGGGTTCAGTGTTCTTATAGAAGACACACCAGAGAGTTTGCTGTCTCTCCATGCACACACAGAGGAAAGGCCATGTGAGCCCACAGCAGGAAGGCAGCTGCCTGCAAGTTTCTTAGTAACACAAATGAACTTCACTAGAAACTACCACCCTATCCAGGGGTAGCTGAGGACAGAGTCTTGTTTCCTCTGCTTTTTAACACTCCAGAGCCAGGAGCACTTCCCCAATACGCATGCACACACACACACACACACACACACCCCAGTCCTTCCCACTACAAGTCAGTGAATCAAACAGCTGACACTTAACCGATTTGATTTTGCCATCTTTTAGCCACAAAAATGCATAGAATAATACAACCTGGGATCATATAAGACAAAGTGGGAACAGGTAAAGTAAAGCTCAAAAGCAGAGAACACTAATGGGAGCCAGGAACAAGGCGGCCCAGCAGGCAGCCCTGGAGCTCCAGACCTTCCTGATGGGTGGCCTCTACCAGGTGAAAGGACACTGATCAGGAGCATGGCTCCCTCGGCCCACAACATCTAAACAAATGTGTGGGTTTTAATAGTTTAGGAAAAGCATGAATGAGTAATCACGGGGAGGGGCCTGGAACTCAAGTACACTGGGGAGCCACACCTGCCACGACGTCTTTCACCAGGCCTGTCTCTCCCCTGACAGCTGCATCTGCCTCTGCACTAGAGGCCTGATGCCTGTCCCCCGGCCCCAGCCATCAGGTTCCTGAGCAGGAACAAGGGGATCTCTCACCACAGGGGGCAGACCTCAAGACTCCCCTGCTCAGAGCTAAAGGTCTGCCCCCTGCAGCTCAAGCTAACTCCATGCCCTCTGTGTGGGCTCTCCTGGCACCCAGCCATGCCCTCCTTGGGCCCTTGGTGCTCCAGACACTCAGGCCTGAAGGAGGCTCCCCACTCTGCTGGCTCACTCTCAGGACTCCAGAGGCCTCCCCAACTCAGTAAGGTTCCTCTGCTATACCTGTAGGACCTGTCATTTCACACACAGCCGACCCAGGACCTAGATGATGCCTGGCGTACAACACATGCACAATAAACACCCAAAGGGCAAGCTGTTTCCCAGAACCCACCACACCCCCTGGCACACAGTAAGCACTTAACAAGTAGTACTGGAAGCACAAGAACACTTTCCACCCCAAATGTTGCCTGCACCAAGGAGGGTGTGTTTAGTTCTCCAAGGAAAGGGCACACAGATGTAGGGAGGATGTCCCTGGCCAGCCTCCCACAGAGGTAGCATGTGAGCTGGGCCATATGGATGGGAGGACTAGGGGAGGAGGCGTTCCAGGCCAAGAGAACAGGAAGGGCAAAGGCCAAAGAGCCTGGAGTGTTCAGGGACATCTCCCACTGTTGGGGGGAGGGGGTTGAAGTGTGAGGTTACTGTCTTATCCTTGTTTACAGCAGTAAAAGCCACTAGTTTATTGGCAGCAATTGTTAAATATTCATGAATTGTGCAAGCCTGTTGTTAAACCATTGTTAGCTTGAAATCAGTCATGGCTGAATTCAAAAATTGCCAAAGGTGGCACATTGGGGAAGGACAGCCCCAATTGTGCTGCCCCGACCCCCATGTCTTTCTTTTCCTAGGAAAATTGAACATTTGAGAACAGGCATTATCAACCCATATTCCCAATGAAAATATTAACTTTAAAAAGTAGGCATGCATGTTGTAGGTCAGAAATGGATCATAAAACGTGAATTCCGAGGGATGAATTCAGAGCCTCTCTGCCAAGGAGCCCAGCAGGAAAAGCTCCCCGTCTCATTGGTGCTTTCCTTCCCTAAGCCGGTAGCTTTAGACAGCCAGTAACTTCTCCAAATGTTCACATCTGCAGCAGATTGTATTTTCCCAAAATGGCTCACAGCACTGTCTCCAGTCTCACATGCTCATCTTGCCTTGTGACCTTGACACTGCTCCCGTCAGATTGGGGTGGGTCTGCACACCTCCCATAACGCAGGCAGGCCTTTGGACTGCCTCCAGCAGCAGAGCACAGAAGACCTCACGTTACGTGATTGCCAAGGCTGTGCCATGAAAACGCCAGACACTAGACCAGACCAGGAGGACACACGCACAGCCCATAGAGAGGCATCCCCTCAAGCCAGCTGACCTCCCAGCCAAGAGCCATGGTGGGGGGGAGCCTTGGAAAGCAGCCCTGAGTGGAGCAGAGGTGAGCCACCCCAGCTGAGCCCCGCCCAGTGGCAGACTTCTGAGTAGGATCTGTGATAAATAGATCTGTTTTGGCCACTAACTTTTGAAATGGTTTGTTACGTAGCAGTGTAGAACTAGAATAGATTCCTTATCAGGAAAGTGGGGAGAGATAACATCCTCCTTGTGCAGTTGCTGGGATGGTCCTGTACGGTGAAGTATGACAGGTGCAAGACCAGCCCCCCGCTCCTTGCAAGTGCTAGGCACACGTGCATGGCCTCCTTCCCCCAGCACCCCACCCCCATTCTCTGCCCACCCCTCAGGATTCTTGTGTCCTGCACTACTGTGCTCCGTCAGCCTTGGCCAATGGGAGATTTTATCCTAAGACAAGATTCAGGCTGTTCATAATACACTCTTGTCTTCCAGACACAAAGAGATCTCAGAGATCTCCATGCAGGTCAGCACACCACCTGCTTCAGAATACATTTTGCTGTCTATCCCTCAGAATCAGAGCCACAGCAGGGCCCAGAAATTCGTATTTTCCACCAATAGGGCCCAACACCCAGAACCAAGGATTAGCACCTTGGACAAGAGCCACAGGATGTTTCCTTAGGTTTCTTGGAGCCTCAGTTTCTTCATCTATATACTGAAATAGCCCTCTTGGGATGCCCATTAAGTAGATAATGTGTAAACATCCTGACACAAAGAGGATGTCCAGCAGATAGCAGTGTCCCTGTCGCCATCTTGCTGGTCTCTTTGGGCTCTTCAGAAGCCCTGGCATTATAACAGTCCCTCTTACCTGTCCAGAAGTAGAGTGGCTTAGGTCTGCACCTCTCCCCACGACAGTGGTTCTCAGCCTGGGCTGCACATTAGAATTGCCTGGGGCTCATTAAAAATGCCAACCCCTTTGCCCACCCTGAACCAAGAGAGTGAGTCAAAAAGTCTGATGGGTGGGTAGTAAGGTGGAGGGGGGATCTGTTTTGTAAACACCCAGGTAATTTCAACGTACCCCAAAGTGGCCCTGAAGTATGAACAGGTGAAGAGCAGTTAAATGTCTTACCCTCAGTGCCTGCATGCCTAGGCTCTGCACTCTACATACAGATAGTGGTTTAGCTTAAGTCAAAGCAGAGCAGAGCAGATAAGAGAGAGACAGAACTGCGTTTCCCAACTCCCCTCTGTTGGAGACACACCTGGTCAATTGTCAACTGAATCTAACAGTGTAATGTATGACATGAGTCAGTGTGGTGCTGGCACACGGTGGGTGTGTAAAGAATGCAAGGTTATTTAGTACAGTACTTACTGTTTTCAAACAGGAGCTGTTATCTGTGTCTAAAAGGCCTTCAGCCCCACCCAGAAAGGCCCACACGCTCAGAACCACTGGGGACCCCAGGCATAGCCATTAGGCAGCTAAGTCTCCGTAAGACAGAACAGCCACAGTGTGAGAGTCCCAGGTACCAGACAGAGGGAAGAGAACTGGGAGCCTGCCAAGGACCCTGAGAAGTCACCGCTGGGAGGAGTGGGAGACAGGCACTCCCACACCTGTCCCCCTGCAAGTTTCCATCAGATTTTATAGATGAGGAACTGAACTGTCAGGGTCACAAAGCCCCTGCCCTAGAGGGGATCCTCCCCTTCTCCTGGCTAATGTCTCCCCTGCTCACTGGCTTTGATGGAGCTGGAGTCCTGAGCCCCTGTGCTGGTACTGCCCACCCCTTCTCAGGCCTGGTCCCCAGATACTGGGGAAGATAAACAGGTTACCTACACAGGTGCCCTGAAAGGGTCCCTGAAGGAGAGCTTCCCTGGATTCAGAGGCCTATCCAGGCTGGTATTCGTGTTCCCTGTCCCCAAGCCTGAAGGTCTGGGTGCCTGCCCTGTGCCACACTCATCCCCTGGCCCCCCACTCCTGGCTCACTTCCTCAGACTGAGCAGGGACACCGTCTGGAGACATGGTCAGCATCACAGGTCAAGGTCCAGGGGCCCATCCAGTCCAGGCCCTGTCTGCACTGGCCCTGGGCCCACAACTGAGTTCTTGGACCCTCACTGGGGACAAACACCCATGGAATGAGATGCCTTGTGAACTGGAGGAAGAGGGAGATGGCAGGGGCCCCCAGTCTTCTAACCTCAGAGCCACACGGGAGACAGTGCACCATGCACAGGGCGAGGCAGGAGAGGCCAAACTGTGACACACACCACACACTCCCCAAGGAAAGGAGGGTTCCCTGTCATACACTCCCTCTGATATGTCAGCTGCCATCTAGGGTCCTTGATGCCTTCTAGCTTCTGCAGATGTCAGACCCCTGCTAAGCTAAAAAAGACCCCCAAACTGTCCTAGAGAAAAAACAGGAGCCCAGGCCAGGCTCCAGGGAGCTGGATGGCCTGGCGTGACCCTTCTTCACTGACAGGCCGGTCCCTGGTGTCTGTGATGTCACCCAGGCCCTGAAACACAATCTCTCCATGCAGGGTATCAGCTGTTGGGGCTCTGGAGTGCACAGAACTCCTTCTCCCAGGGGCCACTGCAGCACCGAGGCAGGTGTGGCTATCCCAAGTCACAGACAAGGCTGGGGGGCTTGTCCCTTGGCAGGGACCTGCTAATAGCTACCCAGCAAGGGTGCTCAAGGGAGAGGAATAGGGACCACACATGCAGAAGATGCCCCCATAGGCAGGAGTCTGGGGACAGTGAGGATGGGTCCGAGCAACCACAGTGAAGTATGCAAAGTGTGACTTGTCCGGTGGTGCAGTGGACAACACTCACACCTGCCCAGCAGGCCCACATTGAGGGACCTTGGCTGTAAGAGGCCATAAGACTTTCAGGTACTGAAGCGGCCAGAACGCCCAACAATGAGGGTTGATCAGTGCATTATAGTCATCGTAAGGGGGAATATTATGCAGACTTTAAAATGTTATTTAAAGAATTTTTAATAACCCAGACCAATGTTCTCTACAGTGTACCCTTCTGCATCTCATGCCTTTTCCCCTACAACAGACGGCTACCAGCTGTTTGGGGACAAGACCTGAATAGCATGGAGGGGACCAAAGATGCTGGATGAGCCCCAGTGAGTCCCTCTGGCCAGCACCCCCTTTCCCTGGACCCCTGGTAACATCTGCCTCCCCTGGAATGTGAACCTCTGGGTTCAGGGAGGGATTGTGAAGAGGAAGGCTTTCCAGGGCTCCATCCAGCCCTCAGCACAGCCGCTGAAGCCACTGAAGATGTGCTGTGTGGGTTCCAGGCCAGCCAGGACCATCCACAGACCTTGGTGACACAGCTTTGAACCAAGCCAGAGCCCAAGGAGGAGAGAGCAAGGCCTTATCAACCACGAAAGTCTTCAAAGGCTGGTGGGAAGTGCCCTCTGTCAATTCCAACCACATGGCAAATTAAGTTCTATTTAGCCTCTTTCAAAAATATTTTCCTCTCTTGATTTAATAAAAGTTGGAGCTGTGCCACTGTTCGTAGGCAGGCTGGGATGCAGCTCAGTGAAGCAGGAGCGAGCTGCCTGCCCCCACAGACTGGGCCACAGCCACTCCACTGCACCTCCCCAGATTGCTTCTGTTTGCAGGCTGCAAAGATCTTAACGCCAACATGTCCTTTGGCACTGGCAGTTTGTTCTTCCTTTTTTCCTCCCTCACCTTCTTGGAATGTGTAAGGTGGAGAAAAAGAGCATGGAGACAGAAGAAAATGGCCGTCCTGTCCACAGAAGCCCAAGCCCAGGCAAGGCCCTACATCACACACAGGGACACAGCCCACAGCCAGCCTCCCCACCTCTTTCCAGGGCAGGCCGCTTCCCCTGGTGACTCCCACCAACCTCCGATGGGGTCTTCACCCTCTCCATTGCTTGGTCCCACCATTCCCCTGGGACGAGGGACAGCTCTCTGTCCACATCTCATGTGACTCCCTGCAGCAATAAACAAGATGGGCCCCTTCCTCCTCCTGGAAGTACACTGCTGTCCTGGCCCCTGGAAAGCAGACCTCCTCAGAGCCAGCATACCCAGCCGGCTGCTGGGCAGATGGGCTCAGAGCTGTGCCCCTCACTAGCAGCTGCCCCCAGCCCTAGGGAGCCACCCACCCACCTGCCCAGCCCCCGACCTGCACCCTCTTCTGGGGCTGTTCTATAGGCAGTGACCTGATAGAGGGTCTGGAGGCTCAGTCCTTTGCCTCCAATTGGGACAGCTCTGAGGGCTGAGGCCCCAGTAGCAGCCACATTGCAGATTAGTGCCTCCCTCCACCCAGCTCCACTTCCAACTGCCCTGCAGGTGTGTCTCCCAGTAAACGCCCTGCACCTGCCTCTCCATTCAGAATCTGCTTCCCCCACCTAAAATGGTTGGTGGCAGGCATAGTCCTTGAAGGCAGACTTTAAAGAGGAATTTTCAGCCAGCCGTCTGGCCAGGCCCCACCGCTGGGCCAGCACTGGTGTAGGGACCACAGGCCAAGCAGCATCCCCGGCCTTTGAGAAGTCGGGAGAAGCAGTGAGCAGAAGGACCAGGGAATGGGTGGTACTTGAAGGAAGAAAATGACAGCTCAGGGTGATTAATTACCAACTCAGGGCAAACATGAAAGCTAAGGGGGCTTCCTCAGCTGCTTTTAAGAAAACTCTAATGTCCTGCAGCTAAGAATAGAGTGGGGGTCAAGTTCAGGACTTAATGTAAGAGTGCCAACTTCAGAGAAGATGGAATGTTCAGCCCTGGCCAGTCCCCCACAAGTTCAAGGCCCCAGTGTACAAAGAAGGGGACCGATTCTCAGGATGGGGCACTCTGGGGATGCAGGTCCAAGGTCCCTGAAACTGCCAGAGGAAGGGCAGAGCAGCTCACTCCTGTCTGAGAAGACAGCACCCCACCTGATGGAAGTACTGCCATGGCTTTAATGAGGTATCACCAGGACAGCACCGCCCCCTGAGAATGTGCCCACCACCCCCTGGCAGCCAGCCTACACACTAGGATCACACTCCACACAGCCTGGCAGGGAAGGTGGCTGGCCTGCCAGAGGAAGGAACATGTGGCATCCCCCATGACGGCAGGGCTAGCCAGCACATTCCAGCAGAAGCCACTCCATGCAGCAGTGGGGCTGAATTTGGGGTACTGCATCAAGGGGTAGAGATTTTGGACAGAGAAGGGGTGCTGACCCAGGAAGGTTTTCCTGCAATTCAGGAATTTAGCACCCTGGCAAGGACCCAGGAGAGCAGGGCTCCCACGCAGGTTTCCTGGAAGCTTGCGGGAAGCGGTGGCCCACACTCAGTGACACACAAGTGTCAGAGTTGCCACAACAGACAGCAGAGGCACAGCAAAAGGTCTCCAAACAGTGGACCTCCGTGAGTAGACAGACTATGTAAGAAGGACAACACCAGGTGCCCATGCTCCCCAAGAGGGACACCCCGCCTGTCAGTGGGGAGGATGGTGATGGTGAGTGGGCCCACGACCCTGAGAAGCTCATGGATGGCTGTCCATGCAGGCTGGACGCAGAAGAGGCTGCCACAGAACTGGTAGCATTGGACACACAGGAGCCCGCCCCACAGAGGCCGGGGGGCAGTTGTGAACATCACAAGCTGAGGATGCAGGCTAGTATAATGGGCTAAGTGGCAGCCAGTGGAGATAAAGGACGTGGAGTTCTTAGGGGAGAGAGATGGGCCAAGAACAGAGTAAGTGAGGGTTGGACGACCAGAAGACTGAGGACAAAGGCTCCACTAAAAAGCCCCAACCCCTTGCCCATTGGCAGGCCTAAACCCATCTTCAATCCAGAAAGTACAGACCAGAGGGGATGGTGAGTCCCCAGGAGGAAACCCCAGACACACTGTGGCAGGATCCTCAGTAGACTTCCTCAGACCTTCCCCGGAGGCTCCTACAGTCTCGTACTCATACGTGCTGGGGACATGGCAGTGCCCAGGCCTGTAGGGTTGTTAGAGCCGTTTCTAGGAAGGGCCACATGCCCCCTGGTCACAGCAGGGTGTGGCCTGTCTCAGCTCACGTCGGGTCCTGAGGTCCCTGGACGGGCCTACTTGTCTCCACCTCTGAGCACCAGGGCTTACTCCAGACCCCGGTCTTTTCTCTCCAAGCCCTCCCTGCCCCCACCCAGGCCTATATGTGTGGATTCCCAGATACATGTGCACCCAGACCTCCCTCCAGACTCTTCCTCCTCCTCACTCAGCATCTCTCCACCTCTCACGGCCATCTCCAAGTCAACACGTCCACACTCTTCCTTCCTCCACGTGGGCCGTGCACAATAAGCTGCTGCCTGCTCTATTACCTCATCCCAGCTCCCCTGCCATCCAAGATCTGAGTTCCCCGGGCCAGGTTGGCCACAGTGGCTCCCTGCTGCCACACAGGCCCCTCCATGCACCTACCCATGGCAGCTACACCAGTCTTAAACACCAGTCAGACCTCATCCTTCCCTGGCTCCCCAACCATGTGGAATGAGATCCAAAGGCATGTGTGGCTTTTCAAAGTCCTCCTGACCCAGGCCCTCCCTGGCTCCCCAGCCCAGGAAGTTGTCAGATCTTGTCAGACAAGATTCTGTTGACTGTCCTTGATAAAGGTCAGCTGTCAAGGACCACAGCTTCAAAGGCCTACCTCTCTGTTTCTGATAAAAGCCATTAGGGTTGAGCACTGATACTCTCCCCACTGCATTGTAAAAGACACATAGAAAAGACTTCCTCATGGTGTGATTTCTGGCCCAGAAAAAAAAAAAAAAAAAAGGCAGGGTCATGAGGCAATCGAGTGCTGTCAGGCAAGAATTGCTTCCATAGTTCTTTCAATGGGCACCAGATCAATGTTTGTTAAAAAACAAAATTAAATTAAGAGACCTTGCCTTCCTCTCCCCAGACATCCTGAGGATATCTCTAGCATCATGTTATTTAAAAGTATCTTACCTGTTACCCACTACCTTCTCTGCTCCTCTTCCGAAATTGTGACCTTGCTGAGAACAGGTGTATGACCCATTATTCTCCGAATTTTTAACCTCCAGGCAGGCACTGAGCAGGTGCCCAGGGATTTGATGAAGAAACAGAGGTAACTGATGGAGGCCCTCCCCCGGGCCTTCCTTCCTCCCAGCCTTGCACACGCAAAGGAATCCCGGGCAAGACTGTGGCCCACACGTCTGTCTCCCACACATCAGTCTGCCAGCCTGTGAGCTCTCCAATGCAGACATGCCCAGGCCAGCCTGGATTCAGCACCGCTGCCAGCCCAGGTCCTGGCACCCAGAAAGTGCTGGGTGAAGTCTGGCTGGCTGGGCTCCTACCCAGTGAGGAAGGAATTACTCACTTCCCTGAGGCTTCATTTTGAAAATGTATTTAGTAACTTCTAAACAAATCATACCAACCCTCCAAGTTTTATTTGTTCAGTTAAATTAATTCTATTTTAATATTTCCATTAGCCATTTAATTTATTCTAAAACCTGGCACTGCAAAGTAATAAAACCTCTCAAATATTGACAGACAGTAAAGTAAATGTCGCCCAGCTACAACCATCTGTTTTTCCTCCGAATTCCTCAAGATGGAGAGTGTGCCACCATGATTTATTTATGGGCCTTCCTCGGCCTGTGGTGTCTGCTCCCAGCCCTCCCTCAGCCCTGGACCAGGGCTGCCGGATGCCACGGTCTGGACCCAGTCAACACAGTATGAGGGAAAGAAGGAAAGAGTCTGGAGTAAAAATGAGAAAATCTGCACAGCACGGAGAAATGGAGTGATCTCAGGTGAACTGTAAAAGCTCACCGTCCCCCACCGCCTGCCCCATGCCAGTGGCCTTCTGATGTCCCTGGTGCACTGACCCCATCTCGCCCCCACTCCTCCTGGCCCTGCCCATGGAATGAGAGGGCCCTCTTCCTGTCCCACTAGCCTGGAAAGGGCAGGGGCACCAGGCTGCACAGCCCACACGGGGCCCTCACAGAGGCAGTGTCTAGCTGGCTGGCAGCTGTGCCTCCCCACCGAGGGTCTGCTTCAGCATGGGGATGACACTGGTGGCCCTGCTCAGAGGCAGCTCCCCATGAGCCAGGTGCAGCAAGGTCCGAAGAAAAGGCTTCAGGGGTGACAAGGGGCAAAACGAGGTTCAAATCCTGTACCTACATAGGGCCTGGGTGGGTCAGTCATTTAAGCATCTGGCTCTTGATTTCAGCTCAGGTTCATGAGTTCGAGCCCTGTGTTGGGCTCTGTGCTGACAGTGCAGAGCCTGCTTAGGATCCTCTCTCTCTCCCTCTCTCTCTGCCCCTCCACCCTGAAAATAAATAAATAAACTTTAGAAAAACAATTCCTATACCCACCACTCCCCTTTCCTAGAGCAGAAGCATGAGATGCCCCACGGGTTGGGGGTATGTCTGCCGAAAGCAGGGGCTCAGAAGGCCATGGCAGCACTCCTTGCTCTCTCCAGACACCCAGCATCTCTGTGAAGGAAGGCTGTCACGTGAGCCACTGCTCTCTGAGCCAGGGGTACAGGTTCGACTTCCCCCAGGGTTGGCAGGGAGACAGGGAAAACACACACACCCGCCAGGCACCCACACACCTGCCAGGAGGTTCAAATGTACCTGGTGTTTACTCGGCACACATAATTGCAATTCCTTTCCTACCCTTACACCAAGCCAAGGCAGCCACAAATATTCCTCTGCACATGTCAGAGCCACGCAGCCCCAAACCATTTGGTCTTCCCCTCCCTAATTGCCTCTTGCTGTGGCCTCCCCGCTCCCACCCACACGCAGCACAGCTACAGGATTGCATCTTTGGTGGAAGAGCTAAATGGGGGGTGGGAATGGGGGCATCCAGGCCTTTAGCCCTGAGCTCCTGCTGCAGCCCAGAAGGGAATCAGAGCCCAGGCCATTCGCTCGTCCCACAAGCAGGTGTGTCAGCCCAACTTACTTCAGGGATGCCAGATGCCTCAAGTTTCCTGGAGCCCTGTGGGGAGAGACCAGCAAGCAAGGAGATGCGCCTGTGTGTCCTGTGCTACAGCAGGGTTGTGCCCACCCAGCAGGGCCCAGGGAGGGGTCAGGGGCCTGCTTGCAGGACAGGAGTGGCTCCCAGAGGCAGTGGCACCAGAGAGGAGTCTGCAGGTTAGAGAGCGTTCAGGAAGAGAAGCTGGTGTGAGCGAAGGGTCAGAGGAGGAAACAGCAGGCCCCACACGACTCTCTGGACTGGAGCGGAAGTCATGAGAAGGGCAAACACAAGGGAGGTCAACACTGGGAAGAAAGCACAGACTTCTGCCCAAGGGCCGTGGGAGCCAAGTTGTGAGCCTAGGGGAGGGACATGCCCCACTTTTGAAACTGAGACCCCCCTGGGACAGCCATGGAGAGCTGGCGGAACCCAGCCCAGGAGGAAATGCTGGAGACAGTGGGAAAAATGAGACTCGGGAAGGGCCTGAAAGATGCTCCCCAGACAGAGGCCTGCTCTGCTCCTTCATTCTGGGTGGTCCCACAGACAGGGTCTCAAGGAGGCAGTTAGACAGCCAGCACCACACAGACGGGCTCAGGAGGGGCTCTGCAGACTTGGTGAGCCCTCCATGGGTGTCATTGAAGGGGATGGGCTCAGGTAAGCCCTCTGACACCAGGACAATAAATGTTTACAGAGCAATTGCTGTGTGCAGGCACCCTGCCGAGCACTTGGGGAGACGATAGTGAGCAGAAAAACCGCCACCTGCCTCATCCACCCAGAGGCCCCTCTTGCACAACTCAAGATGGGAATGGAAGAATTCCACAACTCAAGTGACAACTCAGGGAGTGCAGCCAAAGAGGACCACACAACCAAAACGACATGGTGGGGGTGAGTGATTCAGGTAGGGCGAAGAGGGAGGCGTCCTCCCGGGCCCCTGGTCTCGGCATCATTACCAGATCCTCAAGGAGGCCCCCATGCACAAGCGATTCTTCCTGCCCTGGCCCTCCCAACCCTGCCACCCAAGGACCAAAGAAATACATTCAAATAGCAACCCCAGCCAGTGTCCTGCCCGTGGCCATCGTTTCTCTCACGTAAGCTCAGGGTAACCATGGGTGTGGATACCACACAAGCAAGGGAAGGAAGCACAAAGAGGGGAGGAGCCTCCAGTAAGA
This sequence comes from Prionailurus bengalensis, assembly GCF_016509475.1. Lineage (NCBI taxonomy): Eukaryota > Metazoa > Chordata > Mammalia > Carnivora > Felidae > Prionailurus > Prionailurus bengalensis. The sequence continues at coordinate 111,027,890 of NC_057345.1, forward strand.
ACACATAGTCTCTGGGAGAGTGGCGGGTGGTTCCAGGCTGGATCTGCGGGGTCTAAGCCCCACGCTCTGTACCCCCCAGCCCTGCTCTCAGCCACAGGACAGCTGTGAAGACCCTGGCTGGCTATGCCTGGCGCCCCACTGCGGCCTGCACAACACATGCCTCCCCAGAGTCACTTTACCCCCATCTCCCCACACACTGTACCCCAAAGAACTGCCACAGACACGCCTTGGTGGCAGTTCCCCCACTTTTTATCTACATGTTTGGGTTTTCAATGATCTCAACAGGTTCTGCCGACATCATCCTGGGAATTAACGAAGGCTGCCAGTCTCACAGCTCAAAGAGAGGAAAAAAGAAGTTGTGTGTTCACAGCCAAAAGAGGAGTTCATAAATTTTCACAAAATTGCTAGATGTGTGTGATTTATAGCCAAGGCAAGACGCTCCAAGCCCCTGAGGAGCGGAGCGATGGCTGGGAGGGGGCGGAACATGGTGAGAAGGCGGCAGAGCCAGCAGGCTCAGAAGGACGGTGGCACTCAGCAGAAAGGCACGTGGGCCCAGGACCAGTGTCTGCAAAGACGGGCAAAGGCGGAGCTTCCCTCAGTTCCTGTGCCTGGGACATCTGTGAACATGATGCAGAGCAAGCACCCACAGAGGTGACCGGCCTCAGAATGCCATGCAGGACCCCAGTGCAGTCCTCCAGTGCCCCCTGGGTGAGTGACAGCTGCCCAGCACACCAGGATCCCCTGGAGATTCAACATGGCCCTTCCTGCTGCAGCAGGCATCTGAGGTGCCCTGACACAGGGACACCACCAGGGCCCGGCTGAGGACCATGGGGCAGGGCAGCATGGATACTTGGGGGACAAATCTCACAGCAGTCCCCAGCCCCCACACTTGATGCCCCATGGGTGTTCACTCACAGAGCATCCGAAGGTCCGGAGCCTGACATGCAGGAGCCGGGGTGCAAGACAGCCCTCAACAGAGAACCAACCACCAGTCCTGGTGCAGGAGGGGGAAATAAAGGAAAAGTTCTTCAGGGGTCTCAGGACACAGTTCTCCACGACACCCTGAACTCTTTGTCTCCCCACTTTTCGGCTGGGCACACCAGTCTGGGCATCTGTGACCTTTCCAAGGGTTAACAGGTGGTAAGTGGTAGAGATAAGGTTCAAAGCCATATCTGATGGACCAACACCCACATTCTCCACCAGCTGCTTCTCCCTACGCTGATGACAATCAGGCAATAGCAATTGGTTCAGTGTAGATGTTCCTGTTTATGTCATGGTCATGCCTTATATATTCCTTTACGTGCACCAAATATTTCACTTAGAAAAAATTTTTTAACGTTTATTTATTTATTTTCTTTTTTGAGAGAGAGACAGAGCACCAGCGGGGGAGGGGCAGAGAGAAAGAGAGACAGAATCTGAAGCAGGATCCAGGCGCTGAGCTGTCAGCACAGAGTCTGATGCGGGGTTCGAACTCATGAACTGTGAGATCATGACCTGAACTGAAGTTGGACGCTTAACTGACTGAGCCACCCAGGCGCCCCCAAATATGTCACCTTAAAAGATAATTTTTTAAAGTTCTCAGAGCCGATGGAAAGAGAATCACTCCTCTCCCTGCACTCTTCACCTGGATGGGCAGCCACCTGAAGAGGAAGCTCAGCAGGGCAGGGTGGGAAGTGTCCAGATCTCCCATCCACCAGGCTGAGAGCTTGTCTGCGGCCCATGGCACACCAGATTCTGGGGGAGCTGTCCAACATCAGCACCATCAGCTGGTCCCGTCCCCAAAGTGACCGCAGCCACTGTGGAGGACACCCACACTATGCCACTGTGCCTGGGCCCTGGACCTAGGGTAGAGACTGCCACCACTAGGGAATGTTCCAGGAGCTATGATCTGTGGACAGGCTACTTCTTTACAACTCAGGCCCTGGAGCCATGTCACTTCTGGGATGAAAGGCTCTGGGGTAGGGAAGAAAAACATGCCCCAAGGGGCAGCCTGCCCACCCATCTGTCAAGACAGCTGCTCTCTGAGGAAGGTCGGGTCAGGGAAGGGATAGAGAGGGGGAGAGAGGAGGACAGTGAGCTTGATGGAGGGCAGCCACCCGATGACAGGACCCAGTGGCCTGTCCTGGGAGAGGCGCAGGGGGGTGGGACCTGGCAGCTGGGAGCAGCTGAGCAGGGAAAAGGTGTTCATCATTTTGCGGGGTCAGCCTGAAGCCAGGGTCACCAGAGGGCCATCTAGGCAGCCAGCCCACCGAGGACAGCTGCTGCCCCATGCACAGGCCAGCACGATCTGGGACATGAAGGCAGAGAAGTAAAACTAAATCGTGAGGAGGCCAGAGGGGCCTTCGGTAACTGGACTTGTGTTCCAGCCTGCCCTTGGGACTTCTGGCAGGCTGTTTAACCTCCCCACAACCGGTTTTCCTCATCCTTCTGGAGGGACTAAGAATTCCTGTCTCTCAGAAGGGCTAGTGGGATGATTTGAGATCCCATGTCTGTGCATGAGACACAGGCATAGATAATACAGCAACTCCTGTCGCTGCAGGCCTCTGATGGGCTCCCATACGAAGGCTGTACGGTACTCACTCCCATTTTATGGATGAGACAACTGAGGCTCAGAGAGACAAGTAGCTAGCAGAAACCCACAGGGCTAGGAAGTGCCAGTCTCCCCATTTCTGCTCTCCCTAGAAAGAAGTCTCCAGACACCAGCCACTTCTCTAGCATAAGCCTATTTACTCACATCTCTCCCCAGGCAGAGATAAAAAGCCAGGCCATTCCCAATGTTCACATTTTCATTCCTTGAAATTCTGGGCAATTCTTCCAATGCTGTACAGCGCAGACAGGAGACCAGGGGGCCAGGAGGCCAGGGCGAGGTGTGGCGCACTAAGATGGTGCTCATCCCTCTCAGATGTTTATAGGGAGCCCTTCTGTGGCCCCGTGACCTTCTCAACTGGGTGGCTGTCAGAAGAGAAATGTTTCATTATTCAGAGATGCCTCCCACCTCTGGTCACTGCCACCCCTGACCTCACATGGTGCCTTGGGGTGACCCCAAATCCTCCACATTCCTCCTCCCTTTTGCAAGGGATACTTTCAGAGCCTCCCCCAGACTGTTGAGAGACTTAAATCACAAGTGTCCCAAGGCAGGACCAGCTGACAGGCCCAGAGTCCCCATCAATCTTCCCACAGGACACTCCAGGCTCCGACTGAGAAGGATTTACAGGGTGGGAGGGACACAAGACAATGCAACCCCACCCAGGCCCCCGCCAGCAGCCTTTTCCCACGGTCAGCTCCAACCATCCCTACTGGACGGGTCAGAAAGGCTGGCTCAGGGAAACTCACCCTGTCGGAGTAGAGGATGCTTCCCTGCAGGTAGCTCAGGCTGGTGGGCTTACCTACGGCTTCCCTGACTTCTTATTCTTGTCTCCATGTGTCCAAAGTCTCTGCAAAACCTCTGCTTTTTAAATGAAGGAATAAAAGAAAACAATGAGCTTTGTTTTGCTTTGCTCTGCTCTGCTCTGCTCTATTCTGTTTTGTTTGGTTTGGTGTTTAAGCAACTTGTTCTCAAGTGCTAAGAACCACAAAGGCATCTCCCACCAGCCTGCAGCGAACGCGGACACGCAGCGGGGAGTCTGGTCATGTCTGATTTCCCAGGGAAGCCACATAAAAAGCCCTTCTCGTCACAGGAACAATGCTGCGCTGAGAGCAGGCACAAACCTCCCCTAGAGAGACCCCAGCAGAATTCCAATCACAGCCCAGAAACTCAGCCTGGGCTGGTTGCCCGCATCTAACACCCCAGCAGAAGTTCTGTGCCCTCTTGCTCTCTTCCCCCTCCACCCCCCGCCAAGCTCCAGCCGGTCTGGGCCTGGCCCTCACGCTCTGGCCTAGGTGACAGACCAACAACTGTGCCATTTTGGTTGGAAAAGTCTGGGCTCCCCTTACATCTTTGCTTTATCTCCTACCTCCCCTCAGGACCTTTGCAGGTAGCTTCAGCAATCTGTGCCTCAGTTTCCCAATCTGTAAATAGGGACCACAATAGCACTCCCCCACCCCTTGTATGGAGGAGTACTGAGGAAAGGGCCCAGGCAGGATCTGTCTCATGGCCGGTGCCCCATGCAATCACGGTTACTACTGTTAATATGGACAGTTTGCATTCAGATATGGCAGATGTGGAGTCCCGTGAGTCCCTGTGCTTGAAGCAGCCGCTGTGGTGAACGCTTGCTCCCTCGTTGCCACCTGAGATTCTACCCACAATCTGGGGGGCCAGGACAGACACTATCCCCACCACGTGAAAGATGAGAAAGCTGAGCAGCCAGCCCCACCTTGTCATTCACCAGACCCTCTGCAGGGCCTGCCCCACACCAGGCACAGGGCTGGGCCTGCAGGGCACAAGGAAGGGAAGACCTTGCCCTGCCCTGAGCAAACTCATACTTCATTTAACACAAGAAAAATAGGTCAGGTTTAAGTCACAGGCCACCTGTGGCTCGTTGATCAGAGCTGCATAGAACAGTGTGTTGAGAAGGATTCTGAGGCTGCCTGTCAGCTCGAAATGACAGTGCTCTGTGATGGATTTGTGATGCCTGCCACAGACACAGAAGGGGCCTAGGTTGTAGGCAGTTACAGATAGTTGTTTAGGGTGGAGCCAGAATTAGAACCCACGTTTCTTGACCCCAATGTGGTGATGGCAGGCATGGGACCATCAACATGCCCAGAAATTACTCATAAAGTTTTCATATTTCTATTTTGATGAAAATGTCACTATTTGCTACTGACTGAAATATATGTCCCCCAAATTTGTATGATGAAGTCCTAACCCCCAGGGTGACTGTATTTAAGCATAGAGCCATTTAATTAAGGTTAGAGGTGCCTGGGTGGCTCAGTTGGTTGAGTGTCTGACTTCGGCTCAGGTCATGATCTCATGGTTTGTGAGTTCAAGCCCCGCATCAGGCTCTGTGCTGACAGCTCAGAGCCTAGAGCCTAGAGCCTGCTTTGGATTCTGTGTCTCCCTCTCTCTGCCTCTTCTCTAGCTCACACCCTATCTCTCTCTCTCTCAAAAGTAAATAAACTGAAAAAAGAATTTAATTAAGGTTAAATGAAGTCATAGGGTGGGGATCTAATCTGATAAGAAGAGATGCCAAAGAAACTTCTCTGTCCCCTTGTGTTTCTCCTCCCTCTTTATTCTCTTTCTCCTCTCCTTGTTCCCTCCCTCCTCTCTGTCTCTCTCTATTTTCCCCTCCCCCACTATGTGAAGACACAGTGAGAAGTCAACCATCTGTAAACCAGGAAGACTCCTCACCAGAACCTCACCACACTGGTGCCCTGATCTGGGACTTCCAGCCTCTAGAACTGTGAGAAAATAAATGTCTGCTGTTTAAGACACCCAGTCTCTGTCATTTAGTTATGATGACCTAAGTAGACAAACACAGCATTTTGACACTGGTTCTGGGCAATCAGAACTCTGGAAATGGACTCCCTGTATCCATAGGTCTCTGCGCCTACTAATGATTCTGACCTCCCCGTAAAAGTGAGTGGTCTCTTCTGTGGGACCTGAGGGAAGATCCACCCCTGCCCTGTACTTCCTCTTGCCCATGACCTTCCTGGGCAGGACACACACCTTCAACAGCCACTGAGAACCTAGAGGGAGGTAAGAAGCTTCTGGATGGTGTCCATCTTGCCTCTGCACCCTCACAGCCTCCTCACAGGCTTCTGAAGCCAGGCCCATCTCCCACCACCCACATCCAGCCTTTGGGAACAGCCCAGAATCCCGAGGGCACCCTTCTCTTTCCTCAGGGTGACAGAGCAGATCAGTGGCATCGGTGGGGGCCCCAGTCCTCTGTGTGTCCTTGATGCATCAGCCACTGGGCATAGAGCACTGTGACTGGCACTCACTCCTTAACCCAACAAGAGTCACCAACCGCTATAGTCAGAATGCTGAATGCTGGCTCTGTGACTGCCCCTGTGTGCCCATGGCCCTCACCACCACACCTCTCAGAGGTTTATGCCCTATCTGCGAAATGGGGCTGGAGGTGGTGAGCCCTGTTCCCAAGGATGTGAGAGGAGTAAAGAATGTACCTACAGCAGTACCAGCACAGGTGGGCACTCCACGAAATAAAGTGTTGTTATTCTTGTCGTTTTGCTCTTGTACCAGGCACTTTCCTCACGTAGCCTCATTGAATGCTTATGTGATCCCCACAAAGGGGTATCAGTAACCCAAGAAATGAGGAAACTGGGGCTCCAGGAGGCCAAGGCCACATAGGCCATCTGAGAAGCAAGAATGAACCATTTCCAGAGCCCAGTGGGCAGTGCACAGGGATGGTGCAGGGAGCAGCAGGAGGCAACAGCCACGGGCTCTGGCCTCCCTGCACCTTGATCAACAGCCTGTGCTACTCAGGGGCCCAGAGAAGGAAATGTGGCAGACACCCAACAGGCACAAAGAAGGGAGGCAGTGAGGATTAGGGGAGATGACAGCCACCTCAACAGACAGGGCAGGGTCTTTTACAAAGAATCTGGGTGCCTGGCCAAGGAAGGGGGCTGGGCCATGGACCAGGCAGGAGCACAGGGAGGGAAGCAAGATGAGCTGGGGTGCCAGGATCTTGCCAAGTTTTCCTCAACAAGGCCATCATACAGCTGGCAAGTTAGGGCCAAGGCTGTAAGCTTCGGGGCTGGGCTCTCCCCTCACCAGGGCCTGTGCCCCTGAGCTGCCCGCTGCAGGAGTACCTGTCACAAGCCTTCCTGAGCAGCTGAGGCCACAGTTGCTGGGATGGCCAGCACTTCAAGAGGCAGGACAGCACCTGGGAGAGCAAGGGCCCAGGCCTTCCACCACCGCGGGACACATGACTGACTGCAGAATCCACACATCCTGCGGCTTCAGCTGCCCTGACTTTATGCCTTCCGCCCACCCCACCTCAGGCCTCAGGTCTCTGAATGGCCAGCCTACGACCCACACAAGCAGCACCATTTTGAAAATAAAGCACGGCATGTAAGTGTTACCTGTGAATTCTGAGGGCTCCATACAGCCCCTCTTTCGAGGACATTTCCCCATTTCAAAGTATTTTTACTTCTGTTGTCTGCCTTTTCAACAGCCCTGTGAGTGGTCTGGGGAAAACGCCATTCTCACCAATTTTACAGGTGAGAAAACTGAGTCTCCATATGTTAGGGCTATCAGTGCTGGCCATGATAACAACCAAAAAATCTGGCTTGACACAAGGAAAGCTTATTTCTTACTGATGCAAAACCCAGTGCAGATGGTCTGGTCTGTGTCTCTGCTGGCCATCTCCTGCCATGTAGCAGGGGCACTGTCTTCAAGGGTCTTTGGGTCTTCCCCTGGACCCTCTACATTGTGCTGGTCAGTAAGTGACAATGGGAAGAGCCCTATAGGTTGTGGTTCTGCCAGGCCTGAAGGCTGGCACGCCCCTCATTTCAGCTCACACCCATCGGCTATAACATAGTCACATAATCTAGCTTTCCAGCAAGGCAGGCTGGAAAATGCAGTCCAAGTGTGCCCAGAAAGAAGGATGTGACTGGGGGCATCAGGCCAGGTGCTGCCAGCCCCAGCTTGGATTCCCCGGCTATGGTTCCCCTCACCCCACCACCCACCCTGCCGTTGGGCTTCCCCACGCATATCTTCTCTGAGTCTGCTTCTGGGACAGGGGCTGAATCAAGACTGTTCAAACTGAAACCCCCACATGTGGCTTTCACTACAGGATGTTTGATCAATTAAATACCAGAGAAGTGTAAAGAGACGAGAAGACATTTCCATTCACCTAAAAGGAAATTGCAAGGAAGGAGATTAAAACCACATTTGAATTATAGAAAAAAATAATTGGCAAAGTTCCTGGAATCCAAGCACATTCCTGTAATGAGTTGCTGTGGGTGGAATTCTCTCCCCAACTGCAAAGCAAGGCCCGTCCGATTCCAGGAGGCCCGACTTAATCACCATCTACTTGGATATTAAAGTTGCAGCTACTCAAGTACAGCAACAGTTGCCTAATTACAGGGTCTCAGGAGGGGATCTATAATCAGTTTTTAAAGGAATATCTTCTACACGTAGCACCTTTCCACAAGGGGCTCCTGGAATCTTTACAAATATTAATTAATGTCCCTTCAGGGGGTCTCAGGCATGTGGACTTCAGTGATTGACGAAATTTGGAGTCTCTGTCAGCAGAATAAGGATGATTCAGATTCTGTCAGACTCAGATACAGAACTTTTGGGACATTAGGTCAAGGTCCAAACTACAAAAGGGAGAAGTAAAGTAAAGGTGCCAACGGCAGAGAAGAGCATGAACTGCAGGCAGGGTGGGGTGGGAGTCAGGACACCCAGAGGCCTGTCTGAGTCCTGGCTGGCTTCCGTTTCCAGAACATTCTGTGTTTGTGTAAACGAGTCAGTGGTAAGCTCTGCATCCGGGGGTCTGTGAAGCAGAGCTGGGACATCAGGACATAGGCTCCAGGGTGTGAGCACCAGGGGTCTGGGAGGAGGCCTACCAGTGTGGGAGGTAAACTCGGGGAGGGGAATGGGTGGGAAGGTGGAGACATTGGCAGGCCAGGGAGGAAGGGAGGAGACACCTGAACAGGTCACAGGAACGAGTGGGGAAGGAGCACTCTAGGGAGTGGGGGAAGCATCTACAAACAGCATCTGGAACAGCCCGGCCAGTCCAAGTCCCACATGGGTGTCGGGGGTGACAAGCTGCATGGGAGAGTAAGAGTTACAGAGGCTGGGGAGGGGCTGGCACTGGAGAGTCAGGACCTCCCCTCACAGCAGAGAGGTTCCCAGATAGGCCCTCCCCTCAGAGACCCCCTGCTCCCCCCCCCCCCCAGTGCCGAGAGCATTGTCCACACCCTGGAGAGGAGCTGGGGTCCTGGCGCTTACTACATCCTTGCTCACCCGTGACAGCCTCTGATGTGCAGCCCAGACCTGGTTGCCTAAATTCTCCTAAGTCATCACCTCCACTGCAGGCTAGCAGGTGCACCTTCTGCCTCCTCCAGCTTCTCCCCTGCTGAGGAAAGGCAGCTCTGAGGAAAAGCCTCAGCCACCTGCCCCAGCCAGGTATCTTTACCCACCTCCAGGCCTGACCCCCCCCCCCAACCCTACCTTTCCACACACCTGTGCCTCTGCAGACCCACACACACATCTCGTTTCTGTGGCCTTTCCCTAAGCCCTCCCTCCTACAACTGTGGCCTGTCCCATGAGGGACGCTTGGCCATCTGCCTCACCACTGCACGCCTGCACCCAGCAGATGCTGTGTGGATCACATGAATGAACTAGGCAGTCACTGGAGAGCAGAGAGCTTGGCAAAAATACCTCCTTCCTGATACGGGAAACTTTTCACCAAACCACTTTTTTTCTTCCTTCCTTCACCCTTCATTCAAACCATTTTTAGCAGCTGTCAGTATGACCCATGTGTATTTGGAGCCATAGGGGCCCCTGGGTGGCTCAGTCACGTGTCTGACTCTTGATTTTGGCTCAGGTCATGATCTTACAGTTCGGGGGTTCAAGCCCTAAGTCAGGCTCTTCATTGACAGTGTGGAACCTACTTGGGATTCTCTCTCTCTCCCTTTCTCTATGCCCCTCCCCCTTTGTCTATCTCAAAATGAATAAATAAACTTTAAAAAAAACTATATTTGTGGTCTTAAAGGCCAGCAAAAGCAGGACATCAGGAGAGGAAATGGCCCTATCTTCTCTGGGTTAAAAGGACACAGGAGTGCACCATGGGTTCAAGCTACTCTTTATGGCAAAACTGTTTGTATTATCTGCTGCTATGTAACAGATTACCCTAAGAACAACACATTCATTTTTTTAAGTTTTTTTTAATATTTATTTACTTTTGAGAGAGATGGAGACAGAATGTGAGTGGGTTAGGGGCAGAGATAGAGGGAGACACAGAATTGGAAGCTGGCTCCAGGCCCTGAGCTGTCAGCACAGAGCCCGACCCAGGGCTTGAACTCACAAGCTGTGAGATCATGACCTGAGCCGAAGTCGGATGCTCAACCAACTGAGCCACCCAGGTGCCCCAAGAATAACACATTCATTATCCCACAGTTTCTGGAGACCAGGATCTAGATTCGGCTAAGCTGGGGACCTCCGGTGAGGGGTCTCTCATGAGACTGAGGTCAAGCTGTCAGCCAGAGCTGCAGTCTCTTCTGAAGGCTTGACTGGAGAACTCTGCCGTTGAGCTCTCTCACATGGTTTTGACAGGCCCTGGACCCTTGTCACATGGGCTCTCCATGGGGCTGTTTTATGACAGCTGGTATCCCCCATAATGTGTGATCCTATAAATAGCAACAATAAGCACCCAAGACAGAAACCATAGCCTTTTTGTAATCTAACCTCAGAAGTGACATCCTATCACTTCCACCATATCCTGCTCATGAGAAGTGAGTCCACATGTCCTGCCCACACTCAAGAGGAGAGGATTGCCCAAGGACACAAATCCTAGGAGGAGAGGATTCTTGGGGCCACCTCAGAGGCCACTTATCATCTTCATTCCTGGAGTAGATCTTTTTCCCAAAACTGGCTGTGATAGCATCTCCCACCCCCATGCTCTTCTAGAACCGTGCCACTCACCCACCAAGAGATGGAGCCCATGGCCCCTCTTCTTGAATCTTGGTGAGACTTGGTGACTATTTCAATCCCTATTACGTGGCAGAAGTGATGCGATATAACCTTTCAGGCTTCTACCTTGTTTTCTAGAGATGCTCACTTTTGGAACATAGCTGCCCTGCTCTGAAGAAACCCAAGCAGCCCAGAGAGAACCAAGACCCCAAGCTCCCAGCCCCAGCCAAGATCCCAGCTGACAGCCAACACCAGCATGCCATGCGAGTGCACCGTCTTAGAAGGGACCCCTCCACTGATGCCAGAAGCAGCCAAAATTAAAGATTCACAAAGGAGACAAATTACTGTTATTTTTTATGTTTATTTACTTTTGAGACAGACAGAGTGCACAAAAGCAAGGGAGGGGCAGAAAGAGAGAGAGAGAGAGAGACAAAGAATCCAAAGTACAGAGAGCCCGATGCAGGGCTCGAACTCACAAACCATGAGATCACAACCCAAGCCAAGGTCAGACATTTAACCAGCCAAGCCACCCAAATGCCCCAAATTGTTATTTTTAAACTACTAATTCTTGGGGTGGCTTATTACTAAGTAATAGATAGCAGATTGCATTGCCAAAGCCCCCCTCACAGTGGAGGGGTGAACCTGAGGGACTCCCAGCAAGACTGGCAGGAAGAACTCATGAAGCTGGCCAGGAAGGAGTGGCCAAGCTGTGGGTCCAGCAAAGGCAGGAGAGTCCACGGGAGGAGGGCATGAGATGTCATCCATGGTCTGGGAGCCCTCGAAATGCAGGGCTGTGGCAGGGCAGGGCCACTCAGGCAGCAGTCTGAAGTCCAAGAGAGGGCCCCAGCAGGCAGGCCGGCCCCTCGTAGCATCTCCCCTGAGGACCCACACCGCAGCTGGAGTGGGCAGGACCTGACTCAAAATGCAAGCTCAATTTCAGCTGCAGACAGCCATCGCCAGGCCCGCAGGCTGGTGGGGGACGTCAGGTTCGCACACCAAGGGTGCTGCCTAGGGACAGCTGTTGTGGAAAGCAGTCACATTCAAGAGGGGACTGGGCCTTTCTGGCTGGCCTGGAGAGAGGGGGGAGAGGGGGTGCTGAAGAAGGACATTCCAGCCTGGGCACCAGTCTGGCCAGGCAGGGAGGGTGGAGATCACGGCATCTGCAGGAGCGGCAGGTCCCAGGCCTTCTTCATCCAGATCTCCAGCACCCGCTTCCGCATAGGTGGGGATGGGAAAACCAAGGTCACGGTGTAAGAAAGCCTTCTCACAAAGGACCTCTTAGGACCACATGCAGATGTACATGGTGTCTTAACTCCAGTCTCCCCTGCTGCCTCGCCCAGTGATGCACACACCTGACAACAGACATCGACACATACACCTGACAGACGTTTTGCAGACAGAAATGCCAAATCTTGCAAGAGAAATGAAGGATGTGGTAAAGCCAAGGAACATGGAAAGCTGCTGCCTTAAGACCCCGAACCCTCGTAAAGAGGGGTCAGCAGGGGGCGGGTGACCAGATGAAAGGGAGCACCAGGCCACCACCCAGGCCCCGAGGCCAGCAGGGTGTACAGAGAAACTGACAAGCTGACAGACTTTTCTTTTCAAAAGAGACACTTCCTATGGTCATGTCACAAGAGCCAAATGTCCAGCTTTGTCAGTAACATCACACACACATACTTACGTCTTTGCTTGGAGTTATAGCCAAAAGTTAAGAACAAAATAAAATTGAGCTTTTTAAAAATGTTTAACATTTCAGTGGTTACACAATGTCCCATGTAAACCTCTTTTAAAAGAACTCCCTACGATATTTTGATCTGTAAATTAAGTGATGTCATTTTCTGTGGCCTTTTCTAACACCATGTGTCCTGGGGGCTAAGTCCCCCACCAGAGTCGGGACGAGGCTGGGAGATGCCCCACCCCCACCCCCACTCCACCCTCCACCCCTTAGCAGAGGCTAGTGGGGGATTGGGAAGGCCTGACAGGGAGGAGGGGTTTCATCTGGCAACATTTTGAGAAGACCCTGCTCCCAGACCTTTGGGGTAGGACTAACCAGCTCCTGGCTTCTAGGCCTGGCTTCTAGAGCCTGGCCTGGAAAGGAAGCAGACATGCTTAGAATTCCAAAAATACACCCCCGTCTCAGCCTCTGCCTGCTTCTCCAGGCCTCCTGGGATTCAGGGAGCAGGGCTGGGAAAGCAAGGGAGGCGCTCCCCTCCCACAGATGAGCTGGAACTCTTGCCCCAACTCCAGTCTAGTCCGAAGGTTTCCTCTGCACACCCCCAAAGCTGTCTGTGTGCCCAGCGGGCCAGCTCCAAGGAAGAATGCTGACCCCTGTCACCCCTGATCACACAGCTTTCAGTGACCCCACCCCAGGGTATGATCTTCAGGAGGGATCCCCACCCAGCTCAGCCCCTGACCCAAGAAGCAGATGCAAGGGGACCCAGAGGGAACCCCAGTCAGGCCCCCAGCTCCTGACATGTGGCAAACCCCTGCTTTTCTGTAAGGGTTTCTCTCTGAATTCAGCTCACACAGAAGGCCTTCCCTGACACTGGCCCTGAGAAGGAAGTCAGAAGCTGGTGGGAAAAGAATGCTCATCCACCTAGAGACTCATGTCTCTGATGAACCCCCCAGCAATGAGTCTGGCATTGAGGGCAAGGAGGAACCTATAAGATAAATTGTATTCCATTAGATCAGTCTAGACTACCTCTGACAGGCAGGTGTCTCCCTCCCAAAAGTAGACAAGGGATGGCAAGTAAGACACGGTAAACAGAGCAGACAAGGGACAGCAAACAGGACACAACAGACAGGATACGGCAGACAGTACACAGCAGGACAGGACAGCAAGACACAGCAGACAGGACATGGAAGACAGGAGACATCAGACAGGACACAGCAGATAGGGGACAGCAGACAGGACATGGCAGACAAGGACAGCAGACAGGACACAGCAGACAGGGGACAGCAGACAGGACACAGCAGACAGGGGACAGCAGACAGGACATGGCAGACAAGGACAGCAGACAGGACACAGCAGACGGGGGACAGCAGACAGGACCCGGCAGACAAGGACAGCAGACAGGACACAGCAGACAGGGGATAGCAGACAGAACACAGCAGACGGGGGACAGCAGACAGGACACAGCAGACAGGGGACAGCAGACAGGACATGGCAGACAAGGACAACAGACAGGACACAGCAGACAGGGGATAGCAGAAAGAACACAGCAGATGGGGGACAGCAGACAGGACACGGCAGACAGGGGACAGCAGACAGGACATGGCAGACAAGGACAGCAGACAGGACACAGCAGACGGGGGATAGCAGACAGGACACAGCAGACAGGGGACAGCAGACAGGACACAGCAGACAAGGACAGCAGACAGGACACAGCAGACAGGGGACAGCAGACAGGGCACAGCAGACAGGACATGGAAGACAAAAGACAGCAGAGAGGACACAGCAGATGGGGGAGAGCAGACAGGACATGGCAGACGGGGGACAGCAGACAGGACACGGTAGACGGAGGACAGCAGACAGGACACAGCAGATAGGGGACAGCAGACAGGACACAGCAGACAGGGGACAGCAGACAGGACACGGTAGACGGAGGACAGCAGACAGGACACAGCAGACCGGGGACAGCAGACAAGACATGGCAGATAGGGGACACCAGACAGGATGCAGCAGATGGGGGACAGCAGACAGGACATGGCAGACAGGGGACAGCAGATAGGACACGGCAGACAGGGGACAGCAGACAGGACACAGCAGATGGGACAGCAGACAGGACATGGCAGACAAGGACAGCAGACAGGACACAGCAGACAGGGGACAGCAGACAGGACACAGCAGACAGGGGACAGCAGATAGAACACAGCAGACGGGGGACAGCAGACAGGACACGGCAGACAGGGGACAACAGACAGGACACAGCAGACAGGGGACAACAGACAGGACATGGCAGACAAGGACAGCAGATGGGACACAGCAGACAGGACATGGAAGACAAGAGACAGCAGACAGGACACAGCAGATGGGGGAGAGCAGACAGGACATGGCAGACGGGGGACATCAGACAGTACATGGTAGATGGAGGACAGCAGACAGGACACAGCAGACGGGGGACAGCAGACAGGACACGGCAGACAGGGGACACCAGACAGGACGCAGCAGATGTGGGACAGCAGACAGGACATGGCAGACGGGGGAGACAGCAGACAGGAAACGGCAGACAGGGATAGCAGACAGGACACAGCAGACAGGGGGACAGGGGACAGGACAGAGCAGACAGGACACAGCAGACAGGGGGACAGGGGACAGGACAGAGCAGACAGGACATGGAAGACAGGGGACAGCAGACAGGGGACAGCAGACAGGACACAGCAGATGGGGGAGACAGCAGACAGTACATGGCAGACAGGGGACAGCAGACAGAACACCGCAGACAGGACATGGAAGACAGGAGACAGCAGATAGGAGACAGCAGACAGGACACACCAGACAGGGGACAGCAAACAGGACACAGCAGACAAGGGACAGCAGACAGGACACAGCAGATAGGACATGGCAGATGGGGGAGACAGCAGACAGGACACAGCAGACAGGGGACAGCAGACGGGACACAGCAGACAAGGGAAACAGTAGGTAGGACACGGCAGACATAACATGGCAGACAAGACAGAAGATAGGACCCAGCAGTCAGGACATAGCAGATAGGGGACAGCTGACTGGACACCAGCCATCTCTCTGGCACCTCACTGTGTACTAGAGACCTCCCTGCATGTTTCACCCTTGCCTGGGCAGTGAGGAGGGAAAACTGGAACATTGAGCTTGCCTCTGAGTCTGAAGTCAGTGGTGCGAATACAAAATGGTTTTTATTTTTCCTCCAATCACTACTCTCAGCCATGTGTGTCAAATCTCTCTTTGGATTTATCCAAGTATTAAAAACTCCAACCCCGAAGAAAAGCATCCTTGCATCTAGTCTCGATAACATGCAGTCTACTACCCGTGCTCCCCTTATAAGTGTGGCCTGAGGATTAGGGCTGAGGGAAAGGCCCTCCCTGGCCAAACATGGCCCCCGTTTGGAGGAAGTGCCCCGACAGGTTCCTTCCTGAGCGTGTGGGAGCTCTTCAGGGGAGTGGTCCCAGGGGCCCTGGCCCTGCCATCCAGGCATCAGTGCCTGGCCCCACTGCTCCATTAGTATCCCATCCAGAGCCCAGCTTTCCTGCTGGGGGTCTACAGGGCTCGAGTCCAGCCATATCCTGTGGGCATGCCAACTCACAGGCTCTTGGGCCCTTGGCCACTCCAGGCAGGCAGTCCAGGTGTCAGCCCTGCTTTAATTCTCTCCCTGCTTAGGAAGCCATTTAACCAACCCCTAGGAAGCCCAGATGCTGCACCTGCATGGCCATCTAAAGTCCATGGAGAACCCTCTTTCCCTCCCAGGACACTCCCCTAATCAGGCTCCAGTAATTTTCTTTTCCACTTGCCTGGAAGGGTTAGAGCAGCCACTGTGATCCTCATCTCCTGTTACACAGCTGCTGTAAAGCGTATGCACATAGGGCCTGTGTCCGTCTGCTCAGGCTGCTATGACCCAATACTACAGACAGTGGGCTTAGACAACAAACCCGCATTTCTCCCAGTTCTGGAGGCTGGACATCCAAGATCAAGAGGCCCACAGATCCCATGCCTGGTGAGAGGCCTCCTCCTGATTCCCTGATGGCTGTCTCCTCACTATGTCCTCATGTGGCCAGGAAGAGTGAGCAAGATCATCTCCCAGGCTAATTGCATTCACGAGGGTTCCACCCTCACAACCTGACCACCTCCCAAAGGCCCCAACTCCTAATGCCATCACCCTGATTAGGATTTCAACATAAGAATTTAGGCGGACACAAATGTTCAGTCCATAAAAGAGACAGCTACTGATGGTATTACAAAATTTGTGATGTGGCTTGGGGACTCCTGGCCTCAGGACCCTCCCAGGGTGTCTGAAAGGTCAAAATTATTTTCATAATAATGTCAAGACATCATTTGCCTTTCTTTACTTTCATTCTGTCATGAATATATCCAGGTGTTATCCAAAGGCCGGTGATGCGTAATACATCCTCACTCTCATAGTTGATGAAGTATACGGTGTACTCTTGTTTTACAAGGTTCTCAATTTTACATGGTGCAATAGAACATAAACAGGTATAACCATGGTGCACTGGTAAATGTTAAACAACCAGGTATCCAAGCAATAAAGCCCTTTGGGGAGAGAGAGCTCCAGCACAGCACACCACACAGAAGCAGGCGCTCTTTGGGGTGCTGGATAATTTTTAAGGACACAAAGGGGTCCTGATGTAACTGGGGCTTCTGGGTCCCCAAACAGGCCAGGCTTAGCCACTCGCTGCTGACAAAATCCAAAGACAGAGAAATGAGCAGAGGTGAAACAAGAGAGGAATTTATTTCAGTGAGGCCAACACCAGGAAGCCAGCAGACTAGTGTCCCAAAGTCTGTCTCCAAAGTGCCCAAAATATTTCCAGGTTTATATAAGGAAAACATGGGACAAAAGTCAGTACTTACATGCAAGTGAGCAGTCAAGGTCAGGTGGATCTTTGACTTGGGGTAGTTAATGTTCCCAGCAGGGATTGCTTTGTCCCCCAGGTCTCTTGCCTGACTTGAAATATAAGCTGCAAAGAAGAACTTAATCAATTAGAAAGTATAGAGACTGAGGTCAAAATGGAGATAGCTTAAGTCCTCTTTCACAAAGATCAAAATGTTTGAGAACCACTGCTCAACGTCTCCCCTGACCAAACAATGTGCCAAGGACAGCATTAGGCAGGATCAGGACACAGGAGGCAAAGCTCCTGGTACCCACATTCCAGAAGCTCCACCCTAACTGGGGAGTCCCTAGTAGAAGACTCAGCAAGCAAAGGGCCAGTTATAAGACTGAGAAAGGGATGGTGACCATATGGTCTGGAGGGGCAGGGAGGAACAGTCCCTAGGGGCTAGTGCAGAGGGGAGGTCTTGTGCTCCACTGTCAGGCAGACCTGGTTTCTGATAAAATTGGCTGAGATGAGCCCATTGGCAACACTGCCCTGGACCACGGAGCCACATTCCTCACAGAGGACTCCAGGCCCCACTGCCTATGGGAATGCTGAGCAGGGACACAAATGGAGCAGCAGAAAGTCTGGTGTTTGAAGAATAATTCATAAGAGAAAGACCTGTCTGGAAGGTAGCCAGACTAAGCCAAACAGGTTACGTGTGAGTTTATGCAGTGACCCTGAAACTAACATATAAAGGAGCTGTCAAGCCAAGGCCCAATGGGCCCCATGGCCATCTTAATCTTACCACTACCCACCATGATTTTCCCCAGAATCTCCACTGGCCCAGCCCTGGTCTAGGAGCTGGGAGCCCAGAGAAGAATAAGCCTACCCTGCCCTTGAGCTGGTGGGCAGACAGGGAAACTCCAAGAGTACAGCATGGGTGGTGATAGCAGGGCCCAAAGGAGGCACCAGTCATTCCATTGGTCAAGTAGGACTAGGAAGGTGTGTTCAGGAAGGAACTTGTGCCAGGCTGCGAGAGAGTAGCAAGAAAGTCCCATGCCCACAAGCATGAACAAGAACCCCAGGGTAAGTAACAGCAATGACAAAGGTGTGAAACAGTCCTCAGCAGCTGAGGCTGGACCTCCAGGCATCCAGAATCTGGCATCAGGCTCATGGTCAGGCAAGAAATGTACCTAGAATGAAACCATAGCCAGGCGGGCCCTGAGGGGGACCCTATGCTGGAGATGACAGGCTATGAAGTGTAAATTCCTTTCTGTCACTCATCTAGAAACTCTAAGCTGCCAGGTTTTCTGTCCCAAAGGAACCAGATGGTCTTTGTTTGTCTTAGTGCTGGGCCCAGAAAGTTCTCCCATCCGCCACTTCTAGTACCACTGGAGTGAAAGATCCACCCTGTTGTACTTCACTCTCCCTTGCCCTGACACTCTCTCCTTGTAGGGCTAGCCAGGAGGAGGTAAGCCTGGAGAGCTGAAAGCCATCTTCCCCACCCTGCAAGGATGAAGTGAGAAGTGAGAACAGCCCAAGGAAAAGCAAGCTCAGGGGCTACAATGAAGCCAGGCTCCATCCCTGGAGCCCACCTGACCTCCCAGTCCTGGCTGTCCCAAGTGAATGCCTGGGACAAATGCCCTCTTTACCTGAGCAGCGTGAAGGTGGTTTGGTTTCTATGACCCATTGTTCAAAGTTCTACTTTCGTTGGCTGCAGCATAGTCAGCAATGAGGAAATGAGAAAACAGATCAGTGAACAGGAGGAATTAACAGCTCTCAGGGCTGAGAGTGAATGAGTGGACAGCAAATATTTGACACGGCACACTTTCGTCTTTGTCATTGTCACTCTATCTACTGACTTTAAAATGTGCCATGTGTTTTACACAAACCTTCTATTCAATTTTCCCAACCCCCAGAAGATAAGCAGGACCCACCCATAACATATATTACAGTGGAGAAGACAGAGGTGTAGAGAGGCTAAGTAATGTGTCCAAGGTCACCCAGCCAGTAAACAGTGGAACCAGGATTCACTCCTACCTGCCTAACTCCACAGTTCTTAGCCACCAAAACCTGGAGGTCAAGTGTGAGAACCCATGAATACCAGACACACAATCAGAAATAACACTTACGCACCTCTGAAAAAGCTAGAAGTTGGAAAAATAGAATGGGGTTTCCAGTTCCTCAATTTACAGGCATATTTTTACTCATCAGGTAAAATAGGGTACTACCATCAATGCTTATCCCATTAACATTATAGATGGGAATCATCATCACTGTCCCAGGGCTGTACAATGGCTGGGATGATGAGAGGGGTGGCCAGACCCCTCTCTGGTGGAGGTGGAGGTGAGAGTTCACTGGCAATGGGCCTAAGCCCACCAGATCTGACAGCTGGGATAAGGAATCAAGCATGGCTTCCAGCTACACGCATGCACACAGTCAGCCCACAGGTTCTCAGTCCCAATAACAGACTCCAGAGTGGAGTGGATATAGGGGAACCAACATCTCAACTTGCCCTCAGCTCCAGGAGGTGAGAGGTATATATAGGCTAATCTCAACAGCACATTCCATCCAGTGGGCCTCAGTGATTGGTTCAGGTATGAGCATGTGACCTAAGTTGATCCAATTAGAGCAAATCGCCGGATACTTTGGCAGGAATCCTGAGACACAGGTACTTTCTCTACCTCTAGATCATGTAACTGTGCAGGAGTGAGGCCTGGAACTGTGAAAGTCATTTTGCAACCTACCATGCAAAAGTCAGCCTGAGATGAGACTGGCTGTGGAGTTGAATACAGAAGAATCACAGAGAAATGAGGGCTGAATTCTTGAATTTTACTTGTAGGAGATAATGTGACATGGACCACTGGATGCCTACAAAAATATTCATTCTTTCCTCTATTATTCTTAGTAAAAGAACCTTGATTTTTTTTTACACAGAAATGTGCCCATGAGAAAAATTACATTTCCCAGCCTCCCTTGGGAGAGAAGTAACCATGTGACTAATTGTGGCCAGTGCTACATAGGAAGAAGTTCTTGGGATGTGTTTCCACTAAAGCTTTTCAAAAGGAGGCCCTTCAAATCAACACTGTACAAAGGTTCTAGCCAGGACAACTAGACAAGAAAATTAAACAAAAAGTATCCATATGGGGAAGGAAGAAGTTAAACTATCTACTTGCAGATGACATGATCTTGTGCATACAGTAGCCTAAGGAACACACACACACACACACACACACCACACACATACTATTACAGCTAAGTTCAGCAAAGTTTGGCAATACAAGATCGATTTACAAAAGTCACCTATATTTCTACACTAGCAATGAATAATCCAAAAATGAAGGTAAAAAACCAATTCTATTAACAATAGAAGCAAAATTAAAATAAAATACTTAGGAACAAATTTAACAAATGAATATGACTTGTACACTGAAAACTATAAAACGCCATTGAAAGGAATTAAATAAGACCTAAGTGAGTGGAAAGACATCCGGCATTCATGGATTGGAAGACTTCATGTCATTAAAATGTCAGTGAGTCCCAAGACACGCTCTACAGATTCAATGCAATCCCTATCAAAATTCCAACTTTCCTTTTCACAGAAATGGACAAGTTGATTCCAAAACTCATATTAAAAATGCAAAGAATCAGAATAGCCATGACAATCTTGGTAAAGGACAAATTTGGATGACTCCCACTTCCCAATTTCGAAACTTATGGAAAGCTACAATAATCAACACTATATGATGGGGCACCTGGGTGGCTCAGTCAGTTAAGTGTCTGACTTTGGCTCAAGTCATGATCTCGTGGTTTGTGAGTTTGAGCCCTGCATCAGGCTCTGTGCTGATGGTTTAGAACCGGGAGCTTGCTTCAGATTCTGCGTTTCCCCCTCGCTCTCTGCCCCTCCCCCACTCATGCTCTGTCTCTCTGTCTCTCAAAAATAAATAAACATTTAACAAACTTTTTAAACTGAAACTTGCATAAGAAAAAATATATATATACATATTGGGGCACCTGGCTGGCTCAGTCGGTTAAGCATCTGACTTTGGTTCAGGTCATGATCTCACAGTTCATAGGTTCGAGCCCTGCACTGGGCTCTGTGCTGACAGCTCAGAGCCTGAAGTTTGCTTCAGATTCTGTGTCTCCCTCTCTTTCTGTTCCTCCCCTGCTTGTGCTCTGTCTCTCTCTCTCTCTCTCAAAAATAAATAAAGATTTAAAAAATTTTTTAAATAATATATATGTATATATGTATATACATATATATATTTATGTATATTTATGTATTATGTATGTATATGTAATATATATGTATATATTTATGTATTATGTATGTATATGTAATATATATGTATATACATATATATATATTTATGTATATTTATGTATTAACTCATATATCTATGTTCAGCAGAGTAAGGAATGAGGTACTGATACATGCTACATCAAGTGTGAACCTTGAAAATCTAATGCTCAGTGAATGAAGCCAGACACAGAAATCTCCCATTTTACATGAAACATCCAGAATAGGTGATCTGAAGATACAGAAGGTAGGCTTATAGTTGCCAGTGGCCAGGTGTGAAGGGAATCAGGAATTGACAGTACAGGATCCCTTTCAGGGGTGAGGAGATGTTCTGCACTTAGGAAGTGGTGACAATTGCACAACTCTGTGAACATACCACTGAACCATACATTTCAAATGGTGAATTGTAACTTAATTTTTCTTAAGTCTTTATCGTTTCAGTCAATTTGAGGTAGATTTTCTGTTTCTTGCAAACAAAACCTTCCATTCTGATATTCAGTGGGGCTGCCTTCCTCTGCTTTCTGCCTTATTCTTTCTTCTACCAAGAAAACAATTGGCTCTCTCTTGAAACATGGATGGGGTTGAGGCCTAGGCCACAGGGACCAGGGACAGCCTGAGAGAGCTATGTGAAGGACCAGAGGTGCCCCCAACTTCTGAGAAAGGAACAAAGTCTGAGGCTTTTGTCCAAATTTCCTAGGTCTGGCTGCTCCCTCTCTAGCTCTGGAGGGGCAGGGACTGCAGAGGGACCCATCAGATTGGCTCAAGAACCACCATCCCCCTCCCATAGGTCACTGGCCAGCCCTGTGGTGAGATGCCCAGGTGGCACAGGCAGTAGCCACCCTGGGCCCGAGCAGCTTACACTGTTTCCATAAGCAGAAGGACATGGAGGTGACTGGAGCCACGACTGCACACACCGTGTAGTCACCTCAGCTCATTCCATAGCCTTACGCACAAGAGGCCTGACTACACCATTTAAATACAAGATGGGGCAAACATGTTGAGATGTTTCTTTGGTCTTGGGGCAATTGGCAACTCCAGCTTCAACATTGTCCAGCCTAAGTCCCCCACAGCCATGTTTCCCTTGCCCATTGAGAGCAGGAGGTCATATGGATTCAGCAGAGAAGGAAGCTGAGACTCCCCAGTCATCTTAAGAGGATGTCAGCTCTCCCAGGGTCCCATTCAGTCTCTAAAGTGGGAGCATCGGTCTCTGGTCAGGCCTGCTGAGCAGCAGTGCTTCAGGCTCTCACCAGAGAACATATCTCAAACTCTGTTCTCTAGCATTAGTCAAAGAAATATTCACAGAGGATTACCTGGTGAATACACATTCCATGGATTCCAGGAGATCACACCTATCAGAGAGATTCAGGTCTGACTGTGTGGTTTGGCCCATTGTCTCTGCAGCCACACTGAGGGCTGTTAAGAGAGGCCCATAAAACCAGGGTTTTGTTGTTATGTTGTTGACTTGTTGGGGGTTTTGAAATCTTTTTTATGTTTTTTTAAGTTTATATTTATTTATTTTGAGAGAGAGAAAGAGCACAAGCAAGGGAGGGGCAGAGAAAGAGAGGAACAGAGAGAGAATCCCAAGCAGGCTCCATGCTGTTAGCACAGAGCCCAATGCAGGGCTCAATCTCACAAACCGTGAGCTCATGACCTGAGCCAAAATCTAGAGTCAGATGTTTAACTGACTGAGCCACCCAGGTGACCCTAAATCCTTTTTAAGGTACACATTCACACAGAAAAAGGCACAAAACAAAACAAAAAATAATGTGAAGATAGTGCAGTGAACATCCATAAAACCACCACCCAAATAAAGAAAACATTGCCAACCCCCCAGAAGCCCCTGGGTCCCCTGCACCTCACCAAGGGTAGCTCCATGTAAGTGAATTTGTACAATTAGTACTCTTTGTCTCAGGCTTCTTTCATCAGAACTTAGGCTTATGAGATTCATTCATGTTGTTGCCTGTAGCCACAATTCATTAATTTTCATAGCTTACAGTATTCTGTTGTATGAACACACTGCAAGTTGACTTTGGACCCACCTCCTGTTTAGGGCAATTACGGATGCTATTAGGAACATTCTGTCTCATATACATATCTAGATACATTTCCATTGGGTACTATTCCCGTTAGTGGAATTCCTGGGTCAATGGGGATGGGACGTTGGAAGTGAAGACCTTCAATTATGTAGAAAACAGCAGAAATATAAATACCAGATTTTTTTCCAAAATGGTTGTAGCAGTTGACACTCCTACCAGCAGACTATGAGTTCCAGTTGCTCCACATTCTCATCAATAGGTGGTGTTATCGGTCTTTTTTTTTTTAAGATTTTATTTTTAAGTAATCTCTACACCCATTGTGAGGCTCAAACTCACAACCTCAAGATCAACAGTTACCAACCAAGCCAGCCAGGTGCACACCATCCTGGTGGTAAAGGTATTGTATTAGTTACCTGTTGCTGCATAACAAATTACCCTAAAACAGCAAATGTCAAGGTTTCTGTGGGTCAGGAAGCCAGGAAAGGGTATCTGGGCAGCTCTGGCTAGTGATCCCTCGCAAGGTTGCAGTCAAGAAGTCAGCCAAGGCTGCACTCATCCAAAGGTCTGCCTGGGGCTGGAGGACATGCTTCTCAAATGGTGCGCTCAGGAGATGGCAAAAGTCCTCCATTCCTCACTACATGTACCTCTCCACAGGGCTGTTGGACTGTCCTCCTGCCATGGCATCAGGCTTCCCCAGCCAGTGATCCAAGAGAAAGAGAGGCCACACTGTCCCTTATGACCTAGTGTTGGGGGTGACACACATTACTTTTGCCATATCCTAGTCTTTCAAAGTGAGTTACTTAAGTCCAACCCACACTCAAGGGGAGAAGAATTAAGGTCCACCTACTGAAAAGAGGAGTATTAAAGAATTTGTGGGCATATTTTTAAACCACTAGAAGTATTTCACTCTGGTTTTAATTTGCATTTCTCTGACTAACAAGGTTGAGTTTTCATGTGTTGGCTGGTCATTTGGATTAAGTCTTTTGTGAAGTACCTTTTCAAGTCTCTTTCCCAATTTCCTGTTGTGGTGTTTGTGTTTCCTTGTTGATTTGTAGAAGCTCTTTATGTATTATGGATATGAGCCCCCTACCAGTTATATGTGCTGCAAATACCTTCTCCCACTCTTAGCTTGCTTTTGTACATCTTTCATCGTATCTTTGATGAACAGGCATTCCTAATTTTAATGTAGCCCAATGTATCAGACTTTCTCTTTATGGTTTGTGCTTTTTATATCCTGCTTAAAAAGTCTCTTCTTACCCCAAAGTTATAAGCTATTTTCTACTTTCAGGTAGGGGGCCTACAGGGCGGCAAGGGACATTCTTTCCTGAGAGCCAGATGACAGAGGGGGTCAGCAGCCACAGAGCATGCAGATACCTTCTCCCAGGTACTTCCAGGAAGGGATTTCACAGACGTGATTAAAGTCCCAAGTCAGTTGACTTTAAGATAATCAAGAGGGAGACTATCCTGGATGGGCCTGACTCAACCAGTTGAGTGAGGCCTTTCCCAAAGGGCTTAGCCATTTCTTGAGCCAGATTCCAACAGCCAATGGGTCCTCCTTCCTGATGGCCTGCCCTGTAGACTTCAGCCTTGCTTAGCCCAGCCCCACAATTGTGTAAGCCATGTATCAAATCCATACACACACACACACACACACACACACACACACAAAATCAGCTACTAGTTCTGCTTCTCTAGTTGAACCCTGGCTGATACACCTGTATTACCTTCTAAGACTGTGTTATTTTGCCTTTCCCATTTAAATCTGAACCCACACAAAGTTGACTGTGCCTGGTGTGAGATGGGGGTCAAGGCTGTTTTCTTTTTTCCACTTAGATACTCACTTATCCCAGCACAGTTCATAAAAAAAAAAAATTAAAAAAATAAAAAAAATTTTTTTAAGTTTTCCTTTCTTACCACTCTGCCAGTATTGTCATGTATCAAGAATGCATATATCCACAAGTCTGCATTTTCTAAATGGACGGGCTTTGGCCACCAAGAAATTCAATTTCAAATTTCCTTTCCACTTTCAATACTTGTGTCAGACTTTATGAGATGATTGTTGAATACCAATATACCACTGACTTTACCCTATAATTCAGCCCTTATTTTCCCTTTGCTCTGGCACCTAGTACATGCTCATTAAATCTTGATTTACTCCCATTCCCCTGCTTTGGAAAACAGAAAGCCCTAGAACTGAGCTATGGGATGGCTGGCTTTCAATGAGGGGGCACTGGGAGGATGGTGAAATAGTCCCATAAGACCTGGCGACTTTGTTGGGAGAGGGACAAGGGGTGGAATTAAAATCTGAACATGGGAACCTATCACAGTGTGGCCTGTTCAGCCGCCATGCAGCATCCACACATGGAGGGGCAGGGCGAGGACAGTCCCAACCCCAAAGGGACAGGGTCTCAATGGTGGGCACTAAACATGTGCCTTATATTTTAAAATGTACTTTGTTAGAGTACAGAGAACTTGAATCACTATGTTGTATACATGAAACTAATAAAACATCATATGTCAACCATACTCAAATTTTTAAATTTTTTGATATAATTTGTTAAAATTACAAACATGCTATCATAACATTCCTTTGCCATCAGGTTTCCATCATGTCCTGTTGCCATCGTGACAACAATTGCTCTTATGCAGGTGGACAAGAACAGCACTCCAACCTCACCCACATCAGTTCCCGTTTTGTCTGCATCCTATCGGACCTGGTCCACGTGAACGTGGGGTCTTTTCCCCACAGCATCATCAGAGTGGAGGGACAGCAGAGAGCCCTGCTCTCCTTCATGAAATGTAATAACCGATGGCCTTTGCCTCCTGCCTCCTTCTGGACCTGGCCACAGCGCTGGCCACATGCTGGGAGATGCACACAGGAGCTTGGAAAACTGGATGCACTGCAGGTTAAGTAAATTATGATTCCTCCATACCAGGAGCTATAACGGAACTGCAAAAACTAGGAAGGACCTCCTCTGCCCGGACACAGTGGGCTCCAGCATCACATCCTTGAGTGAAAATAGCAATGAGAAGAACAGTGTGCAGAGTGTGCTGCCTTTTTGGCACAAGTTGGGGGAAACGGGAATTGACACACACATTTGCTTGAATATGCAGAAAATATCTCTGAAAGGACATGCCAAAAATGTGTGATACTGGCTGCCATAGGAAGGTAGATAAGGTAGTGGGAATGGGGCAGAGCTGGGTACGGCTCTTGGCACTTGGATACTCTGCCTGTTCACAAAATCAAAACAATTTTTTTAAAAAATAAAGAAAAGAAAGAATGAGACATGGAAGGCCTGCAGGAGCACAGCTCGCCAGCTGGGCCAGGAAGACGGTGAACCCAAGAGCGGGAGGAGTGGGCTGTGCCCACCCTGGGCGGGAGGCCATCACCCACCAGCCCTGCCAGCCCAGGATGCCAGACGCGGCCATGGCAGGAGCTCCCACTGGAGGCCCACGGAAGTCAGGCCTGCCATGCTGCACAGCTTCCCCCTCGGCTGCTGGCAGAGGCTCCTCTTTTTCTTGGCAAGGCAGCGCCTGTGAAAAATGCGGTGGGCCGCAGGGCTGCATCTGCAGACAATGGCTTGGAAATGGTTCGAATTAGGAAAAATCTCTCTTTACCTCTGCCCTCCAAATCCCCACTCCCTGCAGCAGCCAAGCCAGGCACCCAGGGACATGTGTGCTGGGAAAGCAGCCTCATGTGATGCAGGCAGGCATGGGGAGTGTGGGCATACATGCGGACGGGAAGTCCGAGAAGGTGTGGGCGAGTGTGCATGCACGTGTGTGCATCTGGATGTGTGCATCAGGGGCCATCCCTCCAGGCTTCAAGGACAGGGATGGGCAGGTATGCGGAGTTGTGGGCATACATGCAGATGGGCAGTCCGAGCGGGTGTGGGCGAGTGTGCATGTGCATGTGCACATCTGGATGCGTGCATCAGGGGCCATCCCTCAGGGCTTCAAGGACAGGGATGGGCACCCAGAGATTCCAGCCCCTGCTCACCACTTGCTAGCTGGACCTCTAGAAAATTCTGTCAGGGCCTCATTTTACTTGCTTTATCTACAGCACAGGGTAGCACTGAGAGCGCAGGAACATGACGTGTGAGGGCTCCACACACTTTATATGCAGACACACAGCAGACACAGCCCTGTCACCTGGCCTCCCTGCTGATGACTGCTTCAGTCGGCCTCAGACCCCACCTCACTCCCATGCCAGGGGACGTGGGCTCCTGGAAGGCCCACCCTGACAGAGGAAATGGTCCTTGAGGTAGAGGTCAAGGGTGACCCAAATGCATTACAGGTTCATGGCAAAATTTTCTTGGGGAAAAACAAAACCAGAAAATGCCAAGAAAAGAGGCAGTAATTCAGTGGCTGCATGTGGTACTGGGAGTTTTTGGCCTCTTCTCCTGGCTTTGCCTCTGGACCACCACCCCCTCCCACACCCCAGCCCACTGATAGGCCTTTCTGGTACTGAAAGTACATAGCTTTCCCCACAGGCCAGCTGAGCCCAGAACTTGTGGCTGGGCTCAGGTCAGAGCCTGGCATGGGACAGGTGGAAAACCCCTGGTGAAGGGTCAGCAGCCCAGATAAATTTGAATTTGCCCAGACCCACCAAGGATGACAAGAGCTTGTGCTGAGCCCACAGAAGGCCTTTCTCTGACAGGTTCCCCACCCAGACATGGCACCCATGTGCCCAGCCTCCTCCCCCAGCTGGGGCTCTCTGGAGCAGGCTGGACACCCAGCCAGAGCCACTTGCTCAAATTCTCTCTCCCCCCGGCCTGAAATGTGTCAAGAATCTACCCGACAGGTCTTGTGCTGAGAGAAATCCAGGAGAAAGTGGGTCTTCAGGGAAAAGAGGACCAAGCAGGGACTTGAGTGCAGAGACCCCACTCCGAGCATGTCGGCCGGCCAGCCGCCAGCTTCTTCAGTCTGCCCTTTCTGATCAAGCCTCCTCCACCCACTGGACAGCCTCTGTGGTCTCCTTTGCCCTCTGGCTTCCTGTCACCTTCAGCCAGTGGGAGGCACCAGCAGATGGGGCAAAGAGAGGCCAGGTGTTGATTCTGCCAGCCACCTAGCACTGGACCACCACAGCTGGGGACACCCATAGACGCCCCTCCCCTGGTGATCCTGTGCCTGCCCATAAGGTTTGAAGTGGGCAAGCTTTACCCACGGGACTCCAACCACCACACTAGCCCAGACCTCGCCCCTGAGCTGCAGACGCAGGGCCACCCACCACTCTCTGTCACCGCAGGCAGCTGCTCATCGACTTGGTCATGTGTTTCCTCCAGGCATGAGGCTCCCTTCATCGCTGTGTGCACACCTGAGACCCCAACACTGACTGGCAGGTCAACATCTGCGGATAAATGAGCCAGCAGACCCTTCCGTCCTCTCTTTCCGTCACCCCACAGAGACACCAGTTTAATCACAACCTCACCTGCACCACCACCACCCTGTATGGCCACCTTTCACCTGAGGAATCACTGGCTACAACTCCTATCTGCTCACCCTCCCCTCCCCCACCAAGTCTCCACACAGCAGCCAGAGGGACTTTTGTAAAGGGGAAAAAGGGGTGCCTGGGTGGCTCAGTCTGCTAAGCATCCGACTCTTGATTTCATTTCAGGTCATGATCTCACAGCTCTTGGGATTGAGCCCCGAGTCAGGGCATGGAGACTTCTTGGGATTCTCTCTCTCCCCCTCTCTCTCTGCCCCTCCCAAACACATGCAAGCATGCAGGCACAGTCTCTCTCTCTCTCTCTCTCTCTCTCTCGCAGTAAACATTAAAAAAATAAAATGTACTTTTAAAAGAGAGAGAGAAAAAAAGACAAAAATGCAAGAGGAGAAGGAAGGTATTGCCCTTCTGCTTAAATCCTCCAATGGCATCCCCCAACTTGGAAAAAACCCAAGCTACTTACCATGGCCTACAAGGAAGGCCCACAGGGTCTGAGCCCTGCCTTCCTCTGCTGCCTTACCCTCTTTCCCTCACTGTCTTCCACATCAATGTGCCAAGTTTGTTTGTGCCCCAGGACCTTTGTACTGGTTGCTTCCTCTGACTGGAGGTCTTCAGAAGGCTGCTCTCTGCTCCTCATCATAATTCTGGGCTCTCTTAAAACATATCCTTTTCAGAGAAGTCTCCCTGACACCCTCCATGAAAGACTCACCCTGTCTGTGCCCAGCTCCACCTGTCTTCTTTGGTCAAGTGGATGGTGTCCCAGCAGATGGATGGGCAGGACCCAGTAATGAGGATCCTGCACTCTGTTGGCCTGTGGGCTTTACTAGACCCAACCCTTGGCAAATCTCAGTGCATGCCAACCCCACATGGCACGACAGCCTTCTCAGGGCCCAGTCTGTGCAAGGGCGAGTTGTTAGCATTATAATTATCCTCCTCACGTAAAGAACAAATGGAAGGGTGCCAAGTTGGGCAACCCCCTTGTCTGCATGACACTTTCAGGGGGACAGCTTCTCAAGAAGGCTTCCCGTCCTCATAGGGCATGATGTGTAGGCCTCCCCCTCTATGCTCCTCCGCCCCCGACTCTGCCACAAGGGCGTCTTTCCATTGCTCACGTGTGATCCTGCCCTGCCTCCTGTATCCACAGCCTCCTCCTGCCATACACCACATCCAACAGCCAGCAGCTCAGCCTCCTTCCGAGCTGACTCTGGCCACGTCTGATGCCTGAACCACACTTCTTATACCCTCTCATCCAGCCTCACAGCACCACCCCAATTATAAACAGTCACATACTTCTGTCATGGGAAGTTAAGTGCTCACCCACCCCACCACCACCCTCCCAGACTGAGGGCTTATGAGTACAGGAACCATAGCTGTTTTATTCAGCATTAGACCCCCAGCACTCAGATTAGATTCTCCTAAATGCTTTGTTGAATGGATGGATAGATGGATGGATGGACGGAGCACAGAACCCAGGGTTGCACCACTGCAGGCTTGGGCAGACTACATCTCTGAGCCTGGGTTTCATAGCTTAGGGGTTTTAGCTCTCTCCACCTCGCAGGGCAAGAATCCTACACACAGCTTCACATTGTTGGAATGCATTAACACCAGTGTTGCACCTTGTCTTGGGATCCCAGCCCACTGTTTACTCTAGCTGGAGGCACTGCTCTGGACCCTAAGGGCTGTCTCCTGTGCTCTGAGGCTGATCTTCTATCAGAGGTGCTGAGGCTTTAGGTACCCAGTCTCTACATGGGGTCCACCCATCATGGCCAGGGCCCACCCCACCAGTCAGTCCCCCATCTACCTTCGTGGATAGACATTAGACACTGTGACACTAGCAGGGAAGGGCTCTGGGTGACATGGGTACCTCCTGAAGTTCCCAAGTCTCCATTATCCCAGGCAAAGGTGCCCACAGAATCTGCATGCAGACTCTCCCAGGTGCCAAGGACAGGAGGGGGTTCAGGAGGGAAATAAGGTGGCAGAAAGGTCCTAATGTGAGCTCCTGGAAGACAGAATGGCAGTCACGTACACTCAGCTCATCCTCAGATAATAAGAAGCCACCTTGCCATCCAGAGCACCGACAGGAAACTGGACTCAGCTGGGCAACTGAGCAGGGGCAGGGCAGGGGCCAGGGACCCCCATCACCCCATCACCCCACAGGTTTCCTTCCAGAGGGAGCAAAGTGAGGCCAAGGGCCACAGCCCCAAATTCACTGGCCACACAACCCACTCCCCCCACCCCTATTTGGCTCACTCCTCCTCACCACCCCCCCCACACACACACACATGCATACACACACACAAACACAGCCCTCCATTCTGGGCAGCCTGGCTTCCTCTGCCCTCTCCTACAAGGCCTGGCCGATTAGGGGAAGCTGCTGGTGAATGATAATTATTACTTGATAGCCCAGCGCTTTCCTCACCTCATGGAAAGAACAGTGCTTTCTTGGGTTGGGTCAGGGATTCACACACACACACACACACACACACACACACACTGAATGGAGGGACCGTCTCCAGCTACATTTAGTACTGGTGCAAAAATATCAGCCCAACTTGGCCTAGCGTGGGTCCCTATTTTTAAAAATGTTAGACTCACTAATTAAGACACATCTTCTAAAAGTTCAACACGTTTACATTTATCATGAGCACATTTTTTAACTTGAATTTTCTAAAGTCCTTTTAGTTTCTTTTTTTAAAAAATGTTTATTTATTCATTTGAGAGAGAGAGCATGTGAGAGCAGGAGCAGGAGAGGGACAGAGAGAGAGAGTGAGAGAGAGAGAGAGAGAGAGAGAGAGAGAGAATCCAAAGCAGTCTCTGTGCTGTTAGTGCAAAGCCTAACATGGGGCTGGATCCCACAAACCATGAGATCATGACCTGAGCCCAAGTCAAGAGTCAGATGCTTAACCAACTGAGCCACCCAAGCCCCTCTAGTACTTTTTAGCTTCTTAAAATTACATTATATCACTACAACTGTCATGACAGAAGTACAGCCACTATTAGCAATTCGGTGACATAAGTGAAAAAACTGAGGGCTACACAAGCAAATAATCCATGTAAGCTGGTGAAGAAAAGAAACATACTCATGAGTGACCATGTGTGCCAGGCACTAGGATGCCCTCTGCACTTGTTATCTTGTGAGTTTTATCCCCAAAAGAACCCATAAAATGCAGGTGGTCATGGTGGTCCATTTTACAGCTGGGGAGACTGAGGCTCTGAGGGCTAGGTGCTCACTTGGCTCACACAGCAAGAGAATGGAGCTGTGTGACAGTTTGGTTTATGGTACTACTGAAGCCTTTCATCCCCTCTGAGCTGTGAAAGATCATCCCTCTCTCACTAGAGAAGTTAGCCCCTTTGAGATCTCCTTTTGGGAAAGGTAGGGCCCATCTCATAGTGACTCATACACTGGAATAGTCTCAAACTCTGGGATCCTAGATCCTGGGCACTCATCCCATGCCCTATTTGCCATCTGGATGGGCTCCTTTGGGAAGCCCCTCGCCATTCTAATCTAAAATGGAAGAAATTTTATGAGGGTCAGTGTAGATGACCACAGGAGTTATTAGTGCCATTCCCCAAATAGTTTAGTTCTCCTTTCCAGGCACGTGGCAGGAGGCCATGCCCTGGCCTCTCGGAGTTAGGTATGGTCACGTGACTTGCTGTAGCCAGGAAGCAGTAGAGGAAGTTTTAAGAGCCAATTCACATTAGTCTCATATCCCTTTTGTCTTGCCTTGACAATAACAGAGACAAAAGATGGAGCCTTGGTCCTTAGGTAAAGAAATAATGTCAGTACCCAGCTATCCACAATGGTCAAGCAGTATAAGAGAGAAATGTGATGCTTTTGTTCCTGAGATTTGGGAGATGTTCATTACAGCAAACTCAACCTGTGTTAACTGATACAATAATATATATGAAAACAGTGTACTTTCTAGATAAATGCTTTATTGTAACATGTATTTGCTTCACTCATATCATCTATAAAATTGGGATAATATGTCATGAGGACTAAATGAATAATATGTAAGTGAGTATATATGGGCCTGGCATAGAGTATGCATGATATATGTTAACTATCATTAGTGATGCTATTGCTCTTGCCCTCATGTCTTCTTTTCCTCCATAAGCTCCAATTCCTGAGAAGGACTAGAGGTGTATAAGGGGAGGTGTTGGGACTTGCCAGCAGGACTAACAGTGTGGAGGTCAGGGGGAGGCCAGGTCTTCCCAGGGCAGTCAGCTGTGGAGTGATCCAGACCTGGCACAGTCTTGCTGTGACAGAAATTGGCCTATCTGCCACCTTCAAAACAAGTTCTCCTACAAAAGTCATGCATATTCTCTTCTTTAAAAACTTGGAAAAAATACAAAAGAGCAAAAAGAAAAACAAAAATTGTCTAGAACCCTGCTCTGGCAGATAACCTCTTTAATATTTTCATTATATCTTTCTCTTATGTTTTCCTTTTGCCATTTCACTTTTCCAAATGGGACTTAAACTGTGCATAGCTGTCAAGGCAACCTATGCTGCCTTTAGGTTTTGTTTTGTTTTGTTTTGTTTTGTTTTGTTACTAAAAATATGTCAAGAACATTTTCCCACTTTATTAAATATTTCTCTACAAAATAACTTTAGTGTGGCTTAACAAGGCACACATGGATGTGCAACAGTTAAATTACCAATCCTGATTCAAAATTCAACTGAGCATTCACTATGTGCCATGCATTGAGCTAGCACTAGTGATAAATTGGTGAAAAAGTCAGACCCAGTCCAATCTTGGGAGAGCTCACCCTTCATTAGTTCTTGCTCCTGAGGTTCTTGCTCCTGGGGAAGCAGGTGGGGATGTTATAGTGGCCCAGAAGACATTCTAAACCCTAACTCTTGATGTCCAAAAAGCCTTACCTGGTATTGTGCTAGATTCTGGGTAAAGTATAATAAACACCTGTTTAAATGCACAGCTAAGTTCAAAAAGAAATGAGGATGAACACCAGAGACCCAAAATGGAAAAGGTTATGGAAACCAGAGATGAAGCAGTGGTAGTACTTCAGATGCCTGGTGCAGGTAGGAGGGGCGATGGGGCCTGCTTATGCACCTTGAGGCTTGGGTTTGTGACTATACACCTGCAGAAGAGGTTGTGGGCCCACAAAGGGTACCAGGTTGTGCCTGAGATTCCCACAGTGGTGACACTTCAAAATATTCCATATTTGCTGGAAAAGTAGATTGCACCTTGCAAAGAGGGATAATAAGGATGCTTATCTGTTTTTGCTCAAAGTGGGGGGAAATGATCCCTGAGAATTTGTAAACTCAAGACTCATGTCACAAAGGCTTAGTGTTCAACTGTATCGTACCTCATGGCCTAGGTACTACACATACCAAAAAATCAACATGAAAAAATCAACATGAGCTGCTCACACCCCATGGATATCTGGCAGAGGTTAATGTCAATTCTCTCAATCCAGGTCACAAAGAAGCACTATGGAAAAAACTCACTTCCTAAAATTACAAAATAGTTGAGGAAGTGAGAAATCAGGAGACAGATGTAAAAGAAACAATGGAGAATCAGTTCTCCAAATACTTCAAGTGATGGAACTAACTGAAAATTACTACAAAATGTATAAAATGACTAAACACACAAAAGAAGGGATAGAAATTATAGGAAAAGAGCACAGTATTGTGCAAAAACAGAGAAGGCAGGTGCTCAGAGAGAATGCTACATGTGTTGACATCAGGCATTTTTCATTTCCCAGGATTCCTCTGTCAGTACTGTTTGCCTGCAAGTAATAGAAAACCCAACTGATCAACAGTGGTTTTCTCAATCAGGATGATTTTTTTCATATAACCACAAGTTCAGAGGAGGGCTTCTGTTGGCACTGGTTCAACTGTTCAGCTGTGGCATGTAGGGTCCACTTGGCTTCCCTTAGTAAACCATTTTTAATTCTCATCCTTATTGTCTCATGATTACAGGATGGCTACTGCCACTCCAGATATCCACACAGTGACTGAAGGAGGAAGGGGGGGAAAGAAATGTGAAGAGTGAAGAGCAACTGACATCTGTGTCTGCTTCTCCAGAGCCACCATCCTCACCATCACTATCACCAAAATCACCACCACCACCTCCATCATCACCACCACCAGCAGCAGCACCACCACCACAACCACTAATAACAACACCATCACTACCACCACTGTCACCACTACCAAAATCACCCACCACAACCACCATCACCATCAAAATCAGCACCACCCCCACCATCACCACTATCACCACCACCACTGCCACCACCACCACCTCCATCATCACCACCACCCTCACCACCCTCACCATCACCAACACCACCATCATCACTATCACTACCACCGCCACCACCACCACCAGCTCCACCATCACCACCACCACCGCCACCACTACCTCCTCCACCAACATTATCAAACCACCACTGCTGAAGTCTTAGTTTGTGTCTCACTGGTAGGAACTATGATTTATATCTACCGCCAGCCTCTGGGAGGCTGGAAAAGAAACTTGAAACTTGACATATCTTAACCCAAATAACACTGAGATTCCTTTAGCAAACAAAGATGAAAAGGAAAGGTGTTGATGAAAGTAGCTCCTTCTGGTGATTTGGGGGAGGGGGAGTGGCGGGAAAAAGTATGATGGCCATGTCAATCTTTCAGGAGGAATTTTTCAAACTATACCCAAGATTCCACAGTGCCCCCCACCCTGGGGAGTGTTCTTCATGCCCTATAGCCTACACATGGAATCACTGAGGCACTGAACAGGTGGTGCCCCTCAGATGTGCCAGGGTTGGCAAGAAGTTTAAAGCTGTGCACTTTAACAACCAGCCCCGGAAACCAAGGTGCACACTATCCTCCATCATCTCTTCCACACACTTCACTCCTTCTCTAACTCCCAGATATATCTTTCTTCTCCTCTTGAGGACACTTCCTTCCAGAAGACTTTTGCATGGCAACAGGTGTTGGGCAAGAAGTTCCTTAACTAAAAGTGAATTAGGGTCCTGCTAAAGAAATAAAAAGTGTCATTGAAAGTAAAACAGCAGGAGATAATGTTTAACCAGCTTAAGAAAGCACAGTCTTCAGCCATGTTCACGATCACCACTAAGCATGAACCACATAAGATATTTATTCAATAGCTACACAAAGGCAAACTTAAGATAAAGTTTCTGGTAAGAAGGCCACTGTTGGCTGCTATTAGCTGGTGAAGTTGTGCTTATTTGGAAGTCATAAAATTTTATAAATAGTTAATACTCTAGGCTTGTCAAAAATTCCACCAAAATTGGCTTGTCACAAGGTTTGCTGAATCTGGGGATGATATTGAAAACCACCATGAGAAAGTTCCAGAAGCTGGCCCACAGGCATCACTGGCAGTGGGAACAGCTGTCCGTGCTAACCTTGTGTCCAGGCTGCAGCCCTCGGTGGATTCTGACTATAAAACCCAAGGCTATTTTGAGACGTGTGGGAGCCTGAGACCTGCATGGAATGAAGTGATGAGCCATTGGGTCCCTAAGTAGCAGTTTGATTTTGGACGAAGCTCAGAACGAACTCTATCAACAGGCAGGACAGAGCAAATGGACTTCAGGGAGAAAAATTCACTTGCTGAAAATGCTAAAAATCTGTGCTAGAAAACACATAACCACTTTTACATTTGCATGCTTCAATCCACTAATGTTCCAAATCCTTACTATCTCTATTTTTAAATATAAATTTTGTGGTATTCAGTTGGTGATGAGTTGGATTTACTTTCAACAACTGAGAGCAATTAAGACAGCTATTCATGGCCTTGGCTACAAGTCTGGGTGCCCAGGAAATTCCGAGGGCTGGAGGCTATGCTTTCACAGTGGGGGTGAGGGGAGGGTGCTGGGGTTGGCCTGAAAAGGGGCCCTACCCCAAGGCAGGAAGAGCAGGAGAGACAGAGGCAGCTCTGGGCTGAAGGCGGGAGAGGGCTAGTGCGGTCAGAGAGGGGTAGGTAGAGGGAAACAGAGGCAACAAGAAGAGAGGGACCCAGGTGGGGTGGAAATGTGAATATTGGCTTCCCTGAGGTCAGAACTGGCAGTAGCAGCTGCCCTGGGCCTGGGAAGAGCAGCATGGTGCAGTACCTGGAGAGTCCTGCAAATGGGATAGAGAATTCCCTCCCCAGGGCCCCGCTCCCTTCCCTAGGCAGCCTGTCTTTTTCTCCACAGAAGGGGACCTACCTGTTCTCCCCATCACTCTCATCACAATCTGCAGGAGGGAATGAGGGAGGGGGAGGGAGACCTACAGTCAGACATCTGATGGAGTACAGAAGCAGAGAATCCTAGCACAGAGTGACTGGATGACTGGCCAGGGAACCTGACTTCTCTGAGCCTCAGTTTCCTTATCTGTAAAATAAGGGTAAAAACATCCCTCACCATATAGTGCATTTGTGTGACACAACACCTGGCATGTATAAGGCACCAAATACATTACCCAGCGCTATCCACATTTACAGAGAAGAAAACCGAGGCAGACAAAGTGATGTATCAACCACACTCTAGCAAGGGGTTGAACCAGCAGTAAAAGTCAGACAGCGTGCTGCTTTCCCTGTGGTGGAAGCACAGGTGGGGACCCATCATGGGCTTTAAGAGTGATGTGTCCCTGCTCCCTCTGGGCTCTGTCCAAGGCAGAGAGTGCGGAGGGGGAGTTGCACACAGGTCTGGTTGAACAGGGCAGGCTTGGTGACTGTGGTCCCACACATACTGACATCCAGACCCTGGTGTCCACCTGTAGCCAAGTTCTGAGGCTGGCCCAGGAGGGGGTCTATGGAAGGTCAGCAGCAGGCGCCCACTTCAGCACGACCTCTCTGTTCCCCTCATACTGAAGTCCTTAATTGTCCACAGTCCACATTCTCGCACAAAACCACCAACACCTGTGACAATACCCAAGTCACCAGCTGCACATGTAGGCCAGTCTTTCCATGGGCTTTCTCTGTAAGCTGGGTTCCATCTCATAAGGCTGTTGTGAGGATGGTATAGAGCCTACCCAGGCGAGGGCTTAGTCGACATGACTTCTGGTCTCCTCCATCATCTCTCCTCTGACTGCGTACGTGTATTTCCCCAATTTTCTTCTGGGCAGGGTTTGCCCAGGATTCCCATGGCTCCAGCCATGCCTGCAGCCAGGGAAGGGGACATAGCCAGAGTGAGTGACCACAACACCCCTGACCATATAGACATCAACCCCAACCACCCATGCCCAGGAGAAGGAAACACAACAGCACCTGTCTGGCAGGAGGCCTGTGGAGTTAAGAGGCTTCAGCCCTTGCTCTGTGTGACTGAGCTCAAACATCATTGGTTAGCACTAGGAGAGTTTCTTAAAAGAAAGAAATGAAGAGTGTGGATATCAGTATTCAGGTGACTTTGTGGAAGGACAAAGGCTGTGGAGGTCTAACATGTCTGGTGGTTACAATAAGACAATTATTGACTCCATTACTTTGTTCAATCAGTGCTTATTGAGCATCTACCAATGACAGTTGCTGCTCCACAGTGCCTGGGCCACGGGAGCAGAGAGACCGCACCCTCTGGAGCCAACATCCAGCAGTAGGAGACCCTTAGGCCCAAAATGTGAAGCAAGTCTCCTTCCCACCCTTGTCATCCTCTTGAGTTGGTTTTGTGTGTTTTAAGATAATCATATACTTTTTATCCTTGTATTCCTGGAATATGACCTATGTTGTCACGGTGTTACTGGACTTAGTTTTTTTTACTATTTAGTGTGTTTACATTTACATTCAGAAGTGAACTTGGTCTATGGCTGTGCGAGCGTGTGTGTTCATGCGTGCGTGTGCACATGTAAATATTGACTTTATCAAGTTTTGACATCAAGGAAATTCTATGGAAGTACTCACTAAAAGTTTAGCAGACTTTGCCTATAAAACTGCTTTGACCAGGACGCCTGGGTGGCTCATTCGTTTAAGCATCTGACTCTTGACTTCCACTCAGGTCATGATCTCATGGTTAGTGAGGTCAAGTCCCAGGTCCTCCTATCAGCACAGAGTCTGCTGGAGATTCTCTCTCTCCCTCTCTTTCTGCCTCTTCCCCTGCACGTGCGCACACACTCTCTCCCTCTCTCTCTCTCTCTCAAAATAAACAAAACTTTTAAAAAATTAAAAAGTAAAATTGCTCTGACCAATTTAAAAATACCATAGAAAAGGTATATTGATAACAACAATTAAAATGAATTTATAGATATAAATATATTTGTAAAATAAGTGACATATTTTACATACAACAAAATGCATAGATTTTCACTTTTCAGTTCCAGAATTTTGATAGTTTGCAAACACCCAAATCAAGATCTAGAATATTTTCATCACCCAGAAAGTTTCCTTATGCTCTTTTTCTGTCAATTCCCCCACACGTATTCAGAATCAATCACTATTCTGATTTCTATCACCAGAGATTGGTTTTGCTTGTTCTAAAAATTCTTATCAGTGAAACATACCACATGAACTCCTGTGTCTGGTTGCTTTCATGCAGCATAATATTTTTGAGATTCAATTACATAGCTGTGTATTAACACTTCATTTTATTGCTGAGTAGAATTCCATTATTTGAATCCATCAAAATTGTTTCATTCACTCACCTATGCATGGATTGGGGATATTTCCAGTGTTTGGTTATTTGAATAAAGCTACAGTGCATATTCATATATGAGCCTTTTTTAGGACTCTGGTAAATACCTAGGAGTGGAATTGCGAGGGCATAAGATATGTGCATGTGTAGCTTTACAAGGAACTGCCGTCCTATTTTACAAGCCCACCAACAACGTATGACAGTTCCAGAGGCTCCACCCCTGATATTGTCAGTTGTTTTAATTTAATTAATGTTAATTAAATTTAATAGCTAATCTAGTCAGTATCTAATGGTTTTCACTGATGAGTGTTAATGCTGAGTATCTCTTTACATGCTTATTGACCATTTATACACCTTCTTTTGTGAATCGTCTAAGAGTATTTTGCCCATTTTTAACTGGGTTGTCTATTAATGATGGTTGGGAATTCTTTGCATATTGTGAAGATGAGTTCCTTGTCAGATATCTGTATTATATACTCTCCTTATCTGTGGCTTCCTGCTTATTTTGTCTTATTAGTATCTTTTGATGAGTAGAAATGTTGCTTCTGATGTCCAGCTCTTATTCTTGGATTTATGGTTTGTGTTTTTCATGCTGATTTTGTCAGTGTCTTTGTCTCCCCCAAAACGGCAAATATCCTCCTATGTCTTTTTCTAGAAGATTCATGGTTTTACATGAATCACATTTAGATGAATGATCCATCCTGAATTATTTTCTGTGTGGTGTTAAGTTTATTTTTGATACAGATATCCAGTTCATTTAAGCACCATTTATTTAAAAACTTCCCTTTTGCCTTTGAATTAACTTGGTTCCTTGATCGAAAATTAATTGAAAAGTGGGACACCTGGGTGGTTCAGTTGGTTAAGCGTCTGACTTCAGCTCAGGTCATGATCTCACGGCTTGTGGGTTCAAGCCCCATGTCAGGGTCTGTGCTGACAGCTCAGAGCTTGGAGCCTGCTTCAGATTCTGTGTCTCCCTCTCTCTCTGCCCTCTCCCACTCACATTCTGTCTCTCTCTCTCTCTCTCTCTCTCGCTCTCTCAAAATTAATAAACAAAATTTTTTTAACTTAATTGAAAGGAAAATACATCTACACTCCCATGTTCATTGCATATTTATTTACAATAGCCGAGATATGGAAACAGCCTAAATATCCATTGACAGATGAATTAGTAACAAAAATGTTACACACACACACACACACACACACACTTATATACATATATATAACATACACATACACAATGGAATATTATTAAACCCTAAAAAGAAGGAAATCCTACCATTTTTGACAACATGGATGAACCTGAAGGACATTATGATAAGTGACATAGGCCAGACATATAAATACAAATACTGTACGATCTCACTTATATGTGGTATACTTAAAAAAAAAAAAAAAGAGGGGCACCTGGGTGGCTCAGTTGGTTAAGCGTCCGATTTCGGCTCAGGTCATGATCTCATGGTCCGTGAGTTCGACCCCACGTCGGGCTCTGTGCTGACAGCTGAGCCTGGAGCCTGTTTCAGATTCTGTGTCTCCCTCTCTCTCTGACCCTCCCCCATTCATGCTCTGTCTCTCTCTGTCTCAAAAATAAATAAACGTTAAAAAAAATTTTTTTAATTAAAAAATAAAAAAAAAAAAGAAAGCCAAACTCATAGCAACAGCAAGTAGAAAAGTGGCTACCAAGACTGGGGCATGAGAAGATGGCAGAGATTTTTGTTTTAATCAACTGACCATATTGTGCAGGTTTATTTCACAACTCCGTTCTGTCCCACACATCCATTTGTCTATGTTTATGGCAGTACTTTTCCACTTTGATTACTGTAGCTTTATTGCAAGTCTTAAAACCAGGTAGTATGCCTCACCCATTTTGTTCTTTTCCAAAGCGTTTTGTCTCCTCTATATTTTTCACTTTTCCATGTAAATTTTAGAATCAGCTTTCTTCAAAAAGACTGCTGGAATTTTGTTTGGGATTATGTTGAATCTATAAGCCAATTTAGAGAACATTGACGTTTTCTCAATACTGTGAACTACAGTCCATGAACATGTTACGTCTCTCCATTTTTTTTAATTTATATTTATTTTTGAAAGAGACGGAGGGAGAGAGAGAGAGAGAGAGGAGCAGAGAGAAAGAGACACAGAATCCAAAGCAGGCTCCAGGCTCTAAGCTGCCAGCACAGACCCCAACGCAGGGCTTGAACTCATAAACCACGAGTTCATGACCTTAGCCAAAGTTGGACACTTAACCAACTGAGCCACCACTAACTTGGCTCTTAATTTTTTTTTTAAATTTTTTAACGTTTATTCATTTTTGAGAGACAGAGAGAGACAGAGCATGAGCGGGAAAGGAGCAGAGAGAGGGAGACAAAGAATCTGAAGCAGGCTCCAGGCTCTGAGCTGTCAGCACACAGCCAGACATGGGGCTCGAACTCACGAACTGCAAGATCATCACTTGAGCCTAAGTCGGACGCTCAACCGACTGAGCCACCCAGGCACCCCGGCTCTTACTTAATTTTTCCTGACAATGTGCAATTTTCAGTATGGAGGTCTTGCTCTTCCTTTATCAGATTTATTCACAGATAACTTTAATGTTATTTTTAAGTACTATTAATCTCACTTTTGTAGGGTTTTGTATACCTCCTTTATAAGAATGAAGATATTGTCTTCTATTTCTGGTTGAGTTTTTATCATTAATTTGTGTTGAATTTTATCAAATGCTTTTTTGCATTTACTGAGATAATGATATGCTTTCTCTCCTTTAGTCATTTAGTTTTCTTTATTCCTCAACTGATGGCCATAAATTTCATTGATTTATTGGAATAGTAGATGAAATTTTCATCTCTGGGATCCCACTTTGTATTATATATTATTCTTTCTGTGTATTCTATACATTACTGAATTCAATTTACTAGTATTTTGTTAAGAAATTTTGCATGTGTGTCTAAGAGGGATATTAATCTCTAATTAATCTATAACTTTCTGTCAGGTTTTGGTATCAGGGCTGTTAGCGAGCCTCATAAAATGAGTTGAAAATTATCTCCTCCTCTATCTTCTCTGAAGAGTTTTGTCAAATTGCTACTAGTTCTTCCTTAAATGTTTAATAGATTTCTTGGAGAAGCCATTGGGCCTGGAGTTTTCTTTACAGAAAAGCTTTTACTTATAAGTTTAATATCTTTGATAGACATCAGGCTCTTTAGACTTTCTATTCTTGCTTGAGTTTTAGGAATTTGCAATTTGCAAGCAATTTGTCTATTTCATCTAAGTTGTTGTGTTTATTGGAGTGAAGTTGTTCATAATAGCCCTCATTATCACTTTAATGTCTGTATGATCTGGAATGGAAAGGTTTTTTATTTTTGTTTTTGTGCTTTTATTTCAGCATTTATGTTGTTCCACTGTCATCTGACATCCATTGATTCTGATGAAAAGTGAGTGTAAACTCTTTCCATTCATTGTTCCTCTGTATAAAATGTCTTCTTTCTCTGGCTGCAGTTAGGTTTTATCTTTATCTTTGGGTTTCGGTAGCTTGCCTATGACTTGTCAAGGTATGGTTTTATTTGTGTTTATACTGCTTCAGATTCACTGAGATCCTTGCATCATAGATAGATGTCTTTCATCAACATTGTTAAATTCTCTGTTATCTATGCTGAATATTTCTTCTGCACCAAATTCTATCACCTCTCCTTCTGATGCTTCACTTACACATATATTGGACCAGTTGATATTGATCCAGGTCTTGGATGCTCTCTTCCATTCTTTATATTCCTTTCTCTTTGTATTTCAGTTGGGAGATTTTCTCTTAACCTCTTAACCTTAGTCTTCAAGTTCACTGATTGTTTTCTTTCATAAAGTAGCTTTTATTTCTAGAATTTCCATTTGGTTCTTCAGTATTGTTCCCATATCTCTGTTGAAATTCCCCATGTGTGTTCATAAGCTGTCTATCTTTCCTGGTAGATTCCTAATAAGATGTACCATAGCTATATTAAAATCCCTTTCTGATAATTCCAACCTCTGGGCCATCTCTGAGTCTACTTCTATTGATTGCTTCTTCTTTTGACCATGGGTTGTTTCTCTGTATTGTTATTGTTTCTCTGTATGTTTCATCATTTTTTTTAGTTTTGTTTGGTATGATTTTAGCATAATAGACTTTGTAAAGCAATCACTGAGAAGATAGTGATATTCATTCCCAGTGAGGGACATATACAAGCCACTATTGTGGAGGGTAGCGCTATATTTGGGTTTTAGTGCAGCTTAAGTTGGCAGGTGGGTGCAGACTTGCTATGTTAGGGCTTCTCAGGATTCTAATCCACTCTGCAAGCCCAGCTGATGTTTTGTTTTTACCCTACTTATTTGTCTTCTATTTTCTATTGATTGTTCTATTCTGTTTCTATGCATCTGGATATTTCCTTCTTACTCCCATTTATAACAGATTTCTCCCACTTCCTTACTTCAGCAGGGATGGAAATAGTTATGGCTTCTTCCACTTTCCAGAATTTGGTAGTTAAGTTTCTTTATAACCTTAGATCTCCAGTAGGTTTCTTTAAACTATAATTTTGTACCTTATCAACTTGTTCTCATAGCTAAAATGAATTTCTCAACAAATGTCATTGGGAAAATTGACACATGATTTTTAAAAATTATCTCTATCTCATACATTATAGCAGTATAAATTCAGATGGATTTAAAACTTAAATGTTAAAAAGATACAATAAAGATGCCAAAAGAATTTATTTAAGATGACTTTCATATAGTCCAGTGGTGTGGAAAAATGGTCTAAACAAAACACTAAGATAAGAAAACATAAACAGAAATGGATGGATTTGACTAAACAGAAAATTAGAACTTATATATGACAAAAAAATTGAATTAAAGATAAATTAAAACCTGTAAGAAATTATTTCTAAGACATATGATACATAGGAGATTAATACTATTAATATTTAAAGAACTATTAGAAACTAAAAAGATAGGGGTGCCCTGGTGGCTCAGTCAGTTGAGCATCTAACTCTTGACTTCAGCTTAGGTCATATCTCACAGTTTGTGAGTTCAAGCCCCTCATCGGGCTCTGTGCTGATGGTGCAGGACCTGCTTCAGATTCTCTCTCTGTCTCTCTCTCTCTCTCTCTGCCCCTCCCTTGTTCATGCTGTCTCTCTCTCTCTCTCTCTCAAAATAAATAAACTTTAAAAAAATAAACAAAATAAAATAATCAAAAAGATAAACACCTCAATAGAAAAA
Source organism: Prionailurus bengalensis (assembly GCF_016509475.1). Lineage (NCBI taxonomy): Eukaryota > Metazoa > Chordata > Mammalia > Carnivora > Felidae > Prionailurus > Prionailurus bengalensis. The sequence continues at coordinate 111,072,538 of NC_057345.1, forward strand.
TAAACTAATGAAATGAATGGGTAATTTGCAAAAGAAGACAATACATGGCAAAAAATGAAAACCATTTTAATTAGTAATTAAATAAATGTCAATTGAAACAAGTGAGATACCATTTTCACCACCAGCTTACTACAATTTTAAAATATTAGTCCTTCATTCACTAAATATCTGTTCAAACTTTCTACATGCAGGATCCTCATATATCCCTGACAGTTAGAATCCAGAAGTGAAGTGACAGTCTCTGCCTTTAGGACATTAGGACCTAGTGTGAGAAGATAAGGTGATAAGTGTAAGAGAGGAAGATAAGGAAAAGAAAGGGGACTAGAAAGCAATAGGGAAGAGAGATATCTCTCTTACATAAGATTGATAGGGAAGGCAATTCCAGCCAAATGGCATCTAAGCAGAGACCCAAAGAAAATGAAGGCCAGGGTGTCTGGGTGGCTCAACTGATTAAACAGCAGACTTTGGCTCAGGTCATGATCTCACTGTTCGTGAGTTTGAGCTCTGCATCGGGGTCTGTACTGACAGCTCAGAGCCTGGATCCTGCTTTGGATTATGTGTCTCCCTTTCTCTCTGCCCCTCCCCTGCTTGCACGCGCTCGCTCGCTCTCTCAAAAATAAATAAACATTTTTTTAAATGTTTTTAAAGAAAAGAAAATGAAGGCCATTTGGATGTCTGGGAAAAATTATCTCAGGCAGAGGGATCAGCAAGTCAAAGGTTCCTGAGGGGAGAACATGTGAGGCACACTCAGGATACCAGTAGGGGAGCTGTCCTGTCTGGAACCTAGGGGGAGCATGCAATGATGGTATTCCTGGAAACTAGTATTCTCATACACTGCTAGCAGATGTATTCATTGGTAAAACTTTTTGAAAGACAACTTGACAACATTTATCAAAAGCTTTGACACACATACACTTTTGACTCCAAAATTCAAAATTTCTGAATTTACTTTAATGCAATAATCAGATGAGTGCACAAAGATATACATACACAAATGTTGATTACAGAATTATTTACAATTAGTTACCTAAATTTTCAACATTTTTGGTTATTTAAATTATAGCATATTCATCCAATGAAATTCTATATGGTCATTAAGAACAATTGATATACTTGTCCATTTCTTGACAAGAAAAGGTGACATGTTTTGAAATGGAAAAGTAGATTATAGAATGATATGCATTCTATGATTCTTTTTAACTGAAATGTTTGTTCATATGCATTTATATACACAGAAAAAGATCTTGAAATACAAATATCAAAATATTAATGGTAGTGTCTTCTGGGTGGTGGGATTGCAGTAATAACTGGAAGTTGTTATCTTTATCTCCTTCACCTATTTCACCCATCCCCCCACCCCCCTCTGGCAACCAGTAGTTTCCTCTCTGTATTCATGGGTCTGTTTCTGGTTTGTTTTGTTTGTTTAGATTCCACAAGAGAAATCATATGGTATTTGTCTTTCTCTGCTTGACCTGTTTCACTTAGCAAAATACCCAACATCCATGTGGCTGCAAATGGCAAGATCTCATTCTTCTTTATGTCTGTATATACCACTTCTTTATCCATTCATCTATCAATGGATACTGGGGTTGCTTCCATATCTTGACTATTGTATATAAACATAGCAACAAACATAGCAATGCATGCATCTCTTCAAATTAGTGCTTTTATTTTCTTTGGGTAATTACAGTAATGTAGTAGAATTACTGTATCGTATGGTATTTTTAGTTTTTTGAGGAAACTCCATTCTGTTTTCCATAGTGGTTGCACCAATTTACATTCCCACCATTTGTGCACAATGGTTCCCTTTCTCCACATCCTCACCAATACTTGTTATTTCTTGTTTTTATGATATCAGTCATTCTGACTGGTGTGAGGTGATATCTCATTATGGTTTGACTTAATTTCCCTGATGATGAGTGATGTTGAGCATCTTTTCATGTGTCTGTGGGCCATTTGTATATCTGTATAGAATTGCAGTAATTTTTATCCTTTTAATGAATAACATGCTTAATTTTCTTACAGTCACTATGTATTATCTACATAACTTAGAAATAATGTTTTCAAAATCAAAAGACCCACCAAAATGATAATGGATATTTTAATTTCAGTATAATTAATATACAGTGTTTTGTTAGCTTCAGGTGTACAACACAGTGATTCAACAACTCTATATATTAGTCAGTACTCATCATGACAAGTGCACTCCTTAATCCCCATGGCCAATTTCACCCATCCCCCTACCCACCTCCTCTCTGGTAACTATCAGTTTGTTGTCTATAGTTAAAAGTATGTTTCTTGGTTTGCCTCTCTCTGATAAGCAGAAATGTTTTTAAAAGATGGGTCTCAGGAAGAAGCAAAAGAAAAGAAGACAAGGTTCTCTTTGACTGCCATTAAGAATTTTTTCTTTGTCTTTCATTTTCACAAGTTCAATTATGATGTGTCAACATGAATTTCTTTGGACTTACCATATTTGGGGCTTGCTCATTTTCTTGAATGTGTAGGTTTATGCATTTTGCCAAATACAGTAGGTTTCATCAGTCCCTCTCTCTTTTCTCCAGCTGGAGTCCAGTGATATATGACACAAACGTTCAATTTTTTGTTATTGTTCCACAGGTCCCTGAGGCTTTGACTTTGATTTTGTGTTTGTGTTTTTGGTTTTGTTTTCAATCTATTATATCTACATGACTCAGATTGGGTCAATTCTATTGTTCTGCCGTCAAGTTCACAATTTCCTGTTCTCTGTCACCTCCAGTCTACTATTGAGCCCATCCAATGGACTTTTTCAAACTTCCATTATTGTATTTTGCAGATATGACTTTTTTAAATTTTTTTTTCAACATTTATTTATTTTTGGGACAGAGAGAGACAGAGCATGAACGGGGGAGGGGCAGAGAGAGAGGGAGACACAGAATCGGAAACAGGCTCCAGGCTCTGAGCCATCAGCCCAGAGCCTGACGCGGGGCTCGAACTCACGGACCGAGAGATCGTGACCTGGCTGAAGTCGGACGCTTAACCGACTGCGCCACCCAGGCGCCCCCAGATATGACTTTTTTAACTTCTATTTGCTGAGATTTTCTATTTTTTTAATTTGTTTCGAGAGAATTTGTAATTACTTGTAGAAACATTTTTATCACAGCTACTTTAAAACCCTTGTGAGATAATTCCAACATCTGATTCATCCCTGTGTTGGCATTATTTAATTTTCTTTTCATATTCAAGTTGCAATCTTCCTGGTTCTTGGTATAATGGGTGACTTTCTATCGTTCCTCGACTATAATGTTTGGACACTGAGTGTATGGTTAAACGTTTACTTTTAGCAGTCAGTTGCTGGTTTAGGGTTAGCATGCAGGTCTACTTTTGTGCTCTGTTTCCAATGAGAATATAATTTTCAGAGCTTATGGCACTCTTTTGATCCATTTGAGTTCATCTAGTGCTGCTGGGGCTCCCGCTGGTCCCTGCTGGTGCCTAAGGGACAGATGAGATTGGCCCAGGCCCAGCCACCTGATGCCTCTAGGTAGTGGTGGGATTCTCCATCCCACAGGGGTTAAGGAACTCCCTAAACTAGGGCACTAGTGGTGGTAGGGTTGCTTGCTGCTACCCATTGTTTCTGGGTAGGAGAGGAGACTGTCAGGCCCAGCAGGGACAGAGAGCACTTCCCCCAGCCACTTCTTGTCCTTCTTGTCCGTTAGACCTGCTGGCTGACCTTTCTTGCTCACCTGCTTTCAGCATTACTTCCAGGGTGAGGAATGAGCCCAGCAGGCCTCCTTCTGTTGCTAGCTTGGGGGCTGGGGAGCACCAGGCCTGGTCCCTGTCAGGAAGGCTTGTGAGCAGCTCTGCTCCAACAGGCTCGCCTTCCTCTTCCACCTTCCAGAGTCCTCCTTCGCTTGTCTCCTGTGCCATTTCCAAGGTTTGTAGCAATACTTAACAGCGAGGAGCATGGAGACACACATCTCTACCACCTTGTCCAGACCAGAAGCTAAGCCATTGCTTTGTATTTCTCCGTCTGCTCTGACCTGCTGGAGCACCATCGCAGTGTGCAACAGACAAAACCTGGTCACTCCCTTCCAATCCAGTGATTGTTAAGCCTTTGTTTTATTTCTTAGTTTTTGGTTGTAAGAAGTTTAGATTCACCCAGTAGAGACGGTAGCATAATGAACATGCACCGGCTCTTCTCTAGCATCTACAATTAGCAGCCCGTGCCCATCACACCTCAAGGCGTGCACCCCCTCACCACAGGGCATTTTAAAGCAAGTTCCCTAAGTGCCTCCATTTGCATCTCTGACCAAGAGTGATCCTCAAACCCTCTCCTCGGACACCCTGGTCCCTCTTGCCTGGTTCAAGTAAACATTTGGTTTCAGATTTCAAAATTCTTCAAGAGACCCCAGAGCAAGAGGGCAGGCGAGATTCACAGGCTGCAAGCCAGCTGCCGGGTGCTGCTGGGTGTGTTAGTCACTGCCCGGTATGGGAAGGCTGGTCGAGCCTACTGGGCAAGCACAGGCAGAGGCCTTGCTGCAGCCCCCGGTCCCGGCTGTCACAGGACTAGCTTGTTCCCAGTGGTCCTCGGGGAGCCACCCTGCCCAGCCCAGGTCTCAGTCAGATTCTACACCTCCCCACTTGAGGCATCAGGAGTCTCTAGGCCTCCTGAGCACGTAGCCCACCTTACTTTACCCTGTTGAGGTTTCCCCCTGTGGGCAGAGGCTGCCCTGCATAGCAGACCACACCCAGCGGTTCCAGAGGGAGAGGCCCTTACAGACACCTGTGTATTCAAGAACACACACTTCCATCCTGAAAACGTTAGAAGATGAAAGATTTAGAAAATCCTTGTCTCTCAACAAAGTCTGCCTTTCAAGCCCACTGTCCAAGTGCAAACTCAGAAAGCCTTACTGTGAAATTCTGAAACTGAATATTCACTCTTGCAAGCCCAAACCACCCGAGGCAAATGGATGCCTCCAGCAGAAGAGGGGAGAGTCAGGACCAGGAAATGCAAATGAGACAGGTATATTAACATATTTCAAGAACTACTGTCCCAATAAAGAAGTAAAGAAGGCTGTGTAAGGGGAGCTAGGGTCTCAGAGGCACAAGCAGGTGGGTCCCAGGTAGGAACACAGAAGTTGCAAACCCTGCCAGGCCAAGGAGAGTCAGGCCAGCCCAGGGAGAACCTGAGAGAACCGGGGTCCTGGGTCCCCAAGGTCTGGACTGCCCAGAAATGAGACAGTGAAGAGAACCTTCAGCCAAGACTCTTGCCAGGCTTGAGACAGAGTACCCTTGGCCAAGCCTCTCATATTTTCTCAGCCTCAGCATCTGTGAAATGGGGGAATGATACCCCCAGGGCAGCTGAGAGAACCGAATAAATCAGTGCACAGAGACCAGCACGGGGCCTGTCCCACAGGGCCATCTGATCAGCTGTTATTTAATACACTGACACTAACACAGTGCTTACCACAGGTCAGCAGGATCTAGCCTTTTACATGAGGCTCACTTATCCTTACAACCCTATAAAATGGGTCCTATTATTATCCTCCTTTTATGGACAAGGAATTCGAGGCTCAGAGAGGTTAAGTAATTTGCCCTGGGTCACATAGCTAGGTAGACAGAGCTGGGGTGTGAACACAGTGTCCCTTGCTCCTAACACCCACTTGACTTCTTTTATACGGCTAAGGCCAAGTGTCCTCTTTGGGCTCCCAGCTCAGGTGAGCCTCAAGGGACCAGCCTGATGGGAAGAAGGTGTATCCCAATCCCCAGTGACCCAAAAGCCAAAGTCAGGAGCCAAACACCTATAAGGAGGCCATCGCCCAGCCCCAGGGTGGGCCAGGACATGGAAGGCAGGCGTCACAGGCCCTCTCTTCCCCAGCCCTCCTTACCTGCCTGGCAGACCTCAGCACTGGGGCAGAGGCTTCTGTTCACCTCTTGCCTCCTCTCACAGCTGGTTCTGTGGCCTTGGAGAGTGACTTGGCCTCCCTGAGTCTTGGCAGCCTCATCTGTAAGGAGGGGGTGGCCACAGGACCCCCTCACAGCGCTCCTGTGCACGCAAATTGATGAAAGGAGACCTGGCCCGGGAGGCTGTCTGTACAGCACCACTGGCATAGATGGGTCTTGTCACAGACACAGCGTGGGGCTCTGAGCTGACCTCCAGCAATGGGCAGGTCTGAGCTGTGGTCGCCAGCCCTACTGCCCACAGAGAGTGAGCCCCGCCCCCCTTTTGCTTTGGCCAGAAGCATGCCTCCTGCACACCTGCTCTTTCCAGGACAGCCATGTCAAGGCCTTATCACTAGCCCAGGCTTTCGGCCAGTGGACATCCTGGTGCACCCTGTGCCACAGCATGCCTCCCACTCCTGGGGGCGGTGGGACTGAAGCAAAAGCTGTGGCCGTGGGCCAGACTCCCTGTATGCCCACCACCCTCCTGGTGGTGGCCCAGAGGGAGAGGCTCCCTCCTCCCGTTGGCTTCTCAGAGCACCACCAGGGCCTGGTCTAATTCCCACAAAAAGCTCCTCTTTAAGGAGGGTGGTAAAAAGAGGGAAAGTGAGAGAAATGAACAGCAAGAACATTCCCATTTGGAGCAAAAAGAAAGGTGGTCACTACAGAGCTGGGAGAAAGTGCCATGGCTAGCCAGGTTCACAGCTGCTGGCACTGGGGGACACAGGGCAGTGCCTTCCAAGGCCTGGTTTCCAGAAGAGATAGCCCCCTTCTCACAGTGCCCTGGAGCAGGCAGGCCACACGAGTGACCTCTCTGAAACCCAGGTGCTCTCCATAAAGCTGCCTGTATCCCCTGCCTCTGTGCCTCTGTGCACATACTCAGGGCCCAGACCCCATCAAAGGCCATGTGGCTCTGCCCAGGAAAGCAGCTTCCGTCAGAAAAAGTCAACTGACTTGTCATGTGAACTTGAATCTATCAGGACAGCGAATTGTTAATAACAGTCAAGATGAATCGAGTTAAAAAGAGACAGGCCAGATAAAGGAGGGGGTAGGCTGCTATCTTGCAGCCCAACCGGGAAGAACCCACAGGGTGAGTGTGACAGAAGCAGGTGCTAGGGGCAGGCCTCCTGAGGGAGAGTGTGCCCAGCTGAGCACAGGAGGCAGAGAAAGAGACACAAGCTGGTCCCTCGAGTAACACAGAGATGAAGCTGCCTGGAAGGACCTAACGCCCACCCCCCCATCCCACCTCAGCATTGCAAAGCATCAGGGCCTCTGCACAGATCCTCTCTCACCCCATGTCCCGCCCCATGTGGCTTCAGGGAGCCAGGGTTGGGGGCAGAGACAGCAGGTCCTGGTGGCTTATTTCAGCCTCCACCATTAAGCCCTCAGAAGGGCCCCTACCCCACCCCCCAGGGAATATTCCCAGCAGTGCATCTTTCCAAAGTGCCCCCACCACCCTCTCTGGCAGCCCATCCATCCCAGCTGGGTTGGGCGGCAAATACAATAGCATAAATCAGGGATGAGGCCCCACTAGGAGCTGGATTCTGTGTAGACACACCTCTCACTTTTCACCCCACCCCTCCCTGTGACCCAGGCTTTGCCAGGCTGACTTTGCTCTGGAATTTCTAAAGGTGTGTCCCTTCGGGAGAAGTTCCAAGTGTAAGAATGAGGGCAATGGCCTCAGGATAACATTATGCCCATCCACCAGGCCAAGCTGGCAGAACCTGCCACTGCAGGGTTCAGGAACTGCCCTGTCAATAACCCCAATAGCAGGGACATGCTGAGGAGGAAGGGGGGCTTCAGTGCCCTCTCTGTGGCCCAAGTGGGGAGGGAGATGCAGAACAGGGCCCCACTGCTGGACAAGGAGTCCCCACCAGGCAGCAAGCAAGCAAGCCCCCTGCACACCCACCCACCCCCTATCAGGCCTGGGAGCTAGAAAGGGCGGGGCTGAGTGTGAGTGATCAGACAGTCATCCAGGTCCAGCAGGGCAAGGGCTGTGGAAGGGCCACGCTAGGGCCACAACCGGGTCATAAAGCTCTGCTCTTGGGGGCAGGTAGAAGACCAGGGCTATGTCATTTCCATCTGAATTGCTCAGCTTCTCACTAACCTATTTATACTCTCACCCTCTTTCCAAAAGGGTTTAAGGAGGCCTTAAAATTCAGCAGGGGACAACACCAAGGGAGGAGGAGCTGGAAGGAAGGGACCTGCAGGGTCCTGCTGTGGCTGGCTGTGCTCTGCCCTCCAGCCACTGCCCACTAACAAGGCAGGCCACCGGGCTCAGGACTGCCACCAACAATTAGAGATGGCTGCTCTAGGGCGCCCCTCCCCAATGCTGGGCTGCCCAGGCACTTCTGAAGGTCAGGCGAACTTGGGGGCAGCGGGCCTGTCCGTTGTCCTGGTGGCCTATTCAAGCCTGAGTCCTTCAACCCACAAGACAGCCACCCTGGAAGACATCAGGCAGACCTGTGTGCAGGGCTGGGGTGGAGGGAACCCGGTACCTCGCAGAGCCCAGGGTGCTGGCACTCAGTGGTACTACAGAAGGACAGGCACCTGGTCACAGGGACAGGTCTTCTGTGGGAAGGGGTGGGCTTCCTGGAGGAGGAGGCCTGAAGTGGGTAGGATTCGCAAGGAGACCAGGGCAGAGGGTACAGAGTGGGGGCAAAGGCAGGAGGCACCAAGGGTCAAGTGTGGACACCCCAGGAGAGATGGGCCTCCATAGAGGAGGGTGCCAAGGTTCAACTAAAGTGGTCATGAATCGCTCCGCTCAGGGCCCTGGCGCCCCCTCCCCAGCTCCTCCTTGGCCACCCACTGGGGTCAGCGCAGGCCGCTCGAGGCCGTGGGCCGGCCCCTCCAGCGGGTCTAACGGCAGGCGACGCCGATTCCGCTGCGATCCAAAGTCCCCTTTAAAAGTTTGTCCCGGAACAAAACCCCTCTCTCCTCCCCGCCGTGAGAATCGGGGCCATCCCCGAGGGAGGCTCTGAGGACAGGAGCGGCTGCCCTCCTCCACCCCTTCGGAAACAACAATGGGCCACCGGACGAAAGAGAAGCAGGGAACCAAGCGTGGAAAATCCCCCAGTCTTGCAATGTCAACTGCTGGGCGGCCGGCCGGCCAGCGGCGGCCGTGCTGCCCCCGCGCGCCCTTCCGTGGGACTGCACGCCCGGGAAGGAGGAGCGCCGTGGGTTGATCTCCTGGTTCTCAGACTCTGAGGACGCGTGGCGTGTAGGGAAGGAAAGCTTGCGTTTGGGTTCTGAGGCTATTTTAGATTCAAAAGAATTTCCATTTCATTACCGAAGCCCGAAATCGTATCGCGGCTTGCACTTTCCCGGAGCAGAAGTACAATGACTTGCTTTATTTGATCATCGCATCCCACCACTAGCCGTGTTCTTTTCTTTTTCTTCAACAGTAAGTCAGAGATCATATATTAAAGAATTTATGAAGTGGATATTCAGAGAACAAAGATAGTCACAGAGCGGAAGAGCTGCAATTGCTTTTCCCTGAACTCTGAAAACACTAAGGGCTGGGCGCTGCCTCCAGCAAACAATTAGCCCTCCTTGTAGTCACTGGCAATCTTAGGACTGTGGGGAACGTTGGGTACCCGCAGGTCAAACAGTGGGAGAACACAGACAGCAAGTGACAGGACCCACTAAGTGCGAAGGCACTTGGCTGTGCTGGGACTTCACCTGAAATCCACAACTGCCTTTTTTTTTTTTTTTTAAGCTTATTTCTTTATTTTGAGAGGCGGAGGGGCAGAGGGAGAGAGAGAGAATCCCAAGGAGGCCCCCACTGTTAGCGGGTCTTGATCATGACCTGAGCAGAAATCAAGAGTCAGACCTTAAGTGACTAAGCCACCCGGTGCCCCAACACACAACTGCCTTTCAATGTGTGTGTTTCTGCCAATTTGTCGGGATGAGACTGAGGGTCCAACACACAGAGTCGGTTGATGGAGCACCCAGCTCCCCAGGGTTAGGCAGAGTCATGTTCACCCTGCTCCCAGATGTCCACTGATTCATTGAAGCAACTTGACTTTTAGGATCAGTGGCTCATTGGATTGACTTGGAGGTGTGACGAAAGCATCTACAGCCTTGGGGGTCTCACAGTGCAAGTGCAGCACTTAAGTCAGAGGAGAAAATTGAGTAAAATCCTGGAGGCAACTTGGATTCTCCTCCTAGGAGAATTCTAGGAATGAAAGGCTTCCTGGCTAAATAGGGGGTTTCCCTGTCAGCTACGCTGGCAAGTACGAAGCTGAATTACACACCTTCCGGGGGGGGGGGGGGCTGTTATCCAGGGACCTGGCCGCTCTGGTTCCCATCACAGCTCACAGGAGGGGCACCCACCCACGGGGGACCCTGTGTCAGGCCTTTCTTCTTCTTTCTCTCTAGGCCTCAGTTTCCCCATTCCATGAGGCACAAGATGGAAACCCAGGACAAGCACAGATGGGTTCAGTGGCCTTTCAGTAATACTCCAGCTCTCTCTTGAACATTCTGCACCAAATTCCCTATCTGGCAACAGAGACTGTCGTTGGGAGCTGAGGAGTGGCCTTTCTAGACCGTCTCACCCCCATTCAGCCTTGGCATCTAGCCTGGGGGAGCTGAGGTGACTACAGGGGTGAATACGGGCTGGACTCTGAAGCCAGACAGCCCAGGATCAGAACCTTGACTTTCTTAAGACTGAGAGAGGGTTGGCCCACCCTGTGGTCTCCATGCCTGGCCCAGATACTCAGGCCTCAAGGGATGAGGGGGCATATCCGGCAGTCTTTTGTTCAGGCTCTAACCATCCTGCTGCTGTGGGTCAGGAAGAGGTTGTACTGGAGAGAGGAGACCACCAGCCAGCCATGTGACCTTGCCCAGGGTCTTCACCCATCTGAACCTCATTTTCCTATTCTGTGAAATGGGTATTATAGTCTGGTCTACAGGCTTGCCAATTAGATTGGAAATGACATACCTATGATGCCTAGTACTCAGTAGTTCTGGATAATAAGCAGGCTTAATCATGATTTACCACTTGGTGGAGGATTGTCATCTGGGTGCCTAGGAGTTTGACCCAGGGAAGCTCTGCCCTCGGTATCTGGGCTGCTGCCTTCAGGCCCATGAAGGGAGACTCCCTAGGCCTCAGCCCAAAACAGCGACCAGTGAGTGCAGGCAGAGGCAGGCAGCTGCAGGCACAGCACAGAGCCAGCACCCACTCCTGGCAAAAATGAATCATCACTGAGGAAACCTGGCCCAAATGCCCCTGGCCCCAGGGGGAGGGTCGGTTTTAAAGCAGCTTCAGTTTGGGCAGGGACTTGGGCCCTGGACCCCCCACCCCCACCCCTCCCCAGCTGCTCTAGCTCACTCTGCATCGTGTTCAGGGTGCTGCACCAGACCATCTGGAGCTGATGCCCCTCCAGCCCCTTGTGAAAACCGCATGCTTCTCTGTTAGGTGGGTTTTGGAGCATTGGTGGTTGTTTTCCAGTTCTCTGGGTTTGCTTCCAAGAGGGCTTTCTGTTGTGATTTATTTTTTAACAGTTTACTGAGGTATAATCGACACAACTCTCCCATCCCCCCAAATCCACCATGCTTTCAGGAGCCCCAACAGAAGCAAAACAGGGTAGCCCCTGGCAGGGGACGATGGTGTGCATGTCCCAACCCACCCCAGCTCTATTCTGACAGGTCATTTCACACCCCAGCCCACCTCCTGCTCCGTGGACGTCAAAGCCAGTGCCCTACCCTAAATGTGGTGGGCCAGGTGGGGGTCGGTCTGATGAGGAACTCCACACGTGGTGTAAGCCAGGAGGCTTGAGCAGAGAGTGGACCACAGGGCAGGGAGGCCCGAGGGGTCCCTGAGGGCACCACCAAAAACAGGACAGGGCCAGGACTGCCAGACAGACCGACCTCCCAAAGATGAAAGTTGGAATGTTTTGTGGACTTTCACAATTTTAAATATGGGCTCAACACTTTATAACTTTTTAGTTGGGGTTTTAATAAACATGGAGGGGGGAAATGCACATTGTCTGAACTTCCTTTCAAAGAAGAAGGGACTGCATAAAACTGGGCCTTAGGCCTCTGCGGACACCTCAGTATCTCTCCAAGAAGGACCCCGGGTCATTGTCCCAAAACCACGAGGGAGAGGGGGTCCCGATCGCGAGCGCGCGCCCAGAACTCTGCGCCCCCAGCCCTCCCTTCTCTTCCTCTCGCTCTGGCCCCACCGCCCGCAGGTCGCACCAATGGCAGCTCGGCCTCGGCCCTCTCGCACTTGGAACTTTGAAGCGCCCAGCGTGCAAGGTCAGTGGCTTTCCTCCGGAAGAGCGCAGAAGGGTAGTCCACGCGCGGCCGGAACGTGGAGGGAGGGGGCCCCAAGCGCCAGAGGTGCCGGCCGCTGCGCTCCCCGCTCCTGCCCAGAAGGGCCGCCGCGCGCCTGCTCCCCGATTCCCCAGTCGCTCCCCACCCCCCCCCCCCCCCCCCCACGCCGGTCTCCCTCACAGCAATCAGTTCCCCGTCTGGCCGCTGCCCGAGACCGGGTCCCGCGCCCAGCACCGGCCTGAGGCCCCGCGAGCTCCGGGAGGCGGAGCCGAGAACCGGCGCGGGCGGCGACGGCAAGAGGCGCCGCGGGGGCGGGCCGGGGGCGGGGCGGGGCGGGGCGGCGGCGGACTGCGGAGACGCGGCGGCGCGCGGGGCGGCGCAGAGCGTTCTCGGCGCGGCGCGGCGCGGAGCAGAGCGGCCGGCGGCGGGCCGCAGGGGGCGCGGGCTGCGGCCGGGGCCGGAGCCGAGCCGGGGTCGGGCCCGGGGAGCCGGAGCCGGGGCTGGGCGGAGAGCAGCCATGGCGCCGCGCAGGGCCGGGGCCCGCGCCGCTGCGGGCGGCCTGGGCGCCGAGTAGCCGGGCCGGGCCGGAGCGCGGGCGGCGGCGGCGGAGGAGGCAGCTGCGCCCGCGCCCCCCCGCCCTCCCAGGCCCCGCGCCCCGCGCCCGGGCCGCCGGCGATGGTGACACATGCGGCGGCGGCGCGCCGGCGGCAGGACCATGGTTGAGCGCGCCAGCAAGTTCGTGCTGGTGGTGGCGGGCTCAGCGTGCTTCATGCTCATCCTGTACCAGTACGCGGGCCCGGGACTGAGCCTGGGCGCGCCCGGCGGCCGCGCGCCGCCCGACGACCTGGACCTCTTCCCCACGCCCGACCCGCACTACGAGAAGAAGTACTACTTCCCGGTGCGCGAGCTGGAGCGCTCGCTGCGCTTCGACATGAAGGGCGACGACGTGATCGTCTTCCTGCATATCCAGAAGACCGGTGGCACCACCTTCGGCCGCCACCTCGTGCAGAACGTGCGCCTTGAGGTGCCCTGCGACTGCCGGCCCGGCCAGAAGAAGTGCACCTGCTACCGGCCCAACCGCCGCGAGACCTGGCTCTTCTCTCGCTTCTCTACGGGCTGGAGCTGTGGGCTGCATGCCGACTGGACCGAGCTCACCAACTGCGTGCCCGGTGTGCTGGACCGTCGCGACCCCGCCGCGCTGCGCACGCCCAGGTGAGCGGCCGGGTCCCAGCTTGCGGCTGCAGCCCCGGGCCATGCCCCCGCCGGGTTGTCCTGGGCCCGCACTGCCCTCGCCGTCCCCCCTCTCCTGTCCTCCCCGCGGGCCGCTTGTGGACCCCCTCCCGACCTGCTGGGAGCCCAAGGCTCCCAGTTGGTCCTCTGCAGCCCGGCCCGTAGTCACCCTGCCCTCTATTCTCACCTTCTCCGCGTCGCCTCTCTACTTTTTTCCTCCACCGCTCCCGCCCCGCCGGCTGCGCATAGCCTCGGTTTCCCTCGGGTCACTGGCCATTGCCCTGGGGATATCACTTGCCTTGCACCGCGGGCCAGTGTATAATCTGGCTCTCCCCAGCAGCGGGTCCAGGCTGGCCTTGCGTGGGTCGGGTGGGAAAGTGGGTTCCTTGGTGTGTGTAGCCCACCTGCAGTGTTTGCTTACCATGGCCGCTCGCATACCCAAAGCAGAAGTGAGATAAGTGAAGTGCCTTTCCGCCTGCACCTGTGAGCCCCCCAGCCCCCCAACCTGCCTTGAGAGAGCTGGGGAGGAGCTGCCAGGGAAGGGGGTTGGCTCTGCCTGCCGGTGTGTGCAGGTAGAACAAAGGCCTGAGTGTGACCTGGGGCTGGGGGCGGGGAGGAGGCAGTGCTGCCTGTGCTCACAGTTGGGCCAGAACCAGTTGGCAGCTCCCTCCAAAAGAGGAGTGCAAAGGAACAGCTAGGTTAGGGGAGCTGAGTTGGTCAGGGGGACCTGTACAGCCACATACTTTGCTTGGGAGCCCCCCATTTCTGTGGAGGTTAGAGGCACAGGGCTGACCTCTGGGGGACAGCTTTCCTGCTGAGTACACTGTAGCCACAACCCTGGAGGCCAGGCTGGGTTTCCAGTGCTTAAAATTTGACTTCTCTTCCTCCAGCTCATATTGGTGCCCTAGGGGCCTTTTCCCCAAGACGTCTGGGCTGGGGAAGGCCGGGAGTGAGATCTTGTTGCCTTGCCTGCCTTTTGTTTATCTTCCATATTTGCCTCAGGACTGCACTTACAGACAGGCTGGGGGTAGGATAGCTTCTGTGACCTCTGTAAATCATGTTTGTTGGCATACTTTTGGGTCAGGAGGATGCAGGGTCCCTGGTGTGTTTGGAGGATAAAGGTTGGGTATCTCACGAGTCCAGAGCTGAACGTGGTCCATGGCATTGCTCTCCTGTTCAGTTCTTCAGTCCTTTTCATGTGGTCTTTCCTGGACTGTGAGGAAATGAGGGCCCTAGAGCTGAGGGCACAGGTCGTCTTACTTTGCCTTGGCTGCCCCATCCCCTGCTCCTAGCAGCTCGGAACCTGAGAGGTGATGTTCCAGGTCTCTTAAGGCCCCAGTGGTTACAAATCTACCATTCCAAAGCCCTTAAATCCTTGCTTCCTGTACAGCACTTGGTGTGCTTTCCTGGTGTGATCCAGCCACTCTGTACTAGACTGAGCCAGGTCTGGGGTTGACACACCAGGGCTGTAGGCTCTAAGAACTAGGCACTGACCAAGCCACATAGGCCTCCTCCTTTTCTGCAGGAGTGAGGATGGGGGTGGGCACCATCCTGTCTGCTAGAGGGAATTAGCTTGGGCGAACCCCAGAGGGGACAGTGTGCAGAACCTGTTCTGGGGGCTGCCTAGAGGCGTGAATCCAGTTTGTACAACCGGACGCCCTTCCTGCAGCCTGTCTCCTGAGGCTGTTTCCCTTCAGGTCACCAGGATGAAGGGCCCCTGACCTCCCTTCTCTGGAGTCTGTCCACCAGAGCAGGAGGCCCAGCCACCCTTCCAGACAAGAGTGGGGGGACCAAGTGGAGCAGATGGGGCCCCCCAGGTGCTGCATGAGGGAGGCCCAGCACCACCCCACTCAGGGTGGGTGTCTGAGCAAGAATAGAAAAAGCCGTGCCTAGTCAGCCTATGCCTCTTGCTGTGGTGGGCTGCCAGCCCCTCTGCCTAGAAGTTGCTGAGCTCAGCAGCATGATGGCCCAGTGGAGGAGGGGTTTCCGGGGTTCGCGGGAGGCCTCCCTCTGCTGTCCACTCTGGAGTGGGCTGTGGTGTGAGGCAGGTGACAGAGCATCGTTTTCTGTGTGCTCTCCCCCCCTTCATTTCTGTTCCAGGCGCTAGGTAGATTGCTTTTTTAATGAGCTTCCCTGAAAGGCCAGGGTAATCTTGGCTTTGTGCATTTACAAGCCCATCCAACTGAGGTTCACTTGCTGAGTGTTCCCCTCCTCTGGAGCTGGACCAAGGTACTTCGAAGGTCAGCATGCAGTTCTCCCATCTGCCCCCCGACCCCCGGCCCAGCACCTCTCTGGATGAATTCGTCAGTGCCCAGATTCTGTGGGATCTCTGGTTTCGGGAGCTCCAGATTTCACCCTCACCCTCCTTCCAGCAGGCTACGGCTTGCCTTCCCCATGGCCCTGAGGGTGCTGGAGTGACCACATGGCTGGTTAACTGGAGGGGGGGGAGCCTCCAAGAGCTGCCCTGACAGGTCCCTGGGTGTCTGGGCCTAGGGTGAGGACCCTTCCTTTCTCCCTGGGTTCCAGGGCCAAGCATGTTGCAGGGCTTGGATGAATGCCTCCCCGCCATGAGGTGTGCTTCTAGAAACTCTGCCAAGCCTCTTGCAGCTCCTGGTGCTAGTGTCTGCAGTATTTGGGGGCCTAGAAGAGGCAGGCCTTGTGGCTCAGGGAAGTGGGGGTTTCTACGGCTCTAGAACTGCCCCATCACACGGTGTCAGCCTCGGGGGTTCTAAGCTGGGCAGGTGTTGAGGTGACAGACTTCAAGGTGAGGAAACACACCTTCCCAGAATACAGTTTTCAATTTCTAACAGTGGTCAGTGCTTCCTGAGTTAAAAGAGGAAAAGGCATATGAGCCAAGTGTCTGTAGGTCCCTCTTATGTCCTATGTCCACTGAGGGGGCTGCCACACCTGACCTGCTAGCATCAGCCAATGTGCTTGAAAGCCACCCTCCCCCCCCCCCCCCCCCCCCGCCCCACTCCAGGAAGCACTGACCTTGGAGCAGCGCAACAGGCAGGTATTCAACTGCTGCCAGGGGCCACTTTGATTAGAGTCTCAGCACCCCATGCTCCTGTGTCGCTTCAGAGACTCGCAGAAGTGCTCCTAAGAGCCAGAATGTCTCTCCTACCTCTCCCCATGTGCCTGAAGGGGACAGTCAGGGCCTTGCCTGGATTGCCCCAGAAATGTTCCTGAAATTGTGGAGGCTTCATTTGGAGCCCCCTTGGGCATTTGGGTCCCGAGTATGACTTCCAGGCCACCTCCCTGGCTCAGCCAGGCCCTCTGTGCAGCAGTCCCCCACCCCCACCCCAGGAGCCCCTGGTGGGCTCCCTGCAATCTATAATGTTGCCATGTAGAAGCAGCATTGGTAGCCTGTGTCCTCTTAGCCCTGGTCACCCACCCTCCACTCTCCTGAATTCCTATCTGTGTTCCAGAAATCTGCTGTCAACTCAGCCTTTGCTACCTTGTGCCCCAGCATGCTGTGCTCTCTGCCCACTGCTGCTGGGTCCTCCTCTCCCTTCAGCCTCAGCTCTGCTGTCCCTTTCTCCAGGAAGCCTTCGCTGCCAGCACCCTGCTGCCTTAGATGCCACTGGCCATCCTTCATCTGCTATGCTGGCATGTCCACAGCACATTGGCACTGGCCAGATGACGAGTGGGTACTGCCCACGTGTTGGTACCAACTAGAATGTTCTCTTCCTGGTCCCACACCCTCTGCAGGAGCTGTGCCCTTCCATGAGTCTTTTAGTGAATCAGGTTCAAGTCAGCCTTGAGTACAGTGCCGGTCCCACAGGGCTTCAGGGGCCCTCAGTGGGCCCAGCCAGCTTGGGCAGACTTAAGATTGGGCATTTCTGTGACACTTCTTTCTGTGGCACTCCACACCCAACTTGCCTTCACAGTTACTTTCTTACGTGCGATCAAGGGACAAAACCCACATTTGCCTACAGCAGGACAGATGTTAACCAGAGCCCATGACTAGGACCCATATATAGGGCCTAGCCCCCTAGGGGACCTGGATAGACTGTCATCATGGCCTGAATCACCTGCGGAGGCCTTGCCTGGAGATGAAGGGAATCTGAGATCAAGACGTTCAGAATTAGGGGGTGCCCAGGTGGTTCAGTCAGTCAGGTGTCGACTTTTGATTTACTCTTGATCTCAGCTAATGGTCATGATCTCACAGTTCGTGAGTTCGAGCCCCACATTGGACTCTGCCGACAGCATGGAGCCTGCTTAGGATTCTCTCCCTCCCTCCCTGCCCCTCTCCTGCACGGATGCACCCCTGTGCTCGCCCTCTCTCCATCTTTCTCTCTTTCAAAATAAATTAATAAACATTAAAAAAGAAAAGATGTTCAGAATTAGATTTTCATTCATATTCAAAACAAAACTTTTTAGGCAAATGCATGAGAAGGCAAATTTTTAAATAGCTTACTGATGATTATTTTAAATGGTTCTTCAGTTTGTAGAATTCTCTCTGTAACTCGTATTTTCTTTAAAGCACCTGAGAGTTGCAAGACCAGGGCTTCCTGTCCTTTTAGGTACCTCACTTGTAAAACCTGGGGCTGTGTAGAGTGGGTTGGCCCACTGTACTGTGGCGGGGCCTGCTCTGCTGTGGGGACTGTCGCTCCTGGGTCAGAGAGCCCTGGGGACAGTGGCCCAGCTCCCGCCCCTGGGGCCTGTGAGGCTCCTTGTCTTTTTCTTTCTTTCTCCGTTGGAGGTCTGAGAGGTTTGCTGCTGATCTTGAGGAGTAGCAGGTGATCAGGTCAGGGTGGTTGGGGGGCTTGGTTTTGTCATCCTTAAAGGACCTGGAGTCTTTTTGTTTCACATCTCATGGTTTTGTTGTTGTTGTAATGACTGTGTGATAATTGAGAGAAAAACATAAAAGAGAAAAAGTAAACTCACTGTATTCCTCACGCACATCTTTTTTTTTTTACACTGTAATTGAAACCATAATATAAATTTTCTATAAATGTTGTTTTTTGTTATTAAAAATTTACTATGTTAGTAGCTGCAGGTGACACCCCCCCCCCCCCAAGCCGGGTGTGTTGTTAGTCCTGCTCTGTCGTTAAATGTGCAGATTTCCTGTCTCTGGCTCCTGTAAGTAATGCTGTAGTGGGTGTCGTTGTGTGCAAATGTTTTGCGTAGCTCTGATTTCCTTTGTAAATTCCTAGGAGTGGAATTTCTGAGTTGAATGATCTGCAGGTTTAAATGCTCTCAGCATAAACATTAGGTTACTTTTCGGAAAGTCTGCCCTTACCATGTTGCCGCATGTGGTATTTGAGTGCCCGCTTGAGCAGCACCTTGGTTGGTATTGGATATCGTTGTGGGTGTGAAAAGAGTTTACTTTTTTAAACCAGCAAAATGTGTCTATCTGTGGTTTTTATCTCAAAGCCCTGCTTGGTGCATGCACTCTTGGGGGTTGGGGAGGGGTCATGTCCAGTCTCCCCAAACACCTGCTCATCTGGCCACAGCTGTTGGCTTCAGCCCCTGCTGGGAGAGCCAGGTGCAGCTCTGACATCTGGGGTCTGAAGGAAAGGCGTGGTGGGCTCTGGGGACCCAAATCCAAGGAAGCCAGAGTCCAGAGAGGGAAGGGTGCAGATAGGCTAGCTCTTGTCCCCCAAGCACTGGGTGGCTTCTTGGAATGGGTCATCTTATGCGGCCCACCACCCCAATAATGCAGGTATCTGATGATTGTCTCAGTTTTCCACATAAGGAAGTCAAGGCCCAAGAAAGTTGGGGAACTTGCAGAGTCCCTCAGCCTGCAGAGCCAGGAGCTGATGCTGAGATGTCTGTTCCGAAGCCTGTGTGTCCCGCTCCACCCCACCCCCAGGCGGGAAGACTGTCTTTGGGTGAGAACAATAGCCAGCAGTTCAGTCAGACCAGCCAGGTTCAGCACATGCGGCTCCCCAGACCCAGAGCAGACACAGGCAATTTCACAGGCAGACCTGTGTCGTTAGTTTACTGGAAAACATCTGGTGGCCTTCACCAGAGTAGCAGCAAGACAAGAATCAGGCCGCATCCTCTTGGCTCCAGCAAGGGAGAGCCGATGCTGGCACTGCTGGCAGCACTCGGGGGGGGGGGGGGGGGGGGGGGGGGGGGGGGAGGGCCCGGGGGGCCCCAGCGCAGCCCGGCCAGTGGGCCCGCCCCCACCCCCACCCAGTGCCCGTTGCAGGTTGTTCCCAGGTGGTCGTGAGGGCCCGCAGCCAGCAGCCCGCCACCTGGGCCTGCTGGAGAGGTGGTGTGATTCCGGCCAGGATTCAGTTCAGCTGGTCTTTGGAGAGGATGGGAAGCGGGAAGGGCACTCAGGCTCCCTCCCAAGAAGATGGTTTCTGAGTACTTCTCCTCAGCAATTACCGATAACCATGTGGACGCTTCTCATTGGCAGCCCTGCTCTCCTCTTCCTTGAGGTCTGCACGTCAGCCTCACTTGCCAGCACTCACAGCTGAGGAGATGTGTTTGCAGGAAAGTTATCTCTCCAGACTCTCGTTCTTGCCTCTTCCGGAACTCCATTGACTCCTTCTCTTCCTGTTAAGCTTTTGCTCTCTGTTTGGGTTGCCAGGGGTGAGATGCTGTCCCAGCTACAGAAAGACAGACAGGGGCCCAGGCGTTAGGGTCCAATCTGCCCCTGGATGTAGGCCTCACTTTCTGCCTATGGGACTTGTGGTCTCATTTCTCTGCTCCTCCCTAGGTAAAATGCCCCCTCCCTGGTGTGGCTGTGTTCCAAGTCTCTAGCTGGCAGGGCTTGCTATTCTGGAAGTGTGGCATGCACATACCCATCCACCAGAGAGTTACTGTGCTAATCCCGGGCTGCGGGACCTGGGCAGACGTTAGAGGATGTCTGTGTCAGGCAGGCGGGCGGTGGGCATGGGCTGTCCAGCCGCTGATGACCACACACACACACACACACGCACACGTCCTGCCGTGGCCTGGGCCTAGGGCCTGTTTGCTTTGATGAGGGAACAGAAGCCAGCCAGGCGTCCTTTCTGTCCCACAGCTACAGCTGCCTCTGGCCAGACTCCGGCCAGCCAGCAGCCCTTCCCTGCAGTGTTGACTGCTTTCCACCACTCTTGAGGCTCCCTCCCGAGTGGCCGGACCGCTCAGAGACCTCACCCCCTGTTGGTCCATTCATTCACTCAGCCAGCCATGCTGGGGCTGCAGCCTCAGTTCACCAGGGCCACCTGTGGGGACTGATACACCGAGTTCCACATGGCCACTGCAGGACCTTATGGGCCCTCTCTATGTAGATGGGTCTCTGAGGCCGCAGGGGAGGATGGGCACATGTGGGGACATGCTCTTGGATTCCTTTCATGCAGCCCAGGAAGCAGCCAGGGGCCTCTGGAGAGAACTGGAAGAGGAGAGAGGAGTCCCCTGGGCAGCCTCTTTCACCTTGGGTCTGAGCCAGTGGGTCTCGTGGGCACAGCGAAACATCTCTGTGAGATTGTTTCTGCATCTCAAAAACAGGCATATGGAGTTTGTTGTTTGGTTCTGTAGAAGAACCAGGGACTTGTCATCCGTGACCTCCTGTGGCCACACGGTTCATCCAGCCCCAGATTGTGTTCGTGTCTTGTTGGAGCTGTGGTCACTCTAACCCCTTAGATTCTGTGATCCCGGGTGGGACACAGGCCTCATGGCCCAGGAGTGGGGCCCAGTTCCTCGTCTATAAAGTGGAGTGTCGGTGGCTTGCCACAGCACAGCATGAGGCTAGCTGTGGTGTCAGGGCCGTGGTGGTGGGGCTCTGGGGAGAGGCAGCCCCCGACAGCCATGCATCCAGCCTTTCTGTGAGGGCCACATGTGAGCAGCACAGCTGCCTCCGCGTGTTTACACGGGCAACGTTAAAAGACCCACGCGGGGGGAGGGGCAGGCGTCGCAGCAAATCAATAATTGTCTGGAAAGATAGTAACTCGAGAGATTAAAACTCTGGGGCTAATTGTTTATAAAGCTGTGGAGTCAAAGGAGGTCAATGGCTAGGCAGGAGCTGGGGACCCAGGTGTCTCTGGAGACTGATGCACCAGGGTGGACACTTGGACATCTGACCTCTTGAGTGACACCAGTCTGGAACCTGCATACACCCAGAACTCTCTGAGCCTCGTTTTCCTTGCCTGCCTGGGCGTGGCAAGAGGCCGCGGACGAGCCAGACCCCAGCAGATAGCCAGCTCCGGAAGCTTCTCACCGCCCACCATGGCACATAAGGATGGAGGCTGTCCACAGGCAGCCCAGCAGCAAAGAAGCCAGCTGGGAGGAAACAGCTCAAAGCAGATGGGAGAGCAGTAACAGCAGGCTGCCAGGGTGGACAGCAGAACAAGGGTGGGGGCTCAGGCTTAGAGCCAGACCAGCTGGGTCAAATCCCAGTTCTGCCACTCACAGGCTGTGTGACCTCTGTGCCTCGGTTCCCCCTTCTGTAAAATGGGCATAGTGACAGTACCTGCCTCAGAGGTGAGTACTTGGAACTGTGCCTGGTGCTGGAGACTTTTTTTATAAGAGGCCACGGTGCATCCCCTCTCTCTGGGGTTAGGGAAGGGGTCCTTCAGGACCAGCTAGGTTTTCGGCTCCTGTCTGGGTCAGCTTGAGGGCCGGCAGGGGGCTTCCTTACAGCATCTGTGGTCTAGGTAGCTAGGGTCCCAGTATCTGGGACAGCCACCAAGTATCACTGGCCTTCTGATGTGAAAACCTGAGATGTGCTGTGCCTCAGCCATGAGGGTCCCCTGCTCACCCCGGGCTGTAGCATTGGGGACCATCCTGTTCCTTCCCATCAAGGGCTTTGCCGAGCTTGCTCCCTGGATGTCCAGAAAGCCCCCGCCCCCGTTCCACAGCCCGGACACAAGTGGCACTGTAATCATGGCCTGTGGGAACAGTGCAGACTGGCCCTGCTGTCTGCGGCTTGTGTCAGCAGCAGCTCGCCTGACTGTTCCTTTGAGAACCCTCAACACGCAGCCTGGAGCTGCTTGCTCAGTGACAAGGGCAGGAATGAGGGTGGGGGGGACTGTGGCCAAGCACAGAGAGGCCTACCTGCCTCCTGGAGAATCCAAGGGATGTGGTAGTTCTTCCCCCTCACTGGACCCCCATCTGTCCTGCGCCTGGGCTGTGCTGCTGACCCACAGGCGTTGACGGGTATGATGTGGCAGGCTCATGTTTTGACTTGGTGGTGGCTGTGATCTGTGTCACCGGCACCCCTGTCCTCACTGCAGGCTGAGAGTTGAACAGGGGTCCCAAGGGAGCCCTGCTGTGGCTCCTGGCTGCCACCCACCCCCGTCACTACCATCTGCATTTCATGCTTTTCAGCACGCTTTCTTATACTTTCACTGCAGATGTGTATCCCTTGAACAGCACGTAGGGCTGTTGACGCACTTTCCAGAACCCGCATCAGACTGTACTTGACCTTCTGCAACTTGCTTTCTACTTGATTTCTGAAGAAATCTCATCCTTGTTGTTGAGATTTATCCACGTTGGTCCATGACATGCATATTTAATTCATCGACTGCTGGATTTAACATCGAGTTTGTCTAGACACATCTCTTTTTCTCCCGTGCTTTGTTGCAGACAGGAGTAGCATCTCACAGGCCAGGTGGCAGTGGCCAGGCCTGGCCACCCTTCCTCACATGTCCCTAGGAGTGGGCTGGAAGGCAGGTGGTCCGCCCTCAGCCCTCTTAGAGATGACTGCTGCTGTCCAGACTGGCTCCTCAGACCCCCCAGCACCATGCCTGAGGTTCCCCACCATGGGGCCTGTAAGACACGGTCCTCTTTGCCAGGCCAGCAGCTGTGAGCTGGACGGCTGTGGTCCTAGCACATGTACCCGTGACTGGTGAGACGGGCATTCTGTTACGTGGCAGGTTTCCTCCCTGCCATCTACCTATTTGTGTCCCCAGGCTGTTTTCTGCCCTGAGGGATGCTTTGTCTTCTTAGTGTATCCTAGTTTGAAGCCCTGTGCATGGTGTGTTGGCCAGACCTCTCCTTCTAACTGTCCTTCCACACTGCCTATGGTCCTGGGCATTTGGTTTACTGATGCACAGGTGCGGGCCAGGTGGGCCTCTGTTCTGCAGCCAGTGGCACCAAGTGCACTTGCAGGGGAAGGAGGGAGTGTACCTTGTGACCTCTAAACGCCTCTGGGGCCGCTTGTGGTTGGAGCTCAGCCAGAAGCCCAGCAGACTGAGTAGATAGACAGATGGCCGGCTAACCAGCCATCCTTCCTGCAGCAGGAATACCCCCAGGGCCTTCCTTGGAAGCCCTCAGCAGCACCTCGCCAGTGGTGGTGGGAGCCCAGCCCAGAAGGCCAAACAAGTAGTCAGTCTTCCTGCCTGGCGTCTCACACCCATTGATCCTGGTTTGTTGGTTCCTGTGAGGTTGGATTGGAAAAAGGATCCTGCAGTCAAAAACGGAGCCTGGAGCCCCCTGCTCTGAAATCATGGGAGCCTCCTTCCCACACGATGGAAATCTAGGCAGGGCTTTCCTGGGGTGAGATCTACCTGTGTCACCCCGCAGCCTGGCCGAGGAGCCAGACATCACTGCCTCCAGCCTGGTGCCTAGTCCCATCTGCTGTAGCCACACACCAGAGCTACCTCTACATGGTTCTCCTCTGTAGGTGAGCTTCCTGCACCACCCCCCCTTGTCATCCCAGGGGCCTTGGAATGTTCCCCACGTGGCCCCAGCCCCTTATGTGCAGCATTTGCTCCTGGACCACGTCCCTAGTTGGCCCGGGAGGAGTGGCCCATAAATCATTGTCCATCTGAGAATTCACTCCTGCCACCGCAGGGCTCTTAGGGCCCCAAGAACAAACATGGTCAGCAGGTGAGCATCTCCCCTCTGAGTTATGAGCCTTAAAGCCTTAAGTGTAAATATTTACGTTTCTGGAGCATCGGTGTCCTTGGGAAAGGAGGAGCAGCAAACTCAAGTTTCACGTTTGCGTTACAGCAGCATGAGGCAGGATGGGGTATCATCTTGGAGCAGTAGGCAGGGGGCATTTTCTCTGGTTCACAGTCCCTGTGGGGAGAACTTGGCACCAGCAGCAGGAGGAAGTCCTCCAGCCAGATCGCAGCTAATGGAGCAGGGCTTGGGGAGGGGAAGTTGTTGTGCCGTGTGCAGCCTGCTTACAGGGCATACGCTGTGCTGGGGAGAGCGACGAGCAGGTGTCCTAGCCTGGAGGGCACAGCACAGAGTGACTGCGGCAACCTCCACACTCGCTCATGGCCAGGCCACTCTTGTTTATGCCTCGCTGTCAGGGGCTCCACTCGCAGATGAGGAAACTGGGGCTCAGAGAGCCTAAATAACTTGTCACCCAAGATCACACCTGGCAGAAGTGACATTCACACGCAGATCTGCGGCCACAGGGTTTCCTGTT
Organism: Prionailurus bengalensis; assembly: GCF_016509475.1. Lineage (NCBI taxonomy): Eukaryota > Metazoa > Chordata > Mammalia > Carnivora > Felidae > Prionailurus > Prionailurus bengalensis. Next base: position 111,097,283 of record NC_057345.1, read on the forward strand.
GACCCCTCCCCACGATCCCCTCCCAGGAGGGAGAGCCAGGCGTCACCTGGGCACAGGATTCAAGCCCAACATGCTGCCTACCTATGGGGAAGCAGAGTGGCTGCTCCGAGGATCGGCTTTCCCAGGAGTCCAAGATGGTATAGTGGGGATTGAGGGCAGGTGGAACAGGGAGGGCACAGCAGACAACTTCCCAGGGGAGTCTGGAGGTTTCTTTTTTTTTTTTTTTTTCAACGTTTTTTATTTATTTTTGGGACAGAGAGAGACAGAGCATGAACGGGGGAGGGGCAGAGAGAGAGGGAGACACAGAATCGGAAACAGGCTCCAGGCTCTGAGCCATCAGCCCAGAGCCTGACACGGGGCTCGAACTCCCGGACCGCGAGATTGTGACCTGGCTGAAGTCGGACACTTAACCGACTGCGCCACCCAGGCACCCCATGGAGGTTTCTGATGTCACCTGTGAGGAGAGGCCCTGCCCAGGCAGGCACAAAGCAGGGGAGGAGGTGGGCCACTGCTTGAGTGTGTCTCCTGCCCTGCCTGGAGAGCCAAGGCCTCACCTGTCCTGCCTCAAACCCTGGCCACAGCCTCCTTCCTGCCCACCCCACTGAGCCTCGCCAGGGCCCCTCATCCCAAAGAGGAGCACAGACCCCCCCCCTCCTCTCTTCTTTTCCCTAATGGCAGGTGGACAGGCAAGCAGGTCTGGGCCTGGGGCCCCTCATCCCAAAGAGGAGCACAGACCACCACCCCCCCTTCTGTTCCCTCGTGGCAGGCAGACAGGCAAGCAGGTCTGGGCAGTATGTTTTACTGGCACAAGTCCAGACAGAAGACTGCTTGTTGGCCCACCGTCTGAGCCTGTGTAAGTTCAGGGCCTACCAAGTCCACCTTTAACTCCATTCTACCCAAGCAGTCAGGAAGCCCAGTCCTGTGAGTGGAAGTTTGTTCCTTTGCTTTCCTGGAAGCTGGGCTGACAGTGTGCCCAGTAGAAAACACCATTTTTTTTTTTTTTTTAGTTTATCCATTTTGAGAGAGAGTGCAAGCTAGGGAGGGACAGAGAGAGAGAGAGAGAATCCCAAGCAGGCTTCTTTCGCACTGTCAGCACAGAGCCCAGTGTGGGGCTTGTGAGATCATGACCTGAACAGAAAATTAAGAGTCGGACACTTAACCGACTGAACCACAAAGGCTCCCTGGAAAACACCATTTTTACCAAGGAAAAGGTGGTCAGGTTTCAGCCAAGCGGATAAACGGAGGGTGATGGGATTGATGAGGGGCTATTCACAGCAGGAGCAGATCCCCATCCTCAAGCAACTGAGGGGAAAGGGGACCCAATGGGCATCAGGCAGGGCTTCCTTCAGAGGCACAGAATGCCCATCAGGCCAGTAGAATCCCAGAATGTGAGAGCTTAGGAGGCCCTGCTGGGCTGATGCGTCCTTCTGGCTCATTCCACAGCATGGGCCCTCTCGCCTCGTGGAACCCTTGATTTGTTCATCAGATGCACAGAAGACTCCAGAAGCAGAGACCAGCAGCCAGGGCCCTGGGCTCCCTCACACGCCACCACATCTTGGGGGGGGGGGGGGGGCACTTTCTATGAGGCCCTGTCTGAGTCCCAGAGCAGTTCTGCATTTGGCAGGGGCTCCCCACAGACCAAAGAACCCCACGTGAGACTTGTTTGGCACAGCAAGGTTGAGCAGGCCCCTGTAATCCCTCTCTCTGCCCGCCCCCCAACCATGCATGCTCTCCCAGCCTGAGCCCTGCTGTCTCTGGCCACTGTGTCCATTTGGCTGCCAGGCCAGAGGCAGCCTGACATGGTCCCAGGGCTGCAGACAAGGTTGACTCTGGTCCTCACAGTGTGCACAAATGCAGTGGCAGATTTGGGGGTAACATTGTACCCCGGCTTAGCAGGCCTTCTGCAGATTAACGCCCCTGTCCATTCAGAACATCATATGAACTGTTACAGGTGATTTCCACAGGAAAGCCTCCCTAGAGGGGTCAGTGGGTTGCCAGAGAGCCTGGGATGATGGCCTGCAGCTACATGTGGCCTTCCCCAGCCTGCTTCAGCTCCCATCCCTGCTTGGGCCACTGAGCCAGCTGGCGTAGGGGCCTCACCCTTGCTGAGATCGTAGGAAACCCCAGCCTTGACCAGCATGGACTTTGTGTATAGAGCCTTGTGACTCACTTTAATTTGCTTTGCAAATTTTTACTGAGCCTTCATTCCATGGAGTCTTGAGAGGGGCACCAACATCAGATCATGGTCCCCTCCTTTCTGTGCCAAGGCTGCCCAGCTGTGTCTGACAGGCAGCCCAGAGGTGGGAGTGCCCAGGAGTCTCGGCAGCTGGCAGGTCCCACGGGTGGTACTGTCGGCTCCCTTGAGTTCATAACAGGGATACTGTGAGGGCCTTGACCCCTGGGGTGGTGTTTCTCCTGTCCATCTGCCAGGCCAGATGCAAGTCTTCTCCAGGTGATATCAAGTTGGGGGCCCTTCATACACATCTGGCTCTGGCTTTGGTCTGGGTGCACCCTGGACCCCCATTCACTGTGCTGGGGATGTGCCACTGGCCTTCAGGGACCAGTGGGCCTAGGTGCAGGCACTGTCCCAGGTCACTATGAGGTGTCTCGGCTGTCCCATTACAGATGGGAGAGCAGAGGCCTCGAGAGCCCAGATGACTTTCCTTGAAGCCCCATCTGGGCCCTCCCCACACCCCAGGCTGCAGCTACATGGCAGCTGTCGTTCTAGAGCCAGTCCTCAGAGGTGGCGGTGGTCAGGATAGGCCCCAGTTCTGCCCCCTTGCTGAGGGCAGACAGCCATGGGATGCACCCAGCCTCCTGGGCAGGGTCACGTGTCACCCACAGCTCACCTGGTCCATCTCACGTGTGGCAAAGAGGAAGCTCAAGGCTATGGAAAAGTTTGTGCTTGGCCTGGAAGCCACGTTTTAAGTCTTTATTTTCAGGGTTTTTCCTGGAACAGCAGTACACATTGTAGTTCGGGATCTGGCCAGGGAGTCCTGGGCCCAGGACCTGGCACCCTCCCCCTGGCTGTGCCTCTCTGAGTCTCTCTGAAGCAGCAGTGCCCGCTGAGCATGCAGGGCGTGGCTGGAAGCCTCCACTCTGTGGCCGTGCAGTGTGCAGCAACGGGTCAGGAGGCCTGGCAGCCTTCCGTGTTCCCAGTGCCAACAGGTGTTCCTGAGGGACAGGATTGACTTTGTGGCTCAGGAGGAATGCTAGTTGATTGAGTGGGGCTTGACTTTATCTAGGGAGAAGGCCCAGTAGGTACCATGGAAGGCCTGGCTCTCTGCCCTCCCCTGCCCTCAGGCCAAGCTGGGACCTGAGTGGATCTGGCTGGGGAGGCACAGGCCAGCAGCACTGCTCATCAGCTACCAACCATGTGGGCTGGTGGAGAAACAGGCCCTTCAGGCCATCTGAGCCCCGAGGACATTCAGCCATTGCTTCCATAAGTACCAGGGGATGCCAGGAAGGCCAGGCTCTGGGGGGCAGGCCCACAGGCCTTACGCCTGCACACTTGTGTCCCTGAAGTTGGGACAAGCACTGTCACCTCCATCCTATGCAAAGATTGTATACACACCTTGCAGCCACTGGTCTGGTGGCCACTGTGTCTCCACTGGGCTCCAGGCCCCCTCCCACCCGCATGCCTGCTGCGCACGTCACCCAGGGTAAGAGGTAACTGGCAACTGCTGCTGGGGGGCTCCAGGCCATGGCTTCCCAGGGCTGACCACATGGCGTGGCCCCTTCTCCAATTTGAAAGCCTTTTTTATGATCTGTGCTGTGTGTCACTGCCAACCACAGGCCGTCTTCCACCTCACAGAGCAGCAGCCTCAGGCTGGGGCTGGATTCATGTGGGCCTTGGGGATACTGGACCCCCTCCCCAGGAGGGAGAGAGGCTGGAGGGCTCCCGGGGCTGACCACGGGCTGCACGAGGTACCCACACTCTGACATAGCCACACTCACATGCACTCCCAGCAGTAGCTGGGAGCACAGCTCAAGCTGTGGAGCCAGCAGTGACTCAGAAACATCCTGGAACAAGAATTCCTTTTTTTCCTTACAAGCAGTGGGCACTTTGGGACGTTTCCTTCCATTTGAAATTCCTTCCTGCTTAGCCCCCTTCAGAGCTGAGCAATTTTCCACCCCATGGCCAGGCCACCCCTCCATCCCCATCACCTTAGAACAGGCCAGGACATTAAGGAAGTGTGTTTTCAAGGAATATTTGCTGTCATTGCAGGGCGGTGGTAGGGGCAGCCTGGAGCCAGCCAGGTGGCCCCTCAGGTCCCCCACCCAAACAGGTGGGGGGGCCAGGCTTTGCAGGAGGGTCTGTCGGGGGTTAAAGAGCAGACTCCTCAGTCACCAGCCTTCCCAGGAGAAGGGGCCCTGGCTAATGGCAGCAGCAGCCGTCCTTGCTCCTTAGGCAGGCCTGCCAAGCAGGGTACCTTGAGTGCTCTCTGCCATCACTGCTGTCCTCACCACACCTGAGACACAGTGGTCACTCTCCCACAGATGAGGGCCCCAGGACAGGGTAAGGGACTGTGCAGCTTTGGTGGGCTGAAGCTGGTGCTGTAGCGGCTGCCTGGGGCTCATCCCTGGGGTGGCCTCGTGGAGTAACCATGGGAGCATCTGGCACCCAGGGAGCCTGGGAGCATGTGTGTGGCTGCCCGACTGAGGGCTTAGGTGACTGTCGATCATGGAGCATCCCCTGTCCACCTGAATCAGCCTGCCACTCGAGGTGACCCACCCCTCCCCCTTTCCTTCCCCCTCCCCCAGGTGTTTTTCAGGCCTGCTTGAAGAGATTAATACAAACAGGCAGCCAGACAGTTGGGCCTGGAGACCAGCTGCCTCTCCTTTCCTCGTGGTAGCAAGGGGATAGGGAGTGTCAAGGGACAGGTCTGGGACAGGGGCTGCAGACCTCCAGATACAGGAGCTGCTCAGCTGCTGGGCCAGAAGCCCCAGACACACCCCACACCACCAGCCTCCAGGTACACATATGTCTGCTGCCCCCCAATAGACTCCATGCCACCAGACCCTTGGTAGGCACACACCGATGACCCCCATACCAACAGCCCACCCCAGGTAGACACACCCATCACCCCCCACACCACTCCCCAGGTAGACCAGAGGTACAGGGTCAGGGGGTAGGCATAACCAGGATGCCACATCTCCTGGGCATGGCCCATGGTGATGAGAGGGCCCTACCGTGAGGTCGGTTTGGGGAGGGTGGAGCCCCCCATCTGCTCCAGTGAGCCCCATCCCTGCCAGGTTCCAGCAGGGCTGTGGGCTGTGCCCTGAGCAGCATTCTCCACCTGATAGACCCCAGCATCAGCCCAAAGACCTGAGGGACTTGGGGGGCTGCTGAGGTTGGCTAGGGACCAAGGTCGCAGCCTTGCCCTCAGCGTGTGCCATGTGTGCCTGTGGTTCTGTGCAGACGTTCAGGGTTGAAGTCTGGGGGCCATGGAGAAATCCCCCATTGTGCAGAAGGAGGGAGCCAGGTCGACAGAGCAAGCATAGATCACCCATACTGGGGCCCCAGCCTGGGCCTCAAAAGAGTAACCTCACATTCGTTCTGTGTGGGAAGGAAGGGGCCAGTAAGACCCCAGCCCCAAAATGGGGTGCAGCCTTCTGCCTATTGGGGGCTGGTGTTCTTGCTGTTGTAGACTTCGTTTCTCTGCCTGGCAGATGGACAGCATTTGCAGGGCTGAGAGTGGATGAGGGGCCCTGAGCTTCTTTCCACCACAGCCCCCACCCTATTGGCTCTGTCCCATTGACAGCTGGAGCCCCTCAAGACAGGCTGGGCCACTGTGATTCACGTATGGGTCTTCACCCATTGCTGAACACCTGGCACAGCGTAGGTGTGACCTCCAGAGACAGAGCCCAGCTTAAGCCCCACTGTGCTCCTCACCAGAGTGTGACCTTTCTGTGCCTCAGTTTCTTCCTCTGCCAAATGGAGCTAGGGGTGGACGATGCAGCCTGCGGGGGTGCCTGGAGCCCAGGGGAAGGGTCCTGGATGAGAGGGCTATCCATTGTGTTTACCTTAAGATCACAAGTTTGGGATAAGATTGAATTCACAGTTCTTGTGGCTGGTATTGACTTCTTGCAGTTTGTTGTGAGCTGGAGCAGAGGCCTAGTTTCTACTGGTGGTCCTGCAGCTGAGGGCCAGACCAGAGCCTCTTGGAGCCTGTTCACTTGTTCATAGGACGGAGGAGCAGAGCACCACCTCAGGGTTGGGTGGGGTGTTGAGAGCCCCTCAGCAGTGGAGGTAGCATCACCAGTATCACATGTGGTATGAGGTGTGGCACAGGGGCTGAAGAAGAGGCTGTGTGCTCCCTGTGCCCACAGTGGGGAGGGGTGCTTACTGAGCCTGTGCTCTGTCCAGCTGAAGAACAGAAACGGAGTTCTCAGCTCACACTGGAGTCCTGAACCCGGTATGCCTGCATTTCTGGCCCATCCAAGGCCAGTCCTGGTGCTCTGTATCTTTTCTTTGGTCCTGTCATTCCCCAAGAGAGCCAAGGATGGACCCCACACACACACTCACGCTAGGGATAGGCTTAAGTGGGTGGGCTCCCCTTGTAATGCAGTCACTGAGGGCCCCTGGGGGTGGCTGTGTCCTTAGAAGCCTGCCATGGTTTTGCTCCTGAAGACTTGCCTGGCCTGGGGCTGGCTGCAGATATCCCATTATATGGAGATATGGAAAAGGAGAGCCTTTTTTTTTTTTTTTTTTTTTGTGGTCATAACATAAAGTTTACCATTCTTACCATTTTTTAAAAGTGCAATGGCTTTCCAATTATGGTAAGAGCCTAAATGTCCATCAACTGATAAATGGATAAAGAAATTGTGGCTTATATACACAATGGAATACTACGTGGCAATGAGAAAGAATGAAATCTGGCCTTTTGTAGCAATGTGGTTGGAACTGGAGAGTGTTAATGCTAATTGAAATAAGTCATACAGAGAAAGACAGATACCATATGTTTTCACTCTTATGTAGATCCTGAGAAACTTGACAGAAGACCATGGGGGAGGGGAAGGAGAAAAAAAGAGAGGGAGGGAGTCAAACCGTAAGAGACTCTTAAAGACTGAGAACAAACTGAGGGTTGATGGGGGGGTGGGAGGGAGGGGAAAGTGAGTGATAGGCATTGAGGAGGGCACCTGTTGGGATGAGCACTGAGTGTTGTGTGGAAACCAATTTGACAATAAATTTCATATTAAAAAAACAAGATAAACAGTCAATAAGAAAAAAAAAGTGCAGTGGCTTTAAGCACAGTCACATTGCTGTGCAGCCATTCCCCACCCCATGCATCTCCAGATCCTCTCTCTCTTCCCACCTGAAACTCTACCCATGAAACACTGCCCCCCTGTTGTCCCCAGCCCCTGGCAGCCACCATCTACTGTCTGTTTCTGTGAATTTGATGATTCTATATACCTCACGTAAGCGGAGTCCACAGTATTTGTCTTTTTGTGGCTGGCTTCTTTCACTTAGCATAACGTCTTCAAGATTTATCCATGTTAGAGCATGTCACTACTTCATCCCTTTTTAAGGCTAAACCATGTGCAGGTGTATGTATATACCACATTTCACTTACCTGTTCACCGTGGATAGACACTCAGGTTGTTTCCTCTCTTGTCGTGAATAATGCTGCTACGAACATTGGTGCACAGTATCTGTTCAAGCCTCTGCTTCCAGTTCTTTTGGGTGTATACCCAAAAGTGGACTCTCTGGGTTATATGGTAATTTGATGTCTAATTCTTTGAGGATCTACTGACTGTTTTACCTGCCCACCAGGAATGCATCGGGGGTCCATTTTTTCCAGCAGCATTTCTCGTTTTCTGGTTAGTGACTTGTCACGACCTAGGGGAGGACAGTCAGATCTCAGTGCAGGCATGCCGAGGTGGGAGTTCCTACTGCAGAGTCCGGACTTGGGGGTCTCGGGAGGAATCTGACAAAGCCAGCCTCAGACTCTGGACCCAGAGGCTGGGAAGGCAGAGGTGCCGGACAGCACTTAGTAGAGTTTGGGACTGGTGTCAAGCAGAGGGACTGGGCAGGTTCCCACCCATGAGAAGCATGGAGCTTGGGCCCACTGGCTATAGGGCTGAGCTGAGGAGTGGACCCTGTCACAATTGGCTTATCCCTACAATGGTCTCAATGAGAACTCCCCCACCTGGTCAAGCCCCCCCACTTCCCACCTGAGAAGTCCAACATGACCAGTTGAGCTTCTGCCTGGCTCAGCACGGCCATCCTATGGTCTGAGGCCCACAGTGGGACTCGCTGGGCCTCATCATGGCTACAGACCCCTGCTCATGCAGCAGTCGCCTCTGTGTAACTTCCTGCTTCAGAGGGTTAATCATTAATTCCTCAGCCCCCATGGGCAGTCCTGAAGCAGCCATGTCTGTGCTCAGGTATATAAGGTACCTTCTTTTACCAGTGGTCTGAGGCTGCACACACAAATGGGCTTATGTCCTCTCTGCCTGTCTGTCCCCGTAGGCCCTGTGCAGGCCATGCTGTAGGAGGCTGGGGGTGCATGCCGAGTTCTCACAGCCTCAGAGACCCAGGATTTATGAGGGATGCCTGCACGGGGTCATTTATGACTCTGGAGGTCTTGGGCTGTAATGGACTCAGTGCTTCTCTCCTGGATGTGGGGGTTCCGGATGACAGGCAGAGTTTTTATGACCCAGCTGGCGCCGCTTGCCGGCCTGCTGCCTTCACATTCCTGTGTTTCCTGATTCCAACCAAGGTTGGTGTCAGCTTGGGGACAGTGCAGGGGCCTTTGCTCCAAGGCCATCGCTCAGCAGATGAGGCCCTGGGTGCACAGAGGGGACCTTCTCAGCTGGTAGGAAGGGCCCTGGTGCACCTGGAGGGGTGGAGGCCACTGTACTTTGGCTAACCTTCCAACTATTTGAACCACGTTTTTATTTCCCCCTTGTGAGAAGTTTTGGAAGTATGTATGTGTGTGTGTGCCCACTTCTGAGTCCCCCTGGGGCTTGGTGAGGCCACCCCTCCTTGTGGACCCTCACCCCAGAGCCCCAGGCAGGACCAGTCGTGGAGCACAAAAGGTGTGGGCCCTCCAGCATGCACTGACTAATTCCACATATCTCCAGGCCTTCCTCTCCTGGGTCCCCTGGGTGCTATCCATGCCCAGACCCACGAACCCTGAAGCTGTGACCTCAGCAAGCAGAGAACCCACGAGGAGGGGGAGGAGCTGTGGTTTCTGGGAAATCCAGAAGCTGTCCTCCTGACCTCCCTGACTCTGTGCAAGGAGATGGTCCGATAGGTGTGTGATGGCCACCGAGGTAGCCACCACTGCCTGCTTTCGCTCTTGGTTTTATGGAGCAAACAAATGCTCTTTTGTCAGTTTCATTCCAAGATTCAAAGCCTCGGCTTTTGTCTGAGTCACTCTGTCCAGGCCCCAGGCTGGCTGGCCCTGGAGACAGTGAGAGACAGACCAGGAGAGGAAGAAACACCGTGTAGTGTGATACACCCGTGGCTGAGAGGTAGACCAGGGCAGGAAGGTCTAAAAGGAAAGGAGGTTCTCTGAAACAGAACTTGGACAAACTGTGCTCTTTGACAGGAGGCAGGTGTGACAGGGACAGAGAGGAGAGCTCAGAGAGGGGTTGAACAGGGTGGCAGCTCCTCCAGGGCCCATGGAGACAGAACCCAATGGAGGGGTCGCCTTGCTCAGTGGAGGGGCCTGCAGCCACATAAAGGACCCAAGACATGGGCTGGGGCGAGCACCCAGGGTGACCACTAAGGCTCATTTGCAACAGGAGAGGGAATGCAGTTGGGAAGGACAAGCATGGGAGGGGCGGGGGTGGGGGGGGGCAGATGTGGAGAACACAGGGCTAGACAGGAGGGACGTGCCCAGGGGAGGGAGACCAGCCTGGGCTCAGAGCCCTAAGGAGCCCCTTCCCCCGGGGGCTGGCGTGCAGAGGGAAATCATTGGCCACACCCGATGGTTGCATCCTGACGTGTTCCAAGGTGGTGATGCAGGGCTGAGTAGGTACCTATGGCCCAGTCTGAGACCTTGTTTGTGAAAGGAACATGTGTCTTCAGATAACTCCTGGGACCCCCTGCAGCCCCCCAGAGGCGTTGAGAGGGCCTGCATTCAGCTGCACAGAGTCAGTGGCCATAGATGGCTCTCCCTGGACCCACCTGGGCTCCGAGCTGGCCAGGCCTACTGGGAATTTTACAGACAGGCCTTGGCCATGAGCTCTGCCCACTCTGAAGCTTGGGGAGACAGACATATCCAGACAAGAACTTTGGTGGGACGGTGTGGCTGTGGGGAGGGGGCTATTGGGGCCTGCCCTCCAGTACATGGCAACCCTGTGCTGAAGCCCCTTGGTCTTGCCTGTGGACACCCAGGGGTATCTGACTTTCTGTGGTCAGGGCCCACCCTACACTATCCTGCTCGCTAGGTCCAGGCTGTGGCCCTCCTTCCCAGGCTCCCACATGCTGGCATACATCCTGTCTCTGAGCCAAGGAGGGAGGTCCCTCCCAGTTCTAACTGCTGCCAGCAGTGGGAAGGCAGGGTGGGCACCCTGTGGGTACTAGGGGCCTGTCATTACCAGGGAGGAGGAGCGCTGGTGAGAGGCCGAAGACCGGCCACAGCCCCACAGGGAAGCTGCCTCCCTTTCACTGCCTGTTTCAGAATCTCCTGCATCTCAGCCACCCTCCTGTGTGAGTCAAGCCATCTTTTCCAGCTGGAGCCCGTCAGCTGACAGCACCCCATCTGCCCCCTGAGCCCGCCCCCCACATGTGCCCATTGAGTCACTGACCCTTCTCCTTGCACCACATTCCCTGGCCTTCGGCCCTCAGAGGGCTGCAAGTCTTCAGATGCTGCTCCTTCTGTATCAGTGCCCCTAGCCACCTGCTAGCCCCATCCTGCTCAAGACAGCCCAGACCTGGTGCCCACAGCCAGAACTCTCGCCCTGCCGTGCTACCGCTTCCACTTCCTGCAGGCATCTCCCCCACCCTGGATCCTCCAGCATCCTCCTCTGTCACCCCGCATCACATGCTCCAGAAAGCCTTGCTGATGGATTCCCTCTGCTGCTGCTTGAGGAAGCAAGGTCTCTGAGCTCCTGGACACAGAACTTACTTTCCCTTCTGGTTCAAGGTTTGTGTCTGTGTCTAGGCTGGTATGGGCCAGGGCCCACTGCTTCCTTGTCTGCACATGGTATGGGTGACCCTGCTCCGTGGGCTGCCAGGCTGCCTCAGACACCAGGCCAGGAGCCTGTCCTAGCCAGTGTCCTGCTGGGCTTGGATTTCACAGAAGGGTGGGCAGGCCCCTGGGAACAGTCCCTCTCAGGTCCCCTGTCCCTCCCCTTTCACCCAGGCTGGTTCCAGTGCTAGTGAGAGGGCTCAGGGCTGGTGTGGCCCTGTCCCTGCTCTCTTCGCCTAGCTTCCTTCCCCCGCTGGCTTCCTCTACCCCAAGAAGCTCTGGTCCCTCTGTCAGGCATGCAGGGGCCATCTCAGGGCTAGACCCTCTCTTCTTGAAGCTGTCCTGGGATCCAGGAGCTTGGCAGAGGCTTACCCAGGTGGATAGGAGGAGTGTGCATTTGAAGGACCCTGAGCAGTGAGGGAGTTGGACAGACTAAGAACCATTTTCAAGGAGATGAGCCTGTGGGCCCTTTGCTAAATCAGATAAAATTGTGAGCAGGGCCCAGGGCCTCTGTCCATGCTCAGGGCCCTGTGGCAGAGCTGTTAGCACATGTCCTTTTGGGGATGGTTTCCCTCCAGATCTGTCCAGAGGCCTTTCTCAGGATCCTGCTTGCCACCTGTTTCCTGAGCACACCCACATCTCTCACAGATAGAGAAGGGAAACAGGGAAACTGAGGCTTGGAGAGGCCCTGACCCCACATCTTGCCTACATGTGGGTCCTCTCAATCCACCTTGTCCAGGAAGGGTGTCAGCCTCCAGAGACCCCAGGCCATGCAGCCAGGGGTTCCCCCTCGGGGCCCGAGGCTGGCCTGCTAAGCTCACTTGGAAGCAGGTGCTCTGGCTGACGCATCTGCTGAGCTCACCTGGTGCCTGGGGCCCTCCCAGCCTGAGACCTGGTCCCCAGGAGGCTGGGAGCAGGGAGGATGCCAGCTGATGAGGCTGCTGCCTTGTGCCACTCTTCCAGTGGTGTGGCTGCCCCAAACCTCCAGAACCTGCAGAGCTCTGAGAGCAGCCCATATCTTTTACTGTCAGACACTCTGGGACTCAGGACAAGGACACTGAATGTGGGAAGTAGCTCCGTCCAGCAGCTGGGGTTCTGAAGGTGAAGCCCCCAGACCGGTGCCTGCACATGGGTGTGTAGCAAAGATGAGGTGGACAGACAGGTCCATCTTGTCATTTTATCGTGTGAGGTGAGAAACACCCCCTGCCCTGCTTCCCCAGTGAATGGAGAGTTGCAGGGTGGGATGTGGGCATCTTCAACCTGTTCCTGTCTCAAAGGGAATACATCTGACTCTTCCTTCGAGGACCATGTTGCTTCTAGTTTACTTAGGATACTTTATCAGGTTGAGAGAATTCTCTTCTAGGGGCACCTGGCTGACTCAGTTATGCATCCGACTTCAGCTCAGGCTGTGATATCACAGTTTGTGGGTTCAAGCCCTGTGTTGACAGCTCAGAGCCTGGATGGAGCCTTCTTCAGGTTCTGTGTCTCCCTCTCTCTCTGCCCCTCCCCTGCTTGCTCTGGCTGTCTCAAAAATAAAAATAAACATTAAAAAAGAGAGAAAATTCTTTTCTATTGCTACTTTATTGAGAGTTTTTATAAGAAACAGGTGTTTGGGGTGCCTGGGTGGCGCAGTCGGTTAAGCGTCCGACTTCAGCCAGGTCACGATCTCGCAGTCCGTGAGTTCGAGCCCCGCGTCAGGCTCTGGGCTAATGGCTCAGAGCCTGGAGCCTGTTTCCGATTCTGTGTCTCCCTCTCTCTCTGCCCCTCCCCCGTTCATGCTCTGTCTCTCTCTGTCCCAAAAAAAATAAATAAACGTTGAAAAAAAATTAAAAAAAAAAAGAAACAGGTGTTTAATTTTAGCAAATTTTGTTTCCTGAGAGCTGTTTGGAGGTTCTAGCAGGGGACCGCAGCTACTCGTATACCCTTGACTGACCAATGGCCCTCCTCTATTAGGGGAGGTCGTCCTCTTCGACCAAACGCGCAGCTTTGGGAGGGATGCACGTGGAGTGGTGAGGGAGGAAGGGGACACCCACCTAGCCAGCCAGATAGCCAAATCAACCCTGGCAATCAGTGGGGTGACAGATGTCGCAGCCAGATCGCCCTCACATCCTAGCAAATTTTGTTTCTTACACATCTGCCAAGGTCTGTGACCTATGGATATGATGAATCTCGTTTACAAATTTTTTCACATTAGGGGCACCTGGGTGGCTCACTCGGTTAAGCATCCAACTTCAGCTCAGGTCATGATCTCACGGCTTGTGAGTTCAAGCCCTACGTTGGGCTCTGTGCTGACAGCTCAGAGCCTGGAGCCTGCTTCAGATTCTGTGTCTCCCTTTCTCTCTGTCCCTCCCCAATTCATGTTCTGTCTCTCTCTCTCTGTCTCTCTCAGAAATAAATGAACATTAAAAAAAATTTTTTAAAGCAAATTTTCTCACATTAAACCATCCTTGCATACATGGGGTACCTGGCTGGGGTAACCCGACTTGGTCATAGTGTGGGATCCTCTGTGTGTTCTGCTGGATAGGATTTGGTAAGATTTTTGTGTGGGTTTTTTACATCTGTACTGTGAATGAAAGGGGCTGTAATTTTCTTGTCTTTTCATGTGTTTGACTTTGGTACTAGGGTTATGTTGGTCTCTTAGAATGGGTCGGGGTGGGATGTCCTTCTTTCCTGTTGTCTAAAAGTATTTGCATATAGTTGGATACTCTGTTCTTTAAAAATTTGGTAGCGATAGCCTGGCATTGTCTTTGTAAGAGTTCTCCCCACCTTTTTATTTTGAAAAATGTGGAGCCCACAGAGTAGTAAAGCCTTAGACCTTACACCCAGACACACGGATTGTTATTGTTTTTGCCATCTGGGCACACGTGCTCCCCTGCGCTACGTACCTGTGCATATCTGTGTATGCAGGTACTTGGGTGTATACGTATAGGTGTGTGTGTGTGTGTGTGTGTGTGTGTGTGTGTGTTTGTTCTTCTTTTCAGCAGAACAATTTGAAAATAAGCTGCAGACACTTCTCAACATTTGACCACTTGTGGGAGGATTTTTAACTACCTCTTTGATTTTGTTGTTGTTGTTAAGGTGATAGGGCTACTTATGCCTTTTATATCTGGCTGATGGCTTTTCTCTCTGTCTCTTGCATGTCCCCCTGGTGCCCCCACCCACGGTTGGCGAGAGCAGGTGAGTTCATCTGTCCGTTTGTTCTCTAGAGCTTTTCTCTCCTTCCCTCATGGCTGGGTTCAAGGGCCCTGGCATGGGCGTCCCTGTGTGAGGCACTGTGCTATGCACTCTAGAAGGCATGGTATCCATATTGTGCAGTGAGAAAACACAGTAGAGGCATTCCTTGGGTCCTATCAGGGCCACGCAGCTGCTAAGTGGCAGAGCCTATGACAAGTTGAAAGACCACACACTGTACCTGTGGGCACCCTGCCCAGCTCCTCTCAGACACCCTGCATCTGGGGTTGCTCAGCAGGGTGGATGCCCCTGGTAGCTGGGAGACTTTGGCTAAGGAAGCTCTCCTGAGCCTCAGTTTACCCATCTGCCAGAGGGAATTGAATAGTGGTGCTCACCCCAGAAGTTGTAAGGATAGAGCGAGTGAGTGCCTGCTAGGCCCTGCTCCTTACAGCAAGCATCAGCCTCTCTCCTCCCACCCCCACTGAAGCACTTGGTAGAGGGTCTCTTGGTTCTAGATCTGTCGGTGTCCCCAGTCCCCAGGACCAGGGGTTGCTGCTGAGGTGGCGGCTCTCCCAGCACATCGGCCAGAGGTAGCCGCCCTACCTGGGAGAGCAGAGCTGGGTCAGCAGGGACCACAGGGTGGCAGAAAGTGGGACACTGCAGTTAATTTGGGCATCAGATGGTTCTGTCTAGAGTGTGCCATTGACATCTGATTTTCTGTGTCTGGGGAAAAATAATTTACGTTCAGAGAGCACATAAAGCCATCCTTCCCCAGCACGCTGTGTGCTTGTTCAGGTGATGTGTGCGCATGAAAGAGGGGGGATCAGCCCCCTCCTGTCTGTTTAGAGGCTCCGTGGGACTGGACACCAGCTGTGGGGTCAGCGGGTGGAGCCTAAAGGGAGTCCCAGTGGTCCTCAGACCAGTTCCGGCCCTCCTGACCCCCAGAAAAGCAGACAGCTGGTGGCCTCATGGTTTCAGAGACATCCTAGTGGCTCCTGGGAGGCCCAGAGCCTGCCAGGCTTCTGACTCTGCCCCTCCTGTGAGAAAATCCTATTAGATCAGGTACATAAAGGGCTTTTAATCTTTGTGTCTTGTTTGTGTAGAATTGGAAGAATATGAGAAAAATTAAAAGCAAAAGACAAAGCTACCGAGAGCTCCAGGCCCTGGGACAAGCCCCATTTACGTTTGGCCTGTTATATTTCTGTCCCATCTTCATGTTTCTCCAAAATGGCATCAAGTCATGACACGAGCCCTGAAGTGGTGCTTCTCCTCAGCCAGCACATGCTTCTGTTTCTGTGTCATTGCAGAGTCCCCAGAAAGGCTGTGTGTCCAGTTGGCATGGAGTTGCTGGGCACAGATATCAAGCCGTGTGCCCTGAGCTCGGGTTAAGCCCTGAGCTGTCTGCAGCCTGGCAGGGACAGTGTCCACTGAGCTGCAGCGTGCTGCGCGGGCCTTCCGTGCTCTGTCTTGGCTGTAGGGTGTATCTTGGCGCACAGACCCAGAAGCTGCTATTGCCTGGCAAACGGCAGGAGCGGGCGTTCCTGACACACATGCTGCACACCCTAGCAGGGCCTGACACCACCTCCCGCCTTACTCACGGGCCCTCGCCTCTTCCTCCTTGGGCCCAGGTGGCCGTGACAGGTCTGCAAGTACAGGCTGTGAGGATTCGGGGAAGGAGCCTCAGCAGAGGCCTGCGAGCCATCGGCCGGAGTTCAAGCTGGCAACCAGCAGAGGCCAAGGCTCTGGAGGCAGGTCTTGGGCTGAGTCAGTCTGCAAGCACCCGGCCCCACCCGGGAAGGAGCAGACACTCACCTTCCCCTCACCCTGAGGTCTGCATGTGTGGCGGAAGTCTCGCCTGCCGGGGGTCAGAAGCCAGAAGGTGCCAGGCGGGCAGCCGTCGTGCAGCGTGAACAGCCCGATGGCACCTGGAGGCCTGGCTGGGTTCACCTGCAGGTCAGCACCCACTTAGGCAGGGCACTGCCGGGGAGCAGCCAGCAGGAGCTGGGTGCAGTCAGAGAAGGATGTCGTTAGTGCTGCTCAGGAGGGAGTCCAGGGCGGGAGCTGACCCCAGCCATGGTGGATCTCGGGACAGCGGGCAGTCTCCCAGAATGCCATCAGCCACCCCTTTCTTTTGGAAAGGACTGCACTTGGTTCGTCGGAGAGTAGCCCCAAGCCTGGCCTCACTGGGAGGCTGTGGCCCCCTCCCTGAGCAGGGCTTCCAGAATGCCAAGCAGTTACAGCCTTTGTGGTCACCTGCCAGGAGGGGCTTTTGTGAGCCTGGCTGGCCCAGCCCTCACTGTGCAGCTCCCTGAGCACCTCAGTGTCAGTGCTATCAGGAAAACAGCTCCCCAGCAAGAAGCCTGCTGGGGGCTCGTGCACGTTGGGTGTGCACGCTGGCACCTGTCCCTGCACTTGGCTGGGAGATGCATTTCCAGGGTAAGCAGCCTTACCCAGACTTTCATGCTAGAGCACGCCCAGCCCCAGGTCCTAGAGGTGTCCTGAGATGCTGTTAGGGTTCACCCCTGGTCAAGAATGGAGAGTGAGCAGGGTACCTGGATGGCTCAGTCGGTTAAAGCATCCAACTCTGGTCTCGGCTCAGGGCATGACCTCACGGTTCGTGGGTTTGAGCCCCACATTGGGCTCCACGCTGGCAATGTGGAGCCTGCTTGGGATTCTTTCTCTCTCCCTCTCTCTGTGCCCCTCCCCTGCTTGCACTGTCTCTCTCAAAAACTAAATAAATAAACTTTAAAAAAAAAAAAAAAGAACGGAGAGTGAGCAGCACAGAGGCTGGGCCAGGAGGGCCCCTCATGGCACCCCAGCCCTGGCTTAGCATCTTCTCCCAGTCTGTGCCAGCTTGGGTGTAGTGGGTGTGCCTCCACAGCACCCAATAGAGCACGTTGGCCTGATGATTAAGTCACTTCCTGCCCCATGGGTCTCCCGTGGGTGATCCAGTGGGATCACCAAGGTCAGGGGTCCCGGGAGAAAAAGCTTGGGCTTCCCCCAGGAAAGCTGCCTGGTCAGGAGGGCCCAAAGAGGAAGGTGAGGGTTTCAAGCCCCTAGAATGCACACAAAGTAGCCGCCTGCTGTGGGGTCCAGCCAGGCTGTGCCTCAGTTCTCTGTGCCACAGGGCCAAGAGGCTGAGTAGCCTGTAGGGCTGTCCTGAAACTTTGCTAGCCTTGTTTGTAGATGGGATGTTGTCATCCGCTCACAGAACTGCACGTGTTGCCAGGGGAGGTGGAGGGAGGCTATGGAGGTTATTTTCTAAGCCTAAACTAATCAACTTGTTTTTCTTCATATTTTGTCACCTGGGAATTTTGAAACAAAGACAGAAACTTCATTTTCCCCACTGTTTGATAACTGTTCTTTCCTCATTGAAGTCAGGAGCTCCTTTGCATTTGGCTGTGCCCTCCCCTGGCCTACATCCCCTCCTCCCCTGGCACCCCTCCACTTCCTCCTCTGCGGATTTATTGGAACTCTGCTCCTCCCTGTCCTTCAGATGTCAGGTCACCTGTCACACCTCCGAGGCCCCAGTGGACCCAGAGTTGGAATTAGGCACCCCCCTTTCTGCTTCTGGCACTGGCCACGTTCCCCACCCTTCCAGGTGCTATTGGAGGGCAGAGCAGTATGCGTCCTGCATGCAGCAGGTGCTCCCGTTAAGGAGAAAAGGGTAAGGCAGACAGAGGGGACCGTGGAGCCCAGGCCAGGATGCTGAGCCCTGAGGCAGAGGGGACAGACCACCAGGCTCACACCTCCTGGACCTGTCTGGGCTCCTCGCATCTGCCTGGGGCTATGGGTCCCTCAGCATCCAGGCTGTAATGCTCTTTTACACACTGCTTTCACCAGGTCTTTATAGGAACCTGGGAGGCCCAGGAGGTGGGAAGTAAGGCTCGTGGGGGTCATCATTCTCCCCAGGCCCCCTGGTAGGGAGAGAGCTGGCAGAGTCTGACACTGGATGGACCCCTCCATGAAGATGCCTCAAATCCAATTGACAGGATGCAGAGAGCTCCCTGATATCACCCCATCTCGCCTTTATGTTCCCAGCCTCATGACCAGGAAGACTTCCTGGGAGCACAGGGGAGGGGTGGGAGCTCCCGGCTCCCAGTACCACTCCCTCTGGTGGGTAGAGCCTCAGCATGAGCCCACAGCAGGCAGGGATGCCCATGTGGGTAGATGAGCCAGTGCATGAACCTGCAGGCAGGGGATGCCTGGGAAGGTCCCTCTGCTGTCAGGAGCTTGCTGGAAGAACCCACCCTCAGGTTCCAGTGTCCCAAGTCGCACAGTCCCCTCCCCTTGGCCTGCTGGCACTTTCACACAAGACCTCTGCTTGTATGTCCTTTTGTTCTGACAGCCCCTCCCAATAGTGAGGGCCCAACACCAGGCTCAGGTGTGCACACCAGCCCGGGGGGTATAGGAGGTGCACTGCATGCTGGAGCCAGAGCCGTACCACTCCTCCCCTACACACCCTGCTAATCCTGGAGACCCTGGGTCCCAAAGAACCTGGAATTTGGTTGTTTGGGGGGAGATCAGAGACACCTGTCTGGAGCTGCGGGCCCATGTGGTTCATGTACCCTGGACACACTTAGGCCTCTGACCAGGCCCTCTTCCTCGTTCAGATGGGGGTTATTAGGGGCACGGGCTCCTCCCTGGGAGCTGGACTGTGGGACAGCAGTGGGGAGGGAGTGGGGGCTCATAGCAGCCCTGCTCTCACCCCTGCTGCTCCCTGCCTCTACCCTGTGAGAGTCAGGCTTACCAGCCATGTGTCCTGCAGCCCTGTAGGGACAGGTCTCGCCCATTGGGCTTCCCAGCAGAGGACAGGAGTGCTGTTAGGTCTCTGCCCCAGCTCTGTGCCTGCGGCAGTGTTGGTGACCATGTGTCGTTAGGCAGGAGGAGCTGGAGGGCTGTGCACGACCTAGGAGAGCCCATCCAGGAGGCCCACTCAGCGTCCCACAGCCAGGAACTGCTTGGGCTGAGCCAAAGTCAGGGCTCCAGCTCTCTGCTCCCCAAGACAGACGCTCCAGGGAAACCATGTCAGGAGAACAGTCACAGTGGCTGTATAAAGTGTTTTCAGGTCCACATTGTTGCATCCTAGCTGCAGATCTGGATGTGTCTTTTTCTCTACAGAGACCACTCTCAACTCACTGTACTTTAAAGGAAATAGATTGTAAATTATATTCATAGTTTACTTAAAATACCACTGCCTCTGGCTGTGGTTTGGTGAGCGGTCAGCAGGTGGCTGGGGGCCAGCCTTGCCAAGCGACATTTAAGTGCCTGCTGGGGGCTGGGGCTCCATGGGTTCTCATCAGGCACTTTTAGTCTGGGTCCGGGTGGGCTTGAGCTCCAACTCCAGCACTACCACCAGCCAGTTCTGTGGCTAGGTTTGCTATTTAACCTCTCTGGGCCCAGTTTTATTTCTCATCTGCAAAATGGGAATATTTCCTTCCACAGAATGTCTGTGAGTGTCCAGGCTGAGCAGGGTAAAGCACTAAGGTTCACCAAATTAATTAATTCAGTCACTACTGAGTCCCTGACACCCCAGGCTGGCCCCACCCCAGGAGCTTACCCTCTGATCATGCCCAGGTCCTTATGCATTGGCCCTGAATAGATGGATTAGTTTCAGAGACTAAGCCATTTTTCCTCTCCTTTTGAAAAGGAGCCCACTGTAGGCAGGCCAGGTGGTGCAGCCATAGGAATCACTGAGAACCCAGGTTCTGTTTCTAAGCTCTCCCATCCCCAGAGAGCAGGGCTTTCTGCCTCGTGATCCAAAATAACTGCTGGCACTCTGCAGTCACAGCTACACTCCAGCCAGCCAGAGAACAGGGGGAAGAAGTTGTCTCTCCTCACATCCTAATGGCC
Source organism: Prionailurus bengalensis (assembly GCF_016509475.1). Taxonomy (NCBI): domain Eukaryota; kingdom Metazoa; phylum Chordata; class Mammalia; order Carnivora; family Felidae; genus Prionailurus; species Prionailurus bengalensis. Next base: position 111,117,454 of record NC_057345.1, read on the forward strand.
AGGCTTAGTTACATAGCCACACCTCACAAAACATTTCCTGGGCTTCTTCCTCCTCAGGGACTTCCCGTGCTGTTTCCTAAGCCTGAGGAGTCACCTGGGGTCCCGGGTGAATGCTGCTCCCTGCAGCTGAATGCCCTTCCCACTGTAGGAATTTAGCTCACCGGGCGAGCTGAGGCACTCCTCACTTTGTTGGAAGTGGGCAGGGCAGGGAGCCCAGTTGTGAGGCCAGCCAGCCCAGCCAGTGCCTTCCCAAGCACAGCTCAGCCTTCAGGACCCAGTCTTGGGCCAGCCATTTGTCTTTCTGCGTAAGGCCCCCCACCCAACCTCTCCAGCTGGCCCAGTCACCTGGACCTCAAATGTCACTGTGTGATCTATCAGTGAGGGGCTTGGTCAGCCTGTGCTCACCTAAGAGCGCCTATTCTGGTGTTTTTCCAAGAACTATATGAGCTATGGGCTCCGCACTGAGAGTCCCAAGGCGCAAGGGGCTGGGGGGAGGGGTGGGACCTGGCCACAGCTGCGCGTACCCAGCCACTGATCACTGAGGCCATGGGGCCACTCTCTGGACCCAGGTATTTTTAGAAGCAGAGTCAGTTGACCACAGCTGCTCTGTGGACATGTTACTGAAGAGGGGATAGCCTTACACAGACGTTTTCTACAGTGCGTTTGGAGAGGAGGCTCCCCAGCCTGCCACTGCCAGCTCAGTACTTGGTGATCTAGGTGTTTCCTGGAGGGGCTTGGCAGGAGTGCCATGCTCTTGGGCCCTGTGGGGCCTGCTCTTGCAGCACTGGGTATGGTGTGGGGACGGAAATCATGGCCAGAGCCAGTGGAGAATCCGTTCACTCGCAGGTTCCTGGTAACTCTTGTCCTGCCTGGAACTGGCTCATCTCCCCCGGCCATCCTCCTACTGCCCATGCCAGCACTCGCCTCTCCCTCCCTCCCACTCTGCCACCTCTCCCTTCAGTCTGCACTGCTCACCCAGCCAGGCCCTGTTAATGATGCACATGAGAATCCTGGTTCAGAGAGGAGCGATTACCCAGCTGACAGCCAGCCAGGCGCCCACCCGGGGGAGCCGCACCTGCAGGCCTCTTCCTGTCACAGGAAGGAGGAGGAGGCCGCCAGCCCCACATAGGGCAATCATGGAGAATCAGAGCTAAAATCTGACTTGCATTTTGTAAGGCAATCAGTCCCCCATCTGGATTCGGTGCTGGGTCATCTTACTGCGTGAGCTGCATTCCCCAGAGCTGCCCTCCTGCACGTGCAGCCCTTTCCAAGGCCAGCAGGCCAACGGGAACAGCAGGACCAGACTGCAGGAGCCACCAGGCCATGTACCCTGAGGTTACCAGCACCTGGCTTAGTGTTAGCAGAGAGCAGTTCTGATGGGGTTAGCTCAGTGAGCTAATCACAGCAGGTCAGGCCACAGCTCCTGGCTCTGGCCACCCCGAACCCATAACATGGACCCAGTCCCCATTGAGGGAGCCAGCCATAGGCCCTGGGGTGAGACCATAAGCCGAGCAAGCGGGGCTCCTGGCACACCAGCCCCAGCCAGCCCACAAGCTAAGTCTGGAGTGCTGCAGTCAGCTCCCACCACCTGGGCAGGTTCTTTGGAGTCCTCCCTCTGAATTCCCAGGTACCTCTCAGTGTGGTTGTGAAGCACTAATCCTCCAGATCCTGACCTCATCATGTGGCCTCTGTCCTCATGAAGGGGGATTCCTGGGCCCTGGGAGGGCTAATGTGACAGGTAGGGCAGCAGGGGGTGTGAGTACCCCTCATGGAGCTTCCCTGGCCACTCTGGGACCCCCTGCGTCAACCAAGGTGGGAGAAAGTGGCCGGTCCTCCATAGCATTAGTCTTCTCCCTTGACTATGTATCCAGAAGTAATACAGCAGGTCTTTTTTTTTTTTTTAAAGACTTTGTAATTCTGACCGTAAATAACAGTGCCGTCACCCACATAAGGGAGCTACAGCTCTGTTGGCACTGGCTAGAAAAATCTGCCTTTATTTCATGGTCTGGGTTTAGAGACTGGTGGGTTGGGCCCTCGTTCACAAAAGCCCTGCCGTGGGAGCCAGCAGCTCAGGAAGGAGGTGAGCGTGCCACTCCGAGACATCAGCCAGCTGGCATTTTGTCATAGAGGACGAACAGCACAAACCTGACCCTTTGCAACGGAACCCCATTCCAGAGAGCAGAGTTGTTACTTTATTTCAGTTATTTAAATAACAGTGCACTCATTGCTGACAACACAGAAACGTGTAAAGACAGTGTTAAAGGAACCTACTTGGGATTGTGTGTGTTCCCTAGACTTCCAACATTGCTGTAAGTTTGAAAATTTTACACTGAAATGTTAGAGTCCATAATCTCACCATCCTCAGGCAGCCACCTAATCGTGCTCTTCTTCCCTGCCGAGTGGTGATCACAGAGTGCTGTTGTGGGAGGGCACGGGCTCGTCCACACATCCTCACCTATAGGCATCTCTGCTGTGTGTCTACCATCCCCTCCCTGCCTGGCTTCCATGCCTCCTGCGGGAGCTAACACTCCGTCAGCTTTCTGCAGCGACTTTGCTGCCCCGCCCCCCAGCCCTTCTCATTAGGGCAGACTCTTGCAAGCTGATGCCCACTTGGCCCTTCCCCCAGCCACAGAATCCTGTGCATCCCCTCCACCCTCCCCACCCCACCCCCGCCCCCAGCTCCAGGCTTCTCTCTGCCTGAGCCAGGTTTCAAGTCTGGTTTCTGGTCAGAGCCCTGGGCTGCCAGAGGAGAGTCAGGAGTGGTTGTGTTCAGATCAGACCCACACTCTCGGGGCAGAGAAGGGAAAATGAAGCATCCTCTGGCCACTGGTGTGAGGGGCAGGAGGTGGGTGCTTCTGGGACAGCAATGTCCAGTTATACAGTACAGGTGTGGGCTCTGGCCTTGGACCTGTCACCTTACCTCATGAACCCAGGTTTCACATAAGTGATAAAGTTTGAGCTATACCGAGTCAGGATTGTGGACTACTTGCCTGATGCCCACAGGCAGGTGGCAGGAGGGAGAGGGGCTCCTGAGGACAGAGCGAGAGGGTGCCACCTCCCTGATCCCAGCGCAGGAGCAGAGCAGGAGCCTCCTGTTAGCTGCCCATCCACCTGCCCCCCACCCCTTCCTCCAGGAAGGAACTCAAAGCTCATTTGCTGCATTTTGCAGAACTTTCCCAAAGTGTCTGTGTGTTGTCAACAAAGCAGGGTTCCCAGGCCAGGGCTACAGTTGTCCCATAAAAACTCACACTTAAGACTCTGGAGCTGGCCACTGCCTGACAGCAGTGTTAGGACCCAAGAACAAGGCACATTCCTTGCCCTCTAGGATCTTGCGTGACTGTGGGGCGTGCTAAAACCAGTGCACACAAAAATGTCAGAGCAGCTAGGTTCACAGAAAGCATTACAACTAATGTGATGAACTCAAGAATGCATGATATAGGCGATAAGCCCTGCAGGGTGTCAGGAGTGATCGCAGGCGTGCGGACTAGAATTATTTCACAGCACAAAATGTCTTTGAAGTCCCATGACTTATTTTTGAAATCCATGTGGACGCTGCACTGTGTGCCCTTTCCCTTTGGAACTCGTTCTCTTGTGGAATGAACAAGACCCTTCTTGGTCTGGCCCTGCCTGCCCCTTGAGCCTCCATTGCCCTTCCCTCTGGTCGGGACAGTCTGTGCCCCCACCCTCTCTGAGAAGCCTCCCTGCCCCTCCCACTGCCCTTGTTGACCCACCCCACCCAGCCCAGAGCGCTAGAACACTGAATAGCTGCGAGCCTGGGACTCTTCCTCTGTGAAAGGCGAGAAGCGCCTGCCCCCAGGCTGTGCCTGGCATGCCATGAGCCTGTAACCTTGGCTGCTGTCGCTGCTGGGAGGGACCTGGGGGCGTTGCCAGTTCGTGTCCTTTGCCAAGCCAGGGCACTGACCGGATGAGTGGTGCTGAGCACCCGCTGGTGGTGAGGGGAGATGTAGCAGGGCCTGGTCACCACCCCTCCGGTCCCTGTGTGCTCCCTGTTCAGGAGTAACAGTGCTGTCAGCCCTGCTCTGTAGCCACAGGCAGGACAGTCTGGTTGGGACGTGCTCTGGGTGATCCTGGGCCTGTCCTAGGGCACAGCAGAGACCTGTTTTAGAGGTCAGGTCCCAGGGCCACCCACTTTAGCTAGGATATAGTGTAGGGCTCTGCTCAGAGAAGGTGCCAGAAGCTTGCCACCCCAACAGAGCCTAACTTGCCAGCCAAGTCACTAGAGTCTTCACATTGGGATTGACCCCACTGAAGAGTCCCAGGAGTGGTGCTGACTCTGTTTGCACCTCAAGGCCCCCCTGGATAGGAAGCCAGACACCAACTGGATGTTCCAGCTTGGTAGAAGTGGTGGTTCCCTCCTAGAGGTCATGGAGCAGCCAGCTCATTAATGCGTGCTTAGTTCACAAGCCAAAAGCAGCCCCTGCTAGCCTGGAAAACTAGCCACCATCACCATCCCAAGAGGTGATGTCCACGGGGGATCCTCCACAGACCTCTCCCTACACACTGTAGGAGTGTTAGCAAGTAGGAAGGGGAAGTGAGAGGGGCACGAAAGAAGGGCGAAGGGCAGTAAACCCCTAGAGTTGGAGGCACTGGCGGTGGGAGGGGGGGATGTTGCAGGCAGAGGGAGCATGGGGGCAAGATGGAGGGGACTGGCATACTTTGGGGAACCAAGACTCCGGTTTGGCAAGAATGCCAGTTTACCTGCAAGGCCTGCTGGCACGAATCTTGGTTTTGTTTGTAAAACTTTTTTAAACTTATTTATCACAAAGTGTTTTCTAAACTTACAAAAGAATTTGCATAACGTACATAAGAAATAAAACATAAACACCTACACCCCCATCGCCTGCCTTAAGAGTGAGGGCGCCATCCACATGACAGAAGCCACCATGAACTGGTGCCACCCCAGTGACCCTCCTGCCCCAGTACACACCACTGCTGACTTCTGCCTTGAATTTTCATGTGTGTCCCCTCATTGCCTTTTTTCTTTTTTTAACTGACGTCGATATCTACATATGTATCAGTCAATGGTATTTTCTTTGGTTGTGTTTATATTTGGAAACTGTAAACAGTGTCATCATACTTTATTACATTTTCTTTATTTGCTTTTTCTCTGCAACATCTTATTTCTCAAATTCACCCGAGTTGTTGTAACTATAGTCTGTTCTGTTCATTTATTACTGAGCCGCACTCTGCTGGAAGAATATCGCAGTTTATGTTCACATGCCACTGCGGCAGACGTGTGAGGCTGTCAGCAACGGTGCAGCCGTGGGTGGTCTTGTCCATGTCTTCAGTGCACTTGAACAGGGTTTCCCTGGGTTGTACGCCTGTGAGAGGAGTCTTGGGTCACAGCTTTCCAGTGAAGACACTCTGGAACAACTGTCCCCGACTCACGTCCCATGAGCAGTTGGAAGTTGGCATTGCCCCACCTCTGCGTTGCCTGTCTAAGTCACATTGTGGCTCACTGTGTCATTTCCTCCGTGACTAAGGAAGGAGAGCATCCTTCCATATGCTTCTTTGGCCAGTTTCCTCATTGTTGTATTTTTCATGTTTTTGGTTAAAACAGTTTATATACACACTTCAAGACAAATAGTTTCAAGAGGCTTATAGTAAAAACCAACAGATCTGCTTTTCCTTTCCAACCTCCCCAAATTACCACTTGCGGCTCTTTTCAGTGTTCTTCATGTGTTTACTTCTGTATTTCTAAATAATTCATAGTGTTATTTCTTGATTTACTGATTTAAACATTGTGTATTTGCTTTCTGTTTGGGTAGATGAAGATTAAATGTTAAGCCCTTGCACATCCTTCTCCATAACCCCCCCATCCTCTAAGTAGAGTAAAAATCTCAAGTTTTTATTAAATCAATAGTCAGTGTTTACATTATAATGTCTCTAAAAGCACTGTTTACTTCTGATTTTAGTAGAATACTTTCTTTTTCGTATTACTTCCTGCTTTTCCTGGAATTAATAATTGCCCAATCTTTTTTTTTTTTTACTTGCATTGTTTTCTGTGTTCATAGACATAATTTTTTCCAAGTGATTCCAAAGATCTGCTGTGTACCTACCATTTGTTTTTTTCCACAAATGCTCTGTTGCATCAGGTAATCTGTTCAGGCCCCGTTTTTCCTGGAACCCCTTCTCCTCTGCTCCTGGAGGCCCAGCAGGATGTGCGGTCGACACCCTCCACCTCTCTCCTGGGTTGGAGCTCCTGTCTCCCACGCTTTTGTTGTTGTTGTTGTTGTTTACTAAATGAGATTCGTAGTCCAATATCTTCCTAAAACAAGATTCATGGAAAATAAATGTCCTGAGTCTTTGCATGTCTACATTGTCTCCACTCTGTCCTCACATCTGCTGGATAGTTTGGTGGGGTCTGACATGTCGCTGGTCATTTTCTCTCAGCATCTAGAAGCCAGTGCTCCATTGATTTTTAGCATATGATGTTGCGGAGAAGTTGGGTCTCCTGACAGCCAGTCCTCTGCAGGTATTCTGTTCTTCTGTCCAGGTGCTGCATGGGCCGTCTCTGTAATCTGGCTCTGATCCCCACACTCACTTGCTGGGCACTTGGCCATTTCAGGCTAAATGAACCATATACTGCAGTTCTCATTATTTCCTCCTCTCCTCTGCTTCCTCATTCCCCTTTTTTTGGAAACCTTGTTGCTTGGTACTTGGGCCATCTGAATGGATGAGCTCCATTCAGCTCATCTGAATGGATGAGCTCCTGCTGGAGAGTGATAAGCAGAAAGCCCCCTGTTTTATGGGGGACCCCAGATGTCCATGCAGGAAGAACTTTGGGGCAGAGACCCTCCAGTTTCCCATGAGGTGGGGCTAGGGCAGGGATTAGGTTAGCCTGGTGGCAGCTGTCTGGGCACGGAAGGGCAGGTGCTGGGGACACCACTGAGGGTGCAGACTGTGTTGTTTGGCCCCTGCCCAGTTCCTCATATCCCTGAGCCGTGAGCCCCTCGGCACCTTCACAGAGTATACATCAGGTCACATCTTGTGGGGTGTGGTCGGTGATCAGGGGGTTCTTCTACCCCCACACCACACCCTGCCTTCTGTTCACTTCTTGTCAATGCTTTCATACCTTCTTTTCATCAGACAGTAAACCAGAACATAAACAGCCAGTGTGTCTGGTAGTGTGTGTAATGGACAGACAGGGCAGAGTAGGGGAGTTGGGAGCAGGCCAGGATACAGGCCTATGGGCAGGGCTGTCTGCAGTGTCATGGTAGCAGCCAGGGTGAGGGCCAGAGTGGGCAAGGTGGAGGTGGGCGTCAGGCTCATGAGTTCCTGAAGAGGCTGACAGGCCACGGGTGTGTGTATCTGCTGCAGCGGCTCCCACACTGTCCAGACAAGAGCTGGGTAGTAGCCAGCCCCTCGAACAGGCTCCAGAATCTGCCTGAGCCCTTTTTCTCCACCACTGGCTATGCCTGGAGGACAGAAATGGGGGCGGGGGGTGCCCAGGCCATGGCAATGTCCTGCACAGAGAAGACACCACATGTTCCATCCTGATACCCTTCCCAGTCACCCTAGCATGGGTGAGCCCCACTTGTACCAGCTGGGCCAGGAGAGAAACCATTCCTCTTAGCACCCATGTGGAACACAGGGCTGTGAGATCAGCATCAGCTCGAGGGGCCCAGGGAAGTCAGCTTCTCAGGCCTCACCACAGAGCATGAACAGGAAGCTCTGAGGACCAGAAGACTCGTCTGCATCTCCTGGAGCCTGCCAGATACACCAGCAGTGACTGTACCCTTAGAGACCCCTCAGCGATCCCAATACCCAGGCCTCTCTGACAGACAGAACAAGCCCAGCTGTCTAACCAGGCCCAGGCAGTTCACACCACGGGCTCTGAGGAGGCAGCCTGGACTCGTCCTGCCTCAAGACCTGCTATGTGACCCTGGGCAAGCCCTACACCCTCTTGGGCTGTGAGCAGAGGGACTGGACAGGTGGGCGGGCAGGCCTCCCATCAGCCTTGGCTGTCCAGATGGCAGCTATAGGTCACTGAGTGAACGTTACCTCTCTGGCTAACATGTCAGAGAGATTAATGGCCAAGGACTTCAGGGGTATCCATACCCGGCTTCCCCAGGACCTGCAGGCACCAGCTGTGACAGGGCTGAGAGTCCTGGTCCCATCACAGGGACTGGTGAGGGTCTGGGAGGAGCTGGGGCTCCCCCAAGCCCACCCCCGTGGTGGGATGGAGGGCAGTGCTGACGCAGGACCCCAGGCTGAAGGCTGAGGACACACTTAGGGAACGGTACTGGTGCTCTGTGTGCACAGTGTGTTCTTGCCCTCAGAGGTCATCTTTGGGGCCATGTTGAACCCCCAGCTGGCCTTGGCTGGGGCCAAGTGGACATGCCTCTGTGTCAGTGGACACCTCAAACTGTGCTTTTCTGTGTCCAGGAGGAACTACCACACTGGCCCATTTCCATATGAGGAGTCAGGGTCCCACAGAATGGGAGGAGGTCCAAGTAGCCCTCAGCCTCCCAAAGGGGCCTAAGGACACCTGTAAGACACCCCTGGGACACCTGTGAGAGCAGTGGATGCATTTCTTTATATGCATGTTTCCGGGTGTGTCCTTGTGTTTATTGCTTTGTGTCTGCTTGTCTGTCTTGTCCTCTTCAGAAGCACTTCTCATGGTCAGGCTTTATAAATGTCTTATACTTCATTCCTACAAAGTTGACACCTGAATGAACTGACCTTTCTTGTCCTGGCCACTCACCCCACCCTACTGCCAAAACCATTGGGGACCTCCAGGCAACTGCTTAACCTCCCAGGCTTGGTTTCATCCACTAGGGGCTGAAGGTGCTACGTGAGGTGACCTCCTTGAGGCACATTCTGTCTTCGATCCTTGGATCCATCTCAGTCTCAACCCTGGGGAGCCAGCTTAGCACACACACACAGGAGCCAGCTTCCTTCCTGCCCACTCCCGCCCCTGAGGGAGGCTCTGGTCAAATGAGCTGAGAGGTCAGTGTTAAGTTCCTGCTGTGACAGAGGCCCAAGGGGGAGCCCTGTCTACCTCATGGCTTCCCTGGGAGGTGGCGCTGTCTGAGGTCTGTAGGATGAGCCAGAGTCAGCTGATGAAGCAGAGAGGGAAGAGGACACAGCTTAAGGCCCTGCAATTTCTCCCCAGGAGCCAGCAGGAGGGTTGGAAGGAGGTGCAGTGGTCACAGAGGGTGCAGGTGGCCCTTTGTTCATCTTTCAAGGGCAGCAAGAATCACCACGGTGTGTTCCACAGGAGCTAGGGTCCAGTGTGGGGGTGCAGGGCTCCCCCCTGCAGGTGCTGGAACATGAGCTGCCTGCAGAGGCTGGAAGCCTAGGCTGGGGCACAGTATTGGAGGGGGGTGGGGGGAAGGGGCAGAGGGTGCTTCCAGATCAAACAAGGACCTGAGCAGAGACCACAGACTAGAACCCAGGCTTCAGGGAACAGGTGGGAGTCAGGATGCCCTTCCTGCTCTCCACTCCCTGCTGAGAAAGGGGTCCCTGACTCCCTCTGCCCAGGTGCTCTCTCTGCTGTCTGCCTTAGCCACCACCCCACTCCCAGTGGCACAGTCCCTGCCCTGCTCCTCCTCAGCAGTCTGCTTTGCAGGACCAGTCTTCGTCTGGCCCCTGCCCCCCAGCCACTGGCTAACTATCCCCCTGCCCGGGGTCTGCTTGGGGGTCCCAAGTTCCCTAATGAAGATGCCACCCTGCAGTTTTCTAGATGTCCCTCCCTCCATCAGAGGGGACATGTAGAGGTACCCCACTGCCTTTGCTTTTGCCAGTCGCCCTGCCAACCCCAGGGCCCCCTGGGAGATGTGCAGTCAGATCAGTATGCTGCCAGCAGACCCCCCGAGGTGCTCTATGCAGCTCCCCAAGGGGTTAGCAAGGGGGATGGTGGGTTAGTCGGGTGCCCCTATTGGGCCTCAGTAAGGAGGGGTTCGTGTGCATGTGCTTCCGTGCTGCTGTCTGGAGGGGGGTGGGGGTTGGCATTCCTGGAGCTTCTCCCCCTGAAGTGGTGTGTGGGGCCCAGGGGGCTCCTGCTGCCTGCCCCAGCCCTGGTTTGCCTTGGCCTGGGACGTCCCACCAGGCACAGGCTGCCGGTTCTGCCAGCCCTGGAGGAGAGGCTTCCAGGAAGAACCTCTCTGGGGCTGACCGCCACACACCACGCCTGTCACAGGAACATCTGGAAGCCCCCCCTGCCCGCTATGTCTTGGTGACATCAGGCCAGTCATCATGCTAGACAGGGATGTGCCTGTTACATGGGGAGTCACTTCTCCAATGGTATGGACACCCCTTGCATATAGCACAAGGAGGTGGCATCTTGAGGGATGCCTAACTTCCTGGGGTGGAGACAGTTCCTGGGAGACAAGATAATTATGAATTATGGGTCACCTGGGGGTCCCGGGTTGAGTGGTCTACTGGTGCCCGCCCTCCACGGGTGCAGGTGTGCAGTGGGCCTGTGGGAGGCCCTGAGCACGCCCACACATGCAGCCTGCCGCTGTGAGCACTTCCTTACGCCTCTGGTCCCCGGGAGCACGGGCTCCTGCAGGTCTGCCCCAGTGCAGGGCAAAGACAGGCTGTCCTTCCTAAGGAGGGAGCACACAGGAGGATGGCCTTGGGGTCCAGGGGAAGCCCCTGGGCCAGGATTCAGGAGGCACTGAGGCCAGGCACTGCAGGACCCTGTGATAGTCACACCTGGCAGACGTGACGGTGACCGTGGTGCCCTTTGGTTGTGTCACATCTCAGCTCCCAGGCTTCCCATTCAGAAATCGCCATTTGGAGAACTAAACATAACGATTGGTATCAGAGGTGCCTGAGGTCCCACGCTGTGGACCCAAAGCAGTCAGATTTGGAGCTCCAGCCTCCTCCCTCCTTCACCGCCAAATGGCCCCCAGATACTGCCCCCCCCCCCCCGCACTTGTGCCCTCACCTTACCCCCTGTCCCTTTCTCATTACAGGAAGTTCTACTACATCACCCTGCTGCGAGACCCCGTGTCCCGCTACCTGAGCGAGTGGCGGCACGTGCAGCGGGGGGCCACCTGGAAGACGTCGCTGCATATGTGCGATGGGCGCACGCCCACACCCGAAGAGCTGCCACCCTGCTATGAGGGCACGGACTGGTCGGGCTGCACGCTGCAGGAGTTCATGGACTGCCCCTACAACCTGGCCAACAACCGCCAGGTGCGCATGCTGGCCGACCTGAGCCTGGTGGGCTGCTACAACCTGTCCTTCATCCCCGAGGGCAAGCGGGCCCAGCTGCTGCTGGAGAGCGCCAAGAAGAACCTGCGGGGCATGGCCTTCTTCGGCCTGACGGAGTTCCAGCGCAAGACGCAGTACCTGTTCGAGCGGACGTTCAACCTCAAGTTCATCCGGCCCTTCATGCAGTACAACAGCACGCGGGCGGGCGGTGTGGAGGTGGACGAGGACACCATCCGGCGCATCGAGGAGCTTAATGACCTGGACGTGCAGCTCTATGACTATGCCAAGGACCTCTTCCAGCAGCGCTACCAGTACAAGCGGCAGCTGGAGCGCAGGGAGCAGCGCCTCAAGAGCCGGGAAGAGCGCCTGCTGCACCGCGCCAAGGAGGCGCTGCCGCGGGAGGACGCCGAGGAGCCGGGCCGCGTGCCCACTGAGGACTACATGAGCCACATCATCGAGAAGTGGTAGTGGTGGCCGGTCGTGGGGGGTGGCCCCACGGGGGGTGAGGTCAGACACATGGACTGACCCACCGGAACTCTGGTGGGAAGAGGGTCCCAGATGCGCTCACCAGAAGGTAGATGTGCTGAGTGAGGGTCAGGGAGTGGGGACATGGCGGCCCGGCGGGGTCTGAGGAATCCGCCAGTGCAAACCACCGCCCCCACCCCCTGGCCAGAGGAAAGCGTGCCTGAGGGATGCCGCAGGCAGGCCTGCGCAGGCCAGGACTGTCCCTCCTCTCCTGGCCCCAGCTCATGCACAGCGGCCAGCCGAAGGTCTAAAAACAAGAAACAGACAGCAGAGAGTGCAGATCGTTCTTGGGCCAGGAGCGCGTCCCACACCCACTGTGCACACCTGCTGGCTCTCTGCCCTGCAGGCCAGCAGGGGCCCAACACCAGCTCCAGGCACCTTTCTGGGATCAGGCCACCCAGGCAGCCCCTTGGCCTCCAGTGGCCCCAGGGCCCCTGGACCTGAGTGAAGCCCCTTCTCTGGGCAGAAAGGTAGCCCCTTGAGGTGTCCTCAGGAATGGAGCTCCTAGCTCACCCATCTTCATGGTCAGGACCCACCCCTCCTGAAGCCGAGAAGACTCTGGCCTGCCCCTGGGAAGCCCACTCTCTCTCTGGCCCAAGGTCAAAACACACAGTCTGGCTTCTTGCTTTGGGTCAGGAGATCAAAGCACACCTCCTGGGACCCTTCCCCCCCATTTCCCACAGTCCTCAGGCTAAGAAGGGCTGCAAGGAGATGGGCCCACATGCACTGTCCCCCTCTGTGGACAGAGAGTAAGAAAAGAGTAGGAAGGCTGTGTCCAAGGATGCTACCACCTGTGTCTATGTACCTCCCCACCCAAGCTGGCCTTTGGGCCACCAAGCCAGACCAGCTCAGGCAGAAAGTTTCCCCTGCTCCATTTACCATTCTGACCCTCTGAGATTTGGTAAGACTATCCCTGGCCCCAGGGTCATCACTTAGACATTTATTCGGGGCTCATGCCCCACTGTTCCCACAACCGCATGTGCAGAAGTACAATCAAGCCTCCATTGGCTAGAACACAGCCAACTGTACCTGCTGCCCATGAATCATATCTTGGGGCCACAGTGGTTTGCTATGGCCAGGGAAGGGGACTCAGCCTTTCAGATTATCAGAGTTGGAAGAAATGGCTCTCAGTGGCTCCCTAGTATCCAGATACACAGCCCTTCCCACCCCGGCCTCTCCCTGCATTTCCCTTTGCCCAACCCCTGACCACAAGCAGGTCAGTCCCTGTTCTTGGCAGCCCTGCAGATTGGAGAAGCCATGTTCCATATCCATTGTAGACACTTTCCCCATGCCCTACCTGTCTTGTGCTCCAGGAGGCCAGGCCACTGTCTTCTCTGGGGGTGCTCTCCCCACATGAGGCCCTGGGTTCTGGGATCAAAATGTGTGTCCCACACCCAAGGTGGACGAGTGCCCTCTGTCTCCAGGTGAGGACCCACACGTGCCTGGGGGCTACAAGCCTCCCTCACGAGGGCAGTGAGGGCCACGGCCAGCCTGCTGAGGACAGCAGCCTCGAGGGCAGATTCTACCAGGAGCCCTCCTCCCTGCCCCAGGTTCTCCTCAGCCACCCCAGAGGTGTGGAAGCAAAGAACCTTCAATAGCACAGGAAACACTACAGTGTTTTCAAATGGGAGGTACCCAGGAAGAAGTAGCTTTTAGTCTTTGCCTGCCTGGCAAAGGTTATGGTGCCCATACCTCCTGCTTCCTACACCAACCACTTCATCTTCTAGTCCAAGGGCAGTGGTTAGCAGGCTGGGATGGGCACCACACCTACCCAGGATCACCCTGCAGAGTGGGTGCGTCAGGCTGAGCAGGCCAGTGCCCAAGTGGTGTAGTGGTTCTTTCAAGGGGTAGTGAAGGTCAGCATGGGGGGGGAATCTGTTCTGACACTCATCCTTTGGGGCAGTCGTGCTCCAGGGAGGAGGGTGGGACGTGTTCATGAGACCTCTGGGGTCTTGGACAAGCACGTGGGGTGCTCGGGGCTTGCTGTGGCTTTCATCAGGAGGTGGTCAATTCCACCTCCTGGTGGAAAGCTCAGCCCCGTTCTGCCTGAACCCCTGGGCACCCGGCCCTCCTGAAGTGGGCTTCCTGTGTGTGCCCCCTTGAGTGTAGGATCTGTTTTGTACATATTGGAATGTTTTAACTTATGATCCGTTGTCCCAATTCACACGGAAACACGGGTCTCTCCTTGGTTTCTTTGCTGCATCTGGAAAGCGGTCCCGTGGGGGGCCAGCACCCAGGCCAAGGCGCCCAGAGACAGCACCAGGTGCCAGTGCCCCTCGGCCCCTCACGCCTCCAGTCCGGCACTTCTGTTCAGGCCACCTGCATTGAGGTGAAAGCTCCTCATGCCTGTAGCGCCTCCTCCAACACCACCACCTTGCGGGGCTCCACTGTAGGGGTGCCCCACCCAGCGGCTCTGCACAGGGCTGAGGAAACAGAGGCAACACGCGGTGAGCAGACAACCCACTCCTCACACAGACCTGCAACATCTCCTCCTGGAGGAGGAAACAGGGACGGCAAAATTGTCCGAGCAATGAGTCTGTGACCTTTTTGGGAACTGGAAGTGTTTCACTTGAACCCAGGAGCGTTTAAAGCTTTATTTATTTATAGCTTCTTATTAAAAAAAAAGAAAAAAGTGTTGAGAAGAAATCTTTTGGTTATTCATACAAGAAAAATGAGTTGATGATGGAAAAGCAAGTCATAATCATCTAATTGTTTTTGTCTAGGTCAAGAATGAATGTTAGCAGATGAAATAAACCCTTGACAAGGAGCCTCGGGTGTGCTGTGGTCTGTGGTAACAGCCATCCGCCCGGCGTGGCGTGGCCAGACCTTCTGGGTTTGATTTTCAAAATGAGCATCCAAGCACGGGGATAGACGCGGGAGCGGGGGCTCCCTCAGGTGCAGGCAGCCAGGAAGAGAGGAGTTCACGCACTTTCTCCCTGAGGCAGCCCTTTGCAAAAGGAAGAGGTCGACCTGTCATCGCCACGAAGCAGGAGTTAGTGGTCCTTAATTGCAACACTTGAGAACAGGAGCCCAGCTTAAAGTGAGGCTGAGAAACGCAGACACCGTGTGTTTCTCGGTGACCTCGTCCTCCTTCACTTTTAACTTGGAAAGATTTGCAGATGACAAGGCAAAAGAACAGTTCATGGACACCCGTAAACGCTTAGCCTAGATTTACCTAGGTCAACGTTTTGTCGCGTCTTCATGTCCTGCACTCACACTTGCTCTCTCTGTACGCAAACACGTGCACACGAGTACACACAGATATGTGTGTATGCACTCACACATACACTCAGGTTTTTCTGAAATATTTGAAAATAAGTTGCAGTCCTTAGAATACTCAGGCACGTACATCCTAAGAATGACATCCTGCTATGAAACTCAACCCTTTATCATCTCCTCAAATTTAACATAAACACAGTAATCCGAGCTAACATACATTCCCTGTCTAAAATTTCCTGCCTGTGCCCACGATGTCCTAAAGTCTTATTTGTGAGCCGAGGACTGTGTGCCGCTCAGCTGTCCTGCTTCTCCCATCTCCTTTCACCAAGCAGAGACCCAGCCTGCACTGCCCACCTGTTCCCTTTCTTAGCACTGACATTTTAACATAGGCCACTTGTCCCTTAAAATGTCTGCATCAGTCTGATGGTTCTCTCATGATCAGATTCAGCGGCACCTGAGTGGCTCAGTCGGTTGAGCGGCCCACTCTTGATTTCTGCTCAGGGTCCCAGGGTTGTGGGATCAAGCCCCGCATTGGGATCCACACTGAGCGTGGAGTCTGCTTGGGATTCATATTTCTCTCTCTCTCTCTCTCTCTCTCTCTCTCTCTCTCTCTCTCTCTTTCCCTCTGCCCCTCCCCCTTGCTCTCTCATGAGTTCTCTCTTTCTCTGTAAAATAAAAACTAAAAAGATAAACATTTGGACACAAATGCCACACAGGTGAGGTGGTTTTGGCCACCAGCCCTGATGGATTTTAGTTCTCTAATGAGACGGTGGGGAGGGCCCTTGCCCAAGGTCTCAGTGTGACCACAGGGCTGATAAAAGGAGTCAGCTCATTGCCTTGCCTTCAGGAAAATGATCTGTTGTGGGGGCCAGCTGTTGCTGGACAGTGTTACAGCTGGGGCCCTAGTGCACCGACCTTGCGTTTCCACAAGGGTCCTGGGGAGAGCCAGTAGGCTGTCAGTTCCCAGTGACTGTCACATGGAAACCCCTAGAAAATGTACCTTGGAGCTAGTGGGCCTAAGGGGGTCTCCTTTTCCTCCCCTGCCAGAATTTGTATCTGGACACTCCTACCTCACCCTGTCCACATCATCGTTGTCGGGGAAGAACTGGGGGAGGGGCGGGGAGGGGAGGCTGAGGCCTCCTCCCCCACAGCTGCCTGTAGAGAGGAGCCCCTGAACAACTGAGAGGTGGGACAGAAACCCAGGAGATGGGGGCACCACTAGTTCCCAGGGGGCAAAGTGGCTGCCACCTGCTTGCCAGAGCTTTCCCACGTGGGGGAGAGGGTGAGGGACAGACACGGCTAACCTTTAAAACCCCAACCTTCAGATCCAAACCCCAACCTTGCTGACCATCTGAATCCATGAGGGAGTGTCTCTTTGGTAACAGGGTCCCTGCAAGGGAAGCATTCTACACGGAACCCCAGTGTGGAAAGACCTGTGCAGCAAGCCACACCCCTTCCCCCACACACACCTTGGAATTGGCCCTCCCTAAACATTTCATCTGGAGTCTGCAGGCTGGCTCCCCATCCGGGAATACAGGATGATCGTGTCCACTGTGCAATGTGGGGCCAGGGTCTTCATCAGACAAAGTCAGTCGTGGAAATACCTCCCCGCAAGGATGAGAGTTTTCATCTTTCTATTTCAAGTTGGAGGCCCCCTTTCAAGCCTTCCTGAGCCTGAGGCTAGGGAGGCTCCTGGGCCCTGCCCTGCTCACCCCATCCCTGCACTAGGCTGTAGCCCTGCCACTCCCACAAGTCCCACCAGGTCCTACCGGGCTCCTTCAGTCTGTGGGTTCCTGGGTTCAGAGCAGCTCCCCACCTCCTTGTGGCCAGCTACCACCCAACCCCATCCAGCCCACCGCTGCCTGCTCTGCTGTCCCCTTTTCACACACCCGCCATGACCAACAGCAGCCACTTCCTGGGGTGGGCCTGCTACTCACGTGCTTTACCTGGATTCGCACCCCAAAACCTGGATTCTCACCCCAAAACCTTCTGGCTAGAGCTCATCCTGCCCCAGGGCCTGCGTGCTTCCTCTTCTCTCTTCCTGGAGGAAAGTCATCCGCCCGGTCACGGTCCCCTTTTCAGTGGCACAAAAAAAAGCCCATGTGCTCCCAGCCCCAAGTACACGGGCTCCCTGAGGGCTAAATCCAACCCAAGGGGATGGCAGCCCACAGTCCCCACCCAGGAGCATGGACCTCGAGACTAGGAGGCCGTCAGAGGGAGCTGTATCCATTCATGTCACAGGGACCCTTGCCTTTCTGGCTGACCAGCCCCCTCCCCATGAAATCCTCCTGCCTTAGTGCACCAGGGTACGCACCCAGCCCCCTCAACATGGCCTAGCTTGAAGGGCATCACCCCCCCGTGCCAGGAACCCCCCTGCTACAAGGAGCTGGCGCTGGGTCCCGTCCCCGCTGCTGCACCAGAGAACCTCTCAGGAGCACTGCGTGTTGTCAGATCAGAGTTGGGACTCCACCTGGCCCACTGACCTGCTGTCAGCCCTTCTCTGTGAAATGGGCCAGACAGGACACATCACACACTAGGCCGTCATCCCCAGCTCCAGCTCTGACCTCAGACAAGGGGAGGGTGCACAGAGACCTGACCCTTCCCGCCACCAGCTCGGTCACACCCATCACGCTGCCCACCAAAGAGCAAAGCCACAAGGGCTATAGCTTCTACTGTGGCCTGCTCTCTCCTTTCCCTTTCTTTCCCTAAAGGACCGTGACAATATTCCAGGTCCCTGCCCACCAGCCCCATCCATCCCCGCATGGTCAGCGCCGTCTTGTTTCCTGCTCCTAGAAGTTGGGTGAGTCACCCACCCTGCCATCTCTACTTGCCAAACAAATACAAAGACCCTCCTGGTCCCATCCCTGCTGGACCTCTCACTTCCCTCCCTCCCCAGCACAGCCCACCCAGTCCTGGGGCCTTCTTGGCTGTGGCCCTAGGCTCTAGGTGGGACCAGGCTCCTGGGCAGGCTCAGAGGAGGAATTTGAATTTACACGGCACTGCCCAGACCTTTCCCAAAACGTGCTTTTTATAAAGAAATTGCTCACATCCTGACTTCAAGTCTCCATTCCCTCTGACATGGGTTTAATTTTTCTTAATTTGTCCATTCAAGCTAACAGTGTCTCTTGGTTAGAACCAGCATGTTATGGCTCTCCCTGTCCCCGCTCTGCTTCCCCTCCTCTCTGGGTGCCCAGAGGACACTCCTATCCCCAAGTGATGAGTGGCAGGGTGCTCACACAGGCTCCCCCTCCACTGTCCCCCAGCTATCTTGTCAAGAGGGCCAGCAGGCCCTGGTCAGGACCAGCCAGCCTCTTTCCTCACCAGCTCCACTGCAGGGTGGCCAGGGTGGTCAGGACACAGGATCTAGCCTCATGTCTTAGGTGAGGCACAGAGACCCCTCCCGAGAGCCAGTGTGTCCCCTCTGGTGATCTGCTGATGAACCCCCCTCAGTTCTCCCAGCACTGTCACCCCACTCTCCAGCCCCCACCCTGTGCTGCAGGGACCCCCATCCCCACAGCAGGCAGGAGTTCTTAACTACCACCCCCACCCCCACCAGACAGGTTACCCTCCCAGCAGCCACAGGAAGCCTGCTTTTCTGTCTAAATTTGCCACACAGCCATTTCTACTCCCCTGCAGCAGCCCCCTCTTGCAAATGCATGGCTCTGAGGTCCCAAGCAGGCTGGGCATGGTCCCCCTTTCTGCTTCGCTCTCAGCCCATCCACTATGTTTCCAGTGCCTGACCCAACAAAGGCCGTGAACACAGAGCGCTGCGACCTAGGGTGCCTTCCCCTTCCTCTCTTCCTGAGGCGCCTCACCCCAGTGCCCCCAGCAGCTTTCCACCCTCCCTTCTAATGGGCTTGTCCTCACCAGCCCTGTCCTCCCACCCCCTTCTATAGCTCATCAAAACCCTAGACACTTCTCAGTGAAAGGAAGCCTAGGGAAAGAAGCCACTTTTCTTTCTCAAACATAAAGCCAAGCATTCAGAACGCAGCCTCTCTAAGACTCGAGGGAGCCGGCCTGGAGCCTTGCGGCTGGGACTCGGCAGTCTGCTTTGTTCTGGGTGGTGCCCGCCCTTCCCCAGGAGTCAGGAGGCAGGATTCAGCCCGGAGCTCCAGACAACATGGTTTGTGAGGAGCCCAGCACATGAGCCTAAGAGATCCACAGTGGCACTGTCTCCAGGGAGAGGCCTAGAGAGGCCTAGAGAGGCCTAGCTATCTCCAGGGAGTGGCCCGCTGTGTGACAAAGCCACACTCACAAGGGCTGTTCTAAGTGGCTCTGGCAAGAAGGGCTTCCAGGGGACTAAGGTGTCCAGAGGAACCGAGACCTGCCTGGATCACTCTCACGTTGTTGTTCCCGAGCATGCTGAGAGGTGCCCTCGGGAAGTGGCCTGGAGGTCCTGCTGGTTTTCAGCTGGCACTCCATGTGGAAAGTGATTTGTTCACTTCAAAGGATTTTGGGGACCCCTGGGTGGCTCAGTCTAAGTGTCTGACTCTTGGTTTCGGCTTAGGTCATGATGCCAAATTCGTGGGTTCGAGCCCCACATCAGGCTCTGTGCTGGCAGCACAGCTCCTCCCCTACTCATGCTACCTCTGTCTCAAAATAAAGAAAAAACAATCTTAAACTCCGGCATCGCAGGAGAGCCTGCCAGCTGTCCCTCGATATCTGTCTTCCCCTCCTTCCTTAGTAATAGAACCTCCATGTATCAGTGGGACCACAGCCAGCTGGGATCAAGACCATGCTCTCAGCCCCCTCACAATGACATGTGGCCACACTACTAAACTCTGGCCAATGGTATGCAAGAGATGATGCTTGCAGCTTCGGGACACAATCTTGAAAGAGAAGTAGTGGACATTTCTTCTTCCCTGACTCCTACCTAATGGTTAGAATGAGGATGTGATGGCTGGAGGTCAAGCAGCCACTTTGGCCCATGAAGTAGACGCCTCGTGTTGAGGATGGTCAAGCAACAGGATAGGTTCCTGATGATTATGGAACCACCCTACCAGCTTTGGGCTGCCTACCTCAAGATGTGTAAGAGAAAAATAAACAAGTCCCTTGCTTAAGTTCTTAGCTGCCTGGGGTTTCTGTCACTCTCACCTGAACCTAATCTAACAACGGGCTACATGGCACAGCCACTACAGGTGGTATTTCTGCAAAGACAACCCAGCTGGAGTCTGCAACCCAAGTGGCAGCACCTCCGTTCCAGACACTCCTGGGGATGCACTGCTTCAAGACTGCCCCCTGCTGTTCTTGACTCATACGCATGCGGAGGGCGGGGGCTCTTTCCTGTGTACCCTTTTGTACCTTTTGAATTTTGAAGCATGAACAAATTACCTGTTCAAAACACAGCTGGCTGAAACTAAACCCAAAAGCAAAATGGAAGAGGTACGTTCATGACAGTGATTTTCTCAGAGTTCAGGGAACACAGGGAGGGTGGGACTCAGCTTGGAGGAATCCAGGAACTTCAGCTTTCTAACAGTTTACGTGTTCATACAGATGGACCTCAGGCACAGTCATTGGGAAAGTTGGGGTGAGGGCAGAGCCCTTGCTGCCTCCCTCTGCCAACAAACACCAACTCAGCACAGCCCGGCAAGCACCGCTGGGGCCACCCAGCCTCTGGCCCCGGCCCTCCTGACTCCCTGTGCCTGACCCCCCTGCCAGAGGGAGGACTGACGACACCCTCGCCAAGCCAGCACCATCTGACTGAGTGTCTGGGCGAGAAGCCAGACGGCCACCATCCTTTCCCTCAGTCCTTTCTACAGCTCCTTTAAGGGACCTGTTCCTTGGAAGGCCACGATGTGAGCTGTACTTGGCCAGCTTCTCCTGCAGAGGCTTGGTCTCCCTTCAGGGCTGGGCAACCCCGGGGCCTCATTCAGACAGGATGGAGTGACAGGAGGGAACCGAGTCAGGCTCCTGCCACAGCCCGCCTCTGCTCCCTCCCTGGCGGATCAGGAAGGAAGGGGCTCTGCGTGTGTCCCCTCAGGCAGTTCTGCGCACCCCCCTTTTACCCTCACCCATGGCCATCACTGGGTCCTGAGCTTCCCAGCCTAGTAACCAGTGTGGAAATGCGATCTCCAGCTCCTCCACTTAGCGGTTTCAAGGCAAACTCTTCATCAAGCATGTGTTTTCCCGCTGTAAAAGGAAGGCTGGATTCCATTTCAGAGGCAAGCAGCCAACAGCTGCTGGACTCCCCGGGGACACGGTGTCTGGAGCTGGAGAAGGAAGGGATGCAGGTCCCAGGGTCCCAGAGGCTGTGACCCCTACATGCCCTCCTCCTGGGATCACGACCTGGGTACGCTGCTTGCGCTTGAATCCCTGACCCAGGGCTGCTTCTGGGGACACGAACCTGAAGAAGACCCTGACCCGGGGGCACCCACCAGACGCCCACCTCCTGTGTTGCTTCTCCCCCACCGTGGGGCCCCCTGGAGGCTGTTGAGAGGAAAGCCAGCCCGCCTCACATACTCGCTCTGGGAGCAGGCCTGCAAGGCGGCCAGAGGTGTGGAGATGCCAGCAGCGGCCACCTTGCATGGCTCCCAGACTAGTGCGGAAGGAGCCTCTGGGGCCGCTGGGGCAGTAGTCGCATTACAAAAGGTCCTTCTCTATCCCCGCTTATTCAGACCTCTTCTCAGGAAGGAAAGAAAAGGTAGAGGGGGAGGGGAAGGGAAAACCAAGCCTGGTTACGCCCGCCCGCTAACAAAGCTGCTCCCATTTTAGGCCAGCTCATCCAAAGCAGACATCCCTCATGAAAGGGAAAACCATAGCCGTGGGCTTATGCTGTGCACATTACATGCTGTATCTGTTCCACGTGTTTCATGCTGTCTATGTCACTTGCTGTGCCTGTTTTGTGCCACATATGTCACATGCTATACATGTTAGACGCAGTGTACGTTATGTGCTATAAGTGTGTACGTGTTTGTGTGGTGTGTATGCCGCATGCTATGTGCATGTTATATACTGTGTGTAGCATATAGCATTACTCTATTACGTGTCACATGTGATACATCCCATATGCTATGTGTGTTACATGCTGCAATATTATTCACTGTGTTACATGCTATACATGTGCACATGCTATAAATTATTTGCTATGCACAGATTATACTATATGTGTGTTATGTGTTTCGTGTTATGTGTGTCACATGCAAGTCCTTGCAGACACTGGCTGGGTGAGTCCAGTCCCAGGAGAAGGTGGGGCTGCCTGCAGCGGACCGAGCCCCTTCGAGCTCTGAGCTCCCTCAACTCAGGGAGTACGCTCGCCAAGTGCTGCTAGAAGATCATAGGCCAGACCCAGAGTCTTGAGCTGCGCAGAAAGCTGGGCCTGATGAGAGCATGGCCCACAGCAGTGGACCTTTGTTCTTTTAATGTCTCTGACCTGTGACTGTTCCATAATCTGCTCATCCATTCTCCTCTTGTTGGACACTGGGCTGTTTCAAACTCTTAGCTATTTATAAAAACAGTTGCTATTAAATTGTTTATGTTTTCGTTTCTCCTGTGTAAATAGCAAAAAGTGGAATTTCTGGGCCATTTAAAAGTACATCGTAACTTTATAACAAACTTGCACTTTTTGAAAGTGTTTGAACTCATTCACCGTCATAAGCAGAGGATGTCTATTTCCATTGCTACCCATCCCTGGCAACCTTCGTTCAATTTTAGTCATTCTACCAGTTAAATAACAGCATCTCAGATGGTTTTTAATTTGTATTACCTAGATAATTAATGATGTTAAGTATTTTTTCAGATGCCTATGAGCAATCGAGATATCTTCTTTTGCGAAATGTATCTCTTACTCATTTTTTAAAATTGGGTTGTCTTTTTCTTATTAATTTGTTAGAACTCTTTACATCTTCCTTTCTTAAGTTTATTTATTTATTTTAAGAGTGGGGAAGGGGCAGAGAGAAAGGGACAGGGGAAGAGAGAATCCCAAGCAGGCTCAGCACTGACAGCGAGCCATGAGATCATGACTTGGGCCGAAATCAAAAGTCAGACACGTAACCGACTGAGCCACCCAGGCGCTCCTCTTTATACTTTCTTGATAGATATTCTTTGTCAGATGTATGTGTTCTGAATGTCTTCTCCCAGTCTTTAGCTTGGCTGTTTATTCTCTTGATGAATACTTTTGATGAAGAGAAGTTCTCAATTTTAATAAAATCTAAATTATTAATTTTTATTTATTTTTTGGTTAGTATTTTGGGGTCTTTTCAGCCAAATAAATGTAAGCATAAATGTTATATAATACTTCCAGGAAGCTTCCTTAAAAGGGATAGGGTAGGTTCCTCACCTTTCTTTCTCCTATCATGCTGCCTGGAGCTCATATGTGATGGTTGGTGCATTAGCACCCATCTTAGACAATGAGGTGATCCTGGGAAGGGAAGCCATGTGATAAAAGGAGCCTGAGACATCATGAGGACACCATACTAACCCTAAATATATATAAATATATGAAACATAAAGATCAATTCGCAAACTCACTATTCTTCTGTTTTCACTTTAGTTTCAAAACTTCTCTGCAGTTCTTTTTTTTTTAATTTTAATGTTTATTTATTTTTGAGAGAGACAGAGTGAGAGTGAGCAGGGGAGGGGCAGAGAGAGAGGGAGACATAGAATCCGAAGCAGGCTCCAGGCTCTGAGCTGACAGCACAGAGCCCGATGTGGGGCTTGAACTCATGAATTGTGAGATCTTGACTTGAGCTGAAGTCGGATGCTCAACCAACTGAGCCACTAAGATGCCCCTAAATCATCAGTTCTTAATTCTTATCGTCTATTTGAGTCACATAGTAAGCTTATAAAAGTAGGGATGCCTGTGATTCAGGTTGAGCCTGAGTGTGAGGCCCAGGCACCCAGGTTTTCAAATAGGATGTAGTCTCCTCTCTCTATGGACTGTCAAGGTTGAGAATTGGTGCTTGAAATCAGTGCTCTGTTCTTGGCTTGAAAGTGTGAACATTATGATCCAGATGGTGAGCTTTTGGCCTCTGGTGAGAAATGGACAAATACTTCATAAGTTACATGAAGTAGAGTTGGACTCATAAGTTCCAAATGTGCCTTGAAATATAGACAAAACCTGCCGGCCAGCCAAACAAAGTAGCTTATTTAAAGAGTATATGCATGGGCACCTGGGGGGCTCAGTCGGTTAAGCATCTAACTCTTGATTTCAGCTCAGGTCATGATCTCATGGTTCATGAGATTGAGCCCCACAGCAGGCTCTGTGCTCACAGTGCAGAGCCTGCTTGGGATTCTCTCTCTCTCTCTCTCTCTCTCTCTCAAAATAAATAAACTAAAAAAAAAAAAAATAGATTATATGCAGTGGGGAGCAGTGGAGCCCATGGATCAAGAGCCAGAAGGTCTTGGTTCCCAGAGGAATGACTTTGGGTCAATTATAACCTTAGTTTCCTCCTCTGAAATCTGCGTCTGTTAGAAAAGGCACTGCCTGGTACCCAGATTGTTGGGAGGACAAAATAAGATGGAAGGTGGACTTCAAGGGTCCTTGCATGTGACGAGTGGGCATGTTCCTGATGTCTCTGTACCGCAGACAAGGAGACAGTATCTTCAGCCACACGGCATGCTGAAGGGTCCCGTGTAGAGCCGTGCTCCCTTCAGAGTTTTATGTTGGGTCACCAGATCTAGGCCCAGCCCACCTGCCACCAAGAGCAATGGCCAATGTTGTCTTTTGGACCCGATGCCTCAGAGAATGAAGTGAAAGCTGTTGGTTTTCGCCCTGGAAAATGGAAAAGACACAGACGCACGTCCCCACAAAATATGCACACAGGTTCAGGGTTCACTGCCACTAGGAGGCCCAGCATGAGCCTAAAGTGAGAACACATGTTCTACAGGGTCACCTCCACTCCAGACAGAGACAGACAGTGGCCACTGCAGGCAAGGAGTGGGACAACCTGTGAACAGGGGTGTGGCAGAGAATAAACCAGTGAGTGGTTAGTCCTCCAAAGGTGGGTTGCTTGTGGATGCGTTGGGGCTGTTGTTCCCTCCCTCTAGAAGGAAGCAGCTGTCTGCCCTTGGTACCTGTTATAGACTGAATTATGTGCCCCCCAAGTTCATAGGTTGAAACCCTAATCTCCCAAGTGACTGTATTCGGAAATAGGGCCTTTCCAGACGTTATAAGGATGAGGCCCTAATCCAGGAGGTCTGGTGTCCCTGTAAGAAGGGGGGGGCGGGGAGACACTGGGATGCATGCCCACTGAGAAAAGGCCACATGAGAACCCAGGCAGAGGGTGGCCATCTGCAAGCCAGTGGGGGGAGGCCTTAGGGGAAACCACCCTGCCAGCACCTTGATGTTGGATGTCCAGCCTCCAGAACTGGGA
This sequence comes from Prionailurus bengalensis, assembly GCF_016509475.1. NCBI lineage: Eukaryota > Metazoa > Chordata > Mammalia > Carnivora > Felidae > Prionailurus > Prionailurus bengalensis. The sequence goes on from NC_057345.1 coordinate 111,142,695, forward strand.
GAAATACATTTCTGTTGTTTAAGCCCCTCGGTCTGTGGTATTTGTTACAGCGTCTGAGCACACAGATGGTGCCCACGTAGCCTGGGGTTTGTTCTGGACAGTCAGGATGGGGCTGGAGAGCGGCAAGTAAAATGTCCACAGAGCACAGCCTCCCCAGCCCAGCTCTATACCCTTGCAGCCGGGCCTGGCAGAGTAGGGGCCCTCCAGCACTGCCAGCCCCAAATCATGCCCCTTTCCCCACCCCCCACTCCACTCACAACATCTTCTTATCTTCCAAGCCTCTGGGTCCAATATGGGGACCACAATTTCTTCTCTGGTTTTACAAGGTAGATTCACTTCATAGCTTTCACTCTGAAGAACATTATAATCCCATTGTGGAAATAAACAAAGACCACCCAAATGAGAACAGGCAAAGGTGATTTACTCAGAGTTTGCCATTCAAGGGGGCCAGCCACCATCAAGTGTGCTTTGGCAGAGACTCGAAGGCAGACAGAGAAGGAAGTGAGGAAGATTTATAGCAGAGAAAACGACAGGCTTCAGGTGTGCCACCGCTGGCGCGAAAGCGGAGTGTTGAATCTATGTAGTGGGTGTATGGGTGTCAGTTTTCAACCTTTCTCGCTTTATGCACCTTAGAAAATTTTCAGAAGTTGGAGGGAGATGCTGGATCTGTAGTTTCACTTAAACATAACACTGACCAGCAGCTACAGAACATGAGTCACTAGCTTGAATAGAAAATCCCACATTTTTTCGGGGCGCCTGGGTGGCACAGTCGGTTAAGCGTCCGACTTCAGCCAGGTCACGATCTCGCGGTCCGGGAGTTCGAGCCCCGCATCAGGCTCTGGGCTGATGGCTCGGAGCCTGGAGCCTGTTTCTGATTCTGTGTCTCCCTCTCTCTCCGCCCCTCCCCCGTTCATGCTCTGTCTCTCTCTGTCCCAAAAAATAAATAAAAAACGTTGAAAAAAGAAAAAAAGAAAATCCCACATTTTTATTTGCATGTGTACATATTTGTTTTTACAGAGAAGTACCAAATGTCAGGGATCACCATTTGAGGCAGAGGGCCACCGACGGGCAGTCCCTACAGGAGTGGCCTCCCTGCTCCCTGGACCCCACAAATTTCCACACACTCTGCTGAAAGCCACAGGCAGCTTCCTGGGAGGCCAGCCCTCTGCCCTCAGGCTTCCTGGCCCTGGGCCCCCTCCACACACAAATATGTGGCCTCCGTCTCTGGTAGAATTGGCGTGCACTCCTATGAAAGGTGGTCCTCTATCTCCAGCCTCAGCTACCCCATCACACTCAAGAGTGGCCAACTCGACCTTCACCCCCACCCCCACCCCCACCATGGAGCTCCTTGGCCCCAGGCTCATGATGGTCACACAGGTCTGAGGGCTAATGAGGTATCTTGATTTGTGTTTCTCTCTCGGTGAGTCAACCAATCTGCATCTAGCTTCAAAGTCCCAACACCAGCACCTTGGTCCCACAGGTCATGACACAGTCCTCCTCCCTGGGTCCTGGCTTCCCTCTAGACCCTCCATGTGTCATCCACACATGGCTGCTCTGAGCCATGCCAAGTTACTTCTCTGCTCAAGACCCTCCAGTGGCTCTGAGGAAAAGCCAGAGTATTAAGCATGGACCTCAAGGCTGTATGTTGGCAAACTATAGCCCACGGGCCAAATCTGGCCCACAGCCCATTTTTGTCAATGCACCTTATTGGAACATGGCCACACACATTCTCTCACTATTATCTGTGGCTACTTTCTGGCTACAACAGTTCTCTCTCCCTCTGGCCCTAGAAGTCGCCATGAAGAAAGATACTCAAGCAGTGCCATAGATAGGCCCACTAAGAAAGCAACCAAAGCCTGTAGCTATGAGCCAGCCATGTGTGTGCACCGCTTTGGAATGTGGGTGCACCAGCCCAGATGACTGTGGCCCCAGCTGACATCTGACACCAAGTGGAAAGTGCCCAGTGGAGCCCTTGTGAAGCGCCTGACCCCACAGACTGGATGAGTACAAAACATGGTTGCCGCCATTAAACTTGCAACAGAACCACTTGCAATCCCATTCTGCCTTCCTCGTATGGTAAACACACCTTTAATTACATAAAAACATCTGTTTTCCTTTGATAATAAGCATATATATGCATACGAATACTTTCATACATCTATCCATATGTCTTGGTTGGTTTGCTTCACAAAGTGGGATCCTGTTCCACACTTTGTGCATCTTGATTTTCTCACTCAGCTTCTACAAATCCCTCTGGAATCTTCCACTCAAGCATTCGTGCAGTCTCTGTCGTGGCTTCCTAATGTTCCAGGTGCAGATGACTGTCATTTGCTCAGCCATCCCTGGCAGAGGGGCGGACACTGTGCTCTGCTCTGTGGCCGATGCTGATTTTATCCACAGCGCTTTATTTCTATCACGATGGCTGGGCCTGAACATAGATGGATTTTAATTTTAACACACGCTGTGCAACTGCTTTTGGGTAGCCTGACATTCAACCACTGGAAGACTGGGCTGCTTCTCGCTGTGGACACAGGGCCTACAAGAGCAGAGGGCTGTTGCCAGCTGCACGGGGCCGGCGTGCTCCTGTTCTGCATGTATCCAGCACAGCTCTGTGCAAACCCTCTGACAAATCCATGTCCCGTGGTTTCTCCAAGCTTCTCAGACCCAGCTGAACTTCATCAGCTATCCAACACTGCTAGGTGTAGATAAAAATCACACCCAGAGGCACCTTGGTGGCTCACCTGGTTAAGTGTCCGACTCTTTTTTTTTTCTTAATAGTTTTAAGTTTTTTATTTAGAGAGAGAGAGAGATTGAGCGAGGGAGGGGCAGAGAGAGAGGATCCCAAGCAGGCTCTGTGCTGTCAGCACAGAGCCCGATGAGGGGCTCGAACTCACAAACTGTGAGATCATGCCCTGAGCTAAAACCAAGAATTAGACACTTAACCAACTGAGCCACCCAGGTGCCCCCATGCATCTGACTCTTGATTTCGGCTCAGGTCATGATCTCACAGTCATGAGTCCGAGCCCCATATCAGGCTCTATGCTGAGCCTGGAGCCTGCTTGGAATTCTCTTTCCCTCTGCAGGCCCAGACCTCTGGGGTCTCCACCCCTGCTCTGGGCGCTTCTGGTGTCCTCTTGTGTAGAGAGAACTGCCAAACCACACACACCTGTGGCCACTAGTCCTGTGGCGGAAGCATCTAAACCAGAGGTTCTCAGCTGAGATCACAGAGCCCTTGGTATCTCCAAAACATTTAACAAGTGTGTATATGCTAATAACAGTAGCTGCTTGGAAGCCATATACATAAATTGAAAGAGAACTATTTTTATTACATTCTGAAATAACTGCCATTAGTTACTAACAGGATGTGCGAGCCTACTGGGTGCCGCACAACTTCTCAGACCTCACAATCCGATGGGACTCCACCTGCTCCCAGTGATTTCCACGTGATACTAGAGCCCCCCTTTGCCAGGGCAGGGTCCTCAAAAGGGCTGGAGTGTAATTTAGTATGAAGACGGTCACAACCTGGAGTGCACAGCCCCACTGTGTTTAGCAGATGGATCTGCATCCCCTTGGGCTGAGCAATCCCACGTCCAACTGCTCAGGAACTCCCCTCCCCTCGCTCCTCCACCTGGCCAGTCCTCAGAACCCAGAGGCCAAAAGAATCAAGAAAGATCTGCAAAGCAGCGGTGGGTCCTGGGCCAGGGCAGCAGCTACCGAGGCGGGAACCTGGGTCTGGGTGGTCACTAGCATACAGCACAGGTGCCTCCCACTCCCAGAACCCCATGTGTGCATGGGGATGCCCCCGGATGCTCGAATGGCCATCACCTCACAGGAGACACCTCACAGGACACCATGAGGAGGCAGGAAAGGGACCCTGCTGGTGGGACGCAAACCGGCAGTTCCTGCTGCTTGTGGTCCCACCACTGCCGGGGACCAGACCCTGAAGGACTGCGGGGACAGCCATCAGGCCCGTCCTGTGCCACTTGACACAGAAACCAAGACTAGACTCTGTCCAGCAATGAACCAGATGCTGTCCACACACCTGGGCTGGACTAGTGTCTGTCCTGGGTCTCTGCAATCCCAGGGAGCCAGCCCTCCAGAGCTCGCCCCATTCTCGAACACAACAGGGGGCACAGTAGATGCTTTATATAAAGACATTTAAAAGAATAGACTACACAGAAAGAAGGGAAAAAAAACAATATTCACAGTATTTATTTTTGACTTGAAAACATAGGCTATTTATCTTGTTTTCCTATGCTTTTCAGATTTTCTAAACCACTTAGAGGTATCACCAGAATAAAATTTTTAAAGCGACATTTGACTCACACAGCCCTGAATTCCTCTCCAAGTGGGCCAAAGTCTGACAAGGGAGATCTCAAAGTCACATGCCTTCAGGTGCCTGGCGAGATGAATAAATGAGAGCAGCGCTGAGCATAAGACAATAGGGAGTGGTGGGGACTGCAGAGAACCAGCTGCTCCCATCTCCAGCTGTTGCCACCATAATCTTAAATCATCATAAAAGCTCTGAAAGCTGTCCTGTTTTGAAGATAGAAACAGGAGAGGCAGAGCCCAAGATGACACAGCAAGAAGCAGCTGCCAGATGCTCCTGGGAGGACACAGGCTGTGCAGGAGCGCGGGACGCGGGCGCCACCTGCCGGCCGCGGGAGGTCAGCTCGTGGTGGCCGAGCCTGTCTACGCCACGCCTGCGACCGGGCCGGGAGCAGCGCCCCCGCGCGGGAGGCAGCGAGAGGGATGCCCAGGGCCTCATTTCACCCGCTCAACAAGGCTCATTTCACCCGCTCAAGAGCCTGGAACCTGCTTCCGGTCCTGTGTGTCCCTCTCTGTCTCTCAACAAGGCCAGCCTCACGGAGGCGTCGCCAAGAGGTGTGGGGCAGTGAAAAGGTGTGAAAATCTCCAAGTATCAATAGGGAAAGCATATCAGTGAGACTTAAACGGGCATACAGAGTAGATTCTTTAGGGCCTTGGGGTAAGGAAAGATTTTCTAAACAAGCAAAAGAGAGCATAAACCAAAAGAAAAAGATTGCTATTTAGAAAATGTCTCCATTAAAATTGAGAAGTTCTCGTCTTTAAAAGACACCATAAAAAAATGAAAACAACAGGGGCACCTGGGTAGGTCAGTCGGTTAAAAGGGGAAAACAATAGTTGCAATACATATACTTAAAAAATGGTTCATACTCAGAATATATATATACACATATTTATATATATACATACATAAATGTATATAAATGTATATAAATTGTATATATAAATGTGTATATATGATGTGTATATATGATGTGTATATATATGTATATGTATATGTATATATACACGTATATATGTATATACGTGTATATGTATATACATATGTGTATATACGTGTATATGTATATACATATATGTATATACATATATATATATTTTTTTAAGTCTGAATCAACAAGGAAAAACGTTAACTCAATGGCGTAAAACCTAAAATTTGCTACTTCCTAAGAGGCCCAGTAAATGTGGGAGAAGATATCCAATTTCGTTTTCAAAGAAGCACAAATTAAAACAATGATATGCAATTTCCCACCACTAAATTAGCAAAAATTAAAACCTCTGTAAGTATAGAGTGTTAGGAAAGACTTACGGGGAAAAAAAGAATTTTCATACACAGCTAGTGGAAATGCAAAATGCAGCAATCACGGGACCTCCTCTTGACATCTAATAAAGGTGGATGTCTAACAGAGGTGCCTCACAGCCCAGGATTCCTCTCCTTCCAGTGTGTACCCAAGAGAAATGACCACAAGTGCACCAGGACCCGTGTAAAACAAGGTTTACAATAACCAAAAGACCTGAAAACAACCCGAATTCACTGGAAAGGCAGGGGGCGAGCCAGCTTGCATGTTCCCACGGTGGACTAGTTTACGGCAAGAAAACTAGCAAACAGGCTGCACCCACGTGCACAAACCTCAAAACTAAATGTCCACATACCTGACGCATGCACAGGATTTTTGTAAAGTTCATTTACATAAAGTTCAAAAAACAGGTAAAACTAAATAATGTTAAGACGGTGTTTCTCAACCTATTTTTCTTTATCACCTGCCAAAGGAGACTTTTTAGAGATTTTTTTTTTCCTAAAATGTCAACCTCCCATGAAATTTTAATTCCGCAGATACGCTGTATGTCTGTTCCTATATTGTGGCTCTTTGGGGCACCATAAACCACTGTTGTCTAGGTATTTTTTTGCTTGTCCCCAACCAAGAGCCAATTTTCACCCCCACAAAACAATATTGCCCCCTGAAAATGCTTGGGTTAAACCATGTGAAATCATCTATATTCAATTTCATATGGTTCAACCTAATACATTGCATTACTTACATATCCAGTAGGGAAAACTGTAAAGAAAAGCAATGATTAATACTTTTAGAAGTATGACAACCTCAGGGTGCCTGGGTGTCTCAGTTGGTTAAGCGTCCAACTTTGGCTTGGGTCATGATCTCACAGATCATGGGTTTGAGCCCCATGTCGGGCTCTGCGCTGACAGCTCAGAGCCTGGTACCTGCTTCCGATCTTGTGTGTCCCTCTCTCTCTCTGCCCCTCCCCCACTTGTGCTCCGTGTCTCAAAAATAAATGTTAAAAAAATGTCTAAAAAAAAGAGAGAAATATGATAACCTCTAGTAGAGCGAGGGGGTCAGGATCAGGGAGGGGTACATGAGGAGGAGAGGAGTTGTTTCTAAGTTACCTGGAATGTTCTCCTTCACAACCTAGGAGAGATGTATTGTTTTATTATGAATCTTTAGACTGAACAGATATATTTTTTACACTCTCCTTTGTATAAGACATAGTTCAAAATTTAAAATTTCAGAAGGATGTAGCACAGAGGTGTTCTACAACACATTTTCTGTGTTGGTCCATGTTTTTAGGCGTATCCAGGTGCAACAAGCATTTGTGACACACCCCACTACCTTCCAGTTGTGTAATTGTGAGCAATAAATTACACAAAGCTCCTAAATTCCTGTGTCTCAGTTTCCCCACCTGACAAAATGGCAATAAAAATAGCATCTAGGGCGCCTGGGTGGCGCAGTCGGTTAAGCGTCCGACTTCAGCCAGGTCACGATCTCGCGGTCCGTGAGTTCGAGCCCCGCGTCAGGCTCTGGGCTGATGGCTCAGAGCCTGGAGCCTGTTTCCGATTCTGTGTCTCCCTCTCTCTCTGCCCCTCCCCCGTTCATGCTCTGTCTCTCTCTGTCCCCAAAATAAATAAACGTTGAAAAAAAAAAAAATTTAAAAAAAAAAAAAAAAAAAAATAGCATCTACCTAAGTCAGGGATCATGAAGATTAATGAATTGGCATCTGTAAGGTGCCTGGCACAATATGTGGCAACTGAGCTGCCACACAAGAGCCCTAGGAAGATGACTTCCCTGGGAGGGGGTGGGGGTGGCAGACCTCACAACTCAGCAGAGACTCCCCAGCCCCCTTCTAACTGACAGTCACTATGCAGCTATATCAGAATCCATCTGAAGCTCCAGGCTCAGGATTATTCCACCAGTCCAAACTAAGAGGACCATCAGAAGTCAATTTGTGGACTTTGACCCCAGGAATACACCCATTTGTTCATTCTTTCATTCCTTTGACCATCTGGCATTTCCCTCATGACTGTCGCTGTTCTGGGCCGAATGAGAGGAGGAAGGATCTCTACAGTCCTAACCTCATTCTCAAGAGGCATGCTTGGCTCTCTGGCCCAGGCTCTTCGGTGCCTCCAGTCCCCACCAATATGACAAAAAATGTGCAAGACCCATATACCATAAACCACAAAACATTGCTGAGATAAATTAAAGAAGACCTACACAAATGGAGAGATAAGCTGTGTTCATGGTTTGAAGACTCATTATCGTAAAGATGTCAGTTCTCCCCAGATTGACCAAAGATTAATGAAATCCTAATCAAAATCCCAGCAAGATTTTTTGTAGCAATTGACAAACTGATTCTAAAATTTATGTGGAAATTCAAAGGACCTAAAATAGCCAAAATGTCTCTGAAGAAGAACTAAAAGAACTTACACTACTTGATTTCAGAAAGCCACAGAAATTGACACAGTGTGATATGGATGTGAAGACAGACACATAGTTAAATGCAACAAAATAGACCCACAAATATACAGTTAATTATCAACAAAGACGCTAAGGCAATTCTATGGAGAAAAGATCATCATTTTCAACAAATAACCTTATACACAGAGGAGGAGGAGGAGGAGGAGGAGAAGAAGAAGAAGGCAGCTGAGGAGGAGGGGAGGGAAGAGGAGGAGAAGGGAGGGAAGGGGAGGGCAGAGGAGGGGAAGGACTCAATACCTCACACCATATACAAAAATTAACTTGGAATGGATCGTAGGTGTATGAGCTAAATGTGTAAAACTTGTAGAAGAAAACAGAAGAAAAATTTAGTGGTCATGTTGGTTTTAAAGAAATGTTCACAGGGGCACATGGGTGGTTCAGTCAATTGAGCATCTGACTTGGGCTCAGGTTATGATCTCACGGTCTGTGAGTTTGAGCCCCACATCAGGCTCTCTGTTGTCAGTGTAGAGCCTGCTTCAGATCCTCTGTCACCCTTCTCTCTGTCCCTCCCCCTTCTCAAAACATTTTTTTTAAAGAGAGATGTTCACAAACTCTCTGATCTTCTTTTTGTCAAGATGTGGAGTTTAATCCCCCTCGCCCTGAATGTGGACAGACTTAATCACCTCTAGCAAACAGATATGGCAGAAGTGATAAAATGTCACTTCCAAGATTAGGCAATTAAAAGACTACAGTTTCCATCTTGGGTTCTCCCCCTCTCTATCATCCCTCTGTATCTGTCTCTCTCCCCATATTCATTCTGGGGAAAGCCACCTGCATGTCATGAGTTTGCTCTGTGGAGAGGGCAGCATGTCTGCTGTGAGGAGAGAGGTCCATATGGTGAGGAACGGAAGGCCTGCCTTCAATCACATGAGTGAGTTTAGAAATAGATATTTACTTCATCAAGCCTTAAGATGATTGCACCTTCATGAGAGACTGAGCCACAACTACCCAGCCAAGGTGTTCCCAAACTCCTGACCCTTGTGAAAATAACAAATGTTTATTGTTTTAAGCCACTAAGTTTGGGGGTTATTTATTATGCAGCAATACAGCAATCTTGGGTTTGCCAAAAATGCCTTAAATATGACACAGAGAGCATGTACTATAACAGGAAAAAAAATCCATAAATCTGATTTTATAAAAATCAAAAACTTCTACTCTGTCAATGAAACTTCATAGACACTATTTCTCCCAATTCTTTCCACCACGTACACCTAAAAACCTGGATGTAACACAGCTGACAATCACAAGAGGGGTGTTGCAGTCAGCTCAGAGGGCCAATTCGGAATACCACAGACTGGTAGCTTAAACAACAGACTTTTATTTTTCACAGTTCTGGAGGCTGGGAAGTCCAACATCAAGGTGCCAGCAGATTCAGTGTCTGCTGAGAGCCCTCTTCCTGGTTGCAGAGAGCTGTCTTTTCTCCTTCTTCTTCTTCTTCTTCTTCTTTTTAAAATTTTTTAATGTTTATTTTTGAGAGAGAGACAGCATGAGCAGAGGAGGGTCAGAGAGAGGGAGACACAAAATCTGAAGCAGGTTCTAGGCTCTGAGCTGTCAGCACAGAGCCAGACGCGGGACTCGAACTCACAGACCACGAGATAATGACCTAAGCCGAGGTCGGCTGCTTAACCGAATTAGCCACCCAGGCACCCCAACAGCTGCCTTCTTGATGCATTCTTACATGGTCTTTCCTCAGTGCATCCTTATGAGGAGAAGGAGAGTTGTTGTCCTCCCAGTTGTATAAGGGCACTTATCCCATCGGGGGGCTCCAGCTTCATGACCCCATCTTAATCACCTCCCAGATACCATCACACCTCCAAATACCATCACACCAGGAATTAGGACTTGAACATATGAGTTTGGAGGAAGACACAAACATTCAGTCCAAACAAGGACTCTGAAAGATGGAAGGCAGGTTGGTGACTGAATGGTAGCAGAGAGCCCTGGCCAGTCCAGAGACAGTACTTTGCTGCCCTATCGACAGGTCAGTCAGTGGAGAATGAATAGAGAGACTTCTCCCTGCCCACTAACATCTGTGACCCTGGATGGAATGTTTTCCTCCTCTCCAGGTGTGGCACCAGCAGACTGAGTGGTGATTCTGGACTGAAATCCCTCACTCAGGGGTAGCAAATAGTTTATGGCAGCACAGCAACAGCAGATAACCTGGGGCATTTTCCTCCCCCACTGCTGGCTGTGTTAACCAAGGGGGGGGGGTCTCACTTCCACCCATGATTCAGCAGTGGCTGAAGCCCTAGAGATTCCTCCTCTGTGGGTAGTGTCAGTGGAAAACATGGGAAGCTTGGACCTAGCAGTGGCAGGAAATGCCCCTCACTCTCCAAGCTAGAGAATGGTGGGAGGATTTTTGAGAGAACAGAACTGGGAAAAGGGATTCTCTAAACCTGTATAGGATATTTTGCGCAGACAGCTGGTTGACCCAGGTTTTTCAGAGCAGCCTTTGAATAGCACACATACAAAGTAGACCAGAATAGCATTGCAAGGACTCAGAAATGAAATTGTCATTGGAACCACAGCCCACAAAAGTAGGCCAAGACCATCACACTAACCTAAACAGAATGACTATTTGCTAAAATAGATTATTTCAATATGATCCAGAGTCTCAGGACATAATACTCACAATGTCCAGAATACAGTAAAAAAAATCACTCATCAGGGGCACCTCGTGGCTCAGTTGGTTGAGCATCTGACCCTTTACTTCAGTTCAGAGATCGTGGGATTGAGCCCAGCATCAGGCTCAACACTGAGCATAGAGCCTGCTTGAGATTCTCCCTCTCCCCCTCTCCCCCTCTCCCGCCTCTTCCCCTCTCCCCTGCTTGCTCTCTCTCTCTCTCTAAAATACAAAATAAAATAAAATAATTTTTTTTTTAATTTTTAAAATCACTCATCATACCAAGTACCAGGAAAATCACAACTAGAAGGAGAAAAGACAATCAACGAATGCTAACACTGAGATGGACTCAAATGTTGGAATTATCTGGCAAAGATTTTGAAGCAACCATCATAAGAATGCTTCAATAAGCAATCACGAATATTTTTGAAACACGTAAAAATAAAAAATCTAAGTAAAGAAATAGAAAATATAAAAAGAACCATAGAGGAATTATAGAATTAAAAAATCAAATAATCAAAATTAAAAAATCATTGGATGGGCTCAATAATAGACTGGAGATAAGATATGAAAGAATACTGATCTGTCGATCAATAGAATTGATTCAGTCTGACCAACAAAGAGAGAATAGATGGGGGAAAAAATGAACAGAGAGCCTCAGAGACCTATGGGGTAATAACAAAAGTCTAACATTTGTGTCGTTAATGTTCCAAGAAGAGAAGAGAAAGTGTGGGACAAAAAAATATATATACATATATATTTGAAGACATAATGGTTGAATATTTCCAAAATTTGGTGGAAAGCATAAACCTATTCATTCAAGAAGTGAATAAGTCCAAAAGAGCAAACCTAAATAAATCCACCCAAGACATATCATAATCAAACTTCTAAAAACTAAAGACAAAGAAAAAATCCTGACAGTGGCTAGAAAGAAATAATTCATTGTCTAAAGAAAAACACTTCAAATGACAGCAAATTTCTTATCTGAATCCAAGGAGACCAAAGGGAATGACACGACATTTTTCAAGTGCTGACAGAAAAGAATTGTCAATGCCAAACTACATGCAGATACTATATCCGTTAGAAATGAAGGAGTCACTCTTAGGCAGAGAAATGCTTACAAGAATTTGTCACCAGTGGACCTACTTCTAAAAATGACTAAGGTCATTCTTCAAACAGAAAGGAAATGATAACAGAAAGAATTTTGGAACATCAAAAAGAAAAAAGAAAGAACAATGAAATGCATAAAAAATAAGGGTAAATATCCTTCTCCTCATAAGTTTTTCAAATTGTGTTTGATGGTTGAAGTAAAAATTTTAACATGATCTGACGTGATGCTTGATATATAGAGAGGAAATACTTACAAAAACTATATTTTAAAAGTGGAGAAATTAAAAGTACTTAAATGGAAGTAAGTTTTCTATACTTTCTCAGCATCAGTAAAATGCTGATAAGAGTAGTCTAATCGGTTGTGTATGTATATTGTCAGACCTGGAGAAACCCCTAAAATACAAGTATACACAGACATACTCAAAAAAAACTACAAAGAAATCATAACATAGGTCCCCCAGAATGTTCAAGTAACCCAGAGGCAAGCATGAAAAAAAGAACAGAGATGAACAAGAAACAGAAGGAACAAATAGAAAAATATAAGAAATATTGAAAATATTGGAAATATTGATGATCCCTAAATCTCTAATTTGGATATGTGTATAACAATCACCTCCTTTGAGCTTCTTTATTTGAACTAAGCTTTAAAAATCATATTCATATAAGTAAATCAAGACAGAATTCTAAAAAATGCTCAGGTAACCCACAGGAAAGCAAGAAAAGAAAAGCAAAGGAATAAAAAACAAAGGAAACAAACACAAAACAAATAATATTGTGAAAGGCCTAAGCCCTAACATAGCAACAATTACTTTAAATGTAAATGGTTTAAATATACCAATTAAAAGACAGATTGGCAAAGTGGATTATAAAAAACACAACCCAACCACATGCTATCTATAAGATACTCATTTCAAACTTACCTATAGATAGGTTGAAAGTTAATGAATAGAAAAAGATACATCCTTCAAATATTATTTTTAAAAACAGCAGGAGTGGTTATATGTTAATATCACATAGAATAAATGTCAAAGAAAAAAATTCTCATGACAAAGAAAAATATTACAAGATAAAAGAATCGCTCCACTGGAAAGACATCATAATCTTAAATATATGTGCACCAAACAACAGACCCTCAAAATACATGAAGCTAAAAGAAAAAGTAGACAAATCCACAGCCATAGCTGGGGACTTGAACACTCCAGTCTCTGCAATGGATGGAACAACAAGACAGGCAATCAGCAAAGATATGGAAGAGCTGACCAACAGAATTTAATTGACATTTATAGGACATTCTAGCCAACAACAGAATATACATGATCTTCGAGTGTCCATGGAATATTCACCAAGATAGACCATTTCCTGGGTCATAGAGCAAACCTTAACAATTTTTAAAAATTGAAATCATATGGAGTATATTCCTGGCCATAATAGAGTTAAAGTAGAAATCAATAACAGGAAAATCTTCAAACACTTGGTTACTGAACTACACACTTGTATATAACTCATGAATCAAAGAGGAAGCATCAAACGAAATAAAAAACACATAAAACTGAATGAAAATGAAAACACAACTTATCAGCGCACCTGATTTTGGCTCAGGTCATGATCTCACAATCATGAGACAGAACCCCACTTTGGGCTCCACACTGACAGCATAGAGCCTGCTTAGAATTCTGTCTCTCCCTCTCTGCCCCTCCCTCTCCCTCTCTCTCTCTCTTTCTCTCAAAATAATTAAATAAACATAAAAAAAAACCCACAACATATCTGAATTGGTGGGCTATGTCTAAAGCAGTACTGAGAGGGAAATACATAGTGCTAAATGCTTATATTAGAAAAGACAAAAGGTTCATATTAGTAATCTAAGTTCCCTCCTCAAGAAACTAGGAAAAGAAGAGGGAAAAAACCCAAAGCAAGAAGATGGAAGGAAATAATAAAAATAAGAGCAGAAATCAATGAAACTGAAAATAGGAAAAAATAGAGGAAAAAAAGCAGCTTTTGAAAAGATCAATTAAATTGATAAATATTGAATAAAATTGATAAAAATAGAAAGAGAAAAGACACAAGTTACCAATATTAGGAATGAAAGGGGGGATATCAATATAGATGCTGCAGCCATTAAAAGTATAAAAAGGAAATATTATGAAAACTCTATCCACATAAATTCAACAACTTAGATGAAATGTGCCAATTCCTAGAGAGTCACAAACTATCAAAACATGCCCAGAATGAAATAGATAACCCGAATAAATCCTATGTTTATTAAAGAAGTTGAATCTATAATCACTTCCAAAAAAGAAATCTCCATACCCTGATAGTTTCCCTGGAGACATTCATCATTCAACATTTAAAGAATTAGCACCAATTCCAGACAATCTCTTCCAGAAAATAGAAGAGAAGGGAACATTTCCTAACTCATTTTATGAGGCCCTGAAACCAAAACCAAACAAAGAACGTATTTTTTTAAAAAAAGAAAACTATAGGCCAATATGTCTCATGAACTTAAATATAAAACTCCTAAACAAACTATTAGCAAACGTAGTTGAGAAATATTTTTAAATAATTATGTGCCATGCTCAACTGGGATTTATTCAAGGGATACAAGGCTGGTTCAATATTTGAAAGCAAGCAATATAATACACTGTATCAGAAGGCTAAAAAAGAAAACACACATGATCCTATCAATTGATGTAGAAAAAGAATTTTACAAAATTCACTATTCATTTATGACAAAAGCTCTCAGAAAACTAGAAATAAAGAGGAAATCCTCAACTTGATAAAAATCACCTACAAAAAAAGTCTTACAGCCAATATCATATTTAACAGTAAAAGACTGAATACTTTTCCCTTAAGATCAGGAACATGGTTCTCACAAGTCTTATGCAACGTAGTACTAGAAATCCTAACCAGGACAACAAAGCAAAAAATGCAATAAAATTGTGCACATATGAGAGAGGAAGAAATAAAACTGTCCCCATTTGCAAACAACATGATTATCTACATAGAAAATCTTAAGTCATCTTTTAAAAATAAAATTCCTAGAACAAGTGATTTTAGCAAGGTTGCAAGATACAAGATGAACAAACATAAATCAATTGTATTTCTATATCCTAGGAACAAAAAAGTGAAAACCAGAGTTCAAAACACAAAACCATTTACAATCCATTCAAAACGTTAAACATTTACCTACAAATGTTACAAAACATACATAAAACTTTATGCTGGAAATTACAAAACATTGATGACAGAAGTCAAAGAAGCTTTAAATAAATGGAGAGACATTCTATGTTCATGGATTGGAACATTCACATAGTAAAGATGCCAATCCTCCCCAAATTTATATACTTGATCTATCAAAATAGATTAATTCAATTCTGTCAAAATGCCAAAAAGATGTGTTTGTAGATATTTTGTAGATAAGATAGTTTTTAAATGTAAATGGATGGTTAAAAGAACTAAAATAGCTAAAACTATTTTGAAAAAGAAAAATAGAAAGGAACCACCTGAACTGATGTTAAAACTAACTGTATAACTACAGTAAATAACTGTGCTATTGAAAGGGGCATACACACACACACACACTACAAAACCACAGTGGAAGAACATAGACTGCTCCAGAAATATGGAACCCTAAGTAGATTCACACAAATTCACCCAAGTGATATTTTTACAAAGGCACATATTAGTTCAATGGAGAAAGTATATGCTTTTCAACACATGATGCCAGGGCAACTGGACATCCATTGGCAAAAACGTGAACATCGACCTAAGTCTCATGCCTTATTAAAAAATTAACTCTAAGTGGACATGGGTTTAAATATAAAATGTAAAACTATTTTAAAATATTAAGAAAAACATAGCAGAAAATTTTCAGGACCTAGAGCAAAGCAAAGTGTCCTGAGACATGACACTAAAAGCACAAAGAAAACTGAATAAATTGAACTTCATCAAAATTAACATTTTTGTTCCATGAAATAAGCTGAGAGGATGATATCCAAAATGAGCTATCACTACACTATTAGTTTAGAATAGCTAAAATTAAAAATAGTGATACTATCAAATGCCAGTGAGGAAGCAAAGAAATCATTTCTCGTACATTTCTGATGGGAATGTAAAATGGTACAGCCATTTTGTACAGTCTGGTACAGTCTGGAAAATAGTTTGATGTTTCTTTTTTTAATATGCCTAAAAATGCACTTGCAAAACAACCTAGCAATTGCATTCTTGAAATTTATCCCCCATAAAATTAAAACTTATGTTTTACCCAAAAACCTATACACAAAGTGGCCATCCAACTTTATTCATAATAGCCAAAACATGACAACAACCCAATGCCTTTCAGTGAGTGAATGGTTAAAAAGACAATCTCTGCGGGGCACCTTGGTGGCTTAGTCAGTTAAGCATCTGACTTTGACTCTGGTCATGATCTCACAGTTCGTGAGTTTGAGCCCCACATCAAGCTCTCTGCTGTCAGCACAGATCCCACATCGGATCCACTATCACCCTTTCTCTCTCTGCCCCTCTCCTGCCCACTCTCTCTGTCTCTCAAAATAAATAAAAACTTAAAAACAGAAGTCTCTGGTGCATCCACACAATGGACTAGTACTCAGCAATAAAAAGTAACCATTAATACACACGACTTAGATGGATCTCAAGGGAATTCTGCTTAGTGGGAAAATGTCAATATCAAAAGGGTTCATGCCATATGATTTCACTTTCTGTATGACACCACACAACATTTTGGAAATAACCAAACCATAGTAACGAAGGATGGATTAAAGGTCGCTAAAGGACAGGGGCAGGAGTTTTGGAAATAAAAGCAACTCTACAGGATAATACAAGGGGATTTTTTCATGGTGATGGAACTGTTCCGTATGTTGATGGTGGTGGTGGTTACAAAGCCATATAAGAGATCAAATTTCACAGAACTACACACACACACACACACACACACACACAAATGAGTGCATATAAAAACCAATAAATATAGAATAAGGTCCATAGTCTAAATAACAGTACTATGTCATGTCAGTTTTCTTAGTTCAACACTACACTGCAATTACACAACATGGCACCATTAGTGGAAGGTCTCTTGAGAGTCGCCATACTATTTTTGCAACTTCCTGTGGGTTATTTCAAAATTAAAAGATTTTTAAAAGCTAAAAAAGTTACAAAAATGAAAAGTCAAGCCACAAATGAGAATAAAATATCTGCAAGTCATATATTTGACAAAAGACTTGTATCTAATATTTATAAATAGCTCTTAGAACTTAGTAAGAAAAATACAAATAGCCCAATTTTTTAAAAATTGACTATTGCAAGTTTATGCAAACAGTGGAGCTGAAATTCTGAGGTTTTGGAAGTCCCCACCATTCACCTGAGTCAATCCAGACAGTGATGCTCCTGGGGAGAAGGAAGGCAGAGACCTGAGAGCAGACGTCAAACAGAGTAGTGCATGGATCTCCTGGATTGCAGTGGGAGAAAATTCCCCCTTTCCTGGACTACATTTGGAAGAGGTTATATTGCCTCTCCAAGGACAAAAGACCTGGCTGATGCCTTTGAGCAACTGTTCAACTGGGGACAGAGGTTCATGCAGAAGGCGGATAGCCTGGTCACAGCTCTTCACTGTGCTTCACCATATTCCCCAGGCAACTGGGGGTGGCTGTGTAACTGCTTTTCTGGGACAGAACGACACCAGGCACAACACTGTGAGATTCTCCTCTGGAGGAGGGGAGTGGGTCCAGGCTTTGCCAGGCCCTTTAAGATTTGGAGTTTTGAATCCTGGTCATGTGCCAGAAATAAAACACAGGAGAGCTGTGGCACCAGGTGGGTCAATGGCCCAGCGCAGAAGTGTTGAGGACAGGAATCTAATGGAAGCCTGGGACACAGGAGGGGAGATTGTCCACTTGTCTGTGAGGGCTACCTGAACAGCGGCAGGCGTGGGCTTTCCTCCCTGGGGATGAGAGGGTGGGGTGATGCCATCTTCCGCCACCCACCAGCAAGCAACGCTGTGCTCCCAGGGGAGGCTGAAGCTGCTTATACCAAACCCTGCCCCTCTGTGCCCTGTAGCTGCATCTTTACTAGGGCAGGTCTGTGAGCCAGCACATTGGGCCTCTCCCCCAGAGGACACAAGGCACACAGACTCCCCATATATACCAAGTCTACTGATCATAGAGTGCTCCAAAGCATTGACTTCAGTTCTGGTGGAAATAGAACCAGGCTTTCTCTCTCTTTCTCTCTCTCTCTCTCTCTAATCAGGCTTATAGTTCTTTGTTCTTTTATTTCTTTGTTTCCTTTTCTCATTTTTTGGATCAAGCTTCTATTTTTTTTTCTTTTTCTTCTTTCATTCTTTCTTTTTCTTTGGAATTAGGCTTATAGTTTTTTGTCTGGGTTTTTTTTTGTTGTTGTTGTTCCTTTTCCTTTTCTTTCTTTTTTTTTTTTTTTTTTTTTTTTGGACCAGGCTTTTTTTTTAAGTTTATTTATTTATTTTGAGAGACAGAGAGAGAGAGAGAGAGAGGGGAAGGGCAGAGAGGAAGCGGGGGAAAGAGAATCTCAAGCAGGCTCCACACTGACAGCACAGAGCCCAACTTGGGGTCCAAACTAACAAACTGCAGGATCATGACCTGAGCCCAAACCAAGAGTTGGATGCTTAACTGTCTGAGCCAGCCAGGGGCCCCAGGCTTATTTTAACAAACAAATCATAGCACACACTGCAGAGGAATGACAGGCGGGGGGTGGGGAGGAGTGTGGAGGTTACAAATACATGGAGATTAAAAGATATCCCACTAAAGAATGAATGGGTTAACTAGGGAATTAAAGTAGAAACTTAAAATACATGGCTTTATTTAGTATCCAAAACCTTTGGGATGCAGCAAAGGCAATTATCCCAAAGGCATAAAAGGGAAGTATATAGCAATACAGGCCCTCATCTAGAAGCAAAAAAAGTCTCAAATACACAACCTAACCTAACACCTAAAGGTGAAAAAGAGCAGCAAATAAAGCCCAAAGCCAGCAGAAGGGAAGTAATAAAGATTATCGAAGAAACAAATGATACAGAAACCAAAAAAATAGTCTCAAATACACAACCTACAAATGAAACAAATGATACAGAAACCAAAAAAAAGTCTCAAATACACAACCTATGAAACAAATGATACAGAAACCAAAAAAAAAGTCTCAAATACACAACCTATGAAACAAATGATACAGAAACCAAAAAAAAGTCTCAAATACACAACCTAACCTAACACCTAAAGGTGAAAAAGAGCAGCAAATAAAGCCCAAAGCCAGCAGAAGGGAAGTAATAAAGATTATAGAAGAAACAAATGATACAGAAACCAAAAAAATAGTTGATCAAATCAACAAAACTAGGAGTGGGTTAGAGCCCACTCATTCATTTAACCTAAGATACCTCTTTAAGACCCTATCTCCAAATACAATCAAATCACATTGTGGGTTAGGGCTTAAACATGAATTTTGGGGGACACAAAACATAACATAACATAAAACCTAACAACATAATGTAACATAAAACATAATAATAACAGGCGCCTGGGTGGTGCAGTCGGTTAAGCGTCCGACTTCAGCCAGGTCACGATCTCGCGGTCCGTGAGTTAGAGCCCCGCGTCAGGCTCTGGGCTGATGGCTCAGAGCCTGGAGCCTGTTTCCGATTCTGTGTCTCCCTCTCTCTCTGCCCCTCCCCCGTTCATGCTCTGTCTCTCTCTGTCCCAAAAATAAATAAACGTTGAAAAAAAAAACATAATAATAGCATAACATAACATAAAGCTACTGTACTTAATGATGTATGAGGGAAAGTGGGCAAGCAGGAGATGTTATTACGGAAGAGTTAAATCCTCAATCACCCTGAGTATCAAGAAATAACACTATATAAGTATATTCTTGAGAAATCTGGAGAGGAATACTGGAAAAATATAACTTAAAGTGTTGAAATATATTTGCCTCTCTGGGTGGAGCAGAATGGGCCAGTACTGGTTCAGTAAAGTTACACAATACAAGTTCAACCTGCTGATCTTTCATATACATTTTTAAGTACTATTTGATTTTTAAACTTTCATGATAGACAATGTGATGGACTTACCAATAATCACTCCTACTTTTCCCAGTCCTATCTGAAAAGGCACTTGGGGAATTGACCTCAGCTCAAGGGTTGGGCTTGACTGAGACCTATTGGATGGCTCCAGAACAGAAGAATCTTGCCCAGTGTTCTGGAAAGTTCTCTCCTGACATGAAAGAGAAATTTGTCACTGGGAAGCCACGTTCTCCACCATGTGGATAAGGAAACAGACAGCACCAAATGCTGTGGGTGACTATCTTAGTACCAAGCTGATGCTGTGACTGGCAGAGCAGAGAGATGAGAAGACCTGGGATTTTAATGTATCTTTGAACACCTAAATCACTCAGCTGGAAGACAGTCCTCACTCTGATTTCTGATGTGTGAACTAGTATGTTTTCTTATTAGATATGCCCACCCAAGGAGTATTTCCTCTTATATACACCATAAAGCATCCAAAGAGGTATAACTCCATTCATGTATAAAATTGCTAAAAGTAAAACTGTATTTTAAAAAGTAGTACATACAATTTGGCCTACTTTTGATATATATGTCTATGTGAATATATATGCAAATATATTAAAATGTTAACAGTAATCTCTGGTAGTAGAATTTTTTTTCTCTTTTTTCCCTGTATCCGTCAGGTTTTATATAATAACAAGTATTATTTATGTGATTGGATAATTTGATCACATTCTTCCCTTGCTTTGCTGATTATCAACCTTACTCTGTTTTGAGTTTTATTAAAAATACATTTCATAGTCTTTGGTAACCACATGGTAAATTTGAATTTATTTTACTCACAAAAAAAATTTTCTAATTCCCATTTAAAAGGAAGCCAGTATTACCCTGATACCAAAATCAAACAAAGACATTACAAGAGAAAAATCTGCAGACCAATATCTCTTATGAAATAGACAGAAAAAATATTCAACAAAATACTAGCAAACCAAATCCAGCAACGTATAAAAAGAATTATATCCATGACCACAGGGCACCTGGGTGGCTCAGTCAGTTAAGTACCCGACTTGGGCTCAGGTCATGATCTCACAGTCTGTGAGTTCAAGTCCTGTCTCGGGCTCTGTGTCAACAGCTCAGAGCCTGGAGCCTGCTTCAGATTCTGTGTCTCCCTCTCTCTGCCCCTCCTCTGTCTCATTCTCTCTCTTTCTCTCAAAAATAAATAAATGTGAAAAAAAAAGAGAGAGAATTATACTCTCTAACCAAATGGGATTTATCACAGGAATTTAAGGTTGGTTTGACATCTAAACATTCATTACTAAAATATGCCATATCAATAAAAAACAAAAAACACATGATCATTTCAATAGACATAGAAAAAACATTTGACAAAATCCAACAAATTTCATGATAAAAGCTCAACAAACTAGAAAAATAAGGGAACTTACTCAGCTTGATAAAGGGCATCTATGAAAAACTAATAGCTAACATCATGCTTAATGTTGAAAGACAGAATGTTTTCCCCACTAAGATCAGGAACAAGGCAAGGATGTTCACAACCACCAATTCTATTCAAAATTGTACTGACAGTTCTAGCCAGGGAAATTAGGCAATAGAAATAAGGATATCCAGAATTGAAAGGAAGAAAGTAAAACTATATTTATGGATGATGTGATCTTATATCTAGAAAATCCTGAAGAAATCCACTAAAAGCTATTAAACTAGTTCAGTAAAGTTACATAATACAAGCTCAATATACAAAATCAATTGTATTTGTAGAAATTTGCAATGAACAATCTGAAAATGAAGTTAAGAAAATAATGTCATTTACAACAGCATCCAAAGGAATAAAATACTTCGTACATTTAACAAAATAAGTGCAAAACTTACATTCTGAAAATGGTAAAACACTGTTAAAAGAAATTAAAAATCTAAATACATGGAAAGATATCCTTGTTCATGGGCTGGAAGAACTAATATTGTTAAAATAGCAATATCCCACAAATTAATCTACGGATTCAACACAATCCTTATAGGAATCCCAGCTGCCTTTTTTTGTCAGAGATTGACAAGCTATTCTAAAATTCGTATGAACTTTATGGGACTGAGAGTAGCAAAATAGTCTTCATAAAGAAGAACAAAGTAGGAGGCTCACATTCCTTTGTCGAAACTACCTATAAAGCAAAAATAATCAAAATAGTGTGGTACTGTCTTAAGACAGACATACAGATGAATGGAATAGAATGGAGAATCCAGAAATAAACCCTGATGGGGCACCTGGATGGCTCAAGTCAGTTAAGTGTCTGACTCTTGACCTTGGCTCAGTTCATGATCTCACGGTTCATGGGATCAAGCCTCACATCAGGCTCTGTGCTGACAATGTGGAACCTGCTTGGGATTCTCTCCCTCTCTCTCTGCCCCTCCCCTCCTTGCATGCATGCTTTTGCTCTCTCAAAATAAATAAATAAACTTTAAAAACAATGTTAAAAAAAAGAAATAATGTATATATTCAAATGAGCTTAAACAATGATGTTGAAACTTTTTTTATTTTAGAAAGAAAGAGAGCATGTAAGTGGAAGAGACAGGCAGACAGAGAGAGAGAGAGAGAAAAAGAGAGTGAGAGGGAGGGAGGAAGAGAATCTTTTTTACTTTTTATTTTAAAAAAATTAATGTTTATTTTTGAGAGAGAGAGCGTGAGAGTAACAGAGCATGAGGGGCAGAGAGAGAGGGAGATCCAGAATCTGAGGCAGGTTCCAGGCTCTGAGCTGTCAGCACAGAGTCTGACATGGGACTCAAACCCACAAACCATGAGATCATGACCTGAGCCAAAGTTGGACATTGAACCGACCTAGCCACCAAGGCACCCTGAGAGACAGACAGAGAGAGAGAGAGAGAGAGAGAGAATCTTAAGCAGGCTCCATGCTCAGCATGGAGCCCAATGTGGGGCTCAATCCCATGACCCTGGGACCCCAGGACCATGAGCTGAGCCGAAATCAAGAGTTGGATGCTCAACTGACTGAGCCACCTAGGTTCCCCAAAGTCAAGACTATTTAATGGGGGAAGGAATAATCTTCTCAACAAATGGTGCTGGGACAAATGAAAAGCCATGTGCAAAATAATTAAGTTAAACCCTTACCTTACACCATAATAAAAATTAACTCAAAATGGATAAAAGACCTAAATGTAAGTGCTAAAAACTATAAAACTCCCTAGAAGGAAAGTGTAGAAGTAAATCTTCATGTCCTTGAATTTGGCAATGGATTCTTAGATAAGACAAAATGCATGAGCAACAGAAAAAAAAATAGATAAATTTGACATAATTGAAATTAAAGTTTTTTTCTCCAAAAGACACTGTCAAAAGTGAAAGGACACCTGCAGAATGAGAGATAATATTTCCAAATCATATATCTGATGAGAGTCTTGTATCCAGAGTATATAAAGAACCCTGTTGATTCACAATTTAAAAAACCCAGAAATTTTTTAATAGGCAAAGGCATTTTTCCAAGGAATATATTCAAATGACCAATAAACACATGAAAAGATGCTCAGCATCATTTGTCATTAGGGAAATACAAATCAAAACCACAATGAGATACCACTTCACACCCAACAGAATGGCTATTGCAAAAAAGGAAAACAAGCATTGATAAAGATGTGGGGAAATTGAAACACTTGTGCATTGCCAGTAGGCATGTAAAATGGTACAGCTGCTCTGGAAAATCATGTGCCAGTTCCTTAAAAAGTTATATAGGATGACCATATGATCCAGCAATTCCAGTTCTAGATGTTTACTCAAAAGAATTGAGAGCCGGGACTCAACTAGATACCTGTACACCAATATTCATAGCATCATTATTCATAATAGCCCAAAGACAGAAGCAACCCAAAAGTCGATAACAGATGAATGGATAAAATGCTTTATAAAGAAATATCCTGCAAGCTTGAAAAGGAACTATATTCTGATACACACTATGCTGTGGACTGAATTCTGTCCCCACTACCAAAATTCATATTTTGAAGCCCTAATCCCCAATGTGATGTTATTTGGAGATAGGGCCTTTGGGAGATAATTAGGTTTAGATGACATCATTAGGGTAGGGACCTCATGATGGGATTACTGTCTTTATAAGAAGAGAAAGGGACATGGGGACTCTCTCTCTCTCTCTCTCTCTCTGCCATCTGAGGACACAGCAAAGAGATGGCCATGATCAGCAGAACCTGACCATGCCAGCACTGTGATCTCAGGCTTTCAGACTTCACAACTGTAAGAAATTAATTTCTGTTGTTTAAACAGTCTGTGGTATTTAGTTACGGAAGCTTGAGATAACTAAGACATACTACAGCATAGATCAATATTGAGGACATTATGTTAAATGAAATAAGGCATACACAAAAGGATATTGTGTAATTCCCCTTATAAGAGGTACCTAAAAGGATCAAATTCATAAAGACAGAAAGTGGAATAGAGGTGATGAGGGGCTAGGGCAGGAGACAGTGGGGAGTTGTTTAATGGGTACAGTTTTGGTATAGGATGATGAAAAGTTTTGGAGATGGATAATGGTATTGGATGCACAATGTTGTGAATGTACTTAATGCCACTAAATTTTACATGTAAAAATGGTTAAAATAGTAAATGTTATGGTATGTGTATTTTACCACAATAAAAAATGTAACAAAATTACATGGAACAATAATTGACAGAACTGAAAATAGACACAGATTAGTACATAATTATGGTTGGAATTTTTTTAATGTTTATTTACTTTGAGAGAGAGAGCAAATGGGGGAGGGACAGAGAGAGAAGAAGAGCCCCACCTGGGACTCTATCCCATGAACCGTGAGATCATGAGCTGAGCCAAAATCAAGAGTTGGAATGCTTACCCGACTGGGCGACCCAGGTCCCCCTCCTGGTTGGAGACGTTTAAATTGGGTTTTGATTTGCATTTTCCTCATGGTTAATTAGGACATTTGAGGATATTTTGTTGTGCTTATTGGCAATTTGTGTCTCTTCTTTGGAGAAGTGTCTATTCCAGCATTTTACCCATTTTGTAATTAAGTGGGTTTTTGTTTGCTTTTTTTTTTCCTGTTGAATTGTAAGAGTTTCTTTATTCTGGATACTAACCCCTTATCAGATATATAATCTACAAATATTATTTCTGTTCTGTGGCTTGTCTTTTCACTCTCTTGATAGTGTCCCTTGATGGACAAACTCTTAAAATTTTGATGAAGTCCAATTTTTTCTTTTGTTATCTGTGCTTTTGGTGTCATGATTAAGAAACTATCACTAACTTGGGGGGCCCCTGGGGGGTTCAGTCAGTTGAGCGTCCAGCTTCAGCTCAGGTCATGATCTCAGTTCATGAGTTCGAGCCCCACATTGGACTCACTGCTGTCACCACAGAGCCTGCTCAGGATCCTCTGTCCCCTTCTCTCTCTCCCCCTCCCCCACTCATTCTCTCTCTCTCTCTCTCTCTCTCTCTCTCTTTCTCTCTCTCTCAAAAACAAACAACCAATGATCTATCACTAACTTGGTAGGATTCAACTCCATTCTTTCACATGTGGCTATACATTTGTCTCAGCACCATTTTTTAAAAACACTGCCTTTACTCCTTTACGTTGTCTTGACACTCTTGTCAAAAATCAATCATAAATATAAGGGTTTATTTCTAGCATCTCTATTCTATTCCATCAGTCTATATTCTTATGATGGTGTCACTGTTTTGACTGTGGTAGCTTTGCAGTAAGCAAAGTGTGAGTCCTCCTACTTTGTTCTTCTTTATCAAGGTTGCTTTGGTTATACAGAGTCCCTTGAAATTCTATATGAATTTTAGGGTGAGTTTTTCTATTTTTGTAGAAAATCCCAGTGGGGATTTTGATAAGGATTTGCTTTAAATCTACAGATAAATTTGGGAAGTACTGTCATTTTAACAATATTAAGTCTTTCAGTCCTCTAATGTGACATGTCATTCCATTTGTTTAGGTCTTCTTTAATTTCCAACAGCAATGAATTTCAGTTTTCAGTGTACAGTATTTCTCCCCCTTGGTAAGTTTATTCCTAAGAATTTTATTATTTTGATGCTATGTAAATGTAAAGGTTTTCTTAATTTCATTTTTGGGTTGTTCATTCCTGGTGTATAGAGATACAACTGACTTTTGTCTGTCAATTTTGTATCCTACAACATCACTAAATTCAACCTTCTTTGTGGGTTCCTTAGAAGTTTTCTACATATTGTGTTGTCTGCAAACAGACGTAACTACCTCTTCTTTTCCAGTTTGGTAACCATTTTTTTTTTCTTTCCTATTGGTACTGGCAGCACTATAATGAATAGTGACAAAGTGGGCATTCTCATATTGTTCTTGATCTTAGGAGAAAAGCTTTCAGACTTTCACCAGTGAGTGTGATATTAGCTGCTGGGATTTTTTTTTTAATTTTTTTAACGTTTTTATTCTTATTTTTGAGACAGAGAGAGACAGAGCATGAACGGGGGAGGGTCAGAGAAAGGGAGACACAGAATCTGAAACAGGCTCCAGGCTCTGAGCTGTCAGCCCAGAGCCCGACGCGGGGCTCGAACTCACGGACCGTGAGATCATGACCTGAGCCGAAGTCGGCCGCTTAACCGACTGAGCCACCCAGGCGCCCCAGCTGCTGGTTTTTCATATGCGGCCTTTATCACATAATGAACATTTCCATCTACTCCTAGTTTATTGAGTGTTTTGTCATGAAAGGGAAGTGGATTTTATCAGATGACTTTTTTTTTTTTGCACAAGTTGAGATCATGTGGTGTTTTTCCTCGCTTTTTTCTATCAACGTGGTATATTACAGTGAATAATTTTCATACATTGAACCACACTTGCCCTGGGGATAAATCCCACTTGCTCATGGAGTATAGTCCTTATCTACTGGCATTCCATTTGGTTATCTTTTATGGGGGCATTTACATCTATTCATAAGGGATATTGGACTTTGGTTTTCTTGGGGTGTCTTTGTCTCATTTTGCTTTCAGGGCAATGCTAGCCTCATAGAATGAGTTAGGAAGGGTTCCCTCCCTACTTCATTTTTTGGGCAAGGGTTTGAGAAGGAGTGGTTTTAATTCATCTTAAATATTTGGTAGAACTCACCAGTAAGCCACGTGTTCCTAGGCTTTTCTTTGTTGGGAGGTTGTTGGTCACTGATTAAATCTATTTACTTGTTATATGTCTAGTCTAAATTCTGTTTTTTCTTGAATCAGTTTTGGTAATTTGTGTGTTTATAAACATTTTTCCTTTTAATCTTGGTTATTCAACTGCTGGCTTATAATTGTTCATAGTATTTTCTTATAATCCACTTTATTTCTGTTATTTAAGTAATAATGTCCCCACTTCATTTCTGATTTTAATTAAGTGTTCTTTCTCCCTCTTACCCTTCACCCCTCTCTCTCCCTGAACCTAAGGGTTTGTCAATACTTTCAAAGAACAAACTTTTGGCATCATTGATTTTCTCTGTTGTTTTTCTACTCTCTCTTTTCTAAAGTTTGTTTATTTTTGAGAGAGAGTAGGGGAGGGTTAGAGAGCGGGGGGGACAGAGGATCTGAAGTGGGCTCTGCATTGACAGCAGAGATCCCAATGTAGGGGTGGGACTCATGAACCATGAGATCAAGACCTGAGCTGAAATTGGAAACTTAACTGCTTGAGCCACCCAGGTACCCCTGGTTTTCTACTCTTTAACCCATGTATATCTGCTCTAATCTTTATTGTTTCCTTCCTTCTGCTTTAGTTGGCTCTTCTTTTTTCTAGTTCCTTAAGATTTACAGTTAGGATATTAACTTGAGATTCTCTTCCTTTCTAATGCAGGCATTTACTGTTAAAAATTTCCCTCTTAGCACTGCTTCCCACAAATTTTGGAATATTATATTTTTAAAAATTCCCCTTGTGACTTTTTTTTTACCCATTCATTAAAAGTCTGTTAATTTTTGTGGATTTTATTACTCTGAAATTTCCAGTTTCTTTCAATTATTGATACCTAGTTTTATTCCATTGCCATCAGAAGATACTTTATATGATTTCAGTCTTTTAAAACTCATGAAGAATGTTTTTGTGTGTCTTGGACGATGTTCCATGTGCACTTGAGAAGATTACATGCTGTACTGTTGTGGGAGTGTTCTGTTTATGTCTGTTAGGTCCACTTGTTTTAGGTTGTTGTTAAAGTCCTCTTTATGTCATTAATCTGTCTGACCTATCCATTTTTGAAAATGGGCACTGAAGTGTCCGCCTGTTACTGTAAAACTGTATTTCTCCCTTTAATTCTGTCCAATTTTGCGTCATATATTTTGGGGCCCTTTTGTTATGTGTGGTCAAGTTTGTCATTGTTATATCTTCTTGCTGGATTAAATACTTTATCAGTATATAATGTCCTTTTCTTTTTAAGTTTATTTAGTTTGAGAGAGAGAGAGAGCAGGGGAGGGGAAGAGAGAAAGGGAGACAGAGAATCCCAAGCAGGCTCCACATTGTCAGTGCAGAGCCCAATGCAGGGCTTGATCCCATGAACCATGGGGATCATGACCTGAGTCGAGATCAAGGGTCAGATATTCAACACTCTGAGCCACCCAGGAGCTCCTATAATGTCCTTCTTCATCTCTTGTAAATTTTTTTAATTAAAGCCTATTTTGTCAGATAATATAAGTCTCTCCAGCTCTCTTTTGGTTACTATTTGCATGAGATATCTTTTTTTTATCGTTTTACTTTCAACTTTTTTGTGTCTTTGTATTTTAAGTCTCTTGTTGACAACATGTAGATAGTTGATGAGTTTTTTCCCCCAATCTGCGAGTCTCTGTCTATTAATAAGGGAGTTTAACCCATTGCATTTGGAGTAAATACAGATAAGACATGATCTACTTTGGCCATTTAGCTTTTTGTTTTCCGTATGCCACACATTTTGTTCCTCAATTAATCTGTTATTCATTTTTTTTATGTTTACTTAAAATTTTGAAGTGTATGTTCTATTTTCTTCTTTACTTTACTTTTCTATATATTTAAAAATTATTTTCTAGTCGTTATGTCAGGAATTACAATTAACATCTTAAACTTATTTATAACAACTTAGTTTGAATAGCAACTTGGTTTCAATAGTATATATTCTGCTCCTATATACTTCTCTCCTTCTCCTATTATTTTGCCAATTACATCCTTATACATTTTGTGCTCATTAATATACATTTTCTGTTTTATGTATTTGCCTATTTACATATACATATACTGTTTTTACATATACTGTTTTATGTATTTGCCTTTTAAATCATATAGGAAAACAGATGAGGGGTGCCTGGGTGGCTCAGTCAGTTGAGCACCTAACTTCGACTCAGGTCATGATCTCTCGGTTCATGAGTTCAAGCCCTGCATCAGGCTAACTGCTCTCAGAGCAGAGCCCGCTTCAGATCCTCTGTTCCTCTCTCCTTCTGCCCCTGCCCCACTCATGCTCTCTCTAAAATAAATAAAACATTTTTTAAAAAAGAAAATGTTTTTTAAAAAAGAAAAAAGATGAGTTATAAACTAAAAGTAAATGAGGTTTTTATATTTGTCTATGTAGTTACATTTACCAGTGTTCTTATGGCTTTGAGTTACTGTCTGAGTTTCAGCCAGAAATATTCCCTAATGGCATTTCTTGTAAGGCAGGTCTACTGTTAATGACATCTTACAGCTTTTGTTTATCTAGAAGTATCTTAATTTCTTCAAAGATAGTTTTGCCAGATATAGAATTCTTGGTTGAGAGGGGTTTTGTTTTTGTTTTTAAAGGACATAAATGTCATCCCACTGCCTTCTGGTTTCCATGGTTTCTGGTGAGAATTTGGTTATTAGTCTGATCTTGTACTTGATGAGCTGCTTCTCTCTTGCTGCTTTCAAAATTCTGTCTTTGGTTTCAACAATTTGACTTATGTCTTGGTGTGGATCTCTGAATGTATCCTGCTTTGAGTTCATTAAGCTTCTTGGATGTGTAGATTCATGTCCTTCAACAGATTGTGGCAATCTCTTCCTCAGATACTTTTTCTGCACTTTCTTCTCCTCCTAGGACTCCTACAATGCATATGTTGGTACACTTGATAGTGTCCCATTAATCCCTCAGATTCTTCATTTTTCTTTCTGTGCCCCCCCCCCCCCGCAACCAAACTGGATAATTTCAACTGTCCTAGTCTTTAATTCTCTGGTCTTTTTTTTCTGCCTGCTCATATACACATCTGCCTTTGAATACCTTCAGTGAACATTTTATGTCACTTAGTGTACTTGTCAGCTGCACAATTTGGTTACTTGTTTGTCATTTCTATTTTTTTAAATATATTTTCATTTTGTTCTTATGTCATTTTCCTGATTTCCATTAGTTTTCTGTCCATGGATTCCTTTAGCTCATCGAGCATATTAAATCAGTTGATTCAATGTCTTTAATAATTCCAATGTCTGGGCTTTTTCAAGGATAGTTCTGTAAAATCGGTTTTTTCCTGTGGGTGAGCCATATTTTTCTGTTTCTTTATGTTTTTCACTTGTTTTTTTTTTTTTAAGAAATGGACATTCTGGGATTTTATAATATGCTAAATCTGGAAATCTGATTTTCCCAATCCTCAGGGGTTGATGATATTTATTGAGGACAAAGCCATATGATTGTGACTTTCCCAAACTATTTTTGCCAAGTATGTATTCCTTTTGTGTGGTTCCTGAAGTTTCTATCCCATTGTCTCTGTAGTCAAGCAGTGATCTGAGAACAATTTCTTTAAATGTCTGTCTCCAACAAGGAAAAGAAGAGGGTCCTGTCTCTGTAAATCTTCTGAAGGATGACACCAGTGTAAGCCACTGCTACTGAGGGCCCAAACCAAGGCAAGTATCTGTGCCAGTTCCTCACATATCACTAGACCAGCTCAAATGTATGGATCCAAATATTTTGAGAACAAGGTCATCTCTGTCCATACCAGCACCATCCATCTACTCCAAGAACACAGGCTGCTGTCCCCATGGCCAAAGTGGTGCCAAAAAAATAGGAAGTGGTAGTTAGTTCATGCATGCCATTCACACAAGATCAGAAGCTTCTTCATGAAGCACTATGCTGGTTGTTGTAAATGTCCAAACATGTTCCAGAGTTCCAAAATAGTTTATTGCAATAGCTTTTCCCAGTTTAATAGTGATTGACCCCATATGCATTATAAATTAATGTCATTAGGTACATATATATTTAGGATTGTTAATGTCTTCTTGACTGACTTTTATCATTATAGAATGTCCTTTTTGTAATCCTCTGGTAATGTCTTGAATTTCACTTTGCCTGACATTAACATAGCCACACCAGTTTTCTTATGTTTGTGTGGTATATTTCTTAATTTCAACCTATTGCTATTAACTGTTAATTCTTGTAAATTATTTTTTAAAACACAATCTAAAAATCTCTGACTTTTACTTAGAATATTTAAAACTATTAATATATGATGCAAATCTTGATCTTTTTCAGTTTAAAGTCTGCTGTTTAGCTGTTAGTTTAGTATTTATCTCCTCTGTACTTGTTCCTTTGTTCCTCCTTTCTTGCCTCTATTGGGTTATTATAGGGTTTTTTTTTTATTATTTAAAAAATTTAAGCACTGAATTTTATCTCCCATTTGGTTGGGGAGCTATAACTTCATATTTGGTTTTTAATGGTTACTCTAGGGAAAACAATGTGCTTCCTCAGCTTATCAGTTTATCTTGCATTACTATCACACCAATTCACATATAAGAATCTTATAACTCCCATCTTTTGTGCAATTGTCATATATTTTACTTCTATCTATATAACTATTATACCTATGACATATAGGTATCAATTTTGGTTTAAGCAATCAATAATATCTTAAGGAAAAAAATAGTATATTTACCTACATATTTACTATTTCCAGTACTCTCCATTCTTTCCTGTTGATCTGAATTTCTATCTGGCATCATTTCCCTTTTAGCCTGAGGGATCTTTACCATTTTTTATAGTCCAGATCTACTGGGAATGAATTCTATTTGCATTCAATTATTCTGAAATGTTTTATTTCATTTTCATTCTCAGAGAACATTTCCCCCACACATAGAATGCTAAAACAGCTTTGCCTTCTTTCAGCACTTTAAAAATGTTATTCCGCTGTCATCTGTTTTTTTCCTGCTGAAAAGTTAACTGTCATTCCTATTGCTGTTCTTGTGTATCATGTGTCTTTTTTATTTTTCCTGGCTACTTTGAAAAGATTTTATCTCTGGTATTCAGCATTTGACTAAGATGTGCCTAAGGTGTGGCCTGTATACTTATCCTGCTTTTTGGGTGGTGGGGTGACATGGTTAGAAACCTGAAGAGTGTCAGAGTTCTGTGATGCTCACAGTTCACACCATGCAGGATCACTCAGGGGAAACACTAGAGTTGGTCTTGAAGAAAAAGGCAAGATAGGAACTGTGGGAAAGAATTTTTATAATGGTTTCCCCAGGAATGAATGGGCAAGGAAGGGTAAAAAAGATTAGGACTAATTTGAACAATTCCAGTGGGCTCTGGGGCTTGGGAGCTGCCGCTGGCTGTCTGGTATATGGTTTTGGGCGATTAGGGTGGGTGTACAGTGGCCCAGAATGTGCATATCCAACCAGTAAAGTGGTTGATGGTATGAACTTAATTGGATGCTCAAGATAATTCACTGGTCTCTAGCCAAGGCCTCAAAACTGGTTTTAGAATTTTTTAAAAAACTATTACAGAGGGTCACTGAGGTTTTTGGATATTGATATTTTAATCACATTTTGAAAATTTTTAGCTAATATTTCTCCGAAACATTTTGTTTGTTTCTTTTCCTCCAAATATTTTCTTTTTCCTCTAGTGTTCCACTTAGCATATTTTATATTTTCACTATTGCCTCACAAGTTGTTACATCTCTGTTCATTTATCTATGTTTTTTTTTCCCTCTTTGCTATTCAACTTGGATAATATCTATTAGCCTGTCTTCACATTCACTGATCCTTTCTTTTGCAGTGTTTAATATTGTAAGCCCATCCATGAGACTTTTAAAAATTGCATGTCTCTTGTAAAATTCTCCACATCTTCATCTTTGTGTCTGTCCTTTTCTATAGATCCTTTAAGGTATTTATAATTATTTTAAAATTCTTATTCAGTAATTTCAACATCTTGCTTATTGGGGGATTTGTTTGATTTTTTCTTGGTTGTGCGTCATACATTTCTTCTGATGGCTCCTGATTTGTAATTGTATACTGGACATTCTGGGTGATACAGTGTGGAGACTTTGAATTGTTGAGTTTTGTTTAGTAGGCAGTCAAGTTACTAGCAGATTGCCTTGATTTTTTTGAAGGCTCAATTTTAGGCTTTAGTAGAGTGGGTCTGTTTTAGTTTTGCCCTTAGTCCTAGGGCCTCAACCAGTGTTCTCAGATGTGGTTCTCATTCTAAAGCATGGCTTTCTGGGTTTTCAACAAAAGCCCCCAAAATTTACTATGTCTCTCTAACCTGGTGGGTCATAAATTCCAAACTTTCCCTCCCCAGCACCAGACATCTGAAATCTCTGCTGACCTTCTCCAGACTTCCAGCTGCTTTCTGTTGGGCTCTCTGGAATCCTACCCAACTCATGCATAATTTAGGAGCAGTCAACCAAGAATTGGAGGGGAGTATGACAGGTGAACTCAAGGCTCTGTGTTTTCCTCTTTCTGGGATTTCCTTTTCAATTTCCAAGCTGCTCCAACAACCCTGAATTCTGAGTTGGCTCCTCAACCTTGTGAGATTGCCACTTTTTGTTGTATTCCCTGTGGGGCTACGTGAGGAACCGTCACTTAAATGTGATCTTGTCCAGTGTGTTACTCTTCTTTCAGTGGATGAGTCCCCTCCAGTTTTGCTTGTCTCTGGTCACTTTCCTCACTTTACAGTGCATTTCAAAATTTACAGGGCATTTCAAAAATGTATATAAAATGTATATAATTATCAGTAGGAGAGTTAGTCTGATACAAGACACTCTGGCCATTACAGGAAGCCAGATGTTTATCAACGTTTTTTTTGTTTGTTTGTTTTTTATTTTTGGGACAGAGAGAGACAGAGCATGAACGGGGGAGGGGCAGAGAGAGAGGGAGACACAGAATCGGAAACAGGCTCCAGGCTCTGAGCCATCAGCCCAGAGCCCGTCGCGGGGCTCGAACTCACGGACCGCGAGATGGTGACCTGGCTGAAGTCGGACGCTTAACCGACTGCGCCACCCAGGCGCCCCGGAAGCCAGATGTTTAAATGTTGTTTAAAATAAAATTCAACCTCCTTGGGGCCCCTGGGTGACTCAGTCGGTTGAGCATCGCATTTGATTTCAGCTCCGGTCATGATCTCACGGTTCATGAGCTCAAGCCCCAGTGCAGAGCCTGCCTTGGATTCTCTCTCTGCCTCTCCCCAGCTCACACACGCTCTAGCTCCCTCTCTCAAAACTAAATAAACTTAAAAAAAAATCCAATTTTCTTTTTACTTATCTTGATGATGGTTAAGTCTGTTCACCTTGAAAACCTACCAAGATGTATGTTTGTGTACTTGGGCCTAGATGTGCTATTTACCAGTAAAGTTTATTACAAGAAAAAGCCAACTTCCTGTCAGTACCCAGTTAAAAACCACTCGGGCTTTCTTGTGGCCCTGGGATCAAACTCAGATCCCTGCCTCAGAATTTCTCTCCTGGCTATGGACTCTAGGTTCACTTGCAGCTCCCTAAATGAGACAAACTAGCTCCTGCTCCTCCCTCTATCCCCACCTCCCACACCCTACCTGGATAATTCCTCAGACGTCATTTTAAGCATCATCTCCTTGTAGAAGCTTTTCCTGACTACCAAAGAAATCCCTCCTCTCTTCCACCTGAGGGGCCCTCTGCTGCCTTCTCACAGCCACCAAGTCCCCTTCCCTGACCTCCACCTCAGCAGGAGCACTCCATACACTGGCTGGCAGTGTCCAATGAGCATCTGAATGTCAGGAACCATATCTTCAAGTCTGGCCCCAGAATAGTTTAGAGAATCTGCAAAATGTTCAAACTCTGCCACCCTGCCCATTATGGTGAGCTCCCCTGGGGCAGCTTGCCTACAAGATCCTGCCTGTGGCACTTCTCCAAGGCTGGCAACCTTCAAGAGGCATGGGTGCTATTGTGAGAATTGGTGGAACTGGACCCAGCTCCATCACAAGACCAAATGTGCAGGTAAAGCTCTCCTTCCTGCAGGCTTGCTTCTTCTGTCAGATGAAAGGGTGGGATTTTGAGCTCTAATGATATGTCCTTCCTAAACATAAAAGCCGAATGACCAACCAGTTTTAAAGAAGACAAGTAAAAGTTTATTGTGTTGAGCAGACCTTATTTTCATTACAGTACCAGGAAATTCATTCTCCACTCACTTCGGGTGCAGAGGGCTCTGCAGACACCTAGGGCCCCGGTACTTGTTCCCAAGCAAGGGGCAGCACCTGCACCTATGTTGCATTTAACGAGCAGGATTACAGTAAAATACAATAGTTATAAAGAAGGTTTTCTAAATACATACTTTCCTTTAAAAATTCTAGTATTTTTCATTTTTTCTATGTTTACCTCATTATCATCAAGGATAACTGGTTGGAAAACATGGTGCTTGATAATCTTTTTCCCAAATCATTTGCCTTGAATTTTGCTACTTTTACTCTGACGAGGATTTATGCCCACTTCTCTGGACATCTAAATAATGACGAATAAGGCAATGCATAAATTACAGGTGGGATGAAGGCCTTAGCTCATACCCCAACTTGTTTCTTCTTAAATCTTCCACATTTGGCCTCTATGTTGCTAGGTAATTTAAGATTCAGGAGAC
This sequence comes from Prionailurus bengalensis, assembly GCF_016509475.1. NCBI lineage: Eukaryota > Metazoa > Chordata > Mammalia > Carnivora > Felidae > Prionailurus > Prionailurus bengalensis. Next base: position 111,178,348 of record NC_057345.1, read on the forward strand.
AGCCTCTTGCTTGTAAAATCAGTATCAGGGAGTTTAAGCTTAATGTGCTACTTTTGGGGAGCATGCCGCTGCTTGAAGCTGATTTTGTGGTTTCATTTTATAAACTGTCAGCACTCAATGGCACCCTGAAGGGGAGAGACCATCTACTTAGTGCACTGACTCACTACTACCCACAAGTGTCATTTCTGAATTAGATCAAGAGATCAAATAGCAAATGAAAGAGAAATTGGTATCCTCCAGATAGTCTGAAATATTAATTACAACCTGAGTTAATGAAGTCAAATTTGCTTGAATTCAATCAGGCAATTACCAAAGTTGTGATTGAGATCTTCCCCCACTACATCAAGACAGGGAAAACATGAATTTAAGTAAAAAATGTTATCCCACCAAACTAGACACATGACAGCTATATTTAACTCTAATCATCCCACAAAAATGTCCCCATAAAATCAAATACTTAAAAAATTATTAAAATTATATAACAGTTGAATATATACTTAAATTACTTTGTGCACAATGCACCTTCCATTTGTTGTTGCCAAGAAAAACTTTCCATTTACCAAATGATCTACCAGTTTACCAGGTGATTTAGCAGAACATTTCCATCTCCATGAAATCTGACACCATTAGCATTAACACTGGAATCAGAAAAACACACTAGAAATTCCCTTGTGACTCATTCATGGCAATTTTAGAAAAGGGCTACTTTCAAGTACCCAAGTTTACTCACAGGGGAGATGTAAGGTAAGAGGAATTTTACTCAATCCTAGGAGGGTGGTGTCTGACTTGTTCCAAATTACAGTGGCAGTCAAGTATGATTCCCAGCTAAAGGACAACGGAATTTCCTTCCTATTAGCTGGGCCCGTCCCTTCTGAAAACCCCATTCACACTGCCAGCTTCCGGACCTTCGTTCAGGGACCACGTCCTGCAACCAGACAGAAGTTGTTCCTTCAAGCACAGCCTCCACATGGTTCACAGCATGAGGACTGGAGGGGAGCAGAGTTCATTAAGCTCCGTTCTTGGAAACGATTTCTGAAACATGTAAAATCTTTGCTCTCCCACGAGCTGAGTTCATGAAACAAGGGCCTACCGCGAGGCATATACACATAGTAGGTAGGCAAACATCTGCATGTTTCCGTTAGAAACGCCACATCTTGAGATTCGACACCTTATCATCCTTATGGGAAACTAATGTGTCATCATTCTCGGTGTGGTCAGTACTGAGTTCAATTGTAAAACATACATAGGCATGCCTTCTCACCTCCAGCAGCAGACTGTGTGAATGGGGTTTGGTCTCAAATACCACTGTTCATAGAACACAAAAACTCACATGTTGCATGTCATTCGGACATGTCACATTATTTCACATCACACTGGCCCTGATTCATAAAGAAAATTTCCCATTATGGCATGATGAGAGACAACAAATCCCGTTCCATAAAAATGATGGTTAAAAACGATGCACTGTGAACAGTTTCCAGAACCTTGAGCATTTCAGTGCCATCAATTCTTGCTTCTTGGGAAAAAAATCTCTATCTTTTGGGTCACAATTTGCTTTCGCACAGTAGAGTCAATGGACAAAGCTGACCAAGACCAAATTTTAGTCGTATTATCATTTCCTAGGACATTAGAGGTTCATCCTGAAAAGATACTGTTGCCACATGAACCAAGAGAAGGAAGGAAGGCCCTACACCACTTCAAAAGCAAACGAGGTCTTACACACTTAGAAACAACTACTGATAAGACTTGTGCTTAGGGTGGTGATGGACAAGAACAGTGAGGACACACACTACACGGAGAACAGATATCACACTGTACGTTCCTCACATGGAATATGCATAAGAGACCTAGTGGAAAGACATGGAGAAAGGTGGCATGCTCCATGTCCCAAGAGAACCAGTATTTAAAAAGCACACCCCAGTGACTTTAGTATTTCCCACTCAATCTCCCAGAAAATCAACTCGGAAAGTACACAGTTCTGTTCACAGGTGTAGACTGAAGTGGTGGTGGCAGAAGGCTCTCTAACAGCTTTTCTTCGATCCAAGATGAGGCTAAACAAATGTTTTTTTGTTCTCATTGATTCTATCCCTTCAGCTGCTCTGACAAGTGAGCGGCAGAGCAGGGGGGGAATCAAGCTACAGCCTTTGTCAACAGCAATGACTCTGAGGGACCTTTTCAGTCTTGGATCCATTTATCTAAAAATTTGAGCTCCCTTCTTCCCAACTTTTAATGGAATTATAAAAGCTCCTTCTGACTGACTGAGAGACTCCTAAGCTAACTTTTGCTTATGTGACTATAGAAAAAAATAAATTACTTGATATTTGCCATAAGACTTTGATTTCTAAAAAAGACTGAAAACCTATGTTCCCTGGCTTAGAAGAGTGAGGAATCAGCTATCATTTGCAGCCCCTCCTCACATTTGTAAAAAGCAGGCAAAATATTAGGGACAAAAATGGTTTGCAATGGAAGGAGGCACAGTCCACAGGAGTGCTCTTGTGTTACCCTGCAGCCTGGGCAGACAGAGGGAAGGCCCTAGAGCCTCACGCCCATGTAGGCTGAAAACACACCAGAAGACTCCCTCTGGGTGCCTCCCAACACTGCCCGCTCACCAGGAGAGGCCACTCCAGAAGGGCCACTCTGGGCCACTGAAGTAAAGACACTAAGAGGAGGGCTGATGCTGCTTCAAGATGCAACTATGTGCTGTCAGAAGAGTGGTGTGCTGGCAATTTCGGCAAACCAGAGGCAGCCCACAGCACTGAACTAAAAGGAATAGAGGACCACGTACAGAGGAACACGGATTACAGTCAACATCTCTCCTCTTCTCAGCTCTGGGAGTCCTGCGTAGAGAAAAGTCAAAGCCAACTTTGCCTGGGTCTGAGAAAGAACCCCCTGCCCCCCACCCAGAGGAGCAGAAGGTGGATGATGTGATGACCTTCCCGAGGGAGACTGGAGCCCCTCAAGATGGATCACCAGAGGGGCTCACTATGGCTGTATCCAGTGAGGAAATCAGTAACAGACTTTTTTTTTTTTTTTTAAGAAAGTGGGAAGAAAAAGTAAAGACTTTCACAAATAGAAAAATTATTTACAAAACAATTTCCTAAGAAGTTTACTGGGGTTGGGTGGGGAATAAGAATAATGTTTTCATTTTAAATTAGTCACATGGTACTGATGGTTTATAACAGGTAATGGCCAATTTCTGTCTTCTTCACCTCTCCCAAAATACCCTAAAGTCCTCCTACTCCTGATATGTTTCCTACCCTCATCCGAACCCACCCCATCTTGTCCCCAAATTAATTGCCTGGAGCCAATCTCAAAGACACATGATTGTTGGTTGGGTTTCCATTTAACAATGAACCCACTGCTGGGGAAGAGAACACAAGGACACAGGACGCACTGGCATAAACCTCAAGGTGTGTGGACCTCGGACAAAGCTTCTGCCACCACAGCGCAGGCTGCAGACTGAGCTCCGCTGTCAGTAAACTGAGGTAAGGAAGAACATGGCGGCTCTGGCGGGTCGACTTCCCATGGTGATGCAGCATGTGTGTGCTCTTGGTGTGGGCACCACAGGACTCATTTTCTTCCAGTTGCCTCTGCCATTTTCCCTTCTGGTTAGAAGACTGCTCTTTACAGAGTCCCAAAAGATCAGCCATTTGTCTTCCTCTGAGGTACAAATCCAATAGAGCCTTGACTCCAAAGATCCAGAGCCCACTGGCGTGTAGAAGTCAAAATCAAATGCTCAGAATCAAAAGGTGTGGCACGCCTGCCCAGCCAGTTTATCAGCAGTTGTAAAGACAGATCAGAAAAAACTAGCATTTAATACAAAAAGTGTTTTTCAAATGGTGCAATTTCCTGTCCTCCTGTGAAGATCATAATTCTTCTCGTTTCTGAGGTCCTGTGGAAAAGGAGAACAATTGAAAATAAAATGGTTTTATCCTCAAGTGACAAAAATACAGACTGAATATTTCTTCTGGTACTGTAACCTATTAATTGTGGCCCCACCTCCATTTTATCTCTATTTTGAAATTTTTAGAAGCTTTGGTGTGGAGTGTTTGTATTATATTTTGAAAGCAAAAACAAAACAAAAAAGACCTTTTTGTTTTTAAAAACACTGAAACCACCTGCATATCCCTATTCCAGCAGAACTGTTTCACAAATACAATCTTTACTTCTGGTAAAAATATACACATTTTTAGTCACGATTCTTCTTTTTCATTTAATAACACACAAACACATTTTCCTAAGTAAAAGTGTAGCTCATTTACCACTCTCTATTCTTGGATGTTTAAACTGTTTTTAATAATTTTGGGAGCCTGGGTGGTTCAGTCAGTTAAGCATCTAACTCTTGACTTTGGCTCAGGTCATGATCTCATGGTTCATGGGATCGAGACTCACATAGGGCTCTGTGCTGATGGCACGGAGCCTGCTTGGGATTCTCTCTCCCTCTCTGCCGCTCCTCCACTTGCTCACGCATACACTCTCTCTCAAAATAAAAAAATAAACTTAAAAAAATAATTTTGGTTTAGGGGCACCTGGGTGGCTCAGTCGGTTAAGTGTCTGACTCGGCTCAGGTCATGATCTCATGTTTCATGGGTTTGAGCCCGCATCAGGCCCTATGCTGACAGCTCAGAGCCTGGAGCCTGCCTCGGATTCTGCGTCTTCCTCTCTCTCTGTCCCTCCCCCACTAGCACTCTCTCTCTCTCAAAAACAAACATTAAAAAATAATAATAATTAAAAATAATTTTGGTTTATAAATAATAAATTTCTCCATTTTTATTACTTTTTTCTTATGTGAACTTATTTAAGGTAAATTCTCAAGAAAGGAATTACTGAGGGTATAAACATGTTAATGGTTTCTGCTTTTTAACAAGGACTGTTCTAATATACAGAGCTTTGGCAAGGTAGACCCAGAGCACTTTCCTCATCATCTTCCCAACAAATAGCATTATCAGTATCAATATGCACATTTTTTCAATGGAGTGTATATATATATATTTTTAATGTTTATTTTTGAGAGAGAGAGAGAGAGAGCACGAGCAGGGGAGGGGCAGAGAGAGAGGGAGACACAGAATCTGAAGCAGGCTCCAGGCTGTCAGCATAGAGCCCAACGCGGAGCTCGAACTCACAAGCCATGAGATCATGACCGGAGCCAAAGTTGGGCGTTTAACCAACTGAGCCACCCAGGTGCCCCTCAAGGGAATATTTATTAAAAACAGATTCCTTTAATGTGACTGCTGTTTTCTCAACTTCATTTATTTGTGTTTTCCTCTTATTTGAACAGAATTGTACATTATTTACCCAAGTATCGATAGAAATCTTTCAGGTGTTAATAGCGAATTTGAATTATTTTTATTTTTATTTTATTATTATTATTTTATGATACTTAACAACATAGTACAGTCTTCGGGATGATTAGGTGAATCACTCAAGATCCATGTTCTGTAACTTACTTCTTAGAATTAGTTTTGAACTGAATGATGTTAAAAATCCAGAATTCAGCTTATTAATAGTTTACAAATGGTCACTATTGTATTCTAATGATTTTTGTCAACTGTATACCATTAGAGATTTACATAAGAGGGGGGAAAATATTACATGAAGATTTAGTCCCTTCTATTCTTAGCCTAAATTAAATAAGTCCACTCCAATATTCTTCTTTGAAAGAACACTTTTTTTTTTCAAAATCAATATACACTTTGTCTTGACCCTAAATATGTTCATTTAATAATGCCTGGACAGATTTAATAAAAAACCAAGGAATCTGACAAAAGATCCCCAAAGTAATGTCAGGCTTAGCTTATATATCACAAAATTCATGAGCCTAAATAACAGAATTCTCAACGCACCTTTTCTCAAAAAGATAAAATAAAATAAGGGAAAAGAAAAGGGGGCAGCAACTGTATTAATACATACGTTTAGAAGGCCAACTAAAAAAGGAAAGTAAAAATATACACTGGTTGATGTCAGGATGGAAGGGCTGAGATTCCTTTTATTCATTATTCTGTTGTTTTTGCAACAAACACAAATCAGAAATGCAAGTAAGTACTTCCCTAAGGCTGACCGCTGGACCTACCTTCCCAGCGTGGCTCCTGTGTTGTCTTCTTGTCCAGCATTCCTGTCTCTTTCTCCCTCTGGAACCGGGTCTGTAGCTGCTTGATCTCTTGGTCGTAGTCCTGCCACTCTGGGACAATTCGAACAGCTGCTTCCAGCTTGGGCTCTTTGGTCATTGGATTATTACACTGTAAAACCCAAATCACATGCTTCAACCAAGCTGAAGACAGGGCACTTTATACAGAATTCAAAGATGTGTCTGTTCTTGGATTCTAAGTCCCAACTGAACAAAAAGAACAACACTGAAGAACCAAATGAGAGACCAGCAGAAGCAATGTGGTAGTGGGTCACATAAAGCTTCTACAAAATTGTGGAGAATGGCTGGAAAGCAGGAACTGAAAGTTCCTTTGATAAAATTACAAGGCACAGAGATAATCCATGGACAAGTAGTAACTTCACTGATTGTAAGTAGTGAAATAGCCCCATCAGACACCAGAAACCTGGCTGCCTGCTGCACGCAGCAGAGATCTGTGGATGTTACTACAGGATGTGCTACAGTCCCCCAACTGCACAACTACAGAGAAGACTAAAGAAGAATCTGTGTGTTGATAACAATCTAGTCATAAATCACACTGGAATAAGATGTAGAAAAGAACCACAGACAGCTTACCAAATCTATCGTTTTAGCCCTTTTCTTAGAGGCATCATCACACCACGTTTCACACCAAAGCCATTCTTGAGGGAGTGATTTAATTGGCACCTGATGGATCATGTTATTGGGCAAATCCTGTTTGGTAAAAAGAAAATAAGACACAATACTCTCAAGTTCTGAGGGAAACTGAAATAAACTCAGAGCAAATTAGTGGTAATGGCTGCTCATTACATATCACATACCAATCACAATTTTTTAGAACTGAAAGGGTCTACTAAAAACCTGTGAGAAGCTAAAATACTTACTTGTGATTTTTTGTAAAACTACGGTTTAGAGGACTTCTAAAACATCTACCTATGATAAGCACCTGAAAAACTTTAGCTTAAAACTCACAAATAACCTACACCTAGACTTCTCTCCATGAGGGCAATTCTAAGAAAAATACTAGTGCTTCTTGAAAGTTAACTAATCATAGAGTGTGGTTTTGATACTTCACAACTTTGCATAAAGGATGCTCCAAATCAACCTTGTCAACTGAGGCTTGATCCCAAGTGGATGAAGCTTACATGTTTTCAAGCCAACTGTATGCTTTGAAGCTTTTTCTCAGGAAAACTTTTGAGTTTGACACAATAAAATGTTGCACTATCTTAAGACACAACCAATATGATCCAGAAATTCCACTTCTGGATATATGCACAAAAGAAAGCAGGGACTCAAACAGATACTTGTACACCAATGTTCACAGAGGCATTATTCACAACAGTCAAAAGATGGAAATAAGCCAAATGTCCATCAACAGATGAATGGATATACAAAATATGGTGTGTGTGTGTGTGTGTGTGTGTATATACACACACACACACACACATATACACACACACACACAGGAAAATTCTTTCAGCTTAACAGGAAGGAAATTCTGAAAGCTGCTATGACATGGATGAAACTTGAAAACATTATACGAAGTAAAATAAGCCAGGCACAAAAAGGAAAAATATTATATGATTCTAAAAGTACCTAGAATAGGCAAGTTCATACAGACAGAAAATAGAATAGAGGTTGTCAGGGACTGGAGGGAGGAAGGAAAGTGGAGTTGCCATTTAATGGGTACAGAGTTTTGGTCTGGGATGATGAAAAACTTCTGGAGATGGACAGCTGCACAACACTGTGAATTCACTTAACACCACTGAACCGTCCACTCAAAAATGGTTAAAGTGATAAATTTTGTGTTACCTGAATTATACCTAATATTACAGATAAAGACACTTGTAGATGAGAAAAATTGAAAAAAATTGTTACTAGTGAACTTACACTAAGGAAAATTAAAGGATATTCTTTAGGCAGAAGGAAAATAATCCTATATGGAAGCTCAGAAATGCAGAGAAGATTGCAGGGTAACCACATGAGCAAATCTAAATAGATAACAATCCCATTGTAGGAGAAGAACTTCCGGGGTTTAAAATACAGAGATATCTAAAATCCACAGCAACAGCCATTCAGGCTGGGATAAGGATAAATGGAGTCAGTGAATTCTAAGGCCAGTATTACTCAACCTGAGGTTATGCAGATGCAGCAAGGAGTCTGCTAGGAATGTCGGCTCTTAGGCCCAACCATACATACACCTACTGAACTGGCCCATGCGAATGGGACCCAGGAATTAATGCTTCAATAAGTTCTCCAGGTGAATCTTTTATGTATGCTGAAGTTTGAAAAGCACTGTTCTAATGTTTTTGCACTGTGTGGTAGGTGCAAATATACCAACTAGTATTAGCCTTTGCAAAGTCAGGAGTGCATACTGTAACCTCTAGGATAATCATTAAAAGAACTGCAAAAAAGTATATAGTTCAAGGGGCTCCTGGCTGGCTCAGTCAGTGGAGCATGTGACTCCTGTTCTTTGGGTTGTGAGTTTGAGCTCCACACTGGGTGTAGAGATTACTTAAAAATTTAAAAATCTTTAAAAAAAAGTGTATAGTTCAAGCTAGTAGAGGGAAGATGGAATTATAAAAAACTCTCCATCTGAAGGAAACTAAGGAGAAAAAAGAAACAGAACACATAAAATAAGCAGAAACACTAGAAAAGCCAGTCTTGCTGGTGATTACGTTAACTATAAATGGACTAAATGTTCAAATTAAATGACTTATACAAAATGTAAAAACCAACAGATATAAGCCTATTTATAAGAAATGGAACTGGGGTGCGTGGGTGGCTTAGTTGGTTAAGCGTGCAACTTCGGCTCAGGTCATGATCTCACAGTTTGTGGGTTCGAGCCCTGCCTTGGGCTCTGTGCTGACAGCTCAGAGCCTGGAGCCTGCTTTGGATTCTGTGTCTCCCTCTCTCTCTGCCCCTCCCCCACTGTCTCTGTCTCTCAAAAATGAATAAATGTTAAAAAAAATTTTTTTAATAGAACTAAAATATAAGGATAGAAAAAACTGAAAATAGAAGGATAAAAACAATATACCATTTAACAATAACCAAAAGGAAAGCTGGCATAGATGTACTAATATTGGGTGAAGGTTCCCCCAACAAAAATCATTAAAAATTCAGTTGTAGGATATATATGCTTCTAAGTTTTAGGTACCTAATGGTATAGTCTCAAAACACATAAAGCAAAATTTGACAAAACCAGAGATGAGGAAGATATCACAATACAGAAAAATATTTTAATACAATTCCCTCAGTAACTAATAGAAAAACAGACAAAAACACATAATATGACCAAATGGATACAAAAATACAAAAAACCAGATGAATACAAAAAACCAAATGAAATGTTTACCAAAACTGATGACATTTGGGTCTGAAAGTAAATCTCCACAAATTTCAAATGTCTGAAATCATACAGAAGAAATCCTCAAATCATAAAGCCACTGAGCTACAAATTAATAGCAAAAATGTAACTAGAAAATCCCTGTGTATTTGGAATCACTTCTACATTACTTAAGAGTCAAAGACGGGGCGCCTGGGTGGCTCAGTCGGTTAAGCATCCGACTTCAGCTCAGGTCACGATCTCGCGGTCCGTGGGTTCGAGCCCCGCGTCAGGCTCTGGGCTGATGGCTCAGAGCCTGGAGCCTGCTTCCGATTCTGTGTCTCCCTCTCTCTCGGCCCCTCCCCCGTTCATGCTCTGTCTCTCTCTGTCCCAAAAGTAAATAAACATTAAAAAAAAAAAATTTTTTAAAAAAAGAGTCAAAGACATCACACTGGAAACTAGAAACACATTGTACCAAATGACAAGGAAAATGCTACATATAAAACATGTGCAATGCAGCCAAAGTCTTGCTGAGATAGAATCTGATCATTTCAAATGCATATATTAGAAAGACTAAAAATTATGAACTAAACATCTCAGGAAATTAGGAAAAAAAATCAACAAATTAAATAAAGTAAAAGGTAAGCACATTAAAGAACAAATTAATGAAACAGAAAAGAAACAGGATGAAAAACATTAAAAGATGTTTCCTTTTTTTTAATGTATATTCATTTTGAGCAAGAGTGAGTACGCGCATGCAAGCAGAAGAGGGACAGAGAGAGAGAGAGAGACACAGAGAAAGAGACAGAGAGAGAATCCTAAGCAGGCTCTGTACAGTCAGCATGGAGCCCGATGTGGGGCTTGATCTCAAGAACTGTGAGATCATGATCTGAGCTGAAATCAAGAGCTGGACACTCAACTGACTAAGCCACCCAGGTGCCCCTAAAAGATGTTTCTTTAATTCCCAGTGAGGTGATAAAGGCAAAAAAGAGAAAGCACAGTAAACAATGTCAGAAAATTATAAAAGATAGAGAAAGAGAGAGAGAGAAGACATCAATATAGATCCAGCAGACTTTAACTGAAGTGATGAAAGCATTTTCCAAAACTGATTATACAGTGCACTTACAATCTGAACATTTTGCGCTATATAAATTATATCTCAATTTTACTTAAGTATTTTTTAATGTTAATTTATTTTTGAGAGAGAACAGAGCATGAGTGGGGGAGAGGCAGACACAGAATCCAAAGCAAGCTCCAGGCTCTGAGCTGTCAGTCCAATATGGGGGGGTCCAATGTGGGGCTTGAGCTCACAAACTGTGAAATCATGCCCTGAGCCTAAGTTGGGTGCTCAACTGACTGAGCCACTCAGGAGCCCCTACATCTCAATTTTAAAAAATGAGAGGGTAGTACGGGACACCTGGGTGGCTCAGGTTATAATCTCGCAGTCGGTGAGTTCAAGTCCCATGTCAGGCTCTGTGCCAACAGCTCAGAGCCTGGAGCCTGCTTCAGATTCTGTGTCTCCCTCTCTCTCTGCCACCCGCCCCCCACTCCCACTCATGCTCTGTGTCTATCTCTCTCTCAAAAATAAACATTAAAAATTTTGTTTAAAAGATGAGAGGGTAGTATAAACAACTTCATGATGATATGTTAGTAAATTTAGCGACACCTTAACAAAAACATTGATTAAAGTAGTAATAGAAAATGTCAACAGTCCCATAACTCTTTTTTTTAAATTTTTTTTTAATGTTTATTTATTTTTGAGAGAGACAGAGACAGAATGAGAGTGGGCTGGGGCAGAAAGAGAGGGAGACACAGAATCTGAAGCAGGCTCCAGGCTCTGAGCTGTCAGCACAGAGCTTGACATGGGGCTCGAATTCACGAGCTATGAGATCATGACCTGAGCCAAAGTCAGACACTCAACCAACTGAGCCACCCAGGCACCCCTACAGTCCCATAACTCTTAAAGAAGCTGAAGTCATAATTTAAACACAAAAAAATTTCTATTAGGCTTCACTAGTGAATTCTACCAAACATTTAAGAAAGAAATACGGTCAATCTTACACAAACCATTACTGGTAAATGAAAAAAGAAAAAAACAAAACCCAACTCATTTTAGTAAGCCAATATAGCCTCAACACCAAAATCTGACAGAGATATTACAAGCTATTATGTCACACAAAAACATAAATACAAAATTCTTAAATAAATACTAAGCACAAAAAATCCAGAAATATATAAAAAAGAATAATAAATCATGACCAAGCTGGATTATATAATTCAGAAATTATATTTAGGTATATAATTAAACTACACTTACAGAATAAAAGAGAAAATACTAAAGATACTAAAATACTAAAAGAGAAAATACTAAAGATACTAAAATACTAAAAGAGAAAATACATCTCAGCAGATATCAAAAACATAAAAAATTTAACACAAGTGATGTTTTTTAAGTACCAAACTAGACTTCTAGTGGTGTGGCCTGGGGCCTGAAGCATGGGGCACGTAAGGAGAGGCGGGGTCGCAGGGCTGTGGAGCTACCAAGTGGTTGGCAGGGCAAAGTAGGACATGCAGGGAGGGCCAGGCCAGGCCCCAAATGAAAAATAAAATAAAAAATAAAGTAGGAAACTAGGAATAAAAGGAACTTCCTTAATCTGAATAAGAGGAAATATCTACAATATCTAAAAAAATATCTACAATAAACATCATACTTAGTGGTGAAATGCTGAAAACTTTGCTTTTGAGTCAAGAATGTCCACTATCAACATTTCTGTTCAACATTATGGAAGTCCCAGTAAACAGCAAAAGCAAAAAAAAAAAAAAAAAAAAAAAAAATTATGTGAAATTAGAAAAGAAAAAGTAAAATTGCCATTATTTGTAAATGATATGCTTACATATACAGAAAATACAAAAGTATATACAGATTAGTAGGGTAGCCGAATACAACAATGAACAAAAATCAACTGCAATTCTAGATACCAGCAACAAATGGAAACAAAAATTTTTAAAAATAACTTTTAACAGAGGTGTATAAGATCTAAGATCTCTATGAGGAAAAAAATGAGAAATTAAACACAACCCAAATATAAAATCCTAGGGGCAACTTGGGTGGCTCAGTCAGTTGAGCGTCTGACTTTAGCTTAGGTCATGATCTCGCACAGTTCATGAGTTCAAGCCCTGTGTCGGGCTCTGCGCTGACACTGACAGCTCAGAGCCTGGAGCCTGCTTTGGATTCTGTGTCTCCCTCTCTCTCTGCCCCTCCCCCACTCACACTCTATCTCTCTCTCTCTCAAAAATAAACATTTAAAAAAATGTCAAAATATCACAATAAACAAAAAATTAAGACATAAATAAATAAAAAATAAAATCCTAGTAAATGTTTTTTTCCTCCTAAACTTGACAAGCTCATTCTAAAATGTATATGAGAAAATAAAGGACAAAAAAGTACTCTAAGACACTCTTGAAGAATGAAGTGGGAGGATTTGACCTACTGGATATCATGACTTGTTATATATAGAACTAGAGTATTTGAGATTTATGTAGGATGTTAAGATAGACAAACAGGTGAGTCAAAAACTAGAAGACCCAGAAACAGATCCACGCATACATGAGTACCTCATATCTGGCAAAGATGGCATTGCAGAGCAGTGCATTTCATTAAACAAGAACAACAACAAACTGATGTAACTGTATATGCACAAAAAAGTGAAAGTTGAACTCTATCTCACACCATATATAAAACAAATTTCTACTGGAATATAGATTTGAATGCAAAAAAAAAAATAAAGCTCATATTTTAAAAATGTCTTTGTGACCTTAATAGGGGTCAAAAAGCATTAACCATAGAAGAAAATACTGACCAGCCTGAAACAAAAGATACCATTAAGAGGGTTCAAGTAGAAAGTTTTGCAACATATACAACAAAGGTTACACTATTAGTACACATAAAGAATGCCCATAAATCAAGAAGAAAAATTTCAAATAATCTAAACACAGTAAAACCTTGGATTGTGAGTAACTTGTTCTGCGAGTGTTCTGTAAGAAGAGCAAACATTTCTAATGAATTTTAACCTGATAAACAAGCAATGTCTTGCAATACGAGTAATATGCAATGCTGAATGTCACATGATTACAACTAAGTCAATGGTTCTTGAAATTTGCTTTGATATACGAGTGTTTTGCATTACAAGCATGTTTCTGGATGAATTATGCTTGAAAACCAAGGTTTTACTGTATTTAAATAAGCATATCACAAGAGAATATCTAAATGACCATAAATACACAAAATGGTACTCAACTTCATTAAATTATGGAAATGCAAAATAAGACCACAATGAGGAGCAACGCCAACAAAAATGGCAGAGTAAGGAGCTCTGAAAGTCTGCCTTTTGATAAAAGCAACCAAAAAAGTGATAAAAATTGAATCAACTTTTTTTAGAACTCTAAAAATTAACCAAAGGCTTGCAGCAACCCAAGGAGCACCTAAAAGTCAACAAAAAATGGTTGAATGTTGATAAGAACAGTGAACTTTGAGGCATTTGGACTTCTATTCCCATTCTCCTGTTCCCCATTAGTCTCAAAAAATAACAGCCTGCACTGCCATACTGGAGTAAGGAGAACAAGGCTGGAGGTCTTTCAAAGTTCATTCCAAAAGCAGAGCCATCATTTGAAGACCGTACTGTATAGGCCTGTCTCTATTCAATCTCACTTGAACTTACCCCATGCTAAAAGCTTCTCCTTGGCAGCCCTTGAAAAATGTGTTAAGCTTTCTGAGGCTGTCTGAGATGGAGCAAAGAATACATTAAACAAAAATCTCAACAAGAAATACTGAAGAATGAGATAACCATAGAAGGCTGTGAAAAGAAAAGACAGATTCCTGGGAAGACAAAAGGCCATGAGAATAGTACGTGTAAGGCTCTGAGCATGCTCTGTGTTGCGTACATAAGTAAGAAAGCCCTAATAAAGCCATAAACTCTCACCTCTTGTTGATCTTGAAGCCCTATGCAACAGAGAAGTGCAGACTAAGGTACAGTTGTAAACTGCCTGGCTGACTGTTGAGGATGTGTCCCAACAGGCACCCAGAGGCCTCTGGCAAAGACTGGAAATCTTTGTGGTTTTGAACACTTAAGAAATCTCTGTCCAATTTTAGCTGACGACTAAGCTAAGCAGGCATACCAAATATGCAGACTTCACAGAACTGGTTTAGAAGTCCAAAAACAAACAACTACTACAATAAGCACCAGCAACGAACCCTCGGAAGGGGGGAAAACGGATTTCCAGAGTTGCCACACTACATTACTTGAAATGTTCAGTTTTCAATGAAAATGGGACATGCAAAATACCAAATATACAAAACCCATATATAGGATGAAAAAGCAATCAATAGAAACTATACTTGTGGAGGCCTAGACACAAGGAATTTATATCAGGTATCTTAAATATGTTCGAATAGGAACAAAGGAAATCATGTCTAACAGAACTAAAGGCAAGTATGTGAATGATGTTCCAAAAATTAGAGACGATTAATAAATTAATTATACAAATTATACAAATTAACCAAATTACACAAAAGAACCAAACAGAAAAATCTGTTGAAAACACAATAGCTTCAATAAATGAAAATTCACTAGATAGGTTCAACCACAGGTTTTAGCAGCAGAAAAGATAATCAGGTCAAGTGAAGATAAATCAGTTGAGATTATCCAGTCTTGAGATTATCCAGGAGCAGAAAGAACAATGAAGAAAAATAAACAGAGCCTCAGAGAATTGTGGGAAACCAACAAATATACTAACGCACACAATGGGGGTCCCAAAAGGATAGAGAAAGAGGCAGAAATAATACTTAAAGAAATAGAACTTCTCAAATTTGGTGAAAAACATTAGTCTATACATTCAAGAAGCTCAATGGACTCTAAGTAGGATAAACTCAAGAGACCCAACATCATAATCAAACTCCCAAAAGACTAGAGATGGCGACTCGTCAGATAAGGGATTCTCAAGATAAACAGCTAATTTCTCATCACAAAACATGGAAGCTAAAAGGCGGTGAGACAATATATTCAAAGAAAAATATGAGAAGAAAAAAAACTGTCAAGCAAGAATTTTATATCCAAGCAAAACTATTCATGAAAAAAATGAAGGAGAAATTTACATATTACCTAAGAAGTTTGTAGCTCCAGAGCCATTCTATCAAAAATACTAAAGTGAGTCCTCTGGCTGAAATGAAAGGGCACTAGACAGTAACTCAAATCCACATGAAGAAATAAAAAGCAGTAAAGGTAAGTAGGTAAATATAAAAGATAATATTGATGTATTTCTGATTTAGAGCTCCTTCCCCCTGCCCCCGGTTTAAAAATAATTACAAACAGTAATAATTATAAATCTGTGTTGACAGGCATAAAATGTATAAACATGCAAACTGTATGATAATGAAAGTAAGCAGGGGAGGGGGGGAACCACAGCTCCATAGGAACAAAGTTTTTGTATACTATTAAGTTATTATTAACCCAAACTAAACTGTCATAAATAAGTGTTAATGATAATCATCAGGACAACCACTGAGAAAGTAAGTCAAAAATATACAGGAGAAACAAGGGAATTAAAATGGCAGATGTTAATCCTACTTCACTAATAATTTTATATTAGATATAAATGTGATAAACTCTCCAAATGAAAGCCACAAGGGATGGCAGTTCACATGTACCAAATTAACAGACTGACAATAAATACTGGTCAAAACATGGAGCACCAGGAATCCTTACACAGCTGATGGGTATATAAGTTAGAACTACTTTGGAAAATTGTCTGGGATCATCTAGTAAAGATAAATATACAAATCTGGTAACCCAGCAAATATACATGTAGCTGAACACACAACTGAAATATGTGTACATGTGCAGCAACATAGGTGCAAGAATGATCACAGCAGCATTATCCACGGAAGACAAAAATGGAAAACAACCCAAATGTAGAATAAACAAAACGTAGTACCTCTACACACACCAACAGGGATGGATCACACAAACATAATGTTGAGCAAAAGAAATCAGACTTAAAAGAGTTTATCTTTTAAGATACAACTGAGGTAGGGAGAAAAAAAAAACAAAACAGGCAACACTAAACCACAGTATTAAGGATACACGTTAAAGTAGTAATTCTATATAGAAAAGCATGGGGTGATTACCACAAAGGTCAGGATGCTGGATACTTTTATTAAGAATGGTAGCTGCAGGATTTTAGTAATGTTCTACTTGTTGAACTGGATGGTCATATATGGGCATTAGATCTGTGGTAATTCACTGGTGCATGTGAATATGTATATATTGGTATAGTTTTGTTTTGTATGTTTTCTTTTATGGGTGCTAAATGTCACAATGAAAGTTTTAAAATGTTTAATGCAGACTTTAGCAAAACAAAATATGTGAAAGTAGGTATCCACAACAAACTAAAAGCTTACTTCTGAAAAATGTTGAGCATTAAAAAATCGATTCAGATAAACTTCTTAAAAAAACACCATGGTTTCCAACAGAAAAGAGGGAAACTGTGAAACTATACACTGTGAATCCTTGCTAGTTAGTCTCTAAAGAGAAACAGATTTCCCCTAGCAAGCAGGAAAACACATTTATCAGGTTATCTTAGGTGCAAAATTAAACAACATGGTAATGGTTTGAGGAGGCAGCATCCTCCTTTCCATCTCCCTTCCAAACCAACATCATTAGGCCTACGACATTTTTTCACTACTATGCATTCTGTTGAGGACAAAAATGTCTCTCACACACACACACACACACACACACTCCTGTCCATGAAGAAACAAAACATTGTTCTAACAGAGGAGAAAACTGAGAGGAAAATAATAAATTCAATTTCTGACATAACCCATCACTGCAAGTATTAACCAAAAAAATAGCCACTTACTTGATCAAGATTTGAAAGGCTGTTAGGATCCTGACTCAGACCTTGGTACTGTCCCCTGAGTCTGTCACCAGCAGCTATTTTCCTAAACTTCTTTAGATCCACGACATATAGTGCACTGGATAGAGAAGAACTACTTGTTATAACCATGGATTATGACAAAGAATAACCCCACTGAATAATGGTCACCAGGTAAACATTCTGCCCTCTCTGTGAAAAGGTAAGCTGTGGCCTCCAGTGGAGCTCAGGGTCAGCATGTGCTTCTTCAGAGATGGCAGGAAATTATTGCAAAACACATACTCTGCCATAAGCTCACTTTGTCACTCTTTCTTAATTGCCTTCCTTATTTAGCTGCCTTAAGTCTCTGACAATAGAAAACTTCTACCAAACGTCAGCAGATTAGATAATAAAAGCTGACCATCAGCCAAAAATAGCCTGATAATGTTTTAGATGTTGCTGGGGAAAAAAAACATCCACACTGTTATGGATCTTCTGGACCAAGGACATAACTAATGATAAAGAAATCCCCAAACCCCAACTTTTATTCTCTGTAAATGCTGCTTCCTACACATCGCGGACCTTCCAGATCTTCCAAACCACATTCTGCCAAGAACAGATAATGCAATGGTATACAGTCTGACCTAGGAGTTCTACTTCTAGGAATTCCTACAGATATATTTGAAATATACCAAATGATGTGTTTATTAACTGCAACACTGTATGTCACAGCAAAAGACCACAAATAACCTACATATACTGCAATAAAATGCAGATGTTAAGAAAGAAGGTCTCGCAACACATTGATAGAAGATCTACTATAGTAAAAAAAAAAAAAAAAGGCACAAAACTGAAAATATGATGGTATATTTTGTGTAAAAAAAAAAAAAAAAAGATGTAAGAATCAAGAAACTCTAGGGGCATCTGAGTGGCTCAGTTGGTTGAACATCTGACTCTTGATTTCAGCTCAGGTCATGACCTCATGGTTCACGAGTTCGAGCCTGCCTGGGATTCTCTCTCTCCCTCTATCTCTGCATCTTCCCTACTTATGCACTCTTTCTCTCAAAATGAATAAATATTAAAAAAAAAAAAAAATTAAAAAAAAAAAGAATCAAGAAACTCTGGAAGGACATACTGCAGTAAATTAATAGATGATGTTATCTGTTATAGGAGTAGGAACTGGGTAGAAAACAGACAGAATTGGGAGGCCTTTTCACAGTATATTTTTTATAATTTTTATTTTTGAGCCACATTAATAACATATTACCTATTCATAATTTCAAATATGTAAAATTAATTTTTTGAGAAAAGAAAATCAAACAGCTTTGGAGAGTACTCCTTTTTCAGTACCTGATATGATACTTTCGCCCAGCCAAATGACTGGCCCAGTACCCTGATTTCCAGAATCTGTATCCATCCATTTCTTTTCGGCTATCACAAAAGGGAGTATAGCCATAAGGAGCGCCATCCAAATTGAAATCTCTTAACTCTTTCAGATCTGTTCGGACAATCTGGAGAAAAAAAATCACAAATCATTTGTTAAACAGCCATGCAGACAGCAGTTTCCTTAAAACACAGATTGTCTCACTGAGACATTTCAGAGGGCAGCTTTGAGGTTACCAGCACAGGCTCCAGCAGCAGACCCAGGCTAAGCCCAGATTCCTTCACTGACTAGTGGGCTGCTTTCACTAACATGTAAGACACTTTGCATAGTGGTTGGCACACAGTATTCTAAGTATTCAAAAAGGTGGCAGTAAAACAAATTTACACTGCTTAGCTTCTGTGATGGAGTTTCCCCATCTGTAAAATGGAGACCTCACAGGATTACATGAATTAACATACGAACACATGTGGAATGATAACTGACACAGAGCAAGTGCTCAACAAAGGTAAGTGTGCTTATATGAGAACCCAGAAAACATGCTTCAGGTCAAGCTGGTTGTGACACAGTGAGCTGAAGGAGGCAGGGAATCCCAAAAAGGTGGATGAAGTTTCTGGCCGCATGACCTTTGCACACATTCTATCATTTCCATTCAAATGATCACCTCGGGTTTCAGCCGGCTCAGGGAAAAGGGGAAGATTGTAAAGGAGAACTATATTAACACTTTTTGAGTGTGTATGCTCTAAAATCACAGTGTGTTCGTTTTAAGTCAAATCTTGACAGGAGGAAGAGTATCTGAAGAGCTGCAAACTATCAAAGCTAGGCATCTATCTGGTAGAACTTCCTCTGTCTTACCCATGCTGATAACTCCTAGCTTTTGGGTAAATAATTGGAGACGATAGCAAGCACTGTTAAACCTCAATCTTCCAGTTTTTAGTCTGTGTGTTAAATGAATTAAGACACAAGACTGCATGTATGATGTATAGAGGCATAGAAAAAAAGATTAGAAGGAGATACCTCAAATGCAAACTGTAAAAGTGATCACACCTGGGTGTACCTTTTCATATATATATATTTTTTTAACGTTTATTTATTTTTGAGACAGAGAGAGACAGAGATGAACGGGGGAGGGTCAGAGAGAGGGAGACACAGAATCTGAAACAGGCTCCAGGCTCTGAGCTGTCAGCACAGAGCCCGACGCGGGGCTCGAACTCATGGACCGCGAGATCGTGACCTGGCTGAAGTCGGACGCTTAACCGACTGCGCCACCCAGGCGCCCCACCTTTTCGTATATTTTAAATAATGTCACAGAGGCATGTATTTTTCTGTAACCAGAAAAGTAAAATCATTTAAAAAGGAGAAGGAAGTCTAACGGCTTTAATACAAACTGTTTAAACCTGGCTTCTAAGAGCTTACCTGATCAGCATCCACAAACAGGAATTTGTCAACAACCAGTGGGAACAGCACGTCCAAGAAGAGGATCTTGTAACCCCAAATGATGCGCTGTTTCTCAGTCTGCTGATGAAGCCACCGGGGCCATTTGTATTGAACAAGCTCATACTGGAAGTTGTACTCATTTGCCATATAAGGTATGAACTCCTATTTTGGCACATAGGGAACAACAGACAACCATTTACTCAGATGAAGAAAATCGGCTCTCTAATGGAAGTCAGTCACCATGATGACAGCACAAGTAAAACATATTTACCATAATGGCAGTTGAATACAGAAATCTGACCGTGACTCACCTGTGACTAAAAGAATACATATAAACTTATCAAACCCCCCATTTCTTTAGGACTTCTAATTATCACGTGAAATGACAAATCTTTCAATGAAGGCTTTTAGGTTTGTGTGTGTGTGTGTGTGTGTTCTATGGAAATGAACTTAATTTACAGTAAAACATTTTTTGAGCTTGACTCAAAGGCTTTCTCAGACCTGGGCCTAACCCAGGGAATGACACGGCAGATCCAAATATTCTGAACAAATTTGTTTTTAAGTTTTTAGATCATAAATACAAGTACCTTCAGGGGACCAGAAGTGATTACTGAATAAAATAAAAGTTGTTTAGTAACATCTATAGAACCACAACAACAAAAGACACAAACAAGTCAAATTTAGATGACAAATACTAACTAATAAATAAAGCAGAAAACTTCCCAAGTCTGTTTTTCATGGTGCACAGATGAAACAACACTTCCAGAAATCACTGTTGTCCATGAGACAATGAATAATCCTCCCCACTGGAAACCAGCACTATGCTTTCTAATTAAATTAGAATATACATGCTCAGAGGAAGACAACATTATTTCATCAAAACAAAAGATTCAGGGGCACCTGGGTGGCTCAGTTGGTTGTGCGTCAGCTCACGGATCCCAGGGTTGCGGGACTGAGCCTCACGTTGGGCTCCGCACTGACCGTAGAGCCTGCTTAAGATTCTCTCCCTCTCCCTTCCTCCCACAGCCCCTCTCTCCTGCTTGCACTCTCTAACTCTCTAAAAATTTTTTTAAAAATTAAAAAAAAAAAAAATACAAAGATACAGATTCTCCTCAGGTCACAATAATTTTATGTTTGGTTTTATGATGACTGTTCCCCCTAAATAGTCCAGGCTAGAAGACTAATCAACACGAAGTATGCAGCTGAGCTACGGAAACCCAAGGAAAGATTTTTAAGTTACACAAATAACAGAGAAGCAGTAAGAAGTATATTATACCATCATATCTCCTTAATGTCTCCTTTCCTCTCCCCTGAGAACAAACCTTAAATGTGGGGGACAGATAATTCTTCAAGAACCAGAATTTCACAGGAGTCCTGGTATTCTTCAGTACTGACAGCATCATTATACTGTCAAACAAAAGCAAATAATAATCAATATTAATTTTCCAATGCTTTTTAATCTCAACAAAATTGAGCAGAGCTGATCATAAGACCGCTGAATGTTTTTCACAGCAGGGCTGATGGCTTTAAAAAAGAGACCCTTAGTAATGGAAAATGAAAAACTGCACTCATTATAAAATTATCACTGAATGGAAAAGAAAGGGTATTTCTCACCTATAAAAATATACCTAACTGACAAAGGCAGATGTTTTAATGTTACATCTTTAAATACTCTGCTTCATGAACTGCCGTATTAATTATGCTACAAACGAATAACGGAGGTTGTAGCTAACAGACTACATGACTATGAAAAGAAAACTGGAAAGCCGCAGCAGCTGTGTGTGGCTGCACTGCCCCCCACAGCCTATCCTGGAGACACTGCTAGGGAGGAGAGCAGGAAGAGGTCAGGGGATGGCAAGTGGCTACAGCATCAGGATTTCCCTACTACGAAAACAGACAAAAACACACTGAATCAAGGAATTTAATTAAATTGAGTTATTACTAACATTTGACATTACTATTTTAGGTCAGTTATTATTTCTTGGAAATAGAAGGTTGAACCTGAGTAAAATGACAGTTTAATTATTTGCCATACTAGATTTGTCATGGAAAATTAAAAGTAAAATGAACCTGGCATTAGGAAAGTCACTCTCAAGCAAAGGAGCATATTCCCAGCCAAGCCTTCCCCCAGCAGCCGCTGTGTCAACCAGCACATGGCTGTGGCCTCTCCTTGGCCCTGGCTGTGTGACCTCAGGCAAGTCCCTTCACCCTCTGAATCTGTCTGTATAACAGAGGTGTTCTTTGAGAACTAAGATCACTCCTGGCTCTACACCCCTATGAATCTCTAGGCGACAGGTCCACAGCCCTGTTCCACTTCTACTCTCTGTGCTAACTTCCTAGTTTCTGGGTTAAGCAATGCTTGGTGGCCAATTAAACACCATTATTTATAATGTGTGCGCAGTGGTATTAAAGGTTTATAGCCTTGTAATATCCACACATATACATTTATGATACAGCTGGACTTTATGAGATTGGCAGATCAAAACAAATACAATTCTGTATTCACAGTCCTCAGAGTGCTTCACATATACAGAAGCATAATGGATAGAATGCCATGAAACATTTACTCTCTTACTCTCTAAATAAGAACACTGTGACAAACTCATTCATAATGTACTGAAATAATCAACATGACTAACCGAAGAAATCTTTCATAGAGATGGCCGGATGCCACGGAGAAAATATTAATTATGTCATCTTTATCCTGTTTCACTTCCTCAGTCTTCTGTCCTCCTGTAAAGCCCCTGTAACAATAAAGGTAAAAACAAGAACACTTGAACTGCTAGCATAGACACACAGCCCTTTAAGGGGAGAGCTACAGAGACCGTGTTTCCCATCCTATTCCTTCCCTAGAGGGTGATGCAAGGGGAGGTGGTGAAGCATCAATGGCACCCTGGGAGGGCACAAGGGAGCCAAGCCACCACAGGATAACGAAAAGGATGCCGCCTGCAAGGCCCCACATAGCTTCAGAAACAAACTGAACATAGGCTACTCCACAGAATGCAATCCACTCAATGGAAAGTAAACTAAGCTCTCTGAAGGACAGGCACCATGCAGTAAGGGTCAAGAAGTAACTACACCGTGGGGGGACATTAACCTCCTTCGTTCATTGTGGTAAACACCCATCTACTCTAAGTGGAAGTGCAAGATTTGCTGCAGAGTACAGACTCTGAAAGGTCCACATGGGATTCTTACACTCAAAAGAAGGGAGGGATGGGGCTTATACTTTTCCTTAAAAATATTACTTTTTTTTTTTTTTAATGGTGCCAATTTACCATTTGAAGGAGTCCCAAAATCCAGATTCATTTTCATTAGTTCCGTCACTCAGCAGGTCTTCGTTCACCATGTCTGCCTTCTTCTGAACCTGCAACCATACGTGAGGGGTACCATGAACAGTAGGGGACGAAGCCCCTACTTCCTACAGCCAAGTCTAGGCCCCATAACTCAATCTGGTGCCCATATTCTGGTGAAAGAAAGCTGTGCCACAGGCAGGCACGGCCCACCTACAGTCTAGACCAGTTCAACAGAATGATCTTTCACATACCACATTAACACCTCAGGTGATGAGACAGAAACCTCTTGTAATTCAGTAATAACTGTAGTCTGAAAAATGGTCAAAGAACCTCAAATTCAACTGTATAGGAAACAGAGTCTGAGCAAAACTAGCAGCATCATCCACCCAGCTGACAGCTGTTCCAGGGAGAGTGCAGCCCACAGGAGAGCTACCCGTCAGGACAGAGTCACTTCGCGCCACAGCCTGTTTCCAGGATTCACCAGGATAAAGATGGGTTGAATCTTCTCACCAGCACAGGGAGCAGTTTTCTACTCTTCTGTGTGTGGTCTGCTTTAGATTTTACTGTGTGTAATGATTGTTTATTCTGTAATACCTTTTACTTGAATTTAAGGCACTAAGAACTTTAAAATTCTGAGACGTGAAAAGAAATGAAATAGGGCTACCAATTACCGGTGTTGAAATTTTCACTGTCATTCTTCCCAATTTTCTGAGAACAGTCAGCAATAATGTGAATTGTGGCTATGTAAACACCAGAATATCTGAGACTTGTATCGCTCACTGAGATTACTCAAAAGGTGCAATCTCTCAGTTGAAGAAAGCCACAAATGTATATTTACAAAAGACATTTCACACGTAAAGAAGCATTCTTATAAACCCTACAGTAAAATCCCAAAGGTGAATTAAAGCCTTAGACCAGTTTCTTTTCTTCCCCACCAGCTTTACTGAGAGACAACTGACACACAATATTGTGTAAACTTCAGGCATACAATGTGATGATTTGATACGCATAGAAGCTGTAAAACAATGATCACAGTGATAGCATTATTATCAGTTAAATCCATCTACTTCTAGATGAGAGCTACTAAATGCCAGAATACTGCTACTTTTACCCACTATAAAAGTCGCTGCCTTAGTATTTCCAAGCTCACCTTCACTTTAATAATTTTGCTCTTGAAGTTGTTGAGGACGACAACAACTTCATCAGCATCGGGAGGAGAATCTGTGCCATCATGGCTTCGAGAGAAAACAAAGGGAAAGAGTAAGGCAGATGTTATAAATCACAATTCTTGAAATGCAGTAAGGAGTCTGATATCAAAATGCCATATTTGTCCATCATCTTTATCATAAAGGAGTTTTCCAGAACAAATTATTTTCCCGCAAACTGTAGCAAGTCCCTTCAAACTACACAGAAGCACTTGTCAGAATCTCTATCCTTCAAACATTGAGCATTCCAATCCATCACAGCCCAGACTTTCTTCTTGGGTCTCCCCTTTAAATTACCTTTCAGAGAGTGAGAGGCTCCCAGTGCTGGCGCACTTAACACCTGTATTTACTAAGTCTGAGCCATGCTCACCACCAGCAATAAAGGAGTGCCCAGGGACATGAGCCACTGAACCATCACTGGAAACACATCACTTCTACTCTTTCATGGACAGGTGACAAAGCATGGCTCTACTTCAGAGTTCTGTAAAGTTGTCTACTCTATCCTTCTGCCTGGAGGTACACAATCAGTCAAGTCTAGGCCCTGTAACTCCATCTGGGGCCCATACTCTGGAGGAAGAACTATAAAAAGCTATTTTCAGGCAGATCTGGGGCAGAAGAAGAAAAACTTTAAATTAAAAATAAAATATCCCCAGTCAATTGTAATGCCTAGAATTTCCAGGTACCAATTTTCAAGATGTTAAGTGCAAAAAGCCACGATAAAATATAAATTCACTGCATTCACTGTCATCCCACAGAGAGCAGAGTTCTCAGGAAAGGTAAGATTCTCATGGGGGAGCATGAAACACTCCAGACACTAGGAATATCCAAGAGGAAGGGAGGTCTAGACAGGAGGAAGAGAGGAGGTCTCCACACTCCAAGAGAAGGGGAAAGAATGGCTAGGGAAAGGGCACACAGAAGGCAGAAGGGACAAGGTTCAGAAGAACAAGTAAACTTATGACAGGATTAAATTCTGCAAAACCATATGTGGAGAAAACATTACTTAGAGGAATGGTATTTACAACGAATACGTTATTATAATAGCTTCAAGAATCCACACTGCTTTCACAAATGTCGGGTAAGATCTTCTAGAACTAAGATGACACAACAAGAGGGTGTTTTAAGTACAGTCTAATGGAAATCCCTCCCTAAAAAATTGACACAAAGTCTCTTCACAGAGCTTAAAACTAATTTAAATTGTATTTAGCAAAATTCAGATTACACTTTTTAAAAGGCTATATAATTTTGTTTAAACTAATAGCCATTTATAGCAAACCTAAAGGCAGAACCCTGGCTACTGAGGAAATGCTCTGGAAGTACTTCCTTACTACCACAGACCAGTAAAGCCAGCGCTGGCACCCAGATTTCACAGTCACACCTTACACATGCTGTGCATCTGCGACTCACCCAGCGTGGAGAAATACACTGTCTAGGTAAAAAAGTGTAACTGTTCGTCATTTCTTTTCTCTTTTTTCTAAAGGACTCAATTTCTCATCTACATATGGTTTTCATCGCAGTGACAGAATGATCTGATTCGGAGATACCACTAGCACAAGGGAAAGACTAAAGAGTGAAACTTAACTATACTTATTACTGTTTATACCACTTATTAACTAATCATACCCTGCCAATTCTTCTATACTCAATTTCCCAGAAAAACATTGTTTCATCACACATAAATCAAATTCTTATTCCCTGGCTAACTGCCAGTGTAGAACTCAATTGAAGCTGATTCTCTGCAAAATGTTCTGGAAAAAAAAAAAAGCACCTCCATCACTTAATCTTACCTGTATATTCTATAAATATCTTCAGAACGACCCTTCCTTAATCTGAGAATCCAAGCTCCTGGGTTGGCCTTTAACTGAAAGTAGCCCTAGGGTAAGAAGAAAGACAAATTTTAGTTCTCATCAAAATGCTATTTCTGAGGAACAGTTACTTCCTTTTCTGAAGTATCAGTCACTTATATTTTATGTGTCATGTATGAAGAAGCTACAAAGCTCCAAAGCCAAGAAAAATGCTGTCAGCTCATAAGCTATGCATTTGCAGGGGCCAATTTGATTAGAGCAGAACATTCAGAATATGTTAGCATTTTTTTTAGGCTGACATATAATTCCAATGTATAAATTTAAGTAAACTTATGATTTTTATATTGACCAAACTGTCAATTATGAACTTTAATCCCACTTATGTTCAGAATGCAAACTGCTCCATCATAAATCATACTGCCCAAATTAGCATGACTCAATACCACCATGTGATGTACTGATGATTATTTACCAGATTGGCCATAACAATGGTATCCACAATGACTGGGTTGGCCGAAGTTCCTAATGTAAACTGCAGTCCTCGTGGGGGCTGGCCTGTGGTAATGTCATAGCAGTGACCTTCTAGTAAGAGGTACTCCAGTTCATACTCAGCGGCCACTATACTATCCACCTGCAATAGCAGAATTAAATCACTTGAAAACTGCTTAGCAATAAAAAGAAACAAACTATTGACACATGCAACAACATGGATTTCAAATGCACTGTGCAAAGTGAACAAAGCCAGACATAAAGGGCTGCATACTCTATGGTCATATTTCTAAGAAATTCATGGACAGGCAAAACTATAGTGGCAGGAATGGGAGGGGACTGCCTGCAAAGGGGCACAAGAGAACTTTCTGGGGCGATGGAAATGCTCTGTATCTTGACTGTGCTGGTGGTCAACAACTGTTTACAATGTTCAAAACTCAGATGGGCTGGAAAGAGGAAAAAAACACAATAAGGAGGTTTTTGTACAGATGAGAGGATAAGACTGCCATCTAGGAAGGTAGTATTGGAAAAAGCATGTTAAAAAAAAAAAAAAAACCTGCCAAAAGAATGAACAGATCTAAAAGCTAAATAATAAAGAAAACAGAAAAGAATACTACCAGGACTAACTTCCATGAGAAAATGAAAAAATAATGAGAAACAGTGAGAAACCGCAGAGAAAAAATGTAAATTTATCTTGGCCTTTAGGATATAGCTGAAAAGACTGCTATTTTTTTTTTAAATTTTTTAAAAAATATTTTTTTGAGAGGGAAAGAGAGAGAGTAGGCACAAGCAGGGGAGGGGCAGCGAGAGAGGGAGACACAGAATCCAAAGCAGGCTCCAGGCTCTGAGCTGTCAGCACAGAGCCCAATGCCAGGCTCGAACTCACAAACTGCAAGATCATGACCTGAGCCGAAGTTGGACACTTAACCAACTGAGCCACTCTGGTGCCCCAAAATATTGCTGTTCTAAATCCAAATATCCAAATGTATTTGAGGGCTCCATAATGGCATAAAATTCATGTTCCACACCAACTGCCTAAATTATTACTGATTCCTTGCAGAATATATAATATAATTGCAAGGTCTTGGGACAGCCTGGCTTTGGCTGATGAAAGGATTTTTTTTATCCCAAGCTGGTTCAGACTTGGCTCTGTCATCCTATCTAATGCTAATAACACACTATTTGGAGCTTAATATTACTGCTACACTAAATTCTAAAAGTTTAATAAGGAAAGCTAAGGAGTACACCTCCACGAAAGCACCAAGTCCTAGGCTCTGTGTTTTTAGTGGATACAGAGAAACCAGAGAAACCAAAGAAAGAACAGCAAAAATTCTAAGGACATGGAAGAGAGCTACTCTGCATCTGTTCTGTGCCTACTTGCACTGCTCTTTAGTGCTTTTTGTGGCCATTTTATAATCTCCTCAGCAAAAGTTCATTCTTCAAGGGCAACAACTCCACTTCCTGTTTGTTATAAATATGGTAGACAAGTTTGAGGCAGGGAATAAGGCAAGTGTGTACACAACACTCACCCCTAACTTAGCACCTGAGGGATTCTTCTTCACTCTAATGATAAGAGGGCTGAGAATTTCTCTAATAACTACCTTCAAGATCCTGTTCTCCCAAGTCTGAAGAAGACAGAATGAGCAAACAGGCTTCAATTGTAGAATATATTTAGGGTAGACACAGAGACAGATGTCTTAGAAAGGAAGGAGGCCCTGAGATGCTGTAAGCTCCTTGTAAGTAAAGACCATATGTTTTGATTCCTTCGTTAATACACTCTGAACTAGGTACAGAGAGTGAGGGCTATGAAGAGACCTCAGCAAACAACTCTTGTGAGCTCTCGGTCTTTGAAAATGGACTGGGGGAAAAGGACCACTTACCTTAAGTTATATGAAAATGAGTGAAAAAAAGAACAGAAAAACAGAAAAATCACCAAAGCCAAAAGCTGGTTCTTCAAAAATATCAACAAACCAACAAACTTTTAGTGAGACTGACCACAAAAAAAGAGAGGAAGAGCCAACTCACTGTAAGAAAATGCTATAACCAACTGTAAGCCAACAAGCTGTAACCTAGATAAAAGGGATAAATTCCTGAGACACAAAACTGACTTAAGACAAGATAGAAAATCTAAACAAATCCACAAAAAGAGACTGAACTGGTAACTTAAATATTTCCCAATTAGGCAAGAAAATTTAAAAGACATCTTGTTTGGAAAGAAAAAAATAAAACTACCTCTATTTGCAGATGACATGATCTTTTATAGGCTTGTATAATAAGAACTACAAAACACTGCTAAAAGAAATTAAAGACCTAAATAAATGGAAAGACATCCCATGTTCATGGATCAGAAAACTTAATGTTAAGATGGTAATATTCTTCAAATTGATCTAGGAATTTAATGCACTCTCTATCAAAATCCCAACAGCCTTTTCTACAGATATTAACAAGCTGATTCCAAAATGCAAAGAACCCAAAACAGTCAAAACTATTTTGAAAATGGGGAATAAAATTGGAAAACTCACTTACCAATTTCAAAACTCACAACAAAGCTACAATAAGACAAGTGTGGCCTAAGAACAGACACACAAATCAAGGAAATAGACCTGAGAGTCCAGAATTGAATTCATATTTAGGGCTAACAGATATCTGGCTAAGGTACCAAGACTATTCAGTGGAGACAGAACAGTCTTTTCAACAAACAGTGCTGTGACAAATGGATATTCACACACAAAGAATAAAGCTATAACCGTACTTCACATCATATACAAAAATTAACTCAAAATGAATAAAAGACCTCAATGTAAGAGTTTAAAACTTTGAAAGTCTTATAAGAAAACACAGGAGTAAATCTTTGTGACCTGGGGTTAAACGTTGGTTTCTTAGGTATACTACCAAAAGCACAAGCAACAAAAGAAAAGGTCATTTAGATTTCATTGAGATTAGAAATATTTGTGCTTCAGAGGACATTTTCCAGAAAGTGAGATAGCTAAGAAAATGAAAGAGATTATTTACCAACCATATATTTGATAAGGGACTTGTTTCCAGAATATACAAAGAACTCTTATGACTCCCTCCACAAAATGGTAAGCAAATTTTTTAATATAGGCAAAGGATTTAAACAGACATTTCTCCCCAAAGATGATATACAAATAGCCAATATACACATGAAAAAATGTTCAACATCATGGGCAGGAATGGAAAATGGTGCAGTCACCCTTGGAAAACAGTCTGGCAATCCCTCAAACAATTACACGTAGAATTACCATATGATCCACCAATTCTAAGAGAAATAAAAGCACATCTACAAAAACTTGGGACATGAATGTTCTCAGCGGCACTATTTATAATAGCCAAAAAGTGGAAACAACCCAAATGTCTATCAATGAATGGATGAATAGAACATGGTATGTCCATACAGTATTACCTGGCAATAAAAAAGAATTAAATACTAATACATGCCACAACATTGATGAATCCTGAAAATAATAATTTAAAGTGAAAGAAGCCAGTCACAAAAATGTACGATTCTCTTTAGATGAAAAGTCAGAACAGGCAAATCTATAGAGATAGAATGTAGATTAGTGGTGGCCAGGGGTCAGGGGGCATGGGAAGTGACTGCTAATGGGTATGGAGTTTCTATCTAGTGGTGATGACTGCAAAATTTGTGAATATTCTAAAACTACTGAACTATATATACTTTAAAAGGGTAAATTTTATGATATGTGAAAAAATCTCAATGAAGCTGTTAAAAATACAACCACACATGAACATGGACATCTCAGAGTCCTGCCTGACTGAGATCCAGTCTGTCCAGTCAGAAACTACCACCACTTCTTAAAAAAAGGTTGTACACATGATTACATACATAGAAGCAATGATATTCTTACCTCTTCTAAATAAATATTATCAAGATCATATGGTGTTCTGACAGACTCCACCATCCAACTCTCAGGTGTGTTCAAATTCAGGGTGAACAGAGGAGACTGTGGCATATCCAAAAATTTTGCTATTGGACCCTTAGCAAAGCTATTGTCTGGAGTGAAAGAAATCTCTGGTTCTAAGACATAACGGTAAAAGCTGAAATTGGAAAGAAAAAAAAATTGAGCCTTTTTAATATACCCACAGTCCTTAGGTTCCCAGGCATCCACACAAATCAAAACAAACTATATTTGGAAAGGTAGCCCCCCACACTGGGAAAAGTGTTTCCAAAACCATCTCTTGACCTAATTATGCCTCCTGTGGCTGTTGCAGATGCAAGATAAGGGCATGAGGGACAGAAATGAAAGGAAAGGTCATTCTTTCTGGGACTGCTAAGGGTGGCTGCTGTTAGAGGCACAAGATTTCCTAAGCACATGTTTCCCTTCAATGAGAAAAACACTTATTTTTCTCTTAAACACAAAGTCCTAAATGGTGACTGGGTTCTCAGGTGGGCCCTGGAAACACTATGCACAATAGTTTAAACATCTCTCCTGTCCAAGGACAACATTGGAAGCTAAGAGCCATTGAGTGACTTTGAAACAATATCTGAATTCACTTAGAATCTAATTTATAAAACACAGCACATTTGCATATAAGGAATTTCCCACAGACCCAGATGCTACCCTATTACTATGAACAGCTTTTTATATAATTTTCATAAATGACCATTCCAAGGTTTAGACAACACACAGCTAAGCCTGCCCTCCTTCTCAAGACACATGCAAATGGACCTCACCAAGTTTCCTCTGACAAATATACTACAACTTGAAATAATTCTGCTCCACTTTTAAGATAAAAAAAGACAGGCAAGTTTCTTCTTGCACCACAGCACATTTTTTTAACTAGGTAAATTTAATAGCTACATTGATCCAAATGTTTAAAATTAAACAATGACATAATTCTGAGAGAGGGATGGAGGCAGGGAAGAAGGAAGGAAGGAAGGAAGGAAGGGAGGAAGGAAGGAAGGAAGGAAGGAAGGAAGGAAAGGAAGGCAGGCAGGTAAGGCAAGGCAAGGCAAGGCAGGCAGGCAGGAAGAAAAGAAGGAAAGGAAGGAAGGAAGGAAGGAAGGAAGGAAGGAAGGAAGGAAGGAAGGAAGGAAAGATGGAAGGAAGGAAGGAAGGAAGGAAGGAAGGAAGGAAGGAAAGGCAGGAAGGAAAGAAGGAAAGGCAGGCAGGCACACACAGTAGCTTGGGTTAACGCCACCTAAATGCTTCCATGCCCACGCTAAGTTCTCAGAACTTCTGATTAAAGCAGAAATTTAGCAAACCTAAACATTCAGTAAATGATCTTTTCAAACATGAAGTCCAGCTATAAGCCCATTTGATCCTTAACACGCAATACCAGCTTTCAGATTTAGTACCACGTTTTCAACTGATTTCTTAAAGAGCTTTGTTTTACCTTTTTAAAGGCATGTCAGAAAGTTTTGACTGGCAGTTCATAAACACTCTTAGATTCATGTTGATCAGCTGGGTTAAAACCTAAAAGTGCAAACAAGAGACAAAACACATTTTCCTATAGTGAAACTAAATGATATTTGAGACAAAATATTTACATTTTCTCTTCAGAAATTTATCACTCTGACACTGAGTTGAGAGAACACCTCTTAATATCTCAAGAAAGACAGAAAGAGAATAATAGTCTGCAATGGAGAAATTTCTGGAAATCACAACTCTGGGGCACAATCTAAATCACACATACATTTCATTTGGCAAAAACATAGCAAGTGGGCTACTGCAAATTACTGTTCCCCATGTGTTGAGGCAACTGATGGATAATGGAGAGCTGTCTACAGAAGGAAAATTTTTAAATTTTTCTAATGTGTATTTATTTTTGAGAGAGAGAGACAGAACATGAACAGGGAAGGGACACAGAGAGAGGGAGACACAGAATCTGAAGCAGGCTCCAGGCTCTGAGCTGTCAGTACAGAGCCCGATGCAGGGCTCGAACCCATGAACTGTGAGATAATGACCTGAACTGAAGTCAGGTGCTTAACCAACTGAGCCACCCAGGCACCCCTACACAAGGAAAATTTTAAAGGTTCATCAGTGCAGTTTACATACTACAGTGAGAAAAATGCATATATATACACACACCCACAAAAAGGTTAGCTGATTACACATCAATAAAACTTTACCTTAAAAAAGAAATACAACTCAAAAAAAAATGTTGAAGCAACTGTATTTTTGGCAGAGCTCCTAAATTTTCTTAAAACTGTAGTATCTTATACAAATGTACAAGACATGCTACAATTTTTAAATTGCTAGTTTTAAAAAAGGAAAATGATAAAGCAACATTCATTTATCTTTTTACCTCTTATTCCTTATAAATCAAAACATGGCATAAATAAAGTTAATTAAAAGACATCTTGCTCTGGGATGCCTGTGTGGCTCAGCTGGTTAAGCGTCCAACTTTGGCTCAGGTCATAATCTCACAGTTCGTGAGTTCAAGCCCCATGTCGGGCTCTGTGCTGACAGCTCAGAGCCTGGAGCCTGCTGTGAATTCTCTGTCTCCCTCTCTGTCTCTGCCCATTCCCTACTTGTGCTCTCTCTCTGTCTCAAAAATAAATAAACATTAAAGAAAAAAAAAAAATCTTGCTGTAAATAGGATTTTTTTTTTTAGTACATGAGGAAACCAACCAAACTTGTACCAACATCCTAAGGTTAGAAGGATGTTTCCAGAGCCACTATCAATTTATATGAAGACACTTGCTTTTTGATGCCCTGTGGCATTTTCCAATGCCCTGTGAAGATAACTACGGGAACAATAAGACTCTCAGAGAGTCACAGGACCTGTGACCACTTCAGATAGAGATGAGAACAGCCTCAGAAGCCATGCCTACCAAGAGCAATGGGGCAAGTCTCTGTGCTTCTCTGGTGACAGGGTCAATGACAGCCACGACGTCAAAGTATGTCTCCCCTTCTTTCGGCCTCATTTTAATTGCACTACAGAGATCAAAAAGACAAAACGTGAATCTCATGGAAAACAGGAAACAAAGTTAACTTTGTTTTTTTAAGGCCAACATAAGTTATCAGCCCTCTCAGCATTTCCAAAAACACTTTAGATCTAAAACAATAAGGCTACATGGTGGTTAACTCTGTTATTACATCTACCTCAAAGTTTGCAAAACCTGAAGATTCAAATTCACTCAAAATGAACCAAAAGATATGTGTTAATAGAGGAAAACCAGCTTGAAATTGTATTTAACCGAAAACTGCTAAAAGCTGATGTTTGTTTTCGACAATTACAAACATGCCAATTTTTTTTTCTTGACGAGAAGGGTATGAGGAGAGAAGAAATAACGGATTTTTTAAACACAAAGAACATTACAGAAAACTTGTGAGAGAAAAAAGAAAGAAGCATAAAATCTTGCCACCCCAACCCAACCATTCTGTGGCATTTTTCTCTGTAGACCTTCTCAAATGCCTGTATAAAGAGAGTAGCAATTTTATAACAATTTCCTTCCTTCCCCCACCACCTTATCATGATTTTTCCATACTGTTACACATCAAATATCCTGAATAGGAAAAAATCTTCTATTTACCCTGTGAATCTGCCATATTTACCCAAGCTATTTCTTATTGCTGGACATTTAGATGGCTTGCAGCCTGTAACTTCGTACATATACTTTTTTTCACACTGGAAATTTCGTTGGAGTGAACAAAGTCCTAGACATGAGATTACTGAGTCACAGGACACAAATATTTTTCTGGATGGGGTGTCTGGGTGGCTCAGTCAGCTGAGCATCTGACTTTAGCTCAGGTCATGATCTCACGGTTAGTGAGTTCAAGCCCCGTATCAGGCTCTGTACTGACAGCTCAGAGCCTGGAGCCTGCTTCAGATTCTGTGTCTCCCTCTCTCTGCCCCTGCCTCACTCGACTCTGTATCTCTCTCAAAAATAAACAAACATTAAAAAAAAAAAAAAAAAGAATATTACCAGTTTTCTCATTTAAAAATTAGCAAAATTCAGGGCACCTGGGTGGCTCAGTTGGTTAAGCGTCCAACTTTGGCTCAGGTCATGATCTCACGGTTCGTGAGTTCGAGCCCCAAGTCGGGCTCTTTGCTGACAGCTCAGAGCCTGGAGCCTGCTTTGGATTCTGTGTCTTCCTCTCTCTCTCTGCCCCTCCCCCACTCGTGTTCTCTGTCTCTCAAAAATGAATAAAACGTTAAAGAAAATAATAAAAAATTATTTTTCTGGATAATATGTACTGTTAATCACAAGTTCAGAAGAATTAAGCCAATTTACAAGGATATTAAGTTATACATATTTTGTCTTAATAAGTAAAAAACAGCAGCTGGTTAGACTGCAATTTGTACCCCCAAGATTTCTGGGGGAGAACCTGCATCTTCCCATCTGTGGTTTCCAGCTACACAGCCTCCCTATGAAGTCACATTGACTTAGATGACTTAAGAGAAGCAAGAACTTCTGATACATTTTGAAAAGGAATAAAGGTGAAAGAATTCCAAAACACATCCAATTTTCCAAAATCTTAACTGGTCAAATCAGTGCCTATCTTTGTGCTGAACAATGTTTTAATGTAGTTCCGGCGCTAACCACTACTATTCTGTGCAAGAATATTTACCCAGTGGGAGGAAAACAAAAGTACAAAATAAAATGTTAACTAAAAAAACCGTGTAAGTATAGTTTAAATGGTGATGAAGGTTATTTCAAATCCTAACAGTTTTGGAAATAACCATCGGAACAGCTTTGTGCCTGTATCAAAGCAGATGATTTCAATTTTTGACAAAATTAACAATTTCAGCCGCCAATAATTATTTTAAAATAACCGTTTTTTGTTGTGTTTTTTTTTTTAACTCTACTACAGCTGTTCTCAAAATGTGGCTCCAGACCAGCAGCACCAGCTTCAGAAATCATCTGGTTTCTAACAGATTCTCCATTCTAGCCTGGATCAAACAGTCCAGTCAGATTTGATCCCCACAAGGACTGGATATCAGAAAGCATGGGTCAACTAAACCAAAGTCCAATCTACCCCAGACTAATTAAATTAGAATCATAAAGGAGCAGGAAGCAGGCATCTGTATCTAAAACCTCTAAGGTTTTAGTGGTATATCTAGATATATCAAGATATATAACCTGCCTGGCTACATATATCAACTGTAGAGGTTCTTTCTAAAGACAAGTTAATCTTAAGTCTAATCATGAGAAAACAACCTAGACTATGGGACATTCCACAAAATAATTGGCCTGGACTGTTAGAAAAAAGGGTCATAAGAGACAAATAAAAAAAAACAAAAAAACAACAACAAAAAATAAAATAAAATAAAAACAAAAAGCAGGGAACAGTTCTGGATTTAAGGAGACTACAGAGACACACAGCAAAGGACTGCAATGTGTGATCTGGACCAAATCAAAGAACAAAACCATTTTCAAAGGTCATTACAGGGGCCTTAGAGAAAGGTGAATAGGACTGTGTGCTACTTACTATCACCGTATCAAGGCTAAATCTCTGAAATATGCTAATGGTAGAGATACCCCAAGTGTTCAGGAGACACATGCTGAGGAACTCAGACATGATGTGTAATGATGTCTGAAACAGACCTTCAAATGGTTCAGGAAAAATGTGAGTGCATGTATGCTTGTTCACAAACATACACACTGTATATACTATACATACATACACGACCCACAGGTAGATGACAGATAAATGTGGCACAATGTTAACAACCAGTGAACCCAGGTTGAAGATATTTGGGTGTTCACTGTAATAATCTTTCAACTATTCAGCAGCTTTGAAACTTTTCAAATAAAAAACTAAAAAAAACAAAAGGCAAGAACTTCATAATACTAAACTTATTTTTATTTTATTGAAAACAAAACCATTTTCAGTAAAAGATGAACGATACAAGTGTTCTAACAACCTGCGTTTATTCTTATCAGAAAATTACAACTGATCTGTCATTAAATGCTTTCTGTTTTCTAAAAGGGTACTGTCTAAATAAATTTCAGATTTAGAAATAAACGTCAATGTTTATGCAACCAAGATCCCTTTATGAATTCTGCATATGAAAATGCATATATATGAAAAATAAACCGTGGACAAATTTGCCATTCCAGTAAGAACTATGTACACACTTCACATGGAAAAATAAAGGAGATGAGATACAGGCAACCTTAAGAGTTTATTCAAGAATATGCATGAATTCAACATTAACTCTATACCTATGTCTGTCTTCAAAAAACTGGTACTCAATTCTTGCATCTCCTTTTGGTTGAGCCGACAGGAGGGCATCCACCTTCATGACCAAGTCACTTGCCCTGAAAGACATGGTTGGTGAAGATTTAGCATCTCCTTCACCGAAGGTTTTTCCAATTATTGCTGAACATGATATAATCAGCCTAAGTAGTGAATACCAACAAGACGGTTTGAAGAATGTACGAACTTTTTACCAACAGGCATGGATGAGAAAAAGTACGATTTTGTAACTGAGTAGTTTCATAACCTTGAAAGAAGACACCGATTTGCCCATATGTGAAATGGGGATAGTAGTACCTACTTGGTATGGCTCTTGTAAACATTGCATCAGCTCAACAGAAAGCACCAAGCTCAGGGCCCATCCCGTAACAGACTGTCAGTTTGTGGTATTTACCTTCTCCCTCACCCGCTGCTAAACACCTCTAATAGTTTTTATGATTATTAGAGTAATAATTCACTGGAAAGAATTCAGAAAAAAATGAGAAAACAGGGGCGCCTGGGTGGCGCAGTCGGTTAAGCGTCCGACTTCAGCCAGGTCACGATCTCGCGGTCCGGGAGTTCGAGCCCCGCGTCGGGCTCTGGGCTGATGGCTCAGAGCCTGGAGCCTGTTTTCGATTCTGTGTCTCCCTCTCTCTCTGCCCCTCCCCCGTTCATGCTCTGTCTCTCTCTGTCCCAAAAATAAATAAACGTTGAAAAAAAAAAATTAAAAAAAAAATGAGAAAACAGATATACATATAATGCCCTTATCAAGAGTTAAGCACTGATGACATTTTGGTTCATAATTCTTCTATATTTTTAAACATATATAAATACATATATAATCATAAGTGGGATTATATTATTTAGTAACCTGCTTCTTCATTTAACAATATATTGCAAACATATACTACAAACATATTTTTGTTAGTTAATAAACACAGGGTGCATCAATATTTTCACTAATATGTTTATGGATAGGTCATAATCACCAACTGGCTAGCGAACATCCAGGTTGCTTCCTATTTCACTATTACAATCAGCGCTGCAGTAAACAATGTAGAAAAGTATTTCTGCTTTCCCTGACCCTTCTAAAGTTGATTTCTAACTAAGGAAGATCTTGAACTAAATCAGGAGACTTATAAAAAAGGTCAAATCTGCTGAACCAAGCACTGAATTCTAAGAATTCTAAAAAACACCTGCAACTATGTGAACTGGAATCAAGCCTATACATTTTCTCACTGAACCAAACAGCTATATCAAACTACCTCTCTGGTACTTCTCACTACTGACTCTGAATACATATAATCCAGGCCACTTGTTTCCTGTGATGTGTCAACACTGTCACAAAACACGCCAAGGGATGCTGGGTTGTATGGACTTGGCTGAGCAGGCAAACAACAAACTCCCTAAAAGTTCACAAAGCACCCTGATCAAACAGCCCAGAGCTGAGCTTCAGAAAGCTAAGGATGGCCTTGTGGCTGCAGGTCTGGGCCATGAGTGAAAGCTGTGGCTGTCAAAGCGGGCCACTCCAAGGTGGTGCAGCTATGGCACTACTGAAAGCTCTAGGCAAGCAAGGTAATTCTGAGAGCCCGAATAGTTTTAGTTTATCTTTAGGTAGCCCTGGGACTACCTTATTTCCCTCAATCCACCTAGGAGAGACCCAGAGCCACTTCTCTTTAGTAAAAGGCAAGTCTCTGGTACACAGTCTGGCAATCATGTAGTCCACAAAGACTTCACAGAGAGAGGGAGTGGTCCAAGGACACACCACACCAAGCCTATGCCCGTGACATGATGGCTTCGAGACATGGGAACACCTCCTAGCCTGCATCAGAGAAGTGTTTCACAGGCCAGAACAAGGGGTATCACTGAAGAGCCAGTGAGGTAGAAGGAAACCTCCTTATCTGTAGCCCCACTACTGACTGAGATGAAAAAAGATTCCTTCCCCTATCACACAAGGCTTGGCAAAGGGACTACTCTGGCAGCTATCGAGGTCAGTTCTTCACTAAGACATGTATCTTAAACCCTGTGGCATGAGGGTATGTGAAAGAGATGAAGAAAAAAAACAGAACTTTTAAATTGCGTATCCTCCAACTACTCATCAAAGAACACTACAAATGAGTGAAAATACAACTCACAGAATGGGACAAAATATTTGCATCTCATCTATCTATAAAAGATCAATAGCCCAAATATTTACATATTTCCACAGAATTCATATAAGTCAATAATAAAAAAAAAACACAATTAAAAATGTGCAAAGTAGGGGCACTTGGCTGGCTCAGTGGGCATGAAAGTCTTGATCTCTGGGTTGTGAGCTGGAGCCCCACACTGGGTGGAGAGATTACTTAAAAAAAAACAAGGTACAAAGCACTGAATGGATATTTTTCCAAAGATATTCAGATGTCATCACTAATTGTTAGGGAAGTGCAAATCAAACCACAAAGAGATACCACTTCAGATCCATTAGAGTATTACCAAAAAAAACCCAAAAAATAACAAGTATTGATGAGGATGTGGAGAAATTGGAACCCTTACACACTACTGATGGGAAAGTAAAATGGTACGTCCTCTGTGGGAAAACATGATGGTTCCTCAAAAAATTAAACATAAAATATATCTCTCCTACTACATTCATTTAATATTTAATACAAGAACCATGTGTATATGACCTATGGGCCCTCGTTATGGGTCCGTAACGGACCTATGGGTCCACACCAGGGACGTGGACCAGTTAAATAATTCATTTTCTTCCCACTGAGAAATAACTCATTAAAATACATTAGCTAACAAGAACACTGAAAGAATTAAAATAAATATTAAAACCACAATAACCAATTCATCACCTATGCAGGATACAAGAGAAACAACTCATTATTCTATGCTAATAAATAAAGGAAAAGAAGCATTTAGCCTACTTTCCTTTCCTGAACAAAATAAAACAAATGAGGGAAAGTACCTCTTTACGAAAGTATTCCAAGGTTAAAAACAAAAAACAAAAAACTAAAAAAAAACCCTCACCTCACCCCTCTACTTTTGCTTATGTTTGAAATTTTCCACAACCAAGAAAAAACAAAAGAGACCTACTTCAGTTCTTTAAATAAATTAACTTGTTTCAACAGAAGCAAAAGTAAACACCTGAACTGAAAAGCATTATTATATGTTCAAGCTGAAAATAAAACACCATGAAATAGGAAGCACAAGGAATGTTCAATTAACCCAGCCCCTATGGTATGCACTAATTAATTTCTTCCATGGCAAAACGTACACATCTTCTTCTACCCGAAGCTGTTGAATATGGGATTTGATTTTCTGTCCTGAAGTTTTTAAGATGATATTTTCTAGGAGGTGGAAATCGTCTTGATTAAAGAGTTCACCGTCGTCCAGCGGCCCAATGATCTGTGAAGAGGAGCGGCATGGTCAGTGCTAGAATCAGCAAGCTGTAAAGAAGCCATCTGTGGTCGTCTGGCTATCTTAGAAGCCTATCAGGGTAAAGACCTAAGACATGTATACATCTAATAAAATCAATGAAAAAGGCAAAAATTAAACCCAAATCAATTCATCCAGTTATTTATCAATTCCTCAACCACACAGAGTGTACACTTGTATATGTCACAATATTTTTAGTCAGCAACTCTGAAGTAAAACAAAATAGCAATAAAGTTTTCATTAATTCTCACTGGATATAAATAATAAAACTAAATGCAGTGCGGTGAAGTTTTTAAGATGTTTTTAAGAGATGCAGTGTGGTGAGTGACAGACAGCAGAGATTTCACCCTCTGTGCTAAGAGTTTAAAGTTTGGTATGCCCCCCCTGGCCCCCCGAGTCTCATGTCTATGGCTGCAGATATGCATGAAAGAGTCTAAGCCTGCACCAATGAAGTTCACAGAGACTGCACAACTATGAACACGGTCCCCACAGGGGATGAATACTTCACAGATCAAAACTTTATCAGCTTATTCTCTGAGAGACACCACACTCTCGTCACTATACACAGGACAGGACATAATAAACAGTGGGAAGGTTTTACACAAGAACACTTGTAACAAAAGCAAGCCTCCTCTGAAATCAGGGTGCAGAAATTATCATCAGCACTGCATAAGCCCCATTCCCCTCAGGAAAAGAGTGACTCTGTTTGAAAAGTTAGTTTACTAGCTTCAGGGAACACCGCCAACACTGTTCACTGATCTAATT
Source organism: Prionailurus bengalensis (assembly GCF_016509475.1). Taxonomy (NCBI): domain Eukaryota; kingdom Metazoa; phylum Chordata; class Mammalia; order Carnivora; family Felidae; genus Prionailurus; species Prionailurus bengalensis. The sequence continues at coordinate 111,219,672 of NC_057345.1, forward strand.
TGAGATCAAGCTTGTCTCAGAACAAAATCCTCACCCTTCCATTGCTGATCACTGCCCTCTGTCCCTTCTTCAGCTTCAGAACATCCCTGCAGTACATGGCATGAGACAAAATGAAATCCATTTTGGAAGACTCAAAGACCTCTTTAAAAAGACTGAAATCCATGCCCTAGGAAAGTAATTGTTATTAAGGAAAAGTAATTGTTATTAAGCAAGCCATAAAAATGAATAATCATAATGAATAAATCACAAAATACTCTTTTAATGGAAAGTCAGAACAAAATTTTAATAATTAACATTATGATGTTTCAATTCTTCACTCTTCCCATTTTCCCCCACCCTCCCACTTATCAAGTAATGCTTATTTTCTGTTCCTATTCTTTTATGTGATTGTTCAACTGGCAAATTATTCATCACACCTTTATTCTGCATTTTAAAATCTTGCTAATTTCAAGGGTCTTTTTTCTGACTGAAACATCAAGTACACCATCATTTTATAAGAATTTTAAAACTACAAAACAGTCCAGGGCCGCCTGGGTGGCTTAGTCAGTTGGGTGTCCAACTTCAGCTCTGGTCATGATCTCATAGTTCGTGAGTTCGAGCCCCACGTCGGGCTCTGTGCTGATAGCGCAGAGCCTGAAGCCTGCTTCAGATTCTGTGTCTCCCTCTCTCTTTGACACTCCCCGGCTCACACTTTGTCTGTCTCTCTCTCAAAAATAAACATTAAAAAAAAAAAATTTTTTTTTGAAAACTACAAAACAGTCCAAAAGGTAAGTAACTTACATGATGAATACATGTGGGCCTATATCAGAACACATTAAGAACACATAAACCCCTAACTTTTAAGAAACTTCAATCATTTTGCTATATAAACAAATCAAAATATAAACTTATATGAATCATATAAGATATGAAACTTTATTTAAAAATATTAAAAGTAGTGAACAGAATGTGGCAGAATTGTTATTTCTTGGAAAGATTCTTCCAAACTAAAAGAAATCCTCTGAAACTCAGTACTAAAATAAAAAATCCCGATCATGAACAAGATGCATCAGCCCACGGGAGTGAACTTCTGTGGAAAGTAACAGAACAAGGCAGCCCTATGCAACACACAAAGACTTACCCCAACAGAGAACCCCCCGATGTCAGCTCCTGCAGCCAAGGCCTCTGCAGTCTCCTCCTTGGCCATTTTTGTGATGAAGTTCTTAGCAGAGTTGGACGTCTGTGTTTGGAGAGCTGCCCAGATGGCTCTGGAGATCTGAGTGTTCTTATAACTTATATCTTCACTAGGATTATTGATCATGCTTATTCTAACATTGTTACTGGATTTCTATTTACAAAAGGGGAAATAAGAGTTATATGGTAGATGTTTTAAAAAGTGGCATTAACATCAGTCATAGTCCAGTAAGTAGCAAATACAATCTCTCTTAAAAGTGTTCAGCAGTTCTCTTCTGCACACAGAATAAAATTAAAATGTTATAGCCAGGCTTTCAAACCCCTACATGAACTGGTCCCCAGCCTACCTTTCATTTCTTACCATCCCTGAAAATACAGCTCCATTACAGACCATCAGAGTCCTGTATTCCCCAAAACACTTTGTATTATTCTAACATACTCCATGCTTTATGTTGGCATGCAAATTCCAAGTCTATCCCATCTTTCCTTTCCTCAGCCCAAACCAATCTTCAGGCTTCTGTTCAAACACCTCTTTGTTCACATGGCCTTTCTAGATTCCTAGTAAAAATTGATCTCTCCCTGATTAAAAAGACAATAATCCGTGTGGGAGAAGAGATCTGGGACCCATAAAACCTTGTGTCATGACCACAAGCAACAAAAATTCATACTAATGTGTTATCTAAAGACAAATACAAAAATAGTCATAGCAGCTTCTTCAGAATAGCCCCTAACTAGAAAAAGATGACATGGTCCATGAAATAGATTAAACAAACAAAACTTGGTGGTATAGACATACAATACAGCACAGCGAAAAAGAACTAACTACCACTATTGGTAATATCATGGATAAATCTCAAAATGCTGAGTAAAGAAAACAAACATATATAAGATTCCATTTAAATAAAGTAAAAAATAATCAAGAAGAGGAAACAGGGAACAGGGTGATGGCTTTCAGGAATTCAATAATTCTCTATTTCTTGACTGAGATGGTGGCCACCTGGGTGTTCCCTTTGAGACACTATGTATCTTATGATTTGTGCACTTCTTTTGATCCTATATTTTACTTCAGTTAAAATATATATTTTTTTTAATTTCAATTCTCAGGGCGCCTGGGTGGCTCAGTCAGTTAAGCATCTGACTTCAGCTCAGGTCATGTTCTCACAGTCCGTGAGTTCGAGCCCCACAGTGGGCTCTGTGCTGAAAATGCAGAGCCCACTTCAGATCCTCTGTCTCCGCCTCTCTCTGCCCCTCCCCCACTCTCACTCTCTCTGAAAAATAAACATTAAAAGAAAAAAAAAAAAAAGAATCTATTCCCTTAAATAAAGTCTGAACACTCCAGTCTCCTCTATTTTCTCACCAGAAGACAGACCTTTGAAGAAACAATGCTCCTTTCCCTCAAGCACTAAGACAGCAGGACAGCTGCCTTCCGCACAGAACAGTAACATCAGTACACAGAGTGGAGGTGTAGACACTTGCCTGATGTTTAATAGCATCATACAGTAACTGTCTTCCAGAAGGGCTATCAAAATCTCCAACAATCCAAAAAGTTACAGGCCTAATGAAGGAATCATCTGTATAAAAAGAAAACAACATACTGAGTCGGAGGGGAAAAAAGCACATTCCACATTTCAGTATTGTTCTTAAGCCAAATAATTTCTGAAAACCATGCAAAAAATAAGAAAATGATGTTTAATAAAAATACAAAGCAGAAGTAGTGAAATTTCTCTACTAGAACGAAAGCAGGGTAACCTTCCAATTGGCTTAATTACAAGCTAGGAACATGCACTTATTAATTCTACTATGGTTTAGGCATCTGTTAGCAAGTACAATGAAACATGTGGGTAACAGATCACAGTCTTGAATCATATGGATTTGTAACTTTTTGAAATAGAATTCTTTGCAAACATTTACACAAATTTTGTCTGCATTTGAAAAATTATCTACTGTTATCCACAGGTTCTAGAAAGGTCACAATAAAGTATCAATAAATTCTAAATCACAATGCTGCCTGAAACCACATAAGATAATTAAGAAAAGAAACAAAACATTCTAAAGTTTAAAGTTACCATAGATTTCCTTGGAGGACATTCCTAGACAGAGGTAAAGGAAAAAGAGTAGAAGAAAATGTCATTGCTATAACTGATGCCTACCGTAAAGTCAAAATTTTAAATAATGTCTAACATGATCAATCTTCTCTCTGCTCCGTAGTCCCCCTAATGGTACAGCACTGTTCCAGGGCCCCTCAGAACCAATTTTCTTGAACCAAATGGAGCAATTGTTTTTATTCACATAGATCTAGGAAGCCAGAAATTCTCTCTAGGAGAAGACTAAAGCATAGATAAAAATAGCTGCCTAGGGGCAATGATCTCACAGTTTATGAATTTTAGCACAGAGCCTGCTTGGGCTTCTCTCTCTCTCTCTCTCAGTCTCTCTCTCTCTCTCCCCCCCCCCCCAGTCCTTCCCCGCTTGCATAGGCATGGGCATACTCTCTCTCTCTCTCTCTCTCTCTCTCTCTCTCTCAAAATACATAAATAAGCATTTAAAAAAAAAGAGCTGCCTTAAATGACAGTCAGTGCTCTGAAGGAGTAATAAGTGGCTAGAGGGGGAAAACATCTGTCTGCCATTAAAATATCATTTCACATAACTTTAGCCTAACTAGCTGATTCCGTATTAAAATCAGTTTTAAAATATGCACAAGGAGGGGCGCCTGGGTGGCGCAGTCGGCTAAGTGTCCGACTTCAGCCAGGTCACGATCTTGCGGTCCGTGAGTTCGAGCCCCGCATCGGGCTCTGGGCTGATGGCTCAGAGCCTGGAGCCTGTTTCTGATTCTGTGTCTCCCTCTCTCTCTGCCCCTCCCCCGTTCATGCTCTCTCTCTGTCCCAAAAATAAATAAACGTTGAAAAAAAAAAAATGAAAAAAAAAAATATGCACAAGGATTCCTAGAACCAAGTTTATCCTATAAACCCTAAAAAAATTAAATCAGTGTTGTCACTGAAGAGGTAAGTCAAACTAATTTGCAATCCATTAACCCATGTTTACATCATAAATGTTTTCATTTTAAAATCACGAAAATAAGTTTCATTTGACCTTAACATCTAATATAAATTTATAAAAACATTTGAATTTTCAAAAACATACAAAAGAATTTTAAATAGATATTTCTTAAATTCAAATCATTGTAAGAAATAATGAAAGAAATTATGGAATCTCCAATACACATAAAGATTCAATTACTTCTACAAATACTAAAAAAAAAAAAAAAAATGCTGAATCCAAGATAAGCCAGAAATGGATTACCTTTCTTTGTCAGATAGTTCATACTATTGGCTATAGCAGCAGTTTTGCCTTGGGAATCCAAGACAGTAAATCTGGCATAGTCATCCACAAAAAAGTTATCTGAAAAAAAAATTGAAACAGATTTATAATTAACATGCCTAATTCAATCCAATGTTAATATTCAAATAATAAACTGATTTGACCATAATACAAGATTTATAAAAAACACATAAGTGAAATCTGTTGTTTCATGTTTACTGAACAAGTTCACAAGACAACCTACCCATTAATCACATTTTAAGACACAAAGTTAATAAAAAATGGACACATCCCATATAACTTTCATGTATGTATATACATACATGCACCACTTTAACGGTTTATATTTATTCTATTCCACCCCTATGACTCTACAACTAGAAACCAATCTCTTAATAAGATCCCCTAACTCCTTGTCTCCATTCCATAGTCGACACACCTGAGTAAGCCCTTCCCCATACCACTGGGCAATGGAGGGCAAGAGGGAGAATGATGGGAGAGAAGATCTAAGACTCTGACTTTCATTTTTTACACGTCTAACAAAATAATACAATTTTAGCTTTAATACAAACAAAAGGTCATTTTCATTCTTTTTAGACAAGTCTCTTCTCCAACTAATGGCCTCTTATCAACCATTTTTCCTTGGGTTACTCTAGCTAAAATCCCAGTTTCATCGACTCGTTCATTTGATCTGAACTACCCAGTAATTTCTTCCTACCTACAAAATGGTCTCTGTTCTGTATAATAAACCCTCTATGTCCAAGAATGTCCCCAATCTTCTGCATTACTGTGTTCCAACACAAATGCCACTCTTCTCTCACCATCCTCCAAGCACAGCTGGCTTATCCACCCCACCACCTATGTGTGTCCACCCATGCACCATCTGTCCTTTCCCTCAACCAACTATGCCTGGGGCCTACTATCCTTCCAGTCAGGATTCGAGTAAAAGGAAAGCAATGCGAAGTAAGAGCTCATGACATCATGCAGGGGAGGGGAAAAGGCTCCAAAAGACTTAAAGCCTTGAAACTTAGTATCCTTCTAAGAAGGTCCCAGGACAACAAAGGCCAAGGGCAGGGTAGGTAATAACAGAGCTAGGACCACTGGGTCAGAAGGATGCTGGCTGTTCCTCCAAGGACAGCTCCAACATGTTCATGAGGCAAACTGCATTTTCGGCCCTGTGAACCAGCATCACTTCACAGCTGAGCGCTACAACATTTAGTGGAGAAAGGTACCCCAAAACACTGAACTGTTGTGCTCCTTATTCAGGAGTACTCCAAAAAAAGCTCTTTACAGTTTAATTGTAAATGATGGAAACAACAAAAACTTAGAACAAAGACTCATAATACTGCTTGATTTGGTCTATTCAAACTTGTGGTAAAAAGCTAAAACCTAACTATGAAGAAACAGTTTATCTCACTCTCTAACCACTTCCTTTTTCAAACAGAAGCAGAGAGATGTCCCTCTTCCTCTAAAAGGAATTTGGTTTCAAGTTGATTAAAGACAGCTGCCATGAAGGAACAACCACACCTGGAGCTGTGTGCATCACACCCACCACAGCAGCAAAGGCCCTTGGCTTGGACTTCTCTGTTACGCTTATCTTTCACACCCAGTGACATCCCCAGGGCGAGTGACAACAGCTCCACCTCATTTCCAGCTATTTGCTGAAGTGGCTTTCAGAGTCACAAGGAAAGGCAGAAGGAAGACACTGTTCACACAACTACCTCTGGAAAGGTATTCTTGTGGAAACAACGCAAACATCCATCAACTGAGGATTAGGTAAGCCAAATGTGGACTGTCCCTATAAGAAAACATCAGCCATAAAAAGGCATGAAGTACTGAGACATGCTGCAACATGGGTAAACCTTAATAACTTTATGCTGAGTGAAAGAAGCCAGTCACAGAAAACTTGAATTATATGGCATATCCAGTAGAAAACTCCCTTAGAAACAGACACTAGGTCAGCGGTTGTGAGGGGAAATGGAGAGTAGCTACTAATGGTTACATGATTTCTTCTTGGGGCAACCATATATATTCTAAAATTAGACAGTGATGATTAGACAACTGAGAATACGTTAAAACTGTGTGCTTTAAAATGTGTAAGTTTTCAAAAGGCTGAGTTTTGTGGCATGTACACTATGTCTCAATGAAGGTTTATTTTTAGGCAGGTATTCCTAGCTTCTCAGAGTAAAACCACCTGAGGTGTTCGTCCACATCACTGCTGGCTGATTCTAGAACAAAGATGAAGAAAAGACAGATGCTTAACAGCTCTACAACTGTAAAAAAAAAAAAAAAAAAAAATACAGATGTAGTCTCATCACCCAAGGCCTGTTTAACCGGCATTTAAAAGACAATGGATTTTTTCAAAGCTTACAAGGATTTATCTATATAAACTTGGGAGAAAATTCTTGTGAATTTAAAGGCTAATATTATGAATTAAAACATAAGATTGTGTCACAATCTTAGGTTATCTTCTGAACATTACAATCCAACAGATGCAAAGGTTCTGAAACATAAATCAAAAAAGGTCCAAAGTTCTTCCTGAAATGATCCTTACTGGTTGCTGTTAAATCCAGGTATTCCCGCTCAGATGTCAAAATCCTCGAATTGATTCGTGGAACAACATTTGGCTGATTCATGATATACTCTACCACATCCTGATCATGGGACAATTCACCCTAAAAGGACAAAAAGAACTGGTGGGAGTGGAACAAGCATTAAACCAATTACAGCAATAATCATTTATTAGGCACTAAAAAGCATTAACTTTATACTGGTAAGAGCCAAAAACTGAAGTTCTCATGTTATAGGTCCCTATCACTGCCAAGCACAGCTTGACATGTTATTTATGTACATTACCTTTAACTCTGCATCAACACGAAGCCAATGTTAGTGACATCCATTTTAAAGATGGAAGCTGAGGTATAGAAAAGTGACATACCTTACTCAAAGAGCTAAGGGGATCCAAATATGAAATGCAAACCCGTGTTTCTGTGGTCTCTCCACACATCACTGTTCTTCCCCCAGAAATAAGCAAACTCTACAAACTAGATAAAAGTTAACATAAAAAAAAAAAAATCCATCCTAAGATCTGCTCATAGTTAGCCTCTCTCCAAAGGAAAAAGGCAAATGCCTTCTCTTAAGCACTTAACGTATTTTATAAAAATCACTACAAGCTTTTTGCAACCTCAGGCATCCAAGTAATGCTACGTTTCCAGAGTCACAATTACACAGCAGGGAGGAAAAATCACTTATCGTTTTCTCTTCCTTTTCATGCCTCTCAGATATACAAAAATACTTGTACTCCATAAAGTGATCTCAAATTGAAGCGTAAATGGCTATGGAAACTTGCAAGTTCTCACACTCAAAATATTTCATACAAAACCATATTTTAAAGCGATTTTCAAGGAAGACATAGATGTGAATCAAATATACACAGTCAAGTCTAAAAAACTCCAATCAGTCATCTTCTGTGGCTACTGATTATCCCAAGAAAGAGAAATCATATGCAAATTCTCAAACTAAACTAATAATGAGTCTATGAACCATCCATACAACCCAACAGACTTACAGAGGTACTAGATGACTTAGTAGAGATGTACACCCCCATGTATACAACTTTGGTCTCTATTATAAATCTGAATTGACTCCAGTTAGAAGCCTAGCCAGCTGAGGGAAAGCAATTTGGCAACATCTATCAAAATTTTAAACGTACATAACTTTGGATGCAGCCTGTCTATACACACACACACACACACACAATGATTATTTCTAAGAGAAGATGAATGGTAGGCAAATAGGAGTGAATGGGTAAGTTTCTCTTCATTTATACCTCTATACACATTTTGAATTTCATACCATCTGCATATTGTACCTTTTTACAGTGACTCCAATTCAAAATTTTAAATGTATCATACCCTTTGACAAAACAATTCCAAAAATTGATATTTCTCAAAAAAAAATAATAATAAGGTACAAAGATACACATATGAGACTATTCGCTGCAGCACTATTTATAACAGTACAACTTTACAAGCAATGTGCAATATCAGGGGATGAAATAAATGATTGTTCATTCTTTTTTTTTTAAGTTATTTGTTTTGAGAGAGAGAGACAGACAGAAAGAGAGAGAGCACATGAGCCAGCATGCAAGTAAGGGGGGGCAGAGAGAGAGGAAGAGAAAGAGAATCCCAAGCGGACTCTGTGTCATCAGTGGAGAGCCCAACACAGGATTCAAACCCATGAACTGTGAGATCATGACCTGAGCTGAGATCAAGTCAGACACTTACATGAATAAGCCACCCAGGTGCCCCAATTATTGCTCGTTCTTAAAAAACTATGCAGCAATCTAAAAGTACTGACATAGAGCTGTATGTTCAGAAACACAAAGCTAAAATGTATTCAATTAGAAAGGTAAGCTAAAAAATACAAATGTAAACATATATTTCAACATACATGAAGTCACAAAGAGTTATTTCTCTAAGGACTGAGATGAAGGGAAGAACTTTCATTTTTACTTTACACACTTGAATATTCTCCCCAATTTAGTATCTTCTAAATATGTACAGGAGCACATATGACTTATGTCATAATATTTGAAACAAAACTTTCTTTAGCTAGACCAAACCAAACTTCTCACTGGCAATATAAGGAAAAACAGAGGAAAACTAGCATTCAAAAAGGTAATATTTGAAAATGACCATTCTTTTAAACAATAGGTATGTTGGTGTCTAAAAACAGAAAACTCTTCTGAATTTTTACATCCAACAATGTTGTAAAAGAAATGGTTTAAGTGGATGCTGGAAAACAAAAATGTTTGAATTATCTTTCATCTTTTTATTAATATCACTTGAACAAAGAAAGTAATTATCAATTCTTCTAGACTATTCTTAACTTTGGAAAATTAAGCCAAATGCATTCAAATAAAAACTATGTTTTCATATTTTATTTCAGTAGCTCCATGAATAATAAATTCCCTAGTAAACTACCAGGATAGGTCCTCATTCATAAGGAGACATGTAATAGAATTTAGCCAACACTTTTTATGTTTTTTGGGCTTGTTTTAATAAATGCACTAACAATCAGCACAATAAATAGCTTCTTTTAAAAATATATTTCTGGTCTTTTCAACATATGGTGCTGGAAAAACTGGATACCCACATGCAAAAGAATGAAGTGAGACCCTTACACCATGCACAAAAATTAACTCAAAATAGATCAAGGCTGCAACTATAAAATTCTTGGAAGAAAACTTTGGAGAAAATCTTCAAGACATTGGATTTGACAATGACTTCTAGGCACACCAAAATCACAGTCAACAAAAGAAAAAACAGGTAAACTGGACTTCAACAAAACTCAAAACTTTTGTGCATCAAAGGACACTATCAAAAAAGTGAAAAAGACAACAGAATGAAAGAAAATATTTGCAAATCACATCTGATAAGGGATAAATATCCAAAATATGTAAGAAACTCTACACTTCAACTACAAAAAAAAAAAAAAGCCTAATTTGAAAATGAATAAAGGACTTAAATAGACATTTCTTCAAAGAAGATACACATATGGCCAATAAGCAAATGAAAAGATGCTCAGTCTCTTTAGTCCTTAAGGAAATGCAAATAAAAACCACAATAGGATACCACTTCACACAAACTAGAATGGCCATTATCAAAATAATAGAAAGTAGGGATACCTAGGTAGCTCAGTCCCTTGAGTATCAGGCTCTTGATTTTGGCTCAGGTCATGATCCCAGGGTTGTGGGATGGAGCTCTACTCGGGATCTGTGCTAAGCTTGGAACCTGCTTAAGATCCCTTATCCCCACCCCTCCCCCTCTTCTCTTTCCCCAGCTTCCTCTCTCTAAATTAAAATTTTTTTCAATGTTTATTTTTTTGAGAGAGAGAGCGGGAGCAGAGGAAGGCCAGAGAGAGAGTCAAAATCCGAAGCAGGCTCTAGGCTTTGAGCTGTCAGCACAGAGTCCAACCTGGGGCTTGAACCCATGAACCGTGAAATCATGACCTGAGCCGAAGTCAGCTGCTTAACCAACTGAGCCACACAGGCACCCCTCTCTCTCTCTAAATTAAAAAAATAATACATTATTTTTTAATAACAGAAATTAACAACTGTCAGTAAGGATGTAGAAATAATGAAATTTTTGTGTATTTGTTGGTAAAAATGTGAAATGGTATGGCTGCTATAAAAACCAGGCCAGTAGTTCCTCAAAATGTTAAAAGATAGAATATCCATAAAATCCAGCAATTTTCCTAGGTATATACCCAAAAGAATTGAAAGCAAAGACTTGAACAGATATTTATACACCAATGTTCACAGCAGCATTGTGAACTAGCCAAAAGGTGGAAACAACCCAAATGTCCAAAACATGAATGGATAAATAAAATGTAGTATATACATATCATTCCATTTTATAGGAAGGAAATAAATTCTGACATGCTACAACACATATGAACCTTAAAATAAGCAAGACACAAAAATGACAAATATTCTATGATGCCCTCTAGAAGAGGCAAACTCATAAACACAAAAAGCAGGAGAGTAGTCATCAGTAGCTGACAGAAGCCAGCAATGAGGAATTATTATTTAATGGGTAAACGGTTGCTGTTTGAGATGATCAAATATTCTGGTGATGGATACTGGTAAATACTGCATAATACTGAATGTACTTATTATATCTCTATGCATAATTTAAAGTGGTTAAAATGATAAACTTTTATGCTTTATATATTTTACTACGATAAAAATACTGTATGTGAGAGTGACATTCAGCAGAATGATAGAGTGATGATCTCTGAAAGCCCCTCCTCAAAAAACAAAAAATCATCAAGGACACTAGAAAAAAGTCATCAATTGTTTTCAAAACTCTGGAAATTAACCAAAGGCTTGCAAAATTCCAAATACTTTTATTCAAAATATGGCTAAATCCTGGTAACAAAAATAACCTTCAAGACACTTTAACTTGCCCTATTGCTATCTACCTCTCCCAGCTACACAGGAGTCTTGAAAACCAGTAACTCTGAAATAAATGTAAATACCAGCAGACTAGGAATATTCCCAGGTGCTCTCTCCAGTTGAGCTGAATTAGATCATACTGTGCCAACAGCTTTTTCCTAGGTATCTTTGTCAAAAGAATCAGGAGCAATTGTTTAATATCTCAGTTGCTTGAAGTGGTGACAAACGTTGGGCTCACATGAAGTGGCAAAAACATAAAAGAAAAAGCTTGGGAATGAGATGTCCATAACAGGTTTTGAAAGGCTCTCACATATTCCTTGGAATCTAAAAGGCCACATGCACAGTGTCCAGGGATGTGTTTAAGCTCAAGAAAAATCTTAGAAGGCCCTAATGCTCTCACTTCTGACTAAACTGACACTGTTCAAGCAAGAACTGAAGGCTACAGCAGAGTTGTAAACTGCCTGGGGAAGGCTCAAGGAGCACCCCAACATGTATACAAACACTCCTGGGGAAAAACAGGAGACTTTCTTAGACTCTCGAATTTATGAAAATCTCTGTTTATTCATTAGCTGACCAATAAGTTAACAAGCAGAGACTTACACTACACGGGACAAAGAATACAGACTTTAAAGAATTAGCACGGGAAAGTCACAAAACAACCACTCCAACAACAGACCCTGGTAAGGCAGAGACCCTGATTTCTAGAAGTGTCACATTATATTAATGAAAATGCCCAGTTATCAACAAAAATTTAAAAGACATACAAAAAAAATGACTATATGGCCCACACTAAGGAAAAGAACAGTTAGTATATATAGTTCCTAAAATAGCGCAAGTATTGGACTTACTCCACAAAGACTTTAAATCAGCTATTTTAAATATAACCAAAAAACTAAAGGAAATCCTGTCTCACAAACTAAAGGAAACTTTGGGACTTACGACTCACCAGAGTCTCTTTATTAAAGAGAAAGAAATTATGGAAACGGACCAAATAGAAAAACCAGACTTAAACATACAATAACTGAAATTAAATATCCACTAGAAGGACTCAATAGCAGATTTTAGCTGACAGGGAAAAAAAAAAACACCTCAGTAAACTTGAAGATATGTCAACTGAGATTACCCAGTCTAAGGAACAGAAAGGAAGAGACTTGTGGGATGCTACAGAGTATCAATATACATATCTGTCCAGAAGGAGAAGAAGGAAGAAAGAGACAGTTGTGTAATAAAGAATTTGTCTGGCTCCCTTGTTAAAGTAATCTCTTAATCCTGGAGTTTCCTGAGTAATAGGAGTGGCATCTTTGTTACTCATGGTAGGCCCCTCAGACCATACAGTCTATACTAATAAGGTGACTCATGGTGGGCCTTTCAACAGTTCACACTAATGAAACAATTCAATGAAGGCTGCCCAAGCCAGAAAGACCAACCATGCGATTAAAGGTTTGGGGCTATAGTATCAGTCTGAACTCCGGCAACAGCAAAGAGGGGCTAGAGATGGAATTCAATTACATAGCCAATGACAATCAATCATGGCTACACAGGAAGCCCCAGTAAAAACTCTGGACACCAAAACTGGGCTGAGCTTCCTTGGCTGGCCATACCCCATGCATTACCACACACCAATGAACAGGAAGGATAATGTATCCTGACTTTGTGGGGAGAAGATAACACAATCTTTGTTTGGAACCTTCCCAAACCTTGTCCTATGCACCTCACCCTTTGGCTGGTTCACATTTGCATTACTGTATCATCGTAACACAAATTGTAAGCATAGCATTATCCTGAGCTCTGTAAGCTCTTCTAGCAAATTACCAAAACTGAGGAGGATATTATGTGCCCCTGCATTTTTATCCAGTTCATACTTATTAAGGGTGACCGGGGGACCCCCAAACTTGTGCCCACTGTCTGTCTGAAGTGAGGGCATGCTTGTGGGAAATTGTGTCCTTAAACTGTCAAATTTGGCCTAACTCTGAGTAGTTTGGTGTCAGAAGTCATTACAGGCAGAAATACTACTAGAAGAAATAATGACTGGAAAGCTCCTAATTTTGATATTTAAGAAATGTAATGTACTCCAGTAGGAAAACTCATAGTTCCATACCTAGACATAATTAATGACATGTCAAAAGTGAAACACAAAGAAAGGATCCTGAAAACAGAAAAGAGACTCTTAACCTCATAAGATTAACAGCTAATTTCCAAGAGAACCCAGAGATCAAATGGCAATGGAATGACATATTAAAAGTGCTAAAAGGAAAAGACAGTCAACTAAGAATTCCATATCCAGGCAAACTATCACTCAAAAGTGAAGGATAAACAAACACATTCCCAGAAAAACAAAAACAAAGAATTTTTCACTGGCATATGTAACCCAAAATAAACAGTAAGGAGATTCCCTGAAAATGAAAAGGCACACAAGATAATAAACTGAATCCCTACAAAAAAAAAAAAAAAAAAAAAAAAAAAGTACAAGTAAACGTAACTATATAGGTAAATATAAAAAGGGTCTGAATGTATTTTTGTTTGTAACTCTTTTTTCTATTTCACTTATGCGACAACAATAAAAGGCAACGCTTATAAACTGATACTGATGGGCATATAATAAAGATATAATTTGTATGACAATAACAACATAATGTGGGGAATAAACAGAGCTATGTAAGAGCAAGGACTTGGTACACTAGTGAAATTAAGTTGGTATAAAAAATTTAACAACTATAGGGGTGCCTGGGTGGCTCAGCCAATTGAGTGACAGACTTCAGCTCAAGTCACAATCTTGCAGTTTTCAAGTTCAAGCTCTGCGACAGGCTCTGTGCTGCCAGCTCAGAGCCTGAAGCATGCTTCAGATTCTGAGTCTCCCTCTCTCTCTCCCCCTACCCCACTCACACTCTGTCTCTGTCTCTCCCAAAAATTAAACATTAAAAAAAAAAAACTATAAAAACATTACATAAAAATCATAATATACCATATCAATAGATAAAGGACAAAACCACAGGATCACCACAGAAAAAGAATTTGACAAAATCTAACACACTTTGATGATTAAAAAAATTCAATAAACAAAGAACAGAAGAAAACTTCCATGAACTGACAAAGGGAATCCACAAAAACCCATGGCTAATATACTTACAGGTGAAAAAGTAAAGCTTTCCCCCTAACATCAGGAATAAAACAAGGTTGTCCATTTACAGTACTTTTATTCAGTATCCTACTAGGAAGTTCTAGCCAGGCAATTACACAGAAGGAGGAAGAGGAGAAGGAGGAGGAAGAGAAGAGAAGAAAAGAAGGAGGAGGAGGAGGAGGAGGAGGAGGAGGAGGAGGAGAAGGAAGAGGAGGAGGAGAAGGAGGAGTAGGAGGAAGAGGAGGAGGAAGAGGAGGAGGAAGAGGAGGAGGAGGAAGAAGATGAGAAGGAGGAGGAGGGGGGAGAAGGAGGAGAAGAGGAGAAGGAGGAACGAGGGGGAGGAGGAAGAGGAGGGGGAGGAGGAAGAGGAGGGAGAGGAGGAGGAGGGGGAGAAGGAGAAGGAGAAGGAGGAGGAAGAGGAGGAGGAGGAGGAGGAAGAAGAGAAGGAGAAGGAGGGGGGAGGAGAAGGAGGAGGAGGGAGAGGAGGAGGAGGGGGAGAAGGAGAAGGAGGAGGAAGAGGATGAGGAGGAGGAGGAAGAGGATGAGGAGGAGGAGGAAGAGGATGAGGAGGAGGAGGAGGAAGAAGAGAAGGAGGAGGAGGGGGAGGAGAAGGAGGAGGAGGGAGAGGAGGAGGAGGGGGAGAAGGAGGAGGAAGAGGAGGAGGAGGAGGAGGAAGAAGAGAAGGAGGAGGAGGGGGGAGGAGAAGGAGGAGGAGGGAGAGGAGGAGGAGGGGAGAGAAGGAGAAGGAGAAGGAGGAGGAAGAGGAGGAGGAGGAGGAGGAAGAAGAGAAGGAGAAGGAGGGGGGAGGAGAAGGAGGAGGAGGGAGAGGAGGAGGAGGGGGAGAAGGAGAAGGAGGAGGAAGAGGATGAGGAGGAGGAGGAAGAGGATGAGGAGGAGGAGGAAGAGGATGAGGAGGAGGAGGAGGAAGAAGAGAAGGAGGAGGAGGGGGAGGAGAAGGAGGAGGAGGGAGAGGAGGAGGAGGGGGAGAAGGAGAAGGAAGAGGAGGAGGAGGAGGAGGAAGAAGAGAAGGAGGAGGAGGGGGGAGGAGAAGGAAGAGGAGGGAGAGGAGGAGGAGGGGGAGAAGGAGAAGGAAGAGGATGAGGAGGAGGAGGAAGAAGAGAAGGAGGAGGAGGGGGGAGGAGAAGGAGGAGGAGGAGGAGGGGGAGGAGAGGGAGGAAGAAGCAGGAGGAGGAGGGGGAGGAGGAGGAGGAGGAAGAGGAGGAGAAGGAGGAGAAGAAGGAGGAGGAGGAGAAAGACAAGGAGGAGGAGAAAGACAAGGAGGAGGAGAAAGACAAGGAGGAGGAGAAAGACAAGGAGGAGGAGAAAGACAAGGAGGAGGAGAAAGACAAGGAGGAGGAGAAAAAGAAGGAGGAGGAGAAAAAGAAGGAGGAGGAGAAAAAGAAGGAGGAGAAAGAGAAGAGGAGGAGGAGGAGGAGGAGGAGGAGAAGGAAGAGGAGGAGAAGAGGAGAAGGAGGAAGGAGGGAGAGGAGGAGGAGGTGGGAGGACGAGGAGGGGGAGGACGAGGAGGGGGAGGATGAGGAGGGGAAGGGAGAGGGAGGGGGGAGGGGGAGGAGGGGTGGGGGGAGAAGGAGGAGGAGGAGGGGGAGGAGAAGGAGGAGGAGAAGGAGAGGGAAGAGAAGAAGCAGGAAGATGAGAAGCAGAAGGAGGAGGAGGAGAAGGAGGAGAAGGAAGAGGAGAAAGAGAAGGAGGAGGAGAAAAAGAAGGAGGAGAAAGAGAAGAGGAGGAGGAGGAGGAGAAGGAAGAGGAGGAGAAGAGGAGAAGGAGGAAGGAGGGAGAGGAGGAGGAGGTGGGAGGACGAGGAGGGGGAGGATGAGGAGGAGAAGGGAGAGGGAGGAGGAGGAGGAGAAGGGAGAGGGAGGGGGGAGGAGGAGGGGGGAGAAGGAGGAGGAGGAGGGGGAGGAGAAGGAGGAGGAGAAGGAGAGGGAAGAGAAGAAGCAGGAGGATGAGAAGCAGAAGAAGGAGGAGGAGGGGAAAGAGGAGGAGAAGGAGGAGAAGGAAGAGGAGAAAGAGAAGGAGGAGGAGAAAAAGGAGGAGGAGGAGGAGAAAGAGAAGGAGGAGGAGAAAGAGAAGGAAGAAGAGAAAGAGAAGAGGAGGAGGAGAAGGAGGAGGAGGAGGAGGAGGAAGAGCAGGAGGAGGAGGAGCAGAAGGAGAAGAAGAGAAAGACATCCTGATTGAAAAGGAAGAATCAATACTATGTTAGATGACATGCTTTTGTCATCATCTGTAAGATGACAATATTTTCCACATAGAAAGTTTCAAAAAAAAAAAAGGCTATTAGAATAAAATGAGTTCAACAAGATTGCAGCATATAAGATCAATATACAAAAATCAATTGTATTTCTATTCACTATCAATGAATGATCCAAAAATTAAATTAAGGGGGCACCTGGGTGGCTCAGTCGGTTAAGCATCCAACTCCTGATTTCAGCATGTATCATGATCTCATAGTTCTGTGATTTTGAGCCCCACATTTGACTCTATGCTGAGAGTGTGAAGCCTGCCTGGGATTCTCTCTCCTCTCTCTCTGCCTCTCCCCAACTCACAAAGTGTCTCCCTCCCACCTCCCTCTCTCTCAAAATAAACATTTTAAAAGTTTTAAAAGTATTAAATTAAGGAAATAATTCCACTTATAGCATCAAGAGGACAAAATACTAACAAATAAATTTAATGAAAAAAGTGTAGACTCCTTCATTGGAAACTACAAAACATCACTGAAAGAATAACAAGACCTAAATAAATGGAAATACATCCTGGGTTCATGGGTTAGAAAATTCAATATTGCCAAGATGTCAATACTCCTCAAACTGATCTACAGATTCAATGCAATTCTTATCAAAACCAAACAGTCCCTTTTGGCAGATACTGACAAGCTACTCCTACAATTCATAAAAAAAATGAAGGGGACACAGACAAGCCAAATAATCTTTTAAAAAAGTAAAAAAGAGAAAGAAAAACCCAAAGTTGGAAAGTTCATACTTGATTACAATGGTAGTCAAGACTGTGAGGGGGGGAAAAAAAAAGACCGTGAGGTATTTACATAAGAACAAATATATAGATGAATGGAAAACAAGACAGTTCAAAAATAAATCTATACATTGGAGCACCTGGCTGACTCGGTTGAGCACCTGACTCTTGATTTCGGCTCAGGTCATGATCCCAGGGTCATGTAATCAAGCCCTGCATTGGGCTCCACACTCAGTGTGGAGCCTGCTTAAGCTTCTCTCTCCCTCTGCCCCTCTCCCCTGTTCATGCACTTTCTTTCTAAAAAATATAATAAAATAAATAAACCTATACATTAATGTTCAATTTATTTTTGACAAGGGTGCCATGACAATTTAATGGGAGAAGAGTATTCTTTTCAATAAATAGTATTGGGACAACTGAATATCATCCCAAAAGACATCCAGTTGCATGCCAAATTGGATAGGATAAAAAAAAAAAAAAAAAAGTGGACTCCTACCTCACACCATATAAAAAAAACTAACTGAAAATACATCCAGGAACTAAATTTAAGAGGAAAAACTATAAAACAGAAGAAACACAGGCATAAATCTTCGAGGCCTAGAATTAAGCAATAATTTTGTACATACGGCACAAACAGCACAAGGAACAAAAGAAAAAAAAACAAATTGGACCTAATCAAAATTTAAAACATCTGTGCTTTAGAAGACACCACCAAGAAAGTGAACAAACCATGAAATTACAGAAAATATTGGCAAATCCTATATATAAGGGATTGGTACCCAGAACACATACAGAACTCATAACAGTAACAAAACAAGTAGCCCAATTAAACACAGGCAAATAATTTTAATAGACATTTCTCCAAAAAAGATATAAGTGTTCAATAAACATGGGAAACAAAGCTCAACCTTATTCATGTTTGAGTAATGCAAGTCAAAACCACAATGCAATACCACTTCATACCCATTAGGATATAATCAAAGAAACACACAGTATCGATTGTTGGCTAGAATGTGGAAAAAGTAGATAGAACCTGCACACATTGTTGGTAGCAAAGTATAATGCTTTGGTGCTGCCCCTTTGGAAAACAGTCGAGCAGTTCCTCAAACTGTTGAAAACAGAATTACTACATAAATAGGCAATTCCACTTCTACATAGAATGGACACACAAGACAAATAAGAACACGTCTACACAAAAACTTGTGTTTGATTGTCTACGGCAGCATTATTCACAGTAGCCAAAATATGGAAACCTAAATATACATCAACTGATGAATGGATTTTTAAAATGTGGCACATCCATTCTAGGAACTATTATTTGGCCATAAAAAGAAACGAAGTACTGATACATGTCCAACAGGGATAAACCTTAAAAACATTATGCTAAGTGAAAGAAATCAGACATATAAGACCACATATTCAATGATTCCATTTATATTAAATGTCTCAAATAGGCAAATCCATAAAGAAAATAGATCTGTGGTTGCCAGGGGCTACTGTAGGGGAAATTGGGAGAGTGAATGCTACAGTGTGTTGGATTTTCGAGGGGTGGTAATAATGTTCTAACATTAGACAGAGGTGACAGCTGCATAAACTCTATGTATATACTAAAAACACTGAACTTTCCACTTTAAAACATTGAGTTTTATGGCACGTGAATTACCCGTCTCAGCAGTAAACGTGTGTATGTGTATATAAATATTTGAGTCTTTCCTAAGTCAAAATTCCTTACAAGTAAAACAAATGTCTCTTAGAAATGCTAACTACTTTAAAATGTTTTAAACAAACATTTAAACATTTAATCTTGAAAACAATAAACTTAGCTGTTTCAAATACAATGCACAAAGTCTCATGAATATTCTCAATATAGCAGAACTTGCTGGGAGTCTACAAACCAACTATAAGTGGTGTATGAAAAACAGTAATACTTACAGAATGTTCTTGCTTACTACAGAGACTACAAAAACATAAGCAAACCATTCTCTTTCAAAATCAGCCTTGAAATACCACTCACCAAGTATACTGCTCTCTGGAAAAAGGTTGTGGTCTCCAGGATTTTGTGCATTGTGATGGTTTCCAACTCATCAGGATCTAGCTGTTCCTTTTCAAAGGGCATTCCGTTGAACAGAACAACAGGCAGTGGACCAACCCCAGTCTGCTCATAGTAGCCTCTCGCTTCCTGAAACACAAGGGACCACAAACAACGTGTTTTGTCCTTTGTGAGACAAACAGAACAAAGCATATTTTTCATACATACGTGTGCTAACAAAAAAAGCAAAATCAACAGAAATATAGTTACCAAGAAATAACTAAAAATATTTTTAAAATGTCAGAAGTGACATAGTTAATATCCTACTGGGTAATCTGGAATTGAATTATTGAGTTTTTGTAAAACCACAAAACCTTGCCAATTAGAAAGTGATTTGGGGGTGAGGGTACTTTGAAGCTGTCCAGGCTACCAAACCTTAATTACATATACTATAGCTAAGATTGTAAAAACACACCCTTTAACAACGATGGAGACACTGTATCTTGGCTATCCAAAGCAGTAGCCACTAACCACATGTAACTACTGAGCACCTAAAATTAATTAATTTCTATTTTAAAAGCCACATGTGAGGGGCGCCTGGGTGGCGCAGTTGGTTAGGCGTCCGACTTCAGCCAGGTCACAATCTCGCGGTCCGGGAGTTCGAGCCCCGCGTCAGGCTCTGGGCTGATGGCTCAGAGCCTGGAGCCTGTTTCCGATTCTGTGTCTCCCTCTCTCTCTGCCCCTCCCCCGTTCATGCTCTGTCTCTCTCTGTCCCAAAAATAAATAAACGTTGAAAAAAAAAAAGCCACATGTGAGGAAAAAAAAGCCACATGTGGCTAGAGGCTACATAATGCGCAGCACAATGACAGACTGCTGTAAATTATGAGTGCTCCTGTGCAGACAGCCTGAGATGAAATATTTACACTCCAATCTAAATTAAAGAGGATCCGTGTCATTAACAAAGAAATTACACTTTTAAAAAACAAAACAAGGCTGATGGGAAGACAGTGCTTAAAAATTGCTCCATAATATACTAAACCTCATCTTCTTCTAAGACAAAAGAGGTTCCTTTCCAGGGAAATGCCAGGCCAACAAAAAGGCAAACAAGCCTACAATGAAGAGTCTTCTCTGATTGTCAATATAGGTTCATTCCCCCTAGATATCAACCACAGACCCAAGACTAGCTTGCCAGAGTAAAACCCACATTACTACGCAAGATGTAAAAAGCATTCCTTAAAACATTCTTGTTAGACATCTTTTAACTGATACTTTCTGAAAATAGTAGAATTATATATAGCCTCTATTGTAGATATCACAAATAGAAAAGTACTTCAGCTGGATAACTGGTAATCAGCAGCAGCAACAGACTGGTTAGTTTCTAATCAGATCTGGCCACAGTAGTATCTGATGGGACAGACTTACCAGATGGACTCTGATATGGCACAAGGAGAAAGGCCTTCTAGGTTCATTTCTGCCATTTCTCTCTACCATAGTATAAACTTTTAAATTTTACACTTACAAAATTCTTACCATGTTAATTCTGTTCTTTGATGTCTCAACTATTTCAAAGATATTCATCAAAAACTCAATTCTAATATACTCTGAGTTTTGAAAATAATCCCCCCAACAAAACAAAACAAAACAATACCCACATTATAACTCTAAGCGACAATAAGTGACACTGGTTTTCTCTGGAAATGGCAACTAAGTGAAAATCAGGAGAGGGACATGTTTTGACTATATACCTTCTTTCCTGCAAAGCATAAATAACTTACCAGACCAAATAACAGAATGTAGCCTAATTACCAAAAAGCCAAACTTAAAAAATACATATGAGAAGTTCTATCAATAACTAAAAATGTTAATTATAAATAATTTTAAAACCTTAATAATTACAGGTAAGGTCTTATGAATGAGCTATTCAAATGGTAATAGATTAATAAGGACCCAGAGTTAACATGCCAAATGCAAAACGTCTTTATGTATAAGGTAGAAATTAAATATCACTATCTTACTAGCTTGAAAGATACAAATATACACCTATAGACTATCTTATCTTCAGTTTATAAATTCTACTTTAATTGTACTGCCTAGTTTTAAAAATAATTACAACTTTCAAATACACAGAGGATATCATAGCTTCAGATTTATAACAAAAGATACAGAAATTTATAAGTGTAGTAACAACTGCTAAATGAAATCATTCCTCCTTTAAAAAACTTTCAAAAGAATCTTCTCTTGGGTTTTTTCATATGCAGAGGCACAACTCCTACACTTGTGAAAATCTTATTAATCATTAGATTCTTAGGACTTCTGGGAATCTCACAACATCCCTGTCACGAAAGTATATGTTTACCCAAGCAGCTGGGAAATTAAGTGGCATAAATACAAAGAAGATGATCTGCTTACATGGGAAGGGCCTCTAATCAGTTCTTTTCTTGGAAAAGAACCAAGTCTAAGGAAATTACTGAGGAGCTAGGTCTGTTATACATTTATTTGACTCCTCAGTAAAATCAAGATTTCAACACATGTGAAAAATATCCTTTTTCCCAATATGTCTAATATTTTTCAAGAAAATACAATCATCCACAATAAAAAGACAATTATATACTGCTTCTTCGTAGGATGAGAGAAAATTAAAGTGAAACGTTTTCCAGGTGCGGGGATGGGTGAACAGAATCACTTATGATGAGCACCAAGTAATGTATAGAATTGTTGAACCATTATATTGTACACCTGAAGCTAATATAATACTGTATGTTAATTACACTTGAATTAAAAAATTTGGAGGCACCTGAGTGGCTCAGTCGGTTGAGCATCCAACTTCGGCTCAGGTTATGATCTTGTGGTTCATGAGTTCAAGGCCCACATCAGGCTCTCTGCTGTCAGCACAGAGCCTGCTTTGGATCCTCTCTATTCCCCTCTCTGACCCTCCCCACTTGTGCTCTCTCAAAAATAAATAAAACATTAAAGATAAATTTTTTAAAAAAACAACATAAGATCTAATGTTAACGTGGTAAAAAGCAAGCAAGCACATTGGGAGAAAATCCAGCATTTCTCTAAGGGAAAAAAAATAATAAAGCTAGACATTTTCCAAATGTAAAATATGAGAAAACTTCATGAACTATCTCAATTCTTTGGTATTACCAAAGTGGTCCTTCTTTTATTTCACCTATTTTTTTTTTACAGAGTGCTACTCTTGCTGTTTGTGTCTATCTGGAAAATCACTGGGTACCACATCAGTTTTATTTGATTTTAAAAACCACATAAGGCAACTGAGTGAACAGAAGAATGCAATACAACAATGGGATGCTCTTCAGCCCTCAGTAGATCTCATGACCAGCTGCAACCCAAAACCTGGCCTGATACACCTTAAAACAAGGGGACTGAACACTAAAGCAGAAGTGACATCAGTATTGTGGCTGAACAGGACATCCCTCATTGGTGGCCCCCAATCCTGAACAACAATTTAGTATCTATCCACAACGAAAGTGCCTTTGTGGAAGCCTTGGAATCCAGCACCATATGCCAAGGAAACCAGAAGAAGGCTCACCCACCTGAGCATCAGGTAACAGGCATACAGGCTTCAACCCTAGCTGTGGACCCTACGTTGGCTCATTAACTGGCTCCACCTTCTCCCAGCCATAGTGTGAGGAGCCCTAGAAAAAACTGTCTTAAACAATCACCTTCAGACAAGACAGTCTTTGTGTAAGTCCAGGTTTCCAGCACAGAAGTTCCAATACACCACTCGAGCAAAAAAAAAATATGAGATTGGATGCACTGGAGAAGAAGATCCACCCTCCGCCAAAGGAGCAAGAGAGATCTACTGGGCCCATGATTTCTCCTGTAGGGGTAACTGAGAACAAGTGAGCAAACACTCAACTTCCCCAGCTATATGGGACATTGCCAAAGAGGCTCATTTCTCTCTCACCCCATCGAGAGTACTCAATTGTGAGCTGCGTGACTGAGAGTAGAAAGACGCTGGGGGAGGGCTGCAGACAGTACTGTCAGAAAGCATTTAAAGGAAATGGATCCTAGGGAGCCTGGATGACTCAGTCGGTTAAGCGTCCACCTTTGGCTCAGATCTCATGCTTCGTGGGTTTGAGCCCTGCATCAGGCTCTGTGCTGACAGCTTGGAGCTTGGAGCCTGCTTCAGATTTTGTGTCTCCCTCTCTCTCTGCTCCTCCCCCACTCGCACTCTGTCTCTCTCTCAGAAATAAATAAACATTCAAAAATAAAAAAATAAAGGGGATGGATCCCAATTACTCTATCACGGACTCCCATCAAGAAGCCACCCGTGAGCTACTGTGGACACTTCATCCACAGATCCCACCAAATGGCTACAGGCAGACACTCACAGCACTCGGCTCACCTCACCCACACTCACCCTCCCCCTGTAGCCAGCTCCATGTGTATGCTCCTGACAGTGTTGGCAAGAGTGAATTTTGCCAGATGGCTAGGGAGCAAGCACAGAAAGCCAGCCCAAACACGTGGGCCAGAGACAGACAAAATACATGAGCTTTAGGGCCACCTTGGGGAAAATAAAAGAAAGGCAGTCAGCACCCAGCCTTGGGCACTGTAGAATTGAGAAGTTACACATGCTTAAGAATTCTGTACAAGAAAGAACAAGTATGGAGCATATGTATCCACAGATGGCCTAAGAAAGCCTCAGAATTCCTAGCAGGTCTGACAGAAAGTACTTCTCTCCCAAAGGCAGTTAGTAAAGACTGCAGGAGATGACTGCTATCTCAAATGCAAAGAAAGCAACACAAAACTACAAGGAACATCAAGAAAGCGTGATAGCATCGAAGGATTGCAATAATCTTTCAGTAACCAATTTCAAAGAAATAGATATTTGTGATTTACCCAATAAAGAATTCAAAAAAAATTGTTTAAAGGGAAATTCAATTACCTACAAGAAAACACAGGAAGATAATTCAACAACAACAAAAAACCACAAACAAAATCACAAGTTTAGCAAGAAGAGAGAGAAATCAGGGGCACCTGGGTGGCTTAGTTGGTTAAGCATCCGACTTCAGTTCAGGTCATGATCTCACGGTCCATGAGTTCGAGCCCCACGTCAGGCTCTGTGCTGACAGCTCAGAGCCTGGAGCCTGCTTTGGATTCTGTGTCTCCCTCTCTCTCTGACCCTCCCCCATTCATGCTCTGTCTCTGTCTCAAAACTAAATAAACATTAAAAAAAATTTTTAAAAAAAGAAGAGAGAGAAATCATAAAAAAAGAACCAAACAGACACTCTGGAGCCAAAGAATACAACAAATGAAAGGAAAAATGAAATACCATTAATATCAGAATAGATCAGTGCTCGATTCGGCAGCACATACACTAAAATTGGAACGATGCAGAGATTAGCATGGCCCCTACACAAAGATGACACTCAAATTTGTGATGCATTCCAGATTTTTCTGAGATACCACCTCACACCAGTCAGAGTAGTTTAAATGAACAAATCAGGAGACTATAGATGCTGGTGAGGATGTGGAGAAACAGGAACCCTTTGCACTATTGGTGGAAATGCAAACTGGTGCAGCCGCTCTGGAAAACAGTGCAGAGGTTCCTCAAAAAATTAAAAATAGATCTACCCTATGACCCAGCAATAGCACTGCTAGGAATTTACCCAAGGGATACAGGAACGCTGATGCATAGAGGCACATGTACCCCAATGTTTATAGCAGCACTTTCAACAATAGCCAAATTATGGAAAGAGCCTAAATGTCCATCAACTGGTGAATGGATAAAGAAGATGTGGTTTATATACATAACAGAATACTACCTGGCAATGAGAAAGAATGAAACCATGTCGTTTGCAGCAACATGGATGGAACTGGAAAGTATTATGCTGAGTAAAATAAGTCAGTCAGAGGACAGATACCATGTTTTCACTCATATGTGGAACTTGAGAAACTTAACAGAAGACCATGGGGGAAGGGAAAGGAAAAAATAGTTACAGAGAGGGAGGCAAACCATAAGAGACTCTTAAATACAGAGAACAAACTGAGGGTAGGTGGGGGAGTAGGGGGCGTGGGGGAGAGGGGAAAATGGGTGATGGGCATCGAGGACGGCAGTTGTTGGGATGAGCACTGGGTGTTATATGTAAGCCAATTTGACAATAAATTCTATTCATAATAAAAATAAATAAATAAAATTTAAGCAAAAAAAAAAAAAAAAAACAGTATCAGACTAGATCAGGGGTACCTGGGTGGTTCAGTCAGTTAAGTGTCCAACGCTTGATTTCAGCTCAGGTCATGATCTCATGGCTCGTGAGTTCAAGCCCCACATTGGGCTCTGTGCTAACAGCTCAGAGCAAAAAGCCTGCTTCGGATTCTCTGTCTCCCTCTCTGCCTCTCCCCTGCTCAGGCTCTATCCCTCTCTCAAAAATAAACAAACATTAAGAAAAAAGCTTTAAAAAAAAAAAAAAAGCTTATTTAAAGAAATAATGGCTGAGAACTCCCCAAATCTAGGGAAAGATTTGATCTTTGTTCATGACGCTTATAGGTCACCAAATAAAATCAACTTAAAGAAATCCTCTGCAAGATACATCATAATAATAAAACTGTCAAAAATCAAAGACAAAGATAGAATCTTGAAAGCAGCAAAAGAAAGGCTCAGAGCAGATTTCTCAAAAGAAACCTTCCCAACCACAAAAGAGTGGAATGATATCAAAGTGCTGAAAGATAAATACTGCTAACCAAGAACACACTACCTGGCAGAGTTATCCTTTAGAAATGAAGGAGAGGTAAAGACTTTTCCCAAACAAACAGAAGGTGAGATACTTCAGCACCACTAAACCTGTCTTACAAGACATGGTGAAAGGAGTTGTTTAAGCTGAAATGAAAGATGATTAACTAGTGACATAAAAACACACAAAAATATACAACACACTGGTAAAGGTAGGTATATAGTCAAATTAAGAATATTCTATGGGCGCCTGGGTGGCTCAGTTGGTTAAGCGTCTGACTTTGGCCCAGGTCATGATCCCACAGTTAGTGAGTTCGAGCTCCACATTGGGCTCTCTGCTGTCAGCAAGAAGCCTGCTTCAGATCCCCTGCCTCACTCTCTCTCTGCCTCTCTCCCCTGCTCACGCTCACGTTCTCTCTCTCAAAAACAAACCAACCAAAAAGAATATTCTAATAACCGCTGGGTTAACCACTTAATAACTCTAATATAAAAGTTAAAGGGCAAAAGTATTAAGAATAACAATAGCTATAATACTTGGTTAAGGAATACACAACATAAAAAGAGATAAACTGTGGCATCAAAAACAGAAACCAGGAGGGGTGCCTGGGTGGCTGTCGGCTGAGCAACCAACTCCTGATTTTGGGTCAGAAAATGATTTCACAGTTCACGAGATCGAGTCCCACATGGGGTTCCTCACTAAGCATGGTGCCTACTTGGGATTCTCTCTCTCTCCCTCTGTCTCTGCCCTCCCCCGCCTCTCGAAAAAAAAATAAACTTAAAAAAAAATCAAATGGGGAAGGAGTAAAAAAGGGTAGAGTCTTTGTATGCAATCAAAGTTGTTACCTGCATAAAACAGACACTATAAGATGTTTTACGTAAGCCTCATAGTTCTTGCTAAATAGTGTTTTGTTCAATCCCTCTAAAACCTGGAACAACTTAGAATAGATCTCTTAACCAAACTCAACTAACCAAGTTAATAGCAACAAATACTAGCTAATAAAGCACGCTGACCTCTAACTCTAGTGAGCTACTCTCTAGAATGCACACACTTTTCTCCCCTCATTTGGGCTAAATGTTTACCAAAGATCAGATATATCTGTTCCCAAGCCAAATATTTTTCTCAGTTAGATAACATCATTTAATATTATGCAACCAATAAAATATGATTACAAAAAGAAAAAGCTGGTCTCCTCAAGAAAACAAATCAAATGACTAGAAATTCAAAAAGATGGCAGGCTAAAAATAAGTGATGCTAAACTAGATGTGGGTAAGACTACTATAAAAGACTTGGGAGGGAGATTATAAAAATCTAGAAGAATTCTGTACCCAGATGAAAAAGAAAGTATAAACAATTCATTATGAGTACAGTTTCTAAAAGGATCACAACTCAGATCTCCAAACAAAAGAACCAAAGGCCTTGTCAAAAGTAAAAAAAAAAAAAAAAAAAAACTTGGTAAATAAATACACTTTTATTGTTTTAAATCAAAACATCTCAGGGGCGCCTGGGTGGCTCAGTCAGTTAAGTGTCCAACTTTGGCTCAGGTCATGATCTCACAGTTCGTGGGTTCGAGCCCTGCATTGGGCTCTGTGCTGACAGCTCAGAGCCTGGAGTCTGCTTCAGATTCTGTCTCCCTCTCTTTCTGCCCCTCCCCTGCTCGCTCTTTGTTTCTCTCCCTCTCTGTCAAAAATAAATAAACATTTAAAAAAATGTTTTTTAAATAAAACATCTCAGAAATGTATTTTGATTTCTTGCCTGCACATTTATTTTCAATAAACCGACTACCTTGTTTCTGCTTGCGATAAAGGTCCTTTTACTGTATTTCATGTCTCATAAGAAATAGTATTATTTTTAAATAAAAATTTAAAATATTTCCCTATATCTTTATTACCACACTTTGCCATTCTGTTTATTGTATTCCTAAATATATTTTTATCTTTAGCCTAAACAACTAAATAAATGATACACATCAATAGGATACATCATAACCTGCTAAGCATGCATTATATATTTCTAATAGCTTTTATGTGGAACATATATCACAAAGTACTACCACTGCACTGCGAAAAAGAAATTTGTTTTTCAATTTAATAGTTAACATGCCAGCTAAAAATCAATGATATCTTTACAAAATTGAAATATAAACTTCATTTGCAAACACAGACAAGTGACCTGGTTTTTAAACTGTTAAATGAGAAGTACCTAAATACTTTTACTACCTTTTTTAATTACAATTCCCCCCAAAAAAGAGATAAGGAAAATATAGCATTGTGGTCCAATGAGAAGTGTCAAAGCAATTCTTACCTTCCGATTCTGATCATAAGCAGAGTCAATCCCCAAAATGCTATTCACTTCGACATACGGATACTTCTTTTCCAGGACACTGACCACATGTTCAACTTTTACTTTTTCTCCAGTCCTTACTTTGTTATAGATCTGAAGAAAGAAAAACCGGGTAACCCCCACACTTTTAAATCCAAATTTCAGAATGTTTATTACAAAAGATTTCTGAATATAGAGAAACATGGCTACTTTTCTTAAAAGGTCATATGGAACATATTAGCAATCCCTTTTTCATATACCTCTTTAAGATGCCTTCTCATATTAGAAACTATATATTCTTAAAATGATCCAATCAGTTCATACATAAAGGCCCAAATGTAGAGTGGCTCAGCTGGTTAAGCAACCGACTTTGGCTCAGGTCATGATCTCATACTTTGTGAGTTCGAGCCCCACATTGGACTCTGTGCTGACAGCTCAGAGCCTGGAGCCTCCTTTGGATTCTGTATCTCCCTCTCCTTCTCTGCCCCTCCCCCACTCATGCTCTGTCTCTCTCTCTCTCTCTCTCTCAAAATTAAATACACATTAAAAAAAATTTTAATGTGTTAATTTTTTTTTAATCTGAATACCTTTACATAATCCTTGAAATAAGAACTTATGGCCATCATGTTTAGGGGGATAAGTTATAAAATACATGCAGCAAAAATCCTTGTTTTTAAAAAGCAGATATAAAACAAATAACAACACAACTATGTCTTTATACATATAGTTAAACACCTAGAAGGATATAAGACAACCTTTTAATAGTGGTTGCCTTTAAGGAACAGGATTAGAGAGGGGAGAGAGAGAAATTTTAAATCGATTCACTTTAATAATATTTTCAAAAATTATTTACAATGAACATAAAATTTTTGTTGTTGCAATTAAAAATAAACAAAAAGAAATAAAAACTCATATTATCCTTTCCTTCATAGACACAGATATTGGCGGGAGGTGAGAGGCACAATTTTAAAAAACAGACGTTAAAACACATCCTCAACAACTTCTGAACTTCTTTCTTTCTTTCTTTCTTTCTCTGTAGCCCCACTGCTAAGCACCCCTTGCTATCACTTCTCAGAGATCCCAACAACAGCCCACCAACCAGTATCCCTGCCACTTTCTCTACCCTTGGTCAGACCCATGGTACATACATGCACCAGAACGTTTTTATCTGGAGTTTAATCCTCTGCAATCTGGACACTCATGGCCTGGCCTGGTAGCCTCAATGGCTAGGTTCCCCTTTCAGCTCTGCTCAAGCCCCAGGGAATTGACAACAGGGAATTACTACCTCCGATTTGCAGCCATCATTCAACTCACGCCTGTTTTTCCTCCTGCACTCAGCTAGGACCACTTCCCACTCCACAACCAGGACATCCCTAGTGGAGGGAGTCATGGTGTTGCTAGGGTGAGCTATGCTTAAACCATCTGCGTGGTCGTGTCCCCCACCACACTGTAAGGGCTTTGAGGACAGGGGTGAAGTCTTACACTTCTCTGTATCCCTTGCAGCTAGTACCAGGCCTGGGAAATGGTGAGTCTTCAATAGATGATAGTCAGATAAATATATGAACATTTTAATAAAAAATGCTCTGGACTGAATCTCTAAACAACAAACATAAAAAATAGCATGCTGACATCATGTTTATAGGTTAAAAAAAGGTGAAATGCTTTAAAGATGGTTTTCTAATAATTACTACTAACCTATAAGCAAAACAATTGCTACTTGTAAGTTTTTTATATATTCAAAACCAGGAAAAAAAATGAGAGAGTTCCTTGTTTGAACTTGAGCAATTATCTTAAGTATATATAAAAATCAGGGCATTTCAGAGTTTCCAAGGTAAAAAAAAAAAAAAAAGAGAAAATAGACAGAATTTATGATTTGAATATTAAATTATCATAAAGAACTTAGAGGGGAAAAGCAAACATTTTTTTAAACAAGCAAAGAACATCACATTTACCAAAAAAAATTAGTGACTTCAAATTACCAAAAGTCAGAAGACTAAGATACCTTAGTAGGGCTCCTAAGGAATCTATCTTAGTTGAAACCACAGCAGTCTATTATGAACACTGATGAATCAGTAAAGGCAACTCCTTAAATATAAAATATGAAGTTTGCAAGAATAATTTATCATACTTCTTCACAGAAATATAAAATCCTCTTAACTCATACTATTTCTTAGACGAAGTTAGATTAAGAAAATTATTCGCCATTTTGATTGAAAACATACATGTATCAGAGTTTGGAAGGCATGATAATCGTCCACTTCTTGGGCAACATAATTATACGCTCTCAGAATAGCCACTCCAGCATCTTGCATCCCATCAACATCTTCAGAGTCATTAACCACAAAGATTAAACCAATTCTGGGGAAGAGGGGGAAGGGCAAAAAGAAGAAAAAGAAACTTATCTCAAAAATGCAACTGGTTAAAAGGAATGGCATCTCTGATTCTCATTCACATACTGCAGCTTCCTCCAATGAAAACCTCCTCTACTGAAAAGCACGGTTCACATCCTACTCTAATATGGCGGGTAAAGGCACTCATCACTTGCAGAATAAAAGCAGGTTCCCAAAGGTGGCTTGGACTGTTCAACTGTTAAAGCACACTGTTCTCACACAGTGAAATGAGGCCTTCACTAATGTGAAGGGTTTTGCTAGTTTTAGATGGAGACTTTATGGTTTTTAAAGAAAAATTAGAGGAAATGAATGTTTTCAGAATGTGAAAATCTATAAAAAGGGGGGAGTGGATTTTGAGATTTAACATAGACAATATGAAAAACGTGAAAATGTTTACTATTATCCATCGGCAAAAAGCTACAACCAAGGTTCAAGTTTATCACAATTTAAATTTTAGATTAAAGGAAAGAACCACAAAAAGATACATTACACATCTACAAAGTGGCCAAAAATAAAATAAGATTAAAAATAAACCCAAAAGCCTTTCACCGGCCCATACAGAAGTCATAGCCTACATACTGGAGCAAAACCAACAGAAGTGAGAACAGACAGTCTATTAACAAAGGGTGCTGGAAAAACTGGACACATTCTCAGTGCAAAAACACAAATCTATACAGAGACCTTATACCTCTCACAAAAAATTAACTCAAAATGGACCATAAACATGAATGTAAAACACAGAACTACAAAATTCCTAGAAAAGAACACAGAAAACTTAGGTGATCTTAAATGGGCAATGACTTACTAGAACTAACAGCAAAGACAGGATCCATGACAAGACAAAAAAAAAAAAAAAAATGGGGGAGCTAAACTTCACTGAAATGAAGAACTTCTGCCCTGTGAAAGAAACTGTGAAAGAAGAGAATGAAGACAAGCCACAGACAGAAAACCTGTGAGAAACACATATCTGACAAAGGACAGATATCCAAAATATACAAAGAACTCTTCACACTCCACAATAAAAAGTTGAAAACCAGGCAAAAGATCGGAATTGGCGCCTCAGCAAACAAGGCACAGAGTTGGCAAATAAGCATAAAAAAAGACACTTGACATCATGTCATTTGGGAATTTCAGAATAAAATCACAATGAGACACCACTACACACCTATTAGAAAAGCTAACACCCAAAACGTTGACAACACCAAATTCTGGAGAGAATGTAGAGCTCATTATAGGAACTCTTATTCACTGCTGGTAGGAACGCAAAGTAGCACAACCACTTTGGAAGACAGCGTGGCAATTTCTTATAAAATGAAATATACTTTTTACCCTAAGATAAAGTAATCACGCCCCTTGGTATTTACCCAAATGAGCTGAAAGCTTATATCCACACAAAAACCTGCACACAGATGTCTATAGCAGTTTTCTTCATTAATGCCCAAACTTGGAAGCAATCAGGATGTTTATCAATAGGTGAATGGATTAAATAAACAAACAAAACTATAGTACATCTACATAATGGAATATTATTTGGCAATAAAAATAAATGATCTAGGGGTGCCTGGGTGGCTCAGTTGGTTGAGTGGCTGACTCTTGATTTCAGCTTTAGTCATGACCTCACGACCGTAAGATCAAGCCCTGAGTCAGGCTCCACGCTGGGCATGGAGCCTGCTTAAGATTCTTTCCCCCTCTCTTCATCCCTCCCCCACTTCTGCTTTTTCTCTCTCTCAAAATAAATAAACATTTAAAAAAGAAAGAAAGAATCAAGCTACAAAAAGACATGAACAAACCTTATAATCATACTGCTAAATGAAAAAAAAAGCCAATCTAATAAAGTTACCTACATCATGAATCTGGGAAAGGCAAAATAATGGAGACAGTAAAAAAAAAAACCAGTGGTTGCCAGTGCCTGAGAGGGAAGAACAAACAGGTAGGGCACAGGAGACTCGGAGGGCAATGAAACTATTCTGTATGATTACGTGATGGTGGAAACATGTCATCACACGCTTGTCAAACCCATGGAATATACGATGCAAACAATGAACCCTAACGTAAGCTATGAACTTTAGTTAATAATAATGTATTAATACCAGTTAATTAGCTAACACTGCTCTAAAAAATACAAAGTCTATTAAAAAGAGAAAAAGGTAAAGCCTAAAAACAGAAGAAGAAAATACACATATCAAACATTCTGCTCTCCTGAGGTATGTGGACAGTGTGTGTATATGTAGATGGTAGTGGCAAGAGAGTTTGTTTATAGATGAAAATTGGTTTTGTTTTTTAAAATCTCACTTGTAACAGAAATCACATGAGGATTGACCTGTTAATTCTTATGAAAACAAAAATAAGGGCTAAGTATCTCCTCACAAAGGAATTCCCCTTTCCAAGTTTCCAATTTTTAGAAAGGGCATCAGAGTTTTTCTGTTAGCTAGGCCCTAAAATGCAGACTTCTGTTTCTCTCAGGCCCAGTTTCTCATCAAGTACCACTAGGGAGTCTCCCAGATTTGTCCGCTCCTCTCCTCAGCCCCTGTCAATGCCCTGGTATACCACATCAACACAGACAAAGACTAAAACAACAGCCACTCTGCCTTGGGTCTCTCCACCAACCGAACAAGCATGCTTCCCTACTGCCTATGAGTTAAGTGACTTCTCACCTACCTTTGCAACGTGAAGACCGCATTCCCTCTTCTTGTCCCTCAATGCAATTCAATAAATGCCCACTGTGTACATGGGCCAACTTCTGTGTTCTTTTATTTCCCTTTTAACCAAAATACACCTCTGTCTGTAATCTAGTAGTTTAGTCCTCCATCAAACCAGGGGGTATTCATGTTTTACATGAAAAATCTCACTAAACAAAAATCTCTGCTTTTCCATCAAAAAACCCCTCTATTTTCTTCAAAGCCTAACTGAAATCCGACTGTTCCATGAAACCTTTGTCCCTCCCAAATGTCTTAGTTCATAATCATTTGTTTCCCTGAAATCCTAAAGCACTTATGACCAGGACACAACCTAGCCCCTGATCAAATATCTTCTTAAAGAGTCTGGAAGTACACACGGTATTTTTTTCAAGAAGGTAGGAATACAGCTTAGATACTATCCACAGCATTTAGCTCAGTGCTGCGTACAGAACACACAACATTTGTTAGCTAGACTTTTCTTCTCTATTTTCATGTTTTCTAAGAATTCAAATTTTTGTCAGCACATAAAATTCCCAGACATTATTTGGAATGTAAGTGAAAATATCTTAGCATGTATATGTAAAAGCCTTAAAAAACTGGTCTTAAAAGCACAGTGAAAAACCCACCCATTCAAGTACCCTGTTGGTAGATTTGGCAACACAAGTGAAATAAATGTGTCTGCATCTACAAAAGGCTGTATGCACATTTAGTTCTTGTCAATCTAACAAAAGTTATTGGCAAAACTCTTTATCTCCACCGAAAGGGGAAATAGGCCCTGTCATGTGGACACTTACCTAGGAAAACTCCCTTCCACTGGGAAGCAAGATGAGACCACAAATTATTTTTACATGAGCTATTAAGAATTCAATGGTATAAGCCTTTATTCACTGAGAATGAAATTTTCTGCCTCAAAAGATACTGCTTCATACTAAGCAAAGATATAGACGTCATTAATGATCTGACTATTAATTATCCTTGGCACCAGACTTGCATTTAAAAATGACAAACAAAACCTCAGCTAATTAGATATATATCATTCAATCAATACCAGTGTTACCTTAGTGGTATATGATTACTGAGGAACATCTCAGCTGTGTTAATCAACTCTGCTGTGGTCTCATGAGCAGGATCAACTATGAAAACCTATGAAGGGGAAAGGGGGAAAGGAACATATGAAATGAAATTTATTCAACTGTAACAGGGCCAATGAAAATGCCATTACTCTTTGAACTTGAAGGTAATCTTTTTGAGTTACTCTTGAACCACATAAAAGAGGAGGTACACAGTAGCAGTTTCCCTCCTTTATGTTCAAAGAATTCAGTACTAAATTCTCACGGTGTTCTGCTAATAGCATGGGAACTGTGTTCCAGATTCCTAACACCCATACTTCTACTACACCTAACAAAACCCAAGTTTTAGCAACTCCCCTACCTTAGAAAATGGAGATTACCTCTTTTTGTGTATTCAACTGTAAGCATCTCTGAATTAAGAATTCATTTAGAACTTAACTTTTAAATCCCAATACTAGCTATTATGTATTAAGGTCTCATGATGTGCTTCAAATCCATGTATAACCTCATTTAATAAAGTTCAGATATATGGGTAAGAGAAACAGAATGAAATTTTGACTGAGAAGGAAAAAAGTGGCTTCAAGAGTCAGGCAAGTACAGAGGATAGTTTCGCTTACAGGTTCTGGTGAAGGAGACCCCTAATCTCTTTAAGAGCAGATAATGGCAAAGGAAGAAATAAAAGGAAAAAAAGAGGGCAAACTAAGAAACCTCTTCTCTCTCTTGAAAGCAGTGAAATAAAGAAAAACAAGTAGGAGTTCACAGATTTATTTAAGGAAATAAACTGAACTATCAAATTTTAGAGATTAAGACATTAAAGGAAAAGAGTAGCAACATATTCATCTTCTGGGTAAAACTATCATAAAACTAAAATAACACAACCTAAACTTTCAGGTTAAGGTAACATTTCCTTACACCCTGATGGAGGCAGTAATGCTACTGTGACGTCTCACAGTCCTATATGTGATAAATACATTTAAAAACCCTTTCAGATTGAATATGGAGTTAGAAGAACATATTTAGTGGTCATAGTGGTGATAGAAGGACCTAGTATAGGAGAGAAGTGAACAGTCTATATGGCTGAAAGGTAGGGGAGAAGTGGGAGAAGTCAAGGGAGAAACAGAGCTTATGGCTAGACAATGAGTTTTACTCACCATGTTATGCAAGTTTTTCCTGATCTGCCGGATAACCCCAGGAAAGGTGGGTCGAAGCAATTCTTGTAGACTAGAAGGCCATGAATTATATCTGCTGTCAACCTCCAGGTTGTTGATCCACTAGGGAGGAAAAAAAGGAAACAAAACACGGTGCATATACTTTAGTCGCCCTTAGTGAAAAGTGCTAGAACTGTCCGTAAGACTTGAAATGATTTTAAGAAGAATCACATGGAAAACACCATTTTCAAAATTACAAAGATCAAGTATAAAAATGAGTGACTAAAGCACAAGCCACAGAATAAAAGATATTTGCAACCTACAAAACCAATAAAAGGACTAGGGTCAAGACAATGTATAGAAATCTAACATAACAATAAAAAAAGGCCCCCAACATATGAGAAATGAAAATCAGCCATGGAGATGAAGAAATTTACAGAGGAAATTCAAAAGAGCAATTAATACAAGGAAAGGAGTATATCTTCACCAATAATCTGAGAAACAGAAACTAAAACCACAGTCAAATTTCACACTCATTAAACTGAGAAAAAGTTGGGGCGCCTGGGTGGCGCAGTCAGTTAAGCGTCCGACTTCAGCCAGGTCACAATCTCGCGGTCCGTGAGTTTGAGCCCCGCATCGGGCTCTGGGCTGATGGCTCGGAGCCTGGAGCCTGTTTCCGATTCTGTGTCTCCCTCTCTCTCTGCCCCTCCCCCGTTCATGCTCTGTCTCTCTCTGTCCCAAAAATAAATAAACGTTGAAAAAAAAAAAAAAAAAACAGAAAAAGTTTAAAGTTTGTCAATATCCAACAATAGGCAAGGGTATACAGTAATGGAAGCTCTGACCCAACACTGGTGCTTGGAAAAGTCACTTTAGGGAAAACAAGGTAATAAAGTAAGACTTTGTTACTACCCTACCACTAAGTACTCCAGTTCTAGGCATCTACTCCAAATAAATTCTCACATATATGCACAAAGAGAGAAATACAAGAAGATATTGTACTGCTTATCACAGCAACAAAATTGGGCACAACCTAATTCCATAAAGGGAGCAGTCTGTAAACAGTATGTACCATTTCTACAAAAAGGGCAAGGAGGGAAACTATGGGTATGTTACTTTGTTCATGTAAATAGAGTATTTAAGGAAAGATACACAAGTAATTGATAATGCCTGTTACTTCTAGAGACAAAAACTGAACAGCTGGGTGATGAGACTTTTCAATACATACCCTTTTGTATGTCTGAATTTTAAACTGTGACTGTATGAAAGATTTTTTTTAATAAGCAAAATATAAAACATGAGAAGATAAACAACCTTTTTGGATCAACCTACATAAGTCTGACAAAACTGAGTAACAAAAGGACAAAGAATACTGCCATGGCATTCTTCAAAATTTCAAGACATACAGTAGGAAATGCATACGTACTTCTGAAGAGGAATTACTTGCAGGGAGAAAACGGTGAACTGGGAAAAGAGCTAAAGAGGACTTGGATGGAAACACTGTTTTCTTCCAAGAAAACAAGATTTGACACAAAATGATTAAATGTTAAGGCAGAGAAAGTATGGGATGGGCCATATTGCTGTTGCTTACATTCATCTCTTTACTCTTTACTCTTTGTTTTGTTTTTTTAATTTTTTTTTTCAACGTTTATTTATTTTTGGGACAGAGAGAAACAGAGCATGAATGGGGGAGGGGCAGAGAGAGAGGGAGACACAGAATCAGAAACAGGCTCCAGGCTCTGAGCCATCAGCCCAGAGCCCGACGCGGGGCTCGAACTCACGGACCGCGAGATCGTGACCTGGCTGAAGTCAGACGCTTAACCGACTGCGCCACCCAGGCGCCCCTACTCTTTGTTTTTAACTCAAATGTTTTTAACATGAAAACAAATGACATAACAATATTTATTAAAATAACACCTACATTACCCAGAGAGAACTCAAATAATGATCATCTTTATTCGACATAATTTTCTTTGGAAAAACTTTCTCTATGATAAATGCTGTATAGAAACCAAGAAAAAAGGATAGGAGGGCCAAGGATGGGTCAGGCAGGATGGGCCAGGCACATTGCTAATATTAATTGTGCTTTGACCACAAGTGCCCAGGACAGCTCTATTCCCTGCATTCTCTTTTATACACAAGGAGACATCAATACAGCAGATATAAATCTATATAAATCCTTCACATACAAAATAAAGTTCTTTTTTTTAAGTTTATTTATTTATTTATTTATTTAGAGAGAAAGGGAGAAGGAGTGTGTGCACATGCACACGGGGGAGGGGCAGAGACAGGAAGAGAGAGAAATCGAAGCAGGCTCTGCATTGTCAGAGCAGAGCCCAATGCGGGGATCGAACCCACAAACCGTGAGACAATGACCTGGGCCTAAATCAAGAGCCTAACACTTAACCTGCCTGAGCCACCCAGGCTCCCCAATAATCAAAGTTCTTTTAAAGGATATTAGCTAGGGTACCTGGGTGGCTCAGTCAATTAAGCATCTGACTCTTGGTTTCAGTTCAGGTCATGGTCTCATAGGTTTGTGAGCTCGAGCCCCACATCGGGCTTTGCACTGTCAGTTCAGAGCCTGCATGGGATTCTCTCTCTACTTCTTTATCCTTCCATTGCTTGTGCACGTGCTCTCTCTCTCTCTCAGGATAAACTTTAAAAAAAATGTTTAAAAAAAAGATAATAGCCAAAGAATGATATTCTACACAAAATTACACAAGACTTGGATGCAACTGAGAAAATACAAATTCAGCATTCTTTTTTCCCCAAGAGATGTTCAGCTGAATCCTAGGGGGATACAAAACTGGAAAAATCACTGTCTTAACCACATTAAATATAATAATTCAACTTTTAGAGCATTTAAGAGACTACTTTGGGGCGCCTGGGTGGCTCAGTCAGTTAAGTGTCTGACTTCAGCTCAGGTCATGATCCCACAGTTCGTGGGTTCGACCCAGGCATCAGGCTCTGTGCTGGCAGCTCGGAGCCTGGAGCCTGCTTCAGATTCTGTGTCTCCATCTCTCTCTGCCCCTCCCCTGCTCATGCTCTGTCTCTGTCTCTCAACAATAAATAAATGTTAAAAAAAAAAAAAAAAAAAGAAGAGAGACTATTATATACACATGGTCCCATATAAGCAGTTGCTGTAAATCACTGTTTGATGCCAATAAAGGAGATGATAGAAATAACTTACCTCTCACAAAAGACAAATGAGAAAGACATAATAAAATGTCTGCCCAGAATACCCTTGGACACTCAAACAGAATACCTACTGAAATAGCAGGACTCCTGATGTCTACAGCATAGTCAGCTTCAGAGGGCTGGATGTTCAGTTTCAAAACATTATGCAGAGAAAGACCTTCTATTCCCAATCTATGCAGACCTTCCATTACCCGAGCTTCATTCCTCAACACATCAAACAGACTGGAGAGTGGGGGAAAATAGGTATTTAGTAGAAAAAGCTTTAAAAAAAAAAAAAAAAACAAAAACCTCACCATGAAAAAACTATCCATTCAAACTCAATGCCCTGTTCAAACCAGTCAAGAAATCAAAAAAGGGAGCTCTTCTCCTTGCTTCATCTTGTCAAAATACATCAAACAAAGTACGTAGGACTTGCTTCTTGGTGCATGTTTATTTACACTTATCCATGTATATACCAGGTATAAAATTATCTCTAAATATAAACACACAATTTGAGGATGAAACAATCCTCATCTGTATTTTACACTGCATATTTTTTAAAAACACTACAGTAACCTCTCTGTATTTCTTACAACTGCACATAAATCTACAGTTATCTCATAATTAAAAATGTATTTAAAAAAATACATTATATAGATTTAACATAAACTTCAACATCAGTGTCAATTTACAAGGTGCACACACATATGACCACAGTATAGGTCTAGAGGAATTTATACCCAATGTAGAGGTTTTTGAGGGAAGGTAGAAAAGATGGGGAGGAGGAAGAAACAAGAAGCAAAGATGAAGATGTTACTTTTCTTAGTTCTTTTATCTGGGTATTATTTAAAACTGTTTAAATGAGCAAGAACTCAGTTTGTAAATCCTGAAAAATTAAAGAGATATGTGTATATTTTTTATTTAAAAAAAACAACATATATGGGCAATCTTTATTTAAAGTGTCCACATCCATTTTACTTTTTACTAGCTCTAAAAAGCAGTATGAGAACATTAACAGTTCAATGAAAATAATTAATGTGAAAAATATCTTACTGTGGGAACTGGCTCTTCTGAAGCATTAGCAATAAACTTTTATTTTTACTATTATGAAACCCAGTATCAACTGTATCAACCTTAATCCCAAGGACAAAATCTGAATTCTATCTATCCACTCGCCTCCCCCACCCCCCCTGCAAAAAATTCATGAGACCAATTCAGAACAAGTTAATACTGAGCCACATTTTAACAACACAAAAAGAATAGATACTCAAATAACATATGTAAGACAGAACACCTTCTGAGACACCAGATGCATAGGCATTTTGAATAAATCTACTTCACACTGTTTCCAGAAGTAAAAGAACCTGCTTGAGCTCTCTTTTTTTTATGGTTGAGAGGAAAACTATAGCTCTAAAAGGGCACCCTCAAAAGACTTGGGCCTTAAATGTCCAAGACCTTGAACATACATCAAATGACAGGGTCACCAGGGTAGCTCAGTCTGACTCTTGATTTCAGCTCAGGTCATGATCTCATGGTTTGTGAGTTTGAGCTCTACATCAGTCAATGTGAAGCCTACCTGGGATTATCTCCCTCTCTCCCTCTCTCTCTCTCTGCCCCTCCCTCCCTCCCTCTCTCTCTCTCAAAATAAATACATAAACTTAAAACAAAAATGACAGTATCATCCTGCCCATCCCAGTCATGAGCCTACCTAAATGCATTCACCTGGTAATAAGCCATCACAATCTGAACATGTTACAAGGAGCTAACACAATAAATTTTTTTTTCTTTTAGTGCTCATTTATTTTTGAAAGAGAGCGAAAGCGGGGGAGGGGCAGAGAGCAAGAGAGATGGAGACACAGAATCGGAAGCAAACTACAGGCTCCGAGCTGTCAGCACAGAGCCTGACGTGGGGCTCAAACTCACAAGCCATGAGATCATGACCTGAGCCAAAGTCTAACAACCAACTAAGCCACCCAGGCACCCCACAAGAAGCTAACATTATAAAATCTTTTCAGAAAATGAAAAACATTATCCATACCTGAATATATCCTGTGTATCTAAATCAATGTGAAGTCCATTGATGAACAGTGCTGAGTCTCCAGGTTGTAATCCTAAAGTTCCCTTGAAATACTGAAATATTTAAAAAAAAAAAAAAAAATTGTTAAGAAGCAAGAAGAGGATGTTTAACAAAAATTTCCACGTTTCTAACTTTATTACATGTAGAAATGTTGGCATCCTCCTATTTACTATAGGAAACCCTAAGGATGGGTTAAGATTTCCTTTTATGTACTCTCACAGATCCTTCATAGCATCTATTTTGTTGTAATGAAACTGCTGGTTGTGATAAAATACACCTCTCTTCCCTCCCTCCTTCCAACTTTGATCAATACAACTGTTTAGTGTCAGAGAAGGAGGAGAAGGAAAGAGACTGGTTAAATAAGCCAAGTGCTGAGGATCATTTTTCATAAGAGACTTCTGTTACTCTTGCCTGTTTGTGATGCCAAACAAGGTGGTAACAGCAGTCACTAACAGCTGGGCCTCCTGATGAACTCCAAAGACCTAATCTGAAAGGGTTCAAAATCCCACACCTCCCTGAGACCTTCAAACTAACACACATCAAGAAACTGAGTTGCTGCCCCGAGGAAGCACCTATGTGCAAGCTAACTCTCCAAGCGCTGGTCTCCATGGGGCGCCTCAACTGCTGCTCCCTGAGGTGGTGGCTGCCACGGCACACAGGTGACTGTGCAGCCCTTCAGACCTGCCCGACCCATCCGACACACTGCTTGGATGTGTCAGCTTCTGTTGACTTCTACCCTTTCCATTTAATTCCTCTTTCCTTGGGAACCGCTCCACACAGCAAAGGGAAGAAACTACTCAGATACTAGGGACAGAAATTAAACCTTTAGTTCTCATGGGGCTGGGGGAAGAAGGGCAGGGACCAGTGAGCTTCCTTCATGTCCCAGTAGTCTGCAGACTCAG
This sequence comes from Prionailurus bengalensis, assembly GCF_016509475.1. Classification (NCBI taxonomy): domain Eukaryota; kingdom Metazoa; phylum Chordata; class Mammalia; order Carnivora; family Felidae; genus Prionailurus; species Prionailurus bengalensis. The sequence goes on from NC_057345.1 coordinate 111,261,709, forward strand.
TAAACTTCAAGGTCTAGTATTGCATGGGTAAAGCACAAAACAATGACGAAGCCACATTTACTTCTTTGCCTTGAAGGATTAAATGGCAAGTAAAATAAGGGGAAAATGGAAAGCTGCATCAATTCAGAATTGGAATTTCTTATGTGGGAAGGAAAAACTCCATGTCCACTCACACCCAGGCCATAAGTACAGCACCCTCTGACTGTAAGAAACACAGATTCTGAGCTGCTAAGCATAACTCATATCCGTTTCAAGATCTGGTAATACAGCAAACTTCACTTTTGAAAATTCATCACACTGAAGATTTAATGTTTGTACACATTTTTGCATGTTTTATACTTTTGTATTTTATACTTTAATATTTAATCAAGAAACCCTGAAGTATCTAGGAAGTACTACAGCCTATGTAATTTAATGTTTTGTCCTCTTGGTGGAGGGAGCCCTGAAAGTAAGATAATATTTAATATTGCTATTCTGAAAATCAAAAACAAGGTAAATAAAAAATGTCAATAAGGTTTCTTCAAATTAGTAAATATTGGAGATAAATTTGGTTTACTTACCCCTCAGATCTATTTAACTAATATCTTCTATGTAAAGGTTTTAAAAATCTGGGGGTAAAGACAGACTGAACACAAGCATTTCTTTCCCTCCTAAAACTCTATTGAAATGTCAGTTTTTTAAAAAGGGATTTTTACAGAGTTATAAATCCACAACAACAAAGAGAACAAAAGAGAAAAAGGGCAACTAATTTTGGAAGCTAGAAAGGAGATATGTGAGTAGCAAGAGTTTTAACAACCCTGAGAAAGCTAAAGGCTAGGCTGACAGTGGGGAAAGCCAACAGAAACCACAAGTTACCCTGTGGAACTCCTCAAAAGGCTCAAGAATTGGCAGCACAAAGAACACAGGTAAGAGGGGGTAACCACTAGGCTAAAAAATGAGTTCTGATGTATAGCTTTTTAAAGATAAGAGCCCCCAGACTCCCCGGTTGATTTCACAGAGCAAGGTCCCTCCACTCCAGAAAAACGGAACGCTTTCATTCCCTGTGAAAGAGTGAAAGAATCTGGGAACTCAGGGAAATGAAACACAACTGAGAGCGGGAATCCCATATGGAAAACAGGGGACTGAGTGGAAGCTCCTGAATGTTCTTTCCTACTTGGCTTCTACCACTCCAGCAGCCAGACTTCACCTTCTAGGTAAGAAAGGATCAGAAGATCCTTTTCTGGAGACTGAACAGCTCAAGAGGAAAAGTTTCAGACTGACACACTGGGACAAGCTAGGAAATGGCCATAACAGGATAGCCTACAGTCAAAAAGCCTCAAGGCTTGCCATCAGCTCCTTACTGCTACTGCCTCGTTCTCTTCAATATGAGCAGCAATCACCAGACATGTGAGGAAAGCCTCTAACATTAAAGACAAGAAACCAAGACAAAAAGAAAGTCAACTTAAGAGGAAACAGATATAAAAGAGAAGAAAACATACATATACACTACTGACACGTTCAAAATGACATGAGAACACCATCAGAAAAAGGTCAAAGAACAATAACCCTTGGAAATTAAAGATTTGACAACTAAAGGAAAAAAATCTCAACAAAGGGGCTGAAAATCTTCCCCTAAAAAGTTTTAAAATAAAACACAAAAGAATTGGAAAATAGGAAAGAAAATACACATTTTTTTTTTAATTTTTTTTTCAATGTTTATTTATTTTTGGGACAGAGAGAGACAGAGCATGAATGGGGGAGGGGCAGAGAGAGAGGGAGACACAGAATCGGAAACAGGCTCCAGGCTCTGAGCCATCAGCCCAGAGCCCGACGCGGGGCTCGAACTCACGGACCACGAGATCGTGACCTGGCTGAAGTCGGACGCTTAACCGACTGCGCCACCCAGGCGCCCCGAAAATACACATTTTTTAAATTAGGCCAAGCTAGTCAAGGAAATGCAACATCTTAAAAATAAAGAATTCCAGGAAAACAAAAGAGAGAAACTAGATGGAAAAAATGCAAGAAAATAAATCAAGAAAACTTCCCAAAACTCTAGGAAATGATTTTCCAGATTCAAAGGGCCCATCAACCACTCAACAGTACAGAGATTTCTTTAAAGGGCATAGCACTGTGAAAATTCAAATTACTAGAGCCAAAAACAACACCCTGAATGATTCTGGAAAGAAAAACTAGATCTCATACCAAGGCTTCAGACTTCTCAATAACCACAACAGAAACCAAAATTCTAAGAAGCAATGCCTTCAAACTGTTACCATTGACCCCTGAACTCAAAACTCACCCACTGAACTCAGGAAATTCCTGAAAGTTTCTGTCAGTCAAGTTCATCTCTTAGAAACTAACAAATTGCTAGAAAAGGAAAAGAAACTATTTGAGGAAATATGACACCTGTGCAGATGAATCAGAAAGTGTTCCACAGCTTCCTCAGCTTCATTACAATGTTAAAGTCCCCTTCTTGGAACTATTCATCCCAAGCCCTAATAAAGGAACCAGCCTACCTCTGTTAGAGTAGTCATGGTTTTGGAAATTACTCCCTGTGATCTCCCTATTTCTACAAATAAAGATGACCTTGTGAGGCAATTCCTCCTGGTGTGGTCTCTGTCTGTAACTCACCAAGAAGCAACTCACTTTGGTCCAGTAACAAAACTTCTAAAGGACTTCCAATCTAGATTTCTATACTCAGCCAAGCTATCAATAAAAACAGAAATGGAAAATTGATTTCTCAGAATCTGAAATGCAACTTTTCTCATGAAGAATGATGTATTGCACCAAAAAAGGGAGTAAACCAAAAACAAAGAATACCAGGAACCCAAGAAATAGGAGATCCAACAAAAGAGATTAAAGCAAGGTCCCAGGATAACTGGTATGCCCTAGACATAAAGAACAACCAGACCATAGTGGAGCAGAACAAAAATTAATAAAATCACAACATGAAAATACAGAGAAAGTGGAGGGATGGGGAAGTGCCAGTACAGAGTAGTGGCAGACATGGGGGTGAGGGGCAGTGAAAGAAAGTTAAATGTCATCCTTGTAATGGGAGGCTGACACAGAAGACTTGAAACTGGAAAACAAAGCACTAATTTAAGTTTACAATAAAGCTGGGGATAAACATCAAAACAATCAGCTAAGGGTTGAAAATAGATGCTTCTAGCAAGGAGGACAAAACAGGGATTAAGTCCAGAAGCCTGGGTGGCTCAGTTGGTTAAGCACCTGACTCTTGATTATGGCTCAGGTCATGATCCTAGGATCGTGGGATTGAGCCCCACATCAGGCTCCATGCTGAGCAAGGAGCCTTGCTTAAGATTCTCTCTCACTCCCTCTGCCCCTCTCCCCTGCTCACTCACATTCTCTCTCCTTCTCTCTCACAGATAGATAGACAGACAGATTAAAAACAGAGAGTAAGTCATGTTAGGGGGATGCTGCTTATCTAAACAAAGTGGTGGCACCATCTGATGTTTCAATTATATTCATATTCAACTTTAAATATTAAAAACATAAAAAAAGATTACAGAAATGAATAAAACACCACTATGTTTGGTAAAAGTTTGTTCAATGTCATTGATGTAACTCAGATTTCCTCATCTTTAAAAATACAATACAAAACAGAAAGACCACTGGGTAATACCTTCTGATTCTCTTCCACTTCGGTTCTAAGTTCTGAACTCACCGCTGTTTTTGTTATCGCTCTAAAGAAATAAAAATGTTATCGATGTTTAGTTAATTTCCGTATATTTGTATGTAAAACAACAAATTCCTTAATACAAAAAAACAAAAAAATCTTCACCTTTACAAATAATAAATATATTTCTCCACTCAGATGTACATATTTTTTCATTACTTCAACATAAAACATCACAGAAAAGTAGCAGTAATAGCAGCATTTTAAATCAAGTGCAGTTATTCCAAAGATCTTAGGTTAAATATATGTAACTCTATTCCTATACACAATCTCTACTGCTCACAGACTAAGGGATAATGTTAAACTAAGGTGACAAACTGCTCATGCTACTTAAGCACTTTTGGTGGAGGTGGCATCCTACATGTATATCTTCAATAGCATACTAAATTAAATGAGATTGTACTATATGATTTATAAGTCTTTCTAAGAAATGGTTGCCAAAACTAACCAAATAAACAAACTTATTTATAAAGCATCACACATAAGAAGTCAAAACAGCTCATTCAGTTACTCAAGAAAAACACTGGCAACCATTTAAGTTGTTAGTCTCCAAAAATTTGGCTTTTAAAAAGATTTATGAGATGTGGAGGATATTATACAACTGAAAGCAGTATTTAAAAAGCTGCACTCAAAATCTTACTGTTACCATGAACAAGTCAGCCTATAGAACTCATCTGCCTCATTGAGTTTAAATTAGATGATGTATACAAAACTCTTCAGGAAGAAAAACACAGTCGCTGCTAGACCCTGTATTAGTTACATCCACATACATCAGATTTTGTTAACTCATCTAATCCTGACAGGCAGGGATCATTATTTCCATTTTAATGCTTGGGAAGTGAGGTAATGAGAAGAGAGGTAATTATTTGCAAATGTCACACAGCTAGCAAGGCAGAGCCAAGGACACAACCTACATGGGTCTCCAACCCCACAATGTACAGTACTGCCAACTTCCCGGAAAGATAGCGTCATCAGTGGCATGGTGCTGGTATTAAAACTTTAATTTTCTAAGCATTTTCATATTTTACTTGTCTCATTTTGCATGTAAACATGAAGATAATTAGGTATATAGTAAAGAGAAGAATGTCTTAGAGCTTTACTCTTCATTACCTGGCTTTGGTAGGAAAATTTTGACTAAGATCCTTCATTACCACCAAAGCTAATTCAACAGGAGCAGCCAAGATTCGGGAAGCAGTCTGGAAACTGAGATCTGCAACAAGGTCAAGTATAAAGTGTATTAATCTAATGCAATGAGAAATAAGGGGGAAAAAACATATATTTCTCATTATTTTCTTGGCAATTGAGAATGTTTTAGAATGCAACCATTTCAGAGAGCACCCATGGTTTAATTCTAGGTTTTGTTCAATTCCTAGTGTTTATTGTTACATTGCTTGCTATACTTGCATAAAACACTAGAGATATACTAACACATTTACATTTAGCATAGGATAAATCCATCCCAAATCCTTTTCATTTTTATGAATTTACATTATACCACAAAGTATAGTAAAAGTCTTTAGTAAATTATGCTTAAAAAAAAATTTGATAAAATAGACCTTTGGGCCAGAAAAACACACATATCCTTCATGTTAATATGTCTTTAACATTTGACAGATACACTATTCAAGAAATGTATATAAAGAAATAGAAAAACTAAGACAAACATTATAAACTTAAGTATCTGTTCACACAGAGAAAGATCTGGCATTCATTTATATACATACTTCTGCATACTGTTAATCTGTCTACAAAAGGACTTCCTTTCCTTTCTGATTAATCATAATCACTTTATCTGAAAATCTGTGGTACCCTGAGAATCAGGCAAATAAATAAAATTAAATTCAAATTCTATTAGTTTTTTAATACCATAAAATTCAGTCAAAAGTAGGCCGGTGATTCCTCTACATATTTGTTACCTTGCAATTGCCAAACTTTTAAAGGAGCCATTTCATTGGTGCTCTCCACAAGATGTTTTCTGAGTTCCTTCAACTGTCCCTTCAGGTCAGGGTGCAGGTCTCTGAAAGAAACATAAAATCAGTCCTTTAACATGTCTTTTCTTTCTCAAAGCACACGTAGAAGTTGGCTCCAACTTTATATTCATGATTTTCCCCTTAGCAATAAGTAAATTCCTACAATAAAGGGAAAATATTAGAGCAGAATTATTTTTCTTAAAAAATAAGTTAATACAGAAAATGATCATCTTTTAAACCATAAAATTTACAAATTAAAAAATGAATCACTGGGGCGCCTGGGTGGCACAGTCGGTTAAGCGTCCGACTTCAGCCAGGTCACGACCTCGCGGTCTATGAGTTCGAGCCCCGCGTCAGGCTCTGGGCTGATGGCTCAGAGCCTGGAGCCTGTTTCCGATTCTGTGTCTCCCTCTCTCTCTGCCCCTCCCCCGTTCATGCTCTGTCTCTCTCTGTCCCAAAAATAAATAAACGTTGAAAAAAAAAAAAAAAATGAATCACCACTACAGTGATTCTCTATGTCAGGGAGAGGGAATGGGACTGAGAGTGGGGACAAAGGGGACCCCAAGTCTACCTGTAGTGTTTTACCATTTCTTTCAAGTAAAAGAAGGCATGTGTTGGAAAAAAACTTCATAAATAGTTCTTTGAAACAGAAAAGCATGTACAATTACAACCATCAATTCTGGGTGATGAGCACATGCGTATGTTCTATTATTTTCCACACTTTCCTCAATCTTTTTAAATTCTCAAAATAAAACTGGAAATACAATGCTGCCAGTCCCAAGATGGCTTTCAGCTACATGCCCATAAATCCTTCCATCACATGAATAATACAACTTAAGTTAACCAAGAGCACTGGGTTTCACTTAGTTTTATCTTGAAATACGGTGCATTCTATTTAAAGCTAGTAAAACAGAAGTTATCAGAGGCAGATATGTATCGTTTAGATCAGACAACAGATGGCTTGTTGAGTAATTCTGTTCTTTTAAATGCTAGCAACTAAAAATTTCTTAAATGCCACATACAGAAAGTAAAATATTTACTCAGATCCTTCACCTTCCAACCAATCCATTTCCAATCAGTTACTACAACGTCTTCTTCATGATGATCATATCCGAAAATGGTCCCATTATTCTAGATAGCTAAATAACTATTCCGAATGTGCAAAACGGAAAACGTCTTTAATATGCTACATACTACCTTTGTCTCTAAATACATAAGATCATAATGCTATCCAAAAATCAAACATAAAAAACATGAATATGAAAAAATATTCTGGAAAGCTGGGTCCAATAAAAATGAAACCTGACTGCATACTAATGAAGCCAAAATGATGTTAAATACAATGAAACATTCATATGCATGGGATGGACTCAACATGTCCACAGAAATTCAACATGAATGGAGTCATCTTTGCTAACCTGTTAGTCTGGTTAAGTCATTTCACTGGGCCCAATGTTAAAGTTCAAGTATGTGAAACTGGCCTACACATACTTCTTCATGATCTTTCCTTTACAAAAAACAAACGAACAAAGAAAAACGAGAAAACGCCACTGTAGATGTCCTAATTAAGATTTCCAGATAAAGCAGAAGTCCGGGCTCTGAACAATTGTCAAAGTATAATAGAAACAACTACAACATTTAAAGTGACTACTAAGAAGAATTTTCAGTCATAAATTTCTCTGAAACTTTCATAAAATGGCTATGAAATTTTCTTCAAGAAAACATCTCTATCCTCTTTCATATAAAGTGAAATCTAGGGAGCCTGGATGGCTCAGTTGATTGAACGTCCAACTTTGGCTCAGGTCATGATCTTGCTGTTTTGTGAGTTTGAGCCCCGTGTCAGGCTCTGAGCTGTCAGCAGAGATTTATCTGTGTCTCCCCCCCTCTCCGCCTCTCCCCCACTCTTACTCTGTCTCTCTGAAAAATAAATAAAGATTAAAAAAATAAAGTGAAATCTAATATATATTTCAACTAAACGTGTATAAGATCTACTGCACCTCTTTTGCATTGTTTCAGACTATGTTTAGCTTAAGTAAATAGCTATGACCTTTTAAAATACTTTGTCGATTTTCTTGGGAAAAATTGGGTGAAAAAATTAGATGTCTCCTTTTATGTGTAACTTTATGTCATCAAATGCAAGGCCCAGAAAAGAAAATCAACTAACGCCATAGGCAGGAAGCCATAATATCATTTAACAATAATGTGCTTCGAAGTATGGAAAGAGCCCAAATGTCCATCGATGGATGAATGGATAAAGAAGATGTGGTACATATATACAATGGAGTATTACTCGGCAATCAAAAAGAATAAAATCTTGCCATCTGCAACTACATGGATGGAACTGGAGGGTGTTATGCTAAGCAAAATTAGTCAGAGAAAGACAAATATCATGACTTCACTCATATGAAGACTTTAAGTTACAAAACAGATGAATATAAGGGAAGGGAAGCAAAAATAATATAAAAACAGGGAGGGGGATGAAACATAAGAGACTCTTAAATATGGAAAACAAACAGAGTGTTACTGGAGAGGTTGTGGGAGGGAGGGGGCACTAAGGAATCTACTCCTGAAATCATTGTTGTACTATATGCTAACTAACTTGGATATAAATTTTTAAAATAAATAAAATTTAAATAAATTAATTAAAATTAAAAAAACAAAAAATGTGCTTCAGATGTCTGGAAATCATGAACTATACAGTAAATTAAGTGGTAATTGCTTCCTATCAGGTTACATATATAAAGCACTACTGAGAGATCTGTAACTCAGACAGTAATGAGAAAGATGATACCTACAATGCAAGGAAGCTTGGAAGTTTAAAAGAATAAGGGCATTTCCCCCAAAAATATACATACCTTAATTTTCCAAAGAGGAATCCCTGAACTTCATCAATAGGATCATTCTCACCAATCACTGTAGCATTTACCTCCGTTCCTATAAAAGCACAAGCAAATACATGTCTAATCATTCAGACAGGAAATAAAAATGTTATTAACTTCATAAAATTTGAATAATGTAAAACAAATTAGAAACACCTGAAATTACAATACTACTTAAAACACTGAATACCTCAATGACCCTTTTGTAGAGTGTTTTTTTTTTTTAAACAGACAGAATACATGTGTTTTTCAATGTATCCTGTGTTCCTGGATATAGTAAGAATGTATTTTTCCCTTGAACTTTGGAAAATTTTACATGTTAAAAATCCCAAAAGCTCAAAATTAATACCTCTAAAATTATGAACAGTGGGTTTTTCAGTATCAAAATTCTAAAGAACTTCCAATTAAGCAACTTAATCCTAAATATAATTATTGGTAACAGAATGTTGAGGCTATCCTCCATTTACCCAAACCAACCGTCTTTATCTTTAAAATAAGCTCACACACTGGGTGTTGTATGGAAACCAATTTGACAATAAATTTCATATATTAAAAAAAAATAAAAATAAAAATAAAATAAGCTCACAAGGAATAGAAAGACTGCACATAAAACTTGTGTGGTTGAAATAATAAATTCAAAACCCTAGAGTAGTACAATAAGTATTCCAAGTGCGGAAAATAATCAAAAACACAAAATTGTTCATTAAGATAGTTTAGGACTTCACTCTGGGTCACAAATTAATGGCTATTTGTGAATTACACATCATCAATAACAACAGCTACAATTATTGACCTTTTTGTGCAAAAAACTATGCTACATTCTTTACCTATACATCTCATTTTCTCTTCACAAATACTTTAGGAGGCACATGCCATTATCTGCACTTTACAGACAGAAAATTTAGGACCTACAAAATTTGCTTCACATCACCCAACTCACAGGTAACAGGACCAGAATTCAAACACAGGTTCATCATGCTCCTAAATCTATTCTTTTACATTAAGGAAATAAATTCCCCTTAACTCACATTTAAGGAAAAGAAAACACATTGGTCTTAATTCACAAATTCACCTTTCACCTGAGTATCATCCTTGGCCTTGTACTCAGTGCTCTTAATTGCCAACTCCACACCATAGCCAGAGAGGTAAACAGGTTCCTTCCTCGGATTCTGCAAGCAGAGTAAGTATTCCACCATTAACACCTGGCTTCTTAAATGTCACAATGAACATGACATGAACATGTTAACATCACACAGCCACCACCTAGGATTATGCATTCAAAATATAGCTAAAACTTCCACGGGAATCTCAGCCTCCTTTAGATTTTGTATCCTGCCACAAGTATGGGAATGGGAATTCCAAAGCAGAGGCAAAACCAGATGAAGGGACAGTGACAGGGCAGAAGTAACCAAACCACGTGAAGAAATAGAGAAAAAGAAAAGGAAATTCCAGAACTTACAAAGCAGGGTTGGAATACCGATGAGGTTTCAAACCCAGAAGTACTTTGATAGGACTATGTGTGTGTGATGTATTCATTTTTTATTGAATTTAAATGTCTTCAAAAAAAAAAAAAAGTCTTCAGGTTGGGTTTGGGCTGACCAACTGTCACAGGCTTACCACCATCCTGAATGAGGATGGCGCTTTAGATATTTTAATCTTTAATAACAGCAATATAGCCTGGAAAGCAGTTGTCAAAACTAGGTATTAAAAAAATCTGTTTCAAGGGGTGCCTGGGTGGCTCAGTTGGTTAAGCGTCTGACTTCAGCTCAGGTCATGATCTCACAGTTCGTGGGTTTGAGCCCCGCGTCAGGCTCTGTGCTGACAGCTCAGAGCCTGGAGTCTATTCAGATTCTATGTCTCCCCCTCTCTCTGTCCCTCCCGTTTGCACTCTGTCTCGCTCTCTCAAAAATAAATAAACGTTAAAAATTTTTTTTTAAAAATCTGTTTCTGTTCATACAAATTTTCATTTAAATATTTATTTGGGAGTGCCTGAATGGCTCAGTTGGTTAAGCATCCGACTCTCGGTTTCAGCTCAGGTCATAATCTCACAGTTCATGAGTTCAAGCCCCATGTTTGGCTCCAAGCTGAGAGCACAGAGCCTGCTTGGGATTCTCTCTCTCCCCCTCTCTCTCTGCCCCTCCCCTGCTTGTGCACGCTCTCCCTCTCTCCCTCTGTCTCTCCTAATAAATAAACTTAAAAAAATATTTTGTTAATATATATTTTGCTTATAGGGACTTACCACACAATTTTACTGAGCTTATTATGACACAGAAACTTTAAAAGCAAATATGTTTACATATAAATATGTTAATTGCTAAATGTTACAAAAGACTTTAAAAACTTAATTTTAGTCAATTCTGCTTGTTTTTATGCCTTTAGAAATCCTCCCTTTTACATCAAATGAAAAGATTCCGAATGGAAAAAAAATTTTTTTGGAAAGGAATTCAAGAATCAGTTCCATAGTATGATGATTATATTAAATCTAGAAAATATAATTTACATGTTTCATTTTTAAGTAGAATGTACACTTTATTAAGCCATTTTTTAAGCATAATTATTTCCTATTTCTTCAGACTGGCAAGCAAAGTACCTCCTATGTGCAAATAACAGATATGATGAAAAGTAGATCAAATAATTTTATAAAGGGGGGATATTATTAGCTTATGTGCCAAGGTCATGCAGGGCAAATCAAGATTTTTAACAGCTATAAGGGGCACCTGGGTGGCTCAGTTGGTTAGGAGTCCAACTTCAGTCATGATCTCACAGCTCATGGGTGTGAGCCCTATGTTCCAGCTCTGTGGAGCCTGTTTCAGATTCTGTGTCTCCTTCTCTCTCTACCCCGCCCCCAATTGTGCTGTCTCTCTCTCTCAAAAATGAATAAACGTTAAAAAAAATTTTTTTAAGTTTTATATATATATATATATATATATATATATATATATACACACACACACACACACACACACACACAATACATACATAAGTCAATACTTACAAGTATATAATGTCTGAGTACATAATTGATTTTGCCTGCATTGTTTTTTGATATAAGTTGGCGGTGGAAATTATAAAATTCCTCATAACCAATCTCAGAGTAGAAAATGACCACTGGGCTCTCAGGATTAGATGATAGATATCTGTGATCTCCTTTGAACAATAAAGGTTTGGGCCTGAAAATAAATATTAGAAGCTTAATTTTTTTCTGGTTTTTATTTTAATTCCAGTTAGCTAAAATACAGAGTTACGTTAGTTTGAGGTGTACAGTATAGTAATTCAACAATTCCATAATCACTTAGGGCTCATCACAAGTGCACCGCCAATCCCCATCACCTATTTCACCCATCCTCTTAAACTTAAAAAAAGTTCTTAAAAATTAAAAATGGTACAAGATGTAGCTACAGCAGCAATAATTTAAATAAAGATTATAAGTATCTTAATGCAAAGAGTATTGGGGTGCCTGGGCGGCTCAGTCAGTTAAGCGTCCAACTTCGGCTCAGGTCATGATCTCACAGTTCATGAGTTTGAGCCCTGCATCAGGCTCTGTGCTGACAGCTCAGAGCCTGAAGCCTGATTCTGTATCTCCCTCTCTCTCTGCCCCTCTCCCACCCACACTCTGTTTCTCTCTCTCTCAAAAATAAATAAACATTAAAAAAAAATTTAAAAACAGAGTATCAAAACAGTTTTCAGTCAGTAAGAACACTGTCAAATATGAGTCTTATTCATGACTAAAAATAATAAAAGCACATCATACTAACCGTAAAATGCAGACTTTGATTAGTAATTGTTACCAATTCCTAGAGAAGGATGAAAGGCAGAAAAAGGATACATATCCACATCCCATAGTACTAAGGCTTTATTATGCTATTCTACTATATAAATAGATTATCCTTCTATCTGAAAACATAAGCACAAATAACGTGAAAAGGCAGGATGATTTTAAGCATGTAACTGGCCAACCACAGCATCTCCCTCCTCTATCATTTTTACTACTATGATCTTCCTACTAAATGATTTAATATTTAAGTTTCCCTCATAAATTTTTAAACTTGTCCCTCAAAATAAATTCCCTAATATCAGCATCAAGATATCAATAGATCTTACTGCACAGACTTTATGACTTGCCATTCCTTTTACAATAAACTATTTCTTAATAAACTGTTCCACAGAAGGTAAAGAGATAGAAGTAAGGATATTCACTATAGCCTTATCACAATAACAAACAAAAAAATAGGAAACAACTTTTAAAACTATCAGTAAAAAACTATGAGACATTCTTACATAAGCTATTTTTCATGCATTAAAAATAATGAGGTACACATACATGTACTAGTGGGAAGAAGCCTCTTGTAAAAATAAACCTACCTACGTGTATAAATCTATAACCACAGAAAAAAGCCTAAAACATGATGACAAACCATTAAAAATAGTTACCACCTCTCAGAAGAGGAGACACCATCATTCTTTTCTTTATAAATGTCTGCATTATTGTTTTAACAAGTTAGAGTTTTTTAAATCAATTAATTTTGTTTACCCCAAGGGAGTACCACTTTACCATGCAAGCCATTCTCCAATGTCCATTCCTCGGCCTGGACATAGCTGGAACACGTACCCCATTTTCTGGTTGTCATTCTAAGTAAAAAGCTCTCCCGCCATTTAACGGGCAGAGAACAAGTGCTGGGAAGAGTACCTCACTAAAGAGCTACCCTACCTGAAATGCCCTTAGGCCTCTGGTAGAGCAGAGCAACACCACAGAGAGGTCAGTTATCCAATTTAAAACGGCATTACAGAGAAGGTACAATGGGGTTACTGCCATAGCCAGACAGCAAGAGACACCTGTTATATCTGTCCACCAAAGGAAACCTACCTTTAAGCAAAAAGCCAGCCCATTAAATTACCAACTTAATATTCAAATTAAGCTTGTTGTTATCTTTTAAATAGTCTCCTTCGTCTGAAACTAGTAATACTCTGAGAGATCATTATCATTAATATCATTACTTCAGGCACTGGTTTAATACACAGGGTATTCTTTACTACACTAATGACAAAGCCTATGTAATCTCACAGAGAGTCATCACTAAATAATAACAGGAACATAAAGTACTCTTATTATCTCTATTTCAAAGTGAGGTAGGAAAGAAAGGTTAAGTAATTTGCCTAAGTTTACAAAACTATTTTAAGTGATAGAGCTGGGATTCAAATCTAGTTGGTCTGATTCCAGAATCCACACTCTAAACCACTGTATCTACAGACCACAAAACCTGTAAGAAATTTGAAGGGTGGGCTTGATATGGAAGAAAGCACAATGAAATACAGTATGTGTGAAGAAACACAATTTACCTTTCAGACGCTGTGAGGAGAAGAGTCTCAAGGGTGTCAAAATCACAAGTCTTCTTTCCATGCACAGAGAAAAAAGAATTACATCCTTCTGGTGGAGGCTCATCAGCTGCTATCTGCCATTTAAGACACAAGACACTCTCGTCATGATTTCTAACCACAGACGAGTAAGGACATGAATACTCTAAACAGGTAATTAGATGATAATAAAATAACATCAACAAAAAGGAAAATCAACATCTACTGAACTCCTACAATGTGACAGAAAGAGTTTTTCATGTCACTGTTTCTCACATATTATTTCATCTAGCTCCTCCCAATATCACCGCATGAGGTTGGTATTCATACCAGCCCCAAAACAGAACTTTAAAATTCTACCTCAGAACAGAACAAAAGATATCCAGGGAATACGGTATGTACCTTAAAGAAAACCAAGCTTACAAATACCAATTTTAAGCATCAAAATGTAACTACACAATCCCTATTAAGTATATTAAGTCCATATCCATACATTAAGTACAATATGCAGATTAACTTGAAGGCTCTCTCTGAAATAGATAGAATGACATAGACTCTAAAAAAAAAAAAAAAAAAAGGAAACAACTGGACCAAAAAAAAGAGTATAGATGGAAGGTAAAATTATCTACGAAGCACAGTAAGCTAGATATTCCAGGGAAAGGCTGAAGGAGACAGGAGTTTATGTTCGGAGTGAAATGCATGAACACCAATGCACAATGAGACAAGTCAATCTGCAGCTTTAATGAGAGACGCTGAGAAGACTAAGTATAAAGAGATGGGAAAAGAAAGGATATAATGACAAGCACTGGTGTGTGCACTGATGTAATTTATGTAATACGTTAATATTGTCCTTTTCTATAGACATAAGAAAAATAATTCAGAGGTGGAAAAATGGTAAACTTGCTATGAAAAATTGATATTAAAACTTTTCATTACATTCTTCATTTTTTGGTAAATTACTATAAAAACTTACAAACACAAAAAAATAAGAAAGAACAGCACTTTAGCTGCTCTCAACTCTCTAAACTCATAAGCCTGGAGTCCTGCTAAGACAGGACCCCACTGTAAGGAGAAACTGCTCAGGGTGCCATAAAATTTGAATAGCACAGAGATATAGAGACAACTAAAGAGAAAATCCAATGAAAGTGCAGGAGAGGAACAAAGGAAATCTCAAAAACCAAACAACCATGTTTTTTTAAAGCCACCGTATCTTTTTCACACTACATAAAATCAACAGAAGAGGGAGCCATCAGGTCATGATCTCACAGTCCGTGAGATGGAGCCCTGCGCTGGGTTCTGTGCTGACAGCTCAGAGCCTGGAGCCTGTTTCAGATTCTGTGTCTCCTCTCTTCCCCACCCCCCCCCCCACACCCCACACACACACACACTCTGTCTCTCTCTCTCAAAAGTAAACATTAAAAAAAAAAAAAAAAAAAGAAGAGGGAGCCATGCCAGCCTTTTAAAGTTAAGAAAACCGTGGGTGCCTGGGTAGGTCAGTTGGTTATAAGCATCCTACTCTTGAGCTCAGCTCAGGTCTTGATCTCTGGGTCATGAGTTCAAGCCCTGCCTCTGGATCCAGCTGCCAATTTGCAGGGAACAGAGGACAGAGAAAAAGTTGAACTGTATCATGAGTATCTGATCAATAATACAGACTGTGAAAAAATTTATAGGGCAAACAGTGTATGTTATTCAAAGAAAAGAAAGCGCTAGAACTAGAACCTGTAAATTTAGGGCCACACCCCCAAAAAATTATCAAAATTTTCAAAACTCAGCAAGACTGAATTCTATCGTGTGGAGATGCACTCTTGGGCAGTAAAACGATAAAGAAACACTGCAAGTCATTCCAACAAAGGTTAAGAAAGTAGTTCTTTTTGGCTGGCGAGAGGCAGCTGTCATGAGAACAGAGCACAAAGGCTGCCAGTGGCCCTGGCAAAGTTCTACTTCATGACCTGGGCGAAAGTTACAAGTGTTCCTTGTGAATGATTTTCTGTGTCTGTTTTACTTTATAATAAAATAGTGATCTTAAAATTAACATTTCTTTCACATCAAATATATGATGGGTGTATGCTCATCTTTGATTCTCTTACTTTTTTTTTTAAGGAGTCTGTTCAACTCAAAATCCAACAAGATCCACACATTGCATTAAGCTGACATATATTTTAAGTCTCTCTTGAAGCTCTTCCTTACCTCTTTCCTTATATTTGTTGAAGAAATCAAATTATTTTTACTACAAAGTTTTCTACATTCCAGATTTTCCTGTTACCCCTCTGATATTGCTTCATATTTCTTATCCCCTGTATTTCCTATGAACAGCTTTTACATTCTACAGGCTGTGATCAGATTCACGGTCAAATGGTTTAGCAAGACTATTACCCCTACGCCGTGTTGTATAAATGAAGTCTCATAGTTTTGTTTTTGTGTGGATATTTTTTCTTAAATGAAAGTAAATGCAAATTATATAATTAAAAAATCTGAGATCTGAAGATTTAGTTTCAGTTTTGCTTTCTATTTATAAACATCATAAATCCTCATAAATTTCAGGCAGAAAAGTTACAGCTCTGTAACACAATGCCAGGATAACTGCAATACAAACAATCATCATGTTATACAACCCCTAAAAAATACCATTATCTTGTAAGCACTGACTGAACTTACCTGCTGGAAGGCTTGAATTGTAGCCGAGTAGGAATGAAGGGATAGACAAAATTTCAACAAATTCTGCTGCAGAGGTGACAGAAACTGAAAGGCAGTTTCCAATATTGCGTGATAATAGGAATAATCAGTACCTGCCAAGAAAGAACATTAACCAAAATAATTATCTACAGGTAGGCATATCCAAATAAGATAGTTCATACAGTATAAAGCTATGTGTTACAAAGGTATATGATAGCAAAATCTTACCACTATCCTTCCTGAACTGTTGTCAAATGCTTAGAATTCCCTGGAGTACACAAATTAATTGGAATCTTCCTCTCTCTCTCTTTTTTTTTAAAGTTTTATTCATTTAAGTGATCTCTACACCCAACATCGGGCCTGAACTCATGACCCTGAGATCAAATGTCAGATGCTCTACCAATTGAGCCAGCCAGGCACCCCTCTCTTCTTCTCTTTGTTCACACTATTCCCTCTACCTGGATTGTAACTGCCCCACTTACCTGGATAACTAACTCCTACCTACCTCCACAGGAAGAATTCAGCTAGGACATCACCTACTTTGCAAAGTCACTCCCAAACCCTACCTCATGCCTCACTGGACCAAGTACATCTCTTCTTTAGTCCCGTATTTCTCTGCTAATATCACACAAAAGAGATTCAGACTTGACTTTTAAAATTTGTATTATTTTTCAAAAAAATCCAACAGTTGAGACTCAATTCAGTTAAATACTAATAGCAGTCACATTGTTTTCACACATTTCCTTTTCAGCAAGGCCTGTCAAGGTTTTAGCTACCTGTGTATTGGCATCTTTGACTAGTAATGTTTATACTCTATTGAATTACAAAATGTGAATGCACATTATAAACCGTAAATAAGCAACACAGTTTACACTGTCATTAATTTGACACCCTGACACTCGTAGGTATATGGTATAGGTGGCTGGCAGGCAGAACAGGCAACATTTTGGATGGTATTAGTTAATGATAACAAACCTAATAGATAATAGATCAGTTGTATAATTAGATCAGTTATATAATTAGTTCATTAACAAAAGAAAAAGTAACCAAATCTGATGGTGATTAAGTTAACACTAAATGATTTTTGAGTGAATTTGACTTCTACACAATATTTCTATAGCACTTCTAATAAAACAACACAAAAGAAAAACAAGAGGGGAAAAGAAATCATAGGTAGTACTTCCAGGCAAAGTTATAAACTTTGCTTCAAGGGGCACCTGGGTGGCTCAGTCAGTTAAGTGTCCAACTTCGGCTCAGGTCATGATCTCACGGTTTGTGAGTTCGAGCCCCGCATTAGGCTCTGTGCTGACAGCTCAGAGCCTGGAGCCTACTTCAGATTCTGTGTCTCCTTCTCTCTCTGCCCCTCCCCCGCTCATGCTCTGTCTCTCTCAAAAAAAAAAAATTTTTAGAAATATTTTTCAAATAAAAAATAATAAACTTTGCTTCAAAAGTATTACTTTGTGTTGGCTCTGCTGGCTACCATCACAACTCTAGTCATTAAAGATAAAAGTGTTTTCCATTAATTGCAAAGCCATACATACTGTGAAAGAGACCATTTTTTTTCCTAATATTTTCGCAGATACCAAAGTCAAAGAAGCATCTGCTTCAATTTTACCGTGATGATCAGATGATCCAATATTTTGGCTGGCTTCTACAAAATTCCAAAATTTCTCTTGACTGTCTTCCGCTAAAAACTCACTGGGAGAAAAGGGGGGAAATATCAGAAATGAAACAACTTAATAAAATCTTCTAATATAGGTTACATTTCTAAGAGAGTAAAAATAGGTTTTTAAGTGTCCAAATGTCAACAGTTTGGCTTTTACTTTATATTATACACAAGCATGTGCAATATATATTCTAACGATAACTCTTACTGGCTTAACCATTAATAACTAATTAGCTTAGTAGCTTATTCACTTATTCATATTAATAGCTTAATATGTATCCCTTAAGAAACCTAAAATCACAATGTTGTAACAGGGAAGTCCCAATATAAATAAAGCCTATGAAACCCCATTTGTGAAAAAGCTGTCCGCAGTGGAAGTAGAATTAACAACTGATAACTGTGGTACCAGTTCTGCTCACTTATTTTCTGAAAGACCTTACAAAGAACAAAAAATGTTTTGCCTAAGGTCCTCTCCCAAGGAAAACATGAACCCTAGAAAATTTTCTAGGAGACTAAAGGCAGCATGTTCTAATCTTTTAACATCCCTAAATCCAAATTTCAAGATCACCAAATTTCAGTTTAAAGTTAGCACTGATCTAAAAAAAAACCAGGTCTTAGAACTTAATGCCACCTTAATTTTTCTTGACTTTACTCTACAGACCTAAAATAAAGGCCATTCTAAATTTCCCTTCATTCAAGAGTCTAAAATCCCTAAAAGAAAATGTGTTTACTAACTGAATGATTCATGTAAATTGGTTATCTTCTCCTCCGAGACATAATACTAACATAGTGGTGATCTCTCACTGTCTTAAAGCAAACTACACATCTGATCTCAGCTTACCTAGCCAAAGGAAGGCTTTCCCATTACTTGTCAACACTGGGGTGTACAACTCTCACTCTACTCCACAGCTAGACACAGAAATATGGGAAAAATAAGAAACATTTCCTGGTAATACACAGCCTCTCTGAAACTAGGTTTCTGAAAATACCCAGTATCATAATGTATTAAATTATTTAGTACCTCCTTGAATGTGGCATTTTTCTAGGCTTTCTAGTAACTGACATAGGCATCATAACAACCTTATAATAACTTATGGCCTAAGAAAACATATACAAAGACAGATTATGATATGCAAATAAACCCTGAATTCATAAATTAAAGCTGCATTCACAAGATATGCCTGAGGTAGTGGGGGAGGGATAATACACTCAAATGTTGTAGTAGTGAGAACAAGGATTCACTGAAACTAAGACCTTCCTGCAAAGGCCATCTGCAAATAAATATATGTTCTTCATATAATTACAGGAAAACTTCTTGAAGTATACTCTTCATCATCCACTGCATAAATAAGTCTTACAACATCTAAGTTTCAAACAATCTTTTGTAATTTTTTTAACATTTATTTATTTATTTTTTTGAGAGACAGAGAAACACAGAGCATGAGCAGGGAAGGGGCAGAGAGGGAGACACAGAATCCAAAGTAGGCTCTAGGCTCTGAGCTGTCAGCACAGAGCCCAATGCAGAGCTTGAACCCATGAACCAAAGTCAAAGTTGGATGCTTAACCAACTGAGCCACCCAGGCGCCTCTCAAACAATCTTAAAAAAATTAATTACTAGATACACTGACCTAATCCAAGAAAGGTAAGACAATAACAAGATTATTATTAAAAGGAATGCTACTACCATTTATGTTTTTTGCTTTTCATTTTAAATTGGTTTTTAGCTTCTTATACCTTTTCCATTGAGTAAAACATCTATAGTTTTTCAGATAAAATTATATGATGTCTAGGATTTGTTGCAAAATATTCCAGCAGGGGAAGGGAGGAAGGTAGTGTGGTGATGGTTACTGGACTTGAGCTGGTAATTGCTAAAACGGGTGACAGGTAGAAGCAGAGCACATTAAATGTACCATTCTACTTAAAAATGTTCTGAAAGATCACAATACAAAGTTTTTAATCTATGGCAAAACAAAACAAAACAAACAAACAAAAAAAACTATATACAACCTGAATGCCCATAAATCTGGTAGTAAACTTGTTTTCTAGATTTCCAAAGTTATTGTTGGCGATCAGAATTGGTCTTCCTTCCATACAAAACTAGAAAAGGGAAGGGAAATAGGGGCGCCTGGGTGGCTCAGTTGGTTAAGCATCCGACTTTGGCTCAGGTCATGATCTCGCAGTTTGTGAGTTCAAGTCCCACGTCGGGCTCTGTGCTGACAGCTCAGAGCCTGAAGCCTGCTTCATATTCTGTGTCTCCCCCTCTCTCTGTCCTTCCCATGCTCATGCTCTGTCTCTGTCTCTCAATAATAATAAACATTAAAAAAAAATTTTTTTAAAGAAACAAAAGGAAAGGGAAGGGAAATAAATATTTAAGAAGGGCTTACTATGGGGGCGCCCAGGTAGTTCAGTCGGTTAAACGTCCAACTTCAGTTCAGGTCATGATCTCACGGTTCGTGGTTTTGAGCCCCACATCAGGCTTTCTGCTGTCAGTACAGAGCCCACTTTAGATACTCTGTCTCCCCTCCCCCACCCCTCCCCAGCTTGTGCTTGCTCTCTCTCAAAAATAAATACACGTTAAAAAAGATGTAAAAAAGGGGCGCCTGGGTGGCGCAGTCGGTTAAGCGTCCGACTTCAGCCAGGTCACGATCTCGCGGTCCGGGAGTTAGAGCCCCGCGTCGGGCTCTGGGCTGATGGCTCAGAGCCTGGAGCCTGTTTCCAATTCTGTGTCTCCCTCTCTCTCTGCCCCTCGCCCGTTCATGCTCTGTCTCTCTCTGTCCCAAAAATAAATAAACGTTGAAAAAAAAAAATTTTAAAAAGATGTAAAAAGGGGCGCCTGGGTGGCTCAGACGGTTGAGCGTCCAACTTCAGCTCAGGTCATGATCTCGCAGTTTGTGAGTTCGAGCCCCATGTCGGGCTCTGTGCTGACAGCTCAGAGCCTGGAGCCTGCTTCAGATTCTGTGTGTATATGTCTCGATCTCTCTCCCTCTGTCCCTCCTCCACCCACACTCTGTCTCTCTCTCCTTTGGAAATAAATAAACATTTAAAAAAAAATTTTTTTTAAAAGGATGTAAAAAAAAAAAAAAAGGAGGGCTTACTATGTGACAGGCACTGTGCTTGACACATTCACCCATGTCCTTAAATCCTCACAGCCATCCTGACTTACAACCATCTTTAGAATAAAGAAACTGAGGGGCGCCTGGGTGGCGCAGTCGGTTAAGCGTCCGACTTCAGCCAGGTCACGATCTCGCGGTCCGTGAGTTCGAGCCCCGCGTCGGGCTCTGGGCTGATGGCTCAGAGCCTGGAGCCTGTTTCCGATTCTGTGTCTCCCTCTCTCTCTGCCCCTCCCCTGTTCATGCTCTGTCTCTCTCTGTCCCAAAAATAAATAAACGTTGAAAAAAAAAATTAAAAAAAAAAAAAAAAAGAATAAAGAAACTGAAATTCAGACAGGTTATTGATTTGCTTAAGGGCACAGAATTAGCAAATGAAAAATCTGGAGTGTAAACTCAAATCTATTTGATTTATATCTCTACCATGGTACATTCTTGGGCCATTCCACTATCTAGTACTCAATAAATGATTATAAGTTTCAATTTTAATAATAGTACTTTATTTATACAGTATTTCTGTTAGTAACTATGGCTGTTCAAAACATATTCAGAGTTTTACTTCAATTAAACATATATCAATTCATGAACAACCAGAAAGCTACATGTGCTTCATTAGGATCAAGCCAGTCTAAAAATATACACGGGAATATTTTTAGTCCCTAAGCACTAGATGCAAGGAAGGCAAAATATCTGTGGTAGTTGCATGCCTCAATGTGTAGAGAAATATTCTGTCCCTTCACCCTCACCCAGATGGACAGGGCTGTGATTGCCATCAATATCTGCCATGGACCTGGGAGGGAAGACTGGTGGCCTCAGCTAGCTCTGGAGGTAACTATCAAGGATTTCAAATATGTGCAACTTATTTCTGAGTTGCCTAGAAGTCCCATTACCTTGGTTAACTGTCTGCAAATAGCCACACAAGAGGACTAAATAGTCAACCAAAATGGCAAATGGCCAGGAAATTATGAAAAGGGGCAATGTTTGTGAAAGGAAAGTTGGTGAAGGAAGCATTATACATTACTCACTTCACAGAGATCAAAGAAACGGGACAAAATTGATTAATTAAGGCTGACAGTTTTAACATAGTTTTTCAAAAGTCCCATAAGTATACACCATAAGAATCTTCCGAGACAAGGCACAAAAACCGAAAAATTAGTGTGGAGAGTAACTGAGTGTAACTCAGTAAAGAATGTCAAGCAGAATATTATAAGATATCAGTGGTTACAGTGATGTAAATAATCTTATTATTTAGAAAATGATAGTAAATCTCAAACACTTAGATTTATACCAGACAAATCATATAAAATAAGATTGGCGGGGGGGGGGGGGGGGGGGGCATATTTCAGTTGTCAGAGTCCTGGCTCAGGCAGTTTAGATCTCAACAACCTCAGTCACTTCACTTTTACAGCTGCCCTCTATCTAATAAAGTTCTGACACTGGAGGAGCTCAATCCACTTATCAAATTAGTCACTATAACACTGCTAAGAAATGAATGCAGCAGGAATGGGGGGGGGGGCGCATTTTATTGCTGAGAAAAGGGAGGCACAGAGAAGTGACAACCCATGAGGCTTCTCTGCAAGTCAAAACCGGCTCATACTCATCCCACTTTCCCACAGGTCCTCTTATCAATACCAAATGAAGCCGTTTCCTTAGGAGATGCAACTATTCATCAACACAATCATCTTAACAAAATCTCCTCATTCACATTTTTCTAGGATTAAGGGGGAAATGTCAGAAAACCTAATTCTAAATTGAAGGGTACAAAGAAAGGCCAAAGTTAACTGAAGTAATGCAACAGTTCCAATTTCTCGCACTATCAAATTGTGAGATTTACCAACTGCTTGACCTTCAATCTACCTAAATTCATGCTTTAGAACAATTCTCTACCTCTACAAGTCCTAGCTATATAGTATTTCAGATACAATAAAAAGAAGCTTCCCTCTATAAACAAAAATCTGACTAAGAGAGGTGTCTGGTTTTTGTTATAAACACTAACTTGAAGGTACATTCGGAATACAAAATCTCCCAAGAAATCATTGACTATATTGTATTTCACCAATTTTAAGACACTGTTGATGTTAAGGCACATCGTTGTTTTCAATGAAACTCTACAAAGGAAAATGCTACCAATTTTAATTTGTAAGGTAACATCTTGATTTCATCAAAAGGCATCCTAATTTTGGAGATGTTAAAATGTAGAACATGTACACCTTAGATAAAACCCAGCTATGTCCTCAGCTTCCCCTCTGTACTCTTGTTATCCCAAGGTCTTCTTCCGGCTTCTTAGAAGGAGCATTCCCTCCTTCTCCCATCTCACAAAGCTGTCTTCTTTCTCTTTCATTAAACACCTCTTAAAACCTTCTTCAAATAAATAGAAAAATTCCTTTAAGTACGACACCCTCTTCCTTTATTACCACATGTATACCTTTCTTGCAAGATAATTTAACCAATTCAATACATTTGTCCAAAGAAGTCCCTAAGTATCTCTATGAATCATGATTACCCTATGGTACTGACAGCTTCTGTGTTATAACAGCCTCTGACTAGTACACAGCACAGTGCACACTGAAAGAGGTGCTGACTAAATCCATGTGATGATGACAATCTCGCTGCCTAAAAGGCTCCTGAATATTCACTAGCAGATCCTACATTTTTACTCAAACACATGAAAGAAAAAAAAGATGTCTTCTTACCTGACTTCTAACAACAATGGAGTGGAAAACCATTTTGTTGTAAGAGAGGTTGTAATGGCTTTTGAATCTGCCTTTACTGAAGAAAACAGCCATAGTCCAGTGAATACAATCAGAAGTTCCATTTTATAGCAAACTCCTAAAAAAAGGAAAATTTTAAAAAAAGGTTTTGCCACAGGAAATGTTTAAACCTGAATCTTAATACTTAGAGACACAAAATAACATGAGAATTACAGAAATGGAAATGTTTCTGAAATATAACAGCACCTAATATCTCCATAGTTCAACAGATATTTGCTGAGCGACTGATGTAGAACTAAAGCCGTGAAGTTCATGGAATGCTTTCCTATAAAGACTGTACTGCATTTCCTGGGTTGCCTCTACAGAGGTATAAGTCAGTTGGTGGCACAGCAGTTTACACATAATTCTACTTTATGAAGCATGAGAGTAAACAAAGCTTAGATGAAAACGTAAATGATGGGTATTAAATGGTGCCCACCCCCAAAAGTTATGAAGTCCTAATCCCAGCACCTTGAAATGTGAACTTACTTGGAAATAGGATCTTAGCAGAGGTAACCTGGTTAAAATTGGGTCATTAGGGTGAACCTTAACCCAATATCACTGGTGTTAAAAAAAAAAAAAAAAAAAAGGAAAATGTGGACACAGAGACAGGCACACAGCGGGAAGACCATGTGAAGGGACGCTGGGAGAGTGCCAGTGAGGACAGGCACTTGTCGGAACTACACTGCAAACCACGCTGCAAACCACAGAACACCTAGGGCCAGCAGATGCTGGAAGAGGGAAAGAAAGACCCTCCCCTACAGATTTCGGACAGAACATGAGCTGTGACACCATGATTTAGAATGTCTAGCCTCCACAACTGGAAGGCAAGGAACTGCTATTGCCGTAAGCCACACAGTTTGATGCACTGTCACAGCAATCCTAGGAAGCTAACACTTCAATGTAAATGCATAAAACAGTCCCGGAATGAAGGAAAGTTAAACAGGTCCCTATCTACAAAATAAGGAAGCTGGGGTCACTGGTAAATTGGCATGGCCATACAATGCAGGCCTTCCAACCTCCCAGCAGCAATGCCCTTAAGCATGCTGATGTGTCTAGATCATTTCAGAAAAAGGCCTCGAGCTGCAGGGCTTCTATGGTCTGATTTTTCATCTCAGAAGTCTGCTCACAGAACCCTAAGCAGGTTTCTCGTGGGCTATATAAGTCAACATCCAAGTTCTACCCATTTGAATGGGAACCCAAAGGGGCCATGAATCTGTGGGAAACACTATGTCAAAGCTATGCTTGCGCATGCTAATGTCTGGTAAGGCTCACCTCACTCGCCCCAATTCCTCGAGATATTGGCTATAAAAGCTATCGTCTGGGTGACCAGTCACTACCTTCTTTTTACAAAAAGCATTAACATCTGTGCCAACATCCTGCTTCATATATAACACACAATATCTCTAAAGAACAAATGGGCAAAAGCAAAATAAAAGATACCAAATAGAAAAGCTGCTTTTTAAGAGTCTTTAGTTCAGGCACTGCCACCTTAATTGATTTAATCGACTGACAAATTAATATAAACAAATATTAACATCCCATTTATAAATAAGCACTAAAAAAAAAAAAAAAAAAACCCCACAAAATTTGCAAAGACTAGAGCTAACCAAACTAGACCCCCAACACTGAAACCTGCTAGCAGTGATTTTGGGGAGGGGACTTTCAGAATGTAGCAAAAGTTACTGACATTTCCTGCAGAGGAGCAAGCAAGGATGCAAACTTTTAGATACAATTTCAGACCACTCAAAAACTCTTAGACACCCTCCCCTACTGGTCCACAGACTGCAGCCTCAGAATCCTGCTCTGCATGACGGAAAAACATGGTTGGGAAAAAGAGAGAACCGTTTAGAGTTAGGGACTTACTTCAATTACTGACTTTGCTACTTACTAGCAGTTTAACCATAAGCAAGTCCCCTAGTAACATCTCTGGCCCTTCTCCCACACTCTGAAATAGGAATATCAGTATCTACCGCACTTGGACACTGTGAGAATGAAAAAGCCACATGAAAATCACTTCATGAAGTGCCAAGTACTCTAGCAGAATTAACCGTTCTAGTAAAACATGTTCTTATAAGGAAAAGAAACCACCTTCTAAACTATAGAATAAGAACACATCATCGTTACTGCATGGTCTCAAAAAATTGGAAATATATATTCTGTGATTAGGGGGAAAAAATCATCCCCAAAAGTCACAAAACGTCTAAACTGGAGACAGAATATATGAACTACGTTCAAGCAGTACTGTGCTACAGCTATGTTTACAATTTTTCCTGAAGGGGCCTACATGTGCTGTCCCAAAAGAGGTGACCGTGGACAGGAAATTGAAACACTGTCAGTAACCCCAGGCAGGCTTCATGCATAGAGTGGTGAGGGAACTGGAAGTGACAAAAGGTCCCTGAGGAAACATTAGCCATTATCGACCAATTGCTCTGGGCCAAGCACTGTGTCAGGTGCTTTGCATACACCATGACTTCTAGTCCTTCCACACAACTTATCCAGGAGACTGCAGCTCCTGGAGGGTGGTTGCCATGTCTATTTTGTTCACCACAGCAAATAGCACAGCACCTGGCAAACAGCAGATATTCCATAACTATGCTGCATAATGGGTGAAACACTATAATTTCACCTTTAAAAATAAGAAAATGGAAGCTTGGAGAAGCCAAGTAACTTGCCCAAATAATAAATAGCAATGCTTGGAACCCACATCTGCCTGTTTTTAAGTTCTACAATACCATGCTATCTCCCCCGGTTCCCAAGCTTTGGAAGGGTAAGAATTCATACTGTGCAGAACCAAACTAAGCAAAAAGCTTTCTTGTGAGAACCAAGGCAAGTCCAAGGACTTTCTAGGGACAGAGACCTTGGGATACAGGTGGCTGAGAAAGGCACAGTTTCAAACCAAAACCAAGCATGCCAGCCTGAAGCTGGGACCCAAGAGAAGTGACCAACCAGCCTGACAGATCTGTATTCAGGCTGGCTTTGGGGATGGAATGTGAGCTCCTCAAGAGCAGGGAATTTGGGGGGCACCTGGGTGGTTCAGCCCGTTGGGTGACCAACTCTTGATTTCCGCTCAGGTCATGATCTCGCGGTTCGGGAGTTCGAGTCTTGCATTGGGCTCTGGGATCACAGTGAGGAGCCTGCTTGAGATTCTCTCTCTCTCTCTCTCTCTCTCTCTCTCTCTTCCTATGTTCCTCCTCCCCTGCTTGTGCACTCGCACTCTCTCTCTCTCCCTCCCTCCCTCCCTATGTTCCTCCCCTGCTTGTGCTCTCTCTCTCAAAATAAATTAAAAAAAAAAAAAAAAAGCAGGGAATTTTGTTTGTCAGGGTCAAATGCCTAGCATAATGCCTGGAACACAGGAGGTGCTCAGAATGAAATAAACAAAGTCTTCATTAAAGGATGAATGAAAGCAAATAGAAAGAAAGGAGTTTGATACCAAGAGGAAAGATGCTTAGGACTTAAAGATTAAAATGAAAATTCTACGCACCAAGACTTGCCCAGCGTTCCCCTTGAATTGTTCGAAAAACAGAGACAGTTCTTGGGGCAAGGTATAGCACCGCTGGAGGTGACAGAGGAAAGTGGCCACTAAAGAAGAGCTTTCCTACCCAGACCCCGCAGCCTAGATGCAACAGGTAAAACCACAAGAAAAGACTGTTTAGAGAAGCAGAAGTAAGAGCTTCACAGAAGCGGCCTTTTGTTTGAGAATGCCTTCATTTTATGAGAATCTTACACTCCGATCCTAGTGGTCCTTAAATGTTGCTTATAAATATGAACAGTCTAAGAAATAATCGTTGTCAGAATCCCAAGGTGGCACTCCATGATCACAGGCATAATGCTTGTGGCAAAATGGGTAAATTAAAAACATTCTTTAATAAGTCCTAGGCACAAATGTTATATCTGTAAGATCTAGTCTGTGGCCCAGCTTCCTTAGTTCAATGACTATCTCTTGCTCACTGACCTACAGTAAAATTTTGGAAATATTAATAAAAATTGCAGTTTGGCAAACACTTTTCACTTTTTTTTTACATTTATTTATTTTTGAGAGAGACAGACAGAGCACAAGTCGGGGAGGGTCAGAGAGAGGGAGACACAGAATCCGAAGCAGGCTCCAGGCTCTGAGCTGTCAGCACAGAGCCCAACCCGGGACTCGAACTAACTCACTGCAAGATCGTGACCTGAGCCGAAGTTGGATGCTTAACCGACTGAGCCACCCAGGCGCCCCAAACACTTTTCACTTTTTGGAAAAAGAGGCATAAAATTATAAATTACCAACTTTTTCTTTTTCCATTTCTAAACTGAAGATAATAGCTGACAATCTCTTAAAAAACCAACTTGCACCTTGCAAGTTTATAGACAGCCATCTGAGCATCAACATACAAGATTAACAGTGAGAAGAATACTAGGAACGACCCCTCAAGAAATAATTTTACTTCTCAAATAATTAAAGTTAATATGTATTTATAGCTATTAGCAAAACCATTTGCTAATTTTTGATAAAAGTAGTTACTATACATCTGATATGAAAATGATCACAGGTAACTGCAGAAAAAAACCTAAAAGAATTTTCTACATAGTTCAATTTCTTCCCCTCAAGGTAAGCGTGCATTGTACAATTGCCACACAACTATACAAAACAATGTTTATTTCCTTTAATAAAAATGAGTGCCAACTATGTTTGTCTAAAGCAGGTCAAGTGGAAAGGCTACCATCATCCCTTATTTTGTGGCCTTAAATAACTATTTTAAATGTCTTCAAACATCATACTAAAACTGGCTGGCAAGTGCTTGATGAATGTTTCCAATATAGTATCTCACAGTAAGACATAAGACCCCCAGACTTCAAATGAACATAATATGCTAGTTCTCATATCTGGCAAGAAATGCAAAACAATCTAGAGGTTTTGGCCAACGGAGAACAGTTCACATCCATAACTTACTGGCGATGTACGCAGATCTTCTGGCAGGTCCCACACGAAAAGTGAAACCGAATTATCCAATTACCAGCCAACAGATCCTCGTACTTAAATGAAAATGGCAACCAGTATGCATCACCCTGATTCATTTTTGGGAAAAAACAGAAATCTACAAAAAGATCAAGTTGTTCTCCAATCAGAGTCCTGCAAACTGCTGGTTCTCAACCTACTTAGGGTCAGACGTGGTCCAAACTCAAGTTAGGGCACTTCCCCCACCTCCTTCTGCACTTGGGCACACGGATCTCAAAGCTCTTCAGTAAAGACTCAAAAAGGGCTACAAGAGAGTCCGCGGCCACTCTCGCAGAAACTATACTTTGCCCGTAAGACCAGTGAGGGCAACTCGGAGGAGTCACAAATTGGGGGAGGACTAGTACACAGAAGGAGAAACTGAGTCAGGGAAGAAGCGGAAGCTCAAGGTGACCAGGGCACGAGGTCGCCTCACGTCCCAGACCCTGTCCCCGTCCACGAGACCTCCCCACGCCACGCCAGGGGTACCTGTCACCGGCCGCGCAGCCGCGGCACACGCGCCGCTCGCGTCCCCCTTCCTGCCCATGCTGGGGCCACGCTTCGTCCGCGACGATGTCAGCGACAACGCCGGGGCGGGGCGGTGACGGCGGCGGCAGCGGCTGCGCCAGTGAGCGGCCGACACGCGCCTTTCCCGCGGCTCCCCTCACAAGCCGGTCTCGCAAAGCAATAACCCAGCTGCCTACTGCCTTTTTACTTCCGCTTCCTACTGGAGAGAGCCGGAGGACTTCCGGCTACCGAGTCGCGGCTGGGGCAGCCTAGAGCGTCGTGTGGTCGCCATCTTGTATCCGAGGAGTCCCCGGCTCCCTTTTTTCTCTGGCTGTGCAGTGTGGCTGGGAAGAGAGCACTCTTACGGTCTGGGGAGTAGGACTAGGAGCCGACAGCTGAGACCCAAAGCTGTACCAGCTGGTGAAGCCGAATAGGTGTTTCAGCCTTTTTTCCGACCTGGACTTTGGGGAGCTTCAGAAGCTACTTCCTTAAACCCTTATATTAAAAGCACTGCTGCACAACTAAAGCACAAAATTTCTTAATGTTTCTGGGCATCTTAGACTATCGTAACCCCTAAATTTTGATAACTACCGTTCCTGGGAGCGTGGGAAAAGGAAAACTTTTTAAGTTTTATGAGACGATTTAGCTTAGATTATACTGGCAGTGGCAATTTGCTTACCTTTTTTTTTTTTTTTTTTTTGAAAAAAATTTTTTTTGCCCAGTATAAATCGCTGTGCAAAAATTTCTGTAGGGACGCCTGGGTACCTCAGTCGGTTAAGCCTCGGTCGTGGGCTGGGGTCTTGACCTCAGGGTGCTGAGCTTCAGCCCCACTTCCGGCTCTGTGCTGACAGCTTGGGGTCTGAAACCTGCTTGGAATTCTGTGCCTCCCTCTCTCTGCCCCTCCCTGCCAGCACTCTGTCTGTCTGTCTGTCTCTCTCTCTCTCAAAAATGAATAAACATTTAAAAAATTATTTTTAATAAAATAAAATATTTAAAAATTAAATCTATCTAGAAGGGGGAAATCATAAATGTTAAAGATTAACGAAAAATAATAACCTACTCCTCGCTTCACCTCTACAATTCTCCCCCAAATCCCTAGCAGATCACTGATCTTTTCACCATCTGCTATGGACTGCATATTTGTGTCCTCCTCAAATTTATACAGTAAAACCTGACTGTCAGTGTGATAGCATTTAGAGGTGAGGCTTTGGGGAGGTGATTAGGTCATGAGAGTGGGGCCCTCCTGAATGGGGTTAGTGCCCTTACAGAAAGAGACCCCAGAGAGCTCCCTTGCCCTTCCATCTTTTTTTTTTTTTAACCTTACTTCTTTTTGAGAGAAAGTGAGAGAGCACAAGCAGGGAAGGGGCAGAGAGAGGGAGACACAGAATCTGAAGCAGACTCCAGACTCTGAGCTGTCAGCACAGAGACCAATGCGCGGCTCAAACTCAAACTCCAAGATCATGACCTGAGCCCAAGTCTGACACTCAACTAACTGAGCCACTCAGGCACCACTTGCCTTTACATCTTATGAGGACACAGAAGTTCTTGCATATTGTCCACTTTTTCCATTAGAGCCCTTGGCTTGTTACTTTAAAGATCCCATTGTGATAATTCCACAATTATCTGCCTGTATGCCTGTAACTTTTGCTTAAAACCCATACATGATGTACCGGGTAAAAAGAAATGAGGTAAATAGGCCTCAGTGTGAACTTTTGTGTTTTTCTGGCCAGCAGTTAGCTGTGTTTACTGTTTGCCATAGCTGTGCATGTCAGAGACCTCCATGTCCTCCAGTGTCCTTGTTTTTCTCTCCTCTGTTATTTTTGGGTTTCCCTAGAAATGGCATCTTAAGTAGAGTCTGATCGTTATAGTTCTGTTAGCTGTAAACCACTTTATTACCCAGGAGCCCTGTTGATGTGGTGGTAAGACTAAGGAGAGGGCAAGCATTCTGTAATCTGTTCTGTAATCCTATGATGAGGCCTCAGTCTTTTAATAGGTCTGTGCCCCTGGGCTGTGGCAACAGAAACACCCAGGGCCATCCGATTTATGCAGCATGCCCCACCCCTCCCGCTATCACACCTCCCCATTGCAATGTGATTTTGCCATTCCTTCCACCACGAGGTGGAATCTATCACATCACCCCTTAAATCTGGACTGGTCTTTTGACTTGCTTTGACCGGGAGAGTGCTGTGGACATGTCATTCTGTGACTTCCAAGCCCAAACCTTGAGAGGCCTGGCAATTTCTGCTTTCCCTTTCACTCTCAGGGTCCAACCTGCACACAGAAAAGCCCAAGATATCCTGATGGAGAAAGAAACCACTTTTCTTTCCTTTTTAGAATTGTTTTTCAAATGTTTATTTTTCAGAGAGAGAGAGTGAGGGAAAGTGGTCACACACATGGTGGAAGGGCAGAGGAAGAGGGAGAGACAGATTTTTTTTTTTAATTTTTTTAAGGTTTAGTTATTTCTTTTGAAAGAGACAGAGACAGTGTGAGTGGCAGAGAAGGAGAGAGAGAAGGGAGAGAGAGAATCCAAAGCAGGCTCCACACTGTCAGTGCAGAGCCCAATGTGGGGCTTGAACTCACAAACCATAAGATCATGACCCAAGCCAAAATAAAGAGTCAAATGCTTACATGACTGAGCCACCCAGTCACCCCTCTTTTTTCTAATTTTCTTTTATTTAAGTATAGTTGACACACATTGTTACATGAGGCACCATTTTTAGAAAGTAAGTTGTTAAACATGTACCACCACTGGATAGGAAGGAAGCTTTCACTCTACATCCTTTTATGTCACTCTATGGCCTTTAAATTTTAAAACACATGACTATTAATTGTATAAAAAAAGTAAATGAACTTATTTTCAAAACATATTTTAGGGGCACCTGGGTGGCTCAGTCAGTTAAGCACCCGACTTCGGCTTAGGTCATGATGTAAGAGCTTGTGAGTTCGAGCCCCACATTAGGGTCTGTGCTGACAGCTCAGAGCCTGGAACCTGCTTTGGATTCTGTGTCTCCCTCTCTCTCTTTCTGCCCCTCCCCTTTTGCTCTTTGTCTCACTCTCTCAAAAACAAATAAACATTAAAAAAAAAAACTTTTAAAAAAACGTACTTTAAACATGTGGCCAAATAAAGGAGAGGAAAAGAGAAGAGGCATAAGAAAATGCAGATGAAGTTCCAAAAGGCAACACCTAGAAACGTGTCCCCACCTGTGAGACAGGAGCACTGGCTTGACTGCTTTACAGGTCAGTGGCATGTGGGTAGTGAGGTCCACAGGTACCGACAAGTTTTACTTTCTCCCCCAATAAGAAGCCCTATTCCCACAGACTGACCAGCCATGGCCCACTCAGGTCTACAGAGAAAGCCTGACCTTTGGGAAAAATCACAGTTCTCGGGGAAGAAGGCTGTTCCATGTCTCAGGATGCAGGGATCAGCCCTGGTGCTCACCAGCTCTGCAGGAGGCATGCCCTGTGTGCGCAAGCCCCTGAGGGAGCAAGCCCTCCAGGCACAGAGGTGACTCTCTTCCCTGCCATTCCCTCCCCACCCCTCTTGGGAGACGTCACTAATAGCTCTTTGGGAGACTTACCTGCACCTGATCCTTCTTGGCCAGATGTACACGTGCAGCAGGTACAATAGCCGGAGGTCATTGCTCAATGCATTTTCACATGGCACCTGTGAGGTATAATTTCCGACCATTATCACTCACACCTTTGGCATTTGTAGTAGGAGGGGTGGTCTCCAAGTCCTGATTTTCTCTAAGCATGTCTATGCCCTAGGATTTTTCAATAAGGTGTCCATGTCATAGTGATTGCCTACTGTTCTTTTAATATAGGTTTAATTTAATATGGGTTCATCTTCTCATTCCCAAGCTGATCTCAATTATATTCTTTTTAAAAAAAATTTTTAATGTTTTATTTATTTTTGAGAGCAAGAGAGAGGCAGAATATGAACAGGAGAGAGACAGAGAGAGAGGGAGACACAGAACCATCAGCATAGAGCCTGATGCGGGGCTTGAATCTATGAACTGGGAGAACATAACCTGAGCTGAAGTCGGATGCTTAAACAACTGAGCCACCCAGGTGCCCCTGATCTGAATTACAATCTTATGGAAACTCCATCACTTCTTGGCAACTATAATTTAGGTCCTTATTCTGCTAAAATAAATTAGTGCACTCTGTATATCAGATTGCTTCAGGAGTCTGTAAGAAGGTTTGGAAATGGCCTCCAAGGACTCTTGCCTCCTGGTGTTCACACCCTGTGTGGTCCCCTCCTGTAGTGAACATGGATGAAGTGCATTAAGAATAGGGTAGTGTGGAAATTATGGAGTATGTCTTTTGAGGTAAAGTCATAAGAGACTTTCCATCTTGCTTTCTCTTGCATTACTCACTCTGGGAGAAGCCAACTGCCACATTGGTGTTGAGACTCAAGGAGACCCCAAGGAGACATCTATGTGAGCAGGAAATGAGGCCTGCAGCCAACAGCCAACATCAGCTTTTGCAGCCTCTTGGAATTCAATCCCCCTGTTGTCAGATGACTACAATCCCTGTCCATGTCTTAACTGCGACCTGGGGAAAGACCTCAAGCCAGATTCACCCAGTTAAACTATGAAACTATGAAACTATGAAAGATAATACTTCTTATTTTTTTTAATGCCACCATGTTTTGTGGTAATTTCTTACACAGCCCAAAGCCACAAAGAAGTGTGGTCCTGTGACAGTGCACACAGAGTGGCCTTGGGTACACCAGCCCAGGCAGACCTGAAGTTGGATGGGCAAGGGATCCCCTTGCTGGGAGTAAAGAGAGCAACTAAAATTGTATCCACCTGGGGTGCCTGGGTGGCTCAGTTGGTTGAGCGTCCGACTTTGGCTCAGGTCATGATCTTGCGGTCTGTGGGTTCAAGGCCCGCGTTCAGCTCTGCGCTGACAGCTCAGAGCATGAAGCCTGCTTCGGATTCTGTGTCTCCCTCTCTCTCTCTGCCCCTCCCCGGCTCTCACTCTCTCTTTCTCTCTCTCAAAAATAAATAAACATTAAAAAAAAAAAGAAGAAAGAAAGAAATTGTATCCTCCTTACTCTGACCAGAAATAGAGATTTGGAGGCCAGAAGTTCCACGATCATTTTATGTGGTTTCTGAGGAATCTCTACCCTGCATGGTAGCCTGAGGCCTATACCTCAATGATGCCTTGAAAAAAAACCCTCTACCCACTGGGAATTCTTTTCCTCTTAATATTTTTGCCTTTGTAAATGGTCTTGTAGCAAAAAAAAAAAAAAAAAAAAAAAAATCCCTACACTACAGATTGTTCGATCATGATATAAATTTTACCCATAGCAACTGCATTTCAATGGCCCAACCTAGAACAGTATTCAGACTACAACATACAGCAACACATTTCACATCATGACCTAACACTGTTAAACATATCTACAAAAGTGGAAAGTATTTCGTGAAGCAACACTTTACCCTTGCATATTCAATCATGTCAAATATTATTCTATTCATATGTATATATAACCCAAAGAAAAAACAAAACAAACAATACAAAAACTAAAAATGAGGAATAACTTTAATTCCTGCTCACAAATTTATTCCATCGCAGAACCCTCAAGGACAAAGCTACTATTCACATATCTGGTTAAAAGTTATGTGGATGTTCACATATAAACTCAGCGGGAAGCCTCATTGCTAACTGCAGGTAAAATTCTCCTGCGTGTCACAGCTATAAATGACAATAATGTTAAAATTAAACTTTCTCTCCATCTTGTTAATGGTAAAACCAGTTGTTATTTACTACTGAATTAAGTGGCCTCAGTAGACAGAAGCTGGAAACACGATTTGCAGCCTACCTACATCCTTTGTGCTGTCTCCTTCACTAAGTTGTCACAATCGGTACCAATATTTGTCACAATGGGTACAGTTTGGGGGTAAGAACCTGTGAAATGCACTGTGATATTTTTTCCTTTTTCTTTTTTTACTGAGGTATAACAAAGACACCTCAAAAAATTTAATGCTTGTAAAGGCCAAAGATTAATGGGCTGTGGCCCACAGATTAGAAAAACACTGGTTCAGAAGCTTTAACCTTTTAAACAAATGCAGTATATGATTTCTTGCCTGTATTAGTTTCCTTTTTTTTTAACATTTATTTGTTTATTTTGAGAGAGAGAGAGAGAGAGAGAGAGAGAGAGAGAGAGCACGTACGCAAGCGGGGGAGAGGCAGACAGAGAGGGAAAGAGAGAATCCCAAGCAGGGCTCGAACCAATGAACCATGAGATCATGACCTGAGCCAAAATCACGAGTATGAGCCACCCAGGCGCCCAGTCTGTATTAGTTTTCTATTGCTGAGAGAACAAATTGCCGCAAACTTAAAATAGCACAAATTTATTACCATATAGTTCTTTGGGTCAAATCCAACATGGGTCTTGCTAGCTAAAACCAAGGTGCTGGGAGAGTGGCATGCCTCTCTGGAAGCTACTGGGAAGCACACACTTCCTTGCTCATTCGGGCTTTGGCAGAATTCAGTTCCCTGTGGCTTTTGGACTGAGGTCCCCATTTCCTTTCTGGCTGTCACCTGGCTGCCCCTAGTTGCTAGAGGCTTCTCTCTGGTCCATGCACAAAGCACCCTGCAGCTCACCCAGTAACAGGGTGCCGAATCCTCCTCATGCTACCATTCTCTGACTCTTCTGTCACTGTGTCTCTCCCACTACAACTTGGAAAGGTTCAAACTTTAAAAGAAAATTTTTGTGTGTGTTTATTTATTTCTGAGAGAGAAAGGGAGACACAGAATCCAAAGACACAGGCTTCAGGCTCCGAGCTGTCAGCACAGAGCCTGACGCACAGCTCGAACTCACCAACTGTGAGATCATGACCTGAGCTGAAGTCAGAAGCTTAACCGACTGAGCCAACCCGGTTCCCCGAAAGGTTCAAATGTTTAAGGACTCATGTGATTAGATTGTACCCATTTGGATAATCTCCCTGTCTCAAGGTCTATACCTTTAATCACATCAGCAAAGTCACTTTTGCCATGTAAGGTAATGTTTACCGATTCTGGGGATCACAGCACGAACAATTTGGGGACTGCTATTCTGCCCTCCACACTGACACATAGATGCATGCTTCCACATATACGTTTTATTGATAGCAAAGCCCGGGATTGCTGAACGATATTTTTAAAAATCATACTTGAGGATGTTTTGGAAGCAGGGCTTTTGGGAGCAAGAGCCTTATAAGCTTCCATCTGGTGCCTTCTCCACAGACTTCAAAGAGCCATTTGCTTTTCCAGATGGTGTTTTAACATTTATACATAAATCTGGGTACACACAATAGCACAGGACTCAGTCTAGTTGTAAACTCAGAAGAATACTAAAGATGAAAAGCAGACAGATCCCCACAAGTCGTTACTTGTAGTTTGTTCGATGTGAATAGGAAAAGCTGAAGGTGACACAGAGCAAATCTGCAGGGCAGAGTGGCATCCAGGGTAACTGACACTGGGCTCTGTGCAGTGACGCTGAGGTGCAGCTTGTGGGTGTCCTGTGATGGAGAAAAGCTTTGGCCACACAGAATTAAAATAATGCAGTATGTTGGCCAGAGGCCATGGAAGGGCCTCCTACCACTTGAGTTCTTTTCCATTCCAGGCCAGCTCTTCCATTCCTCATTCTTCCCCTCCAGAACTCTCACTAATCTTTCTTAGCATGGACCCACGTTGCACCTTCAGTGGCATCAGACTGGGCTGAACTTCCTCTGTTTACCTGCTCAGGCACAGTTAGGGCCCTGCTGACCTGAACAGGAAAATCAGTTGTCTATGTAGTACCCAAAGATTCTTCCTTTAGGCCATGGGCCATCTTGTATTATCTTTGTAGGAACTCTCTATAACTTATTAATTGCCATCCATGGCCCAAGCCTCCAAAATCCCTTGTTTTCAGATCAAGCAAATCACTGATTGGTTGTTATCAGATAGATTAAGCTTGGTTTTGACATAGTGTCTGGCCTCTGTGACCAACATCCAGCAGCCACACCTTTGGTTCCTATTCCAAAGCCCTGTCTCACAGAATTCTCCACACATTTCCTGTTTCCTGATGGGAGGAGAGATGGTTTATCCAACCAAATCTATGGTATATCTATGGTATGCGGAATAGAGATGCTTTATCTAATGTTAAATGGTGTATGTAACATTCTTTCTTTCACCTGGTAAACACTTATCTGTGCCTGAAACAACCTTTGCCCTTAAGGAGACCAGACTGTGAGGAGAGAGACACAGACACAGATGATTATAAAACAGGTGAAAGGCTGAGACAGAGGCCATCTTGGGCCATGGTGGTATGCAGAGAAAGGGCATGAAGCCAGCAAGGAGAGGCTTCTTGGAGGAGGTACCTCTCCAGCAGAGTGCTGCTAACAAGTTCTTTGATTACCTCTCTCTTTTGTGTGGTAATGCTTTTCAGTATTAAAAAATACAACGCATTGGCTAAAAAAAAAAAAAAAAAAAAAAAAAAAAAGGTTTGGAAAACTCAGATACAGAATTAACCTATACCTCCATCATCCAAACAAATCTACATGTCTAAATTTTCATTTATTTCCTTCTACTCTTTGTTCTTTCTTTTAATGTTTATTTATTTATTCTGATAAGGAGTGAGCAGGAGAGGTGCAGAGAGAGGGAGAGAGAAAGAATCCCAACCAGGCTCCATACTGTCAGTGCAGAGCCCGAGGTGGGGCTTGAACCCACAAACCGTGAGATCATGACCTAAGCCGAAACCAAGAGCCAGATGCTTAAACTGCCTGAACCACCTGGTACCTCTACTCTCTTTTCTACACATAGATTTTTTACTCTGGGAGATTTTGTTTTAACAAATAATCTTTCACGTGCAAGCACCACCTTCTAGGCCTGGAAAATTGAGCCAATCACTAGTGCATAGATTTGGAAATGCATACTACTTCACCCAAATTCCTTGACTTACTTAATATCCAAATATTTGGAGATTTTCCATATATCTTTAGGTTATTGATTTCTAATTTTATTCTGTTGTAGTCAGAAAACATACTTTCTACAATTATAATTATTAGAATTTATTATGACTTGTTTCACAGACAACAAAATAGCTTATTGTGGTGAATGTTCTGGGTGCACTTGAGTGTACATCCTGCTCATGTTGGACAGAACACTCTAGAATGTCAATTGAGTCATTTGGTTAATAGTGTTATTCCAGTTTTCTGTATTCTTACATATTTTTTTATTTTCCTTTCTTTTATCCAAAAGGTGACATATTATAGATATTCTTTTGCACTTTGTGTTTTTTTTCTTTTTTTCACATAAAAACATATCCTGGAAATAACACCAGCATTCTTCACAAAGCTGGAACAAACAATCCTGAAATTTGTATGGAACCAGAAAAGACCCTGAATAGCCAAAGAAACCTTGAAAAAGAAAACCAAAGCTGGAGGCATCACAATCCCAGGCTTCAAGATGTATTATAAAGCTGCAATCATCAAGACAGTATGGTACTGACACAAAAACTGTATCTAAAGGAACAGAATAGAGAACCCAGAAAGGGACCCACAAACATATGGCCAACTAATCTTTGACAAAGCAGGAAAGAATATCCAATGGAATAAAGACAGTCTCTTCAGCAAATGATGCTGGGAAAACCAGACAACAATATGCAGAAAAATGAACCTGGACCACTTTCTTACACCATACACAAAAATAAACTCATAACGGATGAAAGACCTAAACGTCAGACAGGAAGCCATCAAAATCCTAGAGGAGAAAGCAGGCAAAAACCTCTTTGACCTAGGCCACAGCGACTTCTTAACACATCTCCGGAGGCAAGGGAAACAAAAGCAAAAATGAACTATTGAGACCTCATCAAAATGAAAAGCTTCTGCATAGCAAAGGAAACAATCAGCAAAAGTAAAAAGCAACAGATGGAATGGGAGAAGATATTTACAAATGACATTTCGGATGAAGGGTTAGTGTCCAAAATCTATAAAGAAGTTATCAAACTCAACACCCAAAAAACAAATAATCCCGTGAGGAAATGGGCAAAAGACATAAATAGACACTTCTCCAGGAAGACATCCTGATGGCCAACAGACACATGAAAAAGTGCTCAACATCACTCATCATCAGGGAAATACAAATCAAAACCACAATGAGATACCACCTCACACCTGTCAGAATGGCTAACATTAACAACTCAGGCAACAACAGACGTTGGCGAGGATGTGGAGAAAGCGTGTCTCTTTTGCACTGTTGGTGGGAATGCAAACTGGTGCAGCCACTCTGGAAAACAGTATGGAGGTTCCTCAAAAAATTAAAAATAGAACTACCCTATGACCCAGCAATTGCACTACTAGGTATTTATCCAAGGGATACAGGTGTGCTGTTTCGAAGGGACACATGCACCCCAATGTTTATAGCAGCACTATCAACAATAGCCAAAGTATGGAAAGAGCCCAAATGTCCAATGTCCATCAGCAGATGAATGGATAGAGAAGATGTAGTATACATACACACACACACACACACACACACACACACACACACACTGGAGTATTACTTGGCCATCAAAAAGAATGAAATCTTGCCATTTGCAGCTATGTGGATGGGACTAGAGGGTTTTATGCTTAGTGAAATTAGTCAGAGAAAGACAAATACCATATGACTTCATTCATATGAGGAATTTAAGATACAAAACAGATGAACAAATGGGAATGGAAGCAAAAATAATATAAAAACAGGGAGGGGGACAAAACCTAAGAGCCTCTTAAATATGGAGAACAGAAGGTTGCTGGAGAGGTTGTGGGAGGGGGGATGGGCTAAATGGGTAAGGGGCATTAAGGAAGCTACTCCTGAAATCATTGTTCATATACTAACTTGGATGTAAATTTAAAAATAAATTAATTAAAAAAGAAAAAAAGATAAAAAACGTTTTAACATTGTGTGCCGACCATACTCAAAAATAAAATAATAATAAAAAAAAACATATCCTGGAAATCCTCTATATGTTCCTCACTCATTTTTCCCTTTCTTTGAGTTGTTATAATTTATATATAGCAGAATTAACTCATTTTAATAAATAATTCTGTGTGTTTTGACAAATATATTTAGTTGTGTAATGACCACAACAATCCCAGTATGGGACAATTTCATCGCCCCTCAAAATTCTCCTTTGCCTCTTTGTAATCAAACCCCTCCTACCACCTCAGCCTCTGGCAACTGCTGATCTGTCGTTATAATTTTGCCATTATCAGAATATTACAAAAATGAAATCATGCAGTATTTAGCCTTTTAAATATGACTTCTTTCACTTAGAATAATCTTTGTGAGATTCATACACATTGCATGAAACATTCCTGCATAGTTCATTCCTTTTTATCACTCAGTAGTATTCTATTGAATGGATGTAACACACTTTGTCCATTCACCAGTTTTTTAGCATTTGGGTTGTTTTGATGATTATGAACTGAGCTACTATAAACATTCATATACACATTTAGTAGGAACATTTGTTTTCATTTCTTTTAGGTAAATACATAGGGGTACTATTACAAGATAATATTATAAATATATATTTAACTCCATAAGAAATTGATAAACTGTTTTCCAGAGTGGTGCAACATATAAGAAGCATTCACTTTCTTTAATTAGGGAGATCCTGAAAGTAAGTACCTCTTTAACTTTGGCACCCTCACTTTGCCTCACTCACCTCACCTAGCACAAGTCCTGTCCTAATACATGTAGGACTATTCAGGCTATCTATTTCTTGTTGAGCAATCACTGGTAATTTGAGTGTTTCAAAAAGAATTTGTCTAGTTCACCTAAGTCAGGTGTCAGGAAATGTTTTCTATAAAAGACCAAATAGTAAATATAAAGCCTTTGCAGGTCATATATATTCTCTGTCACATATTCTTTCCTCCTCCTCCTCCACCTCTTCCTCCTCCTCCTCCCCCTCTGCCTTCCTCTTCTAATAGCCTTTTTAAAAATGTAAAAACCATTCTTAGCTCATGGGTCATTTAGCCCAGAAACCATAACATGCTGACCTCTAGCCTAAATTGTCAAATTTTGAAGCATAAAGTTTGTAATAGTCCTTTTTTTTGTTCTGTTTAATAACTGTTTAATTACTAAAGATGTCACCTTTCTCATTCTGGTATTGGTAATTTGTGTATTCTCTTTTTACTCTCCTCCCCCCCCCCCATCACTCTAGTTAGAGATTTATGCATTTTAATTGCTCTTCTCACAGAACCAGCTTTTCCTTTCTTTGGCTATCTCTATTGATTTTCTATTTTCATTTTCTCTCAAACTTGGTCTTCATTTCCTTCTTTCTGCAAAATTTGGATTTAATTTGCTTTTCTTGGGATGACTGGCTGGCTCAGTCAGAAGAGTATGAGACTCTTGATCTCAGGGTCATGAGTTTGAGCCCCACATGAGGTGTCAAGATTACTTAAATAATTTCCTTTTTCTTAATTCTTAAATAATTTGCTTCTCTTCTAATTTCTTAAGATGCCTAGATAATTGATTTGAGACCTTTCTTCTTAATGCTCTAAATTTCCTTCTAGCTACATCTTTAGCTGTGTTCCACAGACTTCAATATTTTGCATTTTTAGTTTCATTCAGTTCAAAATATCTTTTAAATTTCCCTTATTTCCTTTTGACTTATGGGATATTTATAAATGCATTCTTTAATTTCTAAATATTTAAGGATTGTCTAAATGTCTTTCTGTTCCTCTTTAATTCCAATATGCTTTGAAAACATAATTTTTATAATTTCAGTTCTAAATTTTTTAGAGTTTGTGTTATGGCCCAGAATATCATCTAGAGAGGTGAATGTTCAATGTGCTGTTGAAAAGAATGTGTATTCTGTTCTTGCTGGATTCTATAAATCTCAGTTAAGTCAGTTTGGTTGATGGGGTGTCCAGGACTTCTATATTCTTACTGATTTTCTGTGTACTTTTCCCTATCAATAACTGAGATAGGACTGTGTAAAGTTTCCAACTATAATAGTGAATTTGTCTATTTCTTCTTTTAGTTATTTCACTATTTATTTATTTTACATGTATTTTAAATTTCCATTATGGGGCACCTGGGTGACTCAGTTGGATAAGTGTCCAAGTCTTGGTTTTGGCTCGGTCATGGTCTCATGGTTCATGGTTTCTAGCCCCACATCAGGTCCCATGCTGA
Organism: Prionailurus bengalensis; assembly: GCF_016509475.1. Lineage (NCBI taxonomy): Eukaryota > Metazoa > Chordata > Mammalia > Carnivora > Felidae > Prionailurus > Prionailurus bengalensis. The sequence continues at coordinate 111,304,422 of NC_057345.1, forward strand.
TGGTGCAGAGCCTGCTTGGGATTCTCTCTCTCTCTCTGCCCCTCCCCTGCTTGCTGTCTCACTCTTCTCTCAAAATAAATAAATAAACTTAAAAAAAATAATAAATTTCCATTGCTAGGTACAGATATCTTAACACTGTTATGCCTTCTTGGTGACTTGGACCACTTTATCATAACGTAATATCCCTCTTTATCTTTGCTAATATTCTTTGTTCCAAAGTTATTTTTTAATTTAATATAGCCGGTACAGTTGGGAGCTTTGTTTACCATTTGTTTTTAGTGTTTGCATCATAAATCTTTTTTGATTATTTACTTTTAACTTACCTACTTTGCTTTTATCTTTAAAGTAGATTTCTTCTAGACAGCATATATGATCTGTCTCCACCCACTGTTTCCAAGAATTTAAACTCCCTGAAAGCAGGAGTTTCATTTGTTTTGTTTGTAACTGTATTTCCTATGCCTAGAACACTGTTGGGTTTAAAGTGCATATGACTGAATCTTTATTGAATGCGTAAACCATCTTAAACATGCCTCACTGGAAAAGTTTCTTTATTTGAAGGTATAATCTGGTTCTTATTTTTATCTGTCTAGTATTTATTTTGAGAGTCCTCATTTTTCTTTCTCTCTAATTTGATAAATGTAATCACTGACTTGGGATGGGGGGTTGGTTTGTTTTCACTTTTTCTTCTTACTAGGTTAACTTGCCAATTGAACTTTGTCTTTTGTCATTCAAGGTGATAGGTGTATACTTCAACTGAATTTCCCTTTTATTTTTCTTTCTCCTGGAATGTCTCTGTCTTTTTAAGTTTGTTTATTTATTTTGAGAGAGAAAGAGCCTGTGTGTGTGCACACGCACAAATTGGAGAAGGGCGGAGAAAGAGGAAGAGAGAGAATCCTAAGCAGGTTCTGCACAGCACGGAGCCTGATGCAAGGCTTTGTCTCACAATTTGTGAGATCATGACCTGAGCGAAAATCAAGGGTCCGATGCTTAACCGACTGAGTCACCCAGGCGCCCCTCTCCTGGAATGTCTTAAGGTCATGGTATATTTTATTGTACCCCAGTGTAATAAGAATCTTTATTAAAATTTTTTTTCAGCATTAAAAGAAATAAAAAGGAATATCAGGCATAGCCAGAGGCTCCCTGGAATCGCCTTATACAAAACAGTAGACATGCTCCAGGGCATTTCTAATATTACGAAGTTACATTAACATTAGATACTGTCAACTACTTCATAGGCTGTTATAAGAGGTTCTCACATGATGTCTCTGAGCATCCCACGTATCTACTACAGTTACTCCAGAGCAAGAGCTGAAACTGTCAAAGTGTCCCCACAAACGCACTGCCAAGCCCTCAGCATGCTGTCCTGGCATTCGTGCCGCTCTGCCTCTGGTCCTGTGGGGATCCACAGGCAGCTATGTTAATTGTTAACCGGCCTTAGCTGTGCACTGGCTCCTCACAGCTCTGCAACTTTGAGATCCCATGAAGGACACTTACAGAACATTGCCCCTTCCTTTGCAGTCACTGTCTTTTTCTCCAAAAAAAATTTTTATTGTGACAAAATGCATATAACATAAAATTTACCAGGTTCTGGTTCAAGATGGCAACTTGAGACGATCCTGAACTCACCTGCTCCCAGGGACACATCAAATCTACAGCTACATGTGGAGGATCTTCTTCTGAAAAAACAAAACAAAACAAAACAAAACAAAACGAAACAAAAGACCTGAAACTGAGTGACTCCTACACATAGGGCTAATAAGAGAAGGCCCACATCGAGACAGATAGGAGAGACTGAGGCACAATCTCACCATAAACCCCATCCCTGGCACAGTGACCAGGGAGGGGACTCAAAACCTGGAACTTCTTCCCAAGGAATAAAGGATTCAGACCCCACATTGGGTATCCCAATCATTATAACCTAAACCTGAGAGACAAGCCCCCAAAGCATCTAGTTTTGAAAACCAATGAAGCTCATATCCAAAAGAACCACAAGGCTAGACCAAGCTAAGAGATGGCTCTTAAAGGGCTCACATAGACTCACCCAGGGCTCAGCACCGAGGCAATTGGTCAAGAGATATCCAGACTTTCTGTGGATGAGGCTCGTTTGCTAATTTTATTTTATTTTATTATTATTTACTTTTCAGAGAGAGAGACATAGCGTGAGCAGGGGAGAGGCAGAGAGAGGGAGGCATAGAATCTGAAGCAAGCTCCAGGCTCTGAGATGTCAGCCCAAAGCCTGATGTGGGGGCTTAAACTCACGACCATGAGACCATAACCTGGGCTGAAGTCGGACACCACAGACTGAGCCACCCGGGCACCTCTCACTTGCTAATTTTTAAGTGTCAACCTGAGAGCCAGGCATCTAATTTAGCACACATCTAGGGGCCTGCTCTCGGGCAGGCACTATCTTTGTTCTCTCCCTCTGCCAATTCAGACAGCTTCACACTCTCCCTCTGCCATGCTCCAGAGCTCCAGGATCTCCCCAAGGAGAGCTTTTACATGAATGGTGCCCTGGTTTTGGAGCTACTGCTTAGGAGACACCCCTTGATTGCCTGGCTCTGGAGGCCATAGGGCTTTTCCAATCCTGGGAGCCCTGGGACTGTAACAATCAGAGTTTGGGGCAGACTACGACTTCAAAGGCACTGCACAAACAGCAGACTGAAACACACCCCCAGTCTTTATCTAAAAGAGGCTTATTTGCTTGTCCAGAAGCTTCAGCCTGATGGGTAAGCTCCTGGTTTGGCAAACAGCCAGGGGCCTGGGCTGCTCCCAGGGGACAGGGGCTGGTGGACACAGTTTTTAGGCTCTTCCTCTGCCTTGCTCTGCCCCACCAGTATCTCCTGAAAGGAGCTTTTACACTTGCCTAGCACCCTCATTTTTGCAGCTGCTGCCAGGAGGACACCTCTACATCACCTGGCTCTAATGGCCAGTGGGGTTCACACTTTTGGGTTCCACAGGACTACAACCAAAGGAGAAAGAGTTCTTTTTCTTCCCCACCCATTTCTCCCACCCCAACCTCTTGTCTCTGGTAATTACCAATCTGTTCTTTGTAACTATGAGTTTGGATTTTTGTTTGGGGTGTTTGGGGTTTCTTTATTCATTCATTCATTTATTTAAATTGTAGATTTTATTTTTTCAATTGAAGTATAGTTCACATACAATATTATATTAGTTTCATATTAGTTATTCAATGATTATATACGTTACAAAATGCTCACCATAAGTGTGGTTACCATCTGTCATCACACAAAGTTATTATGCTATTTCCTATATTCTCCATGCTGTACTTTTCATCCCAGTGAATTATTTATCTTACAACTGGAAGTTTGTATCTCTTAATCCCCTTCACCTATTTCACCCATCCCCCTGACCCTCTCCCTTCTGGCAACCACTGGTGTGTTCTCTGTATTTATGAATCTGCTTCTGTTTCTTGTTTTGTTTTGTTTGCTTCGCTTTTTAGATTTCACATATAAGTGAAATCATAAAGTACTTGTCTTTCTCTGTCCGACTTACTTCACTTAGCATAATACCCTCGAATTCCATCCATGTTGTCACAAATGGCGAGATTCTATTCTTTATGGCTGAGTACCATTCCTTTGTATATATAAGCCACATCTTCCTTATCCATTCATCTATCAATGGACACTTAGGTTGCTTCCATAATTTGACTACTGCAAACAATGGTGCAAAAAACATAGGGTTGCATATATCTTTTCTAATTAGTGTTACTGTTTTCCGCAGAAAATTCCCAGAAGTGGAATTAGTGGATCATATGATATTTCTATGTTTAACTTTTTTAGGAAGTTCAATACTGTTCTTCATAGTGGCTCACCCAACTTACATTCCCACCAACAGTGCTCCTAGGAGGGTTCCCTTTACCCCACATCCTCACCAACAGCTGTATATTCTTATATAGTTTTGGATTAGCCACTCTGACTAGTGTGAGGTGCTGGTTTTGATTTGTGTTTCCCTAATGATTACTGTGATGTTGAGCATGTGTCTGTTCACCATCTGTATGTCTTTTTTGGAAAAATGTCTATCCAGGTCCTCTGCCTATTTTTTAATTATATTGGGGTTTTTTGGTGTTGATTTATATGAATTATTTATATATTTTGAATGTTAACCCCTCATCAGATACATCATTTGCAAATATCTTCTCCCATTCAGTAGGTTGCCTTTTCATTTCATTGACGGTTTCTTTTGCTCTGCAAAACCTTTTCAATTTGATGTAGTCCCAATCGTTTATTTTGCTTTTGTTTCTGTTGCCTGAGGAGACGGGTTCAGGTAAATATTGCTAAGGCTGATGGCCCAGAGTTTACTGCCTGTGTTTTCTTTTAGGAGTTTTATGATTTCAAGTCTTACATTTAGGCCTCTAATCCATTTTGAGTTTATTTCTGTATGTGGTGTAAGAAAGTGGTCCAGTTTCATTCTTTTGTATGTGGGTGTCCTATTTTCCCAACACCACTTATTAAAGAGACTATCTTTTCCCCATTATGTATTCTTGCCTATACAAGCATGGGCTTATTTCTGGGCTCTCTATTTTGCTGTATTACTCTAATGTGTCTATTTTTGTGCCAGTGCCATAGTTTGTTGAATACTATTGCTTTGTAGTAAATTTTGAAATCTGGGATTGTGATACCTCCAGGTTTGTTCTTCTTTCTGAAGATTGTTTTGGCTATTTGATGTCTTTTATGGTTCCACACAAACTTTGGGACTATTTGTTCTAGTTCTGTGAAAAATGCTATTGGTATTTTGATAGGGATTACATTGAATCTGTATATGGCTTTGGGTACTATGGATATTTTAACACTATTAATTTTACCAATTTATGAGCATGGAATGTCTTTCCATTTGTTTGTGTCATCTTCAATTTCCTTGCTTTCTTGTGTCCCACAGGATTGTAACAATCAGAGAGACAGTTTTTGCAGACTCCATGATCGGGACAGACAGCACAGACAGCAGACTGAAATGCAATCCCATTCTTTCTCTGAAAGAAGCCTATTTATTTGCCCAGGAGTTTCAGCCTGAGGGGCAGGCTTCAGGTCTGGCACGCATCTAGAAGCTACAGAGCTGCCCTTGGGGAACTAGGCCAGTGGACACCATCTTTGTGCTCTCCCTCTGCCTCACTACAGATTGCTGGTACCTCTTAAAAAGGAACTTACACACCTGTCTAGAGCCCCAATTTTTGCAGCTGCCACCAAGGAGATATCTCTAGATCACCTGGGTTGGTGGTCTGTAGGAATTATGCTTGTGGCCCCACAGGCCTGTATATATTTGCATACTTTAAAGGCTACTGCCTGAATGGGGCACCTGGGTGATTCAAACAGTTTAAGCATCTGACTTTTGATCTCAGCTCAAGTCTTGATCTCAGGGTCATGAGTTCAAGCCCCATGTTGGGCTCTGCGCTGGGCAAGAAGCCTACAAAAGAAAGAAGGAAAGAAAAAAAAGAAGGAAAGAAAGAAAGAAAGAAAGAAAGAAAGAAAGAAAGAAAGAAAGGAAGGAAGGAGGAAGGAAGGAAGAGAGGAAGGAAGGAAAAAAAGCTACTGCCTGAGGATCTGGCTTCCAAACATCCTGAATCTAGATGTTAGATGGTATACTCCCTTTAGGACACTCACTGGTCTTAGCACACCCTCAACAACTGGGAGCTATTAAAAATAAAACAGACTGCTTGGAAAAATTATAGAAGTTTCAGAAACGACCAAGAGCTAGGGAAGGACTAAATGATAAGTTTTATCTGCTACACCGTCACTCCTTCAAGATTGGGACACATGGCTGTTTCATCTAATACACAGAAATCAACACAGAGTCAATCAAAATAAAGAAACAAAGGAACATACTCAAAACGAAAGAACAAGTTAAAACCTCAGAAAGAAACCTTAATGAAACAGAGCTAAATAACATAAAATTTTCCACTTTCACCATGTTTAAGTGTATAGCTCAGTTGTATTGAATACATTCATAATGTTGTGCAACCACCCCTACCACCCATCCCCATAGCTCTTTTCATTTTGTAAAACTGAAACTCTATATCTAAACCTAAACCATAACTTCCCATTCCCCCCTTCCACCTAGCCCTTGGCAACCACCATTCTACTTTCAGTCTCTATGATTTTGAAGATTCTAAGAATTTCATGTCAGTGGAATCAAATAGTACTTGTCTTTTTTATAACTAGCTTATTTCATTTAGCATCAAGTAGTCAAGTTTCATCCATGTTATTGCATATATCAGGATTTCCTTCCTTTTTAAGGCTGGATAATATTCTATTGCATGTATAGAGCACATTATATACATCCATTTATCCACTGATGAGCACTTGGGTTGCTTCTGTATTTTAGCTACCCTGAATAATGCTTTCATTAACATGGCTGTACAAATATCTCCTTGAGATTCTGCTTTAAGTCCTTTTAGGTATACCCAGAAGTTGGAGTGCTAGATCATATCACTTATTTTTAAGTTTTTGAGGAACTGTTCTACTGTTTTCCATAGTGGCCACACCATTTTACATTTCCACCAACACTGCATGAGGGTTCCAATTCTCCACATCCTCCAACCCTTGTGATTGATTGGGTTTTGCCTTTTGTTTTTGATAGTAATCATCCAAATAAGTAGAAGGTAATTCTCATTGTGGTTTTTATTTGCTTTTCCCTGATAATTAGTGATATTGATCATCTTTTCATGTGCTTGTTGGCCAACTGTGTGTCTTTCTTTGGAGAAATGTCTATTCAAGTCCTTTGTTGATTTTCTTAATGAGGTTGTTTGGTTTTGCTGTTGTTGAGTTTTAGGAGTTCTCTAGACCTTATGGATATTAATCCCTTATCAGATATATGTTTTGCAAATACTTTCTCTCATTCTGTGGGTTGCCTTTTTGTTCTGTTGATATCGTCTTTTGATGCACAAAACTTTTAAATTTTTGTGAAGTACAATCTGTCTGCTTTTGTTGTCACTGACTGTGCCTTTGGTGTCCTGTCCAGGACAATGTCGTGAAGCTCTTGTTCTATGCTTTCTTCTAACCATTTCATTGTCTTAGGTATGATATTTAGATCTTTGATACATGTTGAATTAATTTTTGTATGTGGTGTTAGGTAAGGGTCCAACTTCATTATTCTGAATATGGATATCGTTTTCCTGGCACCATTTGTTGAAAAAACCCTTTTTAGTTTGTTTAATACTTTCTTCTTTACTTTCCAGATTAGAGGTCATACCTTATTGTCAGGGAATGTGTGTGGATGGGATGAGGAAGGTAAAATCCATCCTCCCTTGGAAAACATCAATCTCCCACAAATCCTTATACTAGAGTTGTAGAATAAGAGTTCCTCTGATCTGTACTCTGCTCACGGTGTCAATTGGCCTCAGGAAAGGCTTGAGTAAATTCTTCTAACACCACTTAGACTTGAAGAATCTCAGGGGTGGAGGGCATGTCCAAACAGCCTGGTCTGCTGGGGAAGATTAGTTGAATGCATGAAGATGGACGCTACAGGTTTTATGATTTCCACAGCTTTGATTAGGTCAGACAGCAGTCTCCTAGTTCACAGAAGGGATAGAATACGATCCTGACAAGATGGCTGAGTCAACCAATATTCCACCTTAGATGGTCCAAGAAAAAAATTAGAAGTTTACACAACTGTGCTAGAACACTCCAAAATGGCCCCAGTGATCCCCCTCTTCTGGTGTTCACACCCACACGTAGTTTCCTTCCCATAAATGTGGACTGGCATAGCAACTTGCTTCTAACCAATAGAATGCAACAGGGGGCGCCTGGGTGGCGCAGTCGGTTAAGCGTCCGACTTCAGCCATGTCACAATCTCGCGGTCCGTGAGTTCGAGCCCCGCGTGGGGCTCTGGGCTGATGGCTCAGAGCCTGGAGCCTGTTTCCGATTCTGTGTCTCTCTCTCTCTGCCCCTCCCCCATTCATGCTCTGTCTCTCTCTATCCCAAAAATAAATAAAAAACGTTGAAAAAAATTAAAAAAAAAAAGAATGCAACAGAAGCATGTTGTATCCTAAAGACATCAAAGGAGTTTATTTTGGTGAGTAGATTATATGAAACTGTAACATCACCTTGCTAGCAGAGTCTCTCTACTGCCTTCTCTGCACATTTGATGAAATAAGCAGCCATGTTGGAAAGGTTCACATGGCACATTACCGGCAGTGGCCTCCAGCCAACAGTCATCTGGGAATTAGTGCTCTCAGTCCACGGGCCACAAGGAACTGAATTCTGCCAACAACTACTTGAGCCTGGAAGTGGACTCTTCTCAAATCAACCTTCAGATGAAACTCTATCCCTGAGCAGCACCTTTATTTCAGCCTTGTGAGAGACTCTGTAACAGAAGATCGGGGGTGCCTGGTGGCTCAGTCAGTTAAGTGTCTGACTTCAACTCAGGTCATGACCTCACAGTTTGTGAGTTCAAGCCCTACATCGGGCTCTCTGTTCTCAAAGCAGAGCCTGCTACGGATCCTCTGTCTCCCTTTCTCTCTGCTCCTCCTTGCTCGCTCTCTCTCTCTCTCTCTCTCTCCCTCATTTATTGGAAGGCTTAGGGAATGAACCTCCAGGAGGCTGATACTGACTCTCTTAGCTGCCTACAACTCCAAAGTGGTCTAGAACTCATCATTGTCCCTGTATCTGCCTGAAATAGATCTCTTCTGCCTTCAAAATCTTATGCAAGGGAAAATACAGGATGAATATGGAATATCTTGTGATGTGATAAAATAAAGAGGTGTTTTAATAAATTTGAAGGAATATCAATGGGACACAGAGCCAAACAGAAAGAGTTTGGGCCAAAGCTGAGGCAGTATGGGAAATAAACTAAACAATGATAGTATTGGGTAATAATTCACAAAACAAAATAAATATCCATGATTTCATACTAATATAAATGAATGAATAAATTAATTAATGGGAGAGAAAGGACAGCCCTTCCTCATGGAAGAATGCCAATTATAAATGTAGGGGAAATAAGAAAAGTTTTACATAACCATAGGCAAATACCATAGCAATAATTGTGGGAAGCATTTTCACCAAGGAATACTACAATCAGTGGGCAAAACAGGATATTAGCACAATCTCAGAGTATCTTCCCCAAGAAGTTTAACAATTACACAGGGGAAAATTTAGTAATTTTACATTGGAGAAAACCAGAAGATACCATCTTAATAAAGTGATCATGATTTACTTCCTGATACAATGCACGGAGAAGAACACAACAACCTATGCATAATCTCACTCTAATCATGAGAAAACATCAAACAAACCTACACCAAGAGATATTTTATGAAATGCTTGACCAATACTCATGGAAAGTGTCAAGGTTATGAAAGACAAGGAAATTAATTGGAGTAGAATAAGGAAACAAATTGGAGGAGACGAAAGGATACAAACACTAAATGCAAATGTGGGATCCTGGATTGGATCGTGAAACATCAAAAAGACATTAGGGGAAAGCTGCCGGGATTTTAAGAAAAGTCAATGGTTTACTAACTAGCCATTTTTAATTTCCTGGTTTTGATCATTATACTATCATTATATAGGTTGTTAATATTAAGGAAGCTAAATGAAATGTATATGTGATCTCTATATTATTTTCACAAATTTCTGTGAGTCTAAACTTTTCAAAATAAAAATTTGGCATTCATGCTTACTCTTCCACTCATATTTAAAATGCCAAGAAATAGTAATAATTCCATCATCCTGGATCTGCCAAACATACTGCTACTAGCCCTCATACCATTAGAGATGCTCCTGTGCTCTCCCTAAGAAGAGGAGACCTTGACTCCTAGAAGTCATTGTATCTCTCTCTAGGTGATACTCACTTCCTTTTCTAAATCAATTACAGTCCACCTTTGATATACTGTAAAGTCTAAATTATAAGGTTAGCATTAACAAATACACTTTAAAATCACTACTAGCAAATCATGCAGAACCATACATAGACCAATCCTGAGAAGGAAACTAGTCTTTCTCAGTCAGTTGATTATAGGAAACTCCACATAAGCCCATAATGTGGGTTGAAATAAAGGTATCAGTAGAGCAGGAGTAGCTGCCATGCAAGTCCAAGCCATTTGCTCACTCAACTCACTTGTGCCTTCAGGACATGTTCATGCACAATCTCATATATTCTATTTCTACTTGATGTTGAATTATCAGTACACCTTTTGGCCTCAAGGATCCAGTAACACTCAGATCAGGATAAGAAACTGAGGTCAGATGATAATTGAGTTTCCTTTTTGTCTCTACTGAAGCTAAGAAGTAAACCAGGAGCTGTTTCTCAAAAAGAGAATATCTGTTTTCACAAGATGGCATTGCTTTGCTTAAAATCCTAGAAGTCTAAGCTGAAATTCTTTATTGATATTTTCCAGAATCTCCATCATATCCATCAAAATATCAGAAATACTTTGGGAACCACTGAATCTGCTGGGTCATAAGTCTCAAGCGGCAGAGTAGCTAATGATAAAGTTGAATCAACTACAGTATCTTCTCTTGCTCTGGCTTTGTCTCAAAACTGAAAGATTATATGTTACTCAGTAAATGGTCAGACAACACACTCAAATGTATATGTTGCCTCAAGAATCAATCCAAAGTGGCCTGCCAAAATGCTATGACTCTTATCAGTGCAAGGTACAATAACTTATATTTCATTTAGGACTTAAATTCACTACTATATTTGCTTCATAAAAAGAATGAGCAACAACACCATTTCCTCAAGGCAACCCTGAAAAAAATAATAATAAAGAAGAGCAGGCAACCAAGACTGCAAATTCAAAATGGTTTTTCAAGTTCCCTTGAAGAAGTGTGCAGCACAAGTAGAGAAATTCAAAGACATTCTGGTAGCTAATATTCCTGTCTTAGACATTCCTTCTCCAGAACTTCCTGCTCCTACAGCTCTCAGAAGATGGTTTGTTTTGTTTCATTTTTTATTATTTTTATACTATTTTTTAGTCTAAATCCAAGTTAGTTGACATATAGTGTAGTAATGGTTTCAGGAGTAGAATTTAGTGATTCATCACACATTTAACACCCAGTGCTCATCTCAGCAAGTACCCTCCTTTATGCCCCATCAACCATTTAGCCCATGCCCCCACCAAACTCCCCTCCAGCAGCCCTCAGTTTGTTCTCTGTATTTGAAAGTCTGTTATGGTTTGCCTCCCTCTCTGTTTTTATCTTATTTTTCCTTCCCCTACATTTATCTGTTTTGTTTCTTAAATTCCACGTATGAGTGAAATCATATAGTATTTGCCTTCTCTGACTGTTTTATTTCACTTAGCATAATATACTCTAGTTCCATCCACGTTGTTGCAATAGGCAAGATTCCATTCTTTCTGACGGCTGAGTAATATTCAGTTGTATATATATATCACATGTTTATCCTTTCATCAGTTGATGGGCATTTGGGGTCTTTCCATAACTTGGCTATTGTCAATAGCACTGCTATAAACATTGGGGTGCATGTTCCCCTTCGAATCAGCATTTTTGTATCCTTTGGATAAATACCTTGTAGTGCAATTGCTGAGTCATAGGGTATTTCTATTTTTAATATTTTAAGGAAACTCCCTACTGTTTTCCAGAGTGGCTGCACCAACTTGCATTCCCACCAACAGTGCAAAATATTTCTCTTTTCTCCACGTCCTCAGCAACATATGTTTCCTGAGTTGTTAATTTTAGCCATTCTGACAGGTATGAGGTGGTATCTCATTGTGGTTTTGATTTGTATTTCCCTGATGAAAGAGTAATGTTGAGCTTCTTTTCATGTGTCTGTTAGCCATCTGGATATCTTCTTTGGAAAAGTGTCTGCTCATGTCTTCTGCCCGTTTCTTCACTGAATTGTTTGTGTTGTGGGGATTGAGTTTGATTAGTTCTTTATCCAATATGCAAATGGATATCCAATATGTCATTTGCAAATAACTTCTCCCATTCTGTAGGCTGCCTCCATTCCACAGGCTACAGAAGATGGTTTTAATGGATATTTTACATTTACATGGAGAACTGTAATAAAGAGAGTAAAACAACTAACATGGACAAAAAGGAAAACACCAAGCCAGTGAGGATTCAGGGGAAGCACTGCCCCCCCATAATATTCTAAGTGAAGAGACCTGTCTGGGACTTAGAAAATGGTCCCTTTGTTTTATTAACAAAAACAAAGACTGATTAATGACTTATGCTAATAGATTTGGACTAGATAGACACTAAGATCTAGAAGGTTCAGTTTCTCCTGAAAAAAAAAAAAAAGCTACTGTGAATAACTTTTTTCAAGAACCTATTATTTTTATTTATTTTTATATCATAAAGTATATGTTATGTCATAAAACCTAATACAAAACTTAAGTGATATGAAACCTTAAGGGCTACCCTGGATTTAAAACATTCTTTCCAACATGCAATTGAAGTTTTGTGCCCTTTGGCATGAATATTTTATTCATGCATCTAAAATAAGTAAGTTACACATTTTTTAAAAAAGCTTTGTTGTGGGGCGCCTGGGTGGCGCAGTCGGTTAAGCGTCCGACTTCAGCCAGGTCACGATCTCGCGGTCCGGGAGTTAGAGCCCCGCGTCGGGCTCTGGGCTGATGGCTCAGAGCCTGGAGCCTGTTTCCGATTCTGTGTCTCCCTCTCTCTCTGCCCCTCCCCCGTTCATGCTCTGTCTCTCTCTGTCCCCAAAATAAATAAACGTTGAAAAAAAAATTAAAAAAAAAAAGCTTTGTTGTAATATAATTCACATAGACTACAATTCACCTTTAAGTGTGCAGTCCAGTGGTATATTCACAGAGTTGTGCAACCATCACCCGCAATCAATTTTAGAACATTTTATCACCCTAAAATGGTACACCTTAAAATGTACCTGTTAGCAGTCATTTTCCATCTCCCACCAACTCTTTATTCCCATCCCTACTAGTCTACTTTCTGTCTTCATGGACATGCCTCTTTTTGACACTTCTTATAAATGAAATCATAAAATATGTGGTCTTTGGTGACTGCTTTCTTTCACTTGGAAAAAATGTTTTTGAGGTTCTTCCATTTGTGGTATTTCATTGCATTAAATGTAGTACTTCATTGCTTTTTATAACTGAAAAAATATTCCATTGTATCGCTATACCAGATTGGATTTACCCATTTATCAGCTGATGGACATTTGTGTTGTTTCCACTTTGAGGCTATTATGAATAACACTGGAAGTTTATGTGCAAATATTCTGTGGACGTATATTTTCATTTCTCCTGGGCATATACATAAGAGTGGAATTTCCATTTATATGATAACACTGTTTCAAGAAATGACAGTCTTTCTACAAAACATCTGCATCATTTTACATGCCCACCAGCAGTGTATGAAGGTTCCAATTACACCACATCCTCACCAACATTTGTTATTTTTCCTTTTACTATACCCATTACACTGGTTGTAAAGTGGTATCTCATTGTGCTTTTGATTTGTATTTCCCCAATGAGTAATGATGCTGAGTATCTTTTCACATGCATATTTTCTTTAGAAAAGAGTTATTCATATCTTTTGACTATTTTTTTAATTGGATTGTCTTTTTATTATTGACATATGATTCTTTACATATTTTGGATGTAAGTTCCTTATCAGATTTGTAATTTGAAAATATATCCTTCATTTCTGTGGGTCGTCTTTTACTTCCTTTTTTTTTTTTTAATTAGGCTCTTGTCTTTTTAGTTTTCTAATGGACACCCAAGAAGACTTTGCTTAGTTTGAAGTCATGAAGCCATATTTCTATATTTCTCAGACCTCTCCATCTAAGAGTTTTATAGTTTTAGCCTTATGATCCATTGGGAGTTAATTTTTGCGTATTATTAGCAAAAGGTCCAAACTTCATTCTTTAGCATGTGCGTATCCAGTGTCCCAGCACCATTTGTTGAAAAGACTATTCTTTCTCCCATTGAATTATCTTGGCATCCTTTTCCTTTTCAGAAATCAACTGACCACAATGAAAGGCGTTATTCTTAGATTCTCAATTCTACTCCGTTGATGTATATGCCTATCCTAAGCCAGTACCACACAGTTTGATCACCATAGCTTTGTAGTAAGTTTTAAAATAAGGAAATGCAGGGACATCTGGGTGGCTCAGTCTGTTAAGCATCCGACTCTTGATTTCAGGTCATGATCTTGTGGTTCATGGGACTGAGCCCTGCATCAAGCTTACACTGACAGTGCAGAACCTGCTTGGGATTCTCTCTCTGCCCCTCCCCGGCTCGCCCTTTCTCTCTCGTGCTCAATAAATAAACGTTAAAAAATTGTTTTTAAATAAATAAAATAGGGAAATGCAAGTCCTCTAGCCTTGTTCTTTTTAAGGTTGCTTTGGATATTGTGAGCCCCTTGTATTTACATATAAATTTTGTCATGTCGATTTCTGAAAAAACCTAGCCAGGATTTTGATAGAGACTGTGTTGAATCTGTAAGTTATACCTTTTTCTAGATGAAACTAGATGCCATGCTCTTTACTGCCTGTAACAGAAGGAATGTCTGAAGACTACCAGAAAAATAGGTAAATTTCCCTTCTACGAGAAAAGAAATCAATTGGTTAGTTCTGCTTTTTCAATTTTAAATGACCAGTTTACCTGATAAATCAGAATGAATTAGATTCATTGACTTTGAATCTCATTTTGCCATTTTGTCTTGGGAATAATTTAACTTAATTTATCTCGAATACGTTGACAGGCCATTGCAATTCTCCCTTGTACCCCACCTACACAAATATATAACTTCTAAGTAAAATTCAATTGAGATGTTACCATGCCTTCCTTTAATTATATAAACCTCACACTTGTTTTAAAATGTAAGTTTAGGGATGCCTAGGTGGCTCAGTAGGTTAAGTGTCCAACTTCGGCTCAGGTCATGATCTCACGGTTCGTGAGTTTAAGCCCCGCGTAGGGCTCTGTGCTGACAGCTTGGAGCCTGGACCCTGCTTCAGATTCTGTGTCTCCCTCTCTCTCTGCCCCTCTTCTGCTCTCTGTCTCTCTCTCTCAAAAATAAATAAACATTAAAAAAAATTTGTAATGAAAGTTTAAATATTATTTAGGTATAGTGAGGCCAACAGACCAGGAAATTATTACCATTGAAAAGATAGTTTCTCATAGTTTCCAAGAGGAAGGAGCATGCTATGCCCTCCAGGGCCATGTGGGAAGCACCAGGTCAGTCAGGACTCAAAGAGAACAAGAAGAAAACCTGGACAAGAGCTTTTATTGTGGTTTCCAGGGAAGGAAGAAACAAGTCAGGGTAAGCAGGTTAAGCAGGCTTAGGATTTTCAAATTTAAATAATTTCAGCAGGCTCCAAAATGTAGGACCTGTCTACTACTACTTCTAATATGTTAAATTACATATTAGAAAGGGTACCTAATGTGGTATATATCATGCTAGGAACAGATAGTATTGTATTAGTTAGGATTATGTTTGGAACTAGATAGGATTGTCTTTCATATTAGATAGAGATTGGATTTCTATTGGTGGTGCTTGGCGGGAGTCTCTGGGGAAAACCTTATGTAAGGTGAAGGCTCCCTGAGCAAACACCACTCTGTCATATTTACAGATACATAACTGTTGACACTTGAGTACAGCAGAGCAGTTTGAATTTAAGCACAGGTTTCAAAAACCTAAGGCTGTATTTATCTTTTAATTATATATTTTCAGAGTTACTGATAAACATAGGTGCAGAGCAGTGGGCATAATGTGTTATATGAAAGGGAACCACTGATATACACATATTGGCTTATAAACATATAAGCAATCTAGGGACAGACTTGCAAGAAGCTGATAAGATTGCTTCCCTCGAGGGAGGAGCATAGAGAGGTTATTGGACAGGAGAGGGGGGTATTTCTCACTATTCACCCTTTTACAACATGTGAATGTATTTCCTACTCAAAATGATAACATTTAAAACATAAGATAGAAGGATGGGTGGGTTATTTGTGCCTGGGAAGCCCAGACCCTGAGTGTCTGGCTTCTGAATCGGAATCAGGACCAGGACCAAGAGAACATAAAAGTCAGGCCCAGTGCCTGGCCCTTGGGAGCAACCAGAGGCAACAGCCTGGCACCTGGGGCCCACCAATGCTGACATGCCTCTGAGAAAACCAGTCTCCCTACCGAATAACAAAGGGCCTGGGTCTTTTGGGGATATGGAGCTCATCAGAGCAACCTTTATGGTTTGGAAGTTTTGTAAGAGACAGCTCTTATTCTTAGGAGATGCATACTGAAGTATTTTAGGATGGAGTATTTCAGGAAGTATTTTAGGATAAAGTATTTAGTATCTTGATGTCTGAACTTAACTTCCAATGGTCCAGGGGGAAGAAAGTGGGTGTATACAAGCAAACACAATCCCTCACCCACAAACAAGGGGATGGTTGAGGGAGCAAAGACAGTAGAAAGGTAAAAACTGTCCTACAAAAATGTTAAATATTGTTTGAATTTAGGTGGATGGAATACAGCTGTTCATTACGGGCTCTTTCAACTCTTCTGTGTGTTTGAAGGATTTCTGAGTGAAAAGGTGAGAAAAAAATAATATATTAAAGTGATTTTAATAATCAGTGTAAAAGGAAAACACAACTAAACATGATACAGAGCATTGTTTATTGCCAGATGGAAGCCCAGATGAGACTAAGGATATGCATTTGTTCTGACTGGTTGCTTTCTTGGTACATCCATGACACCTATAGACCACAATCTGGAGTCTCCGTTGAGGGAATCCTTGAGTACCAAGTACTTGGGTACTTAGGCCAGGCTGAACCTAAGCCATCAAGAATCTACACTGTGCCCCTCACATAGATAAATGTCGACAGTGGCCAGAGGCTGGTGGGAGGACAAACCAGACAGGTGACATCAAGTAAAGGATATCGATGACACTAAAGGATATCGATGAAATAAGGATATGTCGCCAAGACCTGAGCCCCATTCTCCGAAACAGCTAGTGATTCAATGTTCCAGATTCTTACTCCCAGAAGGCTCAGGCTGCTTCTCCTCCTCTCCCTCATTCATGGGGATCCCTCTAGAGGCCAGAGTGTGCCACTTACACATGGGGTGGTGCAGGAGTAGAATTGCCCTCCTTCTCTCCCACAAAGAGGGCGGTTGATACCACTAGAAGGTATCACTCTGTTCTTTGTGCAACGTGGAATTCACCACGTGTCGGTCAGGTGGGCAAGCCAGAACAGAAATGCTGTATGCAGAGGGAAACCCCAGAGGCTGAAGATCCAAATTACTGGAAACTGGCAGACAGGCTGTACAAGGATGCATTGTGGGAGATGGACACGCTCTAT
Organism: Prionailurus bengalensis; assembly: GCF_016509475.1. Classification (NCBI taxonomy): domain Eukaryota; kingdom Metazoa; phylum Chordata; class Mammalia; order Carnivora; family Felidae; genus Prionailurus; species Prionailurus bengalensis. The sequence continues at coordinate 111,321,673 of NC_057345.1, forward strand.
ATGGCCACTGATGATGCAAGTAAGCCATGGAAATGTGGACATCCGGAGTCTAGAGAGCTATGGATGGGGCTGCACATTCAGGTCATGAGCTAGAGTTGGAGTGGATGGGGGAGGTGGTGCCTAAACATGAAATGATGTGATCAGGGAAGCCACAAAAGTAAGCCAAATATCCTCAGGAGGCAGGAACAGGTCAATGGGGCCTGGAACAGAAGGGTTTCCATTTGTGCTGCTGACAATATTAGCTGTTTTTCAAAATGACCATCAGCTCCTTGGGTGGCCTTCTGGCCCTGGGAGTAAGGCACCTTCTTCTGGCAGGTGCTCAGCCATCCTGAAGTTACAGTCCGGGGGTCAGTTTCCTGGCCCAGTTACCAGTTCAGGACACTACCCGAGAGCTGCACTGGAAGAGGTGGCAAATGAAGACGCAGGCTGTGGGAAGACATCAAGTCAAAGTTAGAACAAGGAAGTACTCGGTTAAAAGAAACTGGTCAGAAGGAGACACCTGGTGGTAACCAAAAGGGTAGAAGCTGAAAGAAACAGATGAAAAAAGACTCAGGGAAAGTGTAGCAGGGAGGCTGTGAGGAACATTACGTGGCAATGAGAAAAAATGAAATATGGCCTTTTGTAGCAACGTGGATGGAAATGGAGAGTGTGATGCTAAGTGAAATAAGCCATACAGAGAAAGACAGATACCATATGGTTTCACTCTTATGTGGATCCTGAGAAACTTAACAGGAACCCATGGGGGAGGGGAAGGAAAAAAAAAAAAAAAAAAGAGGTTAGAATGGGAGAGAGCCAAAGCATAAGAGACTGTTAAAAACTGAGAACAAACTGAGGGTTGATGGGGGGTGGGAGGGAGGAGAGGGTGGGTGATGGGTATTGAGGAGGGCACCTTTTGGGATGAGCACTGGGTGTTGTATGGAAACCAATTTGTCAATAAATTTCATAAAAAAAAAAAAGAATATAGCTGTAGGGGCGCCTGTCGTAGGTTAAGTGTCTGACTCTTGACTTGGGCTCAGGTCATGATCTCATGGTTTTGTTGGTTTGAGTCCCTAATTGGACCTCTGCACACTGACCACATGGAGCCTACTTGGGATTCTCCCTCTCCTCGCTCTCTGCCCCTCCCCCACTCATGCTCCGTCTCTCTCAGAATAAATAAACTTAAAAAAAAAAAAAGAATATACCTGTAAAGAAGATTTTCTTAACCATTTATCTGCCACAGATTCCCTTTGACAGTCTCATGAAGCCTGTAGGGCATTGCCAGAAAAATGTTCTTAAATGGTTTAAGACAAAATGCACAGGGCTCCAAAGGGAGCAAACTATATACAAATATGGTTATTATCAAAATGTATTTTTAAAATCTGTGCATAGTAATATAGGTGCTTCTTTATTAATATATTAAATAACAAGTTCAATCAGTAAATCTAATAACCCATATACTTTGTTTTTTAAACTTTTCAAAAGCCAGATTTATTAAAGTATAATTTACATACAATAAAGTACAATTGGAGGAGTTTGACAAGTGCATAGTCTTGGAACCATCACCACATTCTACATACGTTAGTTACATCACTCCCAAAACTCCCATCAGGCCCCTTTTCCATCTCCTTCCCCACCCCCCAGGCACACAGAAGGTAATGAACAGTAACCTACTGGATTGTGAGTTCTTCCAGGTATTACACCAAAGAAACCAGTCATTTAAACCACAAAGGCCAAAATACACAGGGAAAAAGGCTTTAATGAAGCAATTCTCAATATGTGGTATGCCAGTTTGTGGCCTTGTGGCACCATTAGTAAGAACATTTCAACAATCTGTTTCACAACTGCTGGGATTAAGTCCCCAAAAAGGCTAGTTATCCTAGAAAAATTATTTTTGCACAAACATACTCCTTGGGCCTTAATTCATATCTACTAAATCTTTCAAGATTCTTTGAAAAGGTTCCCTAGGCTAAAGAAACACTGCCCTATAGCACTGCTAGGCTTCTAAAACACACACAGCTTTGGGTTCATGAAGCTTCTTAAAGTTTTAGTTTTGCTAACAAAATTGGCAAAATAACTAAATATATAGGATTTGGTCTATACTTCTGTTCATTTCTTGAGTTAAAGATAGAAGAACACCAAAGTAATTTTGGCAAATGAATCCTCTCCCCCCAGATATCTTGTCACCTACTGTATTTGGAATACTTTTAATGCCGTATCTAATGTATTATTTATCAGGCTCCTCTAGGCAGAAAAAATAAACACATTTCTAGAAAACAGTAGCTTGAACTGAATTCCCTAGGATACGTGCAACAGTCACGGTCCAAATGGAGGCACTGTGTTGTGATGTTTGAAATTCAAACAACTTTTATTTAAATTGAAAAAACTAAAACTGCATTTAGAGTCAAAACCCTTTTGTTATGAAAATCATGGGTATTTCTAGATTAAGGCAGAGATATTTCTAGGTTAGCAAGACCAGATTTGACTTCGGACTTTATTCTTTAAACAAACTGTAAACAATGGAGGAAGAAATAGGTTATTTACATAAAATATCTACATATGTACTGAGAGGTACAAATTCGGAGACAGAAGAGACTTGAGTACGTGCTGGCATCTCAGAAGCAGTTCTCGAAGAGCTTAATTTTGTTTTCTTGGATTTTAAGAATGCCTAAGATCATTCTTCATCCTCGATCTTGGGAGTCAAATAGTACTTTAAGTGTCCCATGTCTGCAATTTTATATTCTGCAGCAGGGGTTCATCTGCAGACATACTGAGTGTTACTGTAGGAGAGAGTGCTGGGCTTTTGTAAAGAAGTTCAGGTATCTCAGTGCAAAAGTTAGCTGAACAGGCTGATTCATCTCTATGGTAACAGCTTCCTCCTCTTTATCGACATTACCTGTTTGTGACAACTTACTATTTCTATTTCCTCTTTCTCCACTTGCAGAAAACTTCACTCCATATTTTGCACAGGAAATTACAACAGCATCTCCAGTATGACTGAGATCTCGGCATACACTTGCAGATTCACCAGAAGGCATATTTACTACATAGCTCCTCTTGTTCTGGAACTCCGAGTTGTTCAACAGCTAAATCCATTAACTTCATTCATAGTCTGAAACCTTTTCTTGGTTTGGAGCTTCGAATACAAGTGCCAGGGTGTCCGTATTATCTCCAGCCCTTAGGGTAATGATGTCTTCAATGCCATCACATCTTAGTGTTTTGGACATGCTGGTGAGGTTCACACCCAAGGCCAAGTTGCGGTAGCAGTGGGTACATGTTGAAGTCCTCAGAAGGCAGGGTGAGCTGCACCAGGGAGACGTGGGAGGAGTCCAGGCTGTGCAGAGCTCACGTCCCAGCAGGCCTCGTTGATGAGATCCTTAAGTGCCTCCAGCACCTTCCTCAGGATGATGCCTGGACCAGGCGTGCCTCGAACGACGCAGCTACAGACGGAGCCCAGGAGCAAGTTGTAGCCTGCTCCGGCATCACAGGGTAAGAGCCAGCCAGCAAATGCAGAAGGGAAAGCTGAGATCCAGGGAGATAACCTACAAACCCATATACTTTTGATATAATGATGGTTGTAGTCTATATATCAAGGTTCAGTTTGTGTGACATGGTGTGGAAACATGGGTGATTTCAATTGGTGACAAAGTTACCAGTACTGCTAATATTACTGAAATCTGTTGCTTCCATCTGTAATTAATAGAAAAGTTCATTTTCAGATACACATTAGTGAAAAATAAATATGTATCTTTTTTCTATCCAAGTTCACAGGCCCTGTGAATTCCATCCCCAAACTCCACCCTGGAACCCTATTCTAGACTTATTTTTGGAAGAATCACAAAGCTTTGGAGACCATTTCTCTAACTTAAGCTTCTCCCTGTGAAAGGCAGGGCCAGAGTTTCTCCAGGTCTGCATAGTTCAAGTTTCTGGTTCAACTGGCTTGTTTCAGAGCTGCGAGGCAACAATCCTTCATTTCTTCTAATTCAATGTTTTTCCAACACTTTGACCTATAACCCATAATAAGAAATGCTTCTTGCATTGAGACTCAGTACCTATACATGCAACAGAAACTAAAATTTCACAAACTCTACCACCTATTATGTATATATTGTATATAGTTTGTTCGGGCTGCCAAACAAAATATCACTGACGTCAGGGATGAAATAGCAGAGATTTATTATCTCACAATTTTGGAGGCTGGAAGTCCAAGATCAAAGTATAAGCAGGTTTGGTTTCTCCTGAAGGCTCTCCCCTTGGGTGGCAGAAGTGTCTTCACATAACTTTCCTCAGTGCACCTGCACCTTTGGTGTCTCTGATCTAATCCCCACTTCTTGTAAGGATGCCAATCAGTCTGGATCAGGAATCCACCCTAAATGGCCTCATTTTAACAATATCACCGCTTTAAAGACCCTATCTCTGAATATAGTCACATCCTGAGGGACTGGCTGTTTAGACTCCAAGATATATGAATTTGGTGGAGGACACAAATCGGCCCATAACACATAGTAAAGTAAAATCATAACCACGCTTTCCTAAAATGTTATTTGCTAATATTTAAATGTAACACATAACCCTCCCGCCAGAATTAAGAAGACTACATTGCAATGTGTGTGCTTGTTAGTTGTAGGTTTAGGATGGCTTCAAATACAAGTTACAATGCAGTGTGCACAGCTAGCTCACATTCAAGTCTGTCTTTTGAATTTTATTAGGTCTGGATTGCGAATTGTAGTTCACACCAATAGAACTGTGATTACAGAAACAATACATTCCTTTCCCTAGACAAATGAATTGTCTTCATCTCAATATCTTATCATCATCCTTCAATGTAAAGGAGAAACCAGATCATTCTTCAAGCTTCAAGTCTAATTCAATTATCAGCACATGTATATTTTCTCTAACTACATTTCTTTATTGTTTCAATTTTTTGTGGAAAATAAAGAACATAAGTTTGAGATACAGAATGTGAGATATAACAATACCTCCAATAGCGTTTGTTCAAACTATCTTCATTGTAACATTTTCTTCATATTATAGTTAGGGCAATCACTTTATTTTTACTTGCTATAACATTAATGTCTTTTGAACACTTCAATATCCTAAATGTGTTAAAATCATGCTTCTCCTCTGGTTTCAAACTTAGTTTATTTATTTATTTTTATTTTATTTATTTTTGAGAGAGAGAGAGAGAGAGAGAGTGAGTGCACAAGCAGGGGAGGAGCAGAGAGAGTGGGAGAGAGAGAGAGAGAGAGAGAGAGAGAGAGAATCCCAAGCAACTTCCACACTATCAGTGCAGTGAGATCAGGTCATGATCTCAAGGTTCATGAGTTTAAGCCCCACATCAGGCTCTCTACTATCAGTGCAGAGCCTGCTTCGGATCCTCTGTCTCCCTCTCTCTCTGTCCCTCCCCCACTTGCATGCACATGTGTGCACATTCTCTCTCAAAAACAAATAAACATTTGGAAAATGTTTTTTTCTAAGTGAGATTTCTATTCAACTAAAAAAATGTACTTTTGTAGAAGGCAGGGAGTAATAATACAGTGCTTTTTGGATGAATTCAAAATTTTAAAACCATCAACTTAATATAGATTGCTATATACATAGGATATTATATATGAAACTCATCATAACCACAAACCCAAAACCTATAATAGGTACACACAAAAATAAAAAGAAAGAGATCCAAGCATAACACTAAAAAAGTCATCAAATCACAATGGAAAAGAGCAAGAAGAGAGGAATAGAGAAGAACTACAAAAACAACCAGAAAACAATTAACAAAATGGCTAAGTACATACTTATTAATAATTAATTCAAATATAAATGGTCTAAAAGTTCCAATCAAAAAACATAGGGTGGGGGCGACTGGGTGGCTCAGTTGGTGAAGCATCTGACTTCCGCTCAGGTCATGATCTTGCAGTCCATGAGTTCGAGCCCCAAGTCGGGCTCTGTGCAGACAGTTCAGAGCCTGAAGCCTGTTTCAGATTCTGTGTCTCCCTCTCTCTGCCCCTCCCCTGCTTGCACTCTGTCTCTCTGTCTCTCTCAAAAATAAATAAACATTAAAAAATTAAAAAACAACATAGGGTGGCTGAATGGATTAAGAAAAAAAAAAAAGAATCACCTCTATGCTGTTTATAAGACACTCACTTCGGGGTGCCTGGGTGGCTCAGTCGGTTGGGCAGCCGACTTTGGCTCAGGTCAAGATCTCGCGGTCTGTGAGTTCGAGCCCCATGTCGGGCTCTGTGCTGACAGCTCGGAGCCTGGAGCCTGTTTCAGATTCTGTGTCTCCCTCTCTCTGACCCTCCCCCGTTCATGCTCTGTCTCTCTCTGTCTCAAAAATAAATAAATGTTTAAAAAAAATTTAATAAAAAAAAATTAAAAAAAATAAGACACTCACTTCAAACCTAAAGACCCACACATATTGAAAGAGAAGAGATGGAAAAGCTACTTCATACAAATGGAAGTGACAAAAAGCTTGGGTAGGTAAACTTATAACTGACAAAATAGACCTTAAAACAAAAGCTAACAATAGACAAAGAATGGTAACACATAATGATAAAGTAATCAATCCAAATAGAGGATCTAACAATTGTAAATATCTATGCACCCAACATAAAAGCACCTAAATGCATAAAGCAACTATTAACAGACATAAAGGGAGAACTTGACGGTCATACAATAATAATGGGTGACTCTAACACCTCACATATCAATTTTGATATATCATCCAGATAGAAAATCAATAAGGAAAGAGTGGCTGTGAATCACACATTAGACTAGATGGATTTAATAGATGTATACAAACATTCCACCCAAAAAACCAGCATCATACACACTCTTTTCAAGTGCACATGGAACATTCTCCAGAACAGGTCACATGTCTCCATAAAAAGATGAAACAAGTCTCCATAAAAAGATTGAAATCATATCAAGTATCTTTTTTACCATAACAGATTCAAACTAGAAATCAATTATAAGAAGAAATCGTAAAGCAAAAAAAAAAAAAAACACACGCACACACAAACACATGGAGGCTAAACAACATGTTGCTAAACAGCCAATAGATCAATTAAGAATCAAAGAGGAAGTGAATAATACCTTGAGAAGTGAAAATGGAAACACATTGGTTCAAAATCTTTGAGATACAGCAAAAGCAATTCTAGGAGGGAAATTTATAGTGACAGAAGGCTAATTCAAGCAACAAGAAAAATCTCAAAAAAAATCTAAACTTACACCGAAAGTAACTACAAAAAGAGGAACAAACAAAGCCAAAGCTAACAGAAGGACGAAAATAATGAAAATCAGAGTGGAAATAAATTAAATAGAAACAACAACAAAAAAAAGAAAAAATCACTAGAATTAAGAGAGGTTCTTCAAAACTATAAACAAAATTGATAAAACTTTAGAAAGATTCATCAGAGAGAGAAGAGAACCAAAATAAATCGTGTCAGTAATGAAAGAGGGGAAATTACAACTAACACTACACAAATACAAAGTTTTATAAGATATTACTAGGATAAATTGTATGCCAATAAATAAAAGCCTAGAAGAAATGGATAAATTCCTAGAAACACACAATCTTCCAAGATTAAATCAGGAAGAAATAGAAAATCTGGGGGCACCTGGGTGGCTCAGTCAGTTGGGCGTCCGACTTCAGCTCAGGTCATGATCTCGCAGTCCGTGAGTTCGAGCCCCACGTCGGGCTCTGGGCTGATGGCTCAGAGCCTGGAGCCTGCTTCCGATTCTGTGTCTCCCTCTCTCTCTTCCTCTCCCCGTTCATGCTCTGTCTCTCTCTGTCTCAAAAATAAATAAACGTTAAAAAAAAAAAAAAGAAAGAAAATCTGAACAGATTGCTACCGACAAAATTGAATCAGTACAAAAAACTCCCAACAAACAAGAGTTCAGTGGGGCACCTGGGTGGCTCAGTCGGTTAAGCGTCTGCCTTCAGCTCAGGTCATGATCTCACAGTTCATGGGTGCGAGCCCCACATTGGGCTCTGTGCTGACAGCTCAGAGCCTGGAGCCTGCTTTGAATTCTTTCTGCCCCTCCCCCACTCATGCTCTGTCTCTCTCTGTCTCACAAAAATGAATAAATGTTAAAAAAAAAATTTAAATAAAAAAACAAACAAAAATAAGAGTTCAGGACCAGATGGCTTCACATCTGAATTCTACTAAACATTTAAAGATTAGTTAATACCTTTCCTTCTCAAACTATTCCAAAAAATAGGAGAGTAAGGAAAACTTCCAAATTCATTCTAGGAGGCCAGCATTACCCTGATACCAAAACCAGACAAGGACACTACAAAAACAAAACAAAACAAGACAAAAAACTACAAGCCAATATCCCTGATGAGCACAGGTGCAAAAATCCTCAACAAAATATTAACAAATGAAATTCAACAATACATTTTAAAAAGTCATCCACCACAATCAAGTGGGATCCATTCCAGAGATGCAAGGATGGTTCAGCATCAGCAAATCAATTAACAAATGAAGGATAGAAATCATATAATCTTCTCAACAGATGCAGAAAAAGCTTTTGACAAAATTCAACATCTGTTCATGATAAAAAGTAAACTCGGGACAGCTGGGTGGCTCAGATGGTTAAGCGTCCGACTTCGGCTCAGTTCATGATCTCGGGTTTGTGAATTCGAGCCCCACCTCAGGCTCTGTGCTGACAGCTCAGAGTCTGGAGCCTGCTTCAGATTCTGTGTCTCCCCTCTCTCTGACCCTCCCCTGCTCACGCTCTGTGTCTCTCTGTCTCTCAATAATAAATAATGTTTTAAAAAAATAATAAATAATAAAAAATTCAAAAATTCTCAACAAAGCACATTTAGAGGGAACAAGCTCAACATAATAAAGGTCATATATGACAAACCCACAACTAAAATCAGTGAAAAACTGAAAGCTTTTCCCCTAAGGTCAGGGACAAGACAAGGATGTCCCCTCTCACCACTTTTATTCAACATACTACTGAAAGTCCTAGTCACAGCAGTCAGACAAGAAAAAGAAATAAAAGTATCCAAATTGTTAAGGAAGAAATAAAACTGTCAGTATTCGTATGTGACACACTAGTATAAGTACAAAACCTTAGAGACTCCACCAAAGAAAATTATTAAAACTAATAAAGTCATATGATACAAAATTAATCTATAAAAATCTGTTGCATTTCCAAATGCTAATAACAAAGTAGCAGAAAAGAAATTGAGAAAAAAAAATCCCAATAAGCCTAGTCAGAGAGGAAAATGGTGACAGACAAGGAGGACCCTAGGCTCACCTCATCCCACCAATGTAACTAGGTAACTATCAAATCATCCTAAATACCCCAGAAATCAGCCTGAAGACTGACAGAACAAGCTCCAGAACTAAAGGGAGACAAGAGTCCACATTGAAGAAGGTAGAAAGTATGGTGAAGCAGCTTAGAGAGGAGATGGATCCTGGCTGCTGTTGAGGGAGGGGAGCTGTGGTCATATAGAAGGGCGAGAGTGAGAAGCACACAGGCGAATACACAGGGAGAATATTTCCCCATAGCGATTGGCTTGGAAAGCAAGAGGGGCTGAATTTCATGCCTCCTTGCAAATAGGGCAGCTTAAAGCCTGGAGAAGTAAAGGTCCCCAGACTTGGCTGGGATTGAGCCCTACAGGCACTGCACTGCTCTTACAGAGAAGGCAGGCAAACAACCCTGGAGGATGGGTGACAACAGCATGGAAACGTCCATCTGAAGAACACATGGGACACACAGTGGAGAGATTATTCATTCTTCTCTTCTTGGAGAGTGTCCCTGAGAGGCAGTGCTCACAGAGGCACCTCTCTGGGAACAAGGGAGCTGAATAGTGCCATTCTTCTCTGATGGCCCTCAACAGAAACGCAAATCCACCTGCAGGAAGCAACACAGTGTAGACATTGGCTACCTAATGTGCTTACACCAAGTCCCACTGCCTTGGGCTCTGATAGAACTGCCCTGCTCAGTCCCAGCAAGGCAGGCCCCTCCTGTAGAAGACCACACAAACTCCTGCCCACAACACGTCTTCTAACAACAGAGTTTTGCAGGTCCTCAGTTCCAGGAGAGGTGGTAACAGGTCTCATTTCACAAGCAGACCATAGCATACCTAGTTAAAACTCACTACATCCAGGCCAGGAACAAGCATTGCCCACAGCAGGCAGGGAGAGACTCTGCAGATGACTGGCCTGGAGGACAGAGCAACCAGAACACAACAGCAGAGCCCATGTAACACATGCTAGAGGCATTCCCTGAAGTGCCAGACCCTGCACACTACAGGCTCTCTTCTTCATAAGGCCATTACTTTCAGGAAGAGGAGACATAACTGGGATTTCTAACACAGAGAAGATGGCAGAGACTTAGACAAAATGAGAAGACAGAGGAATTTATTCCAAATGAAAAAACACTATAAGGTCACAGCCAGAGATCCAAGCAAAACAGATATAAATAACATAACTGATAGAGAATTTATTTATTTATTTTTCAAATGTGACATTTTAATTTGCCTGGTCAAACATTAGTTTACAGCCACAGGAGTAAAATTGCATTTACAACTCAAATTTGGTCACATTTAATGCTAGATATTGTGGAGCTAATATTTGGACATCAGTCTTTTGTTAAACATTAGCCAAAATAGGGGCGCCTGGGTGGCTCAGTTGGTTGAGCGTCCGACTTCGGGTCAGGTCATGATCTCGCGGTCTGTGAGTTTGAGCCCCGCGTCGGGCTCTGTGCGGACAGCTCAGAGCCTGGAGCCTGCTTCAGATTCTTTGTCTCCCTCTCTCTCTGACCATCCCCCGTTCATGCTCTGTCTCTCTCTGTCTCAAAAATAAATAAACATTAAAAAATTTTTTTTAGGGGCGCCTGGGTGGCGCAGTCGGTTAAGCGTCCGACTTCAGCCAGGTCACGATCTCGCGGTCCATGAGTTCGAGCCCCGCGTCAGGCTCTGGGCTGATGGCTCAGAGCCTGGAGCCTGTTTCCGATTCTGTGTCTCCCTCTCTCTCTGCCCCTCCCCCGTTCATGCTCTGGCTCTCTCTGTCCCAAAAATAAATAAACGTTGAAAAAAAAAATTTTTTTAACATTAGCCAAAATGATGCCTTATTATTTTTTAATTAATAGACCTTATTATTTAGTATAGATTTATTTTTTAATATATTTTGTTATCTATTTATTGTTTAATTTACAGCCAAGTTAGCATACAGTGTAACGATGATTTCAGGAGTAGATTCCTTAATGCCCCTTACCCATTTAGATCATCACCCCTCCTAAAACCCCTCCAGCAACCATCAGTTTGTTCTTTATATTTAAGAAACTTTTATGTTTTGTCCCCCTCCCTGTGTTTATATTATTTTTGCTTCCCTTCCCTTATGTTCATCTGTTTTGTATCTTAAAGTCCTCATATAAATGGACTCATACGATATTGGTCTTTCTCTGACTGACTAATTTCACTTAGCCTAATACTCTCCACTTCCATCCATGTAGTTGCAAATGGCAAGATTTCATTCTTTTTGATTGTCGAGTAATACTCCATTGTGTAGATATACCACTTCTTCTTTATCCATTCATCCATTGGTGGACACTTGGGCTCTTTCCATACTTTGGCTATTGTCAATTGCGTTGCTATAAACATTGGGGTGCATGCGCCCCTTCGAAACAGCACACCTGTATCCCTTGGATAAATACCTAGTAGTGCAATTGCTGGGTCATAGGGTAGTTCTATTTTTAATCTTTAAGGAACCTCCATACTGTTTTCCAGAGTGGCTGCACCAGTTTGCATTCCCACCAACAGTGCAAAAGAGACATGCTTTCTCCACATCCTCGCCAACATCTGTTGTTGCCTGAGTTGTTAATGTTAGCCATTCTGACAGGTGTGAGGTGGTATCTCATTGTGGTTTTGATTTGTATTTCCCTGATGATGAGTGATGTTGAACATTTTTTCATGTGTCTGTCGGCCATCAGGATGTCTTCTTGGAGAAGTGTCTATTTATGTCTTTTGCCCATTTCCTCATGGGATTATTTGTTTTTGGGGTGTTGAGTTTGATAACTTCTTTATAGATTTTGGACACTAACCCTTCATCTGAAATGTCACTTGTAAATATCTTCTCCCATTCCATCTGTTGCTTTTTACTTTTGCTGATTGTTTCCTTTGCTATGCAGAAGCTTTTCATTTTGACGAGGTCTCAATAGTTCATTTTTGCTTTTGTTTCCCTTGCCTCCAGAGACATGTTGAGTAAGAAGTCACTGCAGCCTAGGTCAAAGAGGTTTTTGCCTGCTTTCTCCTCTAGGATTTTGATGGCTTCCTGTCTGACGTTTAGGTCTTTCATCCATTTTGAGTTTATTTTTGTGTATGGTGTAAGAAAGTGGTCCAGGTTCATTTTTCTGCATGTCACTGTCCAGTTTTCCCAACATCATTTGCTAAAGAAACTGTCTTTATTCCATTGCATATTCTTTCCTGCTTTATCAAAGATTAGTTGGCCATATATTTGTGGGTCCCTTTCTGGGTTCTCTATTCTGTTCCTTTAGATACAGTTTTTGTGTCAGTACCATACTGTCTTGATGATTGCAGCTTTATAATACATCTTGAAGCCTGGGATTGTGATGCCTCCAGCTTTGGTTTCCTTTTTCAAGGTTTCTTTGGCTATTCAGGGTCTTTTCTGGTTCCATACAAATTTCAGGATCGTTTGCTCTAGCTCTGTGAAGAATGCTGGTGTTATTTCCAGGATATGTTTTTATGCAAAAAAAGAAAAAAAGCACAAAGTGCAACCTCAGAGCTGAGAGCATGGAGCCTGCTTTGGATTCTGTGTCTCATTCTCTCTTTGCCCCTCCCCCACTTGTGCTCTGTCATTCTCTGTCTCCCAAAAATAAATAAATGTAAAAATAATTTTTAATTAAAAAAAAAGACTATCACAAGAGACAGAGAAGGGCACTATATAATTATAAAGGAGACAACCCAACAAAAACATGTAACAATTGTAAACATTTATGCACCCAACAGGAGAGCCCTCAAATATATAAAACAATTAATAGCAAACATAAAGGAACTAATTGATATTAACACAATAATAGTAGGGGGATTTAATACACCACTTATATCAATGGACATGTCATCTAAACAAAAAATCAGGGGTACCTAGCTGCCTCAGTTGATAAAGCATTCGACTCTTGATCTTCAGGTTGTAAGTTAAAGCCCCATGTTGGGTGCAGAGATTACTTAAAGTAAAATCTTTTGGGGCACCTGAGTGGCTCAGCCATTGGGCATCCAACTTCAGCTCAGGTCATGGTCTCGCGGTCCATGAGTTTGAGCCCCGCGTGGGGCTCTGTGCTGTCAGTTAGGAGCCTGGAGCCTGTTTCAGATTCTATGTCTCCCTCTCTCTCTGCCTCTCCCCCACTCGTGCTCTGTCTCTCTGTATCAAAAAATGAATAAACGTTTAAAAAAAAATTTAGAGGGGCGCCTGGGTGGCTCAGTTGGTTGAGCGTCCGACTTCACCTCGGGTCTTGATCTTGCAGTCCGTGAGTTCGAGCCCCGTGTCAGCGTCTGTGCTGACATCTCAGAGCCTGGGGCCTGCTTCAGATTCTGTGTCTCCCTCTCTCTGCCCCTCCCCCCACACTCATGCTCTGTCTCTCTCTCTCTCTCTCTCTCTCTCTCTCTCTCTCTGTCAAAAATAAATGAACATTAAAAAAATTTTTAATAAAAAAATAAAAATAAAAAATTTAGAAAGGAAAATCTTTAAACCGAAAATCAGCAAGGAAACAATGGCTTTGAATGACACACTGGATCAGATAGACTTAACAGATACATTCAGAACTTCCTATCCCAAAACAGCAGAATGCACATTCTTTTCAAGTGCACATGCAATATTCTCCAGAATAGATCATATATTGGGTCACAAAACAGGCCTTAGGCAATATAAGAAGATTGAAGTTCTACCATGTTCCTTTTCTGACCACAATGCTATGAAACTAGATGTCAACCACAAGAAAAAATCCAGAAAGAACACAAATACATGGAAGTTCAATAACATGCTACTAAACAATGAATGGGTAAGCCAGGAAATAAGAGAAGAAATGAAAAAATACATGGAAACAAATGAAAATAAAAACACAACAATCCAAAATGTTTTGGATGCAGCAAAAGCAGCCCTAAGAGGGAATTATAGAGCAATACAGGACTACTTCAAGGAGCAAGAAAAGTCTCAAATAACCTAACTTTACACCTAAAGGAGCTGGAAAAAGAAAAACAAAATCTAAAGCCAGAAGAAGGAAGGAAATAATAAATATTAGAGAAGACACAAATGATACAGAAACTAAAAAACAATAAAACAGATCAATGAAACAAGGGGTTGTTCTTTGAAAAAATTAATAAAGTTGATAGCCCTCTAGCCAAACTTATCAAAAAGGAAAGAGAAAGGAACCAACAGAAGAGAGAAAAGAAATAACAACCAACACCACAGAAATACAAACAATTATAAGAGAATATTATGAAATACCATATGCCAACAAATTGGACAAACTAGAAGAAATGGGTAAATTTCTAGAAACATATAACTTCCCAAAACTGAAACAGTAAGAAATAGAAAACTTGAACAGAATAATAACTAGCAAGAAATTGAGTTAGTAATCAAAAAACACCTAACAAACAAAAGTCCAGGACCAGTTAGCTTCACAGAAGAATTTTACCAAACATTTGAAAAGTCGGGGGCTCCTGGCTGGCTCAGTGGGTTAAGTGTCCAACTCTTGATTTCGGTTCAGGTAATGCTCTCATTGTCATGAGATCAATCCCTGCATCAGGCTCTGTGCTGTCAATGCAGAGACTGCTTGGGATTCTCTATCCCCCTCTCTTTCTGTCCCTCCCCCACTTGCATGTTCTCTCTCTCTCTCAAAATAAACAAATAAAAGCATAAAAAACAAAGAAGAGTTAATATCTTTTCTTCTCAAACTATTCCAAAAGATAGAAAAGGAAGGAAAACTTCCAAATTCATTCTATGAGGCCAGAATTACCCTGATACCAAAACCAGATAAAGACACACACACACATAAAAGAGAACTATAGGCCAATAACTCTGATGAATATGAATGCAAAAATCCTCAACAAAATACTAGCAAACAGAACCCAACGATACATTAAAAAAAATCATTCACCATGATCGTGTGGGATTTATTCCTGGGTTGCCATTGAGGTTCAATATTTGCTAATCAATCAATGTGATACATCACATTAATACAAGAAAGAATAAGAACTATATGATCATTTCAACAGATGCAAAAAAAAAAAACATTTGACAAAGGACAACATTCATTCATGATAAAAAAAAAAACACCATAAAGTAGGTTTAGAGGGAACATATCTCAACATAATAAAGGCCGTATATGAAAAACCCACAGGTAACATCATACTAAATGGAGGAAAACTGAGAGCTTTTCCTCTATGGTCAGGAACAAGACAGGAATGATGTCCATTCTCACCACTTTTATTCAACATAGTGCTGGACGTCCTACCCACAAGAGACAACAAAAGAAATCAAAGATAGGAGCTTTTGCCACAACGGCAAGGATGGATGAAGCAGAGCAGCGAGTAAGTGACATAGAAGACAAAATTATGGAGAATAATGAAGCAGAAAAAAGAGGGAAACTAAGGCAAAAGAACATGATACAAGAATTAGAGAACTCAGTGACTTATTAAAAAGGAATAACATCCAAATCATAAGAGTCCCAGAAGATGAAGACAGAGAAAAAAGGGGAGAAGGTTTATGTGAACAAATTACAGCTGAAAACTTTTCTAGTCTGGGGAAAGACACAGACATCAAAATCCAAGAAGCACTGAGAACTCCCATTAGATTCAACAAAAAACAACCATCAACAAGGCATATCATAGTCAAATTCACAAAATAAACAGACAAGGAAAGAATTATGAAAGCAACAAAGAAAAAAAGGTCCTTACCATACAAGGGAAGACAGATCAGGTTCACAGCAGACCTATCCACAGAAACTTGGCAGGACAGCAAGGAGTGCAGGATATATTCAACTTGCTGAATCAGAAAAATATGCAGCCAAGAATTCTTTATCAAGCAAGGCTATAATTCAAAATAGAAGGAGGGATAAAGAGTTTCCCAGACAAGGGGTGCCTGAGTGGTTCAGTTGGTTAAGCATCTGACTTTGGCTCAGGTCATGATCTTAGTTTGTGAGTTTCAGCCCTGCATTAGGCCCTATGCTGACAGCTCGGAGCCTGCTTCAGATTCTATATCTCCCTCTCTTTCTGCTCCTCCCTGCTCATGTTCTCTCTCTCTCTCTCTCTCTCTCTCTCTCTCTCTCTCTCTCTCAAAAATAAATAAACTAACAAACTTTTTTTAAAAATTTAATGAAAAAAAGAGATTTTCAAACAAAAAATAAAGGAGTTTGTGACCAAGAAATTTTAAGGAGGACTCTCTGAGGGAAGAAAAGATGAAACAAAACAAAACAAAAAGACCAAAAGCAACAAAGACTAGAAAGAACAAGAGAATACCACCAGAAACTCCAACTGTACAGGCACCACAATGGCAATAAATTCATATCTTTCAGTACTCACTCTAAATGTCAATGGACTAAACACTCCAATCAAAAGAGATAGAGTATCAGAATGGATAAGAAAACAAGATTCATCTATATGCTGTTTACAAGAGACCTATTTTAGACCTTAAGTCACCTTCAGATTGAAATTAAGGAGACAGAGAACCATCTATCATGCTAATGGTCACCAAAAGAAAACTGGAGTAGACATACTTACTTATATCAGACAAACTAGATTTTTAAATAAAGACTGTAACAAGAGATGAAGAAGGGCATTATATCATAATTAAGGGGTCTATCCACCAAGATCTAACATTGTAAACATTTATGTCCCCAACATGAAGACACCCAAATATATAAACCAATTAATTATGAAACTCAAAATCAATGACAAGAAAAAATTCGGAAAAACCACAAATACTTGGAGATTAAAGAACATCCTACTAAAGAATATATGAGTTAACCAAGAACTTAAAGAGAAAATTAAAAAGTACATGGAATAAAATGACAATGATAACACCACAGCCCAAAACCTCTGGGATGCAGCAACGGCAATCATAAGAAGGAAGTATATGGCAATCCAGGCCTTCCTAAAGAGGAAAGAAAGGTCTCAGACACACAACAAAACTGTACACCTTAAAGAGCTGAAAAAAGAACAGCAAATAAAACCCAAAACCATCAGAGGATGGGAAATAATAGAAATTAGAGCAGAAATCAATGATATCAAAATCAAAAGATCAATAGAACAAATCAGTGAAATCAAGAGCTGGTTCTTTGAAAGAATTAACAAAATTGACAAACCTCTAGCCAGATTGATCAAGAAGAAAAAGAAAAGGACCCAAATAAATAAAATTAAGAATGAAAGAGGAGAGGTCACAACCAACACTGTAGAAACACAAACAATAATGAGATATTATGAGCCAATATGCCAATAAATTGGGCAATCTGGAAGAAATGGGGTGCCTGGGTGGTGCAGTCGGTTAAGCATCCGACTTCAGCCAGGTCACAATCTCGCGGTCCGGGAGTTCGAGCCCTGCGTCGGGCTCTGGGCTGATGGCTCAGAGCCTGGAGCCTGTTTCTGATTCTGTGTCTCCCTCTCTCTCTGCCCCTCCCCCGTTCATGCTCTGTCTCTCTCTGTCCCAAAAATAAGATAAAAAAACGTTGAAAAAAAATTTAAAAAAAAACAAAAGAAAAGATGTTCAACATCACTTTCATCAGGGAAATACAAATCAAAACCACAATAAGATATCACCTCACATCTGTCAGGATGGCTAAAATCAACAACACAAGAAACAGAGTGTTGGTGAGGATGTGGAGAAAGGGGAACCCTCATGCACTGTTGGTGGAAACGTAATTTGCTTCAGCCACTACGAAAAACAGTATGGAGGTCCCTCAAAAAATTAAAAGCAGGGGCGCCTGGGTGGCTCAGTCGGTTAGGCATCCAACTTTTGATTTTGGCTCAAGTCACGATCTCATGGTTTATAAGTTCCAGCCCTGCATCAGGCTCTGTGCTGGCAGTGTAGAGCCTGCTTGAGATTCTCCCTGTCTCTCTCTGCCCTTACCGTGCTCTCTCTCTGTCTCAAAATAAATAAATAAACTTTTAAAATATTAAAAATAGGGGCACCTGGGTGGCTCAGTCAGTTGAGGGTCTGACTTCAGCTCATGATCTCATGGTTTGTGAGTTCAAGCCCCACGTTGGGCTCTGTAATGACAGCTCAGAGCCTAGAGCCTGCTTCAGATTCTGTATCTCCCTCTCTCTCTGCCCCTCTCCAGCTCATGCTCTGTCTCTCAAAAATAAATAAACATTAAAAAATTTTTAATAAAAAATTAAAAATAGAATATCTTATGACCCAGAAATTCTACTTCTGGGTATTTATCAGAAGAAAATGAAAACACTAACTCAAAAAGATACTTGCAACCCTATGTTCATTGCAGCATTATTTATAAGAGTCAATATATGGAAGCAACGTATGTGCCCATCAACAGATGAATAGATAAAGAAGATATGGTGTATATACACAATGGAATATTACTCAGCCATAAAAATGAATGAAATCTTGTCATTCATGACAACCTGGATGGACCTAGAAGGTATTATGCTAAGTGAAACAAATAAGACTGTAAAAGACAAATATCAGATTATTTCACCTGTATGTGGGAACCAAAAAACAAAACCACCACCGCCACCACCACCAAAACAGAAAAGAGATTCATAAATACAGAAAACAAACTGATGGTTGCCAAATGGGCAATAGGTGTATAGGTGAAGTAGGTAAAGGGTACAAACTTCTAGTTACAAAAATAAATAAATCTCAAAGATGAAAAGTATGGCATAGGGAATATAGTCAATAATATTGTAATAACTTTGTATGATGACAGATGGTAACTATATTGTGGTGACCATTTTGTAGTATACATAATTATAGCATCACTATATTGTATGCCTGAAACTAATATACTATATGTCAACTACACTGTAATTAAAAACTACGACATATTCTATATCCATGCATGATAGGTGAGTATTTCTTAAATGTCTTCTTCTTTGACACACAATATGCCATTAAATATGACACTGAGGCATTTTCACTAATATTTATATAACAACCAAGACATTGGAATAATAGTTTTATTTCATTTTTATTTCTTTGAACACATTTAAGGGGCTTTTTTGTAAGTTCAGCATGAGTTAATTCTTACATGTACTTTCAGGTAAAAGTGAACATTCTTCTTCTTTCCATTCAAATATGCAACTGCTCTCACAACAGTTATTGAAAAGATAATTATATTCCCATTGAATTACCTTTGCACAATTTGGAAATGCAATTTATTGTGCAGAAGGGGGATTTGTTTCTACATTTTCTATTCTGTTCCATTGGATGACATAGCTATCCTTACTGCAATACTTCGTTGTCCTGATGACTGTAGCTTTACACTAAGTCTTGAAAGACTTGAAATCAGGTAGTATAGGTCTTCTGACTTTATCCTTTGTTTTTAAGATTGTTTTAGGTCTTGGGGACCCTGTGTGGCTCAATTGGTTAAGCATCTAACTTTGGCCCAAGTCATGATTTTATGGTTTGCAAGTATAAGCCCTACATAGGCTCTCTGCTGTCAGCATGAAGCCCGCTTTGGATCCTCTGTCCCCCTTTTTCTGCCCCTCCCCAGCTTGCACACGTGCATGTGCATGCTCTTTCTCCCTCTCTCTCTCTCTCAAAAATGCATATTTTAAAAAAAAAGATTGTTTTAGGTCCTTTGCATCTCCTGATTCTAAAATGTGTATATCCATTACATGTGTATACAAACACATGTATCTCTTTGTACACTTTACAACCAGCTTGTCAATTTCTGCAAGAGCTTGCTGGGATTTTGATTGGGATTATGTTGAATCCATAGATTGATGTGGGCAAAATTGTCCCTTTAACATTTAGTCTACTAATCCAAACTCATGGCATGTATCTCCATTTATTTCATTTTTCAGTTTCTATCAGCAATCTTTGGAGATTTTTTATATACAGTGTTTTGTAAATACGTATTTTGTTAAGTTTACCCATAAGTATTTTATTTTTGTTGCTATCATAAATGGTATTATTTCTAAATTTCATTTTCTTAAAGTTCATCACTATTATATAGACACAGAATTGATGTTTATATATTGACCATATATTCTATGACCTTGCTACATTCACTAACTTGGTTGTTGTTGTTCTCTGGTTCTCTAGCTTTCCAGGATATAGGCCCATTTGACTTTCCTTCACTGTCCAAAGATACCTGAAAGAGGCAGATTCCTAGTCCCATTTGTGCTGACTTTACAGGCATCTCAGCTATTCAAGGCTGTAGTGGTAAAGTGGTTGCAATAGTGGAACAAGATGACAAGTCCAGTATTGTCACTTTTATTTGGGATCAGACAGGAATACCTGTGTTAGAACTGTTTAACTGCACAGAATTCATAAAATAAGAAAAAATTTTAATATCAACACTTGGAAATATTTTTAAATGTCTCTCTGACCCCTCTGGAATTTTCTATTTCCTTTTACTTCAGCTTCTCTATCCAGGAGACCCTTGGGAGCTGTGACTTCTGGTGTCCAGAGGTCTTCTCTGCCTCTCCCTCTGTGATTCCCTTGGTGCCACACTACCTCAGGGTGGCAACTCCAATCTGGCCAAGGACAAAACTGAAGTAATTTCCATTTCTTTCTCGCCAACGTGGGACATATTCTCGCTCGTGATTATTCTGATAATTCTTCTTGCACAGAAGACTTGTCTGTCAGGTCCCTGCTCAGCTTTGGGGGGAGGGGTGGTGGAGTAAGGGCATAGTAGATGGGAGGGCCTGGGACATTGTCAGAGCTGCGGGAAAAAGAGGAATCAGAAGAGCATCAGGGATAATGAAGGAACAGTGAAGAAAGGAGAGACTAAGTCAAGAAGGGTAAACAGAACAGCTGACCAATGCCTGAATTAGCTGTTTATATCCACAAAAATGCTCTTATCGACATAGATTAAAATGTCATGATAAAATTTCAGACTTCCAGACAAAACGATAGTAGTTAAAACAAAATAGTATTGGCACAAAAAAATAGATGCATAGATCAATGGAACATAATAATAGAAAGCTCAGAAATAAACCTACAGTTATGTGGCCAATTAATTTTCAACACAGCAAGAAAGAATATGCAGTGGGGGAAAAGGCAGTGTCTTTGGTAAATAGTGTTGAGAAAACTGGACAGCAACATGCAGAAGAATGAAACTGGACCACTTTCTTACACCATACACAAGAGTAAACTCAAAATGGATTAAGGGCCAAATGTGAGACCTGAAACCACAAAAATCCTAGAGGAGAACACAAGCAGTAACCTCTTTGACATGGTCCATAGCAACTTCTCCCTAGATATGTCTTCTGGGGGAAGGGAAACAAAAGCAAAACAAACTATTGGGACTACATCAAAATAAAAAGTTCCTGCACAGCAAATAGTATCCCAAATATATTTTAAAGTTATACAACCCAACATCCATAAAACAAAGAATCCGATTAAAAAATAGGTGGGAGACATGAAGAGACATTTCCCCAAAGAAAACATCCAGATGGCCAACCGACACATGAAAAAATATTCAACATCACTCATCATCAGGGAAATGCAAATCAAAACTACAATGAGATTTCACCTCACACCTGTCAGAATAGCTAAAATCAACAACACAAGAAACACAAGTGTTGGTGAGGATGTGGAGAAATAGAACCCTCATGCATTGTTGATGGGAATGTAAACTGATGCAGCCACTATGGAAGATATTATAGAGGTTTCTCAAAAAATTAAAAAAAAAAAAAGAACTACCCGGTGACCCAGTAATCATACTACTGGGTATGCACTCAAAGAATACAAAAACACTAACTCAAAGGGATACATGGATCCCTGTATTTATTGCAGCATTGTTTACGATAGCCAAATTATGGGAGCAACCTAAGTGCCCACCAATAGATGAATGGATAAAGAAGATATAGTATATATATGCAGTGTAGTATAATTCAGCCATAAAAAAGAAGGAAATCTTGCCATTTGCAACAACATGGATGGATCTAGAGAGTATAATGCTAAGTGAAACAAGCCAGTCAAGAGAAAGACAAATACCATATGATTTCACTCATATATGGAATTTTAAGAAACAAAACAAATGAACAAAGGAACAAAAAGAGAGACAAACCAACACAGACTCTTACTGTAGAGAACAAACTGATGGTTATCAGAGGGGAGGTGGGTAGGGGGATGGGTGAAATAAGTGAAGGAGATCAAGAATACACTTATCTTGAAAAGCTCTGAGTAATGTATGGACTGGTTGAATCACTATACTGCATACCTGAAACCAATATAACACTATATATTATCTATGGTGGAATTAAAATTTTCAACTTTAAATGATTAAAAGCAAATAGGGAAGTATACTCAAATGCTGAAAAGCAGGACTGCCACCTCTAGAGCCATCTGAGGACTCTTCACAAGGATGCTAGACTCCAGAGAGTCAGGCCTCCAAAGGTGACCTCTATGGTGAAGAGTTCCTTTTCCCAAAGCAGATAGTTTTTCTCAAGGCCAGCTTGCTGGAAAAAGAGGCTCTAGAACAGGTCTTTGAGCTAGATGGCTCAATCTAGTGTGACAGAAAGCCAGGTGATTTCGAGATGTGTGGATCAGGAAGGAAAAAAGGGCCCAGACAGGTCTGGCAAGCCACCTGTGCTTTTCCCTATTCCAGATCCAAGAGAGGCTGCGGTGGCCCAGTAGATTTTGTGGATCACCTCCTTCCTGAAGGGGCTGGACTCCAACTGGCTTAGCTGATCAAAGGTATTATCAGTGGAAGTAGTTAAGCAGTGGGGACTCCAGGGGATTTGCCAAACAAAGCTTTGTAGAAGGGGCAGGAGGCGGGCCTGGAGCAAGTCTCCGCACCTGGAGAGAGTGCCCACTGGACTTTTTTATATGGCCCATGGCTTCTGTGTGGCAGGTGAAAGAGGCGGTAGGGAATGTGTCCAGGAATGGAATCATATGCCAACTTTTCAGAGGGTCTGAGGCCACCAAGAGTCAAAAGGGTCCAGACTGAGCATCTGAAAAAAAGGCCCATGGAGTCCACAAGAGGCCTTAGGGAGAGGGAGTAGGTATGAGATCTGATTCTGCAGCCTGTCAGGATGGCTATGCCCTGATACTGCTTGACTTCCCACTAACATTGTACTGGCACTCAGCATAGTAGCCTAGCATCTTTTTTTTTTTTTTTTTTTTATTGAGATATTCACTTTATTGAAGTGGTCTGGGACCAAACCCACAATGTCTCTAAGGTATGTTCCTATATGTATTTGTGAATTTGGTTTTTAAAAAATTTATTGGGTTATCATTGCCAATAGATATCAAACTAAAGTCGTTTTATAGCTTACTTTTTTAAAATTTAATTTATTCTTTAATTTACATCCAAGTGAGTGAGCATATGGTGCAACAATGATTTCAGGAGTAGATTCCTTAATGCCTCTTCCCCATTTAGCCCATCCCCCCTCCCACAACCCCTCCAGTAACCCTCTTTTTGTTCTCTATATTTAAGAGTCTCTTATGTTTCTTCCCTCTCCCTGTTTTTATATTATTTTTGCTTCCCTTCCCTTATGTTCATCTTTTTTGTATCTTAAAGTTCTCATTATGAGTGAAGTCATATGATATTTGTATTTCTCTGACTGACTAATTTTGCTTAGCATAATACCCTCCAGTTCCATCCACATAGTTGCAAATGGCAAGATTTCATTCTTTTTGATTGCCGAGTAATACTCCATTGTCTATATGTACCACATCTTCTTTATCCATTCATCCATCGATAGACATTTGGGCTCTTTCCATACTTTGGCTATTGTTGATAGTACTGCTCTAAGCATTGGGGTGCATGTGTCCATTCAAAACAACACACCTGTATCCTTTAGATAAATACCTAGTAGTGCAATTGCTGGGTCATAGGGTAGTTCTATTTTTAATTTTTTGAGGAACCTCCATACTGTTGTCCAGAGTGGCTACCCCAGTTTGCACTCCCACCAACAGTGCAAAAGAGATCCACTTTCTCTGTATCCTCACCAACATCTGTTGTTGCCTGAGTTGTTAATGTCAGCCATTCTGACAGGCATGAGGTGGTATCTCATTGTGCTTTTGATTTGTATTTCCCTGATGATGAGTGATGTTGAACATTTTTTCATGTGTCTGTCAGCCATCAGGATGTCTTCTTGGAGAAGTGTCTATTCATGCCTTTTGCCCATTTCTTCACTGGATTATTTGTTTTTTGGGTGTTGAGTTTGATAACTTCTTTATAGATTTTGGATACTAACCCTTTATCTGATATGTCGTTTGCAAATATCTTCTCCCATTCTGTCGGTTGCTTTTTACTTTTGCTGATTGTTTTCTTCTCTATGCAGAAGCTTTTCATTTTGATGAGGTCCCAATAGTTCATTTTTGCTTTTGTTTCCCTTGCCTCCAGAGACATGTTCAGGAAGAAGTTGCTGCGGCCTAAGTCAAAGAGGTTTTTGCCTGCTATCTCCTCGAGGATTTTGATGGCTTCCTGTCTTACATTTAGGTCTTTTGTCCATTTTGAGTTTATTTTTGTGTATGGTGTAAGAAAGTGGTCCAGGTTCATTTTTCTGCATGTCACTGTCCAGTTTTCCCAGCACCACTTGCTGAAGAGATTGTGTTTATTTCATTCGATATTATCTCCTGCTTTGTCAAAAATTAGTTGGCCATATATTTGTGGGTCCATTTCTGGGTTCTCTATTCTGTTCCATTGATCTGAGTGTCTGTTTTTGTGCCAGTACCATACTGTCTTGATGATTACAGGTTTGTAATACAGCTTGAAGTCCGGGATTGTGATGCCTCCCGCTTTGGTTTTCTTTTTCCAGATTGCTTTGGCTATTCAGGGTCTTTTTTGCTTCTATACAAATTGTAGGATTATTTGTTCTAGCTCTGTGAAGAATGCTGGTGTTATTTTGATAGGGATTGCATTGAATATGTAGATTGCTTTGGGTAGTGTTGACATTTTGACAATCTTTGTTCTTCCTATCCAGGAGCATGGAATATTTTTCCTTTTTTTATGTGTGTCTTCTTCAATTTCTTTCATAAGCTTTCTATAATTTTCAGTGTATAGATTTTTCACCACTTTGGTTGGATTTATTCCTAGGTATTTTATGGTTTTTGGTGTACCCCAGCTTCTTCCTTCCTCCATGGAGATGTCCCAGCTCCAATGCTTCTGCTCCTCTCTGGCTTTTCCAGTTGCCCCCATGGCTCCTCGGGAGCAACTCTGCTTTTACCCTCATAGTCAATGTACCCTGATTCCTTCAGGGAGCTGACCTGTTCCATCTGCCCTGTGTCAGCCTGTATGGCAGGTCTGCCAACATGGCTTACCAGAACATGAACTCCTGGTGTGACCTGAGAGCATAAAGATAGGAAATGTCTTGTCTGGTGTTGGACAGCTGACTAGAAGCAGAGTCAGGGTAGAAATCAGATCCCCAAACCCCAGGACTTAATTAGACATGTAGCGTGGTACATAGAATAATGGCCTACCAAAGATGCCCACCCTCCGATCCCTAGAACCTTACATGGCAAAAGGGGATTTGCAGATGTAATTAAAGGTATAAATCCTGAGATGGGGAGATTATCCTGCATTATTCTGATGGTTACAGTTTAATCACATGAGTCTCTAAAAGCAGAGAGCTTCTCCCGGCTTGCTCAGAGAGATGAAATGGAAGAAGAAGAGATTCAAAACATGAGCGGGACCCTTGTATTGCTGGCTTTAAAGATGAAGAAAGAGCCCAGACCCAAGAAATGTGAGCCCTCAGCTGACAGCAGCATGAAAAGAAGACCTTGGTCCTACCAACGCAGGGATCTGAATTCTGCCAACAAGGCACATGAGCAAGGAAAGCCTCCAGAAAACAGCCTGCCTGACACCAGGTGAGATTTACATTGGACGAATGAGCTGAGAAACAGTAAGACAATAAATGTGGGTTCTTTCTGTTTGTGGTAATTTTTTATAACAGCCACAGAAAACTAATTCAGATACATACTCAAAGGCACACAGCACCCAAATAAGAGCCCAAAGAGCAGACTCCAGAAAGGGTGGGAGCCCAGACATCTCTGGCATCCTGTGTACCAGAACCTTGAAGGATGCCATGAGATGACTGGGATCCATTCTCATTCAATGTCTGCCATGTCTCCACATAAGTTTCCAGTTCATGAGAGAGAATTCACTCTTCCAGCAGGGCCCATACCAATCCTGGTGGTCAGGGGACAGGACCATGTGATTGTCCTCACCATATGTGGGGTTGTGGAGATGAGTCTTTCCTAAGAGGAAGGACTATGGATTAGCCAAAACACCAGTTGCTCACTGGCAGTGTTCAGGCACATTCTTCTATAAAAAGTGTTTGAACGATGGTTCTTCACTGGGATTTCTATGGTCACACAGGTCTGGGAGTAAAGATATTGTCATAATAATGGTCACCACTTATTTTTTCTGTGACTCTGCCCCTAGCCTTCTGCAGGGAAGTTTTATTGTATTTATATAATGTTCTCTGAGGGTGGTGATGGAAGTGTTTCATTGGGCTCTGTGTAACTAGCCTCTCTGGAGTGCCTGTCACTTAGTCTATTGGTGGAATGAGTGGCCCATTCTTCCTGTCTGCTCCATAGGCCATTCTTCCTGTCTGTCCACATGTCCAATGGACATGTGCCATTGTCTTCTCCTCTGGCTGCCAGGGTGATCTCTCTTGTCCTTCGTAACACCACAGACAGTAACCTAGCCTCTAATGTGGGCACACTAACAGCTCTGCTCCTGGCAGCCACTGCGAGATCTCAGGGTTGGGGGGCCATGACATTGGCATTTGTTACTATGGAAACTATTCACAGCTGTGTTAGTGGTTCTTTGACATCTCAACCTCCCACAGAGGCTGAAATGAAAAAAACATTCTTTCTGCCTTTTGTGTTTCTCTCTACCCTTTGCATGAGTTCTGTGAAATACCACTAGTTGCCTACTGAATGACCAATCTTCCCTTCCTTCCTAAAAATGGTGTCTTCAATTTTTAGCTAGACACATTTCTGTCAAGGAAAACACCTGCAGTCCCCAGACTCTTTTGCAACACAGTGTCTGTGCTCCAGCCACTGAGATATTAGTGGAATAGTCCTGTGCAGCTTCCAGTAAAGATGGGGCCTTTTTTGCTCCTTACTCCTGGCTAAAATACAGATGTGATGGTGTGGTACAATAAATAATTTGTCTGGTCTTTTTGCTGGGTTCCTGGCATCAAGCTTCAAAAAAGCCTGGGATCTCCTGGATGAGGAGGGTGACTTTGTTATATTAATGAGATGATTCCTGGTGGGCCTTTAGATAGCTCTAGGATGGGGGCAGAGGGCTGGGACTTTCAGCTCTGGTGTTGGAAAAGGGGCTGGAGATTGAGTTCAGTCATCTGGCCAATGATTTCATTGCTCATGCTTACATAGTGAAATACAACTATAGATTCTAGACATTGAAGTTCAGAGAAGTTTCCTGGCTGATGAACACACTGATGTGCTGGGAGGGTGATGCACCCCAATTCTGTGAGAAGAGGGCATCCAAGATCTGCACTTCCTCTCAGATCTCACCGTATGTGTGTCCTTGACAATAAAACTGTAACTATAGCGCTTTCCTGAGTTTCATGAGTCATTCTGGTGAGTTTTTAAACAAATTTGTGGGAACCCCCCAAATTTGTAGCCAGTTAGTCAGAGGTACGAGTGGCCTGGGGACCCCCTGAAATTTATTGCTGGGGGCAATAAGTGAGGGCAGCCTGGGGAGGACCCTGCCCCCAACCTGGGGAGGCCTACACTAATGGGTGGTTAGTGTCTCGACTGAATTGCAGTCCACTTAGCACTAGACCAGCTGGGGTGGAACCAGAGTAATAGATGGCTAGAGCTGGTGCTGCCAACTTGGATCATGAAATTTGGCAGAGCAGGAGACAGCAACTGGGATCTTTGTAGATGGCATGGCCACTGTATCACCTCTCAACTGCCTGCCTTCAGGTTCACACCTCACCTTGACAGGGTTTGGCTGCTACAGTGAGACTCACTCAAGTTAATGTGAACTTATCAACAGGTTGGGCATGGCTGTAAAGAAGATGGGTTCACTCTGGCTCATCTGTATATGCAGATGCTGTAGTTGAAGACACACAAACCTCCTCTGGGTCAGTTCTAGAGACTGAGTCAGCTGGTTGCTCTGGCTGCTCTGGCTTTCTTTTTCTTCTTTAATGTTTATTTATTTATTTTTGAGAGAGAGAGAGAGAGAGAGAGAGAGAGAGAGAGAGAGAGAGAGAGACTGAAGGGAGGGGCAGAGAGAGAAGGACACAGAGAATCCCAAGCAGGCTCTATCCTGTCAGCACAGAGCCCAGTGCTGGGGCTTGAACTCAATGATCATCAGATCACGACCTGAGCTGAAATCAAGAGTCAGACGCTTAACCAACTGAGCCACCCAGGAGCTCTGGTTGCTCTGGCTTTCTAAGAGGTAATTGTCCATCTCCCACCCACTGCCTAATGAATTGGCCCTTATCTGTTTCTGCTTCTATGGTTTCTCCCGACTTCCAGTTGTCCTTGGGAACTCTATGCTGCTCTTTTCTGTCTATGGCTGCAGCCTGTTTCTGGCTCAGTTTTCTTATGGTTTCCATTAATGCTCAAGCTTTTCAGCTTCTGTTCCTTCTCTTCTTCTATATATTTCAAATTCTACTTTCAAATTCTGGAGTATTGAGAAGTTTGGTCAATTACATTCCTTCTAGTTTGGACAGTATATTCCTTCAGGACAGCCTATAGAATAGATGCCCTAGGATCAGACACCACTCTACTCTGAGTGTATTAGTTAGCTATTGCTGAATAACAAATCACCACAAACTCAGCAGCTTAAAACAACACATGTATTATCTCAATTTCTGTGGGTCAGGAGCCCAGGTGTATCTTGGCTTCATTCTCTGCTTATAGTTTCAAAGTCTACAATTACAAGTATCAACTGGACTAAGTTCTCATCCAGAAGCTTGACTAAGTAAGAATCAGCCTCAAAGCTCACCCAGGTTGTTGGCAGAATTAATTCCCTTGGTGTGTAGGATTGAAGGTCTAAGCCCTTGCAAGTGTTTTCTGGAGGCCACCCTCAAATCCTAGAGGTTGCTTACAATTCCTACAAGCCACCTACAGTCCCTTGCCATGCTGCTTGGCTGTTTCATCAGCCCAGGTAGGAGCCTCTAGATCAGGTGTGGCAGCAAGACAGTCTCATAGAATATGACATGTCATGGAGTGGCATTTCGTCACCTTTGTCATATTCTATTGGTTACAACAAATCATGGGTCCTCCTCATACTCAAGGGAAAGGAATTATACAAGGGAATAAACACCAGGAGGAGGATCATGAGAGGTCATTCTAGTGTCTGCCCACCACACCTAGCATACATGCATTTGGGGTAGGGACAGTGGTACAGAATGTGGTGCCAGGCAGAGACAGATGCTGAGTCTGGCCTCAGTAATAAACAGATGAAGGTCATAAAGACAATGGATATAAGAAAGTTCAAAAACATCACATCCTTTATAGCTATAGTTCATTTAATCTATACAAAAAGATAGAGATAGGTAACGGTATTCTCCCTTTACAGATGAGCAAACCAGAAGGGACTAGGTTTCTCTGTATGAAGAGCTGGGCCAATGGGAGTTTCTGGACTTAGAGGAACTGCAAAGAGTATCATTGGACCACTAAGGCTCTTACAGACTGAGAACCATTGGGGTCCAGTGCCAAAGGCATTGTTTACTTCACAAACACGTATAGGCCACCTGCTGACACTTGACTGACCACCACAGGACACTTGCATTGAGAACCTGTGCCCTTTGTTGGCAAAGGGGAGTAGTTACTTCCCTTTCTTTAGATAACCACCTAGTAGATGCATACCTGTTGGTGTCTTTGCTCAATCCATCAAAACTCTCTTGTATGGGCAACATCATTTTCAAGAATCCAAGAGAGTAATGAGTCCCTGAAACTGACAGGGGGCTTGAATACCTGAGATATATGGAAGATTCATCCCAGCCAGGGCACCAGGAGGTTGTCTTCAGCACACCAAGCCCAGTAGATGGGGATTCTAAAACCTAGCAACACAACCATGGATTTTCCTTCAAGTGTACATGATATGAAGGATTGGAGATATGCATGAATACAGCAGCAGAGACTATCCCTAGTAACTAAAGAAAACTCAGATTTCACTCATGTACTCTGACTTGTTTGTGACTAGACTCAGCAAACATTTATTGAATTCTTCCTGTTTATTGGAGATATAAAGATCAGTGGTTTCTTTGCCTACTCCAGGAGAAATACAGAGTAGACAGTGCTATATTAGAGGTACTGAAGAAGTTCCAGGAAGTATCCTGTGGAGGAGAAGGGAGGAGAGGAATTCAGGGAAGGCTTGTAGTAGATAATAAATCCTTTTCTTTCCAGTTAGGTAGCGTAGAATCGGCAGGACTCTACCGGATGATCACTGAAGGCCTTTATAGAAGGCATGTCAGCCTTGAGCAAAACTCTGGAAGTCAAACTGAATGGAAATTTGGTGGAAACTACTGTTGAGAGAGTATCCTATGTTTGGGTAGGAGGGATTAAATTATTAAGACCTTGAATACTGGATTTAGAGATTTATTCTGAAGTTACTGAACGGCAAGGATGGGAAGAATGGACTCAGATTAATGTTTTAGAAAAATAACTGTGGAGGACAGATTGGGGGCAGGATGAGATTCACATGGGGGCACTCATTCCAGCACTGCTCTAATCCAGACAAGAAATAGTGAAAGCTTGAGCCAAGGCTATGGTAACCATTGGAAAAGGGGTATAGAGGTACATATGGTGATGTTAGGAGATGGAAAAGTGGAAAATAACAACAATAAAACCACAGGCAGAGAGGATGGTGATGCCATTCATCAAACCCAGAAATCAGGAGTACATACATGAGACAAATCAATAAAGGTGTTCTATTGGTTACTTTTCAGGGGGTTGTAAGACATATTTGTGGACCTGTAAGTGTACAACTATGAGAGAAGTCACATTGTGTAGATAAGATTTTGAGTCATTTTCAAGAATGATATTTGAAAGTGTGAGAGTGCATTAAACCAGTTAGGAAGATAGTATAAATCAGAAGATGGTTGGAGCCTTGGAGAAGGCTGTATTTGTGAGAAAGAAGAGGTACCATGGAGTTTGATAAGGATAGAAGTAGAACAAGGAGAAAGCGTGGTTATAGAGGCCAAGGGAAGAACACTTTAAGGAGGAATTACTGTCAGCAAGGTAGAGGAGATGAGAACTAAGCAAGGACCACTGGGTGAAGTAGGTTACTGGCAACTTTTGGGGAGCAGTTTGAGAAGAGTGGCAGGAGCAGAATCCAACAAGGGGTAGAGACTGCCTAAGGAGAGAGCAGACTAAAGTATATCACATCAGTTACTTTCAGAAGAAATCTGAGAAGGGAAGAAAGTGAGAAAATGGCTTGAGGAAGGAGAGGGGTACTTGAGACTCATCTTTGTTGCCTTGAGCTACTATTCGTCCTACCAATCAGTTATCTTACAGAACTGTGCACGATAGAAAGGAGAGATTTAAGCCCCTCTTATTTCTAACTTGTCACAAAAGTCCAGGCCTAAATTACCATCTGGGAAAGGAGGAGGGGAACATAATACAGATCCAAATTTTGCTTCCCCAGTTTTCGCTAAGACTTCTACAGGTGTACAAACTCCAATCTTCCACCCCAAACAAAACAACAAAGCAACACCATCCCCTTTGGCTTCTTTGTAATCTGGAAAAAACTGAGCAAGTGCACAGTGCCCGAGCCTTGCGTCAGGATCCCCCCTCCAGCCGGCCTGATTCAACCCGAGGGTGTACCGCTCTGGGGCGGCCCAGCCCGGTGCGCAGTGCCTGAGGCGGCGCGCTCGGCGCAAACCCCACAGAATAGCTCCTGTTCAGCGCACCCGATTCTCCCACGGTGCTTAGGCTTTGCTAGCCGTGGTTGGCCTTCGGTGGTGACATCAAGTCCCACACACCGCGCGGGGAAGTGAGCACAGTCAGGAAAACGCTCGGCCCTGCCTGCGGCCTCTTCGGCCCGCTGCAGTCGGCCTGCATTACCCTTTTGCCGTGCCGCACCTCTATGGGGAAAATGCAACCTAGTGCCATCAGCTGAGGCAAAGGGGTGGGATTCACTACCTTTTAACTAAGCAAAGAGAAAAGGCAGAATCTACTCTAGGCAGCAAAGGGGTGTGTTACACGGGCCGGGTCGCCCGGAGGTCCCGCCCAGGCCCGCCCTCCTGGCACCGGAGACTACATTTCCCACAGGACCCCGCGGCTCCGAGGGGCAGGCTCGTCCGCTCTCCGGCTCATACTGGGCGGTGACTGGCTTCCCCAGAGGGAGGCGGGGTCTACCCCAGCCAATAGATGAGAGGCTCGTTACGGCGGCGGAAGCAGCGGCGCTGGGCTGAGGGGTGGGGGGCAGAGTGCTAGCGCCCCGGCGGTGGCGGCGGGTCCAGAGCCTGAGGACGTCGGCCCCAAAAGCAGAGAGCGCACAGGAGCGAGCTCGAGGCGGCGCGGCGGCCCCTCGGCACAGCACCCAGGTAATGGCGGGACGGGCGCCCGGGAGGGGAGGGGAGGAGAGGGGAGGAGACGAGGGGGCGGGGCGGCTGAGCCGGGCTGCAGCGTCCGTCCCGCTGAGCGTCCCTGGGGAAGGGCAGCGGTGCCTCGTCTCCTGCGGCTCAGATCTACGCTTTTCCATGAGCTGGGCATGGCAGTTGGGCCGGCGGCAGGGACCCGGTGTCCTGCGGCAAGGAAGAGAGAGTCTCCAGGAGGGGTGGGCTGTTTCGGGCTTGGGGGCGTGGCGGGCGCGGGCCCTGGCGGGGAAGTAGAGCGGCTGGGGGAACGCCGGCGGGCGGGCGGCCCAGGGAGTTTGGCTCCTGGAGCAGTTTAAAGTGACTCTCCACATCCGGGCCCTGCGCCCGCCGCTTTCAGACCCCGACCGAGGCGGGGCCTCCCACCTCTCCGCCCCCCTCGCCGGGAGCGCTTGTCTTCCTCTGCCATTGGCTCAGCCTCGAGGGGTTTGGGCTGCCCCGGCGAGCCTCGCGCCTGATTGGCTGGGAGTCGGCGGGAGGGTGGGGCGGGATCAGAGCGCGCAGGCCTCTGCGGATTGGTGCGGGCCCTCGAATGACGCGCCCGGCGTGGGGCCAATGGGCGGGCGGGGGAGGTAGGGGCAGGTTCGGGGGCAGAGTACTGGAGCGGAGCCCCGGTGGGGTGGCGGGGGTGAGCGGGGCCGGCTGGGCTGGACAGCGGCGGGCCCGAAGTGGGCTCCGGTAGGATCCGTCTCCACGACTCCGGAGCCCAACGCTGCCACCGAGATGGGCCCTCCGCGGCACCCCCAGCCCGGCGAGATGGAAGCGGGAGGTGCGGGCGGCGGGCGGCGGCTGCAGGTAAAGAGGCACGCCGCTGGTGCTAGGGATCCCTAGAATGCCGTCCTCCCTCTAACCCGAGAGTCTCAGACACCCGAAGTGTGTCTGGAAACCTGTGTTCTCCAATCTCAGCGGTGGGCTTTGGGGTGGGGGTGGGGTTGCGTGCGAATCGAAAGACCGGTAGAGCTTGGCTCTTGCGGGAAAAGTGGGGGTCGATTTAGAGAAAGTGGTGAAGGTCTCTGGTTCCTCTGGCTTAGTGGGGGGTGGGGGTGGTCTGTGAGAGAAAGGGGGAGGAAATCGGTAAACGGAGGCCTGTGCAGAAAATCATTTGAGAGTTCTTTTGAAGTAGGTCTTGATGTCAGGTTTCTGATTTCTTAGAACAAGGTATCTCCCCTCAGATTCCTCCTATGACATACACATGACAGTTGTGGTCACCTTGGTGTAAGCTTCAGTCTTTAAAAGGACATGCTATTTTCCATAAAACTTTATACCGATGTATATGTATTGTGTTAATACCTGTCATATGGCTGTTGTACAGAATTCAGTGTTGATTTTTTAGAGTGGTAAGCTGTATTTATGGAGTGTCATAGTATCCCCCAATACCACACAAATGATTTTATTATTGAACCTATGTCCACTAAAAACTTAACAGAATTTAGTTTACTTCTGCACTGTATATTGATCACAAATAATTGTTCTAGGTGAATGATGCTGCATTTGCTTTTCTAAAGGAAAGTATAGGTACTGGAGATGCTTTAATTTCTCATTATTGATTCTAACGTGAGAATTTAGTAATAACCATATGACCGTATGCACTGCAGGTGGAAATGAGTTCTCAGCAGTTTCCTCGGTTAGGAACCCCATCCACTGGGCTAAGCCAGGCTCCTTCACAGATTGCAAACAGTGGTTCTGCAGGATTGATAAACCCAGCTGCCACAGGTGAGATATGCGATGTTCTCCTATATTGCTTCTTGTTTTAAGAATGTTGCCAGTTTTGGGGGGTGCCTTGATGGCTCAGTTAGTTCAGTATCCGATTTCAGCTCAGGTCATGATCTCATAGTTCGTGGGTTCAAGCCCCACATCAGGCTCTGTGCTGACAGCTCAGAGCCTGGAGCTTGCTTCCGATTCTGTGTCTCCTTCCCTCTCTGCTCCTCCTCTGCTCACACTCTGTTTCTCTTTTTCTCAAAAATAAATAAACATTTAAAAAAAAATTTTTTTTAATTAGCAAATTCCTTGTGGGATTTTAGTAAATACTAGGTTATCAAATTTGAATAAAGGATATATTACAATTCTAATCTAAACAAGGCTTTTTAAATTCCTTTTTTAATTCTTTCACATGTACTAGAGTATACCAGAAACCTACATTAAAGCATTCCTACAAGAACGATATTTTTAATACAGTAGTGTGTTCTCCTTTAATTAACGCCCAGAGTATTAATAGTGCCATGAGAGTCCAAACTGTGTAAGGCATAGTTCTTGCCTTTTATGAGCCTATGAACTAGGAAAAAAGTTTGAAAAATAAAAAGTACATTTGACCCTTGAAAAATATGGGTTTGAACTCCATTACATGTGGATTTTTTCTGAAAAAAATAGTAAAGTACTGTAAATGTATTTTGTCTTCCTTATGATTTTCTTTTTTCAATAATTTTTTTTTAATTTTTTAAAAATTTATTTTTAGAGATAGAAGGTAGGTGAATGTGGGGGAAGGACAGAGTGAGAGAGGGAAAGAGAGAATCCCAAGCAGGCTCCACACTCAGTGTAGAGCCGGAAGCAGGGCTCGATCTCACAACCATGAGATCATGACCTAAAGCAAAGTCAAGACTGGGCTGCTCAACTGACTGAGCCACCCAGGTGCCTCTTCTTTATGATTTTCTTACTAGCATTTTTTTCTGTAGCTTCATTTATTGCAAGAATATGATATATGATACTTACAACATACAAAATATGTATTAGTCAACTGTTACAGGTAAGGTTTCTACTCAACAATAGACTATTAGTAGTTAAGTTTAAGGGAATCAAAAGTTATATGCAGATTTTTGACTGCAGGTGTGGCCATCACCTAACCCCTACATTGTTCAAGGATCAACGGAATATGCACACATATATGCACTTAGTTTTTGGTTGTATACCCTTTGAGTGCTATAGGTCCGTGGTCCTCAGCAGGGATGATTTTGCATTCCAGGGAATAATTTGGCAATGTCTGGATACATTTTTGGTTGTCACAACTAGGGGGAGCTATTGACATCTGATAGTTAAATGTCAGGGATGCTGCTAAATGGGCCTTAGAGCTTCCCCTGCCCCCGTGCCCCCAAGTATCCAGTCCAGTCAGTAGTGCTGAAGTTGAGGAACTCCTTCAAGTGGTCTTTTCTCTAAATGTGTCAAGAAAAAAGTTGGCACTGCAAAGTGGAGTATTTCTTTTTCTATTCCCTTTTCTTCACCTCCTACTTCCTAAGTTCCTTATCGTGGTAAATGGTACCACTGTCTGCTCATTGCTCAAACCAGGAACATGGCCTCATCTTTAATTGCTCTGTCTCTCTCTCTTATCTGTGAGCTATGGCCCTTTGTCTAGTGTTTCAACCTCATTATCCCTTTGCTTCCCTCCTGCCAACTTTTTTTTGTTACAAATTCATTTCAGTTCTCTTTAGACTTGAAATAACTTTAAGCTACTTTATGTCTCCTGCTTAATAGTAGCTACTCATTTTCTAAATGAATGACAAAAAGTTCCCAATTTTCTTGACTCTGAGACTTTATACATTCTGTTCCTTTTGCCACAATCTTCCTTCTTCCTTTTCACACTCACTTATCTGATTAATTCCTGTTCTTCCTTGAGGTTTCATCTCAGATGTCACTTTCTCTAGGAGGTGTTTACTGATTCCACCATCTGCAAGTCAGGGGTTGGACCTCCTGGAATGAGGGCTAGAACCACATCCACCTTGCGTACCTTTGTATTTGCTATACTTGCTACATCATAGGACACAAAGTAGTGGTCATCAAGTCCTTACAGAGCCACTTAAAGTTCTTTGCTTTTTAATAAATATTTTTGACAGTATTTTGTTTTTGATATAAATTCATAGAATAATTTAAAGAAACATAGCTTAGGGGCACCTGGTGGCTCAGGCAGTTAAGTGTCCAACTTTGGCACAGGTCACAATCTCATGGTTTGTGAGTTTGAGCCCCGCATCAGGCGCTGCGCTGACAGTGCAGAGCTGGCTTGGGATTCTCTCTCTCCACCCCTCTCTCTGCCCCTCCCTGACTTGCATGCGCTCTCTCTCTCTCTCTCTCTCTCTCTCTCTTTTAAAATAAATAAATAAATAAATAAATAAATAAATAAATAAATAAGCATAGCTTAAAGGGAGTATTTTTGAATGTCTATTTGCAGAGAATTATGCTGCTTATTTTTTTTTTTTTAATTTTTTTTTTTCAACGTTTATTTATTTTTGGGACAGAGAGAGACAGAGCATGAATGGGGGAGGGGCAGAGAGAGAGGGAGACACAGAATCGGAAACAGGCTCCAGGCTCTGAGCCATCAGCCCAGAGCCTGACGCGGGGCTCGAACTCGCCGACCGCGAGATCGTGACCTGGCTGAAGCCGGACGCTTAACCAACTGCGCCACCCAGGCGCCCCTATGCTGCTTATTAAAAATGGTGTCATTTAGGAATAATTGCCCTCAGATTTTGTTGAGGAAATCATTGACTTAAAATTGTCTGTAGTTTTACTTGTGAATAGTGTGTGTTTTTTCCTTCTATTGCTCTCAGAGAAGGAAACAAAAGTTTTCCATAAGGAGTTAAATATTTTCTTGATATTTCCTATCGCTTTTATCAGAAGTAAAAGCATATCAGGATCTCAAACACGTTCAAATTTCAGAAGTGTAGACTACAACCAGTGTTCTTAACTACCCTTTCAGGATTCTTTTCAGGTAAAAATAAGCTGAAGTGAAGAACTCAGATATCTGGAAGGAAATGATAAATGGTTTCAAAAAGATCTTAACAGGAAATGGTCAGTAAAGTGTATCTTAATGAAATTGTCAAAAATCAAAGTCTTCCTGGACAAATAGGTTTGGGGAAAGTTGTTAAATTGTCCATTCCCTCAAAAATTTAATTATGGGAAGATCTGTTTGGATAACAGGGGAGGTTCAAAACATCATATATAAAGAAAATACTAGGGTGCCTGCCTGGCTTAATCAGAATAGCATGTGACTCTTGATTTTGGGGTGGTAAGTTCGAGGCCCACATTGGGTATAGAGATTACTTAAAAAAAATTTTTAAAGCCCTTTAAAGAAAAGGGGGAGCCGGGTGGCTCAGTCAGTTGAGCATCCAACTCTTGATTTCGGCTCAGGTCTTCATCTCACACTTAGTGAAATCTAGCCCTGTGTCGGGCTCTGTGTTGATAGCACAGAACCTGCTTGGGATTCTCTCTCTCTCTCTCTCTCTCTTCCTCTCTTCCTCTCTTCCTCTCTTCCTCTCTTCCTCTCCCAGCTTGCATACATGAGTGCACATATACTCTCTCTCAAAATAAATAAACTTTAAAAAAAAAAAAAAAAGAAAAAAGCTGTTAGAACTAGTAAGTGAAATTAGTAAAGGTTTCAGGATAAAAGTTCAATGTATAAAAACCAATTATATTTTTAAATACTAGCAATTTTTTTGAAAAATGAAATTTTTAAAATGTCATTTGCAAGAGCATCAAAAAAAACCAAAAAAACCCAGAAAATATTTAAGGATAAACCAACAAAACGTGTGTAAGACTTAGGGTTAAAAACCTATGAGAAACATGGCTAAGAATAATTAAAAACCTAGATAAAAGTGGGGCATCTAGGTGGCTCAGTCAGTTAAGTGTCTGACTTCTGTTCAGGTCATGATCTCACGGTACGTGAGTTCCAGCCCCTCATCAGGCTCTGTGCTGACTGCTCAGAGCCTGGAGCCTGCTTTGGATTCTGTGTCTCCCTGTTTCGCTGCCCCTCCCCTGCTCACACTCTGTTTCTCTCTCTCTCTCAAAAATAAATAAACATTAAAAAAAATTTTTTTTAACCTAGATAAATGAAATGATCAATCATGCCTATGGATTGGAACACTCAATATTTTTAAAATAATAGTTCTACCCAAGGGGATCTGTAGATTTTTAAAAATCCTGATGAAAATCCTTTCATGTCCTTTTGTAAAACTTGCCAGCCTGAATCTATATTTATGTAGAAACCAAAGGATCTACAATAGACAAAGCAATTTTGATCCCCCTAAAAAGAAAAGAAAGTTGGAAGACTCTACTACGTTATTTTAAGACTTGCTGTAAGCTTACACTAATCAAGACAGTGTAGTATTGGCATAAAGATAGAAATATAGATCATTGAAAGTGGAGGATCCAGAAACAGACCCATACATAATACTGGTCAACTGATTTCTGACAAATGTACATAGATAATTCAATAGGGAAATGATAGTCTTTTCAACAAAATAGTGCTTGAACACCAGAATATCCATATGGAAAAAATGAACCTTAACCTTTACTTTTGCCTTACACAAAAATTAACTCACAATGTATCATTATGGACCTAAACGTAAAACTTAAAATTTCTAAAAGAAAACATGGAAACTGCAGTGACCAAATACTGTTTAGGTCACAAAAAACACTAATTATGAAAGAAACAACTGATACATTGTACTTCATCAAAATTAAAAATGCCTGTTCTTCAAAAGACACCATTAACAAAAATGCAAGCCACAAAGACATTTGGATAAATATATCTGCAGAGGACTTACATCCTAAATGTATAAAGGACTCTTGTAACTTAATAGCTTTTGCTATTTGAGACACTCTGATTTTTTTTAATGGGCAAACTTTGAATAGACCGATCACCAAAGATGCTATAGGAATGTCCAATAAGCACATGAAAGATATTCAATTGTGTTATTTCCTCAAGGCTATGCAAACTAAACCACAGAAAATACTACATATCTACTATACTGACTAAAATTAAATACCAGCAATACCAAGTTTGAGGTGTTCATGGAGCAAGTAGAATCCATACCTTCTTGTTGGGAACGCCAGATAATCTAGCTACTTTCGAAACAGTTTGGCAGTACTTCATAGAGTTAAATATAAACTTGACCATACAACCTAGCAATCCCATTCCTAGATATTTCCCCAAGATAAATGGAAATGTATGTTCAAAAACTCATACTTCAGTGTTCCTAGAAGCAATGTTCATACTTCAGTGTTCCTAGAATCAGTGTTCCTAGAAGCAATAGCCATAAACTGAAAACAACCCAGAATTTATCAGCTGGTGACTAGATAAAGTTTGGTTTACACATACAGTGGAAAACTACTTAATAAAAAGGAGCAGACTGCTAGCATATAGAACAACATAGACGAACCTTAAAAACATTATACAGTTAACCCTTGAACAACCTGAGGGTTAGGGTCACTGGCCCTCTGAGTCAATTTGAGTATAACTTTGACTCTCCCAAAACTTTACTAATAGCCTACTGTTGAGCAGAAGCCTTACTGATGACATAAACAATCGATACATATTTGTGTTTTATATATCATATACTGTATTTTTATAATGAAGTAAGCTAGAGAAAAGATAATGTTACAGAGAAAAGCCTAAGGAAGAGGTGCACCTGGGTGGCTCAGTTGGTTGAGGGTGTGATTCTTGATTTCTGCTCAGGTCATGATTCCAGGGTTGTGGGATCAGTGCCCGTGTCAGGCTCCATGCTGAGTGTGGAACCTGCTTAGGCACATGCATGATCTCTCTCTTTCTAAAAGAAAGAAAGAAAGAAAGAAAGAAAGAAAGAAAGAAAGAAAGAAAGAAAGAAAGAAAGAAAGAACGAACAGCATATGGAAGAAAAAATCATTTACAGCACTGTACTGTATCAAAAGCCACGTGTAAGTACAGCTGTGCAATTCAAATCCATGTTGTTCAAGGACTGACTATACTAAGAGAAAGAAACCGACACAACAGACCAAATATTGTATGATTCTATTTGTATGAAATTCCAGGAAACACAAAGCTATAGTGTTAGAAAGCAAATTAATGGTTTCTAAGGAGTAGGAGGGGCTGAGGGAGGGAACTGACTGCAAAGGGGCATGAATGAACCGGTAAGAGTAATGGAAAATGTTCTCCATCGTGATTGTATTGTGGTTAGAATACTGTATACTCCTGCAAAAACTCATCTAATTTTATACAAAGGATTAGTGGATTTTCTATGTAAATTATACCTCAGTAAAGCTGACTGACTAAAAAATGGACAAAATATAGAAACATACACTTCATGGGGCATCTGCATGGCTTAGTCGGTTAAGCATCCGACATCAGCTCAGGTCATGATCTCACGGCTCGTGGGTTTGAGCCCCATGTTGGGCTCTGTGCTGACAGCTCAGAGCCTGGCGCCTGCTTCGGATTCTGTCTCTTGTCTCTGCCCCTTCCCCACTTGCACTCTATCGGTCTCTCAAAAATAAATAAATGTAAAAAAAAATTTTTTTTTTGAAAAGAAACATATACTTCACAAAGGAAGATATTTATGAATGGCCTGTGACCACATAAAAAGAAGTTGCACATCACTAGTCATCATGGAGATGCTAACTGAAATCACCATGAGAACCCCGCTAAACACCCACTGGAATGTCTGTGTATCAAGAATTGTGAGGATAAGGAGCTGCTAGAACTCTGATCCACTGGCTGATGGGACTATAACACGATACAACCACTTTGGAAGGTATTTTGGCAGTCTCCTATAAACATTTACTTACCATTTGACCCAGCAGTTCTACTCCTAGCCTGTTGGTTAAGAACGTAAAAAAAAAACCAAAACTGTTGTTGAACTCTCTAGTCTCCGAATAGCCATTTTATTGTATGTAAATTGTACATCAATAGAGTGGTTTTAAAAATCAAAGTAAAAAAAATCTGAATGACCAGGGAGAAAAATCAACATATAACAAAATGTAAAATATACATCTGTCTTTTCACGTAACACCTGTACTCAGAGATTTTTTTCCTGAGGAAATCGCTGGACAAGAACTCAAAATACATATGGATGTTTATCCCAGAGTTGTTGATAATAGCAAAAATTTGGAAATAACCTAAAAGCCCATCAGTGATATAATGGTTAAAAAAGCTATGGTATATCCAATGGAATTTCATTTAGCTTTTTTAAAAATTTTATTTATTTATTTTGAGAGAGAGAGAAGGCATGCATGGGAGGGGCAGAGAGAGAGGGAGAGAGAGAATCCCAAGCAGGCTCTGCCCTGTCAGCACAGAACCCAATGTGGGAGTCAAATTCCCTCAATTTTTAAATTGTTTTTAAATAGTTACATGTTGTTCCGGTCCACAATTCCCAAAGAAAGAGTGTATAGCAAAAAGTATCTCTCCTATCCCTATTCTCTCAGAATCTACTTTCTTTCCCATCAAGAAATCAAGATACTTTGGGAGTTATGTTTCTACATAAGAAAATAAAGGCATGTATGATTACTTTTTCACTGTTCTGTACCTTGCTTTTTTCCTTTAGATATGTTTTTGCATAATGCACATTACCGATTTTTTAATAAGAATACCTAAAAAGCTTCCTTGTCTTATTTTTATAGTTACATGGTAGTCTGGGAGTATACCGGAATTTATACATCCAGTCACCTGTTGATAGATGCGTAGGTTTTAAAAATTCCTTTACTGGAATAAAAATGGTGAAACAAATAATGTACACAAGTCATTTTACACACATACTATGTATTTTATAGGATACATTGCTGCAAGTGGAATTGTTGAGTTTCAAAAGGTGTACATAATGATGATAGGATTGTAATAATGATAGAGATTTCCATGTTTGTTTTGTAGGAAATTTGTTTTGAAAAGCTGTATGTTCTTGGGCTTAAGAATATTTATGTTATCTTTTTAATGTTAGGTTTTTGTAACTTTTTATTTTTTATTTTTTAAAATTTTTTTATTTAAAAAAAATTTTTTTAACGTTTATTTATTTTTGAGACAGAGACAGAGCATGAACAGGGGAGGGTCAGAGAGAGAGGGAGACACAGAATGGGAAGCAGGCTCCAGGCTCTGGGCCATCATCAGCCCAGAGCCCGACGCGGGGCTCGAACTCATGGACTGTGAGATCGTGACCTGAGCTGAAGTCGGACGCCTAACCGACTGAGCCACCCAGGCGCCCCTTTGTAACTTTTTAAATAAATACCTTAAATGAAAGCATCCTGTCTTGCATTGCTCTTCCAACTGTTTGAGATCATTTTTTTTTTTAATTTTTTTTAATGCCTTCTTATTTTTGAGAGAGAGTAAGTGGGTGAGGGGCAGAGAGAGAGAGAGAGAGAGAGAGAGACACAGAATGCAAAGCAGGCTCCAGGTTCTGAGCTATCAGCCCAGCCGACAGCTGTATGTGCTGTTTACTTCATTAGTATTATTTAACACTGAAAGCATATGACATGAGGTTTCTCCCTTAATGCCCTTACTAGTCAATGATGAATCTAGTCGAGAGGCTGAAGTCACTGCCAGGGAGCACATGGGTTCCGGCGGCTCCCTCCAGTCCCGTGAAGAGAAGCAAGAGCCTGTTGTGGTAAGGCCCTATCCGCAGGTGCAGATGTTGTCTACACACCATGCTGTTGCATCGGGCACACCCGTCACAGTGACAGCCCCACCAGCACATCTGACGCCAGCAGTGCCACTCTCCTTTTCGGAGGGACTTATGAAGGTAATGGAGAGGTTTAAAATTTCACATTAAACCACAGCTAAGGACTGGCTCATGTTCCTGACAGTATTCACAGAGTCTTAGGCCGCATCCAGGATCACAGCGTTCTCTTTTTGACCCATCAGTTCAGCTCTTTTCTGTCGCTCAGAGCTCTGCTGTTCTGCAGTGCCTATCTTGTGCCGCTGGGCAGTTGGCATCACAGGATCTTTTCTAGTATCCATTTTGACATTGACTTTATTCAAGTTAATGGGCATGCTGACTTAGTTTTTATCTTGGAGTGGCACTCTTCTCCAAGGTTTTGTTTTAAAGCTCACTAATTTGGGGGTATCTGAGAATATCGCCTTGTGTATTACCTTGTCGCAATGTTTTAGTTACTGGGAGTTTTGTTTACTTCCGCCCAAACTTGGGATGCAGCATTGTACAGAAGAAAGAATGTGGGCTGTGAGCCATCCAAGTCTGGGCTTCAGTCCCAGTTCCAGTTTTTACTGTCTGTGTGGCTTGGAGCAAGTGACATAGCCTTGCTTTGTATGCTTCCTCATCTGTAAAATGGAAATGCTGGTACTTGAATGGAAGAGCTGTGATGCTAAGAGATAAAATATATAAGGCTTCTGGATCTTTCCTGGCCCTCTCCAGGTTCGATTTGTGTACTTTTTTAACTATAGAAGGAAATGCATCACTCGTAAAAAGCTATTGATTGTTTCGTGTGGTTTTCTGTTCGCAGCCGCCCCCGAAGCCCACCAT
Organism: Prionailurus bengalensis; assembly: GCF_016509475.1. Classification (NCBI taxonomy): domain Eukaryota; kingdom Metazoa; phylum Chordata; class Mammalia; order Carnivora; family Felidae; genus Prionailurus; species Prionailurus bengalensis. The sequence continues at coordinate 111,365,536 of NC_057345.1, forward strand.
GCCTAGCCGTCCCATTGCTCCTGCTCCACCTTCTACCTTGTCACTTCCCCCCAAGGTTCCAGGGCAGGTTACCGTTACCATGGAGAGTAGCATCCCTCAAGCTTCAGCCATTCCTGTGGCAACAATCAGTGGACAACAGGTTTTTCTCCTCTTAATTTGCTGATTTTCAAACTGAGATGCCAAACTGTTGATCATTATTTATTGAATGCCAGCAGTACATTAGGCACTGTATTAAATTAAAAAATTAAATGGTCACTGGTGTCTGCAAGGGGAGGATAGCAGGTTTGAGAGAGAAGGATATCTGCAGGGAGTAAAACCAACATGCACAGTGGTCTTTGTCATTTGGCCAGTATGTATTGAGCATCTGCTATGTGTGAGGCACCACCGTCCATGTGAGATACAAGCCTAGACAAGACCGTCCGTATCCTTGAGGTGCTCAGAGTCCACTTGTGCTGGTTAGCTTTGGGGGGTGGAGAACAGCCTCGTGGCAGTAATGCTTCTTTAGGATTTTTCTCTGAGGAGGATGATGGTGTATGTCTTGGGCACCTAGCAGGTGCCCTCAAGCAGCTCATCAGTCGTGAACATTTATTTTGTAGTCTCATGTTTTAGCTTATGTTTTTTGGCTGAAATTCTACTCCTACTCTATAATATGTATATGATTTATTTAAATATTTTGAATTATTGACCAGTGAAAAAACCTGAATCTAAAAACTTTCCCTTCAAGTTTTTAAGAAAAAAATTGGTATTCCAAGAAGACACTATGTTTTTTGTTTTTTCTCTTGTCATACTGCTGAGTACTCCCAGAAATACTGGAACCCCCACCTGGGTATCACTGGCATCAGGGTTGGGAGCCTGTGAGGAAGGTCCTCTAAGGAGGGGAGGAGTTGAAGAACTCTTATGGGAGTACCTGCTGAGTGCTAATTGACATTTACTTAGAAGTCCTGCATAACATAAAGAGTGCATGAATGCAGTGGCACGTAAAAAAAATAGAATAGGAAATAAGAATAAAATAGAATAAGCTTTTGGCTTATTCTAAAATAGAATAAAATAAAATAGAATAAGCTTTTTGCCAACGCAGAGAGAACAAGTGTGAAAGACTAATATTGGAGATGAGAGTGTCCCAAAGTGGGCAGTCAAATGAGTCCATCTGTTAGAGATCTAGCACCTACTGTGGCTCAAGGCAGTTGAAGTGTCCTCACAGTCACTTACCCCATGCTTGAGGGCATGGGTCTTCATGTAGTATGTTGCATAAAAAAAACTAAACATCCTTTCCCTTGGGGTACTCACTGTCTAAAAGGAACACCCTGACCCACATTTGGAGGCAGCTGACCTCCTAGAAGCAATGGCTAAGCATCAATGGCTAAGACCAAGCACATGAAAATAACATTATGTCCTGTTTCTTGCAGGGACATCCCAGTAACCTGCATCATATCATGACCACAAATGTACAGATGTCTATTATCCGCAGCAATGCTCCTGGGCCCCCTCTTCACATTGGAGCTTCTCATTTACCTCGAGGTAAAAACTGTACGTTTTGCTTAAGTTCTCAAAATGCATTGGCAGATACACATTTGGTAAGAGATACAGTAATAAAAAATGTATCTAGAATCAGCTTATTAAAGTTATAGGACAGCAGGAATAAACTTAGAGCAATACACATTTTTGGCATGGTCAAATATGTGCTAATTACAGTCATACCCCAACAAGCATGTGTGTATGCTTTTGGGTATAAACTTTAAACAATTCAGATTTTTAGTAGGGTCTAAAGATTGTCCTTTATAATGAGGAATGCCTCAGACTTATGACAGTCCAAAATGATCTTGATATTTAGAATAAAGTCACAAATACGAATACTGAATATTTTAAAGGTTTAGTGATAATGGTAACTCAATTAATACAGCTGTAAGATGGATTTATTCTTACAGTTAAATTCTGATAGGTTGTCAAGTATTAAATTCAGTGACTTTTCTCAGCTACTTCATCAGCCTTATGTTGGAGAGTGTAAAATCATTGTTGGCAAAATCAGGCTAACAAGTACAAAACCAGGTTTACTTGGTCATGACGTAATTCATTGGTCCCCAAAGCAAAGTTCACAGATTGCAAGGGCGTCTGTGTTAGATCGAAAGTACTTTCGTGAAAATACTAAGATGTCATTTGCCTGTATTTGACAATACAAAGGCAGAGGTAGTTCAGGTGAACCCTCACTGATGGTTAAACTGTGGGAGCCTTGCCCTAAATGAAGGCAGCAGCCCCGCGCTGTGCTATTCAGTGTGTGCCTCTCTTCTGCATCCTTGCAGTTAACAAAACAGAAAACAGTTTCATTTCATAGTGTCCTTGAAGAAGCAAAACAGTTTACTAATCTTAACAAATCACAACCCATGAGTGCACTTTTTAAAATTTTCTATGTGACAAAAGGGAAGTATACAATACGGCATGTCAGCTAAATTACTGACATACTGAGTTTTAGAACATATCTGCACTCTTTTCCTAGGGCATATGATTGGAATATTTAAATGGTGAGCCCATAAGCTATACTAATGACAAAAATTATTTTCCAGGTGCAGCCGCTGCTGCTGTGATGTCCAGTTCTAAAGTGACCACGGTCCTGAGGCCGACTTCCCAGTTGCCAAATACTGCTACAGCTCAGCCGGCAGTACAGCATATCATTCACCAACCTATCCAGGCATGTCAGCTTGTGGGTAGTCAGCCAGCAAGTATCAAGTACCTACTCAGAGTTCTTGACTCTGCTAGAGCCTGGGAGAGTCCTTTGACCTCATGTGACTTTTGATCTAGTCGCCAAGGTGTCCAGAAGGTTGAGTTCTATACGGTGTGAGATGATCAGCCACGGAGATTTAGAAGAGCAGGGCCAGGGGAAGCTGTCATAGGGATGGGTGTAGAGGGAGATTCAGAGAAGTGAAGAGGCGGTGAAAGGGAGTGAGACTATGCACAATGGCAAGGAAGACCATGGCCCTTGTATACTGGGTTTAGTAAAGGTGAGCCAGAACGGAGAAGTTTTAATTCAGATAGGGATGTATGAGCCCCTAAATACTTCGTGCACATTTTTATACACGTGTGTGTGCTTTTCAAGAAAGACAGTCTGTGTCTTTCAACTTTTTTCCAAGGAAATCTATGGCCTCAATAGTACTGAAGTATACTGTGTTATGAGGTGATACTGTGATGTCTCTGAATTCAGAGCTTGAAGATACAGAGTGTAAACTTGATTTTGTACACAGCAGAGAGCCACTAAGTTTTTTGAACATAGTAATATGAGATCACAGAAATCTCTTTGAAAGATTAATGTAGCTGAACCACAGACGGTAGATGCATGTTCAAATACTTTTGGGGGCCAGACTGGTCACATATATGGAACAGCTGGGTTTAACACAATCAGGAAGATTGCTGGGTAGGACACTGGGTAGTACATGTCCAGCCTAGAGTTTTCAATTTAAAACAAAATAAGAGGGCTTGCTGGCTAACAAAGCACATTTGGAGACTCATTTGGCCCCTGGAGTGTAAATGGTATACAGGAAGGACAGGAGAAAGAACCCAAACAGGGAGTTCTAAAGCTAGTGTGATGACCTGGTGTGAGACAAGCTGTAGCAGTAGGCGTAGGCACTGCAGATCGAAGGTCTGGAGATAAGAGGCAGATCCAAATGGGCAGCATTTGCGAATTGAACTGCATGTATCAGGGTCAAGAAAGGGACTACTCAGAAGAGCTCAGATGATTGAAAGAAATGACAGTGGACAAGCCAGTGAAGCCCAGGGTGGAACTTGTCTGGTGAAGATTTTATAGACAGATGTAGTATAAAGGAAGGTAAGAGAAGTACATCCATGTGAAAACAGCCAGAGAGCAGCTGGGCACCCTGAATCTTCCATAAGCAAATGCTGTTTTCACGTGTTTGCTGGCTTAGAGGGCCCGAGAGCCAGCATCTCCATCCGACGGCTTAGAGCCCTCTGTGGAAAGTGCTTGGTTGTGTGGGAGTATAGAATGTCTATGTCAGAACCAACAACAAATCTGTGGGCACTCTAGATCTGAAGGGTTGGATCCCAACTACTCCCCATAGGATAAAATGTTGAATCTAGTCATATTTGGAAAGGAGAAATTTATATACTCTATCCAGCCAAAATGGGAATTTTTTTTGTAATTCTGACTCTTGGTCTTAAAATTACCTATCTGAACATAGAATTCCTTAGTCAGAATGGTGAGAATTTCCTTTCATTTGAACAACATACTTGTTTGGAGGCCCAGGTTTTAAATTACACTTACAGTGTTTGGCTTACTGTATTTTATTTTGCTTTTTGTTTTAAATGAAATATTTTTTTCTCTTTTCTTGGTAGTCTCGTCCACCCGTGACCACCTCTAATACCATCCCTCCTGCTGTGGTAGCAACAGTTTCAGCCACCAGAGCTCAATCTCCAGTCATTACTACAACAGCAGCACATGCTACTGATTCAGCACTCAGGTATATTTGGGGCTTAAAGATCTAGCCCTCCTTCTTTACCTTTTTCTTTCCTTCATCCTTTCATTTACCTCAGTAAATACTCCTTGAGTGCTTTTCTATGAGCTCTGTAGTGTTCTAGATACTAGAGGTAAAGCAGTGAACAACGAGACATTCCTGCCCTCATAGAGTTTCTATTTTTAGGGGCTGGAGACACACAAAAACAAAGTGTCCTAGATGGTGCAAAGTGCTTTGGGGAAAAATTAGATAGGGTGAGATTTGGAGTGACAGGGTAGGCAGTGCAGGCCTACCACTTCATGTAAGGTGATCTGGGAGAACTGTTGATAACAGATTGGAGCCAACAGTTGAAAGATGTAATGAAGTGAGCCATATGGCTGTGTAGGATAAGAGCATTCTAAGCAGTGGGAACAGTAAGTGCAAAGGCCTGAGATTGTAGTGTGTTTGCCATGCCTAAGGAGAAGCAAGAGGCTGATGGGAGGAGAGCGGCCAGAGATTATTTTAGGAAGTAACAGGGTCTCCATATCACTTAGGGCCTTAGGAAGCCCTTTACAGATTTAGACTTTGCTGGGGTGCAGCAGGAAGCCTTACCAGAGTTTTGAGCAGAGCAGCATCCTGATCTGAAGGTTTTGGTGGATCAGCTGTGGAGAGGCAAAGTGGGAAACAGAGAGATGGTTTAGAAGGGTGTGTCAGGAATCCAGGAGAGAGGATTGCTGGAGGTGGAACCTGGTTAGATCCAGAGTAGAGGTTTGAAGTTGGTTGAGGACTTCTAAAGAATTATATAGGGGCAGTGAAAGAATAGGAAGAGTTAGGATTTTGGCCCTGCCAGTTGTGTAGCTAGGAAGGTTTCGCAGCAGTAATACTGCGTGGCTAGGAAGGTGACATCATGTGGCTAGGAATGTGATGCTGCAGTAACGTGTGATGAAGAACAGTGGGAGGACTAGCTCTGGGGAGGAATCCCTGATTGGTTTTGAGCACTGGAAGATGGTGTTGACTTCTGAGCACTGAAGTGGAGATGTTGAGATAGGTTAATAGAGGAGTTTGGAGTCCAGGTAAGAGTTCTGAAGGAGATAATTCAGGAAGACCATATAGATGGGGAAGAGGTTTTTGAGAGAAAAGGTCTCCCAGGTGAGAGGGCTGAAGGGGGAAGGAGTATTCTCAGGGGAGAGCTGAGATTCATTAGGGCAGGGAGGTAAAGGATATATTCAGATTAGAGATTGCAGATTTGCTAGAGATAGACTGTAAGTCTCTAGGCTGTATTGGAAGGTTTGGGTATCTGAAAAGGGAGAGATCAACAGGGCCCTACAGGGATAAAGTCTGGTTGATGAGGAATGATCTGGGGTGCCTCTAAGGAAGTACCCCGTTGGGTGAAGACATGATGGTATTTGTCCTCCTGATCCCCAAGGCATATTGCATTGTATTGCATTGTGGGAAGGTTGTGAAAGTTGGGCGGAGACAATGGGATGTGAGCCTTGCCAGGAGGTCTTTCTTGATTAATACCTTTGGTTATCTGTTGCCTTTGGCAATATAAACAAGAAGTGATTCACTGAACAAAAGAAGGGGTAGTAGGCATGAAGACTAAAACAGTCAGAAGAGACCATCCATAAGTCTTGATTACCAGCTGGAGGCAGGGCAGAGTGGTGAGGAAGAAGTCTAGATGTCTCCTTGGTTTTTTTCCTTGTTTGACCAAGTAAGTAAAAAGGAAACAAGGGAAAGAAAGAGAATGTTAGAAATAATTTTGATTTTTGGGATACTGAGTTTATCCATGGAACAATCAAGTGGCTGTTGTCAGCAGGTGGTTGAAGAGATGTCAGAGCCAGAGATAATGGGTTTGGGAGTTATCAGCTTGTGGGCTACAGTTCAAGGTTGGGGGTATGAGTCTCACCAGGGGGAATAAATACAGTGAGAAGAGGGTCTGGAACAGAACTCTGAAGAAAGTAACTTTTAAATGTAGAAGAGTGCCTAGGACTTCTATTTAACCATTAGCTCTGTCATTCACTAGCTGTGTGGCATTAGGCAAGTTTCTCAACATTACTGATCCTCAGTTTCCTCTTCAGTAAAATGAGCATACTTTACCTATTGGTAATTTAAAATATTACCTGAGGTATAGAGAGACACAACTGCCCAACATAAAACAGATTATATGTTGTTCATTTTAATTTTGTATTACCTTGAAGAAGTTAATGTATTCAGGGGTGCCTGGGTGGCTCAGTCGGTTGAGTGTCCCAACTCTTGATTTCAGCTCAGGTCATGATCTCACAGTTCATAGGATTGAGCCCTGTGTTGGGCTCTGCACTGACAGCACAGAGCCTGCTTGAGATGCTCTCTCTCTCCCTCTCCCTCTGCTTGCTCGCTCTCTTTTCTCTTACTCTCAAAATCAGTAAATAAACTTAAAAAAAAAAAAGTTAATATATTCAGATGGTATGAGGAAATTTGAAAGTTAGAAATGTGCAGACAATGAAAACTAGAGGTTTTTTTTTTTAACCATGTTATCAAAGTATCTATCTTTTCCATTGTATTGAATTTTTAATAAAAAAATGGATGTTGAATTTTGTGAGATGTACTTTGAGCATTTTGCCAGTCTCAGTACTCTGGGCACTAGAAATACACTAGTGAATTAAACAGGCAAAAACCCTAATGACCAGATGATTTTTCTACTTAAATCTGTACCAGTGATAGGGGCACCTGGCTGGCTCAGTCAGTTAAGTGTTCGGCTCAGATCATGATCTCATAGCTCGTGAGTTCAAGCCCTGCATCGAGCTATACATTGACAGTACAGAGCCTACTTCAGATTCTGTCTCTCACCCTCTCTCTCTGTCGCTCCCCTGCTCACACTATTTCTGTCTTTCAAAATAAATAATTTTTTTTAAGTTTAAAAAATCTATAACAATGATAAATTTCTAATATTTAGCTCCCTTTGAATTGAGCCAGAAAGTTTATTTATTTTTTTAATTTTGTTTATTTTGAGAGAGACAGAGAGCATGTGAGTGGGGGAGGGGCACAGAGAGAGAGGGAGAATCTCAAGCAGGCTGTGTGCTGTCAGCATAGAGCCCAACGGAGAGCTTGAACTCACAAACTGTGAAATTGTGACCTGAGCCAAAGCTAAGAGCCAGATGCGCAACCAGCTGAGCCACCCAGGTGCCCCTGAAGCCAGAAAGTTTAAATAGACCAATTTCTATTGGAGAAATAGAAAAAAATTTCAAAGCAACATCTCCCAGAAAAGCACTAGGCCCAGACGGTTTCACTGAATTCTATCAAACTCTCAAAGACCAGATAAACCAATGATAATTAAATTGGTTTAAGGCATAGAAACAAAGGAAAGTTCCAAAAAAATTTTAAGTCTTACTCTTTTTGTTAAGTAGAGTAATCCTATCTGCCAATTTTTTTAATCATTTTTTATTGTTGTTCGTTGCTTGATTGAATGAACTCTATTACCTTCCTCAAAAAGAACTTATAGGACCAGTATTTTGAGTTTTCACATGTTCAGAATCATTTTGCAGTTATCACTATACTTAAGCAGTAGTTTAACTGATAATTCTTTTGTTTCTGTATTCTTTCTGTGAGTACTTTATCAAGTGTTTTTCCTCTGCCTTCCAGAGCTAGATCATGTACAGAAGTAAGGCCAGCTTGATTTCTTTTTGTAAACACCTTAAAAGGATCTTGATATTTTTGCCTGATTGCCTAAGATTTTTTTTCTTTGTTTTTTGTTTTGTTGTGTTTTGTTTTTGTTTTGTTTTTTTAGAGAGAGAGAGAGAGCATGAACAGGGGAAGGGGTCGGGAAGGGAAGAGAGAATCTTAAGCAAGCTCCATCCTATGCACTGAGCCCAGTATGGGGCTCAGTCTCGACTCTAGGATCATGGCCTGAGCTGAAACCAAGAGCTGGAAGCTCAACCAACTGAGCCACTCAGGTGCCCCTAAGGCTCTCTATCTTTGAATTTCAATGATTTAACTGGGATTTGTTTTGTAGCGACCACTGTGTATTGTTCTGTTCTGAAACATGGTGTATGTTTTTAATCTGCAGCGTGACACCATATTTATGAACAGTTTTCTTGGATTGTGTCTTTATTCTATTCCATTTTAGTGGGAGGGGGCACCCAGTTATGTGTTTGTTGGATCCTTTTTGCATGACTTCCTTATCTAAGCCTTATTAACTTTTCCCCCTTTTGATTCTGCTTACTTTTCTCACAATCTTCTCTGTTTCTTACTGAGTTTCTACCATTGTCTGGTATGCTCTACTTTTTAGTTTTGCTTTCAGTCCTGATGCAGCTGAATATTTTCTTCTGTTTTTCTCTTGAGCTATGCTTATTTTAGCCCCTTCTGTTGTCTAATCATTATGTCCAGTGAGCTCTTACATCTTTGCTTTGTGTTTTCATTTCTGGAAGCAGTTATTGCATCAGGTTTCTTCATTCATGGCACAATTTTCATCTGCTTAGTGAAAGTATTTCTAGTGAACTTCCCCTTTTTCTGTCCACCATTTTTCTTATAGCATCATGAGATAGATCCTGTGCTGGTTGCGTTCTGACTACTCATCTTTGAATGGAGTTGAATGTATTCTGCGTCATCTATTTGTAATTGGTTCTTGTTGTAGGCTGGGCTGTGTACTGGATTAGGGGAGATTTTCCTAATGGCTCAGAATCCTGTGTTTGTATTTTCTTGGTCATTACTTCTCTCCTGCTAGTGAAGATAGATTGTCCCAAATGGCAGTTTCTCTCTTCCCTGCATGTCACCACATGCTGTTTGTTTGTTTGTTTGTTTGTTTGTTTGTTTGTTTGTTTTTTAAAGTAAACTCTGTACCCAACATGGGACTTGAACTCATGACCCTGAGATGAAGGGTCACATGCTCTACCAACTGAGCCAGCCAGGTGCCCCTCACCATACCCTGTTTTTCACATGGCACTTATTTGTGTGTGTGGTTAATAGTTTAACCCTACATCGTTGATTCCTGGATCTTGGAACTGGTCCGAGTCCAGGTTCTGCTTCCGTGACCCCTCTGATTGTTACAAACAAAAGATTATGGTTTCCTGTGTCAGAGTATGCTCCTCACTTTGGAGAATCATACTTGACTGGATCTTGTCCCTTAAATTATAGCCGCAGAAATCCTGTCTGTATTGGCTCATGTTTGAGTATCACTGCCTTGGCCGTTCTGCTACCCCTTCTGTGGTTTGAGTTTTCAGGTCTCTCCTAGTTTTGCCAAAGATGGAGACTGAATTCCTTTTTCTTTTCCTTGTTACTGTTTTCTGAGAGGTGAGAAAATCCCAAACCAGCAGTCTCTGCCTACAGTACTTCTTGTCCTCACTCTAAAGTGAAGCAAACATCCAGTTTAACACTGGAGGATGCTCATTAGTCTACTCATTGTAAATTAACCACATATTTTCTGTATTTGTCTAAATTGGGTGTCTATTCCTAGAGCTGCCTCTGAGGCCATTAAAAAGAAATAGTATAGTGATTAAGACAACAGACTTGGGAGCACTTTCTAGCTGGCTGACCTTACTTAATCTCTTTGATCTTTTTTTGTATAGGAGGGTGTTGCTACTATGGATCAGGGATATTTTCTTTACTCGGTGTATTTTAGTGAAAATCCCTTTCTTTCCTAGCTGCCCCAAATTTGGCTAGTGAGAACCCCTACAAACTGGCTTGAGTGTCATTTTGATATCTCCTTTTGGACTTCACATACTTTCCTATTTCTGGTACATGATAAATTAGGCCCTTTTTTATTTTTTCTGCTTCCCTGGTCTTGAAATCAGCCATTTCTGCAAAGATTCTTGGTTCTCTTTAGTGGAGAATGGGAATTAGAACCCAAGATCTGGTTGCTAGGGGTACACATTGCTCTTGAGGTATCATTCCTTTTGGGCTCTTTCTGTGGACAGAGGTAATCAATATAGTAAACATAGTCATGGCTTCATGCTGATAATCTCCAAATGAAATTTAACACTGTAAGTTTTTTCTTTCCTCGATTTTATATATATATTTTTTTTTTTTTTAATTTTTCTAACATTTCTTTATTTTTGAGAGAGAGAGTAAGCACAAGTGGGGGAGGGGCAGGGAGGGTGACAAGAGGATCCAAAGTAGGCTCTGTGCTATGAGTGCAGAGCCAGATGCGGGGCTCAAACTCACGAACTGTGAGATCACAACCTGAGCTGAAATCAAGAGTTGGCCACTTAAACAACTGAGTCACACAGGCGCCACATATATATACACATGTACATATACACACATACATATACATACATGTATACGTATATGTATGTGTGTATGTGTATATATATATATACATATATATATATGTATATATTTTGTTTTTTGTTTTTGTTTTTTTTAGGTTTATTTATTTTGAGAGGGTGAGAGAAAATCTCAAGCAGTCTCCACTCAGTCAACGTGGAGCCCCTCCTCAGGCTCAGTCTCACAAACTGTAAGATCATGACCTGAGCCAAAATCAAGAGTCAGACACTTGACCAACTGAGCCACCCAGACTCCCTCCTCAATTTTACACTTGTGCATCTTTCATACTGAAAACCTTGTGTCCTCAAGACATTAGCATAACTAGTTGGGTTTTTTGATCTATAATATTAAAAACATAGTTTCATAGTAATACTTCACAGTCCCAAGTCCACCGTCGAAAATTAACCCCTTATTTTCTGTAGATTATGCTCACAATAAGACTGAATGAAGTTTAAGACTTCTTCACAGTTCTTTTGTCCTCAAACTGGATCCCACTAAAAGTGAGAATGTGTTCAAAAGTCACTTGATTATTTTCTCTGTGGGATATGTAGTAACATTTTCTTTCTATTCACATATGTCCAAAATGTAAATATATAAAAAGATATACAGTGAGAAGTATCATTCTCTTCTCTGTCCCTCAGGTACCAATTTCCCATGTTCCTATCCCTTTGCTTTTTAAGATAACCTGTTCCTAGTTTTTTGGTTATCTTTTTAGTGCATGTTTATTATAATTTAATACATAGTTAGGACTGTTTGTTTAAATTTGTTTTTTAATTTTAAGGATTTAGTTTTTTTTAAGAGAGAGAGCATGCATGCAAGCATGGGAGGGGAAGAGAAAGAGGGAGAAAGAGTCCCAAGCAGGCTCTGTGCTGTGAACTTTGAGCTTGATTTCACGAACTGTGAGATCATGACCTGAGCCAAGATCAAGAGTTGGATGCTCAACTGACTAAACCACCTAGGCGCCCCTAGAATTTACTTTTTGATTTAACTTTTTAAAAAACATGGAAAATATTTATTTGGTTCAAAAGTCAAAGCTATATAAAAAGATGGGCTCTTAAGTGTCTGTGGCTCCACCTAATTTGCCATTTGCTCTTTAGTGAGTCCCCATTTTATTACTCTCTGATTTGGTGTCTCAGGGTTTCTTTTTATGAAGTAAGTATATGCATAGATAAACCCATACATTTTGTTTGTTTGTTTGTTTCCACTCCTTTCTTACAGAAAATCTAGCACGTTGTATTTATATATACTGTTTTGTATCTTGCATTTTTCTCTTAACAATATATTCTGGAGAGGACTCCAAATCAGTACCTAGAGATATCTTATTCATTCCTTTTATCTTTGGCTGCATTGTACCCCATCTTATGGATGTTGTGTTGGACATTTTGACACATGTGCTGTTCCATGTTTTAGATGGTGTATTTTCAAACTCTGTTTATGGAAGTGAGAGTGCTAGTCAAAGAGTTAATACCTCAATTTCCTCACGTAGAAAATGGCAATAATATTAGCTACCTCAGAGATCATTATAAAAAGCGATTATAGGGGTACCTGAGTGGCTCAATTAGTTAAGCATACGACTTTGGCTCAGGTCGTGATCTCGCAGTCCATGAGTTCGAGCCCCACGTTGGGCTCTGTGCTGACAGCTGAGAGCCTGGAGCCTGCTTTGGATTCCGTGTCTCCCTCCCTCTCTGCCCCTTCCTCGCTCGCACTCTGTCTCTCTCTCTCTCTGTCTCAAAAATAAATAAACATTCAAAATATTTTTAAAAAATTTTTTAAATAATCATATTAATATATGTAAAGGACTTAGAATATGCCTAGCATGTAATATATGTTATAGAAATGTTAATATTTATCGTTTTTTATTAAGAGTACACGAAAAGTCAAAGATTACTATACACTATAGTCTGTGCTTTCAAAACCACTTAAAACCATATTTGAATCCTTAATACAGATACTCTTTTTTGGGTATTTTTTGCATGTGCTGGACCTCTTAAATATCAGTGCATTCAAGGTGAATTGAGGAGACCCTTTCCCAGTTATCCAAATGTTGGCATTATTCTTTGTTATGAGGTTTTTCAGAATTACTTTTATAGTTAAGTTCATCCATCCTAAAATTTGTCCTTATTTTAATTATATATACATGTATCTCTCTGAATGGTTTTCATTATAAATGCTAGGAGCAAGTATCTTATGTGATGCTGTGTTCAGCACATTATGTTGTCAACTATTAAAAATCCAGTCTCCAGGGCGCCTGGGTGGCTCACTCAGTTAAGTGTCTAACTTCGGCTCAGGTCATGTGAGTTTAAGCCCCACATTAGGCTCTAAGCTGACAGCTCAGAGCCCGGAGCCTGCTTTGGATTCTGTGTCTCGTTCCTTCTTTGCCCCTTCTCACCCCTCTCTCTCAAAAGTAAACATTAAAAAATCCAGTCTCCAAAATGGATTTTTACCTGATAAAGCTGCAGAGACGTCCTGATAGCTGGAGCAACAAGTTTATGCAGGTGGTCTGTGTCCCCAAATATCTGCTCTTCTCAGGTTATTCTAAAGTCACCTTCGAAGAGGGTGTGAAAGCCACGTAGGGAAGAATCCAGGCTGTAAAACAAAGTCATAATTACTGTTCATTCACTGGACCAGTGGTGTTCAGAATCCTGTTAATTTGAGCAAAGACTGAGTCTCCACTTGCTGCATCAAGAATAATATCTTTAGGCAGATTCAGCAGAGATTGTACCAAACATCTGACCCTGCAGCCCGCATTTGGACCCTCAGGACAGTGGGTCCAAATGGTCATCGTCGGTCATATTAGGACCCACAGAAGTACTTCGGTTCGCAATGTGGTATCTTGCGCAGTGTGGATCTCTACATCCTGGTCAGAATTGGTCTACCATGTATGTGCTAATCTAGTCCAGTATTCCCACCAGCGTGCCATTTCTCCAGTGGTGACTAACCAGGCTGTGAAATAGGCACAGCTTGTATTTTTCTTCTTTGTGTTTCTGGATATAACTTTTGGGCTCTATGACTTATAAAAAAAATTGGATTCTACCATAATAATGGAGAGAGAAAATGAAACGGAAACAAAATCTCAAAGTGGTCATTTAAATTATCAAGAGAACATTCATTTCTCATTCCCACCCTTTTTTAGATGACTAACAGAAGAGGCATAATAAAGGCTTGAAATGAATAACCAAAAGACTTTTCAGGGCTATCCAGGTTTTTATGTTTCTAGTTTTTTTTTTTTCTGGCTTGAGAACATGAGAGTCACTTAAGAGGAAATCTTTTGGGGTCCTTTACATCTTGGGTGAACATAGGGAATGGGTTTGGGGAAATGGCTCATCCTGGAAAAAACAAAAATCCAAACATGAAAATCCAGTCTCCGGTAGTAGGCTTTCTCTTCAGTGAGTTCTACCAAGTTGCGTAGTTGTGTTTGTGGCCAGTCTTTTCAGCTTTCCTTTAAACTCGAATGATAGGCATTTAGTTTTCTTTTCAGAAAGAAAACCATCCTTCATTCAGTTTTAACACTTTATATACACTAATATCCCCCATGTCTGTTTTTTAAGAATTTTGAGATAGGATCCTTATGATGAAATTAACCATTGCTTAGTTTAGATACATGCAGTCCTGGGGCGCCTGGCTGGCTCAGTTGGTTGAGTGTCTGACTTCAGCTCAGGTCATAATCTCACAATTCATGAGTTCAAGCCCCAGCTGTGCTGACAGCTCAGAGCCTGGAATCTGCTTTGGATTCTGTGTCTCCCTCTCTGTCCCTCCCCTGCTCATGTTCTGTCTCTCTCTTTCAAAAATAAATAAACATTAAAAAAAATTTTTTAGATATATACAGTCCCAATCAAGTCTACCCTTACAGCTCAACTAACCAACTTCTTTTTAATTTGTAGTCACATGTTTTCATAATATAAAAGCATAAAAAAACATGTGTAGTAAGGAGTGTTGTTCTCTCATCTGTCCCCTGTCCACCAAGATCCTATGTTCCTTTCCCTTTGCTTTTCTAAATTACCTGATAATAACTTACTGGCTATCCTTCCAGGGTTTCTTAAATATGGTCAGATTCAGGGGCACCTGGGTAGCTCAGTTGGTTGAGCACCCGACTTTGGCTCAGGTCATGATCTCCCAGTTCAGGAGTTCAAGCCCCACATCAGGCTCGCTGCTGTCAGCCTATCAGCGCAAAGCCTGCTTCAGATCCTCTGCCCCCTCTCTCTGCCCCTCCCCGCTTGCGCTCTCCCAAAAAATAAATATGTAAATAAAATGTATATAGTCAGATTCACATACAGTTCTTACTTCTGTACTTTTTAACCAAAAATTAACTCATAGATTCTCTTTGCTTTCTTTTCATATAGGAATATACATCGAAAGTTTCCCACATTCATAGACCATTTCATTGTTCTCTTAGTAGCAGTATAGTGAGCCATTGTATGTATGAACGGGTTTGAGGTTGTTTCCAATACTTTTCCTATCATAAGTAATACTGCAGTCAATAATGTGTGCAAGAATATCTATATTCCCAAAGTATAGATAGATTCCCAAAAGTAATCAGCAATTATATACAGTTATAATTTTGATATCTACTAATTGCCTTCCTTAGGGTTTATACCAGTTTATACTCCATCCAGAATGTTTAGAAGTGTCTGTTTCCAGGCACATGAAAAGATGCTCAATGTCACTCCTCATCAGGGAAATACAAATCAAAACCACACTCAGATATCACCTCACGCCAGTCAGAGTGGCTAAAATGAACAAATCAGGAGACTATAGATGCTGGCGAGGATGTGGAGAAACGGGAACCCTCTTGCACTGTTGGTGGGAATGCAAACTGGTGCAGCCACTCTGGAAAACAGTGTGGAGGTTCCTCAAAAAATTAAAAATAGACCTACCCTATGACCCAGCAATAGCACTGCTAGGAATTTACCCAAGGGATACAGGAGTGCTGATGCATAGGGGCACTTGTACCCCAATGTTTATAGCAGCACTCTCAACAATAGCCAAATTATGGAAAGAGCCTAAATGTCCATCAACTGATGAATGGATAAAGAAATTGTGGTTTATATACACAATGGAGTACTACGTGGCAATGAGAAAGAATGAAATATGGCCCTTTGTAGCAACATGGATGGAACTGGAGAGTGTTATGCTAAGTGAAATAAGCCATACAGAGAAAGACAGATACCTATGTTTTCACTCTTAATGTGGATCCTGAGAAACTTAACAGAAACCCATGGGGGAGGGGAAGGAAAAAAAAGGTTAGAGTGGGAGAGAGCCAAAGCATAAGAGACTCTTAAAAACTGAGAACAAACTGAGGGTTGATGGAGAGTGGGAGGGTGGGGAGGGTGGGTGATGGGTATTGAGGAGGGCACCTTTCGGTATGAGCACTGGGTGTTGTATGGAAACCAATTTGACAATAAACTTCATATATTGAAAAAAAAAAGAAGTGTCTGTTTCCTTGCACCTTGTTTCCTATGCTATCCATTTGGGGGATTTTTTTTGGCCATTCTGATAGGTGAACAGTGATGTCTCAGTGTATTTTAAATTGTATTTCTCTTCCTATGAGTGGGGGCGAGCGTCTTTTCTTTATTAAGGGGCCGTTTGCATTTTCTGTTAGTGAAACGGAACTGGCTATGCATATCCCTTGCTTGTTTTCTTTTGGGGAATTATTTTTCTCATTGACTACAAGGAGATCTTAGTATATTAAGATTACACTTTCATTTATGAGTCTTTTGACTATGTTTATAGTATGTTTTGCTCTATGTAGGTTTGCTTATTCACAGAGTAAAATTTATTGATCTTTTTATAAGTTTTGGATTTTCAAAGCTTCTAGTAGTTAAAAAACTCTCTTCCACTCCAAAGTTATGAAAGAATTCTTTTTTTTTCACATGCTTTTTTAAAATTTCTTATAAAATCTTTGATCCTTTTCCTATGTATCCTGGTGTAATGTGTGAAGCAGGGATCCAATTTTATTTTTTCCAAATGGCTACCTAGTCTTCCCAACATCATTTATTATCAAGTAGTCCATTCTTCCCCCTCTGACTTGAGATGCCAACTTTGTTATAATGTCAAGTTCTCCAGCCACTGTTGGAATTTCAATAGCTTATTGCCAGTTAATTTGACCTGCTCTGTGTGTGGATATCCCTTTCATCATTAGGCACTCATAACTAACACTTTAAGAATGACATGGAAAGGAATAATACAAAATTGGGAGCAGGTCAGTGCTTCAAGGGCCCTGACATAGGCTGCTGTTAATCGAGGTTGTCTGTAATCCTCCCTCATAACGTAAAAACCTTAGTGTGTATCTCCAGTTTTGTCCGCAGAGTGAAGTGTATTGATTATAATAATGCTTACCTAAGATTGTCCTAGAGTGTTGATTAGCTACACTGAGAGTACTGAGAAGGACTAAGAATTAATTGATTTGGTTCATGGTGCATATCGATACCTTTGGAAATGAGGTTTATGGGACTCTCAGGAGAGAAACTTAACAGGCCATTTATGTCCTAGGTTCATCTGTACACTTTACAGACCTACAAAAAATACAACTGTATGACAGTGGTCTAGTACAAGATAGTAAATGGAGTCTCCTGGGTGACTCAGTCAATTGGGCATCCAGCTTTGGCTCAGGTCATGATCTGGCGATTCATGAGTTCCAGCCCCACATTGGGCTCTGTGCGGACAGCTCAGAGCCTGAAGCTTGCTTTGGATTCTGTGTCTCCCTCTCTTTCTCTGCCCTTCCCCTGCTCACACTGTCTCTCTCTCAAAAATAACATTAAAAAAAAAAAAAAGTAAATGGCCTTGACTGCCTGCATCGAGTCTAGAGGCAAGTTAGAAGTCACAATGTCTTTTCTTCCCTTTTCAGTCGGCCAACTTTGTCTATCCAGCATCCACCATCTGCAGCAATTAGCATTCAGCGTCCTGCCCAGTCACGGGATGTAACAACAAGAATCACACTGCCATCTCATCCTGCATTAGGGACGCCAAAACAGCAGCTTCACACCATGGCTCAGGTAAAACCAGAGGCAAAACCACCCATGTAGGCTGTGGGTTAAAACCAGAGTTGTGCAAAACTTGATAAGAACCTCGCAGCAGTATGGAAGGCAGCAATTGCTTTTAACTGCATTGAGGTTGAGCTGTTCTTGTTTATAACTGTGTTGTGGATCTCCCCCCGCCAGAAAACTATCTTCAGCACCGGTACACCAGTGGCTGCGGCCACAGTAGCACCTATTTTGGCAACCAACACCATTCCTTCAGCGACTACAGCCGGTAAGTTGGCAGCCCTGCTCTCCTGCTAGGGAAGTGTGAGTCTTAAGTGTTGAGTTAATTTTTCATTTCTCAGCTTCAGTCAGAGGAAACGAATAGGCTAGAAGAATTTTCTTATCTTTTCCTAAGACCTTTTGTCAGGTTTTGGAGAATCTGTAGTGTGTGTAAAGAGATCATTGTTGAAAAGGTTTTTTTTCTCCAATTTCAGGCTCTGTGTCACACACACAAGCTCCCACAAGTACAATTGTTACCATGACAATGCCCTCACATTCGTCCCATGCTACCGCTGTGACCACCTCAAACATCCCAGTCGGTAAGTGTCCTGCAACCTTCACACAGAGCTTGAAAGGGATTTTTCTGCCCCTCTGACCAGGTCTTCATATACAAGGCTAGTATTGGTAGGGTTTTTTTTTTTTTTTTCTAATTGTTGTTGTTGATTTTCAAGGCAATGCTGAATTTAACTCTTAAATGTCTTTTTCATACAGATTTGGCATTGAGAGTAAGGGGGAAAAAGAGGATAATAATGTTTGAGAGCTCAAAGTAAACATTTTAACACAGCTTTGACTTCCTCATTCATCAGACTTTACCTTTTCTGTGTGTACCTATTAAGAAATAAGTTAACTTCACAGACATAGACAAGATTCACAGGAAAAACAGGAAAGAAGCACGGATCTGGAATGAAGAGAACTTGTACACGGCTGGATTGTTTAGGAAAAATCTCTGGATGATGCACAGCAGGAAGGGTGATAACCCTCAAGTTGATTACCTTAGGTTCTCATCTGACTGCTACCTCAAGATACTTCACAACTGTCATAAAATTTCTTCTAAGCTTTGTTCCCCTTTTAAATTTGTATATGCCTTGAATATTAAGAAGCAAATCTATGAGGGACACCTGGGTGGCTTAGTCAGTTAAGCGTCTGACTTTGGGTCAGGTCACAGTCTCATGGTTTGTGGGTTCGAGCTCCGCATTAGGCTCTCTGCTAACAGCTTGGAGCCTGGAGCCTGCTTCAGATTCTGTGTCTCCCTCTTTCTCTGTCTCTCTCCCACTCATGCTCTTTCTCACTTTCTCTCAAAAATAAACATTAAAGAAACTTTTAAAAAAGAAGAAGAAAAAATCTTTGAAACATTTCTGGCAGCCAAACTTTAATCATTAAGAGCAGGGATCGAGCGTCTTTCTGTGTAGCGCCAGATTATAAATATTTTAGGCTTTGTAAGCTTCATAGGTCTGTGTCACAACTGCTGAGTTGTGGATAATATGTAAACAAATGAGTGTGACTATAGTTCAGTCTTTTTATGGACACAGAAATTTGGATTTCATATAATTTCCATGTGTCATGAAATGTTCTTCTTTTGATTTCTGCCCTCCCCGCTCCACCATGACAAAGTATGAACCCATGTACAGCCCATGGGCCATACAGAACCAGCATCAGGCGGGAGTTGCCCACAGGCTGCCAACACCTGTCCTGGGGGCTGAGGTCTCACCGTCACAGCTTCCAAAGCAGAGACTGACCTGTGAGGCAGAGCACTGCTCTGTTTAATTCACAAGCCCCAGGTTTAGTATCCAGGGTTAGCTTTGATTTGGTTGTATGAAATTAAGCATGTCATTTTACTGTTTATTCCCAGAGACATGGGACAGCTGCCATGTTTTTCATAAACTTTTGGAAGAGTGCTTTCTGTGAGATGACACACTGACATACTTACCTGGCAGAAGTCTGGTGAGCAGACACGGAAGAATGGCTTCCCTACTGCTACATTCCAGTGTTCCTTCCCTCTGTGCTTCCTTCCTTTCTTCCTTCCCATGTCAGACAGCTTCACATTCCTCTGGGAAAACTTGGAGGACACTTTTCCGGAATGATAGTGGGACCCAGGAAGTCCTTCCCCCTCCCTTAGATAATTTGGCCACGCCAGTCCTTAACTTGGTAGTAAGTCCCACAGTAGGCTTTTAGCAGTGAAAAAACACTGCTACTGCCTTTTTCTCACGTTACCGCTCACTGCATCTTGGCGTTGGAGAGACCATACTTCTTTCACACCCCTCTGAATTTAATTCCCTCCTTTGAAAAGAAGTTCGGAGGGTATGATTTTAGCATTGACACACTTTTATTGGAAAAGAACGTTGCTTATTCCATATTGTCACCTCACACCATTTTCTGATTATGTCTCTTCAGCACTGTAACAACAGATCCAGGTTTATTCTTGCCATCTTTATAGTCAAGAGCCTCACTAGCATATCTATAGCTACGAAGAAAGTTAGACCAGTGAAGAGAGGACAGTGTGCCCTATAGGGGCTCTCTGGTTTCATCTTGAATCCTCTCTGTAAAGAGTTATTTAGAGATTAGGTCCTGTTAATGTCACTGTATCTTCCCAAGCGGTCACACTGTGGAAGTAAACTCAGAGTACCAGGAGAAGGAAATATGTGCATTCATTTGGCTAAAACAATTAACTTTTTACCTGTCTTAAGTTACAGGGCAGTATTCTACATCTTCCAGCTGTTTAATCTTTGATTTTTAGCCATTTCGTAAATTCTAGATAAGAAAATCATTTGACACAAGTGTCCAGATTTAACATCTGCTACTTAATGTGACTGATTTTGTCTAAGTCCCACTAGGCTCATATTCTAGTTTTCTTTTCCTTATTTACGGTAAGCCAAATACTTTCCTGTTACATTACTAGATGATCCCTGTGCAGAGGTACCTCAGTTGAGAAAGGAAACCTGATATTAACCCTACAGCATTGGTTTTCAAGTAGTTAGGGGATATATTAAAATCACTTAAGCAGCTTTTTCCAAGTCACACTTGCTTTCTCCAGGTGAGATTAAATACTGAATTCAACCATTTTTACTAATAGAAATGTGTTGAGTCAGGGGGGAAAAAAGCCTAATTAACCATGAGCATAGTTTCTGCCTTTAAGGAGTGCTCATTTCCAGTAGAATACTGTCTTTATTTTCTCCATGCTCTGGCCTACATATGACAGAGGTGTTGGAATTATAAAAAGCGGAATCGGATGATCACAGCATTCAGAAAACCAGGGATTCTCTTTGGAGGTGGCATTATGTTCAACTTATGATTTTTGCATTATGTTTTTCCTGAAGTGTTTGGGTGTTTTTTTGTTTTGTTGTGTTGTGTTTTGGTTTTTAGATAATTGAGAATATGTGGCTTATTTTAATTTTTTGAATGTTTTGTTTATTTTTGAGAGAGAGAGTGGGGGGAGGGGCAGAAAGGAATGGAGACACAGAATCTGAAGCAGGCCTCAGGCTCTGAGCTGTCAGCACAGAGCCCAATGCAGCACTCAAACCCATGAACTGTGAAATCATGACCTGAGCCAAAGATGAACCCTAACCGACTAAGCCTCCCAGGGGCCCCTGTAGCTTTTTTTAATTAGAAACAAAGGTACAGCAGTAAATTTATGGGTGTGTGTATGGTTTACCAACCAGTGGTTAGCTGCTCTGCCTAATGACAACTGCATTCCTATTGGAAGCATTCTTTTCTCCTACCTTTTATGGGCACAGTGGGAAAACAAGGCTTGGTTGCTCCCCCTCTCCTTACCACCAGTGGAAGATGTGTCATGCCAGCTTCTCCGTTCATTAGCCATTAGATGTCATCATCAGTGGTTGAACTGGGCATTCCAGTATCCTCCTGCAGAAATTTCTCCAGCTGCCTTCCTTGGGAAATAGCTGGGGATCATGGTGGGTTTGTGCTGCTTACTGTCGGTGTTCAGTGCACTGCACTTTGGCTAATGTAGTGGCATCATCCTCATCACCAGTGTTTATGTGCCAGTCACTGCTGTGACTTGGGTCTTACACGGATAGTAGCTGTCCTTCTGTCTCTCTGATGTAGCCTGCAGCTCTCCTTTCCAAATTCCCTCACATAGAGTTAACAGGTCTGTAAGAACACTAAAGTAGGTCCCAGTTCAGCTGTACCTTCTAAACAAAACTTGATTGCAAATACTAGAGGAGAGCAAACTTTGAGCCTCACATTAGATTTGAAAACCGTATGTAGTCATCTTGATTTTGCTGTAAAGCATTATGGAGGGGCGCCTGGGTGGCTCAGTCAACTAAGCATCCAACTTAGTCTTGGCTCAGGTCATGATCTCATGGTTTGTGAGTTTGAGCCCCGAGTCAGGCTCTATACTGACAGCATGGAGCTTGCTTGGGATTCTGTCTCTCCCTCTTTTTCTGCTCTTCCCCCGCTCGCTCGCTCGCGCTCACTCTCTCTCTCTCTCTCACGTGTGTGCGCTGTCTCTCACAAAAAAGAGAGCATTATGCATTTCTTTCTAAAACGAAAGCATTATGTAAAATCACAGGATGTTCAGAGGACCTAAGAAATAAAGTGATTATCAGGGTGTTTGGGTGGCTCAGTCAGTTGAGCATCTGACTCTTGGTTTTGGCTCAGGTCACGATCTCACGGTTTGTGAGTTCAAGCCCCACATCAAGGCTCTGTGTTGTTAGTGCAGAGCCTGCATGGGATTCTGTTTGTCTCTCCCTCCCTCTCTCTCTGCTAAATAGAAGCTAAGATCTTTGCCATGTCTGTATTCAAAATTTTGTTGATTTTTTTTTTTCCTAATTAAAATTTGTTCTCCTTTTAAAAAAAGGCCTCCAAGAAGCCAGGTCTAGGGGAAAGGACCTGATTACTGGTATTTTTGTTAAAGTACTGATGATGTTGAACCCTGTTTGACAAATAAATATATGAATGTATCAGTGGAGTATTGTATTGAAATAACTCAGTTGAATTTTATGTACTCCTCTTCTTTTATTATGAAAACTAAAAAGCCAGGCTTCTTATTACTGTTTGCATTCTTAAGATTGTTGCTGGCCAAGAATGTTTTGGCATGCCAATAAAAGCATATGAGAGGTAATGTGATTGGATTTTGCATTTGTAGCTAAGGTGGTGCCTCAGCAGATCACACACACTTCTCCTCGGATCCAGCCTGATTACCCTGCGGAGAGGAGTAGCCTGATTCCCATTTCAGGTCATCGGGCCTCTCCAAATCCTGTGGCCATGGAAACCCGAAGTGACAATAGGTAGGAGGGAATGTGCTGGTTACACTGCCCCATTGTGTCATTAGTTGGTTTGATTTTTCAGTAACAAAATGTCTCACAATATAGTATATATACACTTATTTTCAAATTTGCTCCTGAAAATAATATGTTGTACAATTTATTTTTTCATTTTGTGAAAATGTGCTGTGTTTATTTAGCTATTCTCCTTTTGATAGATATTCTGCTAGTTATCTGCTTTTTTTGTTTGGTGTGTTTCTGTGTTTGATTTATTTTGAGGCAGTCTGACCGTATGGATTGCAGCATCGTGACCCTTTCTCCCTAAGTACTTTCCTTTTCAGCCCCAAAGAACAGAGACCTTCTCATAACCACAGTGCAATTACCCAAAATGATTCTTTAGTCTTCCATTCCCGTTCAGTGACACTTTTTAAGACTATGGACAGGCCAGTTGTTTTTGTAGAACGTTCTTCAGTTGGGCTTGTTGGATACTTTCATCATTAGATTCAGGTTATGCATTTTTGGAGCAAATACCACTTAGGTGATGCATTCTTCTCACTGTCACCGCAGCAGAGAGCTTATGACGCCCTTGTGTCTCACCATTAGCCATGGCAATGCTGGTTATGTAATGAAGGTGGTGGTTGCCAGATTTTTCCATAAAGGTATATTTTTCTCCTTTGTAAACCACTGATCCGTGTGGAAATACTTTAAGACTGTAAATACCCTGCTCCTCAGTAAACTTCGTCTCAGTGGTGTTAGCATCTGTTGATGCTTGGCTGAATCACTTGATGCTTGCAGTATGATGGTTGCAAAAAAGTGACTGTTTCTAACAGCCATTTCTTCCACATTTGTCAGTTGACATTCTTAGGTAAATAAGTTTTCTCTTATTTACACCCATTTATTTGTTTTGTTGTGCATCTTATTTTTTTAAATCAGCATGCGCTCATGGATTTGGTCTATTCACTATTATAATCCTTTGCTGTCCTCTGTTTTGATGCTCAGATTTTCTCTGGGAGCTTCTTGAGACCAGTTCCTGTGGGTTTTGTCATGTCCCATTCATTCTAGCCCTTCCTTACTTTCCACTGTAACAAGATACTCCACGCTCCTCAATAGTGTCTGAGCCCTGGCATCTCCCATTTCCCCAGGGAGACCTGGCTCCTTTTCATCATTTAGAAATCTGGATCTAGGTGGTAGCTCTGTTCATTGCTACTGGATTGTAATGATAGGCCCTTTTAGCAGACAGAAATAGGAAGTATATGATGTTGTAAAAATTCTTTAGTACACGTTGATACTTCTAGTTCAACCCCATTTCTTCCGCCATTCCGTATTTGTATCTCTTCTTCCCCAGTGAGAAGCTGGTACATACAGTGCTTATGAAATAATTTCAGAATTGGATCATTTTTAAGTGTTCTTGTTTGAGGACTGTGTGTTCTTGTGTGTAGGAATGCTTATAGGTTTTAATATGTTGGTCTTCTGTCCCATTCACCTTGCTAAACACATCTGTTAGCTCTAAAACTGGTAGATTCTCTTGGATTTCGTATGTAGGTGTATGAGGGATTTTTTTCGTTTCCATTTCACATACCTATTTTTTTCTCGTTAACTAGAGCTTCCAATGTGGTGTTGAATAGAGCAGAGATAGTGAACATTCTTAACTTATTCCTCACCTGAATGGGAATTCTTGTGAAATTTCATTATAGATTTTGGTAGATGCTATTTTCAGGTTGAGGAACCAAGTGTTTTCCTATTCCTATTTTTTAGGTATTTATATCATAAGTATCGAATGCGATTAAAATTTGGAGGGGGAGTATTTTTTAAATTCTATTCTAGTTAACATTTAGTGTTATCTTAGTTTCTATTAAATATTTTTTGTGTATCTTTTGTGATACTTCAAATGATTGTCCTCTTAATTTTTTAATAGTATCTAAAACAGTAGTAGAAATTCTGATAGTGGGTCATTCTTCCTGTGATAAACCTTATTTGATCATGATGTATTTTATTTTACATAGTACTCTATTGAGTTTTATTTAGAAATTTTTGTGTTGATGTAGAGAGCGAGATTTGTTTATCTTTTCTACTATTCTCCCTGTCCAGTTTTGGTATCAGGACTACATTAAGCTAAAAAAAAGTAAGTTAGATCTCGTTTCTTCTTTTTCTCGTCTCTGAATCAGTCTGTAGAAGTTTGAGGTTATCTGTATTATGTGTGTTTGATAAGATTTCCAGTAAAAACAGTCTGAACTTAAGAGTCTTTCAAATGGAATTGAGCTGAGCAAACCTTTGATTGTGAGTTTTTCTTTTGAGTCAGTTTGGTAATTAGTACTCTGTGTACATTTTTATGTTTGTTGATAATGGTTATTTATAGTACCCATGTATTTTTAAAAATCTTACTCTCTTGGTGTGTATCCTTTGATCTGACAGTTTATTTGGTACACAATTGGGGAAATGTTGGTATGGCATATAAGGGTATGAAGATGATCTGGGGGATAGGATCATTTGAAAGTGAAGAAGAAAATAGATCCATTTTGGCTCATATTATCTGTCTTCCACCTATAGACCGTCTGTTCCCGTTCAGTTCCAGTACTTTTTGCCAACATACCCACCTTCTGCATACCCACTGGCTGCGCACACGTACACCCCAATCACCAGCTCTGTGTCCACCATCCGACAGTATCCAGGTACAAGCCCTGCTAGGGGACTTTTAACTTGCCAGTTTTTGTAAGCAATGAAGTGAAAGTTGCCCAGTGAGTATTTCTAGAATGGGTTTTCTTACTCCACCTTCTCTTTTCAGATTCAGATAAGGTGATAATCTCAGGCTTTAAGGTTTTAGATCACATCTGTGTGATCTATAAAAAAGTTGCTGCTTATTGGTATATTTGCATGGTTTTATCCCACCTTGAGGATAATTATGTTAACAGTTTATCTTAAAATGGCAGTGTGGTTAAAATGGTAAAAGCTGTACTTTTATGGAGCTTCTTTTGTTTTGTGGGATATCTGTTGTGTTTGTAATATCAGTCCAGTTATGCTCAACACTCACCATCCTCACTTGTAAATAGTGTTCTTTTTGCTAATCCAGAAAAAATAATACTTAATCCTCAGGGTTTGTGTTTTCTTTTCGCATGAGACCCTCAGCTTGCTTTAGGCATAAGAGACCAGACTGTGGGTGTTGCCTTTCTACTGTGTGACCCGGGACTGCAGCCAGGGCTACATGGAGCCATTGAGCACTTGAATGGGGACCCAGCACAAATGAAAAACTGATTTTTTTTCTGTTTTACTTAATGAAAATTAGAGAAATTTTGAATATGTTTGGAACAATTTAGCGATCATGAAACTACTGTTTCAAAACTGTAGATTATATTGAATCAAAATACAAATGAAATATTTTTGATAAAAACTTACCTGATAAAAATTGAAGTCAGTATCTGATTTGAGATGTGCTTTAAGAACAAAACATACCCTGGGGCGCCTGGATGGCTTCAGTTCAGTGTCTGGCTCTTGATTTTGGCTCAGGTCATAATCCCTGGGGTCATGGGATCAAGCCCCATGTTGGGCTCTATACTGAGCGTGGAACCTACTTAAGATTCTCTCTCTTTGCCCCTCTACCCCTCTCACGCTTTCTCTCTCTCTCTCTCTCTCTCAAATAAAAATGTTTTAATTTAAAAAAATGTTTAAAAAGTGAAACTTACCTGGGGCGCCTAGGTGACTCACTCGGTTAAGGGTCTGACTTTGGCTCAGGTCATGATCTCATGGTTCGTGAGTTCAAGCCCCTCATCGGGCTCTGTGCTGACAGCTCGGAGCCTGGACCCTGCTTCAGATTCTGTGTCTCCCTCTCTCTGTTCCTCCCCCCGGCTCGTATTCTGTTTCTCTCTCTCTCAAAAATAAATAAAGATTATGGGGCGCCTGGGTGGTGCAGTCCGTTAAGTGTCCGACTTCAGCCAGGTCACGATCTCACAGTCGGCGAGTTCGAGCCCCGCGTCAGGCTCTGGGCTGATGGCTCAGAGCCTGGAGCCTGTTTCCGATTCTGTGTCTCCCTCTCTCTTTGCCCCTCCCCCGTTCATGCTCTGTCTCTCTCTGTCCCAAAAAAGTAAATAAACGTTGAAAAAAAAAATTTTTTTTTAAAAAATAAATAAAGATTAAAAAACAAATTTTTTTTTTAAAAGTGAAACTTACCCTGAATTTTGAAAACATAGTATGGAAAAGAGAATGTAAAATAGCTTATTAATTATTTTATAGTGATTATATTTTGAAATTGTAATATTCGGGGCATATTGGTTTAAACAAAATATATCATTAAAATTAATTTGGCCTGCTTTTTACTTTACTAATGTAGCTACTAGAAAATTTACAGTTGCAATGGACTTAACATCTCCATTGGACAACATTGGTCTAAAACTTTCAGATTCTCAGGTTTAATTTAAATAGCTTTGAAAACAGGTTCCTCAGTCTCTGCTTTGGGTTTTTTATTGTTTGTTTTTTTCTTTCCCCACAAAACTTTCTCCATGGCTTATTTTAATGTGGGGAAGTAGCTGATGAAATGTTCTGAGTTTTCTGTCCTATTTTGCTGTACATCAAAGTAATAACATCTTTTTTTAACGTTTATTTATCTTGAGAGAGAGCACGAGCAAGGGAGGGGCAGAGAGAGGGAGAGAGAGTAATAACATCTGTTCAAAAGAAACTTCTAACTATTCTTTATTAACAGTTCTATAAAGATAAAATGTGTTTACCTGATGTCAGAATAGGATGCAAGGGGCGCCTGGGTGGCTCAGTCGGTTAAGCGTCTGACTTTGGCTCCTGTCATGATCCCATGGTTCGTGAGTTTGAGCCCTACATCAGGCTCTGTGCTGATAGCTCGGAGCCTGGAGCCTGCTTCAGATTCTGTGTCTCCCTCTCTCTCTCTACCCCTCCCCTGCTTGTTCTTTCTCTCTCTCTCTCTCTCTCTCTCTCTCTCTCTGAAAAACAAACGTTAAAAAAAAAGTAGGATGCAAAAAGTATGGTAGAATCGTGTTGACAGTTAAGTAAACTTCACGTGTGTGTGTGTATGTGTGTGTGTGTGTGTGTGTGTGTGTGTGTGTGTGTGTTACATCTAATGCTGAGAATTCTTAAGTCTCCATTAGTAACAACACTTAAAGTTTTTTCATCTACCTCAGCCAGTTGATACTTCTGTAACAGTGCAGTCATGGTTGCCTTTCTGGAAAAGATAACTCATGACCAATATGTATTTTTCTGAATGCTATCCAACTGTAAAGGGCATGCAGAGTCCCTCTTGAGCTAGAACCATCTCTGCAGACACTATCATTTTATATAAATGTTTATTTGTAAACATCCATCAGAAGAGGACTGTCAGAAGTATCGGGGATCCTGCCAACCATCTGTTTCTCTACATTATTATTTTTCCAAGTGTCTTCTTTTACCACTGCAGTATTCCTGATGGATACAAACACAGAAAAATGAGTAGTCCAGTCAACAGCACTTACTTCTTCCAGTATCAGTGCTGTCATTGTTCGTCCAGAGGAGGGGTAATATATTATTTCTCAGACATGTGGATCTTTGCATGGGTGGACACAGCTGAAGGAATGATTTATTAACCAGCTTACAATATCGTGTTTTCAAGTGGCTCCTTTGTAAATGATTATAAAGAAGATGTTTCCAAATCAGGAAGAGAACAGGAAAATTTGTGTATAATAGCCTCCGATCTTGCAAAATATGAGATTACTCTAATACGTAGTTTATGATAGATTAGACTAGTTCGTGGGCTCTGGTTGTGTATAAAGATAGAATCTTTTTGGTTATTTAGTTACTAGGTATAGATACAAATATGTAATTATGAATATATACACATAATCTATATACTCTGTAAGTAATTGATCCATCTCAAATTGTTCCCGAAATTTCACTTGTTGTAGAGATGTTTTCCATTTCATTCATTTATTCATTCATGCGTTAATTTCACAAATATTTATTGAACCCTATTGTTGTATGTAAGGTCCTATTCTAGGCTCTGTTTTTAAAGTTGACTCTTAAACATCTTACTTTGATCAAGCTTAGAGCCACATGGGGAGATAAGACATGAAGAACCATTACTGGAGAGAATGTGCTAATCCCAACAAAAAAGGCTTGAGCAAAGCCAGGCTGCTTCTGAGCTAAGGTTATTTCTACTTTGAGAGGGTAGGCTTAGAGATCAGGAGTGACTTCCTAAAAGAAGTGACATTTGGAAAGCATCTCTCAGAATGAGTAGCACAGAGCCACGGTGGGACTGGGGGAAAGCACTTTTCTGTCTGTGAAGAAAGTGCACAGAATATGCGTTCGGAACAGAGTGGTTTGGTGTGGGTAGGAGTGTAGTGTGAGTGAGGATGCTGCACGTGGAATGAGATCAGCCCTTGAAAGGGTTGGGGTGGTGACTGGACTGCATGTTCAGGCAGGAGACCACAGCCGTCACTGAACAGAAACAACAAAGGTTCACTCACTTCTCAAGAAGAAATAATTTGGTGGGTGTTGATTTTTTTCTTCTTTCTTTTACAGCAAGGGAAGAATTGCAATATAGCAATGATTATAAATTTATACGTCCTAACATTTTGCTGTGATTTTCTCATTCATAATAATAATCTCCTTTTAACCAGTCTGTGGTTTATAGAACTTAAATTACATTGTTTCCTTTTTTTAATTGGTATATAATTGACATGACATTATCTTAGTTTCAGGTGTACAACACCTGATGATTTGATATTTGTGTATTTATGAAATGAGCACCATAATAAGTCTAATTAATTAACATCCATCACCTCAAATAATTACAAATTATTGTTTGTTATAAGGAGAACTTAAAGATCTACCCTCCTAGTAACTTCCAGTGTACAACGTAGTATTGACTCTAGTCACCATGCTGTGCATTACATCCTTGTGACTTATTTATTTTATAACTGGAAGTTTGTACTTTTGACTCCTTCACATATGTCTCCCACCCTACATTCCCTGCCTCTGGCAACCACCAATCTGTTCTTCATATCTGTGAATTCGGTTTGGTTTTGTTTGTTTTTAGATTCCACGTGCAAGTGACATCATAGCGAGTTTTTTTCTGTTTTTGTCTGACTTACTTCACTTAGCTGAATATTCTCAGGGTCCACCCATGTTGTCACAGATGGCAAGATTTCATTCCTTGTAAGGCTAAATAATTTTGTGTGTGTGTGTGTGTGTGTGTGTGTGTGTGTGTGTGTATGTGTGTAGATATAGATATCACATTTTATTTACCCATTTATCTGTCAGTGGAACCTTAGGGTTGTTTCTATATCTTGGCTATAATAAATAATGTTTCAATGAACATGGGGTGCATATATTTTTTTCGGGATTGTTTTGATGACTGAGAAGAAACATCTTTTTTTTTATGTTTTATTTTGAGACAGAGAGGGCATGTGGGGGGAGGAGGGGCAGAGAGAGGGAGAGAGAGAGAATCCCAAGCAGGCTCTGTGCTGACCCAATGTGGAGCTTGAACTCACAAACCGTGAGATCATTACCTGAGCCAAAATCAAGAGTCAGATGCTCATCCATGAGCCACCCAGGCACCCCAGAGAAGAAACATCTTTTGTATTTTTCTTTTCACGAAACATGAAAAATCCCTTCTCTGTGGTTTCCTGGGAATGCTGTTGTTTTCATTTTTATGTTACAGAGTTTGTTCTTATTATCAGAAATGCTTGTGATGGTGGTTCTGTCAATTAAAGCAAAGATTCTTGACCTGGGAGCTACAGATGTATTTCAGAAGGTTTATTTTAATTATTTAGCACAGTTCCCTAGCTCACGTTTGGAACTTAATGGATGATTGCCTTTCCTGCTTTTAATGCTATTTCTAGTAGTTACCTGCAGCAAGATCAAATCAAATTGATAGGAAATGAGGGGGGAAACTCCAATATATAGAGCTTTATGTAGTGCTTTTAAAAAAAACAAAAAACAACAGAATTTGGGAGCATCTGAGTGGCTTAGTCAGTTAAGCATCTGATTCTTGATTTAGGCTCAGGTCATGTTCTCAGGGTTTGTGGGATCGAGCTCCCTGCCTGCTTGGGATTCTCTCTCTCCCTCTCTCTCTGGCCCTCCCTCATTTGCTCTTGCTTTCTCAAACTAAATAAATAAACCTTAAAAAAAAAACAGGATTTAGAAATTTTACAGTGGAAAATTCTGTTTTCATTTTAGTGTTTTTCTCTTTATGTGGACTATGTCTAATCAGAGCTAACATTCGTATAGTCACTTTCTGTCTCATTTTCAGTTTCTGCTCAGGCTCCAAACTCTGCCATCACAGCCCAGACTGGCGTTGGGGTGGCATCCACAGTCCACCTAAACCCCATGCAGTTGATGACCGTGGATGCTTCTCATGCTCGACATATCCAAGGGATCCAGCCAGCACCTATCAGTACACAGGGGATACAGCCAGCCCCCATCGGGACTCCAGGAATACAGCCGGCACCAATGGGCACACAGGGAATTCACTCAGCAACCCCAATCAGCACACAGGGACTCCAGCCTGCTCCGATAGGTACTCAGCAGCCTCAGCCTGAAGGAAAGACTTCAGGTAATTTGAGTTTTTTGCAGGGAGGTTGGTGTGGAAGAAAGATATACTGGGTTTAAAATCCTGGTTCTGGGGCACCTCAGTGGCTCAGTTGGTTAAGTGTCCAACTCTTGGTTTCAGCTCAGGTCATTATCTTGCAGTTCATAAGTTCAAGCCTTGCATCAAGCTCTGTGCTGACAGTGTGGAGCCTGCTTGGGATTCTCTGTCTCCCTCTCTCCCTTGGTGTCTGTCTGTCTGTCTGTCTCTCTCTCTCTCTCAAAAAAAATAAACTTTAAAAAAAATTGTTTAAAATCCTGGTTCTGCCTCTTGCTGGCTTGGTGGTTTCAAGTAATTTCTCTGTGCCTTAGTTTCCTCCTTATAACATTGCCTAGAACTTATCTGTCAGGGTCATTGTAAACATTAGCAACTATATACACAAACAGCCTAATATGTATTTGCACATGTTAGGAAGCACTCTGTAAAGTTGAGAAAGCTGATTCATCTTTCCACAGTGTTCTCATTCTGCTGTTTCTTCCGAGTTGTATGTAAAGTTGTAAAATTAAAGTGGACTGATATGTTGGTATCATTTTTAGGGGTTGAGAGGCAATGGTATTTCACAAGAATTGTAGGAGACCATTTCTTAAAGTCTACCATGTACTTTATGTATTTTATCTGATTCATTAGTAATTATGATTCCAAAGCAAAGAGAAGTTGTTACTGATCATGCATCAATAGACTTAGTAACCTCCCACTTTGCCATCTGCTTTTAGGCAGATGAACATTGTGCTCTAAACCTTACTTTCTTGAAATTGATCAGTTATAACACAGGTACTCTAATTCTGGTGGTCTGATTGTTTTTGCCTTATGTGACATTTTAGTAATGTTCGCTTTTGTTTCCCTTTCTTCCTTGTTCTCTTCTGCCCTCTCCCTCTCCTCCAGCAGTGGTATTGGCGGATGGAGCCACAATTGTAGCCAACCCTATTAGCAGTCCATTCAGTGCCGCTCCAGCAGCAACAACTGTGGTGCAGACCCACAGCCAGAGTGCTAGCACCAATGCTCCGGCCCAGGGCTCGTCCCCCCGGCCAAGTATCCTCCGGAAGAAGCCCGCCACGGATGGGTAGGTAGACCCAGTAGTGCCACATGACACCTCTAGTTCTGAGTATAATTGGTAGAAACATTAGGCTCTCTATTGTGCTGGTAGCAAACTCTAAATCTCTCATCTTCTGTGACATTTTTAATCTCTTTCAAAATAACCTCACCCCAGGCTTGTTCAGTAGAGCCTTGCCAAGCCCAGACTGTGGGACGGTAAGAATCCAGGAGTCTGTGGGGGGTTAGTTTATAAACAGCCATTGCATACTACTTTAGGAGTTCTCTCTATTTTGTGGAGTTTAATCCTAGACTCCCTAAGTCGCTTCTAACAGACCCTTCAGGCTTGTCTAGGTAAGCACATTAATGTGTACTACGTTTGTTTTTTTTTTTGTTTCCTCATCAGCCAGCATGCACTGTTGTTCAGGACAAGCAGTTTCCCAGGTGTGTTAAGTAAGGGTCCTATTCAGCAGCAGAAGTGTACTGTGTTGCCATAGAACCTGAGTTGGTGGGTGATGGGCAGGAAAGTATGTGCTGTGCTCTGAAACTTAACTTGAAAACTTGGGAGGTGGAAGATGGGCAGTCACACTTCATAGAGCAGAGTTTCTGTGGCTGCACTGAGCTGATGTGTGTCTACAAAAGATTATAAAGGTTAAAGCATAGTGAGAACATAAGCTGCGGGGTCCATACAGGGTTTCCTGACGTGTGGAGCTTTCCGTAGACCAGACTCTCTTTTAAGGATAAATCAGTCTGTGGCAAAGGAGCCTTATCAATGAAAAATGTAGGGCAAAGCTTGTACTTAACATGGCAGGTTGAACATGCACTTCTAAATTTCTTATCCTCTCAAAACCCTATAGAACTTTTAGCAAAGAGGCTTTTTAGAAAGATATAAACACATAAGAATGAGAGAATAGAAGACTGGGTTAAACAGAAGCAGGATTGAAATGTGTTTGAGAGAATCAGAGCCCTGCATCCCCTTCCCTACCCATACTTTGCAGTGCACTGCCCTTCCCAACCCCAGCATGCACCTGGAGAGTTTAACACTGCAAATGGTCCACTGAGATCAAGTAGCACAAGGGGGGGCCAGGAGTATTATACCAGAAACAGATTTGCAGAGTGCTGAGACTTACCAGTCCCCTTCTCCCTTTTAGCCGGCAGAACCCTGGTGGTTGAACGCTGTTGACAAAAGTGAGATGTTGACTCCACTTTCTTTCTGGGCTTGTCCAGCCGAAGGGAAAAGATGCAGATACCAGCACTAGGGGTTTCCTAAGGTCAGGAATCAGATCCCCCTTACGTGAAATTTAAAGTAGGCAAGTTCTTCCATGAACTCAGAGCTTCCAGCAAACGTTAGTCCCCCGTTCCTAATCATGAACACACATCCAAGCAGGTTTCTGAGGGCCTTCTGGCAAACCACTAGACATACTGAAAAACGCAGCTTGGAGCATAAAGCAAGGCAAGGAGAACAAAAACAAAAAGTGAAAGCAAATAAAGACCAAAACTGAATGCTGTCTTCAAAGGACAAAAAAAGATGTATCTGTGCAACAAGAAGGCAGTGCTATCAAAAAGGAACATTTAGAGAACAAAAGAGTGTGTCCTGAAATTTAAACTACAACAGCAGAAATTGAACTCAGAGGAGTTGGAAAATATAGTTGAGGAGGAGCTCTTGGGTGGCTCAGTCCGTTAAGGGTCCGACTTGATCTCAGTTCAGGTCTTGGTCTCAGGGTTGTGAGTTCGAGCCCTGCATTTGGGCTCCACACCCAGCATGGAGCCTACTTAAAATTGAAAAAAAAAAAAAAAAATACAGGAGTGCCTGGGTGGCTCAGTCAGTTAAGCATCTGACTTATCAGATCATGATCAGGTCATAATCTCATGGTTTGTGAGTTTGAGCCCCTCATCCAGCTCTGCTAACAGTGCAGAGCCTGCTTGGGATTCTGTCACTCCCCCTCTCTCTCTGCCCTTCCTTTCCCCTGTTCTCTCTCTTTCTCAAAATAAATAAACTTAAAAAAAAAACTTAAAAAAAGTATAGTTGAGGAAATCTCTCAAACATAGATTGAAAAATAAGAACACAAAAATAAGATAGAAGAGGAAAGACAAGAAAATCAAAGAATCAGCTCAGGAGATCCCGCCTCCAGGTAATGTTTCAGTGAGAGATCTGAGAAAAGAAGGAAGATCACTTAAAAAATAACTCCTAGAAAATTTCCAAACCTAAAGGGCATGAGTTTCCTGATTTAAAGAACCGCAACATGCCCAGCACAAGTAGATGCAGTGCGTGTTAATAAACCAGCACTGAGAGGGGCGCCTGGGTGGCTCAGTCAGTTAAGCATCCGACTTCAGCTCAGGTCATGATCTCACGGTCCATAAGTTCAAGCCCCGTGTCGGGCTCTGTGCTGTCAGTTCAGAGTCTGGAGCCTGCTTCCGATTCTGTGTCTCCCTCTTCTCTCTGCCCCTCACCCACTCACTCTCTGTCTCTATCAAAAAATGAATAAACGTTAAAAAAACTTTTTTTAAACAGTTACTTAGATAAACATGTTGAAATCTCACAACCCTGGAGACAAAAAGATCTGCCCCCTTCTCCACTTGGCTGCCTCCCTGTGACCTTTCTGCTGTGCCCCCATAGCTGAGTTGTCATCATCAGAATTCCTTCCTCTTTGAGTGTGTCTGCCTTCTCTAAGTGGAACTTGGCTCTTCCTCAGGATCTCGACTCCTGCACTCTCCCCAAAGTAATGGCTGTCTCTCTTCCTGATCCTCCTGTCACTGGGCCTGGTGCTGGGGTCCATGTCCTCTTGGTGCCTCACTGCCACTTTCAAGCCATCCTTCTTCGAAAGCACTCAGTTCGTATTCAGATTTCATAAAATTTGCACTTGAAGAGTATACTTTCACATAGCCAAGTCATTCCAGGCCCACTGAAAAGTTTTCTAATAACTGAATCAAATATCAGTTTTAAATTCAAATTATTTAAATGAAATACCGGTACAAATTTTGCTCCTGGTTGCACTTGCCCATCATTCCAAGTACTTAGTAGCCCCGTATGGCCAGAGACTACCTTGTTGGTCAGAGCAGCTCAAGATCAGATTCCAGTTCAATTTGGGGGTATGTTTGTATGTCCTTCAGAAGGTACCTAACATCTGGCTGTCATTCTGTCTGAAATGATATCCCAGGTCTCTGATTTCTCAGTTGCTTAAATGCCTCTCCGTCTTCCCCCATCCATCAGCACAAACCCACAAGCACAAGCCTTCCTTGACCTTTTCTTCTGTCCTCCGGTGTCCCACAGCCTACCTTCTGTCTTCCTACCTCACCAGCAGTGGTGAGCATACTACCCACCAGGGAGCCTTCCACCCGTTGATGCTACCCCCTTTCATGACCTTTCTCTCCTCTCCTTGACTCAGTTTTTGGGGTCTGCTGCAATCACTTCCTTGCATATGGCCCCCACTTCCTTGCACCCCTCTTCACTTTGTCAAAACCAGACTCAAATCCAACTTTCTGCTGAATTTGCACAGCAGATTTTGGTGGGGTAAACAACTGTGTTGACTGGCCTTGCTTAACCTCAAAGACCTTCACTAGGATCTTGAAGACCAGCATAGGATGCTGTCCTAAGCCACTCTCCTGGACAGTTGCCCCCTGCTCCTCTCAGAACTCCCACACTTCCTTACGCATGTTCACTACCAGCTAATGAACTTGATCCCTACTTTTTTGAGAAAAATGGAAACACCCAAAAGAGAACTTGGTCAACTGTAGCTTTCAATCTCCCTACCTGCCGGCATCTGTATCCCACACTCTACTCATCTCATCTTTTACTGTGGACAGACTCTCAGCCCTTCGCTCTGGAGCCCCTGACCTCTGCCTTTCTAGCCTGCTGAGAACAGTGCTGTAGCTCTCCTCCCTCTCACCTGTTTACCAGTGTGTTCTCGCTGGTGTTTCCTTCACATAGAAAGCAAAAATATGCTCTCATGGGTTTTTTTGCTACTATTTCCAAAGAAAATAAAGGAGTTTGCTAACTCCATTTTTTCTTCCAGTTTCTTTCTCTCTCCACGTTTTCACTGAGGTATAGAAAACTGCATAGATAATGCAGGTATGGGGTAATTTAGCACCGAGTGAACACAGCATGCAACCACTATCTAGGCAAGAAACAGAATACTACCAATACTTTCTCCCAAAGGGAATTAAGCAGTTTATCTTTTGACCTTGTTGACTTGCTTTGCTTCTTGTGGCATTTGTGTTGAATCATATATTACGTGTTTTTGTATGACTCCATCTTCCTTCCCTTTGTTTAGTTCATCCACGTTAATTGTATGTGATTGTAGTATTTTTATTGCTATGTGAGATGCCATTAAATAACAGTACCATAGTTTATCCATGGATATTTGGGTTGTTTCCAGTTTGGGGCCATATGTTATCTTGAACATTTTTGTGCATGACCTTTGACACATAGCTAAATGTATTTGTTACATACCTAGGAGGGGATTGGCTGGGTTGTAGGCTATGCTTTATGTGCAACTCTGGTAGGTACCTGCGTATGCTCCAAGCAGGCGGTGGGGGGGGGGGGGGGTCATCGCATTTATCATCACCGGCACTTGTTGTTGACACTCTTTAAGTTTGGTTAGTCTGTGGATATAGAGTGGTGTATCTCACTATGTTTAATTGTTTTCTTCGTTTTCTGTGGGGGTAGTTAGTGGAATTGGTCTTATGTCTTACTTTTTATTATGGGAAACTAAACGTAATAAAATTTTGAACATATGAATGTTATACCCATCATTCAATTTCAGTTATCAGCTTATCACCTCATAGCCAACCAATTATGTTTAATCTAGATGCCTACCCACCCCCTTCTACCAAATTATTTTGAAGCAAATCCTAAATAGTACATCTTCTCATTTGTAGACATTTCGGCATATGTCTATTGAGAGATACTTATGAAAAAGTATAACCTCATAATATCAAATATCTAGTTCAGATCTCTAGGGGTCTCAGAGGTCACAACTTTTTTGTTTTAATTTATTTGAATCAGTATTCTGATAAGGTGCCCACATTGTATTTAGTTGATATGTCTCCTAAGGCTCTTCTATATATAGATTTCCTTCATCTCTTTTTTCCTTGCGATTTATTTGTTGAAGAAACTTGGTCTTTTGTCCTGTAAACTTTTTCCTCTCCTTCCCTGTCTTTCCCAGGGTTTTGTCAGTTACATCCCCTTTGTGTTTCTTAGAACTGCTATAACAAATTACCACAAATCTGGCGGCTTAAAACAACAGAAATTTATTCTCACAGAGGTGCCTGGCTGGCTCAGTCGGTGGAGCATGCAACTCTTGATCTCAGGGTTGTGAATTTGAGCCCCATGTTGAGTGTAGAGATTGCTTAAAAATAAATCTCTTAGGGTGCCTAGGAGGCTCAGTCATTAAGCATCTGACTTCAGCTCAGGTCATGATCTCACGGTTCATGAATTCAAGTCCCACATCGGGTAAGCTTGAGCCCTACTTTGGGTGAGCTTGAGCCCCACTTCTCTCTCTCTTTCTCTCTGTCCCTCACTCACTTGTGCCTTCTGTCTCTCTCTCTCTCTCTCTTCTCAAAAATAAATAAAAATCAAATCTTTAAAAAAAAACTTATCCTCACAGTTCTGATGGCTAGAAATCTAAAATCAGGATGTCAGCAGGGTGTTCCCTTGTGTATGCACCCAGGGAGAATCCATTCCATGCCTCCTTGCTAACTTCTGGTGGCTATTGGCAATCCTTTGGCTGTGGGAATATCACGCCAGTCTCTTCTTCTGTATTCACATGACCTTTCCTGTGTCTCTCTGTCTCAAATATCTCTCCTTTCCGTGATAAGGATACCAGTCATTGGATTTAGGGTCTACCCTCCACACCAGAAAGATCTTAACCTTGAGATCTCTAACTAAATTACACTCACAAAGACTCTATTACATTCACAGGTACAGGGATTAGGACTTGGATATCAATTTAGCCCACTACCCCTGTAGTTTGGTTTTGCTGTTCTTGTCCCCGCCACGTTGTCTCTTGTTACTTGAATCTAAAGCTTGAATAGATTCTTTTTTTATTATTTTTTATTTTTGGCAAGACCAGTTTATAAATTAAAATGTCTGGTAGTCCCCCATTTTGAGATGTTAGCAGACTTGGTGATCACTGTCTGGATCCATTAATTAGGCTTTGCAAAATGGTGTATTCTGGTTCAAGCCATTTTCTCTCAGCCCGCTCATCTGGCATTTGCTTCCAGCACTCTGCCGACACTGCCCATGTCACACTTACAGCTTCCACATTGCTGAGCCCGCTGGTTCCCATCTGAGCCACACGTGGCCTCTACTGGATGGCACAGTGACACTAACTTGGTCACCTTTCTTTCACTTGACTTCCAGGAACTTTTTCTCAGGTCAACATAAACATGTAAACACAACAGTGATCGGGAGGAACACTTAATACGGATGTTAAGTTTGATAATAAGTAGAAAGGAGATGTGGCGTGGTCGAAGCAGCAGCTAAAAGAGTCACAGTGGTTGCTTCCTGGAGAGAGATGGGCAGGAAATGGGGAGAGATGGAGGGGACCTGTGTTTTGTTAAAAGCTTTTTAGTGCAATTTGGCATTTTCAATAACATATCTATAGTATTTGGATAAAATTTTAAAAACCATTTTAAAAAATGCCTAGCAAATGTAGTGTTTTTATTTTGTCATAGTTATGCCTAGCAAATATTTACTTCTTATCCTTTAATGCCCTCGGACTGTTGTTTTCTGGGTTTGTCTGGTCTCTTTCAGAATGGCAGTTCGGAAAACCCTCATTCCTCCTCAGCCTCCTGAAGTGGCTAGCCCTCGAGTGGAAAGCTCTATGCGGAGTACATCTGGGTCACCTAGGCCTGCAGGGTGAGCACATAAATGTTATCACTCTTGGTTCCAACTGCACACAATTGAGGAGGAAAGAGTCTAACGTGTGACAAATTTTACATAATTTGCCTGTGTGCATCTTTTTATGTCCACATTCTAGCTGTGTGACCTGGACATATTTCTCAGCCTCTCTGATTCTTATTTATGAAATAGCCATACTTATAATATCTGCTTCATTGGATTCTTGTGTATTTAAATGAAATGATGCATTTAAAGTGTTTAGAACAGAGCCTGCCTCATAGTAAACACCCAGTTATCATTGCTGTCAAAAATGGCATCATGTCAGTAGTTAATACATGCTGCTTTCTTTGTTCTTCATTCCACCAGTAACACTATTTTGGGAAAGAGAGGCAATGTAAGAACATTTAAAGTATAAAGTTAAAATCATTGTCCTGTTCCCCACCCACCTTGCCAGTCCCACTAGCTAGAATTAATATTGATTGGTAACAGTATTAAGTATCTTTCTGCATCTTTTGTCTGTGTACACAGATAGATAGATTGAGTCTTAAAAACAGAATCTTGCTGATTAGAGTGTTCTGTATCTTGCCATTTTTACTTCTGTCAGTAACAGCTTGCCATGTTAATGTATTTAGATGTACTTCATAAAACTTCATTCAAGAAGAAAATTATGAATGCCTTGTATGTGCCAGATACTATTTTAGAATCTGGGAATATAGAAGAGTGACTAAGACAAAGTGTCCATTCTCCTTAAGCTTATTTTCTAGTGGGTGTAGAGAAACAAATATGTGAAGGAAAAGGAGGCAGTGTGAAGGGAACGTAAAGCGATGGGAGGCAGAGGTGACACCATCCAGAAAGCCTTCTCTGAGCAGAGGTTGAAGGGCAGGAAGGAAGCGCCACATGCTGCCTGATGTCCAGCTGCATGAGTCAGAGCAAAGAGCGGGGCCAGGAATTATGTGGGAGGACATGCGGTCGTTACTTTACGCAGTAGTGCAGAAAAGTACAAATAACCATTCAAGGGGCAGCTGTGAAAAATAATCATAATTGTAGGGGGTGGGATCGTACCTACTCTAGGATCTTTAAAAACACTGAAAATACTCAAAACTCTCTCATTGTCAGTTATATATAAGGAAGTGAAAAAAGTAGTAAAACTAACACTTACTTGGTACACTGTAATTTAAACATGAGAAACATTGAGAACTAAAGTGTCTTCTAAAAACTAATCAAGAGTAGTTTGAACAGCGCTTACCGCCTTCACATTGTGTAACTTGACGCAGAGCGACAGTCTTTCCATGTGTTGGTGAATTGTCATACTCCTTTCTGAGTTTCGGTCTGCTTCTAACATTGTATCCTGTATCTTTTCAGTGTTGGCAAATTGTCTCCAAGAGTTCGTTTAACGTGAAATTTTTTGCCAGCCTCACTTCTAGGGATATCTTCATCCTTTTTATCAAAACCCTCTGCTGTAACTAACACGTGGAGTACAAGTGCACATTTCAAAGCAGAATCTTTTCACTGTGCTAGCAGCTTCATCAGATAGCTTAACATTAATTCGTTAAATTAAAGTTAATTAATTACTTAACTTTGAAGTAAACCAGCCTTTATTGGCCAGGAAAGGATTTGTTGTTTTGTTTTCATGGGTTGTTTTTTTTTTTCCCATTCTCCTTGAAATTGGCCTTTTTCTTTCATTGTGCCAGCTAACTTTACCACTTAGACCTGAATAGGATCGAATAGTCCTCAGTCCAAAGTAGAAGTCAATACTACATTTTGCCACAGCGGCTTTCTGTGCCCAGTGCAATTTAAACTAAAAGATGATAAGCAACTTTACCATCTTTGTTGGTAAAGTCAAAGTCCAATTCATTGGATTCTGTCTGTGTGGTCCATGCCGTATCTTCATACAGGCCTAGCGCTTGTCCTGTCTTCTCTGCTGTTGCTGGTTTCAAATCTTCTAATCACATCCAATTTCACTTCCAGAATGACTGGTTTTTTCTCTGCATTTTTATCTGTGTTGGCCAGTTTTTGCTCTCTGTCATCCATTATTATAAAATTTCACCTGGGTTTGTCTCTGGAAAACAAGAGACTGCACAGCTCCACACTTTGCTGTCCGTATAAACTGAATAACAGATTCAGTAACCAGTCATGGACATATTTCGAAGGAAGTGATGTGATTGGTCATAGATCCTGATGCACATCTGTTAGTTACATAGTGATTTATGGACTGAGGAGGCAGCAGCAAAGTTTGCATAAAATTGCTTAAAGTTTATATAACTACTCACAGTTAATATTATAGTGAGTGGTAGCTCAAATTTGAACTGCGTTGGTGGGAGGCTGGTATAATGTAGTTACACATATATACGTACGATTCACACACTGCACAAAGTCAGGACTATCTATGTTAGGTATATACAAGGAACAGCAAGAGAAACCAGCCTAGAAAGAAAGGAGAGTTGCACAGCATGGTTCAGAGATATAACTGAGGGCCAGATGATGTAGGGCTTTGTGGACCATTCAGTGTCCTTTCGATTTTATTCTGGGTAAGACTGAGAGCCATCAGAGGTCTAAGGCATAGGAGTGACATGATTTGACTTTTTTTTTACAAGAACTGCTCTGGCTACTGTGCTGGGAATAAACTGCAAGGAAGTAAGAGTGGAAGCAGGGAGACCAAGTGAGAAATAATACAACCTTAGACTATCATAGAGGCATGGACCACTGTGGAGGTAATAAAAGTCTTCAAAAGAGTTCAGATTCTGGTTGTATCTTGAAGGTACAGCTGACAGAATTTTCTGACAGAAAGGGAGAAGTCCGGCTAGGAGGTTTTGCCTGAGCGACTGCAGATAAGGAATTATTCTTTCTGAAGTAAGGAAGCCTATGGGAATAGGAGAGAAAAAACTTTTTTCTTTAAAAAAATTTTTTTAATGTTTATTATTGAGAGACAGAGACAGAGCATAAGCAGGGGAGGGGCAGAGATAGAGGGAGACACAGAATCTAAAGCAGGTTCCAGGCTCTGAGCTGTCAGCACAGGGCCTGACGCGGGGTTTGAACTCACAAACCGTGAGATCATGACCTGAGCCGAAGTCAGACACTTAACCAACTGAGCCACCCAGGCACTCCGAGAGAAAAAACTCTCGGAGTTTAAGTTTAGTTCTAAATATTTTACTCTTGTGATCTCCAGGTGGTTAGACACAGCCAAGTGGAGATATCAAATGTATAGTTGTATATAAAATTCTGAAGTAGATACAGCCCTAGAATTGAAGATAGAGGTCTATGCTGGTGATTAAGTTTTGGCAGATACATGTTTCTAACACCGTGAGAGTGGAAGAGAGCCCATCAACAGTGAGTATAGAGAATAGACCTGGTACAAAGACCACGTGTTCAGACATGTCCTCTTAGGAGATCAGAAAAATGAAAAACCAGGAAAAGAGACTGTATTCCTATTCCTTTACTGTGTGATGTTCTCAGAAGTGTTGGTGCCATAATTAGTCCTCCATTAATGAACACTTAAATTATTTCCATTTATCACTGTAATAAATACTGCAGTGAATCTTTATCATTGAGCCCCTTCGCAAACATTTCTCTGGAATACATTTCTGGAAGTAGCGTTACTGGGTCAAATTAAATGTGGAGATTAAATTCTGATTTCCAGTCACTGTATCTGTTTATATACTCATGAAATGTGTTCCCATTTTCTCCACATTGTTGCCAACGTTAGACACTGAACTTTACAAATTTAATACATTATCTTTTTTTTCAAGTGTTTTGTTTGTTTGTTTGTTTGTTTGTTTGTTTTAAGTAGCACTAGAGTTAACTTTTAAAGCGCTGGGAAAAAAATACAGTAACTGAAGCGTCTGCGACATACAAAAGTACATTCCTTGTAAGCAACTGTATGTGCAGAAACTTAGGTGAGCAGGGGCTATTTGCAGAGTCTTTCCCGGACTTAATATGGTTCCCAGGTAGATTGTGGAGGTAGGGCCCTGCGCATGCAGGCACCCAGATGGCCTTCCTTGCAGTGGGCAGTCTGTTTCTGTGCCACCTGAAAGAAGGGAGCATTTGGATGGTGAAAAATAACTAGCTGAAACCAGAGCAGTCTCCCCACACTCCCACGCCCAAGTGAAAGGAATCTCATGGAAATTGCTGCTTTTAGGAATAGCCCACCTCATTCACTGATGAGTAATAAAAGGATATTCATGTGAAGATAACTAAAATTAAAACGTAGGAAAAGAGCAACAAAATATACTCATTTGTTCAGTAAGAACATGCACCAGAAAAGTGTTACAGAGTAAGTGTGAAACTTATTTTAAAATTCTGACTGTGAATTTAAATTACTTAATGACGTTAGCACCACCTCACTGATGGAAAACACACAAAGGATGAAACGCAGACTAAGTGACAGGACATAAAGGGATGACATGTGAAGGGATAGAACTCAGTAAAGATTTAGAAGAAACCACAGAATGAAGGTAAAATTAAAATAGAAAACAGTGTAGACATAGAGGATAGAAATGGAAGAAGCAAAATTAAAAAAAAAATTTTTTTAATGTTTATTTATTTTTGACAGAGAGAGACAGAACATGAGCAGGGGAGGGGCAGAGAGAGAGGGAGACACAGAATCCGAAGCAGCCTCCAGGCTCTGAGCTGTCAGCATAGAGCCTGACGCAGGGCTCAAACTCACAGACTCAAACTCAGATTATGACCTGAGCCGAAGTTGGACGCGCAACCAACTGAGCCACCCAGTTGCCCCGAAAAAGCAAAATTTTTAAAAGAAATAAATATAAAACAAAAACCATACAAAATATACTATGATACAAGATCAAACATATACATGTCAACATCTCAGAAACCAATATGTGAGTTAAAAGTAAGGATGTGTTAATGTTGTCATTAATT
The DNA here is from genome assembly GCF_016509475.1 of Prionailurus bengalensis. Classification (NCBI taxonomy): domain Eukaryota; kingdom Metazoa; phylum Chordata; class Mammalia; order Carnivora; family Felidae; genus Prionailurus; species Prionailurus bengalensis. The sequence goes on from NC_057345.1 coordinate 111,409,776, forward strand.
ATTTTTAAGTGCTACACGACATGGGTGTATAATTACTGACAGCTTAGATTCAGTGAAACACTGCAGTAGAGTGGTGTTGTGTGGAGATAGTGGAGAGTTAAGGGAGGGAACAAGAGTTCCCAGTACATCCTTTGAAACATGAACGTATCACTGGGGCGCCTGGCTGGCTTGCGCAGAGCATGTGACTCTTGATCTTAAGATTATGGGTTCAAGCCCTACATTGGACATAGAGCTTAAAAAAAAAGAAAATGAAACATGACTGTATTACCAATTCCAAGCCAAAAGATTAAGGAAGATTAAAATATAAAATGGGGGAGGGGGTAGCACCTGGGTGGCTCAGTCAGTTAAGCGTCTGACCAGCTCAGCTCATGATCTCTTGGTTCATGAGTTCGAGCCCCGCATCAAGCTCTGTGCTGATGGCTCAGAGCCTGGAGCCTGCTTCGGATTCTGTCTCCCTCTCTCTCTGCCCTTCCTCTGTTCACACTCTGTCTCTCTGTCTCTCAAAAATAAACATTAAAAAGTTTTCTTTTAATAGAGAGGCACCTGGGTGTCTGAGTCAGTTGAACGTCTAACTTCAGCTCGGGTCATGATCTTGCGGTTCATGGGTTCAGGCCCTGCATCTGGCTCTGCTAACAGCTTGGCGCCTGGGTCCTGCTTCGGATTCTGTGTCTCCTTATCTCTCTGCCCCTCCCCCAGTCATGCTCTGTCTCTTTCTCTCAAAGATGAATAAACATTAAAAAAATTATTTTAATGTTATAAAATAGAAAACAGATTTAGAAAGTAAATCCAAAAGCTGTTAAAATAAATTTAAAATATGAACTTTAAAACAAATCACATAGTACTAATTCATCCTCAGACTCTCCCCGAAACCTATAGAAATTCTCCAAATACAGGCAGACCTATCAGATCTCTGTCAGTTCCATTTTTGTCTAGTTTACATCCCTCCCTCCTTAAAGCCTTGCTTCCACCTACTCCAATCTTCACTGGTTGCTCTCTGGACTCGGTGCCCAGCTGTTATCCCTTGGGCTTCCTTTGTCCTTCACGGTCTGAATTCCCTTCATCTCATCCCTGGTGACGTATATTTCCTTTTTTCTTGATTTACTTTCTGATTTGTTAGAGCATCTCTTTTGCAGCAGACAAACAGTACGTAAGATGTCAATTTTTGACCCTTTGCAAATCAGGAAATGTCCTTTTTCTGCCCTTACTCTTTTTGTTTTTATTTGTAGCAAGAATTACTATCAAACTCCATTCACTGGGCCACGGACCCTTGTGGTGGTAGCGAAAGACTTGCCCCTCATGTGGCACACTACCTACACTTATGAGTTCATTGGCCAGCCAGTGGCCTCAACTCCAAGCTCTAACAGTGGGCAGGGCCATCACTCTGGAGTCTAAGTCTCCTTTCTCTCTGTTGTTGAGGTTAGGTAAATTATATTGATCTGTCCTCAACCCCACTGATTCTATCTCCACTGGGCTCCTGAGAATGTCCAGTGAGTATGTTTGGTCAGTTATTGTTTTTCACTTCTGTAATTTAAATTTGGATCTTTTTATAACTTTGATTGCTTTGCTGAGATTTTTCTGGGTTTTTTTATCTTTTAAATTTGTTTTTCATCTTTTGAATTTGTCATTGCTTGTTGAAGCATTTTTATGATCTCTACGTCCTTGTCAGATGCTACCCGACATCATTCATCTCCTGTTCAAGTTGTGATTTTCTTGGCTCTTGGTTAGACGAGTGGTTTTCTGTTTGGACCTGGACCTTTATGGTCTTAGAAGACCCTGGAGTTTATTTCTAGCTTAATGTTTTGGCAGTCCTCCTCTCACATGGCCGCAACTGGGGAAGGGAAAGCATTGCCTTCTCACTGCCAAGAGGAGAGTTGAAGGCCAGGTTCCCTGCTTGACCTCTTTTGACACCACTTCAATAGTGAGATGGCGGAAAGAGAATCACGCTGCCTCATTACAGCCTGGCAAGTGTGGAAGTCTAGGTTCTCCACAGCCTTTGCCGGAGAGCGTGGGAATTGGGACCACAGTCATTTCTGTGGTGTTTCACTGGGAGAGCAGTTATTGTCTAGAAGTCTCCTGTCTTGCTCAGCTGCTCCTGCCTTGGTTCCTTGAGCAGACTTTTCTTGGGATTTTTGTCTGTGCCCTTTGACATTTCTGTATTATGGCCTTCCAGGACCCAGACTGGAGCACAATCAGAAAGGAAACCCAGGGAACTCACTGCTATGTCTTCCTTTGGTCCTGAGCGCCCTAGCCAGTCTGCCTTCATCTCTCAGCAGCTGTTTTGTTGCTTTTATATCTAATACTCATGATTTCAGCTATACTTAACTAGGAAGAATATGGAAAAGTATGTCCAGGCCATCTTTCCATAAACAGAATTCCTGCTTACACTCTTAAATAATACAATGGCTGGGAGAAGTTTAAATTGAAAATCTCTTTTTCTTTGCAGGCGATATCTTCAACTTTATCTCATAGCATTCTTTTTTGGAGTTCTTAATATGAAAACCTGTAAATGTAGAACAAAATAGAGAACACAGTATTATTCAACTAGATTTAACTTTTAGTATTTTGCCATATATTCCCTTTTTTGTGCGATCAAATTACAGAATTTCACTTTTAAGTAATTCCTTGGGGGGTACCTTGACTGGCTCAGTTGGTAGAGCATGTGACTCTTGATCTCTGGGTCATGAGTTCAAGTCCCACATTGGGTGTGGAGTCTACTTAAAAATTTTTTTAATATATATATTCGTGCATTTTGACAATTTAATTATGTGTCTAGGTGTGGGTTTTTTCAGCTTTTCCTACACAAGTTGGTTGATTGATGTTTTTCATCAAATCTGGGGAGTCTTTGGCGCAGTTTCTTCAGATATTGTTTCTGCCCCATTCTCTCTTTGCTTCTGGGACTCCCATTATGTATGTGTATGTTGGTATAGTTATTGCTGTCCCAAAGATCTCTGAGGCTCTGTTTATTTTTCCTCCTGTGTACCCCCCCTTTTTTTAAGGTTTTTTTTTTTAATGTTTATTTATTTTTGAGAGAGAGAGAGACAGAGCATGAGGAGGAGAGGGGCAGAGAGAGAGGGAGACACAGAATCCGATGCAGGCTCCAGGCTCCGAGCTATCAGCACAGAGCCCAACACAGGGCTCAAACTCACGAGCTGTGAGATCATGATCTGAGCTGCAGTCAGATGCTTAACCGACTGAGCCACCCAGGCGCCCCCTTACCCCTTTTTATAGTTTCTCAGACTGGATAATCTCAATTGATGTATGTTTGAGCTTATTGATTCTTTCCTATGCCTGCTGAAATATAGTTTTTTTTTTCCAACTGCTATATGTATATGTGTGTGTGTATATATATATATATACACACATATACATATATATATGTACATATATACATATATACATATATATATATTTTTTTTTTTATAAATAATCTCTTTGCCCAATGTGGGGCTCCAACTCATGACCCCGAGATCAAGAGTCACATGCTGTACCAACTGAGGTAGCTGGGTGCCCCAGAAATACACTTTTGAGTCTTGTTAGTGATTTTTTGTTTTCTTTTCAACTCTTATATTTTTCAAGTGCAGAATTGCTTTTTGGTCTTTTTTTTTAATAATTTCTGTCTCTTTATTAATCTCAGTTTGCTGAGACATGATTTTTAGGCTGTTCTTATAACCATGATCTCCTTTAGTTCTTTAAACATATTTACAATAGCTAACTTAAATTCTCTGACTAGTAAGCCTAACACCTGTGCATCCTTAGTGAACGTTTTATTGCTTCCCCCCCACCATGTTCAAACATTGCTTTGTTTCTTTACATACCTCAGAATTATTGTTGAAAACTTGACATTTTAAACAGTGTGTGGCAACTCTGGAAATCAGATTCCCACACGTCCCTGGGGTTTGTTGTTGCTGCTGGGGTTTGTTGTTGGGTTTTGGTTGTTTAGGGACTTTTGTAAAATAATTCTTTAAAATCACTGTCTTTGTCTAGAGTGGCCACTGAATACACTCTTAGCTTTGTAGTCATCTAATGATTAAACCGATTTCCTTGAATGCCTGAATGCCTGGAACCAGTAAGTCTCTGTGTTTGCTAAGGGCCTTGTGTGTCTTGGGGTAGCCCATCAACACTGAGGCAGGCGGTTTTACATCTCTTTTTTCTTTTCGCTTACACAGAGCCAGAGGTGAGAACCTCTGTCCTTCTTGGTTCTTTCCTGGGCTCTGCACAGCCCAAGGTACGCACACAGTCCTACATGTATATATTGCTTCCTGAATTTGCCAGAAATACGTTGGAGCTTTTTGAAGCCCCTGTGGACATTTCATTCTCCAACTTTTCCTTTAAAGCTTTTTGGGTAGCTTATTGTTTGCCCCACTTGTTACCATCCTATCAGTTAGCTGGGAAGCTGATCACTTGTGTCTGATTTGTTCCAGTACTCTAGAAGGAAAAGGTGTTCACACTGAGCAGGTCTGGTAGATAAGACAGTCTTGCAAATGGGAGCAACCAGTTTATATAATGATAGTTCTCTGGTCAAGAGGGTTTGAAGGGCCTCTAGCCCCTCTGGTAGCTGCCAGGCTGCTGGTTTTTGCTGTAAGCATGGACTGGTGGTTAGCAAGCCTACCATTGGCGGTGGAAAGGGAGAGAGAGAAATAGGGCAGGGGCGCCTGGGTGGCTCAGCGGATTAAACATCCGACTTCAGTTCAGGTCATGATCTCATGGTTCGTGGATTTGAATCCCGTATCAGGCTCTCTACTGTCAGCACTGAGCCCACTTCAGAACCCACTTCAGATCTGTCCCCCTCTCCCTCTGCCCCTCCCCTGTTTGCACACATTCTCCTACACGCTCTCCCATTCTCTCTCTCTCTCTCTCTCTCTCTCTCTCAAAAAAAAAAAAAAAAAAAAAAACAGTTAAAAATAGGGCAAGTTAAACACCACAGAGTTTATTGGTCTTACTGAGGTTTGGCTGATTTTCTTGAATAATCTTGCTACATTGTTCATTTCCAGAGTTCTGAAAACATTGTTAATGCCAAGTTTTTGTTGCTTTTATGAAAGAGAATTTTCAGAGATCATTACTCCCACATTAATTCTCTTTAATTCCAGAATAATCTTTTCCTGTACCCCACCTTTGTTTACTTATTTTGAAATAATTTAAGACTCACAAAAAGTTATAAAATAGTGCAGAAAGTTCCCATGTACCCTTACCCAGCTTCCCCCAATGATTACGTCTTACATAACCCTCGTATTTTTTTCAAAGTGAAAAAATTGGCATTAGTACAATGCTGTTGACCAACTACAGACCTTATTAAAATGTCACCAGTTTTTTCCCCCCTTTGGTGTATATTTGAAATCTCATCCATGAATAGATTTATATAACCATTATCATGATCAGATTGTGAACCTCTTTTGTTGCCACAAAGATATTCCCTTATTCACAGTCATACCTTTCCCGCAAACCTAATAATACCTTGCCACTTAGCTGTGCCCCACCAGAATTTTTTCATTTTGAGAGTTTTATGTAAATGGAATCTCAAATTAAATATATACTCTATATATGTAATATATATTTTTTCATACCTAATGATGCTGGCTTATTTTTTCACCAAATGTTGTACTTTTGAGATCCATCCAAATTGTACTATGTATCAGTAATTTCTTCTTTTTAGGGTGAGTAATGTTACATCACATGGGTATACCCGTATGCTTATTTACCCGTTTGCTTATTGAAGTTCATTGGGATTGTTCTGGTTTGGGGTTATTAGAAATAAAGCTGCTATGAACATTCAGGTACAACTTCCTTGGTAGACATATATTTTCACTTCTCTGGGATAAAAATCCCAAGAGTATAGTTGCTAAGTTACATGGTCCATGTATTTTTCATTTTATAAGGAACTTCCTAACTGTTTTGCAGACTGGCTGTACCATTTCAAATTTCCACCGGCAACATGTGAGATCCTTGTATCCTAAAACCTTGCTAACCTCATTTATTAGTGCTAGGAGGTTTTTGGTATATCAAGTTGCTCTACATCCTTTCCTGTGCTTGCTATTATAAAATCTTAAGTTTTATTTTCACCATCTGATTGGGGTGTGGTAGGATATCATTAAGACTTTAATTTGCACGACTCTAGTGGCTGATGGTATTGAACATCTTTTCATGTGCCTGTTTGCCTCCTGGATATTTTCTCTAGTGTTTGTTCCTTATTCATATAAGTTTGTTCCTTATTCATGTTGTCTTCTATTGAGACTGTATGTTTTCCCAATATTGAGTTTACAGAGTTGTTTATATATTGTGAATATCATTCTTTTATCATAGATAATAATGTGTTTTGGTTTGTTTGTCTTAACCATTTTTAAGTGTACATTTCATTGGTGTTAAGCATATTCTCACTCTCGGGTAGCCCTCTCCAGATGTATGCAGAACTGCAACTCCCTATGCCCATTATTCAGCCACTTCCATTTTCCCTCCTCCCAGCCCACGGGGCCACTGTTGTACTTTTCTTTTTTCAGTGAATTTGACTACTCTGGGTACCTCATGTAAGTGGAATCAACATAATGTGTTTCACAAATATTTTTTTTTCAGTCTGTGCCTTGTCTTTTACTTCTTAAAGTGGTCTTTAGCAAAGCAAAAGTCTTAATTTTATTTTCTTTTTTTTGGCAAAAGCCTTTACTTTGCTAAAACTCAATTTATCATTTTTTTCTTTGGAGTATACTTTTGGTATCATGTCTAAGAACTCTTGACTAAATCCTGGGGGGAGGGAGTTGTATTTTTATAAAACTTTTATAGTTTTACATTTAAACTCAGATTTATGATCCATGTGGAATTCAATTTTGTATATGGTATGAGATTTGGTTTGATGTTGAATTTTTTGCCTATGGAAATCCAGTTGTTTTTGGCCTTGAACTTGAGGGGGTACTTTTCATACCTTGAAAAGTACTGCTTTTCATATCCTGAATTTTCAGCATTAGTATGTAAACCTTTACAGCTATTAAATGAAATATTTTACTGGGACACCTGGCCAGCTCTGTCGGTAGAGCATGTGACCCTTGATCCTGAGTTCGAGCCCCATGCTGGGTGTAGTGATTATTCAAAAATAAAGTCTTTAAAAATATTTTTTTTACTTTAAAAAATGTTTAAGAAGAATTTGTAATGACATGAGGAACTACTTCTGATAAACCAAAAAAAACAGGATATAGTTTTTTTTCTAATTTTTTTTTAATGTTTATTAATTTTTTGAAAGAGAGACAGAGCATGAGCAGGGGAGGGGCATAGAGAGAGGGAGACACAGAATCTGAAGCAGGCTCCAGGCTCCAAGCTGTCAGCACAGAGCCCATTGTGGGGCTCAAACTCATGAGAACCACAAGATCATGACCTGAGCCGAAGTCGGACACTTAACCGACAGAGCCACCCAGGCGCCTCAGATAAACAGTTTTAAACATTAAACGTATAGCTAATTTAGAGGCCTGAAGTATTCTGGTAAAATAGCTAGAAAGTTGTGATGCCTCTGGGTAAGGGGCTGGGTATGTGAAGTGGAAGAAAATTATCTTCAATTTGTATTCTTTTGAATCATTACCATGTGTGTGAGCTTCCTCTTCTATAAGAAATAGGTTTACAAGAAACTACAGACAAAGTGAATATGATTGTGATTTCAAAACAAAACTTCGTAAGGCAACATGTGCATTAAGGAATTAGGGGAGAAAAAAGACTAATGTAGTAAAAGTTCTTTGACTTTTGATGATGTGACTTTAAGTGAATGCTATTTTCTAAGTTAATTTTATCACTGCTTATAAAATTTGGTAGGGTGGGCCCAGGTGGGGATATTTTTAAAACTTACCTTAAAGTTCAATATCTAGAATCAAACTAATAGAGTTAGGGTTGTGCTGTGCATTGTACAAAAAGAACTGGACAAACACCCATCCTCCGAGATGTTTGCTACATTATCTTCATTTTCGTGTTTCAGTACCAAGCCTAAGTCAGAAATCCACGTTTCAATGACCACTCCAGTCACTGTGTCCATGGAGACCGTGTCCAGTCAAAGCAATGACCAGCCCACCATTGCAGTCCCTCCCACGGCTCAGCAGCCTCCACCGACCATCCCAACCATGATCGCAGCCACGAGCCCCCCATCACAGCCAGCCGTCGCCCTCTCAACCATTCCCGGAGCGGTCCCCATCACTCCTCCTGTCACTACCATCGCAGCTGCCCCTCCGCCATCAGCCGCTGTGGCCGGCAATCTCTCCTCTGTGTTGGGCCCTCCGGTACCTGAGATAAAAGTTAAAGAAGAAGTGGAGCCAATGGACATCATGAGGCCGGTCTCTGGTAGGTTCATTCCCGGAGCACTCTTCATTGGCACGTGATACTCCTTGGGCCGGACTCCTGGGACCCTCAGCTGCAGAGCCCGATCCCTTGGGGTACACTGTTTGCATTTCATTCCTTTTAAGAAAGAGAAGACTCCCTAACAAGGCTCCTTTTGGAAACAACCCATTTTTGCTTCCCTTTTAGCACTAATTTTCTTTCTTCAACAGAATCATGAAAAGGATTAACATTTCTCCAAGAATATCCTGAACTAGAGCTTCTGTGGCTATCTGTTGTATTTTCTTTTCCATTTCTCATTTTGGTTTCTGAGTCTTATCTCTTTTTTTTCTTAATGTAGTTAAAACATTGCCAGTGTTACTTGTTTATTTATTTTGGAAAAACTGATCATTACTTTCAGTAATGTTACTGTTTATCTGTTTCGGATTTTTCTTTGTTATCTCCTTCCTCTACTAAATTTCAGATTAGTTTCTTTTTTTTTCTAGTTTCTTGTGGTATAAGGTTTATTTGAACTTTTTTCTTAATACAAACATTTATAGCATTAAAAAAATAAAAATAGAAAAAAATAAAATTAAATAAAAAAATAAAATTAAAGATAGAAAATAAGGGTCAAGATAAATCAAGCCAAGGGCTAATTATCTAACAGTTTATTCCCTGCCAGTTTGTGTTGCCTTATTATGCAGTGAAGTAAGATCTATGTTGTTGAAAATACTCTCTTGATAAACTTACATGTGATTAGTTAAATCTTGAAATTACTCGCTACTTTCTTTCCCTCCTCTCCTTGACTCTGAACTTCCAGTGTGTGAAATGCAGGTCACTTTGGAGGTTTTCTGATTGTTTGTATACTTGTTAATAATTTATTGAGGAACGTTGCTTCCCCCGACTGCAAAAATAACATATCATGTACAGAATTTACGAAATGCCGATAAAGCCCAGGTGGAAGGCAAGTCATTTTGTACTCCCGTTACCGGGCGTTGCCCTCTTAGCATTTTGGCATAAAGGCCTCCATCCCCCATGCTGTTTGTTCAGTAAGGGGTGTGGTTGTGCTGTGTCTGCAGTTATTAAACCTGTTTATTTGTATTTAGTATGCCATGAAATATTCTTCTTACCCATTATTTTATATATATAATACCCACAATGTTATTCTTACCCACATTCAGCCTCAGTACTCCCATTGAAAGACACCGTGGATAACCCAGCATGGGAAATTAAATGTTTTCCATTTTACTGTTCTCTCTTGATTTGGATAGTTCCTCTTACCTCTCTGTACTGGAAAACTGATGGTAATCCTGCCTCAAATTGTAGGGCTTGACACCAGGTACAGTGACACATTCTTGTACAAAACAAGTACATCTCCATCCTCTTGGAGCTTACGTTTTAGCAGGGGAGAGAAACAGTTAAGAAAAGCAATGACAGATACAGGCATACCTCAGAGAAATTGTGGGTTCATATCCAGACCACCACAATAAAGCAAGTATTGCAGTAAAGTGAGTATCACAGCGCCTGGGTAACTCAGGCAGTTGAGTGGTTGACTCTTGATTTCAGTTCAGGTTATGATCTCACTGTTTGTGAATTCAAGCCCCACATCAGGCTCTGTGCTCACAGCACCGAGCCTGCTTCAAATCTTTTGTCTCCCTCTCTCTGCCCCTCCCCTACTTGCATGCACGGTCTCTCAAAGAAATAAATGCTAAAAAAATTATTTTTGATTAAAAAAATAAGGGACGCGTAGGTGGCTCAGTAGGTTAAGTGTCCACCTCATGATCTCGAGATTCATAGGTTCAAGCCCCGTGTCGGGCTCTGTGCTGACAGCTCAGAGCCTGGAGCCTGCTTCAGATTCTGTGTCTCCCTCTCTGCCCCTCTGCCACTTGTACTCTGACTGTCTCTCAAAAATAAACATTTAAAAAATAATAATAAAGTAAAATGAATATCACAGTAAATCAAGTCAAATGAATTTTATGTAAAAGTTATGTTTACACAATAAGTGTGCAATAGCATTAGGTCTTTTTTTTTTTTTTTAATGTTTATTTATTTAAGGGAGCGTGCACTCACAAGCAGGGAAGGGGCAGAGTCAGTGCAGAGCCTGACACGGCGCTCCATCCCAGAAACCATGAGATCATGACCCAACCCAAAATCAAGAGCCAGACACTTCACCAACTGAGCTATCCAGGCACCCTGTGATAGCATTATGTCTTTAAAAACAATATACGTACCTTAATTTAAAAATACTTTATTGCTGGGGCATATGGGCGGCTCAGTCATTTAAGCATCCAGCTCAGGTCATGATCTCACCATTTGTGAGTTCAAGCCCCACATGGGGTTCTCTGCTGTCAGCATGGAGCCCACTTTGGATCCTCTGTCCACCCTATCTCTTTGCCGTTGCCCTTCCCCCACTCATTCTCTCTCTCTCTCTCTCTCTCTCTCTCTCAAAATAAACTTTTTTTAAAAATACCTTATTACTAACAAATGCTAACCATCGTCTGAGCTTTCAGTGAGTCATGATCACTGATCACGATCACCATAACAAATATAATAATAATGAAAAAGTGTTAACAAAATGTGACACAGACACAAAGCAAGCAGATGCTATTGGGAAAACGGTGCTGGTAGACTTGTTTAACACAGGGTTGCCACAGAGCATCAATTTTCGAAAAGCACAGTATCTGCAAAGCACAATAAAGTGAGGTGTGGCTATGTGAGGGAAAGTCGGAGCTATGAATTTAAGAAGAGTTTTAAAGGGAGGGCCTCACTGAGGAAGTCATCTTTGAATAGAGGCATTAAAAAGATGAAGTGCCAGCTGTTCGGATATCTGGAAAAGGAGCACTCCAGGCCTGAGGAACATGCCTAGTGTCCTCCATAGCAGAGACGGTTCAAGCAGACAGTCCAGGGATAGTACTGGACTCCATAGGATCAGAGATCCAAGGTCCTACCACCCCTAGTTTGACCCTCATGCTTTAGATTCAAGAGAGCTGCTAGAACTCCAGCTATCGTATCTGAGTTCCAAGGTGACAGAAGACAAGGAGTAGAAGGTCACACCTTCATTTAAGGACACTTATAAAAAATGCTACAAAACACTTCTGTTTTCATTTCATATGGCCACACCCATCTCTAAAGGAGGCTAGTAAATACTCTTTCAGCTGAGTGGCAGAGTGCCCGTCTACAGGTCCTCATTTAAGGATGGTGAAATCATGATGTATTAGGGAGCAGTCGGCACCCTGTGCCACAAGTAGGGTGCTTAGCACACTACCAGCCACATAGGAAGATTCAGTAAATGTTACTTCTCTTTTCTGTCTTAGCCATTCTCATTGGTTGCAAATCCAGTGAAGCTACCCATAATGCGTGGGTTCTCTCACACATGTATGTGCTCTTTTTCCTATGACAGCAGTTCCCCCCCTGGCTACCAGCACTGTGTCTCCATCTCTCGCATTGCTGGCTAACAACCTGTCCATGCCTACAAGTGACCTACCACCTGGTGCCTCTCCAAGGAAAAAGCCTCGAAAGCAACAGCACGTGATTTCTACAGAAGAAGGGGATATGATGGAGACGAACAGCACTGACGATGAGAAGTCCACTGCCAAGAATCTTTTGGTGAAGGCTGAGAAGCGCAAGTCTCCGCCCAAGGAGTATATTGGTAATGGTCACTTGGGCTAGCTATTGTCACGTGAAGCTTTCCCACTTAAGTTGGGAGTCCATCCCCGAGGCTGTTCCCATAATCCTTCTTAAAGTTACATCTTGAGGATTCTTGACAATATATAATAAGTTATTTAATGTCTTCCTTTTCTTTTCTTCTGAATAGATGAAGAAGGTGTGAGGTATGTCCCAGTGCGTCCGAGACCTCCCATTACTTTGCTCCGTCACTATCGGAACCCTTGGAAAGCTGCTTACCACCACTTTCAGCGGTACAGTGATGTCCGGGTCAAAGGTTAGTTTCCCCAGAAACATCCATTGTGAATGCATGAAATTGGTCTCACTTGACTGTATGGTAATCATAGTAGAGTAGAAAGACAGAATTACAGTTTTCTAGTTTCCAGAAAACCCAGGGGGTGACACAGTGACCTCCTTAGCCCCCAGGGTAGTTACGGAAAAGCTTTATTGTTATTGGACATAGTCCACATTAGTCCCTAGGATGCTGAGAGATACATTGGAAGCCCCAGGAAGTTTATTTTCCAAAACACCTTTTGTTTAACATGTGAAGCTCCTGAAATGGTCTAGGGCAAGCCTTCAGTAAATGTTTTGTTGTGGTTGTACTTGAGAATTACATTTTCATAAACCCACATATAGTAAAAATAGCCGATAGTACTTGCAAATATCTGCAAATATTTCTACGAGACGGTAGACTAAAAGCATCATTAATCTCCGCTATAATCATGGCACAGAGAAGTGTAAGTTTTCAGAGAATTGATCACATTTCCCCTTCCCTCAAATAAATTCTACTTGGAAACATCTCTGATGGTTTCCTTGAATCCTCAAGATGAATCAGATGGTATGGACTATAATGTCTGCGAGCAGGGGTAAAGCTTCTGATAGTTCAGTCTCTGAAGGGAACTCCAGAGGTGGCTGCATGTCCAGCAGTTCTTATGAGTGGACTTTGAGGTCTGGAAAGAGGCTCGATTTCCAGATACCAGAGAGTGGTGGCCTTTGGTGGAAGCAGGGAGTGGCCCAGTAATAAACATCTCTTCATGGCACAGGAGTTCCATGTCATAGCAGGAAAATATTGTAAAGTATAGCCTGATAACATTTATGCCATACGGAAGGATTGTTACTACTGCCTGGGACTCGCTGTGCAAAAATTTATCTCAGGAAAGGTAATCTGACCACTGAAAGTGTTAATCCAGATGGTCTCTTGACTATTAAACTTTATTGATCTACTTTGCCCAAGCTTTAAAATCATGTTCATATAAATAAATCAAGATGGAATATTGAAAATTGGTCAGGTAATTCACAGGAAGAAGAAAAAAAAACAGAACAATAAACAACACAAGAAACAAACTCACGATTAGTAGTGGAAGTTCTAGACACGCCATAAGTCAAGGAAGAGATAAAAAGACTATATGGGTTGGAAAAGAATAAATAAAACTATCTCTGTTTGCAAGTGACATCATTGTCTACATAGAAAATCTCAAGGATTCCATAAAAAAAACTCCTGGAAGTAGTAAATGAGTTCAGCAAGGTCGCAGAATACAATGTCAACACACAAATCAATTGTAATTTTAGATACAATTTTATACTAAAATTGTAATTTTCGTATAAATCTAGCAAAACATACATGTTTGCTAATAACTATGAAATGCTGACTAAAGAGATCTGAGTATCTGTGGTTTGTGAGTTTGAGCCCCACATTGGGCTCACTGCTGTCAGCCTTTCAGCGCAGAGCCCACTTTCGATCCTTTGGCCCCCTCTCTCTGCTCCTCCCCCACTTGCCCTCTCCCAAAAATAAATATTAAACAAAAATGATCTAAATAAATGAAGAGACATGCAGCATTCATGGATTTGAAACTCAACATAAGATGTCAGTTTTCCCTAGATCACTAGGTTTGTTTGATACAGTTCCTAACAGACTCACAGAAAGATTTTTATAGACATAGTAAATCTTATTCTCAACTTTACATGAAAGGTATAAAAAGTAGAATAGCTAAAATAATCTTGAAAAATAAGAGAAATCGTTTTTTCTGCTATTAAAGCATATAGTTTATCTATAGTAGTTTAAACAGGGTGGTATTTGCAGAGGAATACACATGTAAGTGCCTGGAATGGAATAGAAAATGCAGAAATAGACCCACACAAATATGCTCAACTGATTTTTGACCAAATGGAAAAATAATTAAGTGGAGGAAGGAGAGTCTTCTTATTTTTAACAAATAGTGGTGGACATCCATAAGTGTAAAAAAAGAGAGAGAAATAGCCTCAACTTAATCCTCACACCTTATGCAAAAGTTAACTCAAAATGGATAATAGATTTAAATATTAAATGTAAAACTATAAAACTTTTAGAAGAAAACCTAGGATAAAGTCTTCAGGACCTAGGGCATGGTGAACAGCTCCTAGACACGACACCAAAAACACTGTCCACAAAAGGAAAGGAAAATAAATTGGACTTAATAAAAACTTCTTATCACTAAAAGACTCTGTCAGGATAAAAAGATAAACTATAGACCAGGAGAAAATACTAGCAAACCACATATCTGATAAAGGGTTCATATCTAGAATATATGTATTAGGAACTTTCAATACTTAACAGTAAATAAAAACAATAATCCAATTAGAAAATAGACAAAGGCATGAAGAGACACTTCACCAAAGAGGATAACACGGATGGCATGCACAAAACGATGTTCAAGGGGACAGAAATTTCCAGTCTTTAAGTGGGATCTGCACATAGAGACTTTATTACAAAGTGTACTTTGGTGGGGAAAAGAGTAACTTTACAGTGGACACACCCTACAAACACCACCTCAGTCAGGTGTTCAAGGTCAACATGAATAATGACGCATCATGCTAATAGTATGCACTCTTCTGTTCAAACATAAGTGACTGTCAGTGTAGACTGCTGTATGCATTAGATGTTACATATAAAACTGATGATAACCACAAGTCAACAACTAGTAGTAGATATGCAACAAATATAGGAATCCAAGTATATCACTGAAGAAAGCCAGCAAACCATGAGAGAAGAGAGCAAGAGAAGAAAAGGAACAGAGAAAAACTACAAAAACAACCATAGAACAAGTAACAAAATGGCAAATAGATATCTGTCCATAATGACTTTGAATGTAAATGAACTAAATGCTCCAACCAAAAGACATAGGATGACAGAATAGATTAAAAGGCAAGACCTATTTCAGACCTAAAGACACATGCAGATTGAAAGTGAAGAGTTGAAAAGGCATTGATCATGCAGATGGAAGTGAAAAGAAACCCAGAGTAGCAATGCTTATATTGGACAAAAACGACTCTAAAACAAAGAGACAAAGAAGGACACTATATAATCATAAAAGGGAACAATCCAATAAGAAGATATGACAGTTGTAAATATTTGTGTACGCTGCATGGGAGCACACAAATACATACAGCAGCTAATAACAAACATAAAGGAAATAGTCAATAGTAATACAATAATAGTAGGGGACTTCATCCCACTTACATTAGTGGATCGTGCAAACAGAAAATCAACAAGGAAACAGTGCCTTTGAATGACACATTGGACCAGGTGGATCTAACAGATACATTCAGAACATTCCATCTCAAAACAGCACAATACACATTGTTTTCAAGTGCACATGGAACATTCTTCAAAACAGATCACATGTTGGGCCACAAAACAAGTGTCAACAAAGTAAAAAAGATTGAAGTCATACCCTGTATCTCTTCTGACCACAGCGCTGTGAAACTAGAAATCAACCACAAGAAAAAAGCTGGAAAGAATATAAATACATGGAGGTTAAATAGCATAATACTAAAAAAATGAATGGGTCGACTAAGAAATGAAAGAGGAAATCAAAAAATACATGGAGACAAATGAAAATGAAAACAAACACAATCCAAAATCTTTGGAATGCATTAAAAGGTGTTCTAAGAGGGAAGCTCATAGTAATACAGGCCAACCTCAAGAAGCAAGAAAAATCTCAAGTAAATCTTACTCCTAAAGGAGCTAGAAAAAGAAGAAAAACCTGAAACCAGTACAAGGGAGGAAATAAAGATTAGAGCAGAAATAAATGAGAAGCTTAAAAAAAAAAGAAAACCACCATAGAACAGATTAATGAAACCAGTAGCTAGTTCTTTGAAAACATCAACAAAATTAATAAACCTTTAGCCAGAATCATCAAAAGAGAGGATTTGAATAAACAAAAACAAATGAAACAGGACAAAGAATAACCCAACACCACAGGAGTATAAGAATACAAAGGAGTATAAGAGAATATTATGAAAAATTATGTGCCAACAAATTGGACAACATAGAAGAAGTGGATAAATTCCTAGAAACCTATAACTTCCCAAAACTGAGTCAGGAAGAAATAGAAAATTTGAACAGACCGGTTACCACCAATGAAATTGAATCAGTAATCAAAAAACTGCCAACAAACAAAAGTCCAGGACCAGATGCCTCCACAGGTGACTTCTATTCAACATTCACATTTTAAAAATTTTTTTGTTTTAAGTAGACTCCATGCTCAATGTGGGACTTGAACTCACAACCCCGAGATCAAGAGTTGCATGCCCTACCGACTGAGCCAGCCAGGCACCCTCTACCAAACATTTAAAGAAGAGTTAATACCTATTCTCAACCTATCCCAGAAAATAGAAGAGGGAAGAAAACTTCCAAATTCATTCTATGAAGCCAGCATTACCCTGATACCAAAATCAGATAAAGACACTACAAAAAAAAAAGGATAGGCCATTATCTCTGATGAACATAGACGCAAAAATCTTCAACAAAATACTAGCAAGCCAAATCCAACAATATATTTTAAAAAGTCTTTCACCATAATCAAGTGAGATTTATTCCTGGCTTGCAAGGGTGGTTCATTATTTACAAATCAATCAATGTGATACATCACCTTAATAAAAGAAAGAATAAGAACCGTGTGAATATTTTAATAGATGTAGAAAAAGCATTTGGCAAAATGCAACCTCCATTCATCATAAAACCTTCCAACAAAGTAAGTTTAGAGGGAACATATCTCAACATAATAAAGGCCATATATGAAAAACCTATAGCTAACATCACAGTCAGTGGTAAAAACTGAGTTTTTCCCCTAAGAACAGGAACAAGACAAGGATGTCCACTCTCACCACTTTTATTTAACATATAACTGGCAGTTCTAGCCACAGCAGTCAGACAAGAAAAAGAAACAAAAGGCATCCAAATTGGGAAGGAAGAAGGAAAAATTTCACTAATCGCAGATGACATATATAGAGAAAACCCAAAAGACTCCACCAAAAAACTATTAGAACTAACAAATGAATTCAGTGAGTTTTCAGGTTACAAAATAATTATGCAGAAATCTGTTGCATTTCTATGCACTATTAATGAAATACCAGAAAGAAAAATTAAGAAAACAGTTCCATTTACTGGTGTACCAAAAATAGTAAAATACCTAGGAATAAACTTAAACGAGGAGGTGAAAGACCTGTACTCTGAAAACTATAAAACATTAATAAGAGAAATTGAATATGACAAAAATGGAAAGATGCTTATGGATTGGAAGAACAAGTATTGTTAAAATGCCATTACTACCCAGGGCAGTCTACAGATTTAATGCAATATCTATCAAAATAAAACAGCATTTTTCACAACTATAACAAATAATTCTGAAATTTGTATGGAATCGCAAAAGACCCTGAATACCCAATGCTGTCTTGGAAAAGAAAAACTAGAGGTACCACAATTCCAGATTTCAAGATAGAATACAAAGCTATAGTAATCGAAACAGTATGGTACTGGCACAAAAATAGAAACCTAGATTAATGGAAAAAAATAGCCCAGACATAAGTCCATAATTATATGGTCAATTAGTCTTTGACAAAGGAAGCAAGACTATCCAATGGGAAAAAGACAGTCCATTCAACAAATGATGTTGGGAAAACTGGACATCTGCATGCAAAAGAATGAAACTGTTGGAGCACCTGGGTGGCTCAGTCAGTAAGTGTCTGACGTTGGCTTAGGTCATGATCTCATGGTTCAGGAGTTCAAGCCCCATGTCAGACTCTGTGCTGACAACTCAGAGCCTGGAACCTACTTCAGATTCTGTATCTCCCTCCCTCTGTCCCTCCCCTACTCGCTGTGTCTCTCTCTCTCTCTCAAAAATAAATAAACATTTTTAAACTTCTTTTTTTTTTTTTAATTATTTTTTTCAACGTTTTATTTTTTTTTTTTTTTTATTTTTGGGACAGAGAGAGACAGAGCATGAACGGGGGAGGGGCAGAGCGAGAGGGAGACACAGAATCGGAAACAGGCTCAAGGCTCTGAGCCATCAGCCCAGAGCCCGATGCGGGGCTCGAACTCACGGACCGCGAGATCATGACCTGGCTGAAGTCGGACGCTTAACCGACTGCGCCACCCAGGCGCCCCTAAATAAACATTTTTTAAAAAAATTTTTAAAAAGGAATGAAACTGAGCCACTTTCTTAACACCATACACAAAAATAAACTCAAAATTGATTAAGGATCTAAATGTGAGATCATAAAAATCCTAGAGGAGAACACAAGCAGTAATTTCTCTGACATGGGCCATAGCAACATTTTTCTAGATAGGTCTCCTGAGGCAAGAGAAGCAAAATCAAAAATAAACTATGGGACCCTATCAAAATAAAAATCTGCACAGTGAAGGAAACAACAAAACTAAAAGACTGTGTACTGGATGGTAGAAGATATTTGCAAATGACCTATCTGATAAAAGGTTAAAAGCTTTTATCACTCAACACCAAAACCACCTAAATAATCTAAGCAACAAATGAGCAGAAGACATGAACAGACATTTCTCCAAAGAAGACATCCAGGTGGCCAGCAGACACATGACAAGATGCTCAACATCTCTCATCACCAGGGAAATGCAAGTCAAAACCACAGTGAGCTACCACACCTCACACCTGTCAGAATGGCTAAAATCAAAAACAAAAGAAGCAAATGTTGGGGAGAATGTGGAGAAAAAGCAACCCTTGTGCACTGTTGTTAGGAAAGCAAACTGGTGTAGCCATTGTGGAAAATAGTATAGAGGTTCCTTAAAAAATTAAAAATAGAAGGGCGCCTGGGTGGCTCAGTCGGTTGAGCCACTGACTCTTGATTTCAGCTCAAGTCTCATCTCATGGTTTGTGGGTTCAGGCCCTACACTGATGGTGCAGAGCCTGCTTGAGATTCTGTCTCCCTCTTTCTCTCTGCCCTTCCCCTGTTCACACACGCTCGCTCGCTCTCCCGCTCTCTCAAAAATATATAAACCTTTTTTTTTTTTTTTTTTTTTCAATTAGAAATAGGGCGTCTGGGTGGCTCAGTCAGTTAGGCATCTGACTTCATCTCAGGTCATGATCTCATAGTTCCAGAGTTTGTGCCCCGTGTTGGGCTCTGTGCTGACAGCTTAGAGCCTGGAGCCTGCTTTGGATTCTGTGTCTCCCTCTCTCTCTGCCCCTCTTCCACTCGTACTCTGTCTCTCTCAAAAATAAACATTAAAAAAAATTAGAAGTAAGAATTATCATATCATGTAATTCCACTATTGGGTATTTACCCAAAGAGTATGAAAACACTAATTTGAGAAGATTTATGCACTCCTATATTTATTGCAGCATTATTTACAATAGCTGAATTATGGAAGCAACCAAGGTGTCCATTGATAGAGGAATGGATAAAGATGTGATATATATACCCAAGGGAATATTACTCAGCCATAAAAATGATTGAAAGCTTGCCATTTGTAACAACATGGATGAATCTAGAGGGTATAATGCTAAGACAAGTGCCATATGATTTCACTCGTGGAATTTAAAAAAACAAAACAGGGGCGCCCAAGTGGCTCAGTCGGTTAAGCATCTGACTTCAGCTCAGGTCATGATCTCACAGTTCGTGAGTTTAAGCCCCGCATCAGGCTCTGCGCTGACAGCTCAGAGCCTGGAGCCTGCTTCAGATTCTGTGTCTCCCTCTCTCTCTGCCCCTCCCCCGTTCATGCTCTGTCTCTCTCACTCTCAAAAATAAATAAATGTTAAAAAAAACAATAACAACAAAGAAAGAGACAAACCAAGAAACAGACTCTTAATTATAATTCTAGAACAAACTGATGAAACAGATTGTTACTACAGGGAAGTTGGGGAGGAGGGATGGATGAAGTAGGTACAGGGGATTAAGAGTACACTTCTGGGCTGCCTGGGTGGCTCAGTCGGTTAAACATCCGACCTCAGCTCAGGTCATGATCTCATGGTCTGTGAGTTCAAGACCCGCATAGGGCTCTGTGCTGACAGCTCAGAGCCTGGAGCCTGCTTCAGATTCTGTGTCTCCCTCTCTCTCTGCCCCTCCCCCACTCATGCTCTGTCTCAGAAATAAATAAACGTTAAAAAAAAAAAAGTACACTTCTGATGAGCACTGAGAAATGTATAGAATTGTTGAATCACTATACTGTACACCTAATACTAATACAACTGTATGTTAATTATACTGGAGTGTGTACCCCTCATAGTTTTTGATGAGCGTTGTCACTTCCCCTCTGTATCTCCTCTCATAACTGCATTCTAATCAGACAGATTAGAAACATCAGACAGATCCACATAGAAAGGCATCTTTCAAAATTCCTTTACCAGTACCCTTCAAAACTGTCAAGGTCATCAGAATCAAGGACAGTCTGAGAAACTGTCAAGCCAAGAGCTGTCTAAGGAGACATAATATTTTCATTAGGTCCTAGAATGGAAAATGACCATAAAATGTGTTTGTTTGTTTGTTTGTTTATTTATTTTGAAAGACAGAGTGTGAGTGGGGAGGGTCAGAGAGAAAGAGAGAGAGGGAATCCTAAGCATGCTTCACACTGCCAGCACAGAACCCACAAAGCATGAGATCATGAGACCTGAGCAGAAACCAAGAGTCAGACGCTTAACAGACTAAACCACTGAGACACCTCCATAACATTTATTCCTATACTATGGGAACCCACTGTTCCTAGGAGTGCCTTTAGGTTTCAGCTTCATAGTCTGTGGCACATGGAGCCTGTTGCTTTGGAAAAAGATTAGAAACTACCTGTTTTATGGCCAATTCCCCACCCCCTGCCCCAGGTAGAATCTCTGAGCAGGGACTCTGGAGGTGGGGTGGGGACAATGGCAACCTTCTCTCTGAAGGTGAGCAACCTTCTCTAGGAGGTGAGCATCCAGTGGAGGGGAAGAGGAGTGAGCAGCCTGGGGTCCTCTTGGCTTGCTTCTCCTAGCATAAAACCATCACTTCAAAAAACGGGAAAAGGGTTCCCAGGGCCCCAGTGTTCTTAGCACACTTGCCTTGGGTACAGTCTCCATTCTGGACTAGGGATTGAACAGAAGAGAACCCCTGCATCTCAGTTGTACACACCTAGTACTTAGCCTCAGCAGCAGGTAGCAGGGGTCAGGATGGGAAATCCTGATGACCTGCTTCTCCTGGGAAGATCGCCTTCCACCTGGCAGCTGGAGGGAAGGGAACCCCATGTTCTGGGCTGCTGCAGTCCACATGGGGTATCCACCTCACTGAGCTGGGAGAGAAACAGAGAAATGGTCTTGATTCAGATACCATGGACTCTCTGTTCTTACTGCAGATGTGCTTAAATATATGTTGCATGAGTAGAGTTGCATTTCTGTTTTCCCTTAATGTGCCTTCCCAGAGGTTTAAATAGTTACTAAAATTTTCTCTTTCACTGGAGAGATCAGTGGTGCACTGTCATTCCACAAGTAAGTTGTCTTGCACACTTTGCCCAGCTAGCTGCTCAGAAAGGCAGTTTGCCAGTGTCATAAAAACCGGAACATACACTTACCATATGACCTTACACTCCTGGGCATTTACCCAGAAAAGTGAAAACCTGTGTCCACACAAAAATCTGCACAGCTGTTCATAGCAACTTTTGTTGGAATAGCCAGAAACTACAACGTACTTATTGGCCATTTGTATATCTTTTTCGGAGAAATGTCTGTTTGGATCCTTTGACTTTTTACACGATTTATCTCTGTATTATGGAGTTGTAAGAATTTTTCGTATGTTCTACATATAAGTCTCTTATCAGATGTATCCCTGTACCATCTTTGCAGTTTCCTCTGAGTCCATCATTATTTCAAAGTAAAGAGTTTTTTTTAATGTCTAAAATGAAATACCCAAGTACAGTACACCAAGTACTGGTGAAATCTAAATAGGCTGCATCATCATCATGGTTGTGGCATTGTACTGTGGTTTTAGAAGATGTTACCACTGGGGGAAACCAGGTAGAGTACTTAGGATCTCTGTGTTATTTCTTACAACTTCATGTGAATCTCCAATTGCCTCAAAAGTTTAAAAAGTCTTTAAATCATATGCACGCTAATATTTACCTACTAGGTAGGTTTTTTTTTTTTAAGGTTTATTTTTGAAAGAGACAGAGTACAAGTGGGGAAGGGACAGAGAAAGAGGGAGACAGAGAATCCAAAGAAGGCTCCAGGCTCTGAGCCATCAGCACAGAGCCCAATGCCGGGCTCGAACTTGTGAACCGCAAGATCATGAGCAAAAGTTGAATGCTTAACCCACTGAACCACTCAGGTGCCATGGGGGGGGGGGGGGGGGTTGGTTAATTGATAAACTTCTTAAAGCAGTTTTAGGTTCACAACAAAATTGAATGGAAGGTACGGGGATTCCCATGTACCCTCAGCTCCACACATGCATAGCCTCCTGCACTATCAACATCCCCACCACAATGGTAGATTTGGTGTGTTTGATGAACATACATGAACACATCAATATCACCTAAAGTTCATCACTTACATTAAGGCTTAGTATTGGTGTTCTACATTCTGTGGGTTTTGACAAATACATAGACAGTCTTTTCAAGAATATTTTTTTAAATAATAAAGTAAAATTTTAAAAATATTTTAAGGGGCGCCTGGGTGGCGCAGTCAGTTAAGCGTCCAACTTCAGCCAGGTCACAATCTCGTGGTCCGTGAGTTCGAGCCCCGTGTCGGGCTCTGGGCTGATGGCTCAGAGCCTGGAGCCTGTTTCCGATTCTGTGTCTCCCTCTCTCTCTGCCCCTCCCCCGTTCATGCTCTGTCTCTCTCTGTCCCAAAAATAAATAAACATTGAAAAAAAATTTTTTTTTAATTTTTTAAAATAATTTTTAATGATCTGTTAATCTGTAAATACATTTTAAGTTATAGCTAAACAGTAATTAAAACTTCACATACACAGCTAAACTCACCTTTGACAAGTACCCCTTTATCCTAGTTTATCCCTCCCCAGTCCAGATGATACGTTTCATATTTATTTTACTACAGTTCTGGTTACTGGACTTTTCTATCCAAATGTGAAATGTTATACAAATTTGATTCCTTTCATTTCTCCAACATCTAGATAACAGCAAAACTCTTCTAAAACTTCATGCCCAGTTCTCCACAGGCTTGGAAGCATCACACATGAGCAAGGGCTCTAAGCAACCACAGACCAGTTCCCTTCCTTTAAGAGATTAAAACATTAATTTGCTCTCTTTTGAACTCTCTAGATTAGCCGAGTACGTCATTATGGCATTCTTCGGGGATGAACAAAAGGAGAAACTTTGATTCATGTTGTGACCTCTATTCCTAATGACTTCAATGCAAAGGAGTTATTTAAATAAAGATACTTAAGTGAAGACATTCTTGATAACATAGTAGCACCTCAGCAGCTTGAACCCGAATTCTTTTAGCTTTATAAAAATTGAAATACACTTTTTATTTTTTTATGGCTCCAGAAGAGAAGAAAGCTATGCTGCAGGAAATAGCTAACCAGAAAGGGGTGTCCTGTCGTGCTCAAGGCTGGAAAGTTCACCTCTGTGCCGCTCAGTTGCTACAGCTGGTAGGTGGAGTTGTAGTAAAGTTGTTATGTCCTGCTGACATGAGGAACAGGTGCCAGAGGCATCCGTATTCATAGTGTTTCCTTTTGAGTAATTCTGAAGCATTTCCATCTGGGTGATGGCAGAGTTTTTATGTCTAATACGTAATATTATAATTATTATATCTATCCCAGAGATACAGTTCAAACATATCTTAGTCTGATGCCCGGAACCAAAATATATTGAACAACTGTGGGTGTAAGACCCACAGTTAAGCTTCAGTATTTTGTGTTGCCATGAATCTGAAACAGAGAGCCTCAAGTGGCCTGACTATAAACCCTTGCTGCCCACAGTGCTCCTTATCACGGGAACCAGGCTCAGCTCCCACCTCTTCCTGATTAGTGGGATTTATTTCCCTGCCAGTTTGCAATATTGTTCAAATAAGCTGTCCCATCCTCCCATGGGAACTAGGGGACACCTCTCCCTCTTAATACTACAAAGCCTGCCTCCTACAGCCACTGCTTGTTCACTCTGTTCCTGAGTGCAGCCCCTGCGTGGCCCTGCATGGTGTGTGGTGTCCTCCTCCCCTGGGCTGTGAGTATATCGACTAGTAAACTGCTGTTGATCTCATGTGTGTACAATGTTGGCTGGTGTTACATGTCTGTTTCCATCACCCTAGGGTGGGAGTCCTTCTTCACCAAGAAGGTGAAGGGGCACCAGTCAAAACAACCTCATGAAGTTTTCCATCTTTGGAGTAGCACTGATGTGAAGAACATGGTCTATTATGAGTATCTAAAAATAAAGTAGTGCTGTGGCTACTTTTTGTACTTTAGAAAAGCATATTCTCTGAAACCTTCAGACTTTTTTTTTAGAGCAGTTGTGAATTCAGGGCAATATTTAAAAGTTATCCTTGAAGATGGACTCTGTGACGCAGTGTTCTGTTAATCGTTGTTGAACAGTTTCCCTTGCTCTACGTTAGCACCCTAGTCCTCGGAAGAAAGGATCCTATCACCCACACGGTTCTCACACCAGTTTACAGAAGTGATTCAAGGTGGGTGCATCTGCCTGACGTTACTCAGGAAAAGTACCTCTGAGGTCATGATGCCCTTCCTCTTGTGTGTTGCAGACAAATCTGGAGCATGATGTTTATGAAAGACTCACCAACCTACAGGAAGGGATTATCCCAAAGAAAAAGGCGGCCACTGATGATGATCTGCACCGAATAAACGAACTGATACAGGTTTGATTGAGCCCTTCCCTCTGACCATCCAGTTTAAGGGGTTATCCCTACGTAATGGTCTTACTTCTCCCATTTCCCTACCTCTTTCACTAACTTATTTAGTAAAAACCTACTGTTTACTTCAACCTGCAATACCAAGAAAGACTAAAACATTTTTTTATATGATAGCCTCAGAATGGCCTCAGTCCAAAGGTGAAGTTATTTAAAAGCCTGGTGGTCTCCTGATTACCAATTGGTGATGATGTCTTCTGTTGCAGGGAAATATGCAGCGGTGTAAACTTGTGATGGACCAGATCAGTGAGGCCAGAGACTCCATGCTTAAGGTTTTAGATCATAAAGACCGTGTCCTGAAGCTTCTAAACAAGAATGGGACTGTCAAGAAGGTGTCAAAATTGAAGCGAAAGGAGAAAGTCTAGACCCAGAAGAATCAGGACTTTGGAAACAGAATTTATGAAGAATGATGGTGCGGGTGGGGGGAGGGTTTTGGTTCTTTTCAAAATGGAACATTGAAAAAAAGGAAGTGTTCCTTAATTCACACAAGAAAGCAGAGGGATCCATGGTACCCAATGGCACAAACAGATCAGAGCTGTTCTGATGCAGTGAACTCCATTCTCTCTTTCAGGCATATCCCTCTTAAACTCGCTGTGTCACAAACAACTCCTGATGCATCGGTGTCTGCCAGTGAGAATCAGTGACACAAATGAGTGGCTGGCAGTTTTCAGCCTTCTGGTTTATAAATTGTATTTATCTGACGGATTCCTGCAGGACCCATACTGAGCCTGGACTGAAAGTATCCACTTGGACCATCTGTTATCTCTCTACACTGAAAAATCAAACCTCTTCCCCTCAGCCCAGCCAGTTCTTATCTGTCTGACCTTCAAATGCCTGAGCTGGCCTTTTACAGCAGTGTCATATGGCACCAAGAGACTTGCCACATCTCACACTCTAAAGGGTTTGAACTATTAATTCTTGTCATTTTTTTAAAGAACCATTTCAAAGTGAAATTGTTATATTGTCTGTCCTGCGTGTGTCAGAGTTGGGTTTTTGTGGAGGTTCCGAGCAAGCAACATCTGAAGTTGCTCTGAGATCCTTGTTCTGAAGTACATTCTCAGTTATCTGTACTTCGCGTAGCTGGTGTGATGCTGTTGATTGTATGTACCGCACATCTCCCAATGTTAATAAAGGACTCAAAGAGGTTTTTGTACATGAGCAGTTTGCATCTTTTTATCAAGTGAATCAGGGCTGTGCTGTCCACCATGTGTGTATCCTACCGTAATTTGTCACACATTGTTGAGAGTTGACTCTGCTAAAGTTTTGTTCTTCCGTATGAGTGAGTTCCGCTTATCCTGGTGTTTTGAAGAGGTCACAATGGCTCTTGGTTATCATAAATACAAGACTGTATTTTGTCCCATTGCAGGCACAAATTGGTCAAATTACAGGACCGAGGCTGCAGGAGTGGGGGTGGGGCTGCCAACGATGGTGGATTTTCTTCACACGTTTGTTCTTGCTTCCTCCGAGCCACCTGAGTGGTGTAGTGGCTAGGCCTGCTTCCTTTGAGCACCAGCCGCCACCTCTGTCCCTTCCAGCTGGATGTTCTTCCTTAGGACATGGGTTGCCAACTTGGGCCTGAAGCTCACCTCTTTGCCCCGACCCAAATAGATTTAAGATGGGGAGTCTGTGCCAGGTCTGCCCTGGTCTTTGGGACTAACACTCTGCCTCACCTGCAACAAGCTTCCTCCGGTTGGAACGGTAAGCTCCCATCTGCTATGGCACTGGAGAAGAAACAAAGCAGGCTTCTGGTTAGGCCACATAGGCCTGGGTAGCCTAGGCCAAGAAGCCCTCAGAATAATCAAGGCTATTCCACTAGAGGTATGGAGCCAACTTTAAAAGGTATTATTGGTTGCTTGCTAGACACCAGTGCTGGAAGAATGTTCCTTTGCCTCATTTTCTCTTCTGTGCACACATTGCCCCCATGGTTTCATGTGGTGTGCTGGCTGTGATTCACGTACTTGGGATCCTGCATTACAGACCTGTTCTGTCTAAAAGTATTGTCACCTCACTTTAAACAAAACTTAACCCTGGTCAAAGGAGCTTGTCAATGCAGGTTAGAACAATAGTGTTTTCAGTACTTCCTTGCCTTATACTGCCAGAAGTTGGGAGAGGCAGGGGGATGAGTCTTGTCACGTGTATTTGCCCATTTCACCATCCCCACAGTCAAGGTCCTATCCATCAGACCCAGTAGTTTCTCCTCATGCCTCTGATTTCTTCCCTCTCACCCCTACCTGCCTCCCTATCTTCAGACAAACACGAGTCTGCCCTCTTGTCACTGGATTCGTTTGTATTTTCTGGAATTGTATATGAGTGAAATCATACAATATATTCTTTTTCGAGGGAGGGCGTCTGCGTGCTTTACTCAGCATAATGGAAATTTATCCTGAAATTCATCCATGTTTCTATAGGTCATTGCTTTTTGTTGCTGAGTACCAAGCTCTCCACTGCATGGATGTTTCACAAGTTGTTTTATCCGTTCACCTGTAGGAAGACTTTCGAGTTGTTAGCAGGTTTTGATATTATAGATACAACTGTTCTGTACATTTCTTTGTATGGACATATGTTTTAATATTAAAGTACTTCTGCTTTCCAGGGGTTTATAAGCAAGAGATAATCCAGAGACCAGGCTTTTGTTCCAGAAAACTATCATTCACAAACTTAAAGATTAGAAAGAATTGGAAATATATTTGGGGGAAGGCTTGGATTTGGCTCCTGTTCTCTACATTGGAAAATCAAAGAAACATAAAATGGGAAAAAAAGTTTTAACCTATCTGCTTTGTCTAGAAAATCTTTCATATATATTTTTTTAACGCAGATATTTCAAAACCCCGTTAAATAGAAATATGCCTTATACTATTTTCATTTTCAGTAGTTTTTATCACAGTAATAATATAGAATCACACAATTTTAGAGTTTTAAAGCTATTTAAAGATTCTCAACCTGGGAAAAAAGGGACACCTTTTGAAAGGATTATTTTTTGGTACTTTTTTATTGTAAAATACAACACAGATAAAGAAAACTACATGAAACAAGTGTATAGCTTCATACATTTTTTTAAAAAACAACTTTGAAATTACCACCCAGGGTAAAAACTAGAACTCTGTTGGTCACCTCAGAAGCCCCACCACTGCCCCATCCCAGTCACAACCCTCTACTTCCCCGCAAACAGCCACTATCTTGACTTTTTCAAATAACCAATGTTACTGTGTTACAATTATCTGGAGTAAAATACCCAAATATTAGCTTTATAGTTTTATGCATTTTGACAAATACATAAACGTTTAGCTAACATCTGAATACAGGTATGTGTGACATCACCATAACCCCAGAAAGATGACCCCTTTGTAGCCAACACACCTCTGCCCCTCGCCAAGGTAAAGAGCTCATCTGTACATTATCACAGATTAGTTTTGTCTGTCCTTGAACTTCATATAAATGCAGTCATAGAGTATGTGCTTATTTGCGTCTTATTTTGAGATTCATCCATTTGTTGTACGTATCATAAATTGTTCCTTTTTACTGCTGAGTGGTATTCTGCTGTGTAAATATGCAAGTTTACTCATGTCCCTATTGAAGGACATCTTGCTTGCTTCTAGTTTTTGACCATTGTGAATAAAGCTGCTTGCTATAAACATTTGCACACAGGTTTTGTGTGGAAATAAATTTTCAGATCAGTTGGGAAAAAAAAGAAGAATGTGATTGCTGGCTCACGAGATAAAACTGTTTATTTTTGTAAGAAACTCCCAAACTGTCTTCTAAAGTGACTGTCCCATTTTACATTATCATCAGCCATCAGTGACAGTTCTTGTTGCTTGGCATCCTCTCCAATGTTTAGTGTTGTTGCCTTCTGGATTTTAGCCATTCTAATAGATAAATAGTGGTTTCCTGCCTTTATGCATAATGACATGATAATCACTTGTCATATGCTCATTTGCCATCTTTATACCATTTTTGATGAGGTGTCTGTTCAGATCTTTGCCCATATGTTAATTAGGTTGTTTTCAGATTGAGTTTTAAGAGTTCTTTGTATTTTTAGGATACCAGTCCTTTTTCTGAAAGGTATGCATTTTGCGAATAGTTTCTTGCTATCTACAGCATGTCTTTCCATTTACTTAACAGTGCCTTTAGAAGAGCAGAAGTTTTCAATTTTAATAAAGTACATCAGTTTCTTTTTGTGTGTGTGGATCATGCTTTTGGGTTATATCTAAAGACTGCCAAACCCAAGGTCATCTAGATTTTTCTCCAATATTTTGTTATAGGAGTTTTATAGTTTCGTGTTTTACATTTTAGGTCTGTGATCCATTTTGAGGTAATTTTTGTGACAGTGGTAAGGTCTGTGTACATGTTTGTGCTTGTGTATTTCCAATCCCAGCACCATTTGTTGAAAAGACCATCCCCATTAAATTACCTTTGCTCCATTTGTCAAAGATCACTTGACTGTATTTGTGTGGCACTATTTCTGGGCCCTCTCTTCTGTTCTTCTGATGTACTTGTGTATCATCTCACCACCAGCACCGCTCTGTTTCAATCACCATAGCTTTTTTTTTTTTAATTTTTTTAAATTTTTATATATTTTTTAAAATGTTTTAATTAATTTATTTCTGAGATACAGATAGAGACAGAGCATGAGCAGGGGAGGAATGGAGAGAGAGGGAGACACAGAATCCGAAGCAGGCTCCAGGCTCTGAGCTGTCAGTACAGACCCCAATGTGGGGCTCGAACTCATGAACCACGAGATCATGACCTGAGCCAAAATCGAGTCAGACGCTTAACCGACTGAGCCACCCAGGCACCCCTTAATCACCATCGCTTTATAGTCCTGAAGTTGAGCAGTATCGGTTCTCCAACTTGGTTCTTCACTGTTGTGTTAGCTATTCTGGGTCTTTTGTCTTTTCAAAAAAAAATCTAGAATCTGTTAATATGTATGGAATGCTCTGCTGGAATTTGGATTAGGACTACATGGAATCTATAATCCAATTGGGAGAGAATTGGCATCCTAATAATGTTGGATGTTCTAGTCCATAAATACGGATTAGTTAGGTGTTTTATTTTTTCATAAGAGTTCTGTAATTTTCCTCATATACATTTGTACATATTTCATTAGATTTATACTTAAGTATTTCATTTTATGTGTATGCTATTATAAATGGTACTGTGTTTTCAAATTCTAATTGTTCACTAGTAGTGTATAAGAAAGCGATCAACATCTATATACTATTAACCTTATATGCTGTGGTGTTCCTATATTAACAGAAGTGCTTTTGCCAACTTTTTGGGACTTTCTACATCAACAGTGCCATCTGTAAACAAATACAGTTTTATTTCTTCTTTCCCAATCTGTATAAGTTTTCTTTCTTTTTCCTGTCATATTGTAGTAGATAGGACTTCCAGCAAGATATTGAATAAGAGTGGTAAGAGGTCCAATAAAGACTGCATTGGCTGCTTCTGCCATTAAAAAACAAAACAAACAAACAACAACAACAACAACAAACAGTGGTAAGAGGGAGTATCCTTCTTTGTTTCCAATCTTAGGGATAAAGTGTCCAGTTTCTCACCATTAAGTACGATGTGAGAGAAGGGGCTTTTCTAAAAGTTCTTGATTAAGTTGAGGAAGTTCTTTGTTTCTAGTTTTCTGAGAGTTTTCAATCATAGAATGGATGGTGGGTTTTGTCATATGTTTTCCTGCATCACTGATACAATCATATGAGTTTATTTAGCATGTTGATTTAATAGATTACATTAATTGACTTTTTAAATTGCTGAACCAGCCAATCAAACCAGCATACCTGGAATAAATTCCACTTGGTTATGATATATAGTTCTTTTTATTCATTGTTAGTTTCAACTTGCTGACGTTTAGTTACATCTATGTTCATGAAAGAACATATGATTTATTTTTTATACTTCTCTTTATCAGTGTCAGGGTGATGCTGACGTCCTAGAAGGATTTAGGAAGTGTTCTCTCTGCTTCTGTTTTTTGGGGAGAAGTGTAGAGAATTGGTATAATTTCTTCCTTAAATGTTTGGTCAGATTCACCGGTGAAAACATCTGGATCTGGTACTTTGTTTTTTGGAAATTACCAGTTATTGGTTCAATTTTTAAAATAGATATAGGCCTATTTCTCCTTGTGTGAGTTTTGGCTATTTCTTTCAAGGAATTTTATCATTTCATCTAAGTTAGTAAATTTGTGGGCATGGAGTTTTTTGTAGACGTCCTTTTTGGGTTTTTGGGGTTTTTGTTTTTGTCGTTTTAAGATTTCATTTTTAGAGGCACCTGAGTGGCTCAGTCAGTTAAGCATCCAACTTCAGCTCAGTTCATGATCTCACAGTTTGTGAGTTCAAGCCCAGTGCGGGCTCTGTGCTGACAGCTCAGGGCCTAGAGCCTACTTTGGATTCTGTGTCTCCCTCTCTTTCTCCCCCTCCCCTGCTCACACTCTGTCTCTCAAAAATAAACACTAAAAAATTTTTATAAGATTTTATTTTTAAGTAATCTCTGCATCCAACATGGAGCTTGAACTCACAATCCTGATATCAAGAGTCACATGCTCCACCAACTGAACTAACCAAGCATTCCTTTATTATCTTTTTCATGTCCATGGGATCAGTAGTGTTACCTTTCCTTTTTTGTTGTTTGGATTTTGAGGGGTGCCTGGGTGGCTCAGTAGGTTAAGCATCTGACTCTTGATTTCAACTCAGGTCATGGGATTGAGCACCATGTTGGGCTCTGCACTGGGCATGGAGCCTGCTTAAGATCCTCTCTTTTTCCCTTTGCACCCCCCTTCTCAAAAAAAGGTTTTTTTTGAGATGGGGCATCTGACTGGCCTACTCAGTAAAGCATGTGACTCTCAATCTCAGGGTTGTGAGTTCAAGCCTCATGTTGTGTGTAGAGATTACTTAAAAATAAAATCTTAAAGCTTTGAATTATAACTCACATAACATACAGTTCACCTACTTGAAGTGTATAACTCAGTGACTTTCACTGTATTCGGAGTTGTGCATCCATCCCATAATCAATTTGAGAATATTTTCATTGCCCCCAAAATCAGCCCTGTACCCAGAACCACTACTCCCATTTAGGAGTTGAATCCATTTTTGAGTTAATTTTTTCATCTGATGTGAAGTAAAGGGTCCAACTTCCTTCTTTTGCCTATGGCTTACCAGTCTTCCCTGCCATGTATTGAAAAGGCTTCTTTCACCTCATTGAATTGTCCTGGCAGTTTGTCAAAAATGAGTTAATTATATATGTGAAGAATTACTTCTGAACTGTCAATTTATTTCTTAAGATTTTATTTTTAATCTCTATACCCAATGTGGGGCTCGAACTTACAACTCCAAGATCAAGAGTTTTATGCTGTACCCCACTGAGCCAGCCGGACGCTCCTGATCTCTCAATTCTATTCCCTTGATCTGTATGTCTAAACCTAGGGCATGCTATCTTATTTACCTCAACTTTTTAAAAAATTTTTTCAATGTTTCTATTTATTTTTGAAAGAAAGCATGCACACAAGTGGGGGAGGAGCAGAGAGAAGGAGACAGAGGATCCAAAGCAGGCTCTGCACTGACAGCAGAGAGCCCAATGTAGGGCTTGAGCCCACAAACCATGAGATCATGGCCTGAAGTCAGACGCTTAACTGACTGAGCCACCCAGGGGCTCCATTGTTTACCTAAACTTTATAGGAAGTTTTGAATTTGGAAAGTGTGAGTTCTCCTTTTTGTTACTGTTTTTCAAGATTGTTCTGGCTATCCTAGGTCCTTTGAATTTCCAGGTCAATTTTGGGATTAGCCTCTCAGTTTCTGCAAAGAAGCTGTCTGGGATTTTGATAGGTACTATGTTGAATCTGTAGATAAATTTGGGAAATTTTGCCACATTAATATTAAATCTTCTCATCTATAAACATGGACTGTCTTTCCATTTATTTGTACTAATTTAATTTCTTTCAACAGTATTTGGTAGTATTCAGAGTAAAAGTTTTTCATTTGTTAAACTCAGATACAACTGATTTTTTATGGTATTAATTATTTATATTAAAGCAGCTTGACTGAAATATAATTCACACACTGTATAGTTGACCCATTTAAAAAATACAATTGAGGGGTGCTGGGGTGGCTCATTGGTTAAGCTTCCCACTCTGGATCTTGGCTCAGATCATGATCTCACGGTTCATGAGATCAAGCCCCATGTTGGGCTCTGCACTGACAGTGCGGAGCCTGCTTAGGATTCTCTCTCTCCCTCCCTTTCTGCCCATCCTCCCCTTTCAAAATAAATAAACATTAAAAAAAATTAAAATGTACAATTAAGTGGTTTTCGATATGTTGCATTATGTATATGTATATATCACATTTTATCCA
The DNA here is from genome assembly GCF_016509475.1 of Prionailurus bengalensis. Taxonomy (NCBI): domain Eukaryota; kingdom Metazoa; phylum Chordata; class Mammalia; order Carnivora; family Felidae; genus Prionailurus; species Prionailurus bengalensis. Next base: position 111,443,185 of record NC_057345.1, read on the forward strand.
TTTACCTGTTGAGGGACACTTCATTGTTATTTGTACCTTTTGGATTGTAAATAACTTCCTAGTTTGTTTTTGTTTCTGTTTTTGTTTTTGTTTTAAGTAGGCTCCATCCCCAGGGCTTGAACTCACAACCCTGAGATCAAGACCTGAACCAACTGAGCCACCCAGACTCCCCGTGGATTGTAAATAATGTTCTAGTGCACACTGGCATACAAGTATCTGTTCAAGGGCTTTACTTCACTTTGGATATATATTTAGGAGTGGGATTTCTGAATCACATAAAAATTCTGTGTTGGGGCACCAGGGTGGTTCAGTCGGTTAAGCCTCGGACTTCGGCTCAGGTCATGATCTCACAGTTCGTGAGTTCGAGACCCATGTCGGACACTGTGCTGACAGCTCAGAGCCTGGAGCCTGCTTCTGATTTTGTCTCCCTCTCTCTCTGCCCCTCCCGCGCTCACACTTTCTCCATTAAGGTTTCCTCAAGTTTTGCCAAATTCACGTTATCCTCCTGACTGTGTTTTGGAGTGATTCACCATCAGTCCACCTCACCAGCACTTTGCATCTTTCTACAATATGTTGAAACCAGCAAACTGCAACTTGTGCAAACTGATGGGGCAAAGATTTAGGAGAGGTAGTTGGCTTTTTCTAAGTGGCTGGAGCCTCACATTAGACATACAAGGCCCTGACAGTGTTTCGGTCCATATTTGTGTGTAATCTCATTGGCTAAAGTCTTACAAGACTGACGCAGCAAAATACTAGTCCCTGTAGGTATAGAAGAGTTATCAGAAATTGAATCGTCACTTGATGTTTCCTGGATCTCTACTTTGTTCTTCCTATCATGAGCTATAAAAAGTCACTGCCATAACCTGGCAAAGCTGAATATTCCCACACCATCTGTCAAAGAGGCCTGTCCAAAGAAAAAATTCCAGGAATCTCTTGAGTAAAGATCAATTGTTGTTTTCCCCACAACAGAATGCATCTTCGGGTTTCTTTTTTGTTAAACCTTCACAATGTGCCCTGCATACATTTGTGGATTTTTTGTACTATTGTTGACTCTAACAATGCAGAAACAGGAAGTGTTTCTAGGAGTTTTACTGTGAACCCATAGAAAAGTTTCCACTGTAACGCTTGAGCCATGTAATACATTCTTAACTTGTAATTCTGGTGTTTCCTGGAGATCCAGTATATACCAATGGACTGTATGTAAATACTGCATTTCTTTGGGGAGGGTGTCTTTCTACAAGGATCACTGAAAACCTGTTCAACATTGTCAGGAGCCTCATGATGGGAAGAGATCTGATCTGATTACAAATGCAAGGTGATGACCTATCAGAATGGCTAACATTAACAACTCAGGCAACAACAGATGTTGGTGAGGATGTGGAGAAAGAGGATCTCTTTTGCATCGTTGGTGGGAATGCAAGCTAGTGCAGCCACTCTGGAAAACAGTATGGAGGTTCCTCAAAAAATTAAAAGTAGAACTACCCTATGACCCAGAAATTGCACTACTAGGTATTTATCCAAGGGATACGGTGTGCTGTTTCAAAGGGACACATGCACCCCAATGTTTAGAGCAACTCTATCAACAATAGCCAAAGTATGGAAAGAGCCCAAATGTCCATTGATGGATGAGTGATAAAGGATGAATGAATGGATAAAGAAAATGTGATATATATATATATATACATACATATATATGTATACACATACACACAATGGAGTATTACTCGGCAATCAAAAAGAATGAAATCTTGCCATTTGCAACTACGTGGATGGAACTGGAGGGTATTATGGTAAGTGAAATTAGAGAAAAACAAAAATCATATGACTTCACTCATAAGAGGACTTTAAGATACAAAATAGATGAGCATAAGGGAAGGGAAGCAAAAACAATATAAAAACAGGGAGGGGTACAAAACATAAGAGACTCTTAAATATGGAGAACAAACAGAGGGTTACTGAAGGAGTTGTGGGAGGGGGGATGGGCTAAATGGGGAAGAGGCATTAAGGAACCTACTCCTGAAATCATGGTTGCACTATATGCTTGGATGTAAATTAAAAAACTAATAATAATAAAAGAAAAAAATGCAAGGTGATGAGTCCAAAGAGAGCACTGTCTCTGGCTGGAAGGATTCACTCACCAAATGCTGTTCCCCAGCATCTAAGTTCTCATACTGTTACACAGTGCTGGATTCTTTGAGATGAGAGCTATTTTTAGTGTCTGTTCAGGTGGTCACACTGTTTCCATCTTTAGAGACAAAGGTTCCCTTTGAAGTTTTTGCCTTGGACAGAAGTGTCTACACCTGGCCATAGAATTGTGTAGGATGCCTTCCACACATCAGGCCTCAATGCCGCGCACTCACCTCCCATGGCAACACTTGCACACCTCCATTTCTTCTTGCATTAGTTTGGGTAGAATATCCTTTTTATTTCCGTAAAATTGATAGTAATGTCCCTACATTCATTTCTGATTTCTTTTTAATTTTTTTAATGTTTATTTGTTTTTGAGAGAGAGAGAGACAGAGAGTGAGAGGGGGAGGGGTAGAGAGAGGGAAACATAGAATCAGAAGCAGGCTCTAGGCTCCAAGCTGTCAGCACAGAGCCCGACGCAGGACTCGAACTCACAAGCCATGAGATCATGACCTGAGCCAAAGTTGGACACTCAACTGACTGAGCCACCCAAGTGCCCCATCATTTCTGATTTTAGTAATTTGAATCTTTTTTTATTCTTAGTCAATCTAGAGAAAGGTTTTTGTTAATTTTGTTCATCTTTTCAAAGAACCAACTTTTAGTTTTGTTGATTTTCTCTTTCTGTTCTCTTATCTCTATTCTGTTTTTATTTCCTTCTGCTAGCTTTGGGATTAGTTCGCTTTTTTTCCCTAGCTCCTTAAGATGTAAAATTAAGGTTACTGACTTGAAATATTCCTTTTTTCAGCATATACATTTACAACTATAAATTTCCCTCTGAGCACTGCTTGTGCTGCATTCCTTAAGTTTTGCCGTGTTGTGTTTCCACTTGTCTCAAGGTGCTTTCTAATTTCCCTTGTTAGTTGTTCTTGTGGTCAAAGAGTGTTTACTTCCCACCTGTTTGTAAATTGTCCAGTTTTATTTTATTCATTTCCAGTTTCATTCTATTGTGATTGAAAAAGATATTGTATATGGTTTGAAGCTACTTAAATTTATTGAGACTTGTTTTGTGGCCTAACATATGGTCTCTTCTGGAGAATATTCCACATGTACCTGAGAAGGATGTGTAGCAACTCCTGTTGCCAAGTGTTCTGTATCTGTCTGTTACGTCAGCTCAGTTTATAGTGTTGTTCACATTCTTGGTTTCCTTATTCATCCATCTGGTTGTTTCTATCCACTGCTGAGAGTGGCAAGTGTAGTCTCCAACTATTATTGTTGAACTATTTCCCCTGCAATTCTGTCAATTTTTCCTTCATATAGTTTTGGTGGTACTTATTTCTGGATATGTTTATAATTGTCATGTCTTCATGTATTTTATGAAATGTATTTTTTGCAGTGTACCATTTGGATTCCCTCCTTTCAGTTTCTGTATATGTTATTTTCCTAAGAGTTACCTTAGGGATTACAATCAACACCCCAAATTTATGGTGTGCTTGGTGGTGTCCCACAGCTCTTTAGACTGGTCACTTTCTTCATTTTGTTTTTCTTTCTACTCTTCTGGATAATTAATTTCTAATCTTCAAGTCCAGTGATCCTTTCTTCTACTTGCTTAAATCTACTATTGAATCCCTCTAATGAGTTTTTCATTTCAGTTATAGTACTTTTCAGCTCCAGATTTTTTTTTTGGTTGCTTTTTATAATTTCCATCTCTTTACTGATATTCTTATTTTGTTCAGACGTCGTCTTACTAATTTCCTTCAGTTCTTTGTCTATGGTTTGCTTTAGATTATTAAACACGCTTAAGGGGGCGCCTGGGTGGCTCAGTCGGTTAAGTGGCCGACTTCGGCTCGGGCCATGATCTAGCGGTCCATGAGTTCTAGCCCCGCGTCGGGCTCTGTGCTGACAGCTCAGAGCCTGGAGCCTGCTTCAGATTCTGTGTCTCCCTCTCTCTCTCTGCCCCTCCCAAGCTCATGCTCACACTCTGTCACTGTCAAAAATAAATAAACTTAAAAAATTTTTTTTAAGAATTTGTATTAATTCTTCCTTAAACATGTATTAGAATTCATCAGTGAAATCATCTGATCCTGAGATTTTCTTTGTGGGTAGTTTTTTTTTTATTGCTATCTCAGTTTGCTTACTTACTATTGATCTATTCAGATCTGTTTCTTCTTGAGTCAGTATTGATAGTTTGTGTGTTTCTAAGAATTCATCCATTTACTCTAAGTAGATTTTTTGGCTTAAAGTTGCCTCTAGTATTCCCTCATGATTCTTTTTAGTTCTGTAATGTTGATACTTTAACGTTTCCTCTTTAATTTCTGATAATAGTAGTTTGTGACTTCTGTTTTCTCCTTGGTCAGCCTAGTTAGAGTTTTATCAATTTGATTGATATTTTTAAAGAACCAGATTTTGGCTCTGTTGATTTTCTCCATTGATTCCCTGTTGTCAATTTCATTTATTTCTGCAGTGATTTTAATTATTTCTATTCCTTTAGAAACTTGCTTTAGAAAGTTGCTATTCTTTCTCTGGTTTCCTAAATTGGAAGTTTATATTTTTTAAGTCTTAGATCTTTCTTTTTGTCTACTAATATGTGTTTAGAGCCATGAATTCCCTTCTAAACATTGCTTTCACTGAATTCCACAAATTTTGAAGCTTTGTATTTTCATTTATTTCAAAATTCTTACCTTCTCTTGAGACTCTTTTGACCCACGTGCTATTTAAAAGTGTGTGGTTTAATCTCCCAATATTTTGGGATTTTCCAGCCGTCTTTATGTTACTGATTTCTACACTATTAAATTTGTTAAGATGTATTTTATGGCCCAGAATGTGATTGCTCTCAGTAAATCTACTCTGCCATTAATGGATGTCCCTATCTTGACAGTTATGGTAATCACATTTTTTAAATTTCCCCATAGTTTTAAGAACCAGTGTATATCTCTTAACATTACCGTCTGTCTTATCTGTTCTCTGTCTTTGATATACCTTTTAAATTTTTAGTAGGTGGCCCTTGTTTTTTTTCTTAAAATTTATTTGTAAAATTTTTTTTAATGTTTACTTATTTTTGAAGGAGAGAGAGAAAGACAGAGCATGAGTGGGGAAAGAGCAGAGAGAGAGGGAGACACAGAATCTGAAGTAGGCTCCAGGCTCTGAGCTGTCAGCACAGAGCCTGACGCTGGGCTCTAACTCACAAACTGTGAAATCATAGACACGAGCCGAAGTCAGATGCTTAATGGACTGAGCTACCCAGGTGCCCTTCTTACAATTTATTTGTAAAAGCACTCAATCCTTTAAGTTCCCCGCATTTTGATTTTTTGATTGTACTTAATACTATAGTTCAAACATGATTTTCTGTCCAATGGATACAGAGTCTTGGTCAGTTCATATATTTTTTTTTATTTTGAAAGACTACTTATCGTATTGTGTTCTTTCATTAGGAGTTACTTATTGTCTGATTGTATCTTTTTATAGGAGCATCCTTAGGTTGGCTCTTGATTCTTTCTGATATGATTTTGCTATCTGGTATGGCAAGATATTCTAGACACATCTTATGTATATCCTGCTCTTTAGTCATTCTTCCAAGAATCTCTGGTTTTATTTACTGGGAAGCAGTATTTTCATAGCATAATCTAGGTAGTGTGGCATGACCATTGCTTTTGGGTTTGTAATTATTGCTAGGATCTTTTAGTAGACAGATACACAAACATGTTTAAGTAGTGTTTACTAGGTCCGTCTACTGTCAAGTTATCCCTCCCTCCCTCCTTTCCATAATCGACTCTGTGGAAGCAAGTCTCTAAACATAGCTCACATTAAGGGGGTGAGGAATTAATCTCCATCTCCTTTAGGGGTCTCCTCTGACTTTTTAAATAGTTGTGCTGTACCTACAATGTCAGAACATACTGACAGCAGGTAGCATACTATACTCTCCCTTTTAACCCATGATTAATATTAATTTCTAGGGGAAAAAACACAAATATTTAATGCTTACCACCAGTCTTATGTCCATATCTCTCTAGTCATTTTGTTGCCTGAAACTTCCTCTCTAGTAGATTTCTCAAGAAGTCCTCATCGAGGGGCACCTGGGTGGCTCAGTTGGTTAAGCGTCCAACTTCGGCCCAGGTCATGATCTCACAGTTCGTGGCTGAAGCCCTGCATCGGGCTCTGTGCTGACAGCTCAGAGCCTGGACCCTGCTTCGGATTCTGTGTCTCCTTCTCTCTCTGCCCCTCCCCCACTCATGCTCTGTCTCTCTGTCTCTCAAGAATGAATAAACATTAAAAATTTTTTTTAATAAAAAAGTCTCACTTATAAATTAACTTTTACCATTTCAATAGCATGAAATTGGTTTTTTTTTAAGGTTCCATGCTGTTTATTTTTTTTAAGTTTATTTATTTATTTTGAGAGAGAGAGAACCAGGGGAGGTGGGGCAGAGAGAGGGCGACAGAGGATCCAAAGCAGGCTCTGAGCTGTCAGCACAGAGCCCAATGCGGGGCTCAAACCCACAAATCATGAGATCATGACCTGAGCTGAAGTCAGACGCTTAACCGACTGAGCCACCCAGGCGCCCCACAGTTGGTATTTTTAAAGCACTGTCAGGGATTTGGGGTAGCAAGTTGCTGCAGTTATTGCCTTCAGGGTACAGATCATTCCTGCTTTCTCTTCTCATTACACCTATCTATATTCTCCTAGTTAGTTTTCCAAGCTGTACAACAAATTACCGCAAAGTTAGCAGGTTAAAACAACATTTATCATTTCAGTTGCCATGCTTCAGGAGTCTAGTATAACAGAACTACACGGCCTTGATCAGGGTCTCGCAAGGCTGCAATCATGGTACCAGCCAGGGCTGGGAGCTCATCTGAATCCTCCTCCAGCCTCACAGGTTTTTGGCAGAATTCATTCCTACGGAACTCAAGATGGCTTGCCCTTTCAAGGCCCAAGGAGTGTTTTTCTGGCTGTACAACATAAAAGGGAAGGTGGGTGTGGTAACCACAAAGGACTGCAGAATCAAAGCAAGCAGAATAGTCTGACTCACAGAGACCCACGGCACTAGCCGGTTAATCATCGTGTTCCTAGAAACGAAATAAATAGGAAGCCTATGAAATTCTTACTTGGTCTGTATAAGCAGAAAAGTTCTGGGTAAAGTGAACAAAAGTCTAACTCAAATCATAAAATAGATCAATTCCCAGACTTGAGCCAGTTCCCAGACCAGGAACCCCTTGAACGAACCAGGGAAATGGGTCCCCTTGACCTTTACCAGATCCTTTACAGCCATTTACCTGGATAACTGTGCAGTGGGTAAAAGGAAACAATCAGACCACTCATGGATTACTGGACACTGGCTGTGAATAGGCATTGACTCCAGGAGGCCCAAAACGTTACTGTGGCCCTCTGGTCAGAGTAGGGGCTCAAGGATCAATGAGATTTTAACTCAGGTCCATGTCACTGTGGGCCTAGTGGGTCCCCAAGCCCATCTTGTGGTGATTTCCCAGTTCAGAATACATAAATGGAACAGACATAGCTAGCAGCTGGCAGAATCGCCACATTTGCCCTCCAGCCTGTGGAGTGAGGGCTACCAGGGTGGGAAAAGCCAAGTGAAACCCTTAGAACTGTGCATACCTAGAAAGCACATCAGAAGCAACTCAGGGACACCTGGGTGGCTTAGTTGGTTAAGCATCTGGTTCTTTTTTTTTTTTTTTTTTAATATTTTTTTTCAACGTTTTTTATTTATTTTGGGATAGAAACAGAGCATGAACGGGGGAGGGGCAGAGAGAGAGGGAGACACAGCATCGGAAACAGGCTCCAGGCTCCGCGAGCCATCAGCCCAGAGCCTGATGCGGGGCTCGAACTCACGGACCATGAGATCGTGACCTGGCTGAAGTCGGACGCCCAACCGACTGCGCCACCCAGGCGGCGCATCTGGTTCTTGATTTCATTCAGGTCATGGTCTCAGCGTTCATGAGATTGAGCCCCACATCGGGCTCTGTGCTCACAGCGCAGAGCCTGCTTAGGATTGTCTCTCTCTCTCTCTGCTCCTCCCCTGCTCACATTCTCTCTCAAAATAAATAAACATTTAAAAATATTTGTTAAAAAAAGCCATTCAGCATTGCTGGAGGTACTGCAGACATCTGTGCAAGGACATGAAAGGTGACTCCCAGCTCACCCTCACCCCCAATAAGCCCCCCTATGTGGCCCTTGCAGAAGACGGGTGGGTCTTAGGAAATGATACCAGATTATCACAAGCTAAAGCAGGTAGTGATTGGAAGCTGCTGTCCCAGCTGTGGCTTTGTTGCTTGTGCAAATTAACATCCCCTGGTGCCTGGCATGCAGCTATTGATCTGGTAAATTCCTTTTTCTCCACAACCTGTCCACAAGGCCCAGCAGAGCAAAGCAGTTTGCTTTCAGGTGGCAAGACCAGCAATACACCTGCACTGTCCAGGAGGACATCAACTCTCCAACCTCCTTGGATTTTGGAGGCAATGTACTCCTCATTTGGGTGTGTTACTCTGGCCCATCTGCCAAGTGACCCCAAATGCTGCTAGTTTTTAATGGGGCCCAGAACAAGAGAAGGCTCTGCAACATTCCAGGCTGCTGTGCAAGCTGCTCTGCCACGGGGGCCACGTGACCCACAGATCCCGTGGAAGTACTGGAAGTGTCAGTGGCACTAGGGATGCTGCCTGGAGCCTTTCACAGGCCCCTGTAGATTTATTGCATTACAGGTCTTTAAGATTTTGGAGTAAGGCCCTAACATCCTCTGCAAATAGCAACTCTCCTTTTGAGAAATTGCTCTTGGCCTGCTACTGCGCCCTAGAAGAGACTGAATGCTTGGCTGTGGTCCATCAGATTACATGTGACCTCAGCTACCTATCATGAACTGGGTGTTATCTGACCCACCGAGCCACAACGTTGGGCATGCGCAACCACACTCCATCATCAAATGACAAGTGGTATATATGTGACCAAACCCGGGCACCTGAAGGTGCAAGTAAATTACGTGAAGTGGCCCAAATGCCCATGCTCTCCACTCCCGCTGCATGGCCTTCTCCCTTCCTTCCTGCACCTGTCACCTCACGGGGAGTTTTTTGTGACTAGTTGACAAAGGAAGAAAAGACTCAGGCCTTGTTTACAGATGGTTCTGCGTGATATGTAAGCACCACCTGAAAGTGGATGGTCGTAGCCATGCAGCCCCTTTCTGGGCCATCCCTCAAGAACAGTGGTGAAGGAAAATCCTCCTAGTGGGCAGAACTTCAGGCAGTATGCCTGCTTGTCCACTTTGCTTGGAAGAAGTGGCAAGATGTGTAATTGTATACTGATTCATGGCTGAGCCAATGATTTGCTTTCATGATTGGGGACTTGGAATATGGTTGGAAAATTGATGACAAAGAAATTTGGGGAAGAGGTATTTGAATAGACCTCTTTGGGTAAAAAAAAAAAAACATGAGTATATTTGCATCCTATGTTCACCAAATGATGATCTTAGCAGAGGAGGATGTTAATAATTAAGCAGATAGGATGACCCATTCTGTAGACATCAGTCTGCCTTTCCCCAGCCAGCCCTAGCATCGCCTAACTGGCTCATAAACAGAGAGGCTATGATGGCAGAAGTAGTTATGCATGGGCTCAGCAACATGGCCTTCCACTCATCAGGACTGACCTGGCTATGGCCACTACTGAGTGCCCAATCTGCCAGCAGCAGGGACCAACACTGAGCCCCCAATATGGCACCATTCCCCTGGGTGATCAGCCAGCTACCTGGTGGCAAGTTGATTACATTGGACTGCTTCCATCATGGAGGGGACAGTGTTTTGTTCTTACTGGAATAGGCACTTACTCTGGATATGGATTCGCCTTCCCTGCATACAAAACTTTTGCCAAAACTACCATCCATAGAATTACAGAATGCTTTATTCTCCATCATGGTATTCCACACAGCATTGCTGCAGTTCAAAGAATTCACTTCACAGCAAGAGAAGTGAAGCAGTGGGCTTATGCTCATAGAATTCACTGTCTTACCATGTCCCCACCATCCTGAAGCAGCTGGCTTTTGAAGACTCAGTTACAAACAGCCCCGAGCTGGGTGGCAATACCTTGCAGTGCTGGGACAAGGTTATCCATTAGGCTGTATGTTCCATAAAACAGCAACTAGTATCTGGTGCTATTCCTTCCATAGTCAGGATTCAAGAACCAAGGGGAAGAAACGGGAGTGGAACCACTCACTGCTACCCATAGCAACCCACGAGCACATTTGCTTCCTACTCCTGTGACTTTATGCTCTGCTGGCCTAGAGGTCTTAACTCCAAAGGAAGGGAAACTTCCACAAAGAGACACAACAGTGATTCCATTGAACCAGAAGTTAAGACTGCCTCCCAGTCACTTTGGGCTTCTCATGCCTCTGAATCAACAGCCAAGGAAGGGAGTGACTGGCGGATTGGTCCTGACTACCATGGGGAAATTGGACTATTACGTGATGGAAGGAAAGAAGAGTGTGTCTGGAGTACAGGACACCCCCAGGCCATCTCTTAGAAGTTCCATGTCTTGTGATTAAGGTCGGTGGAAAACTACAACAACCCAATCCAGGCAGGACTAGTAATGACCCAGACCCTTCAGAAATGAAGGTTTGAGTCATCCCACCAGGTAAAGAACCACAACCAGCTGAGGTACTTGCTGAAGACAAAGTGAATACAAAATGCTTAGTAGTAGAAGGTGTTATAAATACCAGCTGTGACACATGATTGGTTACAGAAACGAGGACCGTAATTGCTATGAGTATTTCCTCTTCATTTTGTATTGAATACACTTTTGTTTAGATATATACATATATTAAGAAAATATCTCTGTTTCCTTTCCTCTCTTATTCTCTCATATAACATGAGATATACTGACTTTATATCATGGTGCTTCATACTGTTAATTTTAAATCATGTTATTTGAGCCACAGAATATCAAGAAGAAGAAGAAACATCACTCAGGGACTTGGCCTCCTCTTCCAGGAAAGGGGTTAGCAGGTTTTGGGTTGTATACAAGATACTAGTAGCACATTAAGGAGAATTATAACCTTGTTACTATCTTTCTTCGGAGATTAAGTATGGTTTAAGGAGATGTGTATAGCTGACAAGGGGTGGACTTGTGATGGTTAATTTATGTGTCAACTTTACTGGGGTAAGGAATACCCAAATAGCTGATAAACATTTATGATTGTGTCTGTTATGAGTATTTCTGGAATAAATTACGTGATTCAGTAGAGATCCACCCTCACTAACGTGGGCAAATACCACCCAATCCATTGAATGCCCAAACAGAACAAAAAGTCAAAAGAAGGGTGAATTCACTCTCCATCTTGAGCTGGGCCATCTTTTCCTACCCTTGGACGTTGGCCTGATTTTTACACCTTCAGACTCTGGAACTTACACCAGCAGCCCCCTGGTTCTCAGGCCTTTGGCTTCAGAATAAATTATACCACCAGCTTTCCTGATTCCCTAGCTTGCAGATGGCAGTTTGTGGGACTTCTTGGCCTCCATAACTACATGAGCAAATTCTTACAATAAATCTCCTCAGATACATAGATAAGCAGATGGATGGATGGATGGGTGGATGGATAGATAGATAGATACATAGATAGATAGATGCGTTTATTCAAGTACCCTGGATGAGCTAATTAACATCTTGAAGTCTCAATTGCCACATCTGTCAACTTAGGATCATAGTTCCTATTTCTGAGGTGTTAATGAGATGATTAAATGGGACATTCTATTCAAAGCCTTTAAGACAGCAACACAGGACCAGGCATTCAGACAGCGATGAACATTCACTGCTTTCATCAGAGGTGAGGGATCTCTAGATCAGAAATAAGTGTTAAAGGGTAGGAGAAATGGGTGTAGGTGGCCAGACCTTCCAGTTATAAATGAGTCTTGGGGATGTAACGTACAGCATGGTGATTACAGTTAGCAACACTGTATTGTACAGTTGCTAAGAGTGAAGATCTTAAAAGTTTTCGTCACAAGGGAAAAAATGTAGAACTATATGAGGAGATGGGTTTACCTAGACTTACTGTGCTCACGATTTTGCAACATATGCATATATCAAACCATTATGCTGTATCCTCGAAACTAACACAATTTTATATTTCAATTATATCTCAATAAAATTGGGAAAAAAGATTAGTAAAGTGCAACATTGCAGTAATATTAAAGAACGAGGGGCGCCTGGGTGGCTCAGTCGGTTAGGCGGCCAACTTCGGCTCAGGTCACGATCTCACAGTTCATGAGTTCGAGCCCCGTGTTGGGCTCTGTGCTGACAGCTCAGAGCCTGGAGCCTGTTTCAGATTCTGTGTCTCCCTCTCTCTGACCCTCCCCCGTTCATGCTCTGTCTCTCTCTGTCTCAAAAATAAATAAACGTTAAAAAAATAAAAATTAAAAAAAAAGAACGAAATTGCTTTGATAGCCATTTAAAGGTGTTTGAAAAATTTATGATGAATTTTTGAACTCATGACTTTACTTTTATATAAAAATGATACATTCTCATTATTGTTTTTAATTAACCCACGCAGAGAGAGATAAAGAAGAAATTAGTAAATGTGCCCAAACTCTACCATTTAGGAAAAAATTAGTGTTAACATTCAGTGATTATATTTCTAGACATTACAATAAGAGGGAGATAATTGAGATGAAAGGCAGATAACACTTTTATAGAATGGATTGTGCTATGCAAACTATTTTTTTATATGAACAGCATTAAACTTTATTTTGCTTAAATTTAAAGGTGAAAAAACTAAAATGGAATGGAGGGAATTACTGAATTTTAGTATAAGAGGTGTCAATTTTTTTTGGAGCTGCCCTTTGAAGGGGAGCAGAATACACGACTCTGTCACTTTGGCATGTGGATTCTTTTGAGCTGAAGTCAATCAAGACCCTCCGGAAGACCTATTTACTTCCCCTTTAACTACCTAGAAGAATTTAGATGGAGAGTGTGGTTCAGGAAAAGGACTGTCACCAGGAATCACTACAAAGAATATGGGGTAGGCATGTTAAACTGGGGGGAAGCTGGCAGGGCCTGGAGATCAAATTCTTCTGTGTCCCACCTCTCTGCAAAACATGGCAAATATGTTTACCAAACATTTGTTCTTCCCAACTTCCAATAAATTGTCTTCCTCTCCTCTCTTTGAAGTCCCAATCCCTACCCCTTCTCCTCTGCTCATGATGCCATAGTATATTCAATTGCCTGACTGCCTGTAGGGCTCCTATTATTATGAGGCTCCTGTACACATATAATTAAATTTGTTTTTCTCTTGTTAGTCTATCTCATGTCAATGTAATTAGTAAGCCAGACAAAAAAACTGGAAGGGAGGAAAGAGAAGTTTTCTTCCCCTACCCTCTTCTAGTATACAGGCAAACCTTATTTTATTGCACATAGCTTTTTTTTTAATGTTTATTTATTTTTGAGAGAGAGAGGGAGAGGGAGGGAAAGGGAGCAAAAGTGGGGGAAGGACAGAGACAGAGGGAGACACAAAATAGGAAGCAGACTCCTGGCTCTGAGCTGTCAGCACAGAGCCTAACGTGGGGCTCAAACCCACTAACCATGAGATAGTGACCTGAGCCAAAGTCGGATGCTTAACCGACTGAGCCACCCAGGCACCCCTATTGTATTTAGCTTTACTGTGCTTCACATATACTGCATTTTTTACAAATTGAAGGTTTTTTTACAGCCCTGTGTGGAACAAGTCTATTGGTGCCATTTTTCCAACAACATCTACTCACTTCGTGTTTCTGCATTTGTTCACATTTTGTTAATTCTTGCAATATTTCAAACCTTTTCATTGTTATATTTGTTATGGTGATCAGTGATCTTTGCTGTTACTATTATAATTGTTTTGTGGTGTCATGAACATCATGTAAGATAAGATGGCAAACTTAATAAATAAATATTGTATGTGTTCAGACCACTCCATCAACCACTAGTTCCTGTCTGTTTCCCTCTCAGGCCTCACTATTCCCTGAGACAAAACAATATTGAAATTAGGACAATTAATAACACTACAATGGTCTCTAAATGTTCAAGTGGAAGGAAGAGTCACACATGTGTTACTTTAAATCAGAAGCTAGAAATGATTAAGCTCAGTGAGAAAGGCATGTCAGAAGTCAGTACAGGCCAACAGCTAAGCCTCTTACACCAAAGTCAGCCAAGATGTGAATGCAAAGAAAAAGTTCTTGAAGGAAATTAAAAGTGCTACTCCAGTGAACACATGAATGATAAGAAAGCAAAACAGCCTTGGGGTGCCTGGGTGGCTCAGTTGGTTAGATGTCCCACTTTGGCTCAGGTCATAATCTCATAGTTCATGGGTTCAAGCCCCATGTCGGGCTCTGTGCTGCCAGCTCAGAGCCTGGGGCCTGCTTCGTATTCTGTGTCTCCCTCTCTCTCTGCCCCTTCCCCACTTATGCTCTGTCTCTCTCTCTCTCTCTCTCTCTCTTTCTCAAAAATAAATAAATGTTAAATTTTTTTTTTAAAAAAAGTGGATCCTGAAGATGGTATTGAGTTGCGGCAGTCTCATAAAACTTGAGCAGATGAGAAGTTGCTTCTTATGGATGAGCAAAGAAAATGGTTTACTGAGATGGAATCTACTCCTGGTGAAGATGCTGTGAAGATTGTTGAGCTGACAACAAAGGATTTTGAATATGACATAAACTTAGTTAATAATGCAGTGGCAGGGCTTGAGAGGATTGACTTCGATTTTGTAAGAAGTTCTGTGGGTAAAAAGTTATTAAACAATATCGCATGCTACAGAGAAATCATTTGTGAAAGGAAGTGTGGATAGATGCCACAGACTTCACTGTTGTCTTACTTTAACAAATTGCCACAGCCACCCCACCTTCAGCAATCAGCACCCTGGTCAGCAGCCACCAGCGCTGAGCCAAGGCCCTCCACCCCCTAAAAGATTAGACTCAGTGAAAGCTCAGATGATAGTTTGCATTTTTCAGCAATCAACTGTTTTTAAGTATGTACATTGTTTTCTAGACATAATGCTATTTCACACCTAATATACTAAAATATTGTGTAAACATAACTTTTTATGCACTGGGAAACCGAAAACTGCATTGACTTGCTTTATTGCAATATGTACTTACTTTATTATGGTGGTCTGGAACCAAACCCACAATATCTCCAAGATATGCCTATATAGCATAGTTTTCCCTGAAATGAACATACTTAAATTAAAAAAAATTTTTTTACATTTATTTATTTATGTAATCTCTATACCCAACATGGGGCTCAAACTCATGACCCCAAGATCAAGAGCCACATACTCTCCCAACTGAGCCACCCAAGCATCCCTGTAGTGAATATACTTTTTAAATATATATATTTACACGATTACTTTGTTTTAAATCTTTTTTTAATGTTTATTTAGTTTTCAGAGACAGAGAGAGCACGAGCAGGGTTGGGGCAGAGAGAGAAGGAGACACAGAATCTGAAGCAGGCTACAGGCTCTGAGCTATCAGAACAAAGCTTGATGTGGTGTTGGAACTCACGAACCACGAGATCAAGACCCGAGCCGAAGTCAGATGCTTAGCCTACTGAGCCACCCAGGAGCCTGCACATGATTACTGTTTTTAATGTTTATTTTATTATTTCTTTTGAGAGAGAGTGTGTGTGCACAAGTGTGCACTGGCAAGGGAGGGGCAGAGAGAGAGAAAGAGATAGAGAGTCTCAAGCAGGCTCCGCGCTGTCAGCGTGGAGCCCGACCTGGGACCAGACTCAGTCACAAACTGTGAGATCATGATCTGAGCCAGAATTAAGAGTTGGGACACTTAACCCACTGAGCCCCCCAGGCGCCCCTGTAGTGAACACACTTAAATTGCATGTCAAAGAGACATGCACAAGAAAAAAGCGATAGAGAACAATTGCCATAAAGACCCTACTTGGCATGCGTGACTGGCTCAGGTGGTGGAGTGTGCAACTCTTGATCTGGGTGGTGTAGTTTCAAGCCCCATATGAAGTGTAGGAATTACTTACAAATAAAATCTTAACAACAACAAAAAGACCCTACTTGGTTACATTTTTGAACTTTAAGGATAAACATTTTTTCAGACAACTAAGCAAAAGGCCAAGTGTCCATGCAAAGACTATTCCATGGGAAAAGAATAGTCTTTTCAAAATGATGCAGGGCAACTGGATGTCCACATGCAAAACAATGGTTTGGGATACTCACTTCATACTACATGCAAAAATTGGATCCAGATGGCAGAAAAACCCATATGTAAGAGCTAAAATTATAGAACTCTGAGAAGAAAACAGTGTATCTAGGTAGACAATAATTTCTTAGATGTAAATCCAAGCATAAGTGACAAGAGAGAAAAATAAGTTGGACTTTATCTAAATTTAAAATTTTTGTGGGGCACCTGGGTGGTTTAGTTGGTTAAGCGTCCAACTTAAGCTCAGGTCATGACCTCATGGTTTATGAGTTTGAACCCTGTTTGGGGCTCTGTGCTTGTCAGCATGGAGCCTGCTTTGGATCCTCTGTCCCCCCCTTTTTGCCCCTCCCCTGATCTCTCTCTCTCAAAAATAAAATAAAAACATTAACAAATTTTTTAATTTAAAACTTTTGTGATTCAACCCCAATATCTATAGCAGCGCTATCGACAATAGTCAAAGTATGGAAAGAGCCCAAATGTCCATCAACGGATGAGTGAATAAAGAAGATGTGGTAGGGGCGCCTGGGTGGCGCAGTCGGTTAAGCGTCCAACTTCAGCCAGGTCACGATCTCGCGGTCTGTGAGTTCGAGCCCCACGTCAGGCTCTGGGCTGATGGCTCAGAGCCTGGAACCTGTTTCTGATTCTGTGTCTCCCTCTCTCTCTGCCCCTCCCCCGTTCATGCTCTGTCTCTCTCTGTCCCAAAAAATAAATAAATGTTGAAAAAAAAAAAAAGATGTGGTATACATATACAGTGGAGTATTACTCGGCAATCAAAAAGAATGAAATCTTGCCATTTGCAACTATGTGGATGGAACTAGAGGGTATTATGCTAAACAAAATTAGTCAAAGACAAATATCATACTACTTCACTCATATGAGGAATTTAATATACAAAACAGGGGTGCCTGAGTGGCTCAGTCGGTTGAGCGTCTGACTTTGGCTCAGGTCATGATCTCACGGTCTGTGAGTTCGAGCCCTGCGTCGGGCTCTGTGATGACAGCTCAGAGCCTGGAGCCTGCTTCAGATTCTGTGTCTCCCTCTCTCTGCCCCTCCCCCACTCATGCTCTGTCTGTCTCTCTCTCTCTCTCTGTCAAAAATAAACATTAAAAAAATTTAAGATAGGGGCGCCTGGGTGGCGCAGTCGGTTAAGCGTCCGACTTCAGCCAGGTCACGATCTCGCGGTCCGTGAGTTCGAGCCCCGCGTCGGGCTCTGAGCTGATGGCTCAGAGCCTGGAGCCTGTTTCCGATTCTGTGTCTCCCTCTCTCTCTGCCCCTCCCCCGTTCATGCTATGTCTCTCTCTGTCCCAAAAATAAATAAACGTTGGAAAAAAAAATTTTTTTTAAAAAAATTTAAGATATAAAACAGATGAACATAAGGGAAGGGAAGCAAAAATAATATAAAAACAAGGAGGGAACAAAACATAAGAAACTCTTAAATATAGAAAACAAACTGAGGGTTGCTGGAGGGGTTGTGGATGGGGAGGATGGGCTAAAGGGGTAAGGGGCATTAAGGAAGACACTTGTGGGGCACCTGGGTGGCTCAGTCGGTTAAGCGGCCGACTTCGGCTCAGGTCACGATCTCACAGTCCGTGAGTTTGAGCCCCGCGTCGGGCTCTGTGCTGACAGCTCGGAGCCTGGAGCCTGTTTCAGATTCTGTGTCTCCCTCTCTCTCTGACCCTCCCCCGTTCATGCTCTGTCTCTCTCTGTCTCAAAAATAAATAAATGTTAAAAAAAAAAAAAAAAAAAAAAAGGAAGACACTTGTTGGGATGAGCACCAGGTGTTATATGTAGGGGGTGAATCACTGGATTCTACTCCTGAAATCATTATTGCACTATATGCTAAGTTGTATGTAAATTTAAAAAAGAAATTTAAAAAAAGAAATAAGGGTGCCTGGGTGACTCAGTTGGTTAAGCGTCTGACTTCGACTCAGGTCATGATCTCACAGCTCGTGACTTCGAGTCCCGCGTTGGGCTCTGTGCTGACAGCTCAGAGCCTGAAGCCTGCTTCAGATTCTATGTCTCCCTCTCTCTCTGTCCCTCCCCTGTTTGTGCTCTGTTTCTTTCTGTCTCTCAAAAATAATAAATAAACATTTTAAAAGAAATAAATAAAAATTATAAAATAAAAAAAACTTTTGTGGTTTTTTTTTTTAATTTTTTTTTTGAAATTTTTTTTTTCCAACGTTTATTTATTTTTGGGACAGAGAGAGACAGAGCATGAACGGGGGAAGGGCAGAGAGAGAGGGAGACACAGAATCGGAAACAGGCTCCAGGCTCTGAGCCATCAGCCCAGAGCCCGACGCGGGGCTCCAACTCACGGACCGCAAGATCGTGACCTGGCTGAAGTTGGACGCTCAACCGACTGCGCCACCCAGGCGCCCCAAAACTTTTGTGTTTTAAATGACATCACCAAAAAAGTAAAAATGTAATCCACAGAATAGGAGAATATATTTGTAAATCTTGTATCTGCTAAGGATTTGTATCTTGAATATTTGAAGAACTCTTGCAACTCAATAATAAGACAAATAACTCAATTTTTTAAGGATTTTAAGGGCCAAGGATTTGAATAAACATTTATTCAAAGAAGATATGAAAATGGCCAGTAAGTGCATGAAAAGATGCTTAACATCATTAGTTATGCAAATAATCATAAGAAGACACCAATTAGCATCACTGTAATAACAGCATTGTTCACAATGTGGAGAAACTGGAACCCTCATATACTGCAAGCTGGAATGTGAAACGGTGCAGCCACTCTGGAAAACAAGCAGTTCATCAGAATGTCAAACAGTGTTACCATGTGATCCAGCAATTATGGTCCTAGGTATATACCCAAAAGAATGGAAACGTATGTCCACACAAAAACTTGAACATGCATTGGGGCACCTGGGTGGCTCAGTTGGTTGAGCGTCCAACTTCAGCTCAGGTCATGATCTCACAGCTTGTGGGTTTGAGCCCTGCATCAGGCTCTGTGCTGATGGCTCAGAGTCTGGAGCCTGCTTCAGATTCTGTGTCTCCCTCTCTCTCTGCTCCTCCCCCACTCATGCTCTGTCTCTCTCTGTCTCAAAAATAAATAAACATTAAAAAAAATTTTTAGGGGTGCCTGGGTGGCTCAGTTGGTTGGGTGACCGACTTCGGCTCAGGTCATGATCTCACAGTTTGTGAGTTTGAGCCCCACATAGGGCTCTGTGCTGACAGCTCAGATCCTGGAGCCTACTTCAGATTCTGTGTCTCCCCCTCCCTCTACCCCTCCCCTGCTCACGCTCTGTGTCTCTCTGTCTCTCAATAATAAATAAATGTTAAAAAAAACTTCATACAAAAAATTTTTTTTAAAAAGCTTGAACATGAATGTGCATAATAGCTTAAAAGTGGACACGACCCAAATATCCATCAACTGATGATTGTGTAAACAAAATGTTATATGTCCTTGCATACACAGGAATATTACTTGACCCTAAAATGGGATGAAGTACTGATACACGCTGCAACATGGATGAGCCTAGAACACATGCCGAGTGAATGAAACCAGACACAAAAGACCAAACATTGCATGATTCCATATATATACACGAAATGTCCAGAATAGCCAAATTCATAGATCAATGGTTGCCAGGGGCTGGAAGGAGGAGAGAATGGGGAGTGACTCCTCATAAGTAGCAGGTCCTTCTTTGCAGCGATAAAATCTTCTAGACTATGGTGATGGTTGCAAAACTCTGCAAATATACTAAAACCCATTAAGTTGCACATTTTTAACCAGTGAATTTTATGGCATGTAAATTATATCTCTGTAAAGCTATATTTTTAAGAAAAGGTTTCTTCAGGGCACCTGGGTGGCTCAGTCAATTAAGCGTCCGACTCTTGATTTCAGCTCAGGTCACGATCTCACAGTTTGTGGGATTGAGCCCCATGTCGGGCTCTGCACTGTCAGTAGAACTGACTTGGGATTCTCTCTCTCCCTCTCTCAGCCCCTCCCCTGCTGGTGTGTGCTTGTGCTCTCTCTCTTTCAAATAATAAACATTAAAGAAAAAAATGTTTCTTCAAGAGGTCAAAATGTAAGACTCACCTGACTTCTCTGTACCAAATTCAATGACTATACGGCAATATCTAAATTTTAAGGGAAAGTTTGACCTATTTTCTTATAGGAACAAAAATCCTAAAATCCAGTGGCTTAGGGCACCTGGGTTGCTCCATCCGTTGGGTGTCTGGCTCTTGACTTCAGCTCAGGTCATGATCTCACAGTCCATGGGTTCAAGCCCCTCATAGGGCTCTGCACTGACAGTGTGGAGCCTGCTTGGGATCCTCTCTCTCTCCCTCTCTCTCTGCCCACTTGTGTGCTCTGTTTCCCTTTCTCTCAAAATAAATAAATAAACTAAAAAAAAAAATTTTAAATCCCAGTGGCTCAACAGCACAAGTTTATTCCTTGCTTAAGTTACATATGTAATACCGGTTGTCCCAGGACTCTGCACTGCACACTCCCCTTGCAACCCAGGCTGACAGAGCTTTACCATCTTGTAGCTGGAAATAACTGGACCCTCCCTGTCAATACCCCAGAGGAATAGACTGCTGGAGAGGGGTCACCAGGCAATAAAATGCTTCCGCCCTGAAGTGAGACTTGTCACTTTGACTCACACCCCTTTGGCTAGCCCATTTGACTTACAGCCCATTGCCCTCTCTGTCTTACTGCAAGAGGACAAGAAGATGTAACACTTAATGTCCCTGGCAGGAAAAGAGGACTAGGTGTGGCAAGCTCTAGAAGGGTCAACCACGGCATAGGATGTGAGTCTGGCTGTCAGATCTGTCTCCCCCGGACTTGAAGTAAGTCCCTAAGATACGAAGGGTCCAGAATGATAGGGAGTCTTCCACCACTAGTCATGGCAAAATAAACCTCCCCTTCTGGGGTGCTAACGCCAGGAGCACTATGCCCAAGGCTTGGCTTCTGAACCCTGTACTGCTCAGCAGCAACCTTGCTGTCCTCGCAGGACCTGTGGTAAGGTTCAGTTTTGACTGTGCTTTTCATGCACGGCCTGGGAACCAAGCTGCTTCATCAGCTCTCCAAAGAAGTCCAGGATTTTCCATAAATTCTTCATCTCCTTAAAGCAGCCAAAATGGATTTTTGTCATCTGATACTGAAAACCCTTCCTGATTGGGGACAGCTATGCATACAGCAATGAGGACAATCACATGACTGGGAAACCTACCCATTGTCATTAACTTGTTCTGTGCTTATGGATGAGACTTATGATAGAAAACCCAGATTTATGGGTTAGGCACAAAAGGAGTTTACTCCTCGGGCGCCTGGGGGGTTCAGTCCGTTGAGCGTCGGACTGTTGATTTCAGCTCAGGTCATGATCTCACAGTTTTGTGGGACTGAGCCCTGAGTCGGGCTCTGTGCTGTCAGTGCAGAGCCTGGTTGGGATTATCTCTCTCTCTCTCTCTCTCTCTCTCTCTCTTTCTGTGTGTGTGTGTGTGTGTGTGTGTGTGACCCTCCCCTGCTCATGCTCTTTCTCTCAAAATAAATAAACTTTTTAAAAAAAGGAAGTACAAATCTCTCTATGTCACTTGTGCACACACCCTCTTATTTTCAAAGAGCAGGTAAACACAGGCAGAATTCAGGCATCCACTCCAATGTCCCTTCCTTTGCCGCACATTTGTCTGGCTATCAGCTTTAGATGCATCTACTCATTCTTGATCTTGGATGTGTATATTCTTTGAGTGTACAATACCAAGAAAACTATACCAAGATACCAAGAAAACTATAATGTGTGGCCTTTTAGCCCTTGCAAAGAGCCAAGGTGACATGAGAGAGAGACTGTAGGAGATGAGGGTCCTCCTCACCTTTGATGGGTAAGTAAACACTGGGAGTGTTGTTGATGCCTGCGTCATATCTGGGCTGTAACAAGAGCCTGAGGAGGGTAATAGTGACCATTACCATGCATGTTAAAATACTTGTTAAAATCATGTTTCCACAAGCACCTAATTGTATGCCTTTGTCTCCTAAAATTCACAGTACAGCTAAGAGGCATCTTAATCTGCACTGATATACTTTCCTGCTGGGTTTCCTGAAGTGTCCAGGCTGAGATAGAGGCACAAGACGCCAGGATTGGCTCTTGTTGGCAGTTAGTAGACAGGAAAAGCTTCCATAAAACATAAAATTGCCATTAGCTTAATTTTTTTTAAGGTCACTCAGGAAGGCTGTATTTGGCACCCGCTGTCTTGGCTCAGTCATCGCCAGCAATAACCTCAAAGCCAGCACACAGCAGCTGCATCTGCAAATGATTTCCTTGAAGGTCAATTGCGAACAGCGTTTCTTGGAAAGTTTACCTTTTCTAGAGCAACACTGAAAGCTTTAGCCTACAGCCGCTTAGGGGTTAATGGCCACCAGATAATCTGCATTTAAAGCCGCCTGCTGATTCTGCCTGCAGGAGCCTGGGGACTTTGCCACATCAAAGCTTCCCATTCCTCACCATCAAGCTCAGCACTCCTCCAGCTGTGAGAGTGCAGGGAGCAGAGCTTGTGAGGACAGGGTCTTTATGTACAGTGCTTAATCTTGGCAACTCACCTGTTGGGCAGTTACAAAGCTGAGCCTCAGAGAACTTAAGTGACCCTGCTCCCAGGGGTGAGAAGCATAACTACAAACCCCAAATCTGTGCAGTTGCTCCTTGCACTCTTTTGCGGGGTGGGGGGGCGGGGAGGGCGTGGACCGGTGATGCTTTACTCACACAGTTTGGTCATTTGCATATTTGTTTGGTCTTTCACCTAATGAGTTGATGAGAACTGGCAAATACGTAATGAGTATATCCTGTATGCTGAAAATGGTCAGGCACCTTACATAGGTGCTCACTTAATCCTCACCGTTCTAAGAAGCAAACCTTTGAAATTTTTATTTGAATATTGTCTTTTTTTTTTTTTTAAGTAGAAGTACACACAGGAAAGTACGCAAATCCTAAGCCTAACAAGGTTTCACAAAGCACACGCGTCTGTGTAATCACACCCTAACCAAGAAACAGAGCATTGCCAATATTTCAGGAGCACCCTTGTGCCCCCTTTCAGCCACTGGTCCCAGCCTCCAGCCCGCTAACTGCTACACCTGGCTTTTCACACCAGAGACTTGAGATCTAGAATGAGGGTCCCTTCTTTGTAGCTGACAACAGACTGGCATTTTTTGCCCCCGAATCTGCCTTAGCCAGCTCAGCCTGCTACAACAAAGTGCCACAAAACCCTGGTGGCTCAAAGCACAAAAATTTATTTCTCATGGCTTTGGAGGCTTGAAGTCCAAGATCAAGGCATCCACCAATTTTGTTCCTGGTGAGAGCTCTCTTCCTGCTAGCACACCTGCTCCCTGACGATCTCATTTGACCTTAATGTGTCCCAAAGACCCTATCTCTATAATGTCTATATACAATCACATTGCGGGGGTTAGAGCTTCAACATATGAATTTCGGTATTGGGGGAAGCACAATTCAGTCCGTACAAGAAATCAATGCTTCTCAAACTTTGATGGCTTTAGAATTCCCTGCGGAATGTGTTGATTGCGATTACAGATCCTGTCCTGCAGTCACTGACAGAGTAGGTTTAAGCTGGAGAACTTCTTCTGACCCATTCCCTTTCGACACTTGCTGTACTTGGTGGAAAACCGCTGTCTCGAGCCATCAAGCAGAAACAGCCTGCTTTGAGCTGTCTTCCTCACTTTCCTCCTGTTCATTCGCCCTCTTTCTGGCAAACACATTTATCTCTAAGCAGGTTACATGAGGATTTTTGTGTATGATTTGGAGAGGGCTGCCAATAATCAAGGAAACAGCATTTTTCCTAATACAGGTTTTATATTTTACAAACTCAAGAGTGAGACTGGTAAACTGGGCCCCTCCTGGCCTGAAGGACTAACCTCAAGGTGAAGAGCATAGAATTATGATTTCAAATCAGAATCTGGAGGGGCATCTGGCTGTCTCCGTTTGATCTCAGGGTAGTCAGCTCAAGCCCCACACTTGGGTATGGAGATTACTAAAAATAAATAAATAAACTTGAAGTAAGAATCTTTAGTAAATGTCCCATAGCTTTTACTAGAATATTCCAGATGTCCCCATATTGCAAGGCATTTCAGCATTCAACTTATTTTTAATAACTATTTTTTCTACAGGCAATGAGTTCTTAATATGCACCAGATACACTGAGCTTGCCTGCCTGCCCAGTCTCCTTTTCCACAGATGCCTCCTTTTGGAGCCAGAGAAGATGCCCACCTGTCATTACAGTTCTGGCATCAACTCTCAGATTCTCTGTGACAGCGACCTGATATCCAACAATTCAATTCAATTCAGTTCTGACAGTAAGTACCCAGAGTTAGTGGCAGAACCCCACAGGTTTAAGGATTTAGTTCCACATGACCACCCCCACTGCAGGTGCCAATTGCAAGTCCCGGAGGGGCCACCCATACTTCTGATGGAGCAGCTATAGATCAGGGGTCCTGTGACTCCCCTCTTCAGGTTCCATGCTTGGCTAGAATGACTCATGGAACTCAGGAAAACACTTTACTTCTGTTTACTAGTTTATGGTAAAGGATACAATTCAGGACCAGGCAAATGGAAGAGATGTATACAAGGCAGGAATAGCCAGAAGATATTTGGAGCTACTACAGAGCAACCTATCCTCTCCAGGCACACCTCCCCCCAGAACCTCACTGTGTTCATCCATCGGGAAGCTCTCTGAACCTGCTGCTTAGAGATTTTTATAGGATTGTCATCACAAGGGCATGACTCATTAAATCACTGGCCATTGGTGATCAAATCCAATCTCCAGCCCCTCTCCCGCTCCCCACAGGTCAGGAGCTCTAAGCTCCGACCATCTAATTCTATGGTTGTTTCGGTACCCAGGATGCATCCTGAAGCCATCTAGGGACCCACCAAGGCCACCTTATTAGCATAAACTCAGATCTGGTTGAGAGAGGTTTATTATGAACAAAGGCGCTCTCGTAACTCTTATGTCCTACAATATCCTACGGGCTTTAGGAGCTCTACGCCAGAACGGGGGATGAAGATCAAATATATATTTATTACACCAAATGGTAATTAAGAGTTGCTAGTGTGTTTTTGTTTTTTTAAGTTTATTTATTTTGAAATACAAAGAGAGAGAGAGCACACGCACGAGTTTGAGCAAGGGAGGGGCAGAGAGAGAGGGAAAGAGAGAGAATTCCAAACAGGCTCCAGGATGTCAGCACAGAGATCAATGCAGGGCTCAATCCCACGAACTGTGAGATCATGACTTGAGCCGAAATCAAGAGTCGGATGCTCAACTGACTGAGCCACCCAGGTATTTTCCATTTTGATTTTCCACAGGGAAGGTTATCATGTTTCAGTAGAGTTTTCCACGCCTCGCTCAGTCCTTGCTCACACTCTGTCTCTCTCTGTCTCTCAACAATAAACAAATGTTCAAAAAAAATTTTTTTTAATGGTGACAATGAACCATTTTGTTATGTGTTTTTTGCCACAATTTTTATTTTTTAATTTTCTAAGATTTTGTTTTATTTTATTTTACTTTGTTTTATTCATTTTTAATTGTTTTTCAATGTTTATTTATTTTTGAGAGAGGGAGACAGAGCATGAGCAGGGGAGGGGCAGAAAGAGAGGGAGACACAGAATCCGAAGCAGGCTCCAGGCTCCAAGCTGTCTGCACAGAGCCCGACCCAGGACTTGAATTCACAAACCGCAAGATCATAACCTGAGCTGCAGTCAGATGCTCAACTGACTGAGCCACCCAGGTGCCCCTGAAACCAGTATATTGTTATTAAAGAGAAATTAAAGTTAAAAAATCAAGTACCATTTTTATCACCTAAAAAAAAAAAAAAACCTTTTCATTGAGTGAATTAATGAATTAACAAACAAGTACACGCTGAGGCCTATCTTCAGTCCCCTCCTTTGTCTCCGTTCAGGCTGCTGTAACAGAACCCCACAGACAGGGTCTTCAACAATAGATACTGATTTCTCACAGCTCTGGAGGCTGGGAGTCCAAGATCAAGGCACCAACAGATTCGCTGGTAAGGGTCTGTTCCTGGTTAATAAACACCCATCCTCTGGGGCACCTGGGTGGCTCAGTCGGTTAAGTGACTGATTTCAGCTCAGGTCATGATCTTGAGGTCTGTGGGTTCAAGCCCCACATCAGGCTCTGTATTGGCAGCTCAGAGCCTGGAGCCTGCTTCATATTCTCTCTCTCTCTCTCTCTCTCTCTCTCTCTCTCTCTCTGCCCCTCCCCTGCTCATGCTCTCTCTCAAAAATAAACATTAAAAAAAATTTTTTTTAAATAAACACCTGTCTTCTGGCTGTGTCCTCACATGGTAGAAGGGGTGAGGGAGCCCTATGGGGTCCCTTTTATATGGACACTAATCCCATTTGTGGGGGCTCCACCCTCATGTCATAATCACTTCCATAAATATCACCTCCACAAAGGCCCCACTCCCAATACCATCACACATACGAATTTTGGTCTCAACATATGAATTTTGGGGGACACAAACATTCAATCTATGGTACGTCTATGGCAATAAAGGAATTCATGTAGTCTTTTTTTAAAACACTTCCTTTACAATTATTCAAAAGGCATTTAGTTAGGATATCTTGGGGTCATTTCCTTCCTTCTGCCAAGGTTACTGAAATATCTCACAAAAAGTGTCACTTCATAATGAGAATTTGGCAGAAATTTTCTGCTAGAGTAGTTGAAGTCTATGGGCCTTAATTATAAAGTTGGCTAATATAGCTCATTATAATACAGTAGTTTTAATGTAGGGGCCAGTACTAAGTTTCACATGGATAAAAGGGATTGACTTTCAGCCCAGGTGATTGGTGGGTTCCTTATGTTTTATTCTAGCCCCATCCCTCAATGTCTCACTCTTCTTGTTAAGAGCCTGGACCAGATCAGGTGACCTGTCACATGAGGGCACAATGGCCAACCCCTCAGATAGAAAGGAACAACAGCCAGGCTCCTGGAGCCTGCTACTTCTTTGCTATCTGTGGATGGAAATGCTGAGCTGGTAAAGAAGAATCAGTTTCCTTGAAGCTGCTAAAATAATATTCATGTCGCTTCATCAGTGAACTCTGTTTGGACTGTGAGAAACTATAACCTCTCTTAGGCTGGGGTACCCCCCCCCCCCGCCCCCGCCATCACACACACTTCTTTCCCTCACTGGTTTCTAGCAAAGGGAGGAAACATTACACATTGCTGTCTGTTACTTGTATTTTGTAAGCTTTCTCTTTATTTAAAAAAAGTTTTTTAATGTTTATTTATTTTTGAAACAGAGACAGAGGGTGAGTGGGGGAGGGGCAGAGAGAGAGGGAGACACAGTATCCAAAGCAGACTCCAGAGCTGTCAGCACAGAGCCCGACGCAGGGCTCCACCTCACGAACCATGAGATCATGACCTGAGTCAAAGTCAGATGCTTAACCAACCGTGAGATCATGACCTGAGTCAAAGTCAGAAACTTAACCGACTGAGCCACCCAGGCGCCCCATGAGCATTCTCTTTAGAGGAAAAAGAAACTGATTCTGGCTCCACTCCTGGAGCTAAAAAGTTACTCCTTGGGGCACCTGAGTGGCTTAGTCAGTTGAGCGTCCAGCTTTGGCTCAGGTCATGATCTCGAGGTTTGTGAGTTCAAGCCCCATGTTGGGCTCTGTGCTGACAGCTCAGAGCCTGGAGCCTGCTTCAGATTCTGTGTCTCCCTTTCTCTCTGTCCCTCCCCCACTCATGCTCCGTCTCTGTCTCTCAAAAGTAATAAATAAACATTAAAAAAATTTTTTTAAGTTACTTCTTAATGAGACTGTCACAAAAGTGGGTCAGAAAAAACGGGTAGCTGCTTGCACAAAAATCTTCTGACTTACTGAGGGATCTTCCATTTTTGTTGACATGGAAGACGGGGCTCAGGTAACACAGGAGAATGTTTCTCTAATCTACTTATTCAGAGTAGAGGCATCTTGTCCACTGTTACTTGAATTGTCCCAGGGACTCTATAGTTTGTTCCTTTAATAGAAGATACAATTTATCACATGAGTCTGGGGTAGTTTTACCTGCAGGCATGGACTCTTTCAGAGGCTCAAACAATATAATCAGCGTGGTTCCTTTCCAGCTGCTCCAGGTCATGTGCTGCATAGTAGTAAGACACCCAGGGGCAGAGCCTGGAGAAAGGCATCCTGTGGCTCACGCCCAGGCCCTGTCTTTGGCCTGAGTTGTGTCACATGGTCATGCTTGAGCCATGTGCTAGGACAAGAAGGATGAGATGTTAGGCCTGAGTTCCATCCTGTCCATGCAGTGGAGAGTGAAGTCGAGCTGCCCTAAGTGCAGGCTGGGGAGGGGCAGAGCTGTGCCCTGGGGGACCTCACATCACATCCTGCTCCTTGAGCTCCATCCAGGTGGGTGCATTTATCAGTAGTTTGTTCATTTTTACTACCGAGTAGTACTTCATGGTATGGACCTATCACAATTTATTTCCCCCACTGAAGGACATCTGGGCTGTCTATAGTTTTAGGCTGGCATGAATAAAGAGGCTGTGGGCAATTGTGTCAGAGTTTTTGTGAAGACACAAATTTTCGTTTCTCTAGGAGAAATGTCCAGTGGTGTAGACAGGCCATAGGGTTAGGAAACTGCCAAACTATTTCCAAAGTGGTTGTACCAGGTTACATTTCCAGCAGCGAAGTACAAGGCATCCAGTTCTCCCCACATCCTTGCCAGCATTTTGTATTACCACTGCTTCTTACTTTAGTTGTCCTGGTAGATGTATAAGAGCGTCTCAGTGTGGTCTTTACTTGCCTTAACGTAATGGCAAGTGATATTGAGCATCTTTTCACATGCCTGTTTTCCTTCCATCTATCCTTTCCAGTGAAATGTTTATTCATGCATTTTGCCCATTTTCTTTTTTTGTTAATTTTTTTTAATGTTTATTTCTGAGAGAGACAGAGCACAAGCAGGGGAGGGGCAGAGAGAGAGGGAGATGCAGAATCCGATGCAGGCTCCAGGCTCCAAGCTGTCAGCACAGAGCCTGATGCAGGGCTCAAACTCACGAACTGTGAGATCATGACCGGAGTTGAAGTCGGACGATCAACTGACCGAGCCACCCAGGCGCCCCACCATTTTCTAATTGGATTGAGAGTTCCTTATATTTCTAAAAATGAGTTCTTTACCAGATATGTGGTCTGCAAGTGTTTTCTCCCAATCTGTAGCTTGTGCTATTACCCTCTTAAGAGGGCATTTCACAGAGACAAAGGTTTCATGAAATCCAATTGATTGATATTTTTCTTTTATGGATAGTGTTTTTTGGTGTCATATCCACAACTTCACCAAGCCCCAGGTCCTGAGTGTTTTCTGCTGTTTTCTTCTAAACGTTTAATAGTTTTACACTTTACTTTAAAACCCACGATCTTGGGCACCTGGATGGCTCAGTCTGTTAAGTGCCCAACTCTTGATTTTGTCTTAGGTCATGATCTCACAGTTCATGAGATCGAGCCCTGCATCGGGCTCTGGGCTGACAGGGTGGAGCCTTCTTAGGATTCTCTCTCTCCCTCTCTCTCTGCCCCTCCTCCAGTGCACACATGCATGCCCACCCACTCTCTCTCTCAAAATAAAATAAAATAATTTATGATCCATTTTGAGGTGCCTGGGTGGCTTGGTCAGTTGAGTGTCCGAGTCTTAATTTCAGCTCAGATCATGATCCCAGGGTCCTGGGATCAAGCCCCATGTCAGACTTTGCACTAAGTCTGGAATCTGCTTAATATTCTCTCTCTCTCCTTTTGCCCCTCTCCCCTGCTCACTCTCTCTAAAATAAAATAATAAAATAAAATTTAACTTAATTTAATTTAAAAATCTATGATCCATTTGAGCCAATTTTTGTGAAAGGTGTGGAGTTAAGCCTGGTTTTTGGGTTTTTCCCATGGATGTCTAATTACTCCAATGCCATTTGTTGAAAAGACTCTCTTTTCATTCACTGAACTGGTTTTTATCTTTGTCAGAAGCCAGTTGGTTAGACTTGTGTTGACTATCACTTGGTTCTCTGTTCTGTGATCTATGCGTTTATCCCTCAGCCAATATTGCAGTCATGATTACTGTAGCTATATAAGGAAGCCATAATATCAGGTAGAGTGAGTCTTCCTACTTTTATTTTTTTCAAAATTCTTTTGAGATATTCTAGTTCTTGTTTTTTCTATATGAATTTCAGAATAAATTTTTCTATGTCTACCCAATCCTTGGTAGAATTTTGATAGGAATTGCATTAGATGTGTAGATAGATCAATTTGTATAGAACCTTTATTATGTTCAGTCTTCCAATTCATGAACGCAGTATGTCCCTTCATTTTTTTTTTAGATCTTTTTGTATTTCTTTCATTAGTAGTTTTCATTATACAACCCCTTACATATTTTGTTGGGTTTACACCTAAGTGTTTGGGGTTTTTTGAGCAATTGCAACTGGTATACACCTTTAATTTGAGCCTTCACATGTTTATTGCTAGGATATAGACATACAATAGATTTTTGTGTTTTAATCTTGTGTTCCATGGCTTTGCTAAGCTGACCTGTTAGTTCTAGGAGTTTTTTTTGTAATTTTCTTGGGATATCCTATATAGACAATCATGTCATCTGCAAATGGGAACAGTTTTATTACTTTCCAATCTGTACTCCTTTTATTTATTTTTTCTTGCTGTGTTGCATTGGCTAGAACTTCTAGCATCATGTTGACTACATACTTCACTTTTATTTATTTATGTTTTTAATGTTTATTTTTGAGAGGGAGAGAGAGCAAGCTTGAGCAGGGGAGGGGCGGGGGGTGTGGACAGAGGATCTGAAGTGGGCTCTGCGCTGACAGCAGCGAGCCTGATGCAGGGCTGAAACTCATGAACTGTGAGATCATGACCTGAACCAAAGTCGGACCCTCAACCAACTGAGCCACCCAGATGCCCCCATACTTCATTTTTATAAAGAGAATTTTAAAAATACTTAAAAAATTTTTTGCAAGTAATAAATTTTTTCTTCTAAATCATCTTCAGCATGTTTTTTAAGAAATTATCTGTAAACACTTATTGAGCATGTACTCCTAATAGAACATTAAGGGGGAAAAGGATGGTAGTCGTCAATTGCTTTCATGTTTCTATATCTGAGAGACTTAAAGTCATTATATCAAGAAAGTCCTTGTAATATTTGTAAGGTACTGACTCTTGGAATGTGTCCCACTGACCTCAGATAGGGCTAAGAAGAGAAAGTGTACCCGACCTTAGGCTCTTTCCTTCCCTTGGTGTATATCCAATTGCTGTACCTTTAGGAGTTAGACGTTTAGGAGCCCTAAGGTGCTAGACAATTCAAGGAGGGTGACAGCTTTCAGCATTCTTGGAAGAAGTTCCAGAACTTCTAAGGTTTCAACCAGGACCCAAAAGAGTTGCAAGTGGCATATTCTCGGGGCAGCGGGGGGTGGGGGTGGGGGCAATCTTCTTGTTTTGGTGAAACCTTGACGTGACATCTGCAATGGTAGTTACCTATTGTTGCTGAGGACAAGCCTACCCTCTCAATTCCACTCTGAGATGCTGGGTCTGGGTGTCAGCAAACCACATTTCCCAGAACCCCTTGCCACCTGATTTCCTTTTAGGCTCTGCCTATGGGGGGCACTGGTGAAAAACTGGAAGGTGGGAGGAGATAAGAAGGGCATCTCTTCCTGTTTTCAGCTACTGTGGGGCTCCTCCAGTAACTGCAGTTAGTTCCATCTCCCTGCTACTTTGGTTCTCAAAGCCCTCAGTTCAAGGGCACCCCTCAGAGGCCCGAGGCCCAGATGCACAGTACCGTCTTAGAGGTCCCAGCACCAGAGAAGTTCTACAATGGTCTCTCAATCAAGCCAGCCTATCCTTCCAGTTCCTCCATTCTGGTAATGCTAAATCTTCCCTTGTGTTCTCTCACCCCTAGAGATGGTAGCTACTTCTTACAGTTGCTAATTTTGGGGTTACCTCAACATCAACTTTATTCTTTTAGACTTCTAGCATCTGTATAACCAATTCCTTGTATTAAGACCCTTTTGTTTGAAATGCCTCGTGTGGTTTATATTTCTTGGGCCTTAGTCAATATGGTACTTGGTACCAGGATTATTTCCCACCTCCTGGAACACATGTGACTTTCTAATGCATCACAAGTACTTGCCATCTCCTCATCACGTCCATTCAGCAAAATGTCACCAATGTAATGGATCGGTGTGATGTCCTGTGGAATGTCAGGAAGACTAAGTTCTCTTCAGGCAAGATTATGGCAGAGAGAAGGATAGGTGACATAACCCAAGGCTAGACAAGTGAGGATGTATTGCTATCTCTCAAATACCTCTTTCCTAACTGGATTCTGATGGATACAATAGCCACTTATAACCACTGCAATTCAAGGATGAACCACACTGAGGTTGCAAAAAACATGAGATCTTGTAGAAAGTCTTAAATTCCTAGACTCAGAGAAGGGAACAAGATTTAAAAAAATAATAATAATAATAATGCTGGATAGACAAATTGTGACATATTCATTCAATATGTATTGAATGGCCCAACAGTCTATGCAGCAAAGAAAAAGAATGAACATACCTGCACCTAACCAGAGAGATGAATTTCTGTGACATAATGTTGAACAAAAAAACCCAGGCAAAAATGAATACATACTGTATGGGTCCATTTCTATGACATTCAAGAACAAACAAAACTATTTCTGGTGATATAAGTCAAAATAATGGTTGTCTTCTGAAGGGGGATTAGCACCTAAGTGAGGGCACATGGGAGATTTCTGGACTGCTGGATATTTCTACATCTTAATTTAGATGGTGATTACATGGATATATACTAATGTAAGAATCAGCCAACTTATACACTTAAGGTTTGTGCATTCTATATGTGCATGTTACATCTCAGTAAAAAAGTAATATAAAAGTTTCAGTACAGGGGCGCCTGGGTGGCGCAGTCGGTTAAGCGTCCGACTTCAGCCAGGCCACGATCTCGCAGTCCGTGAGTTCGAGCCCCGCGTCGGGCTCTGGGCTGATGGCTCGGAGCCTGGAGCCTGTTTCAGATTCTGTGTCTCCCTCTCTCTCTGCCCCTCCCCTGTTCATGCTCTGTCTCTCTCTGTCCCAAAAATAAATTAAAAAACGTTGAAAAAAAAATTTAAAAAAAAAGTTTCAGTACAGACTAGACATTAAGAGTATTTATAGAATAAATGGATATGTGACTTGAGCTTTCCAACTTGGTTTCATTTATTTCCACCAGTAATAACTAGTAGAAGTTTAGAAACTTTTGAATTGTGTACCAAGTGACATCCAGTTTAAAAATACAATTTCTCAGAATAATATGGTTTAACTCTACCACAAACAAAATACTGTGGGTCTTGTCAGTTTATTTAAACTATTTTGTATTTCTAATACTCAACCCACATAGACATTTGTATACAAAGGTAAAGATTTTATTTTAATCAGATTAGTATTCACCACCCTTTTAAAGTGCCCAACTGGACTTATCCTGTGGAGGATACACAAGAGACAGGCACTGTCTCCGAAGGAGTTACAGTCTCTCTGTGCCTGCCTTTTCTGGAGACCAGAGCACAGATTCAGACTCTGTATTTCCTACTAAGACCAGACCCATGTCAATCTGGAAAGTGGGACAGATAAAATCTGTGCAACCCATCAAGATCTCTTGTGAAAACTTATTTCCTGACTACTGGTTGACAAATGCCTTTAGTGCACCGAAGCTGAGAGAATGTGTATATCTGTTGTACAGGCCAATTTCATGTTTATCACTGCACCCTAATACTAATACTAATAAGGTTCACAGTTATTGATCATCTGTGACCTGCTAGTCCTATAATAGCTTCATATGTGTAAACTTATTTAAATCTCACAATAACCTCGAGTTACATAATGCTGCAATCCCCATTTTACAGATGATAGAACCAAGTCATTGACATTAACTTACTCTAGGTTCAAAGGTATTCAGTGTCAGGACTGGAATTTGAACACAGGCTGATTCCAGAATGCACTATCTTAATCATTACCATGTACAATTTTTAAATTGAGATATAACTGTCATATAACATTGTGTAAGTTTAAATTGTACAATCTGTTAATTTGATACATTTATATGTTGCAATATGATTACCACTACAGAGTTACATAACACCTCTACCATATCACATAATTATTTCTTGTTTGTGGTGGGAACAATTAAGGTCTAGTCTCTTATGTTACCATATATTCTTAGCCATCCAAGGTAAGAAATGATGGAAAGCTGTGCATCTGGAAGCAGGTGATTTGAGCTATTTTAATACAGCAGTGCAGTTATATCACAGCAGACTAGGATGACATTTCAGGATCATGCAGAGAGCTTGAGCTACAGTTCCCTTTCCCAACTATATTACATTCCTGCTGCTTGCTGGATTGTTTCTTCACTTATTTAGGTTACAAATAATTAGTGCATGCCTCTTATGTACCAGGTTTTTGTATTTTGTGTGGGAAAAGAGAAAACAACTAAGACAGCCTCTTCCCTATTTCTGGCATATATTGCCCTCAGCTTCTTCTTCCTAGTCATAATTTCATTCTGCTTATCTTTGCATCAGTTTAAACTGTTGCTTACCGATGGGAAGTGACCCCAAAGTGACTTTTTAAGAGTCCTGACCTTTTGCCTTTTGGCATCCATTAACAATGGCCACATCCGAGTCCTAGCTCTCAGTAAAATGCCTTTTTTGACAGCTCAGCGCAAGGTTTGTTTTTGTTTTAATTTGGGAGTGCTTCAAATCCGACTTAGTTCCATCATTTACCTCCTGACAGCTTGATAACGAGGGAGCAATAACTCCCTTATCTGTGGGCTGTTTAATGACGATATAGTAGCGCCCTGGGAGCAATAGACTAAGGCCCTTTCCAGATGCCGTATTTTAGGACTTTCAGCTGGAAAAACCTTCACTATGTGAAATTTATTCGGATTATTTTAAGTCAGGATTTTGTCTTCTTATTTAGAAACAACAACAAAAAAATTGACCGCTGGCTTGCTGCCTCCTAGATTTCTGGCTGGGGGCCATATGATCATCTAATTTGTAGTTTTTCAGGCAGACAGAGGTTAGAAACAGGCAAAAGTGGCCTCAACAGCAGATAAATGTGTCAAGACTGTGACAGGAATTGTGAAGACTGCTATAGAAATAGTTTTTTTAAAGTCACCCCCTGTTCTACAAAGCATAGCTGTCTGTTCCTTTCCCCGTTGTCCTTCGCCAGGTTCCCTTCGACACTTAGGTCCAAGAGACTGATACTCAGTTTCCTCGGTTTTTGTTGCCGACAGGTAATTATGCTAAAAGTCTGTAGTAGTAGATCTTATTATGCTTGAGTACATTATGCATTCTAGAGCAGAAGGTTTTTGCTGGAAAGCTTCACTGTCAGATATGATTTGCATTTTTTACTAGATGCTTTCTTTGCTCCTTGAGGACAAACATGTTAAGGATTCCTTTGTGCATAAACAGAATAGCAAAACACCAAACAGTCTATCTGTGGGCTCGAGTCTGTGTTCTTAACAAGACTGGCATTGCTTCAAAAGAGGGCATGCCTTTGCTGCAGGACCTAGATGCAGTTTGTGTTTGGAATGGTGAGGGTGAGGGAGCAGGACAGAAACTTCGTGCAGCTCCATCTTAACTGAAAACAAAAATGCCACGTCCTCAAATCAAACCAAATAGCAAGTATTGGAAACTAAAATCACTTACTTTTAATATTTTCTAAAAATGTTTTCTATTGGTCTTTTTGAGCCCCTTGCCCTGATAAGTGCTGAGGAATATGCTTTTACTGTGCCTACGGAATAATCCTGTCCTGTGGGCAATTGCACTGAAGTCATCTCCAGCCTGGGAATTCAGGGATTCAAGACAGAGAGACGGACTCCTGACACCAAACGCTGGGTGTCGTTTGCCCTTCTCCGTGCATGAGGAGGCTGGCACCGAACCTGGAACATCTCCCGCGGCCCTGGCCTTGGTCAGGGGGTAGTCTTGATTTACGCTGCCCTGAGCTGCCCCTTCTTGGTTGCTTTCGAAGGCTGTGTGTGGCCGAATCGGCTTGGGCGCTTGGGAAGAAAGGCTGTGGGAAGCTGGGTGTCTGTCCGCCTCTAACTCGGGCGAGGGCCGGGCACCCCAGGAAGGCCTCTGCGCGGACAATGCTGCCCGCCCGGGCCCGCACGAAATCTGCCGGCGCACTCCGCGTCCGCTCTCAGAGGCCCGGGCGGCCCGGCGTGCACTGCGCCGGCCGACTGTGCGGGTCTCCGAGCGGGCAGAGCGTGACGCCCGGTTACGAGGCCGGCCGGCGCCTTTGGATCCGCTCCGCGTCCTCTTTTTATTGCCAACTCCCTGGGACTCGGCCCCACGAATGGAAAGCAGCCCTGTAAATTCAACCCCGTAGAGTAGGCGCCAGCCAATAAAATGCGCAGACCCGGGCCACGTGACAGTAGCGGGGCGGTGCTCTGGCGGCTCCCTGATCTCTATGGTTTTCGCGGCTCGCTAGAGGGCGTGTGGTCCACTGGAGGACTCCCTACATTCTTCCTCCATTACCTCACTGCCTCCGGTGGCTGCTGGGATACTGGAGGACTCGGGTCCCGGCTCGACTCAGTCCTCCAGCTGCCCGGGGAATACCTCTAGCAGTTCTTCCCTGCCGCCACCGCCGCCCCGCCGCTTCCTCCTCCGCCCGCCCGCCGGCCTTCTTCGCCCCGCCCCGTCCGCGCCGCGCGTCCGGCCCGCCCGCGGGCCCGCTTCTCTCGGGAGCCCCCACCCAGGCGCATGGCTCCATGAAGCAGGAGGAGAAGGTAGAGCGCGAGAGGTCCCGTCCACCCCGGCTGCGTCTGGGCCAGGAGAAAAGGTGGGAAACTCGGGCTGCGCCGCACCCTCCTCCTCCTCCTTCCCCGCTGGGCCCGGCCTCCCTCGGGCCTCAGCCGCCCTGCCCGCCGGGCCTCCTTACCCGGAGGCGAGTGGAGGGGCCCGGGACGGGGTCCCCGGGGTCAGGGGCCAGGGTCCCGGGGCAGCGTGGGGGAGGGGCTCCCTGGCGGCGGGGTAAGTGGGCGGGCAGGCGGGGCCTGCGGGCGTCGTGTCCGGGCCGGGGGCCGGGGGGTCGGGAGGCAATGCTGGTGAGGGGTGGGCGGCCGCCCCTGCCCTGGGCCGCGAGGTGAGGCGAGGCGAGGCGAGACTCCAGCTCCTTTCTGCACTCCCTCCAGGAAACAGTCTCGGGTCTGTGTAAAGTTTGGTGGTCTCCGGCGCCGCCTGGCGGCCCCCACCCACTGTCCCGCCGCCCCCTCCCCCGCCCGGCGTCTGGATTCCACCCCCGCGGCTCGGCCCTCGCTGTCCTACCCGTCGCCCCGGCATCTCCCCAACAACCCCCAGCGCCCCGTACTCTCCCTCCCCACCCCCTTTTTTTCTTACCTTTCACCTTTCTCTCTGCCTGCTGTGCCCCTCCCCGCTCCGGCCTCTCCTTTCCCCACTCTTTCTCGTCCTTTTCTTGCCTAACTCTTTTCACGCGCACGCTCTCTCCTGTTCCTCTTCTCCCTCTTCTCTTTTTTCCCAGCCCCACCCTCACTCCCTGCTTCCTTATCCACCCGTAGCCCCCATTTCCATTATCCCTCCACCTTACACTCTTTGGGTTTTAAGCTTCTCTCTCCTTCCCAAGCTGTGGGTTTTGCCCTTCATTCCTTGTCCTCCTCCTTCCCCTGTCCTGATCTGAACTCCTCACTTTGCCACACTCCCTTACCCTTATCCCTCTGGGCCTATCCTCTTTCACTGCCCTCTCCTTGGATAGTGTGGGTGGGGCTTGGAGTCTCCTGTTTACATCTTTGGGAATAGCTTAATTTTGTACTGGGGGGGTGGGGGGGTGGGGAGAGTTGTTAAAGGATTGTGAAGAAATTTGTGCAAGACTAATAGTAAGGATGGATGACTCTTACCAACAATTATCATCTCCACCTGGGATGACAAGATGGCCTGTCCTCAGGACCGTGGCATGCTGTCCAGTAATTCTTCAACACCATCTTTGCAGAGAATTTGGGACTATGCTTGTATTCTGAAACCAGTGGAGAGCCTTGAAATGGTATATCTTGGCCTGAGAGCAAGTTTTGATCTAAATAAGTGGTGGAGGAAGTTTTAATGTGTGTCTCATGTTCAGGTTCAATAAAACCTTTGATCCCACTGTCCTCCCTTCTTGGTGATGACGCCAAGGATGAGGTGATTCAGTGCATGGGACTGCCATTGCTGCCTTATATTTAGATTTTGAAATGTTTTGAAGTAGGGAGAGCCTGTTCCCTAGCTGTTGTTTTCTTTTTTTGTTTTTGTTTTCTAGAAATTGCTCTAGGAGTTGTAATTTTTCACAAGCCTTATCTCACCTCTGGACTGACTTGATTTTGTTCATTCACTACCCCTGAATTTCTGTCTTAGGTACAGGAAGAAGGAATGGAATCGGAAGGAAGAAAATTCATTTCAGAGACAAAATAGCTCCCCTCCTCTGTTATAGCTGTACCCCTGGCAATAGAAACTGTCTGCTTTCAGTGAGTATTACCTTGGACATACTTAGAATATTTAGAATTTGTTGCTGTTAATTGGTTTTAGCCCTGTGCTAGGACATTAGGATGTAGACTTTTTCACTTCTATTTTTCTGCTTCCTTGAGGGGGTCCTAATGTTGATGGAGTTCCTTCCACTTGTCCTCTTAAAATAAATGTGTAAAGATGAACTTGTTTTCCATAATCCCATTAGAGTGACCTAGATGGTGGTATAGTAGTAGTACACTTATCTAGCTCCCACCCCTTCCCAAATTACTCATTTTTTTAAAACAACCAAAGATCAACACTCAGAGGTTAATGCAGTTCCTGATCAAGGTCAATTATTGGGTCTCTTCTATACAGTTACAATCTTCAGAGAGTTTTGGAACATTTTGCCCTAAATCTGCTATGGTGATACTGTTTTCTGGAAAAAATTTTATTACTACTGTGTCCCCTTGAGTGTATTAATTGTGGTATGCATACACTTGTAAGATAGCGTTTTTCACAGTTTTTCACATCTTATTGGAGCCTCGTAATCCCTCCGTAAAGGAGGCAAAGGACAAATATTTTCATTTTATAAATGAAAGAACCAAGGCCCAGAAAGATGTGGCACTTTGCCACAGATCACATAGTAAAGGAAGGGGAACTAAAAACAAAACTTTTGACCCCTGTGGGTTTTTTTTAAGCTACGTTGAAATGAAAATCTATAGCCCTGTGCATTTTTGTAAATCTGTAAATTTAAAAATTTTAAATTTAAATTTTATGGGTAGATCTGTATTTTGCATGGAAAATTTTCACACAGCAAGTGTTTGGATATGTGTACGCGTGTATGTTGAGGTTTCAAAAATATAGAAGTGATTATTTGAAATGATTACCAGAATGTTTGTGGGTTTTTCATCTGATTGTTTCTTGGAATAGTTACATAAGTAGGCCAGAATTACAGTTCAGGTGCCATTTCCCTACTCATACCACATAATTATTAAATTGAATTTCAGTTCAACTCTCTGTGTCACAAAGGAAACAACAACCCATTCCTTTCTGTATAAAGCTTTATTTGAACAGATATTGGGACACTACATAATAACAACAACAAAAAGAAGGCACTCCTTTTTTCTTTGCCTCTTTCCTATCTCCCAGATCTGCTTTCTTTGTTATAAGGTCATGCTCCCCAGTAAGCTGTTTTGAGGCTTGTCTTCAAAAGGTGAATCCAGATTTTTTTTCCCCAGGCTTTTTTAGATATTTTAACTTGGTTTTTGCTCAAAATCTAACTACTTTGATGCAGTATTTCCATTAGTACTCAATATATATCAAGACTTTTACAATAATAGCATATTTAGCAAGTTTCATCTCCTTGCAGTGTATATCTGTAAGCTTAAAAGAGAACTCTCGTGGAATAGAACTATGTACAACTCTCAAACAGCCCAGTATTCATACTTTATATTTTTTGGCACCTCACTGTGAACAGAACAGTGGATGATTTATTGGAAGCCATTGCTCTCCAAAGAGGAAGAGCATCAAGGTCATTAAAGTAATAATTTCATGTTAATAATAAGATCTTTTTTGACTACAAGATAGTTCTTAATAGAATTTTATTATGAGGGCATTTATTTTCCTAGAAATTGTAAGAATTCTAAGCTATGTTATTTTTATAACATACCCTACTTACATTAGGTAGTGGTAGTATTAATCATAGCAGACACTTGAATAAATAATAGTTAATGTGCCAAAGAATGTTAGATGCTTTTTCACGTGTTAGTTATTGAATGGTCACAAATAACCTTCTGTGGTATCAGGAACCTAAGTCCACAGACCTGTGACAACCTCCCTGAGTTTGCATAGCCAGTACGTGACAAGTCTGAGTTAGAATTTGAACCTAGACTGTAATCCCAAAGCCTAGGCTCTGCCCTCTGATGTTTGGAGCTGCTCTGTGAAGATGTCAGTGAACTTAAGGAGCCTTGGAAGGGGGGAGGGCTATCCTGTCCGCCAGCCAGATCAGTCAGGGTATCTTCACATCTTCCTCTCCATAGTGGTCTCTACACCTTTATAAACATCAGAAGTTTGGGGCATCTGGGTGGCTCAGTCAGTTGAGCATCCAACTCTTGATTTTGGCTTTGGTCTTGATCCCAGGGTTGTGGGATCCAGCCCCACTTTGGGCTCTGTGCTGAGTGGGGAGCCTGCTTGAGATGATTCTTTCTCTCTTTCTCTGTCTCAATCAATCAGTGCATCCTCTGCCCTTCTCCCCCTGCTTGTGCTTTGTCTAAAATAAGTAAAATGCAAAAATATATAAATAAATAGACATCAGCAATTTATGAGACATCATTTGTATTTACTCCTGAAATGATAAATTGTTTCTCAAGCAAATAATGTTCCAGTGGGTAGCTCTTAAAGCACCCCGTCATTTAAAAACAAAAAAAAAAATTTCTCAGGTGCAGTTCAGAAGCTAGGTATGGCCTGTTAAAGGAAAGCCTTGAATCATCTTAAAACTAAATATCTCCCAAGGCTAAGTCCAGGACTAACCAGTGACTGTTGTGTTTTAGCAAAGAAAACCGCTACAAGCATAAATCAAACCAAGAAGTTAATTTAAGAGATATTTGATCTAATTTGTGGAATGAATTGGACACATTGGCTATCCATTTAGCTGTGAATTAAACCATTCCTTGGTTTGGGCTGAATAGAGTTGACATTGTTGATAAGATTTGTAATTCAGCTGCCTTCAGCTTCTGACGCACTCCACAGTCAACATCTCACAGTGGAACCAAGGATCTAAAGATTAGTTTGTGCCATAAGCATTCTTTTTATAAAAAAGACAAACTTTGGGTGGCTCATTCAGTTGAGCATTTGACTCTTGATATCAGCTCAGGTCTTGATCTCGGGGTTGCGAGCCCTGTATTGGGCTCCGCACTGGGCGTGAAGCCTGCTTAAAAAGAAAAGATGAACTTCAGTGAAATTACCAGATTTGTAGGTAAGACTGTTGGTGTGTATACTATATGCAGGGACTGTGTTAGGTGCCGTGAAAGAAAACACAAATGCCGCAGCCTCTGAGATGGAAGGCGATGATGAGCTCAGTGCTGGCTGGGACAGAAGCGTAAGCTCCCCAGCCCAAAGCAGGAAAGCACTGCTCCGCTTCCCCAGAGGGAGGAAGAGCTACCATCCAGCTTTAATTGTGGAACCTAATGACAGCAGATCCTTTGAGGGTTGTGTGTCAGGGAGGGCGTGGTGACTTTTTCAGCAACGAACATACTTCAGTGTATTTGATGCTTGTTAGGTTAGGAGATCTTGAAAGAAGAGGTAAAACCATGATTCTTGTTCACGTTTCCAGCTTTTTGTGGAAGTATAGTTATTGTCTCCATCTGGTGGAAATCCAGTTTTAACTTGTTCATTCTCGTTGACTGTTATAAAATGGACAGGCAGTAGGAAAATGAGATTGGCGCTGCTGGCTTTTTAAGTGGCCCTTCAGGGGCACCTGGGTGGCTCAGTGGGTTGAGCATCCAACTCTTGATTACAGCTCAGGTCGTGATCTTACAGTTTCATGAGTTCTCGCTGGCCTCATGGAGCCTGCTTGAGGTTCTCTGTCTCCCTCTCTCTCTGCCCTCCCCTGCTAACACTGTCCTCTCTCAAAATAAAAAAAATTTTTTTCAATTAAGTGGCTGGCCCTTCAGTTTAGCTTTGAAAGAGTAACCAGCTGAAGGCGTGGAACCGTCTCTGTGATGTATGTGTATACAAAGGTGGTTGATGAGCCCAGTGCTGACTGGATTTTGGGAGCATTGTAAGCCACCCAGCCCAGAGCAACTTTTTACACTCAATTCCAGTTATTTCAAATGAACCAACTTCATAGTATCCATTCAGGAATGTTTCTGCTCAAAGTACCATCATTGGTAGTTTTCATGAGATTTGGGAAAGGTTAAGAACAAATGCACACGCGGTTTTAGAAAAGATAGAGTATGCCATTAGGGGTATTTGGTTTTAGCTGGTTAGTCTGTTGTATTGAAATGCTGTTCTGAGATCTCTTAGGCTGTACTCTACAAAGCCAAACTATTGGGGAAATGAGTGACTCTTTGGTCATTGGAGGACAGTCCTGGGAGTGGAGTCTGAGA
The DNA here is from genome assembly GCF_016509475.1 of Prionailurus bengalensis. Lineage (NCBI taxonomy): Eukaryota > Metazoa > Chordata > Mammalia > Carnivora > Felidae > Prionailurus > Prionailurus bengalensis. The sequence goes on from NC_057345.1 coordinate 111,486,081, forward strand.
CTGCTTAGTTGTGGTGAGATGGCCCACTTTATTGGAGTAGGATTAAAAGCATCTCAAAGAGGGGCGCCTGGGTGGCTCAATTGGTTGGTCGTCAGACTTCGGTTCAGGTCATGATCTCACGGTTTGTGGGTTTGAGCCCTGCGTCAGGCTCTGTGCTGGCAGCTCAACCTGGAGCCTGCTTCAGATTGTGTGTCTCTGTCTCTCTGCCCTCCGCCGCTTGTGTGCTATCTCTCTCTCTCACAAAATTAAATCTTAAAAAAAAAAAAGTCTCATAGAAAAAGTTTTGATGAGGGGTGCCTGGATGCTGGATGGGTCAGTCTGTTGGGCATCCAACTTCGGCTCAGGTCGTGATCTTGCGGTTTGTGAGTTCAAGCCCCGCGTTGGGCTCTTTGCTGATGGCTCAGAGCCTGGAGACTGCTTCAGATTCTGTGTCTCCCTCTCTCTGCCCCTACCCCACTTGTGCGCTGTCTCTCTCTGTCTCTCAAAAATGAATAAATGTAAAAAAAAAAAAAAAAAGAAAAAGTTTTGATGAAATTGATAAATAGGGTTGATGTTGTAAATATGTATTCACTCCCAGCACTTTGGTTTACTTTACATTCTTTACCTGTAATTCACTTGTTATTTGCCTTATGCTGACAGAATATGTAAAATATTGGCCCCCTTAAAAACATGTCTTTGTAATGATTCAGTAGGAGGGGAGATAGAGTGAGTAGGTAGACTATAGATGAAATAAGATTAGCCATATGTTAAAAATTACTAAAGCTGGTTATTTGGTTCATTACACTATCCTACTTTATGTTTGAATTTTTTTATAGATTGAAGTTTATAGAACAAATTTTTGAAGAAATACCTTCTCATGTATTTTTGATGCAAAAAATCTAACTCCGCCTTTGGTCACTAATTGAGAATATCGATTGAATTGTTTCCTTAGTGGCCTCCAGAGAAATGCTTGGGCCTAAGGAGCCACAAGATTTGGGTTGGTTCTATTGATTTCAAATCGTAGTTTAGGTGTGGGGAGTTGTTGAATGTAATCACTTGGTATCGGTTGTGATCGTGCTTCATGACAGAGCAGTGCTTGTACATGGTGGCACAGAGGCAGAATCTTCCTAGGCTTGAGTTCACCTGCCTGCCTTGGCCTGGTTTGAAAATCCTTTCTGTCGCTCCATTGTGGGGTGTTTCACCAGTCAGGTAGCAGATGACACCTGCTAAGGAACACCTGAGTTGCCACCATGTCATGACATTTCACTTTCTTCAGGTGTGCTTTGGTGCAGTAAGAATGAGGAAACGTACCTTTTTTTGACTTTTGTGTTTCATCCCTTCTCTTTGCTGCTTTGAACTCTGGGGCTTTCTGGACACCCTGTTAGAGCTCCAGCTCTTTAGAGGTAGTTCTGCTGCTTCGTTCAACATGTGTCTTAGCCCCCAGCCCACAGTGATACACAAGATAGAAAGGCAAGAGGCCAGTGATATCCACTGTGGAATCAAATGACAGTGACAGGGGCACTGGTAATTTTCAGGGTCATGGCTTGAGATCTTGGCTTTCGGCTTAGGTCGGTTTTTTTCCTGCTCCCATTTTTATTTTTGTTTCATTGAGTTTTATTTATTTATTTTTAGTAATTTCTGTTCCCAATGTGGGGCTTGGACCCATAGCCCTGAGATCGAGTCACATGCACTTCCAACCGAGCCAGTCCGGTGCCTCTCCTGTTCCATTTTTGTTGGCAAGATTCTGTGAAGTATTAGGTTTGTTTTTAGTATACCCTTGAATGTAACTTGTTTTTTTTAATCATACCCTTAAGAAATGACTGAATCCAGTGGATATTATTGGCAGGCGTCATTCTTCTTTGTGGCTGGTGGAAGGACCCAGACCTTGGAGTCTGACAGATAGACTGTGGTCCAAATCCTAACTCTGCCACTTAGCAGCATGCTATCTGGCTTTGGGCAGGTTATCTTGCTTATTAAGCCTGAGGTTCCTCATCTGTAAAATGATGGTTACGTTGCCTACCTTGCTGAGGATTTGAGGTTTTGAGTATTTAATGAAATCCTGTTTAAAGAGCACCTGTTCAGAGTAAGCACTCCTCTAAGTGCTGAGTGCCTAGCAGTCCTGGCCCTCTGGGAATTTCCATCCTAATGGGGCAGTTGAACAAAAACCCAAAGTGATAAGAGCAGCTAAATGTATTATCACCTAGTACATGGCAGGCACTGTTTCAAGTACTTTATTCGTATTAAGCTCATTTAATTCTCGTAAAACCCCATGAGGCAAGTATTATTGTTGTTCCCATACTGAAGAAACTGAGTCATGGGGACGTTGATCCTGGAGGAATCTGAATTTGAACCCAGGCCATTTGGCTCTGGAGGCACTATTTTTAAGAAAAATGTTCTCTTTTTGTTTTTAAATTTTTTTAATGTTTATTTATTTTGAGACAGGGACCAGGATCAGGGGAGGGTCATAGAGAGAAGGAGAATCCCAAGCAGGCTCCCTCTTAGGGCAGAGCCTGACATGAGGCTTGAACTCATGAACCATGAGATCATGACCTGAGCCGAAATCAAAAGTCAGATGCTTAACTGACTGAGCCACGCAGGTGCCCCTGTTTTTTGTTTTTTGTTTTTAATTAGAGAGTGTGCATGCATAAGTTGGGGAGAGGGGCAGTGGGAGAGACAGACAGAATCCCAAGCAGCCTCCACACTCAGTACAGACCCTCACGTAGGGCTTGAACCCACGACCCTGGCATCATGACCTGAGCTGAAATTGAGGGTTAGACGCTCAACTGACTGAGCCACCCAGGCACCCCTCCCTCTTGTAACAGTCTAAACAAGACAGTGACATCCACGTTCAGAAAAAAACTTGTCATTGGGGCTTTTATTGTATCAAGTACCTAAGGCTTTCTCAAAAAGAAGCTGTTTTCAAGTGAGACATTGAAGTGTACAAGCTATTATCCTCAGTTACAGACAACTTTCATCACACTAAGAATTGCCCTAAATACAAAAATCTGTATTTTGCTATGGATTAGCATATATCAAGAACATAAATAATACTTGTGAAATTTTTGTGTCTCAGCCTAAAGTGACGACTTGTTTGTGTAAAAATAATGGCATTGCAAATGGGCATGTAAATATCTAATTTGATTTAAAAGGTTGTAGAATTTACAACCAAAATACCGTATTATATAGAGCATTGCCTAAAAAGGCATATATCCAAATCACAGGAAAATTTAAGTATGCTTTTCTCAAGGCAGCAGAATTTTACAAACTTTGATATCATCACTATTGAAATAACTAGGATTAGGGCACCTGGGTCACTCAGTTGGTTAAGCGTACAACTCTTGATTTTGGCTCAAGTCATGATCTCACAGTTTGTGGGATCAAGCCCCATGTCAGGCTTTGTACTGTCAGTGTGGAGCCTGTTTAGGATTCTCTCTCTCTCTCTCTCTCTCTCTCTCTCTCTCTCTCTCTCTCTGCCCCTCCTCTGCATACATGAGTACTCTCACACAAAATAAATAGGTAAATAAACATTTTTTAAAAAGAAGAATTAGGATCTGTTTTCCTGATTCTGTTGAGTCAGAGAAAGGATCTTGGTCGTGTTATAACTATGCATTTTTGCCTCTGGCTGTTTAAGAAAAAAAACTTAGTAAAAAACCCTTACTTCCTTCTGTTCACATCATCAGATGGGATGTTCTGATTTTCTCGCTTGTCCACTGCCACATGTTGTTAGGCTGAGTGGCTTTGCCTGCATCTGCCTCGCTGTGACAGGGAGGAAATGGCTACCTCACAAAAGGCCTCTGAAGCTTAGGTCATTTCTGTGAATAAAGGTTCCTACTAAGTTGTAGCTTTTTTTGAATTGGAGTTTTGAAAGGATAGAGAGATGTGTAGAAATTGGAGTGAGTTCAGACAACCAAAGAAAATGAGCAAAGCATTGGAGAGCTAGAGCTGTAATGACAGAGGGTTGGGAGCCTTGTGTTGGAAGGCGTGCTCTTCTCAGAATGGCAGCTTTTCATATTCACTAAGGTCTAGGGCCAAAATCACACAGATAGATTTAGGTTAGTGATGAGTAAAATGCTGAAAGGATGTGGTCAATGAGGAAAAAGCATGAAAGTCCTTCTGGGGCTCTTTAAAAATAGGGCGGTCTAATTTGGAGGTTCTAAAAAGGTAGAGAAGACAATGATGAAGAATCTGACAGGTCCAGTGCTGTCTTGCAGTCTTGAAATGTCCTCATCCATCTTCATGATGGCTGCCATCCCATCCTTCTGCCCCTGGGAGTCCTGGGCAAGAGGGGCTGTAGTTGCCTGCCTCTGTGATGATCATAAGCTTTATGGAAAGTGAAAAATAGTTCTTCTTTAGGAAAAGGTTAGGAGTCCCTGGCCTGGAGATCAGGGTCTTCCAGTTGTGTTGGTCTGAAGCCTTTTGTGACCTGGTGACCTGGATGAGAAAGAGGATTTGATGACTCTTACCCTCTCCATGTAGACCCTGTCTTTTGGTTATTTTCTCCTTTAACTAATCTTTTGAATTAATGCTTAACCTTTCTCTTGTTAGGGTTCTGCAGCATTCCAGACCTCGAGCACTGAATCAGGATGGGAAAAAGACGTTGTGTTCCTCCACTTGAGCCCAAGTTGGCAGCAGGCTGTTGTGGGGTCAAGAAGCCCAAGTTATCTGGAAGTGGAACGCACAGTCACGGGAACCAGTCCACAACTGTCCCCGGCTCTAGTTCAGGACCTCTTCAAAACCACCAGCATGTGGATGGCAGCAGTGGTCGGGAAAATGTGTCGGACTTAACTCTAGGACCTGGAAATTCTCCTATTACACGAATGAATCCCGCATCGGGAGCGCTGAGCCCTCTCCCCCGGCCAAATGGAACTGCCAACACCACCAAGAACCTGGTGGTGACTGCAGAGATGTGCTGCTACTGCTTTGATGTCCTCTACTGTCACCTCTATGGCTTCCCACAGCCACGACTTCCTAGATTCACCAATGACCCCTAGTGAGTAAATCAGGTACAGGGGACAGTGAGAAAGGCGTGACGACGTCTTTCTTGGGTTGTTCTCTTGAGATCCTGTACTTATACAAAGCTTTGGCATCATTTGGGCAGAGGGTAACAGGATTAGGACGATGAGAAATGTCCAGGCATAGCTAAAACGGTATCTGGATTCAGGAGTGGAAGAGGTCTACATTATGCTTGGAGGAGGTATAGGCTTGTTTTTAAGGTCATGTTCTAGAAATCAGGAGGATTTCGTTCTTGGTTCTTCTGTTGGTTTGTTGGTTCATATTGCAGTGGGTAGGAAGCCACACCATCACATCATTGTGGACCTGGATGTTGAAGTTCAGGTGAATTGGATGTGTCTGAGGGCCAGGCTGGAGACTAGGAGCTGTGATGCTCTTAAGGAAGGTCCCCTCACTTTGTTGGTAATCCCACATGGCTGCTGGTACCCCGCCAAGAGTGTCAGAATCTGCTTTACTGTTTTCAGTTCAAGACTCTGTTATTTGTCCCAACCTGTCTCAAGGTGTCAATGACTTAAATGAAGAATATGCAGGAGCGCCTGGGTGGTTTGGTTGGTTAAGCGTTCTGACTCTGGATTTTAGCTCAGGTCACAATACCATGGTTCATGAGTTTGAGCCCCACATCGGGCTCTGGGTTTGACAGTGTGGAGCCTGCTTGGGATTCTCTCTCCCTCTACCCCTCCCCTGTTAGTGCCTACACATACTCCTTCTCTCTCTCTCAAAATAAATAAAAATAAAAGGGAATATGTACGATGTGAAGAAATTTCATGCTGGTGTTTTCTTCCTTCTCAGAATTGGAAGCAGGTCTGAGGTGGCTTTAGTTTTTTTCCTTTTTTTTTTTTTTTTTGCCTTAATGTTTATTTATTTTTGAGAGACAGAGCATGAGCAGGGGAGGGGCAGAGAGAGAGGGAGACACAGAATCTGAAACAGGCTCCAGGCTCTGAGCTGTCAGCACAGAGCCCCACGTGGGGCTTGAACCCACAAACCGTGAGATCATGAGCTGAGCCAAAGTCAGATGCTCAGCCAACTGAGCCACCCAGGCGCCCCTCTGAGGTGGCTTTAAAAGCACTGAAGAGATGCTTTTGGAGCATTCATTGACCTAAGATCATTCATTCCTCAACTGTTAATGCCATATTGGGGCAATGCATAGCCCCGCTAGGCAGGGAGTGGAGAGGTATAAAGAAAAAATCCTCCCTCTTGGGAGACTTACTGAGTTGGCAGATGACACACACAAAGCTAAATAGTGTGTATGGCACACTGGGCAGAAAGAGAGGGGAGGTTATACCTGTGTGATTGTGTCAGAGGAGAGCAAGTATAGAGGAAAATGTTCTAACTTTTTAGGGAAGTATTGCCATGGGATACCATGGTCAGAAAATTCCTGACTGAACATGTGGAGATTCTGAGCTTTGATCCTAGTGGGATCAAATGTGTCCCTAGCAGGAGACAGACATAGATTTGGAAGAGTGGGTAGTGGCTGCAGCGCTGTAAGGTATGGGCTGTTGTATTCAGGGGCTGATCTTTCCTTCCTGCAGACAGTGGAATTTTTGAGGGGTTTTGAATAGGTTTTGGGACAGGAACTTCGGCTGCTGCTGTTCAGGTGTTTACTGGAGGAAAAAGATAGGTGGCAGATCTGCTTCATAACGGTGATCAGAGTAGACAGCTTTAAAAATTTAAGTTGCTTTTAGAAGTATTTTGCTCAATCTAAGAACTAAGGGCATAGACATAGAGAAGAATCTCAGGAAGAAGAGACAGCCCTGTAACCTGTTGGTAAAATATCTGTTCCCGTCAATCTAGTGTAGCCTGATAAAGCAGGACTTGGCCTAAAAGCAGAAAGTGGCAACTTCCACTAATAACAAGCTTTCTTAAGGATACATAGTTTTTCTTTTCCAAACATTTATGAGCAGGACCAGGGGCAGAAATAATTAGGAGAACAGTGTGGGGTTGTGGGGAATGGAGAGGACATACGCAGGTTGTGTCTTCATGAAGGATGTAACTGGGAAACATGGACACTTCTAAGAATAATTAAGAGGAGAAAGATATGGAAAATTAGAAGAAATTGAGTCCTGGGCAGAGGAAAAGGAAAATACCCCAAACGTGTCAAAGTGAACTGAACCATAGGCAAGGAGCACAGGAAGGGCAGAGAGCGCCTCCCTTCAGGCTGCCGTGCTGTAGTGTCCTCCCGTCTCCATCTGCATGGTTCCCAGGAAGCCAGAGTCCTTCAGGTAGCTGCAGTTCACGAAACAGTCCTTTTGGGGAATAACCAAAATGAACAGGGCAAAAGCAAAGCTTTGTTCTTATCCATAATTGATTTGGGGCTGGAGAATGTTTTTTGTTTTGCTTTTTTAGTCCGCTCTTTGTGACATGGAAGACAGGGCGGGACAAGCGGCTTCGTGGCTGCATTGGGACCTTCTCAGCCATGAATCTTCATTCAGGACTCAGGGAATACACGTTAACCAGGTAATGACACCAGACGTAAGCTGTGCAGATAAATTGGCTAGAATTGAAAAGAACTACCTGACTTTATTTCTTCTAAGTGGTAAAAGTTTGAGTGTTCTTTTGGTAATCAGGAATTGTGGGGCCTTAATCTGGTGAGTCACTAATCAGTTCAAGTGTAGACAGTTAATAGCATCATGTTATTTTTAGCACGTTAGTACAGATGGGTAATCAGTATTCTCTGCATAGCTCAGGGTTCATAAGTATTTGGGCATATAATGTTGGCTCCTAACTCCAGAGCAGCCTCACTTCTGTTTTCTGTCCCCTCCAGTGCACTTAAGGACAGCCGATTCCCCCCCCTGACCCGAGAGGAGCTGCCCAAACTTTTCTGCTCTGTCTCCCTCCTTACTAACTTTGAGGATGCCAGTGATTACCTGGACTGGGAGGTGAGAACAGCCGCATTTGGAACTCTGCATCTCTCGTTGCATTTGGGTTCGGGTTAGTACATGGTAATGTATCTCCTTCATTGAGAGAGGGTATAAGAATGTAAAAGCTGAGTTTAGAAGCAATTGGGGGCCATATAAGGGATAGGAAAGGTGCTGTGATCTTAGGATTAGGGAAGAAATGTGAAGTCTTTCTTTTCTTGTGTCTTCCCAGTCCATTCTTTTCCCTATCCTTCTCCCACTCCTAATAGAAACTGATACTGGGGATAAAAGAGAGCATTTCAGATCCCTCTTGGCCAGCCCTTGAGTAAAAAAAGTTGTTGTTTGGAGCCATATGTGAGGAGTCATGAGCCTAAATCAAAACCCTGTGGTATGTTTAATGGAATAGATTAAAAGTGGAATATTTAAGATTATTGGATGAGCTATTGAAAGAATGTATTTCTGCAACCCTCATACTCGGGAGAGGTGGCTACAGGTAGACTCACAGCTTCCCTCAAGCTGAAGTTACTTCGGCTTCAATACCTGAGGAAAGAGTTAATCATGAAGAGTAGCAGGTTCTCCTTTTCTCAGACCTGGATTGAGCTGGTCAGGGGACAATGTCAATTAAGTGTGGATGACTGCAGTTCCATTAGAATAAGTAAATGCCATTTATTGGTTATTTTTTCTGTAGGTAGGGGTCCATGGGATTCGAATTGAATTCATCAATGAAAAAGGCGTCAAACGTACAGCCACATACTTACCTGAGGTTGCTAAGGAACAAGGTGAGTTGGACAAATGGAATTTCAGTGAAGGATACTATTCACACAATTACCATGTAAAGGCAGGAAAGTGGAGTGTTGTCTTTCAGCCCAACTGCAACTACAAATGAGTGCCTTTCTTCCTCTTACCATCTACCAAGTCTTAGGGAATGAGAAATAAACTCCCAAAAAGATGCAGGAGCTGAGGGTTTCCTTTGTGGCACAGTTGGTTAAGCATGACTCTTGGTCTCAGCCCAGGTCACGGTTTCACAGTTAGTGAGTTGGAGCCATGCGTTGGATTTTTAAAAATTCATAAGAAATAATTTTTTAAAAAGATGTAGGAGCTGAGAAAGAAGAGAGGTTAAGACTTCCCTTACTCACCCCCTAGTTTCACTTCTTGGTGAAAAATTTTGTTTTTTGGCCCCAAAAGCGAGTAGTATTTGTAGCAGAATTCCAGTAATCAACTGGATGATTTTATGGAGCTCATTGTAAAGTGAAGTTGCCTGTATCACTGGGTTTTGAACTTTTGGTCATTAATTATTGAACAATGTTATACCTGGATAAAGGGAAAACATAATCTTCCCTCTTCCACTCGCTTGCTCTCTCTCTCTTTAAGAACTTAGTAAGTTCTTATAATGAGACAATAAAGGTAGGAGGTGGGTTAGATAGGTTTTCTCTTTAAAAGAATATTTAGAATACCTTTCAATGTTGCCTCTGTGTTCTGTGATACATAATTCATTTTTCTTTTGGGACATCTGGGTCGCTCAGTTGGTTAAATGTCCAACTCTTGATTTCCGCTCAGGTCATGATCTCATGGTTTGCGAGATCGAGCCCCGTATCAGGCTCTGTGCTGATAGCAGGGAGCCTGCTTGAGATTCTGTCTGCCTCTCTGCCCCTCCCCCTACTCTCAAAATAAATAGACTTTAAAAAACGTATTAAACATAATTTACTTTTCTTTCTCTCTTCTCTTTGTCCCTTTCTTCTTTCTTGTCTGTTTTTGAAAATAATATGTAAAACACAACAGTATTTGTTGGATGTGAACCTGGAATAGAGAAAAATAGCCATTTCAGTGTATCGATGAACTAATTATGTGGAGAGTGATTGCCTTATTGGTTTATATCATGGTTGTGTTTAAACTTTTTCAAAAGCATTGTGGATGTAGCATAAAAAGGAAGCCTTTTAGCTACCTTAAGGTCATAAGTCTAACATTTCTGTATAAGGAAGCACACCATAAATACTTCCTAACAGTGAGATGTGGTGACAGTATAGGTGAATAATGAAATTACTTGTGCCGTTTGAAAATTGGTTGACATAATTTAAAAATTGGGGGTAATTTTAGGGGTTTCTCTTTGGTTTCCAATTTTGATACATTTGACTTTATCTATTAAAAATGTACAGAAACAACATAATATATGTGTGAAAAATTTTCCTGTCCTTCATGAAGGAATAGCTTCCCTCCTGCTATCAGTTCTCTGTACTAGAAAACAGGACTTCTAGAAATGATCAAAATAAAGGAAGGGCCACACAAAGGAGTATAGGCAAGAGAATTTGAATTCTCTCCTCCCACAGAACAGTCTTAGTTACCAGCACTAGTCCAGCAGGCAGGTATTAAGTTGACACTATGTTTATTGCTAGGTAATTATGCTGGGATCACATCTGACAGGAAAGACACAGAGCAGAGGGCCTAGGGACAGCCGTTGTGTGTGTTGGGTTTATCATCTCACATCTCAGGTTCTACTTGGACTGTCTGTCAGTGAGGCAGATGGGGCTCTAGGGATGTGGGGCCAGTATCCAGGGCTCCCTTTGACCGTAGCAGACTTGGCGGCTTCTCTTCTCTTGCCGTGTTAGAACATGCCCTACTCTTGTGTCATCAAGCACTGACCTCATTGTGCCTCTCTTCTCAGACTGGGATCAGATCCAGACAATAGACTCATTGCTCAGGAAAGGTGGCTTTAAGGCTCCAATTACCAGTGAATTCAGAAAAACGATCAAACTCACCAGGTAAACCCACTGTTTCATTTTCTTTGTCACTTTAATTTAGTTGGGGATGGATGGAGGATACTTGTGATGGAAAGGGTTAGAAAAGATTTTCTCTGCTAATGTCCCTAAAGAAGTGTGGGTCAGGTTTAAGCTGGGAGGAAGTAGTGGCAGCAGAAGCAAAGACTCCCCAGTGTCTTGGGCATCTCTGCAGCTGAAGTGATGGCAGAGCTGGAGCAGAGTTTAGGCCACGATCAGGTGGTGGGTGTCTTTGCCAGACCCAGTGGTTGGGAGGCTAAGAGGGCAGACTGAGGCCAGGAACAAAGGCTCTCAGCGTAGAGTTCCAGGGTCAGTTGAAGTCACATGCAGTCAGGTGGCAGGGGATATAGATGGTGTGTTAACAGGATAGTCAATGCTTTTTACAGAGGGTTCCGAGAAAGGCCGCACCTGTTGGGGGAGGTTGCCTCATGTGATAGAATGCACATGGACTTGGAGTCTGAACCCCAGCTCACCGCTGCCTAGCCATGACCTGAGCCGGTCACTTACTCTGCCTCTTTGAGGGGGAGGGGGACTTTGCTGTATGTAAGAAGTGAATTATAATTCCTTGGGGTTGTATTAGATGTGGTAAGGTAATGTATGAAGAATTTCTAGCACAGGGCCAGGCAATAATTGTAGGTGGTCAGTAGATGTCGGTTCTCTTGCCATCCCTACTGAAATCGGAAACACTGAGAGGTTTAGCTTCTGTGGGCTTCTGTGGGCCTCTGTTGGCCCCTTCATCTGTAAAATACTGAAAATCATATACTAACCTCACAGGTCTATTTGGAAGATAACCCAGTGTTTTTGAAATGCTTTGGATTCCAAAAAAAAGAAAAACTTCAAATACAAAGCATTATTATTATTATTATTATTATAATTTATTTGAACAGCCATTTCCCTGTCAAAATTCAGGAATAATCACCTTGCAGTGGAGGAGTGATTACAGTGGGAAAGAGATGGCTCTGGGTAAGGATTGTCACACCCAGCTCCTGTGGTCTGTAGTAGGCTCCATAGGTTTGTAACACCCCATGCTTCGCATCCTGACTCATGGCTCTTTCCAGAGCAAAGCCAAAGTGCTATGAACTCTGTTCTGATGACCCTGTGATATGATATGGCATATTCATCTGGGAATTGAGACCCGTCCTATATAGCCCCAGGATCCTTTAACCTGCTGCATCAGAATTTGACCCAGAATAGGTATCTGTGCCCCTTTTAGTTATCAGTAACTTGTTTGTTGCTTTTCTGCAAATTGAGGTTGCATTTCTGTCAAATTTATCACATTTTATGCAGTAGATATGCAGTTTGCACTGGGCATTGGTATAGCCATCTTCCAATCTGCCACCCGCGTAATTTGACCTTGACATTCTTCATCCAGACCCCAGTAGCAGATTGCTTAAGAGCAGCCTGACGATAAGCATATGTAGTGTTTAAAGGTGGGATGTGCAGAAAATACATTCTCAGGGGTGAATTGTGATTGTGCTTTTTCATCTTGTTCATTTGTAATAACAACATTGTTTTCTTGTGCTGTCTTTCATTTTCTGTAAGTAAGATTGCTCTTGGTCTTCCATCTTATTCTTTCAAAATGTGGAATAAGCTTTTGGTTTTCTCTGCTGAGTGACTTTACAAAATGAAGGGTTTGAGGTTCCTAATACTCTTTCCTGTTTCCTTATACAGGTACCGAAGTGAGAAGGTGACAATCAGTTATGCAGAGTATATTGCTTCTCGACAACACTGTTTCCAGAATGGCACTCTTCATGCCCCGCCCCTCTACAATCATTACTCCTGACACAAGGCTGCATGACCAGTCCCACCCCCCTGTGGCCACCAATGGCTATGACATCATTGGAGCAGATGCCTCCTCTTCCTGGTCCAGTTACTTCTATTACTGCACCATTTTATGATGCTAGCTTCCGTTGCCAAGTCTGCCTCCAGCTGACTGAGGGGGGGGGCAGGGTTATACTGAATGAAACAGAACTTGAGGGGCCCAAGCCTTATCTCAGCCTTTCCTCAATATGGGGTTCCGTTGGATTGGGGCTCCTCCGTGACTAGTGAGAATTACTGTGTGGGTTCAGAAGACCCTTGGCATGCAGGTGCCACTGGTGATTTGCCGCCTGTGTGTTGGCCACACAGTGGAAGCTGGAATTGGTGGTCCATGAAGGCTTACCCCACACGCACCCCTACAGCCTCCCCAGATCAAGTAGGTGTATTCCCCTGGCAGTCTGGGCAACGGAGACCAACAAGAAACATTTTTAGGTTGTTTTAAATTCCTTTTTTAAACTTCCAGTTTATTGCGTACCAAGAGTTGATCATAACCTCCATGCTTCATAAGTGGACGCCATGTTAGGGTTGAGCGTGGGCACCATGAGTCCTCTAAGGCTCTTGGACAGAGACCCACATCAAGATCGGAAGCCCTTTGGATGGCGTTGCAGATCTCATTGCTCAATTAGCCTCGAAGGTTTTAATTCTCATCCCACTCTCGGTTGGATTTTCTGGCACTCTTCCTGCATCGAGTCTCCTGGTATTGAACAAAGCTCTGTGGTGTAGCCTGCTGAGGACTGGACTGGGATGCCCGTGGGAGGTCCCGAAATCATCGCTGCATGCAGTGAGAAAGGAGAGACCTCTTCCTTACCACCCGGCTACCTCACTCCTCTACTGGTAGCAGTGCCTATAGCTGGATCTAGGTTCTCAGAAGGCATAGGTGTTCAAACAAGCACTTGGGTCGGGCTTCGAGAAGGACACGTTGTCATAGGAAAGAATCCAGGGTCTCCACGCTGTTTTCTTTTCAGGCAGACATCCTGAGGGACCTTTAAGCAGAGGAGTTCCTTGTCTAGTTTGCCTGTAGAAGTGGGAAGACTGTTGCTGTTTCAGTCCTTTCCAGGACTTTAGAACAAAGCTGTGTAATTAACAAGATGAATCTTTATCTTGCCTAACATGCTGGGACTCTTCGCCCCACCATGGTAAAGTTCCAAATAGCTCATTTTATTCTAGGTCATTCAAACTTTCATGTGGCATATTTATCCCTTCCCCATTGTTGCTGATTCCAAATAGCTGTCAGCAAGTTTCTCCTCCCTCTTGCCTGTTCTTCACTCATTTGGTGGCAGAGTTCATTGAAGCTGGGGACTTGGAAGATGCTTTGGAAACATTGTCACAGAGGCACTGCTGAACGGATTCACAGGAAGAGGTGGCCAGTTGGAAGAAAGGACCCGGAGGGTGATACACTGGTTTTCAACAACATGCTCAGAGAACTCTTGAAGTGGGTTGGGTGTCAATCCGGTGAACACAATTGTTTTGATTTAATTTATTTTTAAAGTTTATGTGGTGATGGTGTGGCTTTCCAAAATGGGCAAATATCCAAATCAAAAGAAATTTTGAGTTTTCTTCTGCCAGGAATGGGGGAGGGGGAGCAGGGACATAATCCAAGAAATGACACACATGCCATTCTAGGCATTGCTGTCTTGTTTCCTGGAAGAAATGGATGAGGGTGAGCAGATTGGCTCGGTACCATCCTCTGCTGTTCGCGAGGATCTAGAACGTGCAAGGGAAGCGGGCGGACGGCGGGGTGGCCAGGTCAGGCCACACCACCCCACCTTACTGTTGTGCTGCGTTCTCGCATCCTGCCACTTGTCCCTTGCGAGGTTAATGAAAAAAAGCTTTTGAAGATGAAGGGATTGTTTCGTGATTTCCTGCTGCTGAAAATAATAAATGTTTTGTTACAAACAAACGTGACGATAGTTACTCTTAGGTGCCATGGATTGATGTCAGGGTGGTCAGCTCTGGACTAAACCACCCACCTCCAATTTGTACAACAGTATTGATACATAGGGCTACACTCATTACTGTTCAAGTGTTCTATGTTAAAAGTTGTGTTGAATTTCTAAAGATTAAAAAAAGCAAAAAAATTGGTGCTAAACTTTCATCCCTGAGCACGCTCAGTGAGACTGGTCATGCAAGCATTTACTACAGTGCCATGCTCTTCAAGCCTGTTTTTCTTGTGGAAATGTTGCCCTATTTGTCTTCCCCAGTGTATAGTATGTTTTTTATTTTGTTTTACTGAGGGTGGGGTAGGATACCTGCCATTTATGAAAATGAATAGAAAACTTAAAAACCCACGAAATGGGGAAAAAAATCAGTGCACAAGAATTGGGCTGGGTACGCCCAGCACCACACTGAAGTGGGCTCAGTGGTTTTGGAGTGAAGAAGCCTTACTCCCTGCACATTCCCTCATGCTCCCATACAAGTCCAGCAGTGGAGATGCTTGAGTCCCTCTGGCCTTGTCAGGGGGACTCAACGAGTCGACCAAGGAAAACTATTTGGCCCCATAAGAAATGCCACTGTCAGTGTCTGTCCTGAATGGGGCCTAGTCAGGAAGCAGTCTGGAAGTGTACAGTCACAGTCACTTCATGAAGATGTGTGGCAGGTGGCTCTCAGGAAAAATACTAAGTCTGGATCATCCATGTGGCAGCTTTGCATGGGGAGATGACGGCTCTGAACTCGAACTGAACTACCTTCCACGCGCTTGACCAAAGCGGTGGTGAGGGTGGCCAGTACGTATGGTGTGAGTGGCAGGTGTAAAGAGAAGGGAATGTTTTCTGCTTGGTGTTGTTCACTTTGTCTTTGGGCTGCTCAAGCTGAACAGTAGGTAACCGCTGTGAAGGAACCAGCCCACCTTGGCCGGTTTGGTTCAGAGTTCGTTTTACCCCTAGCTGTGAGTGCCTTTTGGTCTGGAAAGTTGGCTTGTCTCATAATACCCACAGCTAGGACATTCTCTCTGTAATTATGAGTCGTCCTTGTTTTATGTTAACTAAGAGAATGTCTTTGATCACTAGGATTTGTCAGTGTTGGATTGTTTCCACTGTGAGGTTCTTAAACTTTTTTGCTTCATAATATTAAAGCAACTCATGTTAGAGACCCTTTCAACATGAAAGGTTTGTAGTTGAGACATTACATATATTTTATTGTTTATAATAAAAATCATCTATACAGAAGTCCTGGGTGTTAATTTTAATATTTGCACAAGACCTGTTTTCCATGATGTGTTAACACCTACACTTTCACTAACTGTTGATGCTCTTTTCTATCGAGATTCTGGAGCCTAGGGAGCTATGTGTTCGTTTTGTTTATTTTGATTCTTAACTTCCCTGAAGCAAGAGACTTTGTATGGCCTTCAGTGCAAAGACTTCAGACCAATTCTTTGTATTACACTTGGTTGCCTCTTGGCTATATAACTTCTGAGTGCAAATCATTGAACTCTTTAACGAAGTATTGTAGAGAATAAATCATAATGGGTAAAAACTGTTCTTTGTCCTGCCTTTTTTTTTTTTTAGAATAGTAGTAACATTCATCTTTTTAAGTTTATTAGTGTATTTAAGTAATTTCTGCAACCAACATGGAGCCCCAACTCACCATCCCGAGACCAAGATTCACACATTCTTTGGACTGAGCCAGCAGACGGTGTTCAGTCAGCCAGCATGGTTGCATGGTGTCCATCATGATCCTCATTGTATTTTTTTATTTACACTTGCATTTTTTTGTGGGGCTGGTAGCAGTGCCACTGGCTTTTTAGAACCAAATTTCCTGAACTGAGGTTCATGAACCTTTTAAAATAGGGATTTTTCTAGAAAGAAGGTTCATAGTTTTCATCAGATTTTCTTTTATAACTGATATTATCAAAAAAGCTAAAAGCAAGGGGTCAGGGCAGTAATGCTCTAACTGAAGCTATCATTGGGTGACCTTAATCCAAGCAAAAGCCCTGGGACATATTGGTGTGGTCTAACGTTGTTGTGTTTGTTTGTTTGTTTTTAAGTTTGTTTATCTTGAGAGAGCGTGAACCAGTGAGGGGCAGAGAGAGGAAAAGCAAGAGAACCCCAAGCAGGCTCCACATTGTCAGCACAGAGTCTGACGTGGGGCTCTGAGGTCGTGACCTGAGCCAAAACCAAGAGTTGAATGCTTAACTGAGTCACCCAGGTGCCTCTTGGTGTTGTCTAACCTTAAAGGGAAACATTCATTACTTTTGGACGGCCCAGAAAAGAGGCGAAGTGTTTGAAGAAAATGGCCCAGAACAGTTTTTCAAACATACAAATACACATGTGTTTGGACTGTCTGTCTTAAGTTTAAATCTTTATTTGCAAGGATGGTTTTTTGTTTTGTTTTTAAGATACCCAGTTCTGCGGCCCTTACCCTTAGCAGAACTCATAAGCCCATGGCTACAGGTATAACGTGCTGTCAGGGCTGGATAATTTGGAAATAGACTACAAGCAACTGGTTAAACACAGAAATTGGTAGTAACACTGCAGGGTGTGAAAGGGATTCTCTGTTTCTTAAAGAGAAATTCTGGTTCTAGAAATTGCTGTGTGTTATGCTATCGCCTGCAGTTAAACAGCATGGGATGCCACATCATTGTGGGTTTTTGGGATTGGGGGGTGGGTGGTAGGTGGTGGTAGTTAAACGTGCATAACCCAACATTTGCTATTTTAGCCGTCCCTATAGTCTTGAAATGTGAACTAAGCCACCTGATCAGAGATCGGCAGGGCTATTTCTTATGGGAGTGGAGGTGGGGTAAGTGCTCTAAAGCTTCTTCCAGATCACTCTGGGTCTGACCTCGATTGAAGACCTGGCTTTGAGATACTTGAAGGACTTGACTCTGAACCAACACTGCACAAAGAACCATAGTAGTGTCCTGAGGAATGTAATGCAAGTGCTGTCCCTTCTGAGTGTTTTCCTCATTCTGAAATGAAGCTCTGACAAGGATTTTAGGATCTCTTCCCTCTGCTTACTTTGTTTCCATGAAGTTCTGTATGCTAGAGCAAATTAAAAAATAAGTGACCCCTCCAGTTTCAAGACTGTACCTATTGCTAGGGGAACCAAACAGCAGAGAGAGGTTTCAAATTCATCCTGTCAGCCACTCAGGTTCCTGCTGCGAATCCAGCCTCCCACCTGCCACCCCCAGTATGGCCATTCCTTCTTTGATCCCACCCTGGTTTCTGACCAAATAAGTAACCAAGGATGCTGATACTGGAATCTTTAGGCTGGCAGTCTGCTAGGCCTGAGCTCAAATCTTGGTTCTGCCATTTATGAGCCAGACAGCTAGTTACTACTCTGAGCCAAATGTTCTGCTTTGTGACAGGGCTGTGAACCTCCAAGGTAACCTGCCAGGAAGGCTTTGCCCAGGCCCCAGTGTACTGTTGCAATGGCTGGATGACTATCTGGACTGTCATCCAATGTCAGATGTAGATGGGGACCACTGGGCAAGTATCAAAACCTCTGAGACCCCTAAGCTACTCTGGACATGTGGGAGGAGGAAGCATAACTATGCTCAGACCTTCAGGTCAGGACAGGCTTTCTGAAAGGGGTGGGTGCTGAAGTAAGCCCAGCTTGACCTCAGAGAGAGTCTTAACAGTTCCAACACAGGGCATACTGCCCAGACGGGCTTTAGAATCCAAGAGTGGGACTCTCAGGGCAGCCTCCAGGAAGTTGTACCTGGACGCAAGGGTGGTTTGCACAGTTACATAACCTCCCCACATCCCCACATCCCCATTCCGTTGTATCTCTAGAGATCGTATTAATAGTGAAAGGGAGGGGGTCACGTGTTTATTCCTTTGGTTTCCTTTGTACACTTACCAGGCGACTTCCAGCAGTGGGTGCCAAGATTTTTTTTTTTAATTTTTGAGAGAATAGATGAAATTGGGAGATTATTAACATTAACTTTGAATATAGGGAGAAGTGGGAAACATATCAGCATGCTATATTAATGGCAGAATACCTGGGTCCAGGAAAGACATTAGTGATTCAGTCTACAAGAGATTCTTTGAGAAGCAGACCAAAAGGTTACAAAAGTTGTAAATTACTATTTTGGTTGAAAAAAATGTAGAGCAACATTAATAAAATATGTATTACAGCAAACGTGTTTGCGTAAGTTCTGTATAATTCGTGTTTTCCTTCATTTCCCAAGAATTATATGATGAAAATGACATTTAAGGGAATTGAAATATGAATTTACCTCAGAGTGAATATTCCTCTTATGTACCTGATAATTTCATTCATGTTACTACCCCCCATCTGTTTTGACTAAATGTTAAAGAACAGTTCCAGTGCCCACCCCTGCTCCTCAGATCTCTTGTGACTCACCTACCCCCAACCACAAGTAACTTTTTTCTCTATGTATCTTAAAAAAATTTTTTTTTAATGTTTTTATTTTTGAGACAAAGACAGAGCATGAGCAGGGGAGGGGCAGAGAGCGAGGGAGACACAAAATCTGAAGCAGGCTCCAGGCTCTTAGCTGTCAGCACAGAGTCGGATGCAGGGCTTGAACTCACAGACTGTGAGATCATGACCTGAGCTGAAGTCAGACGCCTAACCGACTGAGCCACCCAGGCGCCGCACTATGAATCTTTCTATAGCATTTTCTTTCACTTTCTTTTCTCTGACCACTTGCCATTTTCTGTCTTTTATTATGGAAAATAAGTCCAGATTTTGCATCAGCTGCTTTTGGTCATCTTGTGGGGACATATTTATGACTGAATCATCTTTTTAACTCCAGGGCTTTCCACATGAGTGTTTATAAAGGTTTCCTGAATGAAAATGTTGTAGACCATCCACCTTGCAAACATCACAGTGTGCATTAATTCTCTCCTTACTTTCTTCACCTGTTCACTTCTTTCCTGCTGTGTGTATATAGAAGATACCAAGTGTTGGGTATCCAGCTTGATGTTGGGCCAGCACATGGTAAGGTCCAGTAGGTATTTGGTGCTCTTAATGGCCTGTTGGTTGGACAGATGGAAGAAAAAGGCCTATACTGAGTTCCAGACCCATTTCCCACACCCAGCTGCTGCATGTCCCCAGACTCCTCATCAGGACATTTGTCCTGCGCATCCAGTGAACCATGTAGGAAAACATTTTCAAACAGTCTGCCTATGCTATGTAACCTACTATTATTTTACCCAGTAATTTTCTTCTGGAAATACAGATATACAGCAAATTAATTTTGTAAAAATTACTATATTTATAAATCAAAAGAACACAGATTACATATTGTCAAGTAATATATATTTTTTTAATGTTGATTTATTTTTGTGTGTGTGAGAGAGAGCACGTGTGATCAGGGGAGGGGCAGAGAGAGAGGGGGACAGAGGGTCCCAAGCAGGCTCTGCTCTGACAGCAGAGAGCCAGATGTGGGGTTGGAACCCATGAACTGGGAGATCATGACCTGTGAAGTCTTAGGCTTAACCGACTGAGCCACCCAAGGCGCCCCTTAATTCATCATTTGTAAACACAGTTTAAAGAACAACTAAACACTGTTCACCACTGAGACAAATAATGCACTAATTCCTTCCTTTGTTGTACAATCTTTTATTTTCTCTCAAGCCGAAAACAGCATCGTTTTTCATTTGCTTACATTTCTGTGTATCATCCAAATGTTCCAACAGATGTATTAAAGGTCTCTCAGTATCACTTCCCACGTGCTCAGAAGTATCAGAATAATTCACTACAAATCGATCACATTTTTTAAAATACTTAAGAGTTGAAAGAAATTCCACTGTGTTTTCGGCGTCACTAACCCAGCTTTCCATCAAGAGGAGTTCCTAGGGTCAGTCAATTAGCGCGTTCCCGCGTTTCATCTAATCCTTCCTCCGGCTCTAGGAAGCAGGCCTTACGACAGGCGAGGAAGCTGAGGCTCAGAAAGGTCAGTTGACCAGTCCGAGGACGCGCGACAAAGGGACCCTCGGCTCCCCCAAAAGCTCCGGGACTCCGTCGCCCTTGTCCGCCTAGGCACCCCAGAGAGCCGCGCCACCCCCACCAGCTTCCTGGTGGAAGCCCACCCAATCCTCTGCGACCACGCCCCTTCCGTGGCCGGGACCCGCGCTTCCGCTTCCGGCGGTGTGAGTGGGCCGCGCGGCGTGGTGTGGCGTTTCGTGGCGATGGCGGCCGGAGGTAGCGATCCGCGGGCCGGCGACGTAGAGGAGGATGCCTCACAGCTTATCTTTCCCAAAGGTGGGGCTGGGGCTGCGCGACTGCCCCCGCTGTCCCGCGTGGTCGCCGCAAACCTGGCGTCGCCCCGTGCCTCGCCCGAGGCCGCGGCGGACAGCTGGGCGGGTTCCCGGCTAGGAGACTGGCAGGGAGGATGGGGGATGCGGCCGTGGGAAGGGCCTGGGCCCGCACGGCCACTGTACCTCTAGAGGGGCCAGTCGGATTCCACGCCTGCTGCCTTGGAACCGTGGGCGCCCCGTTCCACGCCACCCCTGAGCAGCCTCTTGCTACTCGTTTAAGTAATTTACCCGATAAACTGCGAAGTGCTGCAGGAATGTGGCAAGGATGAACAAAACGACACTAGTTAAAGTGGTAAGGACATCATCATTAATCATTAATCATTAATGTGCCATTCCAAGGGCGCTTGGCTGGCTCAGCCAGTAGAGCATGCGACTCTTGATCTCAGGGTCATGCGTTCAAGCCCCACATTGGGCAAGGAGCCTATTAAAAAAAAAAAGGTAATGTAAGGTTGCAAAAGGAAAAAGAGACTAGCGTGGACTGAACTTCCGATGTGTGCAGAGTGACTGGGCCTTTTATAGGCAGAATAAAGAAATGGGGAGGAGGTGAGTGGGGTCTCCATAGGATCAGGGAAGTGAAAAATTACAAAAACCGGGAAGGGGGGGTTGGTCGATTTGAAACCCATTTGGTTTTGTTAACTGGCGCTTGCAAGAGTTAGACTTCTCTCCCACAGCTCTTACTGTGAACTGACGGAGGCCCTACCTAAAGGTATTGGCTGGGACAAACAGTAAATTTCTTGGGCAGACTTGGTTTTCAGAGGCAGGAGCTTTAAAGGGGCTAAGGTCATCCTAGGAACATGGCCTTGAGCTGTTAGAAATTATGTTAGTGTTTTGTTAAAGTCTTTCTGGGCCAAGGTTGAGTCCCAAAAGGAGGACTCAGGAGCCTGGCTAGAGTTTGGGTCGAGGAGAGCCTTTGTCAGAGGACTACCTACAAGTACAGCACATTTTACTGTCAGGGAACTTCCTTTGTGCAGTGTGATGTATTTTATTTGTAATTCCCCCCCCCCCCCCTTTTTTTTTTAACTTTAGTTTTTTAATTTACATCCAAGTTAGTTAGGTTATAGTGCAACAATGATTTCAGGAGTAGAATCCTTAATGCCTCTTACCCATTTAGCCCATTCCCCCTCCCACAACCCCTCCAGTAACCCTCTGTTTGTTCTCCATATTTAAGAGTCTCTTGTGTTTTGTCCCCCTCCCTGTTTTTATATTATTTTTGCTTCCCTTCCCTTGTGTTCATCTGTTTTGTGTCTTAAAGTCCTCATATGAGTGAAGTCATATGATTTTTGTCTTTGACTAATTTCACTTAGCATGATACCTCCAGTTCCATCCATGTAGTTGCAAATGGCAAGATTTCATTGGTTTAGATTGCCGAGTAATACCCCATTGTATACATATACCACATCTTCTTCATCCATTCATCTGCTGATGGACGTTTGGGCTCTTTCCATACTTTGGCTATTGTTGATAGTGCTGCTATAAACATCGGGGTGCATGTGTCCCTTTGGAACAGCACACCTGTATCCCTTGGATAAATACCTAGTAGTGCAATTGCTGGGTCGTAGGGTAGTTCTATTTTTAATTTTTTGTAGAACCTCCATACTATTGTCCAGAGTGGCTGCACCAGTTTGCATTCCCATGAGCTGTGCAAAAGAGATCCTCTTTCTCCACATTGTCGCCAACATCTGTTGCCTGAGTTGTTAATGTTAGCTGATGTACTTTATTTGTAATTTAGAAGCCAAAAATAGGCAAGAAGCTTAAGATTTTAAAATAACCATATTTTACAGATAGTGGAAAATGCAAACTAAATCTTCACAGTATCCACCTTAACAATAACCTTAAAATTACCCAATAATTTTAAAATTGTTATATCCACGATAAAAACTGAAACTCTACACCCTTTTCACCCAGAGGAAACTACTGTAAACAATTTAGTGCTTATCCTTCCAGACTAATTTTATGTTTATTTATTAATATATACATACACTATTTTTCTTTGTAAAAATGAGATTATACAAAAGAAGTGCTACAGCCTTTAAAAATTTTGACGGTAGGGGTGCCTGGGTGACCCAGTCAGTTAAGCGTCCGACTTTGGTTCAGGTCATGATCTCACAGTTCATGAGTTCCAGCCCCAAGTCAGGCTCTGTGCTGACAGCTTAGAGCCTGGAGCCTGCTTCAGGTTCTGTGTCTCCCTCTCTCTCTGCTCCTCCCCCGCTCGTGCTCTGTCTCTCTCTTTCAAAAATAAATAGATATTAAAAAAAAATTTCTTTTAATAAAGAAATTTTTTGACAATATATTATGTAGAACTTTTTTGTTCTTGTTTTGTTTTTAAACTCCAGGCCCATCGTGGGGCTTGAACTCATGGCCTGGAGGTCAAGAGTTGCTTGGTCTGCTGACTCAGCCAACCAGGCACTCCTGTCTTATTCTCTTAAAGGGCCGGATATACCTAGTGGTTTACCATAATACTATTTATCTGTTGATAAGCATATAGGTGGCTTCCAGTTTTTTATTTCATAGGCTCAAGGTCAAATTTCCATAGGATAGCTTCATAGAAGTTTTTGGCAGAATAGAAGTGTGTGTGTGTGTGTGTGTGTGTGTGTGTGTGTGTGTGTTTAAGTGTAATAACTGAGACAGAGATGCTTTCTTAATGTATGATAAAGCTTATTGTACTTGGGTTTTATCTAGGTACTTTTTATTTTTTACACTCTGAAAATATTTGTTTTGATAAAGGCAGGTAGCATCTGGTACACGTGAAAATTTTATTGAATTTGGTATAATTAGATCTTAGGTTCTGTCAAGTAATGGTATGTCAGAGTTCTGAATATCTCTTATCTTTAACTTCTCAGCTCATATGTGGCGGGGGGGGGGGAACACAGTGTTTATTATGTAGTTTAGAACATGTGAAGATGCGGGCACCTGGTTTGCTCAGCCAGTAGAACATTTGACTCTATGTCGGGGGTTGTGAATTCAAGCCCTATTTTGGGGGTAGACTTGACTTAAAAAAAATGTGAAGATATATAGAAACAACAGTAAGTACTTAAAAGTTAAGGAAAGCCTTTGCTGTAGATAGCAAGCAAACAAATGTGTGCTAATTCATTGTAGGACAGAAAGAATGCATGAGGCAACTGAAAGCATCTGAGAGTTTGTAGTGGTAGTTTTCACAGCATGTTTGCCTGAAAATACAATTTGTCCTTTATCCATGTGATATAATTAACAGCAATTCTACTGAAAAAACTAGTAAGTAAGCCATTTTTTCCAAAAATGTTTGTATGATCAGTCCCTCCCTTCCTCAATTAAAGAAATCCCCTAGAATATTTTGTACTAGAGAGAAAATTTTGTAGTAGAAGACCATCTGAAATTGCTACCTTTATCATAATGTTTGTAATGAAGCGTCCTCAAAATTCCCAGTGTTGGGGCCCCTGGGTGGCTCAATTAAGTGTCCAGCTTCAGCTCAGGTCATGATATCATGGTTTGTGAGTTCAAGTCCTGCATCAGGCTCTGTGCTGACAGCTCAGAGCCTGGAGCCTGCTTCGGATTCTGTATCTCCCTCTCTGCCCCTACCCTGCTTGTGCACGCGTGCGCACTCGCTCTCTCTCGCTCTCTCTCAAGAATAAACATACGTTAATTTTTTTTGTTTTTTAATAAAAAAAATTCCCAGTTGAGGTACTGGTCAAGGAATATTTTTCCTTCTTATAGGAAGGAATTGATAAATAATTTGGATGAATTGATAAATAATTTGGATTAATAAATTGTGGCTATGGTTCTTAAAAGATCAGTACAGAGGAAGAGTAACATGCATAGTTTGGCTGCTTTGACCTTTCATTGTTTGAAAGGAGTGAAAGTGATGTATAAATAGTACTTGGACATTACCCTCAGTAAAGAATAGGAACAGGTGACTTCCTGGTGTTCTGACAGTTCTGTTCTGTTACATTTAACAGGTAAATTTTGCTTGGTATGGAAAGGGAGGCATATCTTACTTGGCCAATTTTCCAGGAGCCTTAAAAGCAGCAATAGCTGTAACAAACATGGAGATGATTCTTACTAGTAATTCTTGTTTAGTCTGTTGGTTTCCATTTTCTTTTTTTTTTTTTTTTTCTTTAAGTTTATTTATTTTGAGAGAGCTTGCCCACAAGTGGGGGAGGTGCAGAGAGAGGAAATGAGAGAATCCCAAACAGGCTCTGCAGTGTCAGCATGGACTGGAACTTAGAAACCGTGAGATCATGACCTGAGCTGAAACCAAGAGTCAGATGGTTAACTAACTGAGCCACCCAGATGCCCCTGATTTTCATTTTCTGAGTCTGTATCAATGCAGCAGCCCCAGAAGTTGAGATTAACCCACTTTTTAGATGCTGCTGCTTTTTTTTCTCTTATGTCACTTGTGACTGTCACTTCAGAGATGTGGAGTCCTACGCTCCTAATATTTACTGCTTTCTCAGCTCATTGCTTTGAAAGCAGTAGTTTCTTCACTTGTACATCACTTCACCAGTGAGTAACAGGCAGTGACCTGGGCTGGACAGGAATTGGCTCTGAGTTCCTCTTGTTCAAATTCTGCTGACCTCGAGTAGAAAATAGCTTTTTGGTGCCTTTTAGATTCAGAAGTAATGAGAACCTTGCAAGTAAAAATACTGTTTCCTCCTGCTGCCACCCTCCCCCAGCACAGACTGTTGTGGAAGCAGAGTGGAGCTCTTGTCACCTGGCCCGAGAGAGGGGGGGCCACCCCTCTGATAGTGGTATTAGTGATTTCCCGAGAGTAAACATACCCAGATCCCATGGAAATGCTAAATTGCACGTAATTTTGGGTTTTCCTCATTAGTCTTCATCAGTGTGGGATTAGAAACATGAATCCATGTTTATGAATGGTTCCTACTCTGGAGGAACTCCCTGATAAAGAAAAGGCAGAAACCAGCTCTAATACTTTATAATAATTATTAGGAATGTATGTTCCTGTGGGATGGAAGGGAGACACTGGTTTCCCAAGGAGATAATGTTACTCTGAAAATACAGGGAAAGTTTGCCATATATTATGGAAAAACCTAGTTTTTTTATTTATTTCTTTTAAAACTAGTTTTTAAAGACTGCTTACTGGTATTCTTACTGTTCATGAGGATTATTATAATTTTTTTTTAAGTTTGTTTTCAGAAAGAGGGCACAAGCAGGGGAAGGGCAGAGAGAAAAAGAGAATCCCAAGCAGGCTCCATGCTGCCAGTGTAGACTCCAATGTGGGACTTGAACTCACAAACCTTGAGATTATGACCTGAGCCAAAATGTAGAGTTGTACATTTAACTGATTGAGCTACCCACGTGCTCCAAGAGGATTTTTTTTTAATGTTTATTTTTTATTTTTGAGAGCAAGTGTGGCAAGGGCAGAGAGAGAGGGGACAGAGGGTCTGAAGCAGGCTCTGCTCTGTCAGGCTGATACCAGTGATACCCATGCAGGGCTTGAACTCATGAACCGTGAGATTATATATAACCTGAGCCAAAGTCAAATGCTCAACCGACAGGATTATTTAAAAAATTTTTTTTAAATGTTTATTTATTTTTGAGAGACAGAGACATGGCACGAGTGGGGGAGGGGCAGAGAGAGAGGGAGACACAGAATCTGAAGCAGGCTCCAGGCTCTGAGCTGTCAGCACAGAGCCCAACGTGGGGCTCGAACTCATGAGCCATGAGATCATGACCTGAGCCTAAGTCAGATGCTCAGCAGACTGAGCCACCCAGGCACCCTGACTGAGGATTATTTTAAATGAGCGAGCCCAAATGTCCATCACATGATGAATAGATAAAAATGGATCATGTGCATATATATATATATATATATATACATAATATATATGTGTGCATACACACTCGTACACACTCAGTGGAATATTACTCAGCCATAAAAAGAATGAAATCTTGGCTATTTACAATGATATGGATGGAGCTAGAGAGTATAATGCTAAGTGCCATAAGAGAAAGACACTGATTTCACTCATATGTGGAATTTAAGAAACAAAACAGATGTACATAGGGGAAAAGAAAAAAAGAGGGGCAAATCAGAAAACAGACTCTTTACAGGAAAAAAAAACAAGGTTGCTGGAGGGGAAGTGGGACCGGGGGGATGAGTTAAATGGGTGATGGGTATTAAGGAGGGCACTTGTAATGAGCACTGGGTGTCATGTATAAGTGATGAATCCCTAAATTATATACTTGAAACTAGTATTACACTGTATGTTACCTCACTAGAACTTAAGAAACTGACACTAAAAAAATAAATAGGTATCAAGGGCAGGAGATTTGTGTGATGGTAAATATTTGAAATAGGTTTCGTTGGTAAACTACATAAGACTATGAAACCTGGAAGGTAGGGAGTAGGGACTTCTGGCCTCAGGCCCAATGCCAAGTACGTGATCTGGGTGAATGAGTAGATTAAATAGATTCATTCAGCTACTAAAATAGAATTGGGGGTACATTATTGTGTGTTTCCAAACCCTTGGCCCTCCCTAATGTGTAATAATTATTAAAATTGAGGGTATAGTATTAGTATTATGGAACTACATTAGGAGCTCATGCAAGCTAAAGAGAAATAATTGTTGGTTATGCTCCCTTTTGGAATCAGTAACTGGCCTAATTAGGATAATGACATGTCATTATTTAATAGCATGTCCAGGTCAGGTTCTTTGATGTTAGAAACTGTCTGGCCCCACTGAACTAAATTTTAGTTTTATGAACTCTTCTGTGCTTTGTGGTAGGCAGGTCTGGTTGAAGGTGAAGCTGTGGGATATGAGGCCTCTGGATTTATGCAGGGACGCAAACTTGCTGTTAATCTCGAAAGCAAAATGAACATTTAGAAGCTGTCTTTTGAAGGAATATTTTCAGCTGACATTTGTGCTTCTCACAAATAGAGTTTGAAACAGCGGAGACACTACTAAATTCAGAAGTTCACATGCTTCTGGAGCATCGAAAGCAACAGAATGAGAGTGCAGAGGATGAACAGGAACTTTCTGAGGTCTTCATGAAAACTTTAAATTACACAGCCCGTTTCAGTCGTTTCAAAAACAGAGAGACTATTGCCAGTGTCCGCAGGTGAGTGCTAAAGGAAAGTTTTTATTAATCCAAATTCGTGGATGTCTGAGCGTAAAATACTTTTGCCTCCAGCACCACCAGCACCAGCACTCAATGGGCATCATCTATACCATGAATGTAAGAAAAATAATGTCTTTGTCAGAAATTTTAAAACGGCTCTTTGATCACCAAAATGCTCTTTGATCACCTTTTCCGGTACCTGAAATCCCCGTGGTCATCCTGTACAGTAACCACTATTGGCAGTTTGTTGTTATTCTTCCAGATCTTTTCCATGCATTCACATACATATATACACCTATAAACAACACACAAGTGATTTGTGATGGTGGTTGTTTTAATAAAATGGGCTTATTTATTTATTATTCACCTGAAATGTCTTCAAGATCTTTTTTTTTGTATTTTAATTTTAATTGTTTTTAATGTTTATTTATTTTTGAGAGAAAGAGACAGAGCATGAGGGGTAGGGGGAGAGAGAGAGAGGGAGACACGGAATCTGAAGCAGGCTCCAGGCTCCAGCTGTCAGCACAGGGCCAGACGCAGGGCTTAAGCCCATGATCCACGGGATCATGACCTGAGCCACGCAGGGTCCCCTCAAGATCTTTATATGTTTGTAAATATAAATCAGGAGCTATACCTTTCAGAAGGTGGATTTTAGCATTTTTTCCCAAGGCATTGCTTCTCAAATTGAGTTGGATATAACCTGGGAAACAGTGATGCTCTGGGGCATATAGCAGGCCACAGGAGAAACATCTTCCTCACGTAGCAGTTTAATTTAATGGTAGGTGATTTTAAAACATTTCTACATTAAAACAAACAGATACCAGCATACTGTGGAGTAAAACAAAAACTGTATAAATTCTTGAATTAAATTACAAGACTTAAAACCCTACTTGTAGATGCAGAAAGTCATTTGAGCCCATGCGCCCAGGTTGCCTAGGGGTACTTGTTTGCTCTGTTCCAGAGAAAATGTTTGAGAAGTACTGTCCTTAGGAAAAGCAAGTGTACATAAAAGATGTATATACACATACTTTTCAGGGAGATATTTCTAATAGCCAATGGTAAAAAGAGAAAAGCAACCTAAACATTCAATAGTAATTAAATAAATAAAGTAGTAAATCATTTGGTGAACTACTATATTGTTATTAAAATTGTGGTAGCGGGGCACCTGGGTGGCTCAGTTGGTTAAGTGTCCCATTTCGGCTCAGGTCGTGATCTCGCAGTCCGTGAGTTCGAGCCCCGCATCGGGCTCTGTGCTGACAGCTCAGAGCCTGGAGCCTGTTTCAGATTCTGTGTCTCCCTCTCTCTGACCCTCCCCCATTCATGCTCTGTCTCTCTCTGTCTCAAAAATAAATAAAGGTTAAAAAAATATTTTTTTTAAATTGTAGCAAATGAAAGATGTTGACATGTTAAGTGTGCAGAAAATGAAGGTGATAAAATTGTATCTGAAGTATACAGTCTGTACTAGAAGGTGTGGGTGTACACACTGAGGAAAGATGGGAGGGGAGTGTGCAGTGTTGGGCCTGTGAGGTGACCTGAGTAGGTGAAGGTAGGCTTATACCTTTGTGAATAAATGGTCTCAGGATTGTAAACATGTTGGTTCTCCCCAAATTACTGTATATATTTAGTGCCATTCTGCAACCTCAAGGAAATGGCGGGGGGTGGGGGGCTAATAAAATGATCTTAATATTGTAAGAATTGTCAGAAAAAATTTTCTAAGAAAAATGAAGAAGAATTTGTCGTAAATGACAACAAATTCAAATACAATTCTATCATATTTTGTGTGAGTCCAGTATATGGCATTGTAGGTTAGTGGGGAAATACTTTAAAACAAAGTTTGAACACTATATCACATTTTTAAAGTTTATTTATTTTGAGTTGGGGAGGGGCAGAGAGAGATTCCTTAGCAGGCCCCATGCTGTCAGCACAGAGCCTGACATGGGGCTCTGTCCCTCAAACTGAGATCATGACCCAAGCTGATATCAAGAGTCAGACATTTAACCGAATGAGCCACCCAGGCACATACCCCCTCCCCCTTTTTTAAGGTTTATTTATTTATTTTGAGAGAGAGTGTGGGAGGGGCAGAGAAGAGAGGGAGAGAGAGATTGCCAGGCAGCCTCTGCCCTGTCAGCACACAGCCTGTCTCAGGGCTCAAACTCACAAACTGTGAGATCATGACCTGAGCCGAAACCAAGAGTTGGACACTTAACTGACTGAGCCACCCAGGCACCCCTGAACACTGTATCTTACACCGAATTTAATTCCTCAGGAATTAAGGATTGGAATATAAACCATGGCGAATAAAAGTGTTATGTGACAATGTGAGTGAATATATGTATTATTTTGGCTGTGGTTAGTAGGACTTTAAATATGGGGAAACTTGAGTGATTTCAGTTGAATATAAGCTTTGTGAGGGCAGGAACTTGGTCGTATTCATCACTGTCAGACTCATTGTGGGCACTAAATAAATACTGAATAAACAAAAGAATTTGTATAAATATCTTTAAACTCCCCTACATCAAATAAAATGCCGTATGCAAAATATAAGTATAAACAGGGAAAGAAGTGGTATCCTTAATATTCTCTTAATATTGAAAACTCCCAGCAAATAATTAAGAAAGAGGTGACACCAGTTTTTGAAAATGGCCACTGTCTCCAATTAGACGCTTGATTTGAATCAGAACTTTAAATGGCTAGCTAATTCACATGAAATTATGCTCATCTTCAAGGAAATCAAAAAATGGTAAAAGAGCTAAGTAGATTTGAAAAGATTAGAAAAAGGGGCTCCTGGGTGACTCGGTTAAGCGTCTGACTCTTGAATTCGGCTCAGGTCACGATCTTGCAGTTCCTGAGTTCAAGCCCCATACTGGGCTCTCTGCTGTCAGCGTAGAACCCACTTCTCGGATCTTCTGTTCCCCTCTCTCTCTGCCCCTCCCCCTTTCTATCCCTTTCACCTGCCCTCCCTCTCTCTCTCAAAATAAATAAACTTAAAATAAAGACATTCATATCCTCTGGATAATTTGACTTCCAGGAATTTATCTTTAAAACACACAGTAATTGGGGCACTTGGCTGGCTCAGTTGGTGGAACAGCCAACCTTCTATGTCAGGGTTGTAAGTTCAAGCCCCATGTTGGGCATAGAACTTAAAAATTAAATCTTTAAAAAAAATACACAGTAATCAAAACTAAATCACACAGTAATCGATTAAATACACAAAGAAGTACACATAATGTTCAAAAAACGTTACTTAAAATGAATAATTGAAACAGTTGAAATGTTCAACAGCAGGAAATTTGATATGTAAATTATGGCACAGCCTTTTAGTGGAGTGCCATGTTCAGGGTGCTGTTATGTGTGTACTAATAGGAAAACAGCTGTGTTGTTGATTGGAAAAAGGCCAATCACAGAATGACATTTGTTATGACTCATTTGTTTTAAAAAAGAAATTACAGAGGAGGGGAAGGTGATCTCCATGGAAAAGTTAATACTAGTTATTTCTGGGTAGGATTTCAGGTTATCTTCACCTTTTTGATATCTTTTGTATTGTTTATGAGTATATGTTCATTTTTTTTTTTTTTTTTTTCAACGTTTATTTATTTTTGGGACAGAGAGAGACAGAGCATGAACGGGGGAGGGGCAGAGAGAGAGGGAGACACAGAATCGGAAACAGGCTCCAGGCTCTGAGCCATCAGCCCAGAGCCCGACGCGGGGCTCGAACTCACGGACCGCAAGATCGTGACCTGGCTGAAGTCGGACGCTTAACTGACTGCGCCACCCAGGCGCCCCGAGTATATGTTCATTTTACAACAAACCCCTCCACACACATACCTACACTACACTTCTTTAGAAACCTCTTCCCAAGTAACTAAGTTTACAATATTTTCTTTAGAAAATGGATATAGCTTTTTAAGTGACAAAAAGTGATGAATGTATGAGTGAATATTCTAAAACAGAAAAGTGTTTGGAATGATACGCTAACATAATAACATTGATTTTGTTTAGGTAGTGATATGGGTAGCTTTTATTTATCTGTCATGTATTTTCTAAATTCTGTGTGATAACTAATATGCTTGTAATAGAATGATAACGCACAGTAAATGTTTTGTTTCCGAACAGATGTTTAAGGTGTTCTCTGAAACCAAATCCACCATGGATGAGCTCTCTTTTAAGAGCTATATGTGTGAAAAACCAAGATAGGATTTGACAGTGTTTTATACAATTTGAATTAGAACTGTGCATTTAAAATAAGATGCTGTTTGCACACATATTTGTACAAAGTAAGGTTTGCCTATATTTATTTTGTAGATAAGTTTAAAAGAGAATTTCCTCCTTCTCACAATATCCAAACAAGGGAGGAGAGAACAACAAAATAAATTCCTGAGGAAAAGGTTGTGTAGTCCTTAAGGTGTATATGGTGGTTTTTTAAAAGTTAAAATGACAGGGCTTCTCTTGCCCTGTGTGCTCTGCTCACTTTTGTGGCCTCTGTCTGATTTCACTGTTCTCCAGGAACAGAACAGGAAATGATCTGAAAGTGTGATTTGGCAGCCAAGCAAACTATATGAAAGATTGCAAGTGCTTTGCTTGCTTACCTTTCTTGCTAAGTACCTTTGGGTTCTCTTTTTCCTAGTCATCATTCTTTGATTTTTGTTTGTTTTGATTCTCTACTCCGTGATCAGCTTGTTGCTCCAGAAGAAGCTTCATAAGTTTGAGTTGGCCTGTTTGGCCAACCTTTGCCCAGAGACTGCTGAGGAGTCGAAGGCTCTGATCCCAAGGTTAGTACCGGCTGTGCTGAGTTCTGTATGTTGGATAGATTCCTACAAGTAGAATTAGTGTGTCTAAATGGTGTGTTCATTTAAAATATGGACTGATATCATCAGCATTGAATGGAGTGCCTTTTTTAACAGGTTATGAAAATGATGGTTTTATAGCACACCAACTGTTAGCAAAAATGTGGAACAGCTGAATCTTTCATACACTGATGGTAGGAGTGCAAATTAGTACAGTCACTCACTTTGGAGAACAATTTAGCTACATCTAGTAAAGTTAAAGATGATTATACACTGACCCAAAAACCATTCCTGGGTACATGCCCTGAAAGCAGCTCATACAGTTCATAAGAAGGCATGTATTCTAGTGCTCATTACTGCATTGTTCGTGGTAACAGAACTTGATAATCTGTCAAACATGGGCATGAATTAAAAAATCATTTATATAGCAATGAAAAAATAAATGAACTGGGATAACATCAAATACCAAAATGAATTTGGAGTGAAGAAAATTGTAGAAGGATATATACAGAATGATGCCATTTCTTATAAAGTGTAAAAACAGTGCTGCATATGACTTGAGAGAGATAGATAATAGGTATAAAATAAGTATAGAAATGATAAATACCAAATTTAGCATAATGGCTAATTCTGGGGAAGGTATTTTGATAGGGAGCATACACAGAGCCATTCATTAATTTGTTCTGTTGTGTTTATCAAAGAAATCTAAATCAAGTAGGAGTAACTATTAAGGTTACCTTATTTTCTATACTTTTTAAAATCTTTGAAACACTTCATAATGTTTCTAAAAGGAATGGCATGCAGGAAGTACAGCTGAAAGGGTAAAGGTGTCAGCATTTAGAGGTAAATGGAGAAGTGGGCACAGCGGTGCTCAAAGATCAGTGTGTTAAAAAGAGATCGGGAACATTGTCAGTCGCTGAGACGCTTAGTTCTTTTGGTTTTCTTCTCGTAGCCTGGAGGGGCGGTTTGAAGATGAGGAGCTGCAGCAGATTCTTGATGATATCCAGACCAAGCGCAGCTTTCAGTATTAATCTCCAGATACCATTCTGCTGCTGAGGGCACGACACCCTAGCCCAGCACCACTGTCCCGGTCTCTGGAGCTGACTTACACAGAAATTGTATGGCAGAAGACACTTGGTGTAGGTTGCTGTGTCGGACTTGACTAGTGGACCTTGATAACCTGACTTTGCCTCTCAGAAGGGTGAGATGGGGTGATGTGCTCATATGCTACACTGTTGACTACCTCATACCACAGTTTTGGTCCCGGTGGTATTTCTAAAAATTTTTTAAGTCATCTCTACTCCCAGCATGGGACTTTAACTCATGACCCCAGGATCAATTGACGCATGCTCTACCAACTGATGCAGCCAGGTGCCCCCTTTTTAAGATTTTATCTTTTTAGCTCCTGTGTTATTTTTGATTCCTAAGATTTCGTGTTTAATAATTTCAATCTGTTTATAGTTCTTAAAACTAATAGAATGTATAAAACTGGTATAGGAAGCAATAGTCTTATCTCAATGTGAAAGGAAGAATTAAGGGGGGGCCCCTGGCTGGCTCGGTCAGTATAGCATACAATTCTTGATCCCAGGGCCATGAGTTCAAGCCCCATGTTGGGCATGGAGCCCACTTAAAAAAACAAAACAAAAAAGCCCAAACAGGGGTCCCCAAATATAAATGCAAAAGGAAGAATTAAACCAGATCTGTATCGTCATTTAAAATTCTTAAAGAAAGGAGGATAGTCATGACTGTGAGACAGCATTGGCATCGTGCTTAACCTGGAAGTCCAGGAAGAAGCTTGCTGGAAAGCAGTTACACCTGAGGATAACTGCCAAGCATCATGGAGCCCATAGCCCTGAGGTAGATGGGTACTTGGCCTTTTTTCTTGGACTGTTGCAGAATGTAGGTTTGGAGGCAGTGGTCCTTAAGCACTATTTTCTCACTCCCAAATTAAGATTTTTTTCCTTCATAGGCCAAACTTGAAGGTTTGAACACTTTGAAGAGTCTTTGAATGGGACATTCCAGTCCAAACCTCTGGCTTGCTACTCAGTAGGCATTCTCTGATGAGGGTGACTTGGAAGGAGGGAACCTGCCTCTTCGGGAGCCACTACAGTGCAGTCACTCGATGTGAAGCTAGTTGGGGGAATCTCTTTAATAGCTAAACATTCTAGCTGGGTGTACTGCAGTATCATAGCCAATGAGGTTTAGCCACGGCACAGATA
This sequence comes from Prionailurus bengalensis, assembly GCF_016509475.1. Classification (NCBI taxonomy): domain Eukaryota; kingdom Metazoa; phylum Chordata; class Mammalia; order Carnivora; family Felidae; genus Prionailurus; species Prionailurus bengalensis. The sequence continues at coordinate 111,520,798 of NC_057345.1, forward strand.
CTGGTCACTGAAGAAAAAAAAAAAGCTAAACATTCTAGCTTTGATATTTCTGAAAGGAAATATGCCTGTTTTCTTCACAATTTGGAGATTTTTCTTTAGAGCACTTGTTGGCTCCAGATGAATGTATGATCCAAAAAAAGGTTGGAGAGACAACAAAGTTTGTTTTGTTTTGTTTTAAATAGGTTCCACATCCATTGTAGGACTTGAACTCCTGACTCGGAGATCAAGAGTCTTATGCTCTACTGACTGAGTTTGCCAGAGGCCCCAACAAAGTTAGCTTTTAAAAGGTAAGATAATTTGGAGTGCCTCATTGGCTCAGTCAGTAGAGCATATGATTCTTGATCTTGGGGTCATGAGTTCAAGCCTCATGTTTGGTGTAGAGTTTACTTAAAAAATAAAATAGTTTGATATGTGCTGGCTAAGGCAAAAATAAACTTCATAAATTCTTTCATTTTCTGAAATGACACAGTTTATAAGTCACTGATATTTAGTATTTGAAGGAAATCATCTTTTCATCCTTGCCAACTTCCCTTCTTTGAAACACATCAGTGTTCTGGGTTATAAAATGTAGATGCTAAAAGTATGTATTCCATAGATAATTTTGAGAAGATTGCTAAAAAGAGCCTAATTAGTGTCTGACATCTATTATGCCCCAATAAACGTTAGCTCGTATTAGCATCTTGGTCAGATGAGCAAGTAGACATAGGTAGTTAGCTTGCTTCATAGAAATTAGTGTAGGAATTTGGTAGCATGCCACTGGTACTGGTATCAGGCTATGAAAGCCAAATTACTTGGATCCGTAGAATTGTTTTTATTTTTAATTTTTTTTTAATTTTTTTTGAATGTTTATTTATTTTTTTTGAGACAGAGAGAGACAGAGCATGAACGGGGGAGGGTCAGAGAGAGGGAGACACAGAATCTGAAACAGGCTCCACGCTATGAGCTGTCAGCACAGTGCCCGATGCGGGGCTTGAACTCACGGACCACGAGATCATGACCTGAGCTGAAGTCGGCCGCTTAACCGACTGAGCCACCCAGGCGCCCCCGTAGAATTGTTTTTAAAGAGAGGCAGTAACACGTGTGGCTTGGCACCAACTAGTGGCACAGAAAGAAGAGACCTAAAAGCAGACCTAAGGGACAGTCTAGGCCCATGTGCTATATGGCAAGGGAGCAGTGCATTGCCGCCCACGTGCCATTAGTCCGTGAGCCGCCTGAGCATGTCAAAGCATGTAATGGGCCCGGCATAGAGTTAGGCACTGATGAATGGTAGTAAGATGATCAGAAGTACTAGGGAAAAAAGAACAACAACATATCAGGGAACTATTTGTAAAAGCGTTGTCATGCTATGTTACAGATTCAGTCTGGCTAATGTTCTGCTGGACATTGTTTTCTGCAGTGCGCTCCCAGACCACGTCTTACAGAATCATTAGGAGACCCTGCATAATCTTTAATCATCTGTGACACATGGTGAGGCTCACTGTACTGTGTTTGTAAAAGCTGAAACAAAACCTACTGAGCATTAAAACAGGGATGTCATGTTGTCAAGCCATCATCAGAAAGCTAAGTTAACTGGAAGAAACTTTTCTGAAGATTGTAGTCATTCTGGTTTTATTAAACTTTATTAAACTTAAGGTTTGAAAAACAGCCTTCCTGAATGGAGCCTGAACAGCACAAGCTGTTCTTATCAACCATTAATGTTTTAAGTTTATTTACAGAACCACTGCTGCCCACATGAAGACCTGCACGTGAATGGTGGTTGCAGTGTTATTCATTTTAGCCCAAACCTGGAAACAATCTGAATGCCCACCAACTGATGAATAAACAAAATCTATATCCAAATGGCAGAATACTATTTAGCAATAAAAAGGAACAAACGTACAAAAAGCACAAAATTACTGCAGCCCACAGGATATGCTGGTAGTGTGACATTTTTTCTACTTTTTGTTATGAAAAGTTTAAACAGAGAAGCTCAAAGACCGTACATTGATCACCTATCATCACCTACATGTAACATAACGTTTGTAATATTTGCTTCATCTCTATTTTTGCTAGGAAGCAGTTGAAAGCAGCTTGACGCTTCATTGAAATTACTTAAGCTTGCACTTTTAAAAACACTTTATTGGGGCACCTGTGTGGCTCAGTCAGTTGAGCGTCAACTTCAGCTCAGGTCATGATCTTTTGGTTCACAAGTTTGAGCCCCGCATGGGGCTCTGTGTTAATGGCTCAGAGCCTGGAGCCTGCTTTGTGGATTCTTTGTCTCCCTCTCTGTCTGCCCTCCCCCACTCGTTCTCTCTCTCTCTCTCTCTCTCTCTCTCTCTCTCTCTCTCTCTTTCAAACATTAAAGAAATTAAAAATAAAGCACTTTGTTCTGGAGGTGCCTGGGTGGCCTAGGGTTAAGCGTCTGACTTCAGGTCATGATCTCATGGTTTGTGGGTTCAAGCCGCACATCAGGCTCCGTGGTGACAGTGCAGGGCCTGCTTGGGATTCCTTCTCTCTCTGTCTCTTTGCCCCTCCCCACCTCAAAATGAATAAACAAAACTTTTAAAGTTTGGGTAAACTTTAAAAAAATAATATTTTGTAAGTAGCATTTTTGCACTTGGGAAAGTCGACCAGAATTTCCTGGTATTTAATACTCAGTTCATAATTCCAATTTTTGGGGGGAAGAGTTCTGAGCCAAGGTCAGACCCAGTGTTGGTATAATTTAGTATTCTATGAAAGCAGTTACGATTAAGGGTTTAAACTGACACTTGTGAAAAATATACATGTGATTACTGCCATTAAGTCGCCACAAGGAACCCTGACGAATACTTCTATGCAGCCCTGGATGAAGATCGACACTGGGTAGATCTGGGTCCCAAGTAGCACTTGCTAGTAATGTGTCTGCAGTCTTCCTTCCGGTCAGCAGGAGGGCGCTTTGGGACTAGAGGCAGAGCCAGGTGAATGGTGACAGTGAAGGCAGGTCTGTAAGCCACCAAACCTGGAGTAACATTCAGATTTCAGTCATGTGTGACTCCTTTCCCCATTGCATGGCACTGAGTAGGTACTTAGTAAATGTTAAATACACATCCCCCATTTTGAGAAAGGTTAGTGTGGAGCTGCAGGGAGAAGCGAGAATGCACCTGAAGTAGTAAAATAAGAGCAGCAGTTCCATGAGATAAGGTGGAAGGGCCGGACAGATAGTCCGGAAGACACCTGGGAATCTGGAATGACAAGTCAAAGCTGTCCAACGAAACTTTGCAAGACTGGAATATTCCATGCCCTGTCCACCATGGTAGTTACCAGCCACAAGTAGCAATTGAGCACTTGAGGCTAGTGTGACTGAGGAGCCAAATTTTAAATTTTACTTAGTTTTAATTTTAAGAAAACAGTCACCAGTGGCTAGTGGTTACTGTGTTGAACAGCACAACTCTTGGCTCCCAACACCAATGTCCTACAGGCCATTGAAATGAAGATTTCAGCAAGATTAACTCAACAAAAGCAGTAGTGATAATCGGGCCATTAATCAAAATTTGGTCTCCAAATTTCTGGGGTTTAAAGATGTATATCATTTTCTATACACCCCTGAGTTTTGTGGGTTTTTTTTTTTTTTTTTTTTTAATATTTGTTTTAGAGCAAGCGGGGGAGGAGCAAGGAAAGAGAGACACAGAGTCCGAAGCAGGCTCCAGGCTCTGAGCTGTCAGCACAGAGCCCAATGCAGGGCTCGAACTCATGAACTTCGAGATCATGACCTGAGCCAAAGTGGGACGCTCAACCAAGCTGCCCAGGTGCCCCTGAGTTTCTGTATAATGCAAGTTCTGTTTTTAAAAATCTGCCTCTACTAGCGGGGCATCTGGGTGGCTCAGTTGAGCGTCCAACTTCGGCCCAGGTTATGATCTCACAGTTCGTGAATTCAAGCTGCGCTTGGGGCTCTTCTGCTGTCAGTACAGAACCCTCTTCAGATCCTCTGTCCCCCTCTTGCTCTGCCGCTCCCCCGCTTGTGTTTTCTCTCTCTCTCTCTCTCAATCTCTCTCTCTCTCTCTCTCTCTCTCAAAAATAAACATTTGGGTGCCTGGGTGGCTCAGTCAGTTAAGCGTCTGATTCTTGATTTCGGCTCAGGTCATGATCTCAGTTGGTGAGTTTGAGCCCTGCGTTGGGCTCTGCACGAACAGTGCGGAGCCTGCTTGGGATTCTCTCTCCACCTCTCCCTCTCTGCCCCTCCCCTGCTTGCTTGCTCTCTCTCTCTCAAAGTAGATTAACTACTTTAAAAAAAAATACAAAAGACAAATCCCCCATGTTATCACTTAATGAGCAACTTCCTTGCATTAAGTGCTGTCCTGTAATGATCTAGGAGTAAGACAGGATGCCAGCTCTCCAAGTCTGCAGCCTCAGTGAGACATAAGGAGATGTATTTCCTGCTTGCCATGCTTTTCTGTGTCAACCTGCCTGGTATTGGAGTGAGTGTTACAGCCCTGCCTTTATCTTCCTTGGAAAGTTGTACCTTCTATATATTTTTTAGGTAGTCACCCTTAAAACTGAATACTTCCAATTGTCTTACTAAAGTCTTAGCTCTCCTAAGTAACACAAGGACAATGGAACGCTTCAGTTCTAATCATATTATCAGCTCCTGAGTTCCAACCCCCTTCCCTTTCAGGCTATTTTTGTCCAGGACTTCAGCTTGACCCTGTTTTTACCAGGGATGCACACATCTACATACATACATATTAGTTGTTACTTTACAGTTGATGCATGGATTTACTCACATTTTTATCAGCTTATTTGCTTATTGTTCTCTCCCTCCCTTCCTCCTATGTTTGTTCTCTTTTTCACAAAGATCCTTCTTTGAATCAGTGTGAGGGTAAATGCTCTCAGCCTGACTTTGGCCAAACATGTCTTTTAATGTCATTCTGAATAGTAGTTACAGGAGTCCATATTCTATATAGACATTAACTTTCCAGGGAGCTTTTATTTCTTTTAATTAACTTATTTTGAGAGAGAGAGAGTGAACGAGTGTGAGGGGGGGGGGCAGGGGGAGAGGAAGAGAGAGATCCCAAGCAGGCTCTGTGCTGTCAGCACAGAGCCCGATGTGGGGCTCAAACTCATGAACCATGAAATCATGACCTGAGCCATAATCAACAGTCTGACGCTTAACTAACTGAGCCACCCAGAGGCCCTCCAGGGTACTTTAAAGATCATGTTAGTCCACTGTTTTATGACCTCTTTGTTGCTAGTAAGAAATCTGACAGTCCTAATGTTGGTAAATAATGTTTCTAGTTGCTTTTTTGATTTTCTTGTTTGTTGTGTTTTACAACCTCACTACAAGATATTTGGGTATGGATTCATTTTTATTTATCCTCTTAGGGGTTACCATGCTTCTGTGAGTGGATTCATGTCTTTTATGATTTGGGACAAGTTCTTAGTTTTTGTCGCTTTAACTGCAGCTTCTTTTCCATTCTCCCTTTTCTCTCCTTGACTTTTATTAGATCTAGATTTGGTTTTCTGATTTTCTGTATCTTGACTTCTCTTTTACATTTCTCATTTATTTATACCTTGATGCTATATTTTGAATGATTTCTACAAATCTATTTTTTCAATCACTAATTCTCTCTAGGTATGCCTAATTTGCTCTTTAATGTGTCCATTGAGGTTTTTTAAACAACTTTATTGAAATAAACTTGTGTACCATAAAGTTCACTCATTCAATATGTACAGATTAAAAATCTTTAGTATATTTACAGTGTTGTACAACCATCAAAACAATCTTTAAGTTTAGAACATTCCATCACTCCACATAGAAGCCTTGTATCCATTAAGTCACTTCCCATCACTCTCCACCATTCCCACACTCCTCAAGGCTAACCCAAATTGCTTATTTCAATAATTACAGTTTTCTACTTCATGATTTTTAATTTGGTGTCTTCCAAATCAGCCTGTTTTTTTAATAGTGTCTTATTTTGCATCATGGTTTCTATCGTTTCTTTTGAATATATTTTAAATATATATTTTTTTCAGACTCTTTGGTTATCTCAAGTTCTTGGTGTATATTCATTTGTTTTGTATTAATTTGATCTTTAATTGTGGAAACATGCCTGCACTGTAGGACTGTTTGTGTGCATGTCTCCAGGCCTGTAGCATCAATGGCCTGGGCACATTTCTGACAATCATTTCTCACCTGAGGCATTCCTACACCATATGGGCAGTGTCAATTTGAATACAAATCCACATGTGGCACATGTGCCAGGTTTTGATTTCTCAGGGAGACTTTTTTAAACCCAGGGCCAGGAAGACAAGGACGCTTGTCACTATCCATGGATAGTGACAAGCGTCCTTGTCTTCCTGGCCCTGTGGCCAGAGCCCACCTTTCACTGAGAGGACAGCCCTTCAAATTCCTGGCTTGATGCAGGGGGTCTCTGTGCTAATTTCCCAGCTCTGAGAGCTAACCTGGAGAGTAAACTGAAGGAAGCTGCTAGCCAGTCAGGCCTGATACCACCTCACTGACCCGAACCAAAGTTGCTGCAGCATCAGTTTGAACTTGAAACTGGAAGCTCAATTGTACATTGTTCTTTCTTTCTTTCTTTCTTTCTTTCTTTCTTTCTTTCTTTCTCTCTCTCTCTCTCTCTCTCTCTCTCTCTTTCTTTTTCTCTCTTTCTTTCTTTCTTGGGTGGTCATGGCAGGCATGTTCAATTAAAGTATTTCTAGGATTTTGTGTCTTTAGGAGTTTAGCATGCTGTGATGCTCAAGATCACATGCATGTGAACATGTACAAAGTGAGATGACTTCACACCCTACCTGTCCTGCAGTTCAGCCACAATGAACTTCTCAAGGGTCCAGGAACCAACCAGGTTGCCTGTCTTGAGCATAGCATGCTGCTCCCTCTGTTTAGAATGTCCATCCCCTTCCTCTCCACTTGACAGTTGATTTCTAGCCTGGCAGGACTCCGCTCAGCCTTTCTCTGAAGACTTTAAAACTCCTTGCAGACTCAGTTGCTTATTTTTTCCACCTGCGTCTCAGCTACATCCCACATGGCTTTTATTAGTTGGAAAGTGTGTGCTGAACACCTGTTACCTCTCTCAGACACTGTCCCAGTATCCAAGGATACAGGGATGATAAGGCCAACAAGATCTTTTCTTTCGGGAAGCTTGCAGTGTAGTAAGAAGAGATACTGAGTGATTACCAGCAGTGATAAATGCATGAAGAACACAGGTAACAATGGAGTGACTTCTTGGGGGCCTACTTGAGGTTGGTGGGTCAGAGGCGGCTCCTAGGAGGACAGAAGTCTGGAGACAGAACCTGCAGGGCAGAATGAATACAAAGTGCAATGATCCTCAGGTGGGAATGAGCTTAGAAGAGACAAAAAGATAGTGGGCCTGAGGTCAGTGTGTAGCTATGTGGGGAAGGGTTGTGTGAAGGGAACAGCTTTGGAGAGAGAACTGGCAGGGGAAATGGGGAGTCAAGAGAGGATCGGAGACGGAAGATGCTTTGTGCATGTTTATCTGTTGATAGGAATGACCCAGGGGCTGACAAATTTACTACTTGGGATGGAAGGCAACTGCAAGAGCAAAGCCCACATAGAGGAAAGAAGAAATTGGGTCTAGTGCCTAAGTAGAGGAGAGGTACGAGAAGAACAGAGATGGTTTATCTGTTTTCATAGGAAAGAACGTGGAGAATGTGGACATACAAAGCATGCATGTAGGCTGTAGGCTAGTAGATTTGGTCATGTGAAGACAAGTGTCACTAAGTTCATTAACTACAGATATTCCCCAAGGAACCATATGATTGGAGGGGAGGAGGGAGGTGGAGGTGGTTCACGGCAGGTAGTATAGACAAAAGCCCACCAATATAGATCAAGTACCATAAAAATGTTCATGCTCTGACCTAGTGATTCTATTTCTTGAAATTGTATATCAAATATCTGGAATACAGAAAAAGCTCTGTCAAGAGCTGATTTCTTTTTCTTTTATTATTAAAAAAACTCTGAGGGGGGTGACTTGGTGGCTCAGTCAGTTAAGCGTCCGACTTCAGCTCAGGTCATGATCTTGTGGTTCATGGGTTTGAGCACTGTGACGGGCTCTGTCTGACAGCTCAGAGCCTGGAACCTGCTTCGAATTCTGTGTCTCCCTCTCTGCCCCTCCCCCCACTGGAGCGCGCGCGCTCTCTCTCTCTCTCTCTCTTTCTCTCTCATAAATATAAAAAAAATTTTTAACGTTTATTTTTGACAGAGACAGATCATGAGCAGAGGAGGGGCAGAGAAAGGGAGATACAGAATCTGAAGCAGGCTCCAGGCTGAGCTCTCAGCACAGAGCCCAATGTGGGGCTCAAACCCATGAACTGTGTGAGATCATGACCTGAGCCGAAGTCAGATGCTTAACTGACTGAGCCACCCAGGTGCCCCTCTTTTCTTTTTTTAAAAATAATTTCCCCATAGGCTCTGTGCCGACAGCTTAGAGCCTGGAGCCTTCTTCGGATTCTGTGTCTCCTCTCTCTGCTCCTCCCCTGCTCGTGCTCGGTCTCTGTCTCAGAAATAAATAAACATTAAAAAAAATTTTTTTAAGACATAAATAAAATAATTTTCCTCTGTCCTTCTGAGGTGTTTTTGGTGTCGTTGTTGTTGTTTTTATGTTTTACTTGTTTTTTGAGAGAGAGTGTGAGCAAGGGAGGGGCAGAAAGAGAAGGGGACAGGGGATCCGAAGCAGGCTCTGCGGTGACAGCAGTGAGCCCAATGCAGGTCTCATGAGATCATGACCTGAACCAAAGTTGGATGCTCAACCAACTGAGCCACCCAGGCACCCCAACTGATTTCTTATTCCGATAGAGAAATGGTGTGGTATGTTGTGATCAGTTGTTAATGAAATATTTCTCACCTACTAAACAGGTGAACTTTTTTCAGGAACTAAATGGCTTACAACCCAAGTATTTTGTATTTTGTATTTGATGGACATTTAAGGACATTATGCTATGTGAAACGTCAGAGGAAGACAAATATCCTATAATCTCACTTATGTGAGAATATGTGGAATCTAAAAAACGCAAACTCAAAGAAACAGAACAGATTGGTTTGTCAAAAGTTGGTGTGTGTGTGTGTGTTTGTGTGTGTGTGTGTGTGTGTGTGTGTGTGTGTGTGTGTGTGAGAAATGAGTGAAGGTGGTCAAAAGGTACAGATTTCCAGTTATAAGATAAATAAGTCCTGGGGACATAATACCCAGCATGGTGACTATAGTTAATAATACTGTATTGTATGTTTGAAAGTTGCTAAGAGTGGATCTTAAAAGTTGTCACCACTGGAAAAAAAGTTGTAACTATGTGAGGTTATGGATGTTAAGTAAATTTATTGTGGTGATCATCTTACTATATATATATATAATGATTAATAGAATGTTATATGTCAGTTACCTCAATAAGGTTAGAATATATATATGTGTGTTTGTATATACATATACACAAAACATATTTTTTATAAATATATGTATACACACACACCTTTAAAATTTTTTTTTATTTTGGGACACCTGGCTGGCTCAGTGGGAATAGCATGTGACTCTTGATCTCCAGGTTGTGAGTTGGAGCTCCACGTTGGGCATGGAGCCTACTTTAAAAAAAGGTGTTTTTTTTTTTTTTTTATTTGACTTAAAGTTAAAACTAGATACTTGAGTAAACACACAAAAGAGGTAAACATTTGTACTTCCAAAAGGGATGTTTGAGAACTGAACTTGCCTTCTTATCCAGGTCAGTTTACTTCAGAGTAGACAGGAAGTGCCAACTGTTCAGCCCCCCTTCCCCTTATGGATGTGGGAGCTCTGGATCTCATGCCTGCTGACCCCTGCTAAGCCTGCACTCACTTGGATAGACAGGAGCAAAGGCCTCAGCTACCTGCCGTGATACCAAACTGGCTTGGGCTCTCTGAACAGCGCAAATTGACAAGAGTCCAAAGGAGAGTTCCAGACAAGCCTTTACTGGGGCTTGTGCGCCAGCACAGGAGAGACAACAAAAAGGAGAGTCTTCAGGCTGGCTCCCAGAGGAGAAGTCTCCCAGAAAGCCTGATAGAGACTTAGGTGGGAAAAGGGTAATGTCTAAACATGTAGGAGCAAGGATTGTTTGTTTTTTCCACTTAAAGGTCATGCTGCTTCTTGCCTCGCACGTCTAATTAGCCTGTGAAATCTCCACTCCTGGGCATGATTTTTAGTATTGTAATGGCGGACAAAGTCGGTGAAAGGTCAGCGTTGGCATCTATCTTAGTGCAGACTGGTTTGTTCCTGTTCTGCCAGCGAGCTTCTATTTTAGGTGACTGTCCCCTCCTGAGCTCTATTACTCAGGGGTTGGTTGGCTCAGCTCTTCTGCAGACCTAGCAGCAGAACACTGGATTCTGTGGTTAGGGGTGAGGGGGCCCGATTCCAGTTCCTGCCTTGCCTCATCAGGGCCCCTGAGAAGGCTTCAGCAGTTTCAGTGCCTCCTTTTATGGTGCCAGCCTGCTGTTGTCCCTCCTAGTCACCAACTTCCCGTGGACTGCAAACTCACAGCTAGGTGAACCGCAGCTCTGCATCTGGTATCACAGCTTTCGACATCTCTGTTTGCATTTCAGGATCGGATGAAGAGGCTGCCAGTTGTATATGCCTCTTTAAAGTGGAAAAACAAAACCATTAGCTGTATGTCCTGTTCTTGGTGGATAAAAATGGGCTGGTTTAAATCGTAATCATAGCTTGCTTCTCTATGTAAGATTGCACAGAGGTAGCTCTGGGATTCTAACTAGGATCTGATCAGAACTCACCTTTTCAAAACTTGGCTTCTGCCAGTTTCTAATTTTCAACGAACAGGGGTGGTTTTCAAAATGTTTAACAACTTAGGGGCCATTGACCTTAGTGCTGTCAGACATTAAGCCTCTAATGCCAGATCAGGGTAAGGTCCTGGGGAGATGGGGAGTGGTCAGAGGTTATTTATGAAAGTATTTTGATATTTTAGTAATTGGTATAGCCCTGGGGTACTACTCAGCTGAATCTCCTCTGTCTCTCTCATACATGTACACACACAGGTCTTGTAACTCCCAGATTTATTTGCATTCAAAATAGAGAAAGGATCTGGGAATGCAAGCTGGTGCAGCCACTCTGGGAAACAGTATGGAGGTTCCTCAAAAAACTAAAAATAAAGGGATGCCTGGGTGGCTCAGTCGGTTAAGCGTCCGACTTCGGCTCAGGTCATGATCTCACAATCCGTTGAGATCCAGCCCCACGTCGGGCTCTGTACTGACAGCTCGGAGCCTGGAGCCTGTTTCAGATTCTGTGTCTCCCTCTCTCTCTCTGCCCCTCCCCTACTCATGCTCTGTCTCTCTGCGTCTCAAAAATAAATAAAAACATTAAAAAAAAAAAAGTAAAAATAGACTACCCTATGACTCAGCAATTGCGCTACTAGGCATTTATCCATGGGATACACGTGTGCTGTTTCAAAGGGACACATGCACCCCCATGTTTATAGCAGCACTATCAACACTAGCCAAAGTATGGAAAGAGCCCAAATGTCCATCGATGGATGACATATATATATATATATATATATATATATATGTATATATATATAGACACACATATATATGTGTGTCTATATATGTATATATATACAATGGAGTATTACTCTGTAATCAAAAAGAATGAAATCTTGCCATTTGCAACTACGTGGACGGAACTGGAGGGTATTATGCAAAGTGAAATCAGAGAAAGACAAAAATCATATGACTTCACTCATATGAGGACTTTGATGAACATAAGGGAAGTGAAACAAAAATAATATAAAAACAGGGAGGAGGACAAAACAGAAGACACTCATAAATATGGAGAACAAACTGAGGGTTACAGGAAGGGTTGTGGGAGGAGGGATGGGATAAATGGGGAAGGGGAACTAAGGAATCTACTCCCGAAATCATTGTTGCACTATATGCTAATTTGGATGTAAATTAAAAAAAATAAAGAAAAAGTAGAGAAGGATCAAGGGCAGCCTGCCTGTGAGCCCAGGTGTTTGTGGCTAGGCACTGTTAAGTGTTTTCTATATCTTACTGAAACTTCACACAACACTTGGGGAATTTTTAAAACACTCTAACGCACTTAATGCTTTTATGCTCTCTAATGCTTTTACAATCTTTACATCGGGTCTTTCATTTAACACATTTTATTATGTGCCCACCATATCAGGCTGGGATTAAAGAAGGAGACCAAGATAGGAAGGTTCCAGCTCTGCTGGAGCCTTCATGCTAGTGGGGAGAGACAGACAAGAAAAAAAACCCCAACTATGTAGATTAGCCTGGGAACAAATGCTACCTAAGATATAGTGCTTGGGGGTGGCCTTTTTGAGAAGATGCTATTTGATCTGCCAAAGATAGAAAAATCGGTGAGGGGGGCGGCAGGGAGAGTTCCAGATCAGGAGAGAGAATGCTAAGAGCGAAGGCATGAATGGGGGTAGGGGTACTGATGCAGAGAAAACAAGCTGAAATGGCTGGCGCTTTGTAAGTCAGGGAGAAACTTAAGAGTTGAGTTTGAGCCCCCACACTGGGGTGGGGGTGGTGGTGGTGGTGGAGATTAAATAAATAAACAAAAAATATAAGAATACATAATATATAAAAATATAATACATATAAAAATATATATGTAAATATATATAATATATATTATATATAATATATATAATATTATATATAAAGTTACCTAAGTGCTATCAATAGAGCACTCATTACATGATTGTTCAGAGGTGCCTGGCTGGCTCATTTGGAAGAACATGTGACTCTTGGTCTTGGGGTTGTGAGTTTGAGCCCCACATTGGGTATAGATATTACTTAAATAAATATTGTTCAACCATATGACAGAAAACCATGAAGCTGTTAAAAGTTGAAGGACATATCTGTGTGTGAACTGAGAAATTAAAAGAGTCAAGATATATTGTCACAACAGAAGCAAGGTAAGTTTGTATAGTATCCTATTTAGGTAGAAAAAAAAATCTTGTGTACAGTATTTTCACATATGTGTCTTTGGAAAGGTACTCTCTTTGGTAAGCGTGGCGTGAGGTGAGAGAGTGTGTGAGGGTGAGAGAGTGATCCTCTTTTCACTGTTTTCCCTTTTTGTACCTTTAAGTTTGTGCCATTTGCATGTATTAATCCCCCCAAATCAACGAGGCAATTCTTCAACCTTTTATTTAAAAAAATTTTCAAATACACACAAAAACAGAATAGTGTATAATGAACTCTCGCCTATCACCTAGCCAACTTGTGTCATCTAACATCCTCTTTTCTCCCTTTCCCCCTTAAGGATATTCAGCTATTAAAAAAAAAAAAAAAAAAAAAAAAAAAAAAAAAAAAAAGAACATTCCTCCGATCGTCGCAAACCCTTAATTTCCCAAATTCTGAAAAACTGAAAATTCAGGTTGATTTTGAGAAATTTTTGCCAATGTGTTTATTCCTTTTATGGAGGAGTGCCTTTTTGGATGTCCTTACTTAACCATACCTGCTGATGTCCTTGACTGGAATATTTTAAACTTTTTTTTTTAAGTTTCTTTCTTTGAGAGAGAGAGTGAGTGTGTGTGCATGCGTGCACATGAGTGTGAACAGGGAAGGGGCAGAGAGAGAGAGAGAGGTCAGCACAGAGCCAGATCCGTGGGGCTCAATCCCACTAACCACGAGATCATGACCTGAGCTGAAATCAAGTATCAGACACTTAAGTGACTGAGCCACCCAGACACCCCTATTACATCATTTTATATATCATTTAACAAATAATTGAGAATGTAACTAATATGAAAAGATTTTTAAGATTTAAATATCATTGTTACATGTAAAAAATTGAATAGTTCTTTAATGCCATCTAGTATCTACCCAATCCATGTCCAAATATATCCAGTTTTTCAAAAATTTTTTTACTTTTTTTTTTTTTTAAAGTCCATTTGTTCAGTTCAGGATACAAATAAGGGCCACACATTGCATTTAGCTAGCATGTCTTTTGTTAAAAAGAAAAATCACAGGTCCAAAACGGAGTCACTTACTCATGATAGGCCACGTTGCCAAACTGAGGTTTAATACTTAATGTAATTGCTGTTTCAACTTCCTCCAGAAATGCAATCTTACCTGGTCAGTCAGGGATTTTCTGGCCAGCACCAGTGAGGTAATCTGTCATATGGGCCAAGGTTAAGCCAACCCAAAATGTGCTACTTTGGCATACTGATTATTTTATTTTATTTTTACATTTATTTATTTATTTTGAGAGAGAGAGAGAGGGAGAAAGTGCTTTCAAGAGAGAGCAAGGGAGGGGCAGAGAGAGAATCCCAAGCAGGCCCCAAGCTGGCAGTGTAGGAGCCCAACGTGGGGCTCAAACTCACAAATTTTGAATTCATAACCTGAGCTGAGATTAAGAGTTGGAAGCCTACTGACTGAGACACCCAGGTGCTCCATGGCATACTGATTATTTTAAGTAAAAGTTACTTAAGAAACAGCCAATGCTGAAAAAGATGTCTGATGCCCCTTTGTCTCCAGAAAACAGGATAGAAATTTCCCTCGTGAATTGCATCCTTTCTACACCAGGAGGTAATGATATATACTTATTACCAGAGATAGGGAATTTAGACCTGAGAAGGGTATATAAATAATGATGCTACTTTGTACTAATTTACTGCCCCAACACAAATTCAGTTTAAAATTCCTTATTAATACCATGTGATTTCATTCTTATGTGGAATTTAAAAAACAGATGAACATATGGGAAGGGGGAAAGAAAGGAGAGGGAAACAAACCACAAAAGAATATTTAAAAAATTTTTTTAAATTTATTTTTGAGAGAGAGAAAGTGGAGGAAGGGCAGAGGGAGAGGGAGACACAGAATCCAAAGCAGGCTCCAGGCTCTGAGCTGTCAGCACAGAGCCCAACCTGGGGCTTGAACTTACAAACCTTGAGATCATGACCTGAGCCAAAGTCTGCACTTAACCAGCTGAGCCACCCAGGCACCTCCACAAAAGAATCTTAACGACAGAGAACAAACTGAGGGTGAATGGAGGGAGGGGGATGGGGGATGGGCTAAATGGGTGATGGGTACTAAGAAGGGCACTTGTAATGAGCACCGGGTGTTGTATGTATGTAAGTGATGAATCACTGAATTCTATGCCTTGAAACCAGCATTACACTGTAAGTTAACTAGCTAAAATTTAAATAAAAATAAAATTCCTTACTAATTGAAGCTCACGAACATGAATTTTCTTTGTCCTGTCAATTCCTCAAAGATTTATTGTCTCTTTGTGTAAAAACTACAAAAACTGCCTGCCCTACTAATTTGTTTGGTCTGAATTTTGTTATTGGGCCTTCTTGCACATGTAATTAAATCGGCTTTTTCCTCCTCTTAATCTGTTTCATGTCAATTTTATTCTTAGACTAGCTAGAAGAATCTTGAAGGGTATGGAAAATTTTTCCTTCCCAACACTGTGACAGGGGCCCTCTCCATCCCCCAAAGGAAGTTGAGATATTTCACCTGATAAGATTTCTCACTCCACCAAGGGAAGGTGATCTTATCTGAAACAATCCTTTCTTTTCTTTTGCTAACTATCCTACCCCATTTCTGTCTATAAAACCCTTCCTTTTGTATAGCTCCTTGAAGTTCTTTTGTATTTGCTGGATGGGATGCTGCAGGATTCATAAGCAGCTTAACAAAGCCAATTAGATCTTCAATTTTGCTCAGCTGAATTTTTTTCTTAAGTCTCTAATTGATAAATCAATCTGTAACAGTTCCATGCCTCTATTTTTTTTTTAAGTAAGTTTTATGACCCATGTGGGGCTTGAATTCACCATCCCAAGACCAAGACTCCTGTTTTATGGACTGAGCCAGCCATGCACCTTGATGCCTCTATTCTTTAATAACTTTTCTTGGAGATAGATCACTTGTATAGAATTCTATAGAATATGACTGTTTGTATACTTGTGGTGTTATCTCCTAGTCAATTTAAAAAACATGGGCACCTGGCTGGCTCAGTTGGTTGAGCATCATTGAGCTTTCAGCTCAGGTCATAATCTCATGGTTTGTGAGTTCAAGCCCTGCATTGGGCTTTGCACTGATGGTGTGGAGCCTGCTTGGGATTCTCTGTGTCTCTCTGCCGTGACTCTGCTTGCACTCTCTCTCTCAAAATAAATAAATAAATAAACTTAAAAACAATAACAACAAATTTCCTAGGGCACCTAGCTGGCTCAGTTGGTAGAATGTGCGACTCTTGATCTCAGGGTTGTAAGTTTGGGCCACATGTTGGATGTAGAAATTGCTTAAAAATAAAATATTAAGGGGCGCCTGGGTGGCGCAGTCGGTTAAGCGTCAGACTTCAGCCAGGTCACGATCTCGCGGTCCGTGAGTTCGAGCCCTGCGTCGGGCTCTGGGCTGATGGCTCAGAGCCTGGAGCCTGTTTCCGATTCTGTGTCTCCCTCTCTCTCTGCCCCTCCCCCGTTCATGCTCCGTCTCTCTCTGTCCCAAAAATAAATAAAAAACGTTGAAAAAAAAATTAAAAAAATATTAAAACAAAACCATTTTCCTGGCATGACTCACAAGATTAGAGGTATGAATAGCTTTTACTTATGATTAGATTGATCCTCTAATGCAGCGCATCTTAAGACTCTTCAAGGATCAGGATACTTTAATATGCTTGAATGCCTTCCCTACCACTTGGAGCTGTAATATCTAGGAACAGACCACTTTCTTGTCATTTTTCTTTTCTACCTTTAGAATTCTACTTAAGGGTGGATGCCTTAAGGTCACTCTCCTGACTCCATTATCCAACTTCAGCTTCTGAGAATCCTGCATTCCATCCTGACTGGACTGTCCTTCAGTGTTCCTGCTATCCTATCCTACACTAACGACATGGAACTGGAATTGTCTGTCTCTTGTACTGCAAGGAACTCTTTGAGATCTGGTTCATTCTGTGCTTGGAAGTTAGAGGAAATGCAGGGCAGTACTGTTTATGGCTTAAATAGTGGTTTATTGACTGAATTATGAGTTCCTTCACACCAGCCATCATCCCTGCTCCTCTCATTTCCACCTCTACCATATCCTCTAAGGGGATATACACCCTCATATATCCTAGTGTTAAAAAACAAGACCACCATAAAATGGAGTCACTTAAATTTAGCCCCACATCAGCAAAACAAGATGTAAGTATAGTTTTGGTTCACCCCCAGAAGTGGGATC
The DNA here is from genome assembly GCF_016509475.1 of Prionailurus bengalensis. Lineage (NCBI taxonomy): Eukaryota > Metazoa > Chordata > Mammalia > Carnivora > Felidae > Prionailurus > Prionailurus bengalensis. The sequence goes on from NC_057345.1 coordinate 111,537,953, forward strand.
TTCAAGCAGTCATTCAGGAATCATCTATCAGCACTAGTTAGGTAATTTGCCTGATAGACCTTTGCCATCCTCTAAAGCAAAGTGACTTTGCCATAACTAATCCACTTTTTTGTCTAATTTCCTTGTTCCCAATCCCATCTGCCTATAAAAGTCTTTCATTTTGAAACCTTGTTATCTATTAAAATTTTTAAATGTTTATTTATTTTTGAGAGAGCGAGCAAAGGAGGGGCAGAGAGAGAGGCAGACACAGAATCTGAAGCAGGCTCCAGGCTCTGAGCTGTCAGCACAGAGCCTGATATGAGGCTCAAACTCACAAACTGCGAGATCATGACCTGAGCTGAAGCTGGATGCCTAACTGACTGAGCCACCCAGGTGCCCCATATTTATTTATTTTTATTTATTTACTTACTTTGAAGGAGGGAGGGAGGGGGAGAGAGAAAGAGAGAAAGAGGGAGAGAGAGAGAATCCCAAGCCAGAGATCCACATTGTCAGCATGGAGCCTGATGTGGAGCTTGAACTAATGAACCGTGAAATCATGACCTGAGCCAAAATCAAGAGTTGGATGCTTAACTGAGCCACCCAGATGCCCCTTTATTTTTTTAAGTAATGTCTCTGTCCAGTATGGGGCTCTAACTCACGACCCTGAGATTGAATTGTATGCTTTAACAACTGAGCCAGCCAGTTGCCCAATATTTAAAAAATTTTTTATTCACATTGTCGTATTATTTCCCAAAAGTTAGAAGACCATTTGTTTGGAATTTGTATTGTGAACCTCATATAAATGGAATCATCCCCGTCCTCTTTTGCCCCTGATTTAACGGCATCTGTGACATTCATCCAAGTTGTGTTTATCAGTACTTATTTCATGTAGTTCACTCTATAACCACACTACGGTTCATTTACATGCAGCAGCACTGATGGACATTGGATGGATCGATTATTCTGATCAAAGCTGCTATGCACACTTCTGTACAAGCCTCTATTAGATGTATGCCCTCATTCCAATTGCTGGGTCGCACGCCGAGTGAGTATAAACTTAGCTCCAAAAGACACTGTTAAATGTTTTTCGAAGTGGTCGTACCACATGGTTCAGCTTTTATAACTTGGTCTCTCAGGAAGGGAGTCACACTAAGAGGCCCGACTTGCACTGGGGTGATATAAACTCCAGCTGCACGCTTGACTAAGCTAAGTGCTTTCATTTAAATGCTCAAAATACTAGCAGGCAGGAACTCCAATTTCACGGATAAATAGACTTAGCATGGCCAAGTGCCTTGCCCACAGTTTCACTCTAGGCCCCACGCTGGAACTGCCACTCCGCCCCCTAACAAATTTCTTATTCAAACCCTGAAAAACTGGGTGTTCTTGAGGGCATTAAGTTTAGCTCACAGCGCGAAGAAAGTCAGCACCGCTTAACACCTTCGCCGCGCCTCCGTTGGCAGCGCTGACTTCCGCTCAGCGGGAACAAAGGAAGCCCTCAGGCAAGCCGCAAGGGGAATTCGGCCAGGTCCCACCCCTCACCTACGCACCTGCGCAGATGGAGGCCGACCGAGCTAGGCGCCCCAGGCGCGAGTGACGTAGTAACGTCCGACGGTGCGTGGTGACGCCAGGGCGTGCGCTCGGTGGCTCGTAGGGGAAGATGGCGGCTGCTCCTTTGGAGGAGAGGGATTGAGAGGGGAGGAGGGAAGAGGCTAGATGCGAGAGACCTTCCCGGCGGTGGAGACGAACTCTTCGCTCGCCATTCATTAGGAGCTTTGCTCAGCGCCGGAGGGTGAGTGCGGCGGCGGCACGGGACTGCTCGCTTGCTGCAGACGATGGCACTTTCCGCCATTTTCAAGCTCGGCCGTTGCGTGCTTTGGGGGCCTAGAGGGGCGCCTGGGGACAGGTTGGGAGAACTGGGAGCATCGTCGTCGGGAGGGCCCTTTGAGGCTGGGTCGACTTTTAGGGGAGGGAGCTGGAGGCTTGAGGTAGACCAGAAAAGGAGGGCATGGTGGAAGTAAGGCCCCTGACTGGCGACGAGAAGACGTAGGTAGGGTAGGCCACGGATAAGACGTGAAGTTTGGAGAAGGGAAGCGCGTTAAACGTAGATTTGGGGCGGGAGTGGAAGGGGCTGAGCCGAGAGTTGAATGGAGTGCGGCTTTTGGTTCAAGGGTCGCGGGAAGTTAATGGGAAGCCTGTGAAACAGCAGCAGGTTTAGCCTCGATATTATCGTGTCTTGAAATTGGTGTTTGTAATAGGTCCACAGCTTGACGGGCAAAAACCCTTCTCCTTTGGAATAGTTACATTCCTATTTTGCTTGCTTTCGATCATGCTAGTTGCAAGTGTGCCTACAGTAACTCCCTCTTTATCTCCGGTTTTAAGTTGCTTCCTGACAACTACGTATTTAGGATTTTAGCTTTTTTTTTTTTCTCTTAAAGAAATACTAATACTCTCTTGTAACCCTTGTGGTTAGTGACCCTTCCGTTGTAAGAGGAAGGTGGGTCGACAGGGAATTCCGTAATTGGATCTGTTTAAATCAGATCAGAAAAGTACTTGTTATTTGTAGAAAACTTGTCAAGAATGTTTTTAAGTAATTTCTGCACAGATGACATTATCTTAACTGTTTAGGAACTTTGGAAGACATTAGAGTATGAACAAAAAAAGCCGGTGTTAAAAGAAATACCTTTTGGGAGCACTGAGTTGACTTCTAAGTACACTCTGGAGATAGAGTGTATGCAGTATTTTTGCCTGTGAACGTGATGCAATGGTAGATCTATTTAAAACAAAACTTTTAGAGACTGTTAGTTAAAAGGAAACATGTTAATTGTTCTCATGGTGGCTTTTTCTTTTCCTAATCTTAATTGCATTTGACACCCATCTTTAATCGCCATAGATACTTTTGCAGTTTTTAATTGGTCTCCTTGCTTGGAAGATAAAATAACTGGAACGATTTTTTTTTTTTTTTTTTTTTTTTTTTTTTTGGCAGAGGCTTGCAGTTACTCTTTAGCCCGTTTCATTGAACTTTAGGGAAAAGTTTTCTCTTCTTGTACTCGTGGTAAGAATATTGATAGAAAGTTGACCTTATCACCATGATGTAGTTACAAATAAATTCTTATCTATGATGTTGATGGCTTAACTTACATACTTTGGTGAAAAGTACTAAAGGTCAGATTTTGCCATCACAAATTTGTCTTGATCTAAGGCTTTAATTATACTTTTGCTAACCACTTAATGTATTTTTTCAGTTCTCTTTGCTAAGTAATACGTCCATATTTCACATTGCTTTGGGAAAAACTTGTTATTTATTGCCAAATTCCAAACTCTTTCATATTTCAGAGTAGGAAAGTAAGGTTATAGCAAAGCTTTAAAACTACAACAAATCTGTTGCTTGTGTGTCGGTTAAGCATCTGATTCTTGATCTCAGGGTCGTGAGTTCAAACCCAGTGTTGGGCTTTTTATTAAAAAATAAAAATTAAAAAAAAACCCCAAACTACAACAGATATATTGACAGAAATATTAGTGAAAGTCTCACTTATGAATATATATGTAATCCTTTTGAAGTTGCTTAGCAAAAAATTAGGGGTCTTAGTACTGTTTTTAGATAAAGTGGTATTATTTGTAGTCTGCAGATTAGAAATCTTTATTATCAAAGAATATTTAATTAAATACCATAAACTTACAACTTGCTTAAACACTGCAGATTTGTTCTTTTAAGATTCCAGAACATTCCAAGATTTTGTGTTGAAATTTTTGCTTGTAAGAGAGGTTATATCTGTTTTTCTTTTCTTCTTTCTTTTCTTCTCTTTTCTTTTCTTTTCTTTTCTTTTCTTCTCTTCTTTTTTTTTTTTTTTTTTTTGTCGAATGGTGAAAGTTTCTCTGTTGCTGTGTAATGTGTTGTGACAAGTAGGTCTCCTGACCATAGTTTTAATGCTTCAAGATATTTTATCTTTTGTCTTTGACAGTGACATAGTTTAAAAACTTTCCTCCTTGAACACACACTGTGGCTGGTAACATTTGTGTCCCCATTGCGAAAGATTTACATTAGTCCTAGACATGGAAGCTCTTAAGTATGTTGGAAAATATTCCCCAAATTACACTTCTCTATTTCTGGTCCTTGATTGTTTTATGTAGTATTTTCTCGTGAAAATTGACTGACTTCATAATGTTTGTATTGTATCGTATATTCATAATTTGAATGCTTATAAATTCTCAGAGCTGGGTAGTGTTGGAAAGGGCTTGACTTCCGGCATCAGAAAGACCTAGGTTTGAATGCCAGGCTTACCACTAACTAGCTTTTTTTTATTTTTTATTTATTTATTTATTAAAAAAAATTTTTTTTTTCAACGTTTATTTATTTTTGGGACAGAGAGAGACAGAACATGAACGGGGGAGGGGCAGAGAGAGAGGGAGACACAGAATCGGAAACAGGCTCCAGGCTCTGAGCCATCAGCCCAGAGCCTGACGCGGGGCTCGAACTCACGGACCGCAAGATTGTGACCTGGCTGAAGTCAGACGCTCAACCGACTGCGCCACCCAGGCGCCCCTAACTAGCTTTTTTTGAAATATTGGGTCAGGTAATGAAACTCTGAACATCAGTTTCCTTACATATGAAAGTGTTAATTATTATAATAGTTATCTCAAAGGTGAAAGAAAATGATAATGTAGTAAGCATTCAATAAATTTTGGCATTTTTCTTTCTGTTACTTGAATTTAGTTGGCTAAGTCATTTGTAGGGTGTTTTTATTTATTTATTTATTTTTTTTGAGGTATAATTGACATGTAACACGATATTAGTTTCAGGTGTACAACATAATGATTTAGTATTTATATCTATTGCAAAATGACCACCTCAATAAGTCTAGTTAACATCTGTCACCATAGAAAGTTACACATTTTTTTTCTTGTGATAACTTTTAGGATCTACGTATATGCACTATAGTATTATTAAATATAATCGCCATGTTGTACATTACATCCCCATGACTTATTTTATAACTGGAAGTTTGTACTTTTTCCCCTTTACCTATTTTGCCTCCCTTCCACTTTTCAGTTCTTAAAGATTAACTCAGATATCTTTATTAAAGACTTGACAGTCTCATTCTCTTGTAAACTATTTCTTTCCCTGTGTTATTAAAGCATTTGGTACATATCTCTGTTTAATGTATTTTGATTGTGTATCTTCTCCACTACTTTGTGAGATCTTTGAAGGCAGATCCTTCATTGCCTTACATTTTTGTATTCATAAAACCATGGCATTCTAAAAATTGTTTTATAGAAGTGAGTGAATTTTCCACAAAAACTATTCTTATGATTCTACTGGGATTCATTTCACACAGATCTGGTTTATTTCTACTCCTTGGCTTTAACTTTTTGCCTGTCTTCCTCCTCTAGACTATTCATAACCTGTCCATTCCTCAAAATCCAGCTAAATCTCATCCCATTAATAAGGTCTTCAGAAACTTTTCATGTATTTATTTATTAAAAACATTTTAAATGTTTATTTGTTTTTGAGAGAGACAGACAGAGCGTGAGTGGGGGAGGGGCACAGAGCTAGAGAGACACAGAATCCAAAGCAGGCTGCAGGCTCTGAGCTGTCAGCACAGAGCCTGATGTGGGGCTCGAACCCATGAACCGTGAAATCATGACCTGAACTGAAGCCTGACACTTAACCCCAATCAGCTACCCAGGCTCTCCTTTTTATTTATTTATAATTCCTCTCTCCAGTTAGCCTAGGGTCTGTGTGACTGCCTTCTGTTACTTTGTGTCCTTTAGTACCTGGCACTATGCCTTACCCATTTTGAGTAGGTCCTTGGGTGGGATGATAAATGTAAAATTGTGCTTGAGGCTGAGTTTGTTATAGGCTCCTGCTCTATTCACTGTCCCACTTAGGAAGATACTTTTAAGAGCCATTTTTCCTTTTTTGGATGTGGGATATTCTGGTAACTTTCTTTTTATGTTATGAGAAATTGCAAACATCCAGAAAAGTAGAAAGAATGAATATCTATTACCTTCCATTTAGATTTACCTGTTACTAACACTTAACCATTTTGCTTTAGCTATCTACGTTCCCTCTCAACAACCAATTGAAATTAAATTGCATATGCCATGCTATTTGTCCCCTAAACACCTCAGGATGCCTCTTTTTTTTTTTTTTAAAGTTTATTTATTTTGAGAGAGAGAGAGAGAGAGCATGCATGTGCATGGGGAAGGGGGGATTGCAGAGCAGAGAGAGGGAGGGGTAGAGGGAGAGGGAGAGAGAGAATCCCAAGCAGGCTCAGCACTGTCAGTGCAGAACCTGACATGGGACTTGAACTCATGAACCATGAGATCATTACCTGAGCTGAGATCAAGAGTTGGATGCTTCACTAACTGAGCCATCCAGATGCCCCAGGATGCATCTTTTAAAAATAGTGTCATTCTTCTACACTTTAAGCATTTTTATTTCAAGCCTGACTCCATCTAAGGCAGTACTAAAAACACAATACCATTATTGTGCCTGAGGCAATTAGCATTAAGTCTTTGGCATTGATTATTTTTTTAATTTTTATTTTTTATAGATTTTTAAAATTTTTAAAATTTATTTATTTGGAGGGAGAGAGAGAGAGAGAGAGGGAGGGAAAGAGACAATGAGCAGGGGAGGGTCAGAGAGAGAGAGAGGAAGAGAGAGAATCCTAAGCAGGCTCTGCACTGACAGCACAGAGCCAGATGCTGGGCTAGAACTCAGGAACTGTGAGATCATGACATGAGCTAAAGTTGGATGTTTAACTGAGTCACCCAGGCACCCCTTTAAAGATTTTATTTTTTTAATTAAAAAAATTTTTTTTTAATGTTTATTTATTTCTGAGACAGAGAGAGACAGAGCATGAACGAGGGAGGGTCAGAGAGAGAAGGAGACACAGAATCTGAAGCAGGCTCCAGGCTCTGAGCTGTCAGCACAGAGCCCGACGCGGGGCTCGAACTCACGGACTGTGAGATCATGACCTGAGCCGAAGTCGGCTGCTTAACCGACTGAGTCACCCAGGCACCCCATTTAAAGATTTTATTTTTAAGTAATCTCTACCCCCCATGTGGGGCCCGAGCTTACAACCCCGAGATCAAGAGTCACATGCTCCACTGACTGAGCCAGCCAGGCACCCCTATATTGTTTTTTCTCTCTCTTTTTTTTTTTGATGTTTTTATTTTTGAGACAGAACAAGTGAGAAAGCGAGCGAGAGAACAAGAGCAGGGGAGGGGCAGAGAGAGAGGGAGATAGAGGCTCTGAAGCAGGCTCCAGGCTCTGTCAGCACAGAGCCTGATGTGGGGCTGGAACTCACCAACTGTGAGATCATGACCTGAGATGAAATTGGATGCTTAACCGATTGAGCCACCCAGAGCCCCTCTTGTTTTTTGTTTTTGTTTTTAATGTTTGTTTACTTTTGAGAGAGAGAGAGGGAGGGAGAGATTTAGCAGGGGAGGAGGGGCAGAGAGAGAGGGGGACAGATGATCTGAAGCAGGCTCTGTGCTGATAGAGAGCCTGCTGTGGGGCTCGAACTCACGAACTGTGAGATCATGACCTGAGCTGAAGTTGGATGCTTAACCGACTGAGCCACCCAGCACCCAATCGATTTAATTTTGTAATATATCAAATATGTACATGGTTTACAATTTAAGACTATACTGAAAGAATTACTTCAGTCTTGGTTCTGTCTCTAGGCTCTCCACTACAATTCTCACTCACCCAATGTATGTATGTGTGTATTCTTATTTTTCTTTTCTGTAAAAACTTGTGACCTTTTTATAATTGTGATGAAAAAATTTACCATCTTAACCATTTTTAAGCGTACAGTTCAGTAGCGTTAAGTATATTCACATTGTTGTGCCACAGATCTGAGAACTTTCTTCATCTTATAAAACTGGAACTCTGTACCCATGGAACAACTCCCCATTTCCCCCTCCTCCAGCCTGTGGCTATTCTACTTTGTGTTTCTAGGAGTTTGACTATTTTAGATACCTCATATGGTTGAAATCATGCATTATTTTTGTGGCTGGCTTATTCAACTTAACCATAATGTCTACAAGGCTCATCCATGTTGTAGAATGTGGCAAGATTTCCTTCCTTTTTTACAGCTTAACAATATTCCATTGTATGTGTATACCACATTATATTTATCCATTCATCCATGGCTCATTGACTTTCTGGTTATTGTGAATAGTGCTGCTGTGAGCATGGAGGTGTCCAAATATCTCTTCATGATCCTGTTTTCAATTCTTTTTAAATTTTTTTTTGTTTTAACGTTTATTTTTGAGACAGAGAGAGACAGAGCATGAACGGGGGAGGGTAAGAGAGAGGGAGACACAGAATCTGAAACAGGCTCTAGGCTCTGAGCCGTCAGCACAGAGCCCGACGCGGGGCTCGAACTCATGGACCGCGAAATCATGACCTGAGCCGAAGTCAGCCGCTTAACCGACTGAGCCACCCAGGCGCCCCTCAATTCTTATGAATGTATACCCAGAAGTGGGATTGCTGGATCATATGGTAGTCTATTTTTCATTAAAAAATTTTTTTTAAAACGTTTATTTATTTTTGAGAGACAGAGAGGGCATGAGCTGGAGAGGGGCAGAGATAGACACAGAATCGGAAACAGGCTCCAGGCTCTGAGCTGTCATTGCAGAGCCCAACGCGGGGCTCAGACCCATGAACTGTGAGATCATGACCTGAGCTGAAGTCAGATGCTTAACTGACTGAGCCACCCAGGCGCCCCTATTTTTCATTTTTTGAGCAACTTCCATCCCGTTTTCCATAGCGATCATACCATTTTATATTTTATATTCCTGCTAATAGTACAAAAGAGTTCCAATTTCTCCACATCCCCATCAACACTTCTTTTCTGTTTCTTTGATAGTAGCCATTCTGTTAGGTGTGAGGTGATATTTCATTGTGGTTTTAATTTGCATTTCTCTCATGATTAGTGATGTTGAGCATCTTTTCATATGCTTGTTGGCAATTTGTATATCAGCTTTGGAGAAATGTCTATTCAAATCCTTTGCCCCAATTTTAATTGTATTATTTGAGTTTTTGTTGTTGTTGAGTTGTAGGAGTTCTTTACCTCTTCTGGATACTAACCCCTTATCAGGCATGTGATTTGTGGGTATTTTCTCCCATTCTGTAGGTTGCCTTTTCTCTCTTAATTGTGTTCTTTGCTGTGCAAAAGTTGGAAAGTTTGATGTTTCCCATTTCTGTGTGTGATCCTTGTTCTTTTTCCACCTAACAATATATTCAAGAAATCATTCCATATCAATTCAGAGCTTCCCTCTTGCCCCACACCCACCCCATGATAATGTGATTTATAATAAGAAATACATATTTGATCTTTGTCCAGTTTTTAGCACAGAGCTCCTAAAACTCTTGGAATTTCCTAAGTGATTAGAGTGATGTGTGTCTTGACATTCAAAACAAACCTCTTTGAACCACACTATTTATGTTAAGGAGCTGACTTTTGGAAAGCTGTGGGATAGGGGCTGGTTGCCAGGGAAACCAACAAAGTGATTAGATGGTTGGATTTTCAGTCTCACCTTCTCAACCTCAGAGAGAGAGGTTGGAGGTAGGATTAGTTGCCAGTGGCCAGTGATTTAGTGAACCATGCCTAGGTAAAGAAGCCTCCATAAAAGGCCAAAAGGATGAGGTTCAGAAAGCTTCCAATTTGGTGATTGTGTAGAGATTTGGGTAGCTTGGTGGGTCAGTGGATGTGGATGCTCTAACCCTTTTCCCACATACCTTGCCCTGTATGTCTCTTCCATCTGACTAACCAGTAATCTAGTAAGTAAAATGTTTGGGTTGTTATCACTTTCAAGTTATTACGAAAAATAGTGAATAATGTTATGAATAATAGTCATGAATAATAGCATACAAGTTTTTGTGTAGACATAATGCTTTCGGTTCTCTTGGCATTATACCTAGGAATGGAATTGCTGGTTGTTATGGTAATTCTGTATTTGGGATTTAAGGAGATTCCAAATCTGTTTTCTCAAAAGACTGTACTATTTCATATTCTTATCAGCAGCATATGAGGGTTAGAATTTCTCCTTATCCTCACCACCACGTGTTATTTGCCTTCTTTTAGATCATAGCTACCCTAATGGATGTGCAGTGTTATCTCATGGCTTTGATTTGCATTTTCCTAATGACTAATAATGGTGAACATCTTTTCATGTGCTTATTGGCCATTTATATATCTTAGAGAAGTCTCTTTTCAGATACTTTGCCCATTTAAAATAATAGGTTATTTGTTTTTTATTATTACTGAATATATTGTAAATGCTGCAAGTCCATTATCAGATACATGATTTGCAGAAATTTTCTCTCATTTTATGGATTGTCTTTTCACTTTCTTGATGGTATTATTGAAGCACAAAAGTAATTTTGATGATGTCCAATTTATTTTTTCTTCTGTTGATTGTGCTTTTGGTATTATATCTTAAGAAGGCTTTGTCTCATAGTCATGAATATATTATATATTTGCTGTGTTTGATGCAGTTAGCAATTGGTCAAGCATTTGATTTACCCCACCAAGAATGTGTGTTGTCCATAGGGTAAATATGAGTAGGACTTTGACTTTTTGGTTAGAAACTTGTAGAGCTTTACTTTGTGGTTAGAAATCTATAAGCTTCAGTTTTGGCTCTAATAAAAGCAGTTTTACATAACTGTACTTAACCTTTATTTTGTAAAGGGTAAGGAAGGATATATATTTCATTGGTGAAATTTATTTATTTATTATTTTTATTTTCTTAAAGCTTTTATTTTTAAGTAATCTCTACCCCCAACATGGGGCTCAAACTCAACCCTGAGATTAAGAGTTTCATGCTTTACTGACTGAGCCAGCCAGGTGCTCCATTAGTGAAATTTTTTTAACTTCATTTTTATTATTAAAAAAATTTCTTTAAGTTTATTCGGAAAGAGAGATAGTGTGTGTGTGCACATGCGAGCGGGAGAAGGGGCAGCGAGAGAGGAGAGAGAATTCTGAGCAGGCTCTGCACTGGCAGCGTGAGCCCAACACAGGGCTTAAACTCAAAAATCATGAGATCATAACCTGAGCCAAAATCAAGAGTTGGACGCTCAACACTCTGAGGCACCCAGGTGCCCCTAATTTCACTTTTAATATTTGATTAACTCTCAGTTTACTGTGTCCTTAATAACCACTATATTTTTGAGGTCCAGACTGGGTTGGAGGGAAATACAAATTGAGATAGTGTGTGTCATAGGGTAATTAAAGACACCGTAAATGCCAAATACTGAGGAACTTGTTAGGCTTTTAGGCCAATATGGGTAAGAACTAGAAACCGAGAACTTGTCCAAAATCAAGAAACATTCAAAGCCTTGAGCATGTCAGTTTATCTTGCTGTTGACAAATTTGAAATATTCAGGACCATGTCTTTAGGGATTGTTGCTTTGGGAATGATTTTGGGTATTCTGTTAAGTGCTTTTACCTTCAGTTGTTAAGCTAGATTAAAAATGAGCTGAACGAAATTTAGGAAAATTCTTACCTGCTCCCTGTGTAATCTTGAAATTATAGAATTGTTTTACTTTTGAAGGTCATCAAATCTAGACTTTTTATTTTTTTATTTTATTTTATTTTTTTTAATTTTTTTTTTTTTAACGTTTATTTATTTTTGAGACAGAGAGAGACAGAGCATGAACGGGGGAGGGTCAAGGAGAGGGAGACACAGAATCTGAAACAGGCTCCAGGCTCTGAGCTGTCAGCACAGAGCCCGACGCGGGGCTCGAACTCACAGACCGCGAGATCATGACCTGAGCCGAAGTCGGCCGCTTAACCGACTGAGCCACCCAGGCGCCCCAAATCTAGACTTTTTAATTTGAAGATAAAGAAACAGGATTGAAGAGATTAAATTTGTTTGTAGGCACACGGTGGCAGAATTCAGGTCACCTGAATACCAGTTTAGTGTTCTTCATTCCACCTTTACAAAAAAACCCAGAGCATTTCATAGTATAACTTGGAAGGGCTGTTTGGTTCATTGTCTTTGGGAGAGAGCTAAAATGACAAATTACATACCTAAAAGAGTCTAAAATAGGAAAATCTTCCATCAGGATTTAAGTGGTCACATTGTTTGTGGTCCTTAAGTTGTCACAAATAGCTTTGTTCAGAATTGGTTACTGGTGAGGACTTTGGTGTATTTTTATTTTAGTAATGTGATGATTTTCAGTCTTTAAATCTGCATTTGGGAAAATATTTCTTAGTAGATTTTATACACACAGAAACACACAGAGCCACCCACCCTCACATCCCAAATGTAGCCCCATGCCTCCCTATGTTTCATATACTCAAATTGTAGTTGGTATTATTAATAAGAGTCTTTTTCATCCACATTTTCTCTCTCTTTTTAAGTTTATTTATTTTGAGAGAGAGAGCTGGGGAGGCACAGAGAGAGAGGGAGGGCAGGAGGGAGACAGAATCCCAAGCAGGCTTCCACACCCCCAGTGCAGAGCCTGATGTGGGGGGGCTCAAACTCATGAACTGTGAGATCATGACCTGAGTCAAAATCAAGAGTTGGACGCTCAACCAACTGAGCCACCTGAGCCACCCGAGCCACCCGAGCCACCCAGGCCCCCTTCACCTACATTTTCTACCCCAATGCTCATTTCCAGTTATATTTTTTATGTCGCTTTTGTGCCCAGAGTAGACATTTCCAGTTTTGTGTCTGGCCATGTTCATAACACTAACACTACAGTTGGTAGCATTACTTTTATAAGTTATTTCATTTTTGTGTATTTATTCATTCATTTATGTGCTATATACATGTGTTAAGAAACTGAAAAGTACAAGAGGATGTGCAGTGATCTGTCTTCTTGCAACTATCTTCTTTCTTCTATGCAGTAGCTATCTTTATCAGTTTGTTGTGAAATCTTCCAAAGTAATGTGAGGTATATGTAGCAAATTTATGCACTATAGATGTGTATGTGTTCCTTTTTCTATTGCTTTTCACACACACAGTAACATTCTATATGTTGGTTTGTACTTCCCTTTTTTTCACTTAACAGTTTATCTTGGAGATCCTAAATAGAATTACCTCCTTCATGGTAGTTTTCGTAATATGTATATTTCATGGTTTACTTTGACTAGTCCTCTGTTTAACAGACATAGGTGGTTTCCAGTCTTTGTTATTGCAAAAAGTGCTCTGCCTATGTAGGGGTGAATTCATGGACATGGGATTGCTTGGTCAAAGTATGTACCCCATTAGTGTCTGAGTATAGTTGTTTCTCTCACATCAACACATGTATTATGGATTTTGCTTTTTTTTTTTTTAATTTTTAATGTTTGTTTTGAGAGAGAGAGAGAGAGAGAGAGAGAGAGAGAGAGAGAGAGAATGAGTGGGGGAGGGGCAGAGAGAGGGAGACACAGAATCTGAAGAAGGCTCCAGGCTCTGAGCTGTCAGCACAGAGCCCGACGTGGGGCTCGAGCTCATGGAGCATGAGATCATGACCTGAGCTGAAGTCGGTCGCTTAACCAACTGAGCCACCCAGGTGCCCTGGTATTTTGCTTTTTTTTTTTTTTTAAATAAAGATTTTACTTGAAGTAATCTCTACACCTAATGTGGGGCTTGAATTCACAACCTTGAGATCAAGAGTCACATGTTCTACCTGCTGAACCAGCAGGCACCCCTGATTTTTGCTTTTTTGAGTGATGTTGCTTTTCAGTAAGTGATGAGTCATTCTTCAGCATGAGTATTGAAGGGAATTTAAAATCACCAATTTGGGAGCTCCTGGGTGGCTCGGTTGGTTGAGCATCTGGCTCTTGGTTTCAGCTCAAGTCATGATCTCATAGTTCTTGAGTTCAAACCCACAGATAGAGCCCTTGACAGCACAGAGCCTGCTTGGGATTCTCTCTCCCCCACTCTGTCTGCCCCTCCTCTGCTCACTCTTTCTGTTTTTCTCAAAATAAAATAAAATCACTAATTTGCCCCTTTTGATCATTCTTCTGGGATAATTTTTGCATAGTAAAATGTTATGCAGCTCATTGAATACATTATTTAAAGTAGATCCCAAGGGCAGTCCATTAGAATCTTGTTCTGTATAGGCAAAAACCATAGATTTAAAAAAAATTTGTGAAGACTAAAAAATTTAGTGAGATTTTGGTAAAAAGATATGTACATCTTCCTTGATTATTATAGTTGAGTAAATTCTTTTCTTGCCTCTTATTCCTCCTTTAAAATTGCATAGGATAATTTATCTTTCTAAAATTCAAATTTTATCATTCACATTTCTTGGATGACTCATCATTGTCCACAATAGTAGTTTTATACTTTTTTGAACCCCGTGAGGTGTCTGATGAAAGTTGTTTACTCTTTTCCCAGACAAATATGTAAATATTCATATTAGAATTCCTGCAGCTGTGAGGTGAGGGGGTCACTGAACTCCTTTTGCCCATTTATGTATCCATAGACCCCAGTTAAGGCTTCCTGCATTATTTGATAGATTTAGCATGTCTTCAGCATGTGTAGGTTGACATAACAGGAATTTCAGAATTCAGCTCCAATATATGAACTTCCTCTGCTGCTCACTCTTAACACCTACCCTGTCCATGAACCAGTTTTAAAAACTTAAGTGCACCTAAAACCAATCCGGTGTTATATGTCAATTGTGTCTCCATTAGAACAGAGGCCTTTTATTCTTTTTGCTATTTCACTCTGCCTGTTGTCCAGTTGGTATATTCCTTTTTTTAATCACTGCATAATTTTTAAAATTTTCATTAAGAGAGAGCATGAGTTGGAGAGAGGAGCGGAGGGAGAGAGAGAGAGAATCTTTTTTTAAAAAATGTTTTTAATGTTTATTCATTTTTTGAGAGAGAGAGAGAGAGAGAGAGAGAGAGAGAGAGAGAGAGACAGAGCACAAGTGGGGGAGGGGCTGAGCTGTCAGCACAGAGCCTGATGCGGGGCTCGAACCCATGAACCTCGAGATCGTGACCTGAACCAAAGTTGACTGCTTAACCGACTGTGCCACCCAGGTGCCCTGAGAGAGAAGAGAGAGCGAGAGCAAGAACGAGAGAGAGAGAAAGAGAAAGAAAAAGAAAATCTTAAGTGGGCTCCACACTCGGTGCAGAGTATGACCTGAGCATGACCATGGGATCATGACCTGTGCTGAAAACAATAGTTCAACCAACTGAGCCACCCAGGTGCTCCTATCACTGCATAAATGAATTCACTTGAAACTTGTTTTACATCTGTGCTTCCGTGCTCATTAATTCTTGTTTCTTCCCATAGTATTCCCTCTCATAGCATTTAAAAATTAATCCTTTAGTACACATTTATTAAAGCCACTAGTTCATTACATAGTTATTGAATACCTGCTAGGTTCCATGTCTAGCTTTGTTTGTTTGTTTGTTTGTTTGTTTGTTTTGGTTAAAACATGCTTAGTGTAGAATTGACAATTTAACTTCATTCTTTTCTCCCAGTGGTAGTTAACCTTTTTAAATACACACTTGTGGGACATTAAATACATTAGCAATATTGTACAACCATCTGTTTCCAGAACCCTTTCAACTTCCCTAACTGAAACTCTGTACGCATTAAAAACAAACTTCCCATTCTTCCCTCCCTTAGTCCGTGACAACCACCAATCTACTTTATCTCTATGAATCTGACTACTCTAGAAACCTCATATAAGAGACATTATACTATATCCTTTTGTGGCTAGCTTATTTCACTTAGCATAATGTCATTACCAAACATTTCAGAAAGAAATTCTACCAATTCTCTATAGTCTCTTTCAGAAAATAGAAGGAATACTTCCAGAAAATAGGGAATACTTCCTAATTCATCCTATGAAGCCAGCATTACCCTAATACCAAAACCATAAAGACCATACAGGAGGAAAACTACAGATCAGTATCTCTCATGAACATAAAAGCAGAAATCCTCAACAGAATATTAGCAAATTGAATGAATCTTACGGTAAATAAAAAGAATTACACACATTATGACCAAGTGGGATTTATTTCAGGTATGTAAGCCTGGTTTAGCATCCAAAAATGAAATGATGTACTTTATCACATCATATGATTGTATGAAGAAAATTCATATTATATTAATAGATTAATAAATCATGCTTTATATTAATACATGCAAAAAAGCATTTGACAGAATTCAGTATCTATTCATGATAAAAATGTTCAGCAAACCAAACATAGAGGGGGTCTCTCCCAAGTTGATATGGCACATCTCTAAAACCCCCATGGCTAACATCATACTTTAATAGTGTGAGAAATTAAAGGCTAAGATCTGGAACAAGGCAAGGATGTCCCTGCTCCCCACTCCTTTTCAACATTGTCTTGGAAGTCCTAGAGAATGCAGTAAAACAAGAAAAGGAAATAAAAGGTATACAGATTGGTAAGGAAGAATTAAAATGGTCTTTGTTCGGGGCACCTGGCTCAGTTGGTTGAGTGTCTGACTCTGAGTTTTGACTGAGGCCATGATCTCACAGTTTGTGGATTCGAGCCATAGGTTGGGCTCCGTGCTGACATTGCAGAGCCTGCTTGGGATTCTGTCTCTCTCCCTGCCCCATGCATCCGTATGCCTCGTGCGTGCTCCCCCCCCCCGCCCCCAAAATAAATAAAGTTAGAAAAAAATAAACTAAGCTCTTTGAAAAAAATAAAATTGTCTTTGTTCACAGATGTGATTGTCTATGTAGAAAATTTCAAGAGTTAACAAAGTATCTTTTGTAACTAATTGATTATAACGAGGTTTCAAAATACAAGATGAATATACAGAAGCCAATTGCTTTCTTATATACCAGCAACGAACAGTTGGAATCTGGAAATAAAGCAGTGCTATCTATATTAGCACCCCCCCCCCAAATCCCTTAGATATTAATCTTAAAAAAATGTACAAAATCTGCATGAGGAAAGCTGTAAACTCTTTGAAAGAAATCAAATAATACTTAAATAAATGGAAAAATATTCCATATTGCATGGACAAGAAGATTCAATATTGTTCAAGCTGTCAGTTCTTTTGAATTTGATCTGTAGATTCAGTGTGATCCAAGTCAAAATCCCAGCAAGCTATTTTATGGATATATCGATAAACAAAGCTCCTTTTATTCAGCTAAGTATCATCAATGGCTACTAAATGGTTGATTATTAGAGAACAGAATATTCACACATTTTAAGGTATTACCTGAGGTACTAAACATTTTAGATATGCAGAAAAGTTGAAAGTAGTTAATACCATATACTTGCCCCCTAGATTCAACATTTATTACAATTTTGGTGTAGTTTCTTTTTCTATTAGCTTGCTAGGCGGCCATAACACAACTGGGTTGCTTAAACAATAGTCACTTATTGGAGCGCCTGGGTGGCTTGGTCGGTTGGGCGTCTGACTTCGGCTCAGGTCGTGATCTCACGGTCTGTGGGTTCGAGCCCCGCGTCAGGCTCTGTGCTGACAGCTCAGAGCCTGGAGCCTGTTTCGGATTCTGTGTCTCCCTCTCTCTCTGCCCCTCCCCTGTTCATGCTCTGTCTCTCTCTGTCTCAAAAATAAATAAATGTTAAAAAAAAAAAACAATAGTCACTTATTGTTTTACAGTTCTAAACATTTATTTGTTTTTTATTTTATTTTTTAAGTTTATTTACTTGAGAGAGATATCACAAGCAGGGGAGGGTCAGAGAGAAGGAGAGATAATTCCAAGCAGGCTTCACACCAACAGTGCACAGCCTGATGTGGGGCTTGAACCCATGAACCATGATATCATGACCTGAGCTGAGATGAAGAGTCAGACGCCCATCAAACTGTGCCACCCAAGTGCCCCTCTGAACATTTTTTGTTTGTTTGTTTTCTATTTATTTATTTATTTATTTATTTATTTATTTATTTATTTATTTTTTAAAACTTACATCCAGATTAGCATATAGTGCAACAATGATTTCAGGAATAGATTCCTTAGTGCCCCTACCCATCTAGCCTATCCCCCCTCCCACTAAACATTTTTTTTCTTTTTTATTTTTTTAATATGAAATTTATTGTCAAATTGGTTTCCATACAACACCCAGTGCTCATCCCAAAAGGTGCCCTCCTCAATACGCATCACCCACTCTCCCCTCCCTCTCACCCCTGTTAACCCTCAGTTTGTTCTCAGTTTTTTTTTCAAATTTTATTTTTTTAATGTTTATTTATTTTTGAGACAGAGAGAGAGAGCATGAACGGGGGAGGGTCAGAGAGAGGGAGACACAGAATCTGAAACAGGCTCCAGGCTCTGAGCTGTCAGCACAGAGCCTGATGTGGGGCTCGAACTCACGGACCGCGAGATCATGACCTGAGCCGAAGTCGGCTGCTTAACCGACTGAGCCACCCAGGCGCCCCTATTCTCAGTTTTTAAGAGTCTCTTATGCTTTGGCTCTCTCCCTCTCTAACCTCTTTTTTTTTTAATTTTTCTTCCCCTCCCCCATGGACTTTTGTTAAGTTTCTCAGGATCCACATAAGAGTGAAAACATATGGTATCTCTCTTTCTCTGTATGACTTATTTCACTTAGCATAACACTCTTCAGTTCCATCCATGTTGCTACAAAAGGCCATATTTCATTCTTTCTCATTGCCACATAGTACTCCATTGTGTATATAAACCACAATTTCTTTATCCATTCATCAGTTGATGGACATTTAGGCTCTTTCCATAATTTGGCTATTGTTGAGAGTGCTGCTATAAACATTGGGGTATAAGTGCCCCTATGCATCAGCACTCCTGTATTCCTTGAGTAAATTCCTAACAGTGCTATTGCTGGGTCATAGGGTAGGTCTATTTTTAATTTTTTGAGGAACCTCCACACTGTTTTCCAGAGTGGCTGCACCAGTTTGCATTCCCACCAACAGTGCAAGAGGGTTCCCGTTTCTCCACATCCTCGCCAGCATCTATAGTCTCCTGATTTGTTCATTTTAGCCACTCTGACTGGCGTGAGGTGATATCTGAGTGTGGTTTTGATTTGTATTTCCTTGATGGGGAGTGACATTGAGCATCTTTTCATGTGCCTGTTAGTCATCTGGATGTCTTCTTTTTTTTTTCCAACATTTATTTTATTTTTGGGACAGAGAGAGACAGAGCATGAACGGGAGAGGGGCAGAGAGAGGGAGACACAGAATTGGAAACAGGCTCCAGTCTCTGAGCCATCAGCCCAGAGCCTGACGCGGGGCTCGAACTCACGGGCCGCGAGATCGTGACCTGGCTGATGTTGGACGCTTAACCGACTGCGCCACCCAGGCGCCCCTAGTCATCTGGATGTCTTCTTTAGATAAGTGTCTATTCATGTTTTCTGCCCATTTCTTCACTGGATTATTTATTTTTTGGGTGTTGAGTTTGGTGAGTTCTTTATAGATTTTGGATACTAGCCCTTTGTCTGATATGTCATTTGCAAATATCTTTCCCATTCCGTTGGTTGCCTTTTAGTTTTGTTGTTTCCTTTGCTGTGCAGAAGCTTTTTATCTTCATGAGGTCCCAATAGTTCATTTTTGCTTTTAATTCCCTTGGCTTTGGGGATGTGTCAAGTAAGAAATTGCTGCAGCTGAGGTCGAAGAGGTTTTTTTGAGGAGAGAATGTGAGTGTGGGAGGGGCATAGAGAGAGGGAGACAGACGATCTGAAGCGGGCTGTGCACTGACAGTAGAGAGTCTGATGGGGGCTTGAACTCATAAGCCGTGAGATCTACCTAAGCTGAAGTTGGATGCTTAACGGACTGAGCCATCCAGGTGCCCCTATTGTCTTACATTTCGGAAGACTAGGTGTCTGGGATCAAGTATCAGTGGGGCCTTGTTCCCTCTGAAGATGTTAGGGAAGGATCTGTTCCAGGTTTCTCTCCTAGTTTCTGGTAGTTCTTTAGCTTGTGCTGACATAACTCCAATCTTTACGTGTGTCCAAATCCCCATGCCCCTTTTTTTTTCAAACAAAAGGCATTTATCCTCTCACAGTTCTGGAGGCTAGAAGTCCAGAATTTCCCCTTTTTATCAGGACACCAATCACGTTGAATTACAGGCTCATCCCAGTCCATATGACTTCATACTAACTAATGACATCTGCAATGACCCTAGTACCCAGTAAGGTACTAAGGGTTAGGGCTTCAATTTAAGGATGTTGAGGGGGAATGTAATTTAATCCATAACATTCTGTCTCTACATACATACATACATACATACATACATACATACATGTTTTTGAACCATATGAGAGTAATTGCAGACATGACACATATTGCTTCAGCATGCAGTAGTAACATGCAGTATCGTATCTAAGAAAATTAGTCATAGTTCCCTATTATTATGTAATATCTGTTCTACATTCAGCTGGTCTTTGATAGCTGTTTTTTTCAAACACCAGGACCTAATCAAGGTTTATATGTTTGATTTGGTTGGCTCCTAAGTCTTGTTTATTTAAAAATTTTTTTTTGATGTTTGTTTCTTTTTGAGAGACACAGAGTGAGAGTGGGGGAGGGGTAGAGAGAGAGACACACACATACACAGAATCTGAAGCAGGCTCCAGGCCCTGTATGTCTTGTTTATTTAGAGCAGTCATCCTTTTTATTTTTATTTATTTATTTATTTATTTATTTATTTATTTATTTATTTATTAAAAAAAATTTTTTTAATGTTTATTTCTGAGACAGAGCATGAGTGGGGGAGGGGCAGAGAGAGAGGGAGACACAGAATCAGAAGCAGGCTCCAGGCTCTGAGCCCCAGTGCGGGGCTTGAACTCATGAACTGTGAGATCATGACCTGAGCCAAAGTCGGTTGCTCAACCGACTGAGCCACCCAGGCGCCCCTTTATTTTATTTATTTTAAAGTTTATTTATTTTGAGAGGGGGAGAGAGAGTGAGTGAGCACCAGGGAGGGGCGCAGAGAGAGAGAGAGACAATCCCAAGCAGGCTCTACACTGTCAGGGCAGAGCCTGATGCAGGGTCAGATGCATGACCTGAGCCAAAGTCCAGAGTCGGATGCTTAACGGACTGAGCCACCCAGACGCACTACTGCATAGTTACTGTTTTTTCATTTGTAATTAGTAAGTATCTTGGAGTAGATACTTTGGAATTATGTAAAATATACTGTTCTCAAACTTCTGCCTACGAATTTTCTTAATCCATTGGTGGATCCTGTCTGCAGCAAGTATTATTGGGTGTTCCAATGGTGATTTTCTGTTAGTATATATATATATATATTTTAATTTTTTTTTAACGTTTATTTATTTTTGAGACAGAGAGAGACAGCATGAACGGGGGAGGGTCAGAGAGAGAGAGGGAGACACAGAATCTGAAACAGGCTCCAGGCTCCGAGCTGTCAGCACAGAGCCCGACGCGGGAACTGCGAGATCATGACCTGAGCCGAAGTCGGATGCTTAACCGACTGAGCCACCCAGGCGCCCCTGTTAAGTATATATTTTAACCTATATATACATATATACATATATATATACACACACATATATATATACACGTATATACATATATATACATATATGTATATACGTGTATATATATATATATACATATATATATATGTATATATATATATGACAATTTTTATATGTGCCAGGCTGTATGCAAGGCATTGGAAATACAGAGATTATAAACATTCAGTCCGGGGTACTTGGGTGGCTCAGTCAGTCAAGCTTCCGACTTCAGCTCAGGTCACATTACAGCTTGTGAGTTCAAGCCCCGTATCTGGCTCTGTGCTGATAGCTCCGCACCTGGAGCCTGCTTTGAATTCTTTGTTCCCCCCGCCCCCGCACATTCTGTGTGTGTGTGTGTCTCTCAAAAAGAAATAAACATTAAAAAAAAAAAGAAACATTCAGTCCTTGGGACGCTTGGATGGCTCAGTTGGTTAAGTGTCTGACTTTTGGTTTCAGCTCAGGTCATGATCTCTCAGGTTTGTGAGATCAAGCCCTGCATTGGGCTTTGTTGGCAGTGCAGAGTCTGCTTGGAATTTCTTTCTCACCTCTTTCTCTACCCCTTCCCCATGCTCTCTTTCAAAGTAAATCAATAAACTTAAAAAAAAAAAAACTTAAAACCCAATGCCGTCCTTGCTTACAAGGAATTTGAAGTTTAGGTAGAAAGATAATGTGTGTGTGTGTGTGTGTGTGTGTGTGTGTGTGTTTACCAATGTGATGTATGCTTTCTAGGATTATGTATAGTATATTTTGGGAGTTCAAAGACTGCTGAATAAATTGAGCATAATAGGTAAGAATAAATTAACAAAAAGAATTGAGAGCATCAGATAGGAATATATTAACTAACAGTGGTTTGGTTGTAGTTAACAGTGGTTGTGGGAGTATTTGGCAAAGTTAGAGATATTAGAGAAGCATTTTTATTTTTTTGAAGAGTTTTGTTGTTGTTGTTGTTGTTCACTTGAGAGAGAACATGGTCAGGGGAGAGGGAGTGAGTCCCAAGCAGGCTCTGTACTATGCAGGGTTGGACCCCACAAACTGTGAGATCATGACCCAAGGTGAAATCAAGAGTTGGGCACCCAAATGACTGAGCCACCCAGGTGCCCCCAGAAAAGCATTTTAAAAAGAAAACACCATTCCTACCTTCTTGTAAAAGTAATCCACATCTGTTGTGGACAGCGTAGAAAAACTGAAGGTATAAAGAAGACAGCAAAATTTTACCATAACTCCCATGCTTTGTTGCCTTTCTTATGTGTTCCTTCCCATTTTTCTGCCCCCCCCCCCCCCTTTTTTAAATACAGAACGTTTCACGGATTTGTGTGTCATTCTTGTGCAGGGACCATGCTAATCTTCTCTGTATTGTTCCAGTTTTAGTATATGTGCTGCTGAAGTGAGCACCTATTTTTTGGCTTTTGCACAAAAGTGTATGGTTCTTTTAAAGTAATTGTAATTATTCACAATCTGATTTTTCCACTTAACATTAGATCATGTGCAATTTGTTTAAAATATTTCAAGATTTTAAATGGTTATATAAAATTTCATGTTACAGATAGGTTGAAGTAATAGTCTTTTTTTTTTCCCTCTCTGGTGCTTATGCCTGTGAACTTGACTGAAAGATTTTTTTGCAAGACAAAATTTTTTGTAAGACATTTTTTGTTTGCCTCTGTTCATCTCTATTAAATCATAGAATGGTTTTCTGAAATTTGTAAATATACAAAGGTACTTTTGGAAATCACAGCCAGTTGTAACCTGGTTTAAAAATAGCAAAAGTTTTCTTGAATATCAAATACAGGATTATAATTCATAATCATTCTGTGCTTTACAAATTTTAAGTATTGAGTGATATTAGTGGTCCTTAATTTTATTCCTTCATTTTAGAAATCAAAATATTGGGGTGACTGGGTGGTTCAGTCAGTTGAATGTCTGACTCTTGATTTCAGCTCAGGTCTTGATCTTGCAGTTTGTGAGATTGAGCCCCGCATCGGGCTCTGCATTGACAGTGCTGAGCCTGCTTAGGATTTTCTCCTCTCTCTGTTTGCCCCCCTCCCTCCAAAAAAAACTTTATTAAAAAAATGTTTTTTTAATGTTTTTATTTTTGAGAGAGAATGCGAGCCGGGGGAAGGGCAGAGAGAGACGGAGATACAGAATCAGAAGCAGATTCCAGGTTCTGAGCTTTCAGCACAGAGCCCGACGTGGGGCTCGAACCAATAAGCTGTGAGATGACCTGAGCCAAAGTCGGATGCCCAACTGACTGAGCCACCCAGGAGCCACCCAAAAAAACTTTAAAAAAGAAATCACAGTGTCAAAAAGTTCCCCAGCATTGACAGGGAAGTTATCAGAGCCTCAAATAGAGTCTTAGTTAGCTTTCCTAGTTCCTTATACTTTTTATTCAAATGCTTTGTACTCCTCTCCCCCCAAGACTTAGGTGTTCTGTGGAGGAGTTGTGAATAGTATTCTAGAGTGGTACAGTTTTCTTGTATATCTTGAACTTGCTTCTAAGACTGACTTGAGTAAGGGGCTCTTATAGTTGGAAGAGATTAAAAAGAGAATGAGAACATTCTTGTACTGTCTTTCCCATCCAATTCTATTATTTTTGCCCTGTGAATAGTAAGTATTCCCAGCTCTAGTTGATTCCTGTTATTCATGGCAATAATATTTTGTGATATTGTTATGACACTGAATTAGCAAATACTACATGGTTGTTCCTAGGGGAAATACAGGGTTAGATTCTTGTGAGCCTCTTATGACATTTGCATAAGACCAGCTGAAACATAATCTTATGTGTGCTTCTGTATAAAAATACCAGGGGCACCTGGGTGGGTCAGTTACCTAAGCACCTGACTTTGGCTCAGGTCATGATCTCACAGCTTGTGAGCTCGAGCCTGCATTGGGCTCTGTGCTGACAGCTCAGAGCCTGGAGCCTGCTTCAGATTTTCTGTCTCCCTCTCTCTCTGCCCCTCACCCACTCGCACTGTGTCTTTCCCTCTCTCTCAAAGATAAATATTTAAAAAAAATTTAAAAATACTTTTAAAAAATCCAGCAATGAGATTTTTTAAAGGTAAACCATCCAAGCAGTTTTTATTCATTGATACTCATAAATACATACAGCTTCATTAGAGATTTCAGTTTTCCTCTTCAGTTTGAATGTGGATTATTAGGAGAGCCTTTTGCATGTCACGGTACAGTAAACAGAGATCACCCTTGCACTGCTACTTAACGTTTACCTGTTAGAAGTAAAAATTAGTTGAGATGATTATATGTATTTTCTCTCTTCCTTTGAATGTCCACCAGTGTCACAAGAGTGACAGACCTGAAATTATAATCACCAAACAAACCCAAGATAATTGTTGTCCACTTCCATCGGCAAATACAGCATAGAGGACATTGTCTGTGAATTGAGATCTTATTAAAGAAGAGATGGTGGAGGCTCATTTCCTTTCCTTTCCATTTCCTTTACATTGAGACATTTAAGTAAATCATATTCTTTTTTTTTTTTTTTTTTTTAATTTTTTTTTTTTTCAACGTTTATTTATTTTTGGGACAGAGAGAGACAGAGCATGAACAGGGGAGGGGCAGAGAGAGAGGGAGACACAGAATCGGAAACAGCTCCAGGCTCTGAGCCATCAGCCCAGAGCCCGACGCGGGACTCGAACTCACGGACCACGAGATCGTGACCTGGCTGAAGTCGGAAGCTTAACCGACTGCGCCACCCAGGCGCCCCTAAGTAAATCATATTCTTAGTGGAACATTTAGGAAGTTGTTAAAAACATTTACAAAGAGTTTTGTAATATGGAAAACTCTTAAATTGTAATTATTAATGTGAAAAAAGAATAAAAATGTACATAATCCACAATTGCACACATGATTAATGGCAAATGGTGGTATATTTATTTTCTACTTTATTTTCTCCTCTTTTGTTTTAAGTGTTTATTTGTTTTGGGGAGGGGGGGTGGAGGGCAGAGAGAGAGGGAGGCAGGAGATCCAAAGTGGGCTTTGTGCTGACAGCAGAGAGCTTGATGTGGGGTTCAAACCCACAAACTGTGAGATCATGACCTGAGCTGACATCAGATGCTTAACTGACTAAGCCATCCAGATGCCCCTATTTTCTCCTCTTATAACAGATAATCTGTTATTACCATGTGTTGTTTTCACAGTGGACCAAGGCTTAAAAATATGCAAATTATGTAATAGACAATACAGATTTGACTCAGCATATATAATGGGATCATCAGTGTCCATAATAATGTGATATTGAGATGGAACAGGATCTTCAAGTGACTTCTAATAGTTGTTAGAGAGGGATTAATTTGTTCATTTAGGTTTTTTATAAGCTCTGAAAGATGCAGACTTCTAAAAACCTCCGTGTTCATCATCAGCAGTAATAAAGAGATTTTCTTAACCATATAGCAGTAAGAAAAGAAAATTAGCAATAATTACCTAATATTAATTAATATGTATTGTTTATCTAATGTGACAGACAAATTCTATTTACCTAATTTTATTTACCCAGGTTACCTAATTGAACTATATATAAATTCAATAAATTATTTTGTATAACTTTTTTTGCACTATATTTTTAAAATTCTGGTATACTTGACATACAACATTATATTAGTTTCATGTGTACAACGTAATTCAGTATTTGCATATATTGAAAAATGATCACCACAAATTTAGTAATAGCCATCACCTCACATAGTTACAAATTTTTTTTTCTTGTGATGAGAACTTTTAAGATCTGTTTTAGCAGCTTTCAAATATGCAATACAGTATTGTTAGTGTCCATTAACAAGTGTCCGTTATATCCCCATGACGATTTATTTTATAACTAGAAGTGGTGTGCCTTTTGATCCGCTTCACCCATGTCTCCCACCTTCATCCCCTGCCTCTGGCCACCACCAGTCTGTTAATCTGTTTTCTTTCTTTCTTTTTTTTTTTTTTTAATTTTTTTTTCAACGTTTATTTATTTTTGGGACAGAGAGAGACAGAGCATGAACGGGGGAGGGGCAGAGAGAGAGGGAGACACAGAATCGGAAACAGGCTCCAGGCTCTGAGCCATCAGCCCAGAGCCTGACGCGGGGCTTGAACTCGCCGACCGCGAGATCGTGACCTGGCTGAAGTCGGACGCTTAACCGACTGCACCACCCAGGCGCCCCTAATCTGTTTTCTTAAATGTATGAACTTGGCCTTTGTTTGTTTGTTTTGTTTTTAGATTCCACATGTAAGTTTCACCTATACAGTATTTGTCTTTTTCTGACTTATTTTACTTAGCATAGTTTCCTCAAGGTCCATCCATGTTGTTGAAACTGGCAATTCTTTTTTATGTTGAAACTCCATTCTTTTTTATGGCCAAATATTGTGTTGCATACACACACACACACACACACACACACACACACACAGATTTTCTTTATCCTTTCATTTGTTGATGGACACTTAGGTTATAAACATGGGGTGCATATATCTTATTAAATTAGTAGTTTTATTTTCTGTGGATAATTACCCAGAAGTAGAATTCCTTGATCCTGGGGTAGTTCTATTTTTAATGTTTTGAGGAACCTTTATCCTGTTTTCTGTAGTAGCTATACCAATTTATATTCCCACCAGCAATGTACAAGGTATCCCTTTTCTCCACATCCTCACTGATACTTGTTTAACATTTTCTTTTTTTAAATCAGGGTTCCATCAAGGTTAGTTACATTAAAAAAAATTTTTTTTAATGTTTATTTATTTTTGAAAGAGATAGCGTGTGTGTGAGTGGGGAAGGGACAGAGAGGGAGGGAGGCAGAGAATCCAAAACAGGCTCCAGGCTCTGAACTGTCAGCAGAGAGCCTGATATGGGGCTCGAACCCATGAACCTCGAGATCATGACCTGAACTGAAGTCAGGTGCTTAACTGACTGAACCACCTAGGTGCCCCCAAGGTTAGTTTATCTAAACAGATAAACAGTCACATAATCTGGAATAAGTCTTCCTTTTCTCTTCCAGTATTGTGTAAGCACATGTGAAAGGACAGTTTTTTTGACAGTCATATTTTCCATTTAAAATTAATTTTGGTTAAAAGTATTAAAAATGGTATTCCAAAGAAAATAGTTGTTAGACTTGTGCCTTATTTGTCTGTGTGTTTGAAATAATGTACTAGTGAAACTGTCAGTTCTCCAGAAATAACTGTATTGAATTGAATTCTCAATTTGGAGAGACCTATCACATAGATGTCAAGCATGTAAGCATGTTTTTCAGCCTTACAGAGCTTCCAGCTAAAAACTATCCAAGTTTTTGGTTGAAAACTTAATCCCAAATAGAATATTCAATTAAACTTGTATTTTTGTCATTTATAAATGGATACTATCTACTCATTAAAGGAGATCAACTAGGACCCTTACTGCTTTAGAATGATAATGCATATACTATATACTGAAATGGAAAAATATGTTCTTGTAGACGGAGAGAGGGTACAAGTGAGCAAGGGACAGAGAGAGAGAATCACAGGAGGGACAGAGGAGAGAGAGGGAGGAAGGGAGAGAGAGAGAAGCGGGGATTATTTGAAGTGGGCCTTGTGTTTTACCTGAAGCGGGGCTTGAGCTCACCGGATCTGGGGCTCATGCTCACCTGAAGCGGGGCACAGGCTCACCCGAAGTGGGGCTCGAGCTCCCCTGATGTGGGACTCGAACTCACAAACCATGAGATCATGACCTGAGGTGAAGTCAGATATTTAACAACTGAGCCACCCAGGTACCCTGGAAAAATATATTCTTAAAAACAAAACTGAATTCTGGCTTCTGTTTTTTAAGTTGAGTGAGACGGTGAAATTTTACAGTGTTTTACATTGAGTTTTTAATATACCGGAACATTAAATACTACCTATGAAACAAATCTCATTTATTTTGGGCGGTAACACATATAATAGATGGTTCCAATAGAATTTGAACACCTACAATTCAAAAGGTGTTGAGTAAGTTTCTTCTCCTCCTTACATTAAGTCATCTAATTCCCTTCCCCAGAAGCCATAACTGATAGTGTTTCTGGCATATCTTTTTAAAAAAAATTTTTTTTTTAATGTTTATTTATTTTTGAGACAGAGACAGAGCATGAATGGGGGAGGGCAGAGAAAGAGGGAGACACAGAATCAGAAGCAGGCTCCAGGCTCTGAGCCATCAGCCCAGAGCCCGACGCGGGGCTTGAACTCACGGACCGCGAGATCGTGACCTGAGCTGAAGTCGGATGCTTAACCGACTGAGCCACCCCGGCGCCTCTGGCATATCTTTTTATAAGTGATACAAGCATAAACAAATTTGAGAGTGTTTATAGCATACCACTGGCCTGCTTTGTTTGTTTGTTTCATTCCAACCAAGATAGTTTTATTTATTTGTTCTTTTTAGATTCTGTGGAATTTCCCATTTCTTTCTAAGGTGTATATTCATCAAGTTGAAAGCATAGCTTTATCATTTTCATAAATAAATTTGGAAAGCTTAGGAATTGGTCAGGTTTTATTGGTTATGTTTCTTGTGAATAATTTGTAATAATATCTTAAATTAATAATGTACTTCATAGTTTGTAATAAGTTCTTCTGTGCTAGTTATTTGAATTTAATTCTGTATGGCAGTGGCGAGTTTTCAAATTAAGGTCAGAACTACTTTCATAATACTAAGATATTATTAGGCCTTTTTACTATGTTGACATTTGTATGTATGGTGTGAAAGCAGTAATGGATAAAACTCTTGGCTCCTTAGCATGGTTCAAGGCAGTGGTATCAAATTTCTACTAATAGTCATTTTATGTTTACTACCACCTTACACTGGTAGTTGGAAAGAAAAAAAAAGTCAATTTCACCTGAGAATGTTATTGGTAAAACATTAAAAATAATTTAATTAAATATCAACCCTTGAGAATATATATATATATATATATATATATATATATTTTTTTTTTTTTTTTTTTTTTTTTTTTTTGGTTTATTTCTGGGAGAGAGAGAGACAGAGAAGGAGGGAGACAGAGAATCCCAAGCAGGTTCCACACTGTCAGTGCAGAGCCCGACTTGGGGCTCGAACTCACTAATTGTTAGGTCATGACCTGAGCCGAAATCAAGAGTTGGATACTTATCTGACTGAGCCACCCAGGCGCCACTTTGGTTTTGCGTTTTTAATTTATTTTATTTAATTAATTTTTTAAATGTTTGCTTATTTTTGAGCGAGCACCAATGGGGGAGGGGCAGAGAGAGTGGGAGGCACAGAATTTGAAGCAGGCTCCAGGCTCTGAGCTGTCAGCACAGAGTGCATTGCAGTGCCCAAACCCACGAACTGTAAGATCATGACCTGAGCTGAAGTCTGATGCTTAACCAACTGGGTCACCCAGGCGCCTCTAATTTATTTTATTTTAAAATTTATTTATTTATTTTGAGAAAGAGAAAGCGTGTAAGCCCAGGGGAGGGGCAGAAAGAGAGGGGGAGAGAGAATCCCAAGCAGGGTCCGCATGGCCAGCATGGAGGCTGATGTGGGGCTCAAACTCACAAACCCGTGAGATTGTGACCTGAGCTGAAATCAAGAGTCAGATCCTTAACCGACTGAACCACCCAAGTGCCCCAATTTGTTTTTATTATTATTATAATTCTTTTTACTTTTATTTTTATTTTATTTTATTTTATTTTTCAACGTTTATTTATTTTTTTTGGGACAGAGAGAGACAGAGCATGAATGGGGGAGGGGCAGAGAGAGAGGGAGACACAGAATCGGAAACAGGCTCAAGGCTCTGAGCCATCAGCCCAGAGCCTGACGCGGGGCTCGAACTCCCGGACCGCGAGATCGTGACCTGGCTGAAGTCGGACGCCCAACCGACTGCGCCACCCAGGCGACCCTTATTTTTTATTTATCCAAAATGGGCTCCACACTGACAGCAGAGAGCCTGATGTGGGTCTCCAACTCACAAGCTGTGAGATCATGACCTGAGCCTAAGCTGGATGCTTAACCAACTGAGCCACCCAGGCTTCCTTCCCCCTCAAGTTATTTTAATTCCAGTATAGTTAACACACAGTGTTATATTCGTTTCAGATGTACATTGTAGTGATTCACCTATTCCATACATCATCCAGTGTGCATTATGACAAGTGTACTCCTTAATCCCCATTACCTGTATCACCCATCCTCCGACCCACCTTGAATATATGTTTTTTTAAATAGAGCGTTCTGTGGATTGAATCACGTCTCTGTAAAATTTATATGTTGAGGCCCTAACCCCCAATGTGATGGGATTTGGAAATCTGGCCTTTGGGAGATAATTAGGTTTAAATGAGGGAATGAAGGTAGGGGCTTCCTGATGGGTCCCTATAAGAAGAGACACAGAGTACTTGCTGTCTCTTTCTGCCATGTGAGGACATAGCAAGAAGGTGGCTGTCTGCAAACCAAGAGCCTGACTGTGTTGGCACCCTGATCTCAGATTTTCAGCTTCCAGAACTGTGAGAAAATAAATTTTTGTTTCAGCCTCTCAGTCGGTACTAGTTTGTTATGGCAAGCCAAGCAGACTAATGGATAGTGTGTGATGAAATGGGAAGTGTGGATAAAGCACTTTTGCTATTTACAGAAGTACAATAGTTCCCTGAGGAAATTATGTAATATTCATAGTAATATTAATATTCACTTTTTACAGAACCTGGTGTTTTACTTGAAAGAATGACAGACTGTTTAATAGAAGCAGAGCATGGATAGTGAGGGAGGAGACCAAGTTAACAATATCAGGAATGAAAGAGGAGCTATCACTACAGATCTTATAGACATTAAAGCAATAATAAGAATACCATGAACAACTCTATGCCCAAAATGTGACAGCTTGAGTGAAACTGCTCAATTCCTTCAAAGAACAAACTACCAAAACTCACTCAGAAGGAATAGATAACTGGAATAGTCTTCATCTTTTTTTTTTTTTTTTTTTTTTTTTTTAAGTAGGCTTCGTGACCAATATGGGGACCTACACGGGGCATGAACTCATGTCCCTGAGATCAAGACCTCAACTGAGATCAGATTTGGATGCTTAACCAACTGAGCCACCCAGGTGCCCTAGAATAGTCTTCTTTTAAAGAAACTGAATTCATAGTTTAAAACCTTCCAGTAGAGGAAACTTGAAGTCCATCCAGATGGTTTCGCAGGTGAATTCTACCAAACATGTAAGAGGAAAAGATACCAAATCTGCACAGTGTCTCCCAGGAAATGTTAGAAGGAATACTTCCCAATTCATTATATGAGGCTTGATAATAAAACCAGATAAAGATGTTACAAGAAAAGAAAACTATGTTAATATTCTTCATGAGCATAGATGCAAAAGTCACGACAAGATGTGAGTTAAATTCCACCAATATATTAAAAGGATGATACATCATGACCAGTGGGATTTATCTTGGGAATGCAAGTGTGTTCCACATTTAACAGTTGTTGAGGCTTATTTACTGTATTAAGACTAAGAAAAGCCATATGATCATCTGTGTACATTGAGAAGAAGCATTTGACAAAATTTTTCATACTTGATAAAAATTCTTACAAACTAGAAATTCTAGGAATTGAGTTTTTCTTTTATGTGATGAAGGGCATCTACAAAAGTATGTAGCTAATGCCATAATGCTTACTAGTGAAGACAATGTTTTCTCCTTTAAGATGGAGAAGTGTGATAAGGCAAAAAAAGAAAGTTTTTAGAACAGAAAGGAAGAAATAAATTGCCCGTATTTGCAGATGATATGATTGTCTATGTAGAATACTCCAAGGAATCTACAAAAGAGATTCTAGGACCAACATGTGAATTTAGCAAGGTTGCAGAATATACGGACAATGTATAAGAATTAATTGTATTTGTTTATACTAGCAATGAACAACCAGGAATGGAAATAAGTAAAAAACAGTACTACTTAAGTGGCACCAAAAATAGGTGTAAATCTGACAAAGTGTATACAGGATCTGTGTGTCTAGAACTACGAAACACTGATGCAGCAAATCAAAGAAGGCCTAAATATTTGTAGAGAATTACTGTTTGTGGTTTGAAGACTCAGTATTGTTAAAATGTAATTTCTCCTCAGCCTGGTGCACCCAGATCAAAATCACTAACACTTTTTTTTGTAGATAATGATAAACTGCTTTTAAAAATTATAAAATGGCAGAAGAACACAGATTGCTAGACCATTTGATAAAGAACAACATAGTTGGAGGATTTGATCTGAAATGTAGCTGATTTCAAGACCTTCTGTGAAGTTACAGTGATCAGGGTATTGAGGTAGACCCATAGAAAAAATGCAGTCTGTTGATTTCGATAAAGGTGTAAAGGCAATTCAGTAAAGATAGCCTTTTTTCCACATAATGGAGTCAGAACAATTGGACAGCATGTGAGAAAAAAGAATTTTAAACTATCTCTTATACCTAATGTGGCAATGAACTCAAATAGATCAGAGATCTAAATGTAAAATGTAAAATAATACAATTGGCAGAAGAGAACAAAGGAGAGAAATCTTTGTAACCTTGGCTTAGATGAAATTTCTTACATATGACCAAAAGCATAACATAAATTGATAAATTGGATGTTGTTAACATTAACGACACCACATATTAATCTTTGTGGTGTGATTCTTGATTTCAACTCAGGTCATGATCTCATGGTTCATGAGTTCGAGCCCCTCACTGCTAGTGCAGAGCCTGTTTGGGATATTCATTCATTCTCTCTCCCTCCCTCCCTCCCTCCCTCCCTCCCTCCCTCCCTCCCTCTCCCTCTCCCTCTCCCTCTCCCTCCCTCCCCCCAATAAACTTAAAAAAAGATAAAAACTTCCATTTTTTGAAAGATACTCTGAAGAGAGTGAAAAGAAGTGGCAGACTGAGAGAAGATATTTGCAGATCACATATCTGACAAAGATTTTATATGTAGAGTACAGAAATAATTCTGAAACTCTATAATAAGAAAAAAACCGAATTAAAGAATGAGCAAAAGATTTGAACCTGAAACTTGACTGGACATGATGTATGGGGAGCAAGTAAGGACTTGAAAGATTCTCTGCATCATTAGTCATCAGGGAAATGCAAATTACAGCCACAGTGAGATGTGACTGTACGCTTGTTAGGGTGACTAAGAAAATAAACAATCCTTCTCTCCCTAGCTGACAATATTAATTATTAGTGAGGATGTAGAGCAACTGGAACACATACATTCCCACATACAATACATTGCTGTGGGAATGCAAAATGGTACAGCCACTTTGGTAAATCTTTTGAAAGCTTCCCATAAAGTTAAACAAAAACTTCCATGACCCTGTAGTTTTGTTTTTTAATTAAAAAAATTTTTTTTAATGTTTATTTTTGAGAGAGAGCACTAGTGAGGGAGGGGCAGAAAGAGAGAGGGGAACAGAGGATCTGAAGTGGGTCCTGTGCTTACAGCAAACAGAGCCTGATATGGGGCTCAAACTCATGAAACCACAAGATCATGACCTGAGCTGAAGTCGGACGCTAAACCAACTGAGCCACCCAGGCGCCCTCCACCATTGTAGTTTCAATCCTAGATATTTACTCAGGAAAAATGAAGACTTAACAGTTCACACAAAAACTACATGTGAATGTCAGTAGCAATTTTGTTCAAATTGTTAAGTGCTACAGGCATTCTCCTGAATTGGAGAATGGATAAACAAAATGTGGTATATCCACATAATAAAAAAGGAATTATTGGTGGGGGGCACCTGGGTGACTTAGTCGGTTAAGCATCTGACTCTTGATTTCAGCCTTAGGTCACGATCTCATGGTTTATGGGATTGAGCCCCGTGTCGTGCTCTGTACTGATAGTGTGGAGTCTGTTTGGGATTCTCTCTCCCACTCTCTGCCTCTCCCCTTGCTTGCTTTCTCTCTCTTTCTCTCTCAGTAAATAAATAAAACTTAAAAAAATGGAATTATTGGTACTTGCTACAACATTGGTGAATATCAAAAGTGTTAAGCTATGTGAAAAATGCCAGACTCCAAAGGGTACACAGTATGTGATTTTATTTATATGACATTCAACAAAAGAGAAAAATTACGGTAATGGGAAACATCAGTTGTTGCCAGGGATTAGGGGTAGTGATAGGAGATTGATAACAGAGGGTTCTGCATCTTGGTTGTGGTTGTTTGATGATTCACGCTTTAAAAAGCGCTGCTGCTCACGGAGTGCCTGGATGGCTCTGTTGGTTAAGCGCCTGATTATTGATTCTGGCTCAGGTCATGATCTCGTGGTTTTTCTCATTGAACCTTTCGTCGGGCTCTGTGCTGACAGTGTGGAGCCTGCTTGGGATTGACTCTCTCCTCTATCTCTTTCTCTTCCCTGCTCTCTCTCCCTCAAAATAAATAAACATTAAAAAAAAATCTCTGCTGCTTGGTTTATATCCCATACAGTTAAATCAGAATGAAGATGAGAGCCTTAAAGCCTGGCTTTGGGAACTGCTGGTTTGGCTCATACTTGAATCTTTGAATT
Source organism: Prionailurus bengalensis (assembly GCF_016509475.1). Taxonomy (NCBI): domain Eukaryota; kingdom Metazoa; phylum Chordata; class Mammalia; order Carnivora; family Felidae; genus Prionailurus; species Prionailurus bengalensis. The sequence goes on from NC_057345.1 coordinate 111,572,784, forward strand.
CCTTATTCCTAGTTTAGGAGATTACTTTATCTAGAAAATGTTGCATCATTTTTACTTTTGCAAAGATGAATTCAGTAATCCAGTGAGACTTCGTTTGTTCAGTTTTTATTGGCTTAAATAGTTGGTAAGTTAATACATAATCCAGTTTAAAAAAACACATAAAAATGGAAAAGCTCTCTTGTTTTGTATGCTAATGACAAGGGGAAAAACCACACTGAGTTTATCTCCATTGAAACAATTGATAGTACAGATTTCTTTATCCCAGAATCACACTTGTGGAATATTGAATTATTTTCTAATTAAGTCGACAGCCAGAATTATGTTCATGTGTGGATTATATGTAAAAGCTCTTGAAATGGCACAGAAAACAATCTAAAAGCCCAAGTATAGTATTAAGTAACATGTTAAATTGGTCAAGTTCAGTATCCACTAAAATGTTTCAGTAACTTCACAGCTAAGTATGCAGTGCAAGCTCCTTACCCCAGGTTATGAAGAGTTCTGCAGTTGAAACTGTGGCTGAAAGCTATAAAAGTTGGAAAACTCCTACACTGAGAGTTAAATAAAATTGATTTTTAGGGGTGCCTGGGTGGCTCTGTTGGTTGAATGTCTGACTTCAGCTCAGGTCATGATCTCATGGTTTGGGAGTTCGAGCCCCAGATTGGGCTTGCTGTTGTCAGTGCAGGGCCTGCTTTGGAACCTCTGGCTCCCTCTCTCTCTGCTCCTCCCCACTAATATATTCTCTCTCTCAAAAATAAACATTTCAAAAAATTTGCTTTTTAATGTCCAATTTAGTTATCAACAAATTTATGGTAGTCTTAAAATGCTCTTTTTTTTTCTTTACTTTTTTTTCCCCCCCAGAGAGCGAACAAGTGAGCAGGGGAGAGGGGCAGAGGGGTAGAGATAGAATCTTTATTTTTTTAATTATTTTTTAAGTTTATTTTGAGAGAAAGCGCAAACTGGGGAGGGGCAGAGAGAGAGACTCCAAAGCCGGCTGTCCCTGTGAGTGCAGAGCCTGATGGAGGGCTTGAAACTCCTGAACTGTGAGATCATGACCTGAGGGGAAGTCTGACACTTAACCGACTGAGCCACCCAGGCCACCCAGGCCCCCGATAGAGAGAGAGAGAGAGAGAGAGAGAGAGAAAGGGGGGGGGGGTGGTGGTGGTGGAAAGAATACCCGAATGGGGGAGGGGCAGAGAGAGAGGGAGGCTGAGAATCCGAAACAGGCTCTAAGCTGACAGTGCAGATCCCAGTGTGGGACTCAAACCCACAAACTGCAAGATTGTGACCTGAGCTGAAGTCAGATACTTTATGGATTGGGCCAGCCAGGTGCCCCTCATGTTAACATTTTTAATCAATTTTTATTGAGATGATTATATGTTTAGTGCATTTGGAAGAAAAATACCGAATGGGGTGCTTGACTGACTGGCTCAGTTGGTTAAGCATCCAACTTTGCCTCAGGTCATGATCTCACAGTTTGTGAGTTTGAGCCCTGTGTTGGGCTCTGTGCTGACAGCTCGCAGCCTGGAGCTTGCTTCAGATTCTGTGTCTCCCTCTCTTCTCTGCCCCATCCCCATTCATGCTCTGTCTCTCTCTCTGTCTTAAAAAGTAAATTTAAAAAAATTAAAAAAAAAAAACCTAATGGTCTCATGTACTTTGTCTAGTTTCTCCCAGGGGTAACAGCTTGGAAATGATAGCACAATATCACAAGATGAGATTAATACTGATTTTAATCTATAGATCTTATACAAATTTCTTGAGTTTTACTGGTGCTCGTGTGAGTAATTTTCTGTAATTTCATTATATGTATATATTTGTGTATTTACCACCACAGTCAAGATCCTTAACAGTTCATCACCACAGTAGTTCCCCTTTTATAATCACACCCCTTCCCTATCCCTAACTCCTGTTCTCCATTTTTGTTATTTTGTTATTTCAAGAATGTCACATAAATGATACTGTACAATCAGATATAACCTTTTGGATAGGTTCGTGTATCTGCTACCACAGTCAAGATACAGAATCATGTGAACTTTTAAAAACTACTTATATAAACAGCTGTCTTGTTTATTCTTTAAAAAACTGAATGGTCTCATTATAATTTCTCCTAATTTGTTGGGGATTCACATTTATTAAAGATTGGGCAGTGAAGAAAAAGGCATCATGATGATGCTTTTGTTACTGGCCTTGTTTACCACTCATGTAGGTCCCCTCAAAGTTCTGGGACTTTGTAGGTATCAGATCTCATTTAGGGTAGACTGTTCATCCCAGGACATATTTACTGGTTTGGCTATCGATAGTCTTAAAATTTTTTTTTAAGTTAATTTATTTATTTTGAGAGAGCATGAGTGGGTTAGAGAAAGAGGAATTCTAAGCATGCTTACATGGTCAGCACAAAGCCTGACATAGGGCTCAAAATCACAAAACTGCGAGATCATGTCCTGAGTTGAAATCAAGAGTCAGACGCTTAACAAGCTGAGCCACCCAGGTGCCCCTGGAGATCAATAATCTTAAAATAGAGGTTTCCAGGCTAAGGTTCTGACAGTGGAGTCCAGGTTTGTGTTAATCATGTGGGGATCTTAAAACCTTTTATTATTTTTAGAAGTTCCATACTTATTGTACTTGCTATCCTAGCTCTTTAATGCATAGATAATTTGCTCTTGGTTAGAACTATTTCATCTCAGTTTGGGAAAACAAGCTTTTTTTTGTGATCAGAAGCTCTGATTACTGGTTGACATGGTAAGAATTACTTGATTTGATAATTGGACCAAATTCTGCCATAGCTACTGTAGTCAGGCACAATACCTACTTACAAACTGTCAGTCTTTTGATAGCAGTGTGTGTGTGTGTGTGTGTGTGTGTGTGTGTGTGTCTTTTGAGCCTGTCAGGTAGTTAGTGCTCACTGATAAATTCTTGAAATGAATTGAATTTCTCATTATGCTTCCCTTTGCCATGGGGATTTTTCAACTGTTTCAGCAATTTCTAAATGTGTGTGTATTCATGGCTGGGAACTGCCTCAGTACATTTGGTAGTGCCTGCTCATTACCCTATATTAATTTTCCTATCTAATTTCCAACTTAAGTCTTACCCTTACTAATGAATACCTTCCTGTTCTTTCTCTTCATTGTACTATTCGTTTCATAATTTTTGAGGCTTTGTTAGCATTCATGTACAGTTTTTGTTACTTTATTTGGAGGCTTAGGTTCAATAAAATGAGTTTTTGTTTAGCACAGTTCTACAATGTGAAATTTGTAATGACTGTTATTGAAGGAAAGCACTTACGGTTTTTTTCTATTCACTTTTCTATCTTCAGGTATAATTTTGGTATAATTGCCACATGATGAAGCTTACAAAACCTGTTACTTTGTGTCAGTTGCGACAAGAACCATAATTATAATGCTGGTATAGACTTGTGTGCACAAACAGTGGAGAACTAAGTCTGGATATTCCACTTTGTTCAACAGACTAGTCACTGTGTTGGCTAACAGAATAGTAGATTTCATTTAAAATAGTATCTTTGAGCAAAAAGAATCTTGGAAGTTAGGTACATTAATAACTTCCTTGTCCAGGTTGAGAAAACATAGGCAGAGAAGTTGAGTGGTTTGCTTATTTTGGGGGAGTAGTTGAAAGCTTGAAGGCTAAGAATATGCTGCAAACTCTTGTGAACTCAGGAGTCTTTGTATTTGCCAAAAATAGAGATGGGTCCAACCACCACAAGGTCTGAAATCTGTTCTCTGAACTTAGAAGTGATACTCAGTAAATCAGAATGATATGCTATATGTGGTGCAGGGTATAATATAAAGTAGGCACTTGATGAAATTTTGCTTATTGCTTGAAACATTGAAGGCTTGTGCGTACAATAAAGACATGATGAGTTCATTGTTTCATGTGGATTTTTTTTCCTTAGCCGTTTGGTTTTCTTGTTAGTATGTAGTGTTTAATAATCATATCCAAATTACTTGTCCTCTCTGTACCTTAGTTTATCTTTCTTGTCCCACCTTCCCTCCACACTAGATAGATGAACATGCTTTGGGGACAAACCTGAGTGTAGTTTAAGTTGTTCTGTTAATGTAGCTTAAGTGAATAATAGAGTAAGTAGAAATCACAGTAATTATGAAGGATAAAGCTCTTATTTTCATTTTCTCCATTTGGTGATATATAGTTCCTTGAAGTGTAGCCCCTAAAAATGTTTGTTTGTTTATTTGTTTTTAAAAATTTATTTTAGGTAGGTTCCATGCCTAGATTGGGGCTTGAACTCATGATCTTGAGATCAAGAGTTGAAGGCTCTACTGACTGAGCCAGCCAGACACCCCTAAAGATGTTCATTTGATTTTTATTTATTTTTGAGCTTTTTAAAACAATTTATTATTTTTTTTAGAGAGAGCACAAGCAGGGGAGAGGGGCAGAGGGAGCGAGAGAGAGAGAATCCTAAGCAGGCTCCCTGCTCAGCACGGAGCCCCAATGTGGGATGCCATCTGATGAACCTGATGTCAAGACCTGAGTCGAAATCAAGAGAATATTTTTTCTGTTCAGATGTTAGTGTTGCTTGTATGAATATGTAAATATACAATGCTGAGAAATACGTTTCTGTGGTAGTTGTTTTGATCCTGAAATTAGATATACATACTTTCAACATTCATACGAAATAGGATAGTTTATTGCTCTTTTTACACTATTCCTAGGAAATTTGAAAGGACAAAAAAGATTAAAAATTAGAAAGAAAAAGAAAATTTTTTTTTTTACAAATTTTTTAAATGTTTATTTATTTTGAGAAAGAGTGAGAGCCCACAAGTCAGGGAGGGGCAGAGAGAGAGGGAGAGTGAATCCCAAGCAGACTCTGTGCTGTCAGCACAGAGTCTGATGTGGGGCTCGATTTCATGAACTTCAGGATCATGACCTGAGCCGAAATCAGGTGTCAGTCACTCAGCTAACTGAGCCATCCAGATGCCCCCCAGATTTAAAAATTTTTTTAGTTATTCTTGAATAAATAAAATGGGGTCTTATGATAAGCTTAATATTTTTATTTATTTAAAAAAATGTTTATTTTGGGGGGCACCTGGGTGAGTCACTTAAGTGTCTGACTTTGGCTCAGGTTATGATCTCGTGGCTCCTGAGTTCAAGCCCTGAGTCAGGTGCTCTGCTGACAGCTCAGAGCCTAGAGCCTCCTTCTGACTCTGTGTCTACTTCTCTCTCTGCCCCTCCCCTGCTTGCACTCTGTCTCTCTTCCTTTCTCAAAAATACATAAACATTAAATTTTTTTTAGTGTTTTTATTTATTTTTGAGACAGAGAGTATGAGCTGGGGAGGAGCAGAGAGAGGGGGAGACACAGAATCCGAAGCCAGGCTCTGAGCTGTCAGCACAGATCCCGACGTGGGGCTCAAACTCACAGACTGTGAGATCATGACCTGAGGCGAAGTCGGATGCTCAACCGACTGAGCCACCCAGGCGCCCCCATAAACATTAAACAAAAAATTTTTTTTTTCTAATGGAAAAGAGTGTGTGAGCAGGGGAGGGGCTGAAAGGGAGGCAGACAGAGAATCTGAAGCTGGCTCTGTGCTGACAGCAGAGAGCTCAACATGGGGCTCGAACCCACGAACTGTGAGATCATGACCTGAGATGAAGTCAGATGCTTAGCCACTTGAGCCACCCTAGTGCCCTGAAAACTTCATATATATATTATATATATATATATAATATATATATACACACACACACACATATACACACACACACACACACACATTTTTAAAAATATTATATATTTTTTGAGAGAGAACACAAGTTGGGGAGGGGCAGAGAGAGAGAGGCAGAGAATCTGCACTGTCAGCACAGAGACTGATGTGGGGCTCAAACCCACAAACTGTGAGGTCATGACCTGAGCCAAAGTCAGACTCTGAACTGACTGAGCTGCCCAGACGCCTCCCGAAAACTTCATTTTAACAATGTGAACAGTTCTCAGTGGTTCTTCCCTACCCCCTACCTCACACATGCACAATACTCAGCACACACACCCCACGCTGTTATAAACTGTGGTTTTTTCCTTCCGTCAGCCTGAATTTTATAATAAATGCTTATTAGCACTTATTCTGTGAATTGACCTTTTTTTTTTTTTTTAATTAAAAAAATTTTTTTTTTTCAACGTTTATTTATTTTTGGGACAGAGAGAGACAGAGCATGAACGGGGGAGGGGCAGAGAGAGAGGGAGACACAGAATCGGAAACAGGCTCCAGGCTCTGAGCCATCAGCCCAGAGCCTGACGCGGGGCTCGAACTCCCGGACCGCGAGATCGTGACCTGGCTGAAGTCGGACGCCTAACCGACTGCGCCACCCAGGCGCCCCTGAATTGACCTTTTTAAAATATGTAACTGGTCTCTGCCATTAAATCCAATAGTTCATTTTGTAAATAGGTTGACTAAAAGCTAGAAATGATACTTATTTGAAAAAGGAAGAGAAGTGTAAAAAGTAACTCATTTAAAAATATTTTCAAGCAGTGCTTAGTGCTGATGTTTGTAGTGAAAGTACTTTTTCCCTACCCTAGTGTCCTAGAACGAAAACTTCACCATGGCTACAGAAATTGGTTCTCCTCCTCGTTTTTTCCATATGCCAAGGTTCCAACACCAAGCACCTCGACAACTCTTTTATAAGCGACCTGATTTTGCACAGCAGCAAGCAATGCAACAGCTTACTTTTGATGGAAAACGGATGAGAAAAGCAGTAAACCGAAAAACCATAGACTATAATCCATCTGTAATTAAGTATTTGGAGGTAAGTTATGTGCTTCTGATGATCAAACTTTGTCTTTTTTTAAAAAAAGAAAGTTTTTAAAATACAGGGTTATAAGCATGGCTGTGTCCTTGGATTAATGGGATGGAGTGCAGTTCCAGAGTGCAGCTGGTCACCAGTACATTTTGAGTCTTTGCATGTGTGAGTCTTCTCAAAAATTGTGAAACTTAAACTCTAATTTAGCAATAGGCCTTGTTCTAAAGTTCATAGCAAATCTTAGAAAGTGGTACTTTAATCCCTAGGCCAGCCTTAAGACACTTGTTAAACCCACGTACATATGAAATGTTGACACTACCAATATGAGGATATTCCTGTGAGAACACACGTTCAGAATAGCGGTTCTGCGTGTCTGAGGCTCTGGCACAAGGCACAGGGACTCTTCAGGCCCTGCTGGTGGGTGGCACTCACAGGCAGGGTAGGGGTCTGCAGAAACCTCTGTCTGATCTTTCTCCCTTTGAGTTCTTTATTTACTTGTCTTCACCAAGGAATTAGCCTCTGTGACTCGCTTTTGATTACTAACCCTATTACTTTGATCAGGTTTTGGTCTTCTCTGGCCTCCAATGAAGAAAATGTTTGCTTTTTCTTACCTGAGACCTGTTGAAGACCTGTTGGCATATTGGATATAATTAGTATGTTGCAGACATGAGAAAAAGATTCATTCAGAGGTGAAGACAGATTTAGGTTTTTCCAGGTTATTCAGTTGCAGAACTAGTGTAAGAGAGCTTGAGATGTCTTAAGACAACCAAGGGCAGGATACCAGAAATTGTTTTGTGCTGAGGATTTTGAAGAAACTGAAGACATCTGCCTATCTATCCCTTATTCTTTTTCCTTTTATTAAAGTATGGTGAGAATGGTCAGCAGTATTTTGGATGATTGGTTGGGGATGAGGAGTAGTAAAGAGAGGAGGGAGATTCTAAGTAATGTAAGTAGGGTAAGAGCTCTCTCTCTTTTAATTTTTAATTTTTTTTAAATGTCTTTATTTTTGAGAGAAGGGGAGAGACAGAATATGAGTCGGGGGGAGGGTCGGGGTGAGAGAGAGAGGGAGGGAGGGAGGGAGGGAGGGAGGGAGGGAGAGAGAGAGAGAGAGAGAGAGAATGAATATGAATCTGAAGCAGGCTCTGAGCTGTCAGCACAGTGCCCAACACGGGGCTCAAACTCACCAACCGTGAGGTCGTTACCTGAGCTAAAGTCAGACACAACTGACTGAGCCACCCAGGTGCCCCTGATTTTTAAAAAAAAATTTTCTGGGGCACCTGGGTTGCTCGGTTAAGCGTCCGACTCTTGGTTTTGGCTCAAGTCATGATTTCACACGTTGTGGGTTTGAGCCCTACGTCAGGCTCTGTGCTGGGAGCTCAGGGTCTGCTTGGGATTTCTCTCTCCCTCTCTCTCTGCCCTTTCCCCATTCATGCTCGTTCTTTCTCTCACACACACAAAAATAAACAAACATAGAAAAAAAATTTCTTTCTGTGTTTATTTTGAGAGAGAGAAGGAGTGCTGTGGGCACATGAGTGGCAGAAGTGCAGAGAGAGGGGGAGAGAGAAAATCCTAAGCAGGCTCTGTGTTGTCAGTGCAGAGTCCAAGGTGTAGCTTAACCTCACCAACAGAGGTCATGACCTGAGCGGAAATCAAGATTCTGGTGCTTAACCCACTGAACCACTCAGGCACCCCTAGGATAAGATCTCTTTAAGATACCCACTGTTATCTTTGTGTTAGAACCTGTGAAAAGGTTTTAATCCTATTTTCTCCCCATTTGATAGCAGCTTACATTCTGTTAATGCTTACTTTAGTTTGAAACTGAGTATAATGCGCCATATGTTAATTAATTAATTTGTTTATTTCAAACAGAATAGAATATGGCAAAGAGACCAGAGAGACATGCGGGCAGTTCAGCCTGACGCAGGTTATTATAATGATGTGAGTATTAAGATGTGTCACACTAGTTTAATAAAACCTCTTTGCTTGGACATTTGAACCTAAAACTATGTGACCTCAAATGCAACATGGAATTTTCTTTTTACGAATTTATAATTAAAACAAAAGATTCCTAAAGAGATAATATAACATGTATGTACTCCATTGGTTTTTATCTCAATTAAAATTTTTCTTGTACTCTAATGGTGGGTGAACTTTTTATTTGGGGCTTAAAGCCATGTCTAACAAAAGACCACTACCTCAAAGTCTGTGGAATACGAAAGCTAATTTTAAATTTGGCTTATTGTGAAACATGTTTTTATTATGTTGACCTTGAGAGGTAATTGGTGAAATCTGGTACTTGATTTTTTTGTTTTTTTATTAATAATGGGCATTTAACTGTCCTGTGTCTCAGTTTTTTAAATTTAATTAATACTGACTGATTATTATCTATAATAATAGTTTTTTGAAAGTCCTATATAGTCTTGAATTTGTCTTTACATGTTGAAATAATTACCTTGCTCTGTCCCTGGTTTATGCTCTGTGCATAATCAGGAGCTCTTTAAAACCCAATTTTCTCTTTTTGTAGCTGGTCCCACCTATAGGGATGTTGAATAATCCTATGAATGCAGTAACAACAAAATTTGTTCGAACATCAACAAATAAAGTAAAGTGTCCCGTATTTGTTGTTAGGGTAAGTATTCTTTTGGATGTTTTTTGGAAAAGTTAATCCTGAGTTAATCTGTACATATGCTTAACAGGACAGAGAAAATTAAATTATTTTAAATATATATCTGGTATGAACATTGGTGTGTTGCTAATAAATCTTTTGAAATACCCAGTCACTTACCTACTATAGCCACATTGAGTAAGATACTGCTCTTGGATTGTTCTTCATGTTACAATTTCCATAGAATTCTCTGCGCAGGCTATGGATCTATATTGCAGCAGGTCTCGGACTTGCTCTTGAATAGGGATGTTTTTGCTGCTGTTTAGAAAGTGCATCTCAGGGTTAATGAAGACTGTTAGGTGTCACTAGTAAGGAAAACACCTGAGAAGAGCTAAAGACCAATGGTCAACCATAAATATTAGCTCCATTAAGGTACATAGTAGGTACTCCATACATTTGCATGAAATTAAAAAATGTATATTTTGAAATTAAAAAATGTATATTTTTAAATAAATAGTGGATTGACATGGTTCAAAACTTGAGAATTTGAAGAGGTTTGGAATAAAAAGTCTTCCCATCTTTGTCTCTCAGGCATTCAGTTAATATTACCATTTGTGATAGTATAATCATTTTCTTTGTGATTTGCTAAGTAAGAATGTACTTGTTGGTTAGCAGTACATCAAGTCCAGAAATGTAAGATAGCTGATAGAGTTGAGCAAATAAGAATTGGGGAAGAAAAAAATGGGACAGAGAAAAGAGAGTTATAGCAAACATTGTGGCAAATGAGCATAATAAGCAAGTTCTCTGATACTAGGTATGGCAGACAGCAGGCAGAACTCAGGGGCTGGGGGAGATGCTACAGTCAGTCTTCTGTCTCCTGTTTGCTTCAGAGGCTTAAAGCAGTAGAAAACATCAGTTGAGAAACTTATTTTAATGGCTATTTTGTTGGTAGAGCCAACCAGTATGTTATATAATTTTGTTTGTCAGGAAATTTGGTAAGAGCTAATTTTATTTTTAACATTCATTCATTCATTCATTTATTTATTTATTTTAACATTTATTTATTTTTGAGACAGCATGAACAGGGGAGGGTCAGAGAAAGAGGGAGACACAGAATCTGAAACAGGCTCCAGGCTCTGAGCTGTCAGCACAGAGCCCGACGCGGGGCTTGAACCCACGGACCGCGAGATCATGACCTGAGCCGAAGTCAGACGCCCAACCGACTGAGCCACCCAGGCACCCCTATTTATTTATTTTTGAGAGACAGAGGTGGGGTTTAGTGGGGGCAGAGAGAGGGAGACAGGATTCAAAGCAGGCTCTGCTCTGTGCACATAGACTCTCACAGCTTTGAAACTGTGAGATGGTGACCTGAGCCGAAATCAAGTCAGTTTCTTAACCGACTGAGCCACCCAGGTGCCCCGGTGTGCAGCTGACTTTAATATCTTCTTAGCATAATAGAGAACATCTTTTTTTTTTTTAAACTTTTTAAAACATTTTTATTTATTTTTGAGAGAGAACATGAGCAGGGGAGGGGCAGAGAGAGAGGGAGACACAGAATCTGAATGAGGCTCCAGGCGCTGAGCTGTCAGCACAGAGCCCCGCTTGGGGCTTGAACTCATGGAACCGCGAGATCATGACCTGAGCTGACATTGGATGCCTAACCGACTGAGCCACCCAGGCACCCTGAGAACATCTTTTTTTTTTCCTTTTCTTTTAACATTCTTTTTCTTTTTTTTAAAAAAAAAAAAATTTTTTTTTAACCTTTATTTATTTTTGACACAGAGACAGAGCATGAATGGGGGAGGGTCAGAGAGAGAGGGAGACACAGAATCTGAAACAGGCTCCAGGCTCTGAGCCATCAGCCCAGAGGCTGACGCGGGGCTTGAACTCATGAACCGCAAGATCATGACCTGAGCCGAAGTCGGACGCTTAACTGACTGAGCCACCCAGGCGCCCCTTAACATTCTTTTTCTTAATGTATATTTAGTTTTTTTCAGACACACACACACACACACACACCCCATGAGCAGGGGAGGGGCAGAAAGGGAGGGACACACAGAATCCAAAGCAGGCTGCAGGCTCTGACCTGTCAGCACAGACCCCGATGCAGGGCTCGAAATCACAAACTGTGAGATCATGACCCTGAGCCAAAGTCAGACACTTAACTGATGGAGCCATCCAGCCGCCCCAGAACATCTTTTGAAATGAATAAAATCTGAGCGTTTTGCATCACAGTACAGAAGGGTAAAACTTTATTTGTTGCAGTTCATTAGATAAATTTCTTATATGGTGATCAAACTGTAAGATCTTAGGAGACACTTGCACATAGTGGAGGCAGAGTCCAAATTATAAGAAATTAAGACATAAAAACAGGGTTCTGTGCCTATAGTTGGTTGCCTGTAGTATTTACTTGGTTACAGTCCATAGCAGATAACAGGAACTAGGAAAGTAGGAAGATTTTATTCATAATAGTCAAAGTCGTGATGTGCAGGTAAGCAGTAAAAAACCAGGTTTACCAAGTAGTCTTTTTTATTTATTTATTTATTTATTTATTTATTTATTTATTTATTTATTTATTTATTTTTTACCTATTTGAGAGAGAGTGCACATGCAAGTCGGGGAAGGACAGAGAGGGTGGGAGGAGAGAGAATCCCAAGCAGGCTCTGTGCTGTCAGCACAGAAGCCAACGTGGGGCTTGAACTTGGAAACAGTGAGATCATGATCTGAGCCGAAACTAAGAGTCAGACACTCAACCAACTGGGCCACCCAGGCGCCCCTTATTTTTAAAAATTTTTGTTTATTTTGAGAGAGCGCGCAAGCAGGAGAGGGGTAGAGAGAGAAGGAGAGAGAAAGAATCCCAAGCAGGTTCTGAGCTGTCAGTGGGGAGCCCTATGTGGGGTTTGAACTCACAAACTGTGAAATTGTTGACCTGAGCCGAAACCAAGAGTCAACACTTAACTGACTGAGCCACCCAGGCACCCCCCAAATAGTATCTCATCCTGCTATTCTGATAAGCACACTTCAGTTTTCAAGTATGTGTTACAATTTTTAGTTTGGAAAATGCAGTTGTTGTATTTTCATTTCATGTATTTACATTGTCTAAGGAAAATTAGTGTGTAATCTGTCATGGAAACTTGAAAATAAAAAGTTGAGAAAAAAATGTTGTGTTTTGAATTGATAAGCATATGTCACAGATTTCCTTCAGTATACAAATAATGGCATTAAAATATTGCTGTAGTGTTAGTCGTGAGTGTTGTATTACATGTTTTGGAAAGTAGATTAGTATAAGACTGCTTGATACTGTGAACAGAGGAGAGCTTTTTAAAGTACATTTAGTTGCCAGGAAAAGTTTGATAGCTTTGATGTCCTTAAATTAGCTTTTTTCATAAAACACCACTAACTTTTCTGCTTGAATTGGTCCACTAGCAGATGTAATTCTTTTTTTTTTTTTTTGGTGACTGACCATTTTATTTGTTAGCTTGCCTTGTATCCTAGAAAAATGTGGTCTTTGCAAATTTTGTTTTTAAAGGTTCTTTAATGTATGTAGGTATATGTAACTTAACCGGATACTTACAATATATTTACCATTATTTAGTTTATGGGCTAAAGTGCTAGAGCTTTCCCTGCACTGTGTTAACATGTTTTTGTTTTTGTTTTTTTTTCTGGCAAAGTACTTATAAATCTGAACTACGATTCAGTGAAAGTATTGTCTATTTAATGGTGATTATTGGATATTTTATAAATCCTTTCTAAGTGCTTTAAAAATTAACTAAGATTGAGGAATTGTGACCTTGGATAACCTGTCTTCTTTTTCTTTCCTAGTGGACTCCAGAAGGAAGACGTTTGGTCACTGGAGCTTCTAGTGGAGAGTTCACTTTGTGGAATGGACTCACCTTCAATTTTGAAACAATATTACAGGTAACAGTAATCATCAGACTGTAGCATCCTCCTGTGGTCCTGTAACGAACTGGAGATACAGTTACTTTGTTGGCGTTTTAAACTTGAAATTGGACAAGTAATTGTTGTGAGTTGATGTCTGCTCCTGTAAAGCCTTCTGTCATATATTCTTTTATATAATGTTTAAACTGTTTTATGTTTTCACAGGCTCATGATAGCCCAGTGAGGGCCATGACTTGGTCACATAATGACATGTGGATGTTGACAGCAGACCATGGAGGATATGTGAAATATTGGCAGTCGAACATGAACAACGTCAAGATGTTCCAGGCACATAAGGAGGCGATTAGAGAGGCCAGGTTTATACACAATATACCATTTTCTGTAGTCCCTATTGTCATGGTTAAATTATTCTCTAAGTGTATTCTGGGTGCAGAGATGCATGGGCTCTGTCAGATTCTGGGATACTTTCTGCACCCTATAAACACAATATTTTTCTTTGTTTTCACACATTCACCATTTTGCTGGCACTTTTCTGAAGTAGTGTTGTCCCGGTATCAGCCTTTGCAATATGTTAGAGATGTATTGTCTGCCGCATTTTGCACTGGTTTTCTCTTTTCATTTATGGTTAATAATGTGTATACGTTATTCCTTTTTATTACCTACTGTGTAAGATAAGAATCTTTCATTCCAAATAAAGAATTCAGTCTTTAATTATACAACTGAATAAAATCTAAAGCCTACAGAAAACACCTTCAGAGTTCACACAAAATACAAGAAAAAAAGGCTTAAGTGAAGACCTGGTTGGCTTGGTTATGCCACGACTTCAAAAGGAAAGTGTAGTAGGACTAAAAACTCACAAGTGACCCTGGATGTGGCAAACGTTAATGGAGTAATGAATGGGTTCTTCAAGCTTTGAAACTGTAAGCAGACCATTGTCAAGAGGACTCTAGGACTTTTTCTTCTGATTCACTGTTGAGAACATCAGTTATGCAAATGTATAATAATAAGTGGAGTTTAAAGTATTTTCAGTGAGTTGTATATTTTTACATATCAATGAGATATGCATAGTAAAACCGGAAAACAAAGTTTCAAAAACAAGCCTGACGAATTGCTGCAGCCTCAGAATAAAGCTAAGCAGCATTCTTTACGGTCGTACCGCCCATGTGTGGGAGGAGGTTGACATCTTTATAGAAACATCATCCGCTGCAGTCACTTGTTTCTACGTTCAGAGCCTTAACAAAAATTGTTGGACTGACATGCTTCTGCAAAGACTGTGCTGTAGTGTCCTGCCCATACATTGAGTTTTCACAGTTGGTTCTTTGTTAGTCACAGGACCCAAAAGTTCAAGGAAGTTCTTAGAGGTAGATGAGAAACGTGATGGTCTTTCATGGCAAGGAGGTAAAGATGGCAAAATCCTTTGCAGGAGATTACCTTTGGCTTCAAACACAGTCTGAAGGTCCCTGTGTTAAAGTTTTCCCTAAAAGGAGCAACATTCATGGAATAGCTTGCCAGGGAGAAGGTGTGAAAGTTTTCCACAGACCTTGCAAATAAACGAGAAACATTGTATGTAGTGATGTTTAGCCACGAGTTTTAAAGAGCCTGTCCAAAATTTTCAGCTCATCATGTCATGAAGTGTCCCAGGCAGAAGAAGCTGATGCTAATTTTTGGAGCGGTATTCCTAATGTGATTAACAGCGTGCTGGTAGGAATATTGCAAAAACAGATTTCATTTAGTTTCTACACTTAAATGAGCTTCACGTTTTCTGTTGGTATGACAGGAAATATTCTACTGTGGGGAGTGTGGGAAGCATCAGTGCTAATAATACACTGGTAAAGGTCTCTGAATATCAATGATTGAAAACTAAGACACAACTGCTGTGTTAAATTCTTCGTTTGATGAGATGCTTTTGTTAGCTGACAACATTCTCTTTAAGGGCTTCTTCACTCTTGGAATACTTCCCTCTCCTGTTTATAACGCAGCACAGTGTTTTTATTTTTCCCTGTCTGAGAAGCACAGATAATCTGTTAAATGCTGACTTCTTTCCCCTGCTGTGTGTCTTCATGTAACAGTTTCTCACCCACGGATAATAAATTTGCTACATGCTCTGATGACGGCACTGTTAGAATCTGGGACTTTCTTCGTTGCCATGAGGAAAGAATTCTCCGAGGTACGTGTACTAACAGTCCTGATTGGAATATTTAAATAGGGAAGGCATTTGTGGTTAAATCATCACAATACCACAATACCAGCTTACATCTCCATTCAGTTTTTTTACATATACACCGTCTCTGCCAGCCTCTTTAAAGAAGCCTGAACTCTCTTTCTGGTTCACAGTCATTTTGTAGATTTTTATTACTACTAAAATCTTTGAATTCTTTGAGCTATAAATTAAATACAACTGTTCCCCTTCTGTCATTCCACCCCCCTCCCCAATTACTTGCTTATCTGTATTTATCTGTTAGGGCTATATTCCTTTTCTTGTCTTGTAGCCCAGGTAGCTTTCTCCAACATAATGACACTATATTTTTTATTTACATGGCTCACATTCTCCTGGTAGTCCTATTACAATGATTACCTGAAGTATCAATAGCTGTACTTCTCATTATTGTTGTTTCTGCAAGCAGGTGTTTAAAAAAATGTATTTTTTTAAAGTATATCACATTTATACATTACATGGCCCACTTGTTATTAAATTTTGGAGGGATTTCTTGTTTACTTTTATTGATTTCATAATTAGAAACTAACGTTTATGAATTACTCCCTTCTACAAAAGAAATCCATAGTTTTACCTTGGATTAGTTAGTTTTAAAGTAAGGCTCTGAAAATGCTAACAATGTATCAGTACCATTTATGTGAAATCAGTGGGTGTTAGGGAATTAACTGTGTTTTATATATGTAATGCAAACATTGAGGCAAAAACATTTACATTTAATAAAAACATGTAATCTCATTGGTTTATTGTTAACTAGGAAGGTAGTTTTCTCAAGTGCTTAATTTGAATTTGTACTGATTTAACAAACATTTTACTTCAATCTCTTGATTTCAGTATAGCATAAAAGTAACATCTTCCTCTGACACATAAATGCAGGGTAGACACATGAGTACCATAGACATGCGGTGTCAAGAACTTACTGTTCAGCAATTTTCCTTTCCTTTCAAGTCTTGATTAAATTATAAGCTTTTAACAATGTTCCAGAACTTTATAAAGCCTTCAGTGTTCATGCTTTCTAGATAAGAAAATAAATGCCCTTGATATTTAACCCATATTTCAAGCCAGTAGTTTTTGAAATCATATTTGTTTAAACATTCCTGGCTTTGCACATTTTGTGTGTGTTCATCCACAGTACTTACTGTATGGTGATAGCTAGTATAAGGATATAGTATGTATTAAAGAGTGTACTCACTATGACGGCTATAATATTGTGTAATTTCAGAACTAGATGGAGTCTTTGGAGTTATTTAGCTGGAGTTATTTTATGGGTGAGCATCATAACCCAGCAGGAGTAAATGACATGTTCAGGGTCATCTGAAATAAGTTCAGATCTAGGACTAGAATCTTATCACTTGACTCCTTGCCTAATGCTGTGATAATGTTGCATCTTTCCTCACTCTTGATAGAAGTCTTCGCTGTTAAACAGAAATAAGATGGACAACTTTTTCTGGGCTTTGAAAATCCTAAGAAATAAAAAGGAAACAATAATTGTAGTTACTAAAAGCAATATTCTAAAGTATCAAAACAATTATTTTTACAGAGGACTAGGGAGGACCACAATAATTGTGAAGTCTGATTTAAAATCACTATGTATCTTGGATTAAAAAAGAAAACCTGACATATGATAACATTTTTCAGTTTCATGTTCCAATGAAATGTTACCCAATTTGGTGATGCAGCTGTTTCTAAATAGTACTTAAAAAAACTTTTCGTCTGGGATGTAGAATGTATGTGAGATATTCTAGCAGTTAAATATTTTCAGATTTGAATTGAGGTGAATTTGGATAACAGTAAATGGATGCTGAGTTATTATCTGGTCCTGTAGCTTAAAAAATATACCAGCATCCTGTCTATATTAATTGAGAGTAGAATTTTCTTCTTTATGTGGGAGCTCTTTTAATTTTAAATTTAAATATTTTAAATTTTGCTACGGAAATTTCAAACATACAAAAGTATAATGAACTTCTATGTACTTTTATGATATGTGTTCTAGCTTATTCATGATTTTTGCTTCCTTTTAAAAATATTTTTTCTTAGTACCTCCATGAGTATATGGGACCAATATAAATCTATTAAACCAAGTTAATTGTATCTCCAAGTAGTAGTTCTAGTAGCAGGCAGGTCTGGCATAGTAGATAAGTTATTAGGTTCCAAGTATCCATTTTCTGTCATTCCCTGTTTTTCTAAATTTTCTGAAATTTAGCAGTGATTATAAAACAGTAAAACTGGTGTTATGATTTTCCTGTTCTTTGCTTGTGGGTTGAGGATCCCCAGGGTGATGGGATTCCAGTTGTCTCAGGGCTGCTGTGAAATTCTTCATATAAAATTTGAAGTGAATTTAATTTAGCTTTTATACATAGAAAATTGGATCACAGAGTCAAATAAGGATAGGATCTTCCAACATCTAAAATGCCAGTTGGCCTCTGTGAAGGGTTGCTGTTCCTGTAACCCACACAGACTCTTAAACACTGGGCAGGTAAGCATACTCCTGCATCATGTTAGTGTTGTACATTAGACTGCAACTTGGGTTTAACTATAAGGAAAATATAAGAGCATTTTAATTGAAGGGGGTGTTTATGATCATGTAGTTCAACTCTATCAAATACTTAACCTTTTCTACATCATTCCTAAAAACCAGTCTTCTACTCATAAACATTTTTAGCATTCTAGTATTCACTACCTCAGATGATTCTCTTTTCCAATTTTGGATAGCTCTAGTTTTCAGAAGGTTCATTCATTATATCAGAAATCTGCTTCTGTATGACTTGTCCTGCCTCTGGATAACAAAAAAATTAGTCTATACTATACTGTCTTCTTCATGGCAGCCCTTTATTTGAAGACTGTTATCATGTCTTCTTAACATAGACCATCAGCTGTAAGAATACAGGATCCTTACGCATGGCAGAAGCCATGATACCATACTACTGACCGCAGGATTTATGGTTACCTTTAAGTGTCCTTTCTGAGATCGTTCTCATGCTTCTTGGAAAAGGAAGAAGTTACACAAGAGAAAGCAATCAGATTTTTAAGGTTAAAACGAACACAGACCTATCATTAGGAGATTTGCTCCTCAAAAGATGATGGTGATTGGTCCATAGGTATGAAATTGAATATACTGCAAAATTGAGAAGTGTCATATACCAGTCATTACTAAAGCACATGCAAGTCAGCATAATTTATACACAGTTATTCTTCTTTTGTTTTGTTTTGTTTTTGAGAGAGCAAGCATGCACAAGTGGGAGAGGAGGACAGGGTGAGGGAGAATTTTGAGCAGGCTCCATGCCCAGTGCGGAGCCCGACGCAGGTCTCTATCTCACAACCATGAGCTTATGACCTGAGCCGAAACCAAGAGTCAGACACTTAACTGCCTGAGCTGCCCAGGTGCCCCTATTCTTTTCTTTGGAGCACTCAGTATATGGGCTGGGATTAAAAGAACCTTTAAGCACCAGGAGTACATGAGACTAAATGAGTCTCTGGTTTACTGATACTTCTCCATTTGACTCCAAGTGAAACAGAGCCATTAAAATTAATGAGCATATGCTTCTACCATTAGTAGAAGAATCTTTTTAAAAGGTATGACCCCTCTCCTTCTTAAAGTTTAGTAGTGGGGGTGCCTGGGTGGCTCATTCAGCTAATTGATTTGACTCAGGTCGTGATCTCATGGTTTGTGGGGATTGAGCCCTGCGTCGGGCTCCACGCTGTCAGCGTGGGTGCTCTCTCCCTCTCTCTCAAAATAAACATTAAAAAAAAAAGTTTAGTAGGGAAGATAAGGTATTTTCACATACTTAAGATGGTGGAGAATATGGAAGAAGAGTCAAGATAGAGTTAGAAGTGTAGTTTTACCAGTTTTATCAGAGGTCATGATAGTGTTAGAAGTGTAGAGTTAGAATGCACATGAGAAGGGGTAAAAGCATGGAATCAATAAGAACACTGAAACGAATTTTAGAAGCATAATACTCTTAAAAAAGAACCCAGGTTACAAGTTTTAGCATGCTTTAGTTTTTGTTTTACCTTCTTAGTTTTAACTATAGCTGACATATTACACTTAACTATGTATTGGGCATGTTCTAAGAACTTTGTTTAATCTCTGGTAACCCTGTGAGCTGAATACTGTTTGTTCCACACTTCAAACGAATAACCAAGGTATGGAAAGATTAAGTAAACCTGTCTTAAGGTCAGGTAGCTTATAAGAGGTGGGACTAAGATTTGGACCCAGGGTTTCTGGTCCAGAGTTGATACTCAACCTCTATGTTAAACTGCCTCTTTCCTGTTTTAAAATTGATATCAACATGGATGTAACGATGTCTTCCTAAGCTGTGATGACAGAATTGTAGAGTTTCTTTTGGGGGTGGGGAGGAAGAGGAGGAGTGTAGTTAGAGGGAAGTAATTTAAGTACTCAAGGTCATTTTACTATTCTTTAAAACTCTCCATATTCTAGGTTTTCAATGTATGATATATTTAACAACAGAAAAATTAAACTATAATGAATAGTTTAAACTGAATGGGTTATAAGATATATGCTGGTTTATATAATAAGGACATGGACATGAGTTATCGTGAGACTTATTCGGGGGTAAGGTCTGTTTTTAGTTTTCAGATCTAGCACTCATGGAGAGGAAATGAACCCCTGAGTACACACAACTTAAGAAGAATATTATTAGTACTTTTGATAAATCCCTGTGTATGCCTTCCTTATTGCATTGACTGTGGTCTTTAATAAATGAGATCAATCCCTCTGCAAAGATCTTTTGGTTCAGCAGTGTGTTTTGAAATTTGTGAAGACATGTTTACGAAGTCTGAGTATTCCAAAAATCTTTGATGCTTTACTGGAAATAATTTTACTTATTAAAGTAAAATTGGCAAACCACATAGTTTATGATTAAGAGACCTACTTTATTTCTATAATGTTTTACAAAACATTCCTCAAGATCCTCTGTTCTCCCCCCGACAAAAGCCAGAAACACCCAGTTTCCTTTAAAAGATCCTATTAAAAAAAAAAAAAAAAAAGGCAAAGCAAAAAAGACTGTTATCAGAATAACTCCTTCCACTAACATAGCATATTTTAATATTAAAGCTCTTCAAGGACATCTTACTTAATCATCCAAATAACCATGTAAACCAATTTTACTTATGGACACTGATTTTCTTGGTGTTTCCTTATTTTGAGGAAGTTTATTCTAAGGCTTTTTTCCTTCTCTCCTGTAAGGACTGGATTATGGTAGGTTCTTCTATGTAAAGAGTCATCTGAGAATGAGTGGGAAAAAGATTTAATAAGTCTTAACAAGATTTCCAAAGCATATTATTTGGAGAAATTAGTAGGGCTCTGAAATACCCATTTTGTTTGTTTATTTGTTTATTTAAAAAATGTATATTTTGAGGGGGAGAGAGCGAGAGCAGGGGGAGGGGCAGAGAGAAAGAGAGAGAGAATTCCCATTGCAGTGTTAGCATAGAGCCTGATGAGGGGCTCAAACCTGTGAACTGGGAGATCATGACCTGAGCTGAAATCGAGTTGGATGCTTAACCGACCGAGTCACTCAGGTGCCCCTGAAATATTGATTTTATATGGTACATTCACATTTTTACAGGAATTGTTTTCAGATTTTTATATTGGGCTTTATTCTTTCTGTCTCTGTACTTAATTTCAAATGTTGCACATAATATGACAAAAAACTTGTTGAAAATAGATCTGTGGCTTTCTTGGGAAGCCAGAGTTGCATGCTGTTGCCAACAACAGTGTTTTAATTAAGAGTCTAGCAATTTCCAGACACTTCTATATAAAAGATTCTGGTTTCTTGACAGCAACAAATCACAATAATTAATAGTTTAGGCAGTTGAGGGGCACCTGGGTGGCTCAGTCATTTAAGCGTCTGACTTTGGCTCAAGTCATGATCTAGAGAGTTCGTGAGTTTGAGCCCTGCATGCGGCTCTGTGCTGACAGCTCAGAGCCTGAAGCCTGCTTCCGACTCTGTGTCTACCTCTCTGCCTTCCCTGCTCGTGCTCTGTCTCTCTCAAAAATAAACATTAAAAAAAAAAAAATAATTTAGGCAGTCAATTCCCAGAAAGAGTGTGCATCTTTGCATTAATTATTTTATAATCGCTTCAGCTATTTATTTATTTATTTACTTACTTCTGAGAGAGAGACAGAGTGTGAACAGAGAAGGGGAGAGAGAGAGAGGGAGATACGGAATCCAAGCAGGCTCTAGGCTCTCAGCTGCCAGCACAGAGCCTGATGCAGGGCTTGAACTCATGAATGGTGAGATCGTGACCTGAGCCGAAGTCGGACACTCAACTAACTAAAGCCACCCAGGTAAGCCATCACCATTTGGTGATGAATTAGTTACCTGGTTATATTGTTAGAGCTTCCCAGCTAATTAGATCTTTCGTAGTTAAAAAAAAATTTCTTTAGGGGTTCCTGGATGGCTTAGTTAAGCATCCAGCTCTTGGTTATAGTTTTAAATTATTATTCATATTTTGAGGTGGGGGGTGGGCAGAGAGAGGGTGAGAGAAATCCCAAGCAGGGTCTGTGCTGTCAGCACAGAGCCCAACGCTGTGCTCAAGCTTATGACCTTTGAGATCATGACCTGAGCCGAAACGAAGAATCACCCAGGTGCCCCTATCTTTGGTAGTTTTTTTTTTTTTTTTAATGTTTATTCATTTTTTGATAGAGACAGAGCGTGAGTGGGGAGGGGCAGAGATAGAGGGAGACACAGAATCCCAAGCAGGCTCCAGGCTCTGAACTGACAGCACAGAGCCCGATGTGGGGCCGGAACTCACAGACCGTGAGATCATGACCTGAGCTAGTGTCGGACGAGCCACCCAAGCTCCCCTCTCTGGTAGTTTTTAAAGTTAAAATTCAGAGCATTGCAAAGAGCTGATGAAATTAGATAAATAGGTAATATACTTTTGGCTTTTTCAGTTTTAGTGGGTAGATCCTTAAATGATTAAAGTATGATACATTAAAAATAATTGTCAACGAGGGAGGTTAAGTACCAAAACAAATATTGTGTTTTTTATGTTTTTTTGTTTTTAATTTAGAGAGAGAGTGAGCAAGTGGAAGCAGGGGAGAGGGGCAAAGGGAGAGAGACAATCTTAAGCAGGTTCTGTGCTCAATACAGCCCGACATGGGGCTCGATCCCACGACCCTGGGATCTTGACTTGAGCTGAAATCGAGAGCTCAACCGACTGAGGCACCCAGGCATCCCAATACTGTTTAATAGTTACTTTTTCCCTTTATATTTTAATGATGTGTCAGAAAACCATTTTAAAGTTTGATTTATGTCCTATGTCTGGAATCTATAAGAAGCACCTACAATGCTGTGGTCTCTTTAGTTATAGAGAGACCAGATTAAGAATTTCTGTTGAAATCAAGAAATGGTATTTCTAAGTCCTATCCCATCCACCCCCCCACCCCGTTTACCCTTTTTTATGGATTATTTCATAAACTAGTCTTAGTTTCCCCAACATGCACTAATAAGTTTTTCAAAGCCAATCTGCTGAATCCTCTGTTTTTTTCCCTTTGAAGGTATTTTGCTGTAACTCTCTTTGCTCTCAAAGAGCAAACTTTACCATTATTAGCATTCTTTTGGCATATCACATTTTACTTGGATGATTAGCCCAGTGAATTGTATCTGCTTCAATTTGCTGATATCTTTAAATACTGTATTGGTCCCTAGGGAATACCAGGAAGGCACAGCCACCACAGGGGGCCAGCAAGCAGACCTCCCAGTTTGGGCCAGGGAACGTTTAAAGGCTCACACGGCAGCCCTCTCATCTTTCTATAGGAAAAAGTTTCCATCATTAAACCCATATATGATATATCCTCCCCACCCCCTGAATTCTAGATCTGTATATAATAAATCCAACCCGACTTTCAAACATAATGCTTTAAATATTTGAAAATGGCATTTAAGTCTCTCTTACCCAAGTTGAATACTTAATCCCTTTACTCTTTCTCATGATTTCTGGACCGGCTGCCATTTTGAGCATCTCTAGTCCAGAATTAAGCTTCACCATTCTGAACACCCATTTTTGCTAAATGGGGGAAGGCAGGACACCATACGAATTCACACTAATCATCTAAACCTGCACATTTTTTAAAGTTTATTTATTTTTGGGGAGAGAGAGGGAGCTGGGGAGTCCCAAGCAGGCTCTGCACTATCAGCACAGAGCCTGAGCTGAGATCTAGAGTCAGCTACCCAGTGCCTCTACATTTGTTCTTATATAAACTTATAAGCCAGAATTGAGGTTGAAAACCTTAATACTGGGCCTTATATTTATCTTCAGTTAACATTTTATGTATTAAGTCATTAAATTTAACATCACAGTATCTTCTTGAATCCTAACACCTAGAGAACTGCCAGCTTTGGATCACCTGTAAATTTGCAAAGCTGGCCATCTAGATTATTAAAAAAAGATGTTAAACGGGACAGAGGCCAAGTAAAGAACCTTGCAGCCCTCTCTGCAGACTTGCATCACAGGTAACAAAACATCTAGTGGAAACTAACGTTGGAAATGACCTTTCAGTCATGTGGCTATAAAGCCATGATCTTCTGCCATGATCCACAGACTAGTTCAAAAGATTGCCTATTATTTGACTATAATTTCATTGACACTCCTTCAGTAATTCTGAAAAGAAAATTAAAAAAAGGATTGTTTTAGCATAACTTATTCCAAACCACTGGTTTTTGGTGGAGGCAGTAATACCCTGTAATGAACACTTTATGTAAAATAGATTTTTCTTCTCAAGAGTGTGCACTGGTGGTGCCTTTATAAAAAAGTTTTATGTGTAGTGGTCATTATCAGTGAAGATAAAGAATGTTTTCAGCACTCTAAAGATTCCTTCATGCCTTTTACTCCACCCAAGCCTTTTGTTAGGTAGGTTAGACCTTCAAATATATTTTCTTTAAATTACTTTCCCTTTTTTTCTACTGTTTTTCAAGGGGTTTTTTGGGGTCATTTTGTGGTTTCTTTCTATCATCTCCCTTTCCTTTTTGTAGAGTTGTATTAATTTCCTTGATTTGCCTTTGTGTTCTTTCTTTTATTTTTCAATTTGTTTACTTTGAGAGAGAGTGCATGTGCATGGGGCAGGGGCAGACATCAAGGGGGTGAGAGAGAATCCCCAGCAGGCTCTGCACTGACAGTGCACATGCAGGATTTGAACTTGTGAACCATGAAATAACGACCTGAGATGAGGTCAAGAGTTGGATGCTTAATTGACTGAGCCACCCAGGCACCCCTGTTGTTGTTGTTTTGTTGTTGTTGTTGTTTGTTTGTTTTTTTGTTTTAATTTTTTAGCATTTATTTTTGAGAGAAAGAGACAGAGCACAAGTTGGGGGGTGCAGAGAGTGAGAATCTGAAGCAGGCTGCAGGCTCTGAGCTGTCTGCACAGAGCATGATGTGGGGCTTGAATCCACAAACGGTGAGATCATGACCTGAGCCAAAGTTGGACGCTCAACCGACTGAGCCACCCAGGTGCCCCTCTTTTTTTTTTTTTTTAAATAAACATTAAGGGTTTATTTATTTATTTTTAATTTTAGTTTTTTAGGTAAACTCTAGTCCCAAAGTGAGGCTCATACTCATGATCCCAAGATCAAGAGTCACATGCTGAATCACCTGAGCCAGCCAGGAGCCCTGCCTCTGTGTTCTTTTGAAAACAGTGTTTTATTATTTCTCTGATTAGCTTCATTTACTAGTTTCCTGATGCTAAAAGCAACACAACAAAAGTTATTATATAAAGAGATAGTATTGTGTATTATCATCACAGGCTCTGGAACCTGGATGTTAGTCACAGTTTATTCCTTACCAGCCATGAGACATTGGGACAAGTCACATTCCTGTATCTGTGTTTTCTTCTGTGTAATGGGGATTAATAGTAGTACTGACCTTCCTGAGTAGTTATGAGAATAAAATAGGTTAATTCATGAGAAGCATGTAGTGCCATAAAGAACGTTTGATCAATGTCAGTTATTACCTCATTTCCAAAACTAATTTCAGAGCCTGCTTCCATTTCTCTGCCTACTTAAGGATAAAAATGGTTATTTCAGAAGTATATTTTACGTTTCTCATGTAAATTTTTTCAGCCACTGCCATTAGTTATTGCAGTTGTAAAGGTTCCTGTTTACGAGTGGTTCATAAATAGGACCACTTCTTTAGTGTACGTTCTGCTGGGGTTAGCACTGTGGCCACTTGCTTAAATGTCATGATTTTCCAATGTTTTCAGGTATAAAAAAATTCCACACTCAGAATTGGCCTTTTTATTTTTTATTTTATTAAAAAAAAATTTTTTTTTCAACGTTTATTTATTTTTGGGACAGAGAGAGACAGAGCATGAACGGGGGAGGGGCAGAGAGAGAGGGAGACACAGAATCGGAAACAGGCTCCAGGCTCTGAGCCATCAGCCCAGAGCCTGATGCGGGGCTCGAACTCACGGACCGTGAGATCGTGACCTGGCTGAAGTCGGACGCTTAACCGACTGCGCCACCCAGGCGCCCCAGAATTGGCCTTTTTAAACAAGATCTCATATGGAAGCATTTAAAGATTCTATTTTATTTCACTATTTAAAAAAAATATTTATTTTTGAGAAAGAGTGTGAGCGGGGGGCAGGGGCAGAGAGAGGGAGACACAGAATCCAAAGCAGGCTCCAGGCTCTGGGCTATCAGCCCAGAGCCTGATGCGGGGCTTGAACCCATGGACCGGACTGTGAGACCATGACCTGAGCTGGAGTCAGATGCCCAACCGACTGAGCCACCCAGGCGCCCCTAAAGATTCTATTTTAATTGTTAGATGAATCAAATATTTAATGATTGCCAACTCTGGTCAATAAAAATTCTGAAGGCATGGCCTCATCCTTAAGCAGCATTTCCAACATTTCCCTAGTTCTTCATTTCTTCAAATACGTTTTGTGAATTGGGGAAGCACCATGGTGAATGTGAATGCTGAATACACTGAAAATCAAGTTGTCACAACTCATCACACCTCTACAGACTGGTCACTGGTGTCTAGACTGTTTCACTGGGACAGCATTTATTGTTCTCTGGGGGGAGGAACAGGTTTTTTCCTATTGACCAAATTTAATCACAGTAATTTCTAACTCCATTTAGTAATGAAGTTGGATGAGCTAGTGCTAACTGTGGTAGAATATCATTTCTTTTTATCCTCTTCGATGAGTAAGGTGGTCAGTGGTAAGTTAGGGGTCTTGGGGAAGCTAATTCTATGTATTTTCTGTCCTAGTAGACGGGACTTAAATACAGAAACCTAATGTCATTTTTTGGGGCCTTCTGATCAGCCTCTACTCCATCCCATCAGACTAGCTGGGATGTCACCTGTTCTACCCCAAAAGTCTTTGGTGGAGTTTGTTGGAGGGTGGGAGGCTAAATCCTTATCTCAGGTGTAGCAGATATTGGCCCTACTGATAAAGTGATTCTAAGAGCAAATAGAATGGTATTAAAGGGGATACTAGGCATTAAAGAACACTGTAAGTTTAGTAATTCCCAAACTTAAATCTGCTTTTTTGAGGTCATACAATACAGTGCCCAGTTTTAATGTTATTTCTGTAGGCCCTGAATGTTAAATACTGTGGAAGTTTGGTTATTAATAGTTTACATGTTTCATCATTTTCTAGAAATTTATGGAAACTTTCATACATCTTTTAAAAGTGTATTATTGCTTTACAGATTTATTGTTTTAATGTGTCATGCAAATGTAAATTACCAAGGATCTTCTTGGTAAAAATAAAATGCTTATTTAAGCAAAAATTCGGGCTCACCCAACCTGGGTGACTCACTTGGTTAAGTGTCTTGACTTTGGCTCAGGTCATGATGTCGCACTTCTAGAGTTGAGCTCCGCGTTGGGCTCTGTGCTGACAGCTCACGGCCTGGAGCCTGCTTTGGATTCTGTGTCTCTCTCTCTCTCCCCTTCCCCTGCTTATGCTCTCTCTCTCTCTCTTTAAAAAAAAAAAAAAATGTTCAAGTGATTTGCTAGGCATTTTATTTGGTTTATTAAATTCTAGAAGAGAAATTATTAAGTCAATTACTGTAAAATACTTTAACTCTTTGAATTAACTGAAATTTAGGGTTTTTTTTTAATATTTGGCCTTTTTTTTTTTTAAGGGAAAAAAAACACTGCTGCCCTCCCACACTGGGGAAATCAGGTGGTGACAGTTCTGATTTAGGAATTGGATATTAGATATTGATGCTTATGAAATGAAAGGTATTTGAAAGAGGAGAGTTTTAGTCCTGGAGGAGGCACACCAAGGTCTGTGATCATCATAAAGGATAAAACTTGGCACTATTAGGATTACATTGTAAAGAGAGAGTAGTCAACAGTTTGGTGTCTTTTTTCATTGTTATTGTAGAATGACACTTGAATTAAATGTGCTAAAATTCACTGGGTCGTAATTCTCCTTTTCATAGAAAAATTGTAGAAGAGGTTTACAGAGGAGGTTGGGAGTTAGTGGAAAAGTCAGCCTTCTTAATTGGATTATCTCTAATACTCTAATACAAATACAGATGAAAGGATATAAACATACTATAAAATGTAACTTAGAATATTTAGCCCATTATTCTCCAAAATACCTAATACCTCCTTCACCACATGGACTTGGAGACCACAAACTCTCTTTTCCTACTGTAAGTTACACAGGCATTACTTCATATAATACGTATTACCTTTGAACAAGCTTTTAAATAGTTTTTAAAAAATTGGTTCTCATTTTTATATTGAAATCATAGGGTTTTTTAATGTTTTTATTTTATTCTTGAGAGAGAGACACACACAGTGAGAGCAGGGGAGGGGCAGAGAGAGATGAAGACAGAATCTGAAGAGCTCCAGTCTCCGACATGGGGCTTGAACTCACAGACTGCAAGATCATGACCTGAGCGGAAGTCGGACACCCAACCGACTGAGCCACCCAGGCACTCCGAAATCATAGTTTTTGGTTTCTGGTTTTTTTAAAAAATATTTATCTGAGAGAGAGAGACAAAGTGCAAGTGGGGGAGGGGCAGAGAGGGAGAGGGAGACACAGAATCTGAAGCAGGCTCCAGGCTCTGAGCCGTCAGCACAGAGCCCAGTGCGGGGCTCAAACTCACGAACTGCAAGATCATGACCTAAGCCGAAGTTGGATGCTTCACTGACTGAGCCACCCAGGTGCCCCTTAAATCATAGTTTTGAACTACATAATGGCATCAGAAGAGGAGTTTAAATCATTGCTCCTTCTACTTGTAACAAGGTTTTCATGATCCATAAAAAGTAAGTGGTAATGCCTAACGGAAATC
This sequence comes from Prionailurus bengalensis, assembly GCF_016509475.1. Classification (NCBI taxonomy): domain Eukaryota; kingdom Metazoa; phylum Chordata; class Mammalia; order Carnivora; family Felidae; genus Prionailurus; species Prionailurus bengalensis. The sequence goes on from NC_057345.1 coordinate 111,601,528, forward strand.
AGATTGTAATATATATAACACTTTATGTGCTACACAGATGAGAGGGTAGTGGTGATGAATGTATTTTTTTCTCTGAACCAAAATTCCCATACAGTGCAGGTTGCTAAGAAATGATGTGCCTTTGAAGACAGTGACTTTTATGTGATGATCCACACTTAGTCTTCCAAGTCCAGGAAGGACACAGTAGGCACTTGGGGAAGTGGTGTGTGTGTGTGTGTGTGTGTGTGTGTGTGTGTGTGTGTGTGTGTGTGTGTGTGTATGTGTGTGTGTATACACACACACACAACCCATGTCCCCACCTCCTAGACATGAAAATCTTTCAGTTTTATCTAAAAGGTAGGTAGGTAATGGGAGCTTTATTTTCATAGGTTTGTAAAAATCTGATTATACAATTGACACTTAAAAGGTGTTTTCTGCCTTATTTTTGGGGCAGAGAGGGTTTTAAAAAAAATTATTATTCCCCTCAGGTTCTTCAGGATTTCTAGTTTTTTAGTGTCTTCAGTAGATTTATTTGTGTTGTAAGGACTTGTTTTTTTTCTAAGTTGGTATTCTTGGTTTTTATACCTCTGTGTGGTGTGATTTATACTTACAAAAATAACATTTAGCTGCAAAGTGGGAGATTTTGCACATTGAGAAAGTCTTTCAGTGAAGAGCACATATAAAAATTTTGCTTTCCTTTTCCTCTCACAGCCTGTTACCCGGATTTTCCAGTAGTTATGGTGAACACTATTTAAAGAAAAAGTTACCCTCTGCCACCTTTTCTTTTCCTTACACCTTTGGCTTTATTATTGTTGGGTATCTTACTGGAGTCCTTGTTTTAAAACACTTCTGCATCTGGATATAGCCCAGATATGTGAGCATGTCCCCGATTGACATGGTTCCTGGCGAATGCCTGCTCATTCTTTTTTTTTTTTTTTTTAAACTTTTTAATGTTTATTTATTTTGAGAGTGACAGAGTGTGAGCAGGGGAGGGGCAGAGAGAGAATGAGACACAGAATCCAAAGCAGGCTCCAGACTCTGAGCTGTCAGAACAGAGCCCGACATGGGGCTCGAACTCACAAACCACGAGATCATGACCTGAGCTGGAGTCGGACACTTAACCAACTGAGCCACCCAGGCGCCCCTGCTCATTCTCCTAATGAACATTGCTAGCTGGGCTTTTCCTACATGCCTTAACAATTTTCATTACGATTGTCATTAATGCTTTTTATTTTATCTGAACTTTCAACACATGTTAGCATGGTCTTGACATTAAAAGCAAAATGGAAGAAGTGTTATACCAAAGTTATCCAAAGCTGCCCTCTCTGTGAATTGTGAGATGTGTACTAATAAGCCATATTTTGGAACCGTTTTGTAACCCTAGAACATGTAGTCTATTTTCATTCCACCATTAGTATTTACAGACGTCAATAACCTTCATTCAGAGACCTCCAGGAACACTTGTAATTGAGCAAGTTGGATTTAATACTCTCTGCAGCAAAGAATACAGACCATAGAGAACTATGGGGTGTCTCAGTGAGAGGGTGTTACAAAGATTGTATTATAGGATCTGGGCTTTGGGTAATTTGGGGGAGGGAGGGCTGTCACTCATTTAGCATAAGAAACATTTTATATTTTGTGGGTTGAACGGTGACCTTTTTTTGATCTGACTTGATTATGGTCTCAGAATGACAGAGATGTCTGGAGAGATCAGGAGAGCAAAATGGTAAATGTCAAATCAGTTTGTAATAACATTGCGGCTTAGCTGTGAGTATTAGATTATTTCTCAGGGGTCAGAGACTGCTTTTTTTTTTTTTTTTTTTTTAAACTTAAAAACATTTAAATCCAAACTGGCTTCTCACTCTGTAGAAACCAGCTTGGGGTGGGGGGAGGTCAGGATTCAGTAGCCATGATATTGGGCATGTCATTGGAACAAGCTGCAGTGGTACCAATAGTTATGTTTTTATAAAACAAAAACAGTTGGGAAGCACATCAGTTTTCAGCTGGCTAGAAGCAGTGGATAAAATACAAACATGTTCTTTTTAATAAAAGAAATGAGATGTGTGAGTTTTTCTGCATTAATCTCTCTGGGGGATCCCAGGGTTTACCCCACTAAATTTGGTATCCAGGGATTGGTTTGTAGTGCTTCAGGGGTGGTTTATTTCCATCTGGGAAGGGTCAGTCATTCATTTTCTATATTATCTATGTTAATATAAAGCAGTAAATACCAAAGGGATTTTAAAGATTTAAGAACTCTGTCAGATACTTTACAAGTAAAAATTATAATAATTGGGGTTCCTGGGTGGCTCAATTAGTTGAGTGTCTGACTTTTGATTTCGGCTCGGGTTGTGATCCCAGGGTTGTGGGATCAAGCCCCGTGTCGGGCTTTGTGCTGAGTGTGGATCATGCTTGGAATTTTCTTTATCTCTCTGTCTGTCCCTCTCCCCCTCACACACACACACACACACACACACACACACACACTCTCTCTCTCTCTCTCTCTCTCTCTCTCTCTCTCTCTCTCTCCAAACAAACAAAAAATTATAATAATTGTAAAAATTCCTTATGAACTGTCAGATTGACTTAAGGTAAAAAAAGAAAAAAGGATCATGTTTTCATAGCTCCATTGTCCATCTTAGTCATGTTCATCAAAGAGCACGAAAGGGAAATTTATATCTATTCATTTATTCAAATAATTGCTGCTTACTAAGTGCCAGACCCTGGGTATGGAAGAAGGGGTCAAATAGCCATTCCTGTCTTCATGAGCAATACTAGTGGTAGCTGATTTTTGCTTTACAGTCATCACTTTTAATAGTCTCTTAATTTCACATATATTCTAGACTAAGCACTGCATGATTTTATTACAGTATACAGAAGAATATATGTATGATTAATAAAGTAGTTTTATAGTTTTTGTAGCTTTAAAAGTAGTAATTTTTAAAAATCACATGTTTCTGGAGCATTGGCTCAGGCAGGTCCAGAGATACTTCTAAATTGGAGGTCTTGAGGACAAAATTTTGTGTCCTAGTAAACTGCAATATGTATCAGTTGCTTCTCTATATATCTTCATCTTGAATAACAAGTTGAGGGTATTCTCCTTAATACTGAAAAAAATAAAAACTGGTAAAAATAAAAATGAGTAAGTGTTAGAACTAGAAAAGTTAGGTTAGTAGTTAAGACTTAGCTGAGTAGCACATTTGGGTAGTGTCACAAGAAGGGAGAATGCAAAGTGTGTAGTTCCATCAGGCAAGATACCTTCTAGGCAAACCAGTCTTCCTCCTGCAGTACTACTAGATCTGTTGTTGGTCTGTGGAATTTTCCTGTGGCAACAAAGAATATAATGTTCGGTCATTGAACTCTTCATAGCTTTATGATAGCTTTGAATATTCATGAGATTCTCAGAAACCTTTAAGAAAGTATTTAGATTGCAAAACTTTTTACATCTTGGTGCTTTTGATAGAGCAGTAGTAGCATTAGAATGTGGTTGCTTTGGACCCAACTAAGGGCGATAACGTTTCAGACCTAAAGACCATTCCACGCAGAAAAATGTGTGTGTTTTAAGTTTTAAATACCCTAAAATGAACTATCATTTAGATTTTATTTGCCAACTACAGTACGTATTTTTGCATAGGAAAAGGGATCCTAGAGTTACCACAATTTTAAGATTAGCAGGGAACTATTACATAACCATTTTTATCAGTGTCTAAATTATGTGTTGATGCCAGGACATGTCTTCATATAATTTAGGCATGTAGGTTTGTGGTACATTCTCTTGGTTAAAGTTTCTGGATCAGGTTTTGTGTTTTGAAACTAAATCTGTCTGGGCAGCAACCCACTTTAATGATCCCCACAGGATTTACTCTTCTATGATTTATTACAACCAGTGGATTTACATTTATGTCTTTGTAAGTATCCATCTACCAGATGGATTGATGTGGAATAATAGTACAGTTTGCTATGTCTTTTCCTAATTAATGATGACTGTAAGTCTATTTGTAGTATGTTATTTTTTCCCTGTAAAATGGGAGGGGTAAATTTTATTTTGTGCATTGTTAACATTCAAAACTTAATGATAAGAGGGGTGCCTGGCAGGCTCAGTCAGTAGAGCATGCGACTTTTGATCTTGGGGTCACGAATTTGAGTCCCATGCTGGGTGTAGAGATAACTTAAAAAATAAACGAATAAATAAAAGATACCCTCCAAATTAAAAAAATAACTTAATGGTAGGAGAACATAGTGTAATTGCTGTTTACAATGCTTAAGTGATGAGGAAAAAGGAACTTAAAATTATCGAGCCTATTCTCCAGCTGCGCCAGAATTCTAGGTACAGTATAGTTTTTCCCTGGGGGCAGTCATAAGTCATCTGAGAGTCCGTAGTTCTGGCTTTGAGTCCCAGCTCTGCCACTGGGCAAGTCCACCTGAGTTTGTGTTTCCTCCTCTGTCACATGGGGCTAATGATACCTACCTCACAGGGTGGTTGTGAGAGTCGGAGAAGCACACAGAAGATCCCCTTCTCACATGGCAGGCATGCAGTAAATGTGTGTTGCTTACATCACTTATGTGCAAAGAAAGATGGTGTAAAGAAAGTCACATATTTCAGTGAATTTGATTTAAGAGGATTTTAGAGCTCATTAGGAAAGACATTATGAAGGATTTATTTAAAAGGAGATGACTAGATCAAGAGTTGGGATTTGGGATGGGATATTATATGTGGTTATCCTATTTTCAGTAAGGGTTCTTAGGATTAGAAGTGTCATCAATCAAATTAATTGTATTGTAAGCCACATTTAAATAAATAACATTGAAATGGAACTATGACTTATTTTTTAAAACTTTATTTATGTAAGTCCTCATACTTTACTTCCACTGTCATCTCAGAACCACCATATTCCCTTAAGGCGGTAGTGTACTTCCATTATTCCCCAGGCACTGTCCCCCAGATTCTGTGCTTTTCCTTTGGTCTGTTGCTTGCCTGTTTGCTTTTTGAACAGATAATGATTGGAGTCTTCTTGATAACTCCTAGCTTTTTTCTTTTTGAGTTCTAGTTAGGTCAGTTGATAGTTGGTGAACATAAGATATACTGAGTTGTCTTACAGATTTGTAGCAGAATTTTCTTTTCATTGCTACTTAAAAAAAAATTTTTTTTTTTTTTTTGAGAGAGAGGGCATGAGCAGGGGAGAGGCAGAGAGAAAGGGAGACAGAGGATCTAAAGTGGGCTCTGCGCTGAGAGCGGAGAGCCCGATACAGGGCTCCAGCTCACAAACTGTGAAATCATGACCTGAGCTGAAGTCAGATGTATAACCGACTGAGCCACCCAGGTGCCCCTTTTCCGTTGCTACTTTTTACTAGGTTTACAGTATCCTGAAAAAAATATAAGGGCCAAAAGCATGATACGTTTTTGTTGTGTGAGTTGTTTATTTGGGCATTTTTAATAGACATTGAAAAAAAATTTTTTTTCTAATTTTTTTTATTTTTGAGACAGAGAGAGACAGAGCATGAGCGGAGGAGGGTAGAGAGAGAGAGGGAGACACAGAATCCAAAGCAGGCCCCAGGCTCTGAGCTGTCCGCACAGAGCCCGACACGGGGCTCAAACCCATGAGCCCTGAGATATGACCTGAGCCGACATCGGATGCTCAACTAACTGAGCCACCCAGGCGCCCCTTTAATAGACATTTTAAGTTTAGATCAGAATCCAATACTCCATCGTTAGAGATATTTATATAACTAGCACTGTGTTCCCTTTGTAAGTCCACATATATTCTATTATCCGTCAGTCTTGATTTTCTCCTCTTACTGTTGCCTTCTCTAAAAATGAGTAATGAAAGAAAAATGATACTTCAAGCACAGTGAAGGTTGTGTAGCCTTCACTCTGTCATATTACTTTGATTTTTTTGTTCACTGTGATGACTGAAGACGGGAATTAAAGAACAGAAACTGAGAACTTCGTGGTCCCACATACCCCAGCATCACACTATTCCCACAGAGCACAGGCAGGCAGTGTTGCTGCAGATACTCAGCTGACCAGCGCTCTCTGGGCACCATGACACAACTCAGTGACTGTGTACAGTTGACTGGCAAAGAAATGTGTAAACTGGTCACACAAATGTACATGTGTGTTCTTCAGAATACAACCATGAGACTGAAGCCCACTGTCCGTTTGTTCCCACTAGTTAAAATGGATTTACTTTGCTCTTTCCACACCTTGTACTGTCACCAGGAAGATGACCGATGAGTATGAAAGCAGACTGCATAACAGTTTTGGCTGATGTGGGGATATCACTTGTAACTTTGGCTTTATTAGCAATGCCATAGCGCAGCCAACCAAGCCGAAGACTAAATGCAACATTAAGATGCATTGTTTTCATCAGTCACGCATGGCAGCAAGTATTTTCTGTGTATCGCACGGAAGTAAGATTCGGAGAGTATTGTAAGGTCTGGATTCACACATCCCCACCATGTGCCAGATGGAAGGCTGAGATCTGTGGTGCAACAGTGTTGGGGGAGTGGAGGGGTGGAAAGGTAAGGAAAGAACTGGGTGGGATTAATGTGGAAGTTATCTTCTTGAGGTTTTCTGCCTTTACAAAGGTAATAAACATTCATAAAAAGTTCACACAATTAGAAGTGAAAACTTTGTCTCTCCCCTTTTTCAGTCTCATGTCCAGAGTTCATCACTATTCTGTTAATAGTTTGGTGTGTATGTTTCCACAGTTCTTACTCATATACAAAAAGGTATACATTAAAAAAACTACATGAAATGGTATTATACCACATATATATTCTTCTGCTGTTTGCTTTTCTCCCACTACAATATATCACGGTCATGTTTCCGTGTCATTACTACCTCAGTCTTTTTAGGTAACTATAACATTCCATAGCATGTATCTACCATAACTTACATAACCATTCTCATTGACAGACGTTTAGGATTTGCAAGAGGTTTAGAGTTGTACACTAAGCTTTCTTGTACCTTTTTATTTGTTCCCACTCATGTAAGTTTTCCTTTAGGATAGACAGCTAACCGTGAACCTGATGGATCAAAGACTATGAACATTTAAGCTTTTGGGAGATACTTCTTAGTTGTCCTCACAGTCCTGGAGTCCTTAATGATAAAGTTTAAGAATGTTATTGTGGTCTAGCCAAAAACTAAAGATGACAGGGTTAACATTTTAGGATTTTCCCACCATTTAAGAATGCAATCTTATTTTTTAAAGTTACAATCTGCTCACATGGTAAAGCCTTTTCTCCAACATCATAGCAGGATGGAATTTGAAACATAAAAGTCTGCCAATCCATTACAACTCCCCAGAGATAAAAATTTTTTTTTTTTAATTTTTTTTCAACGTTTTTATTTATTTTTGGGACAGAGAGAGACAGAGCATGAACGGGCGAGGGGCAGAGAGAGAGGGAGACACAGAATCGGAAACAGGCTCCAGGCTCTGAGCCATCAGCCCAGAGCCCGACGCGGGGCTCGAACTCACGGACCGCGAGATCGTGACCTGGCTGAAGTCGGACGCTTAACCGACTGCGCCACCCAGGCGCCCCCCAGAGATAAAAATTTTAAGCTAATTTGTTTTTATTCCTGTGGTTACCATCAGAATTTAAAATAATATATTTCTTGGTATATCTGTCTGATATGGTGTCTCTTTACTTCCTGTCATGAAAGATGAAGAGTTTCATGTACTTACACCACCAACTGCCTTCTGCCTCCTGGGTTTTATCATTACAAATTGTAGTTGTTTTGATGGTTTCTGATAGCTTTCTATGTGCTTATTAGTTCATTAGTTTTTCGGGCCACCAACTTTAAGCAACCTCCTTTGACTCACTCACCTTATGTTACATGAGGAAACACATGCCCCTCGGTGTCTTTCTACTTTCTCTCCTCCCTTTACTTTTAGACACTGCCAAGGATTTTAGTTTGCGTTAGTTTTTCTTGCAATTTCTAACTACTTCCTCGTTTTTTTGTTTGTAATGTCACCAAAAGCATTTAAAAATTCTTTTAGTTTTGCAGTGACAGTACATGAATTTTGGTTTGTTTATTTGTTTGTTTTAGTGCAAAAAAAAAAGTGATTTTATTAAAGCATGGGGACAGGACCTGGAGGCAGAAAGCTGCCTGTTTTTATTTTTGAAGACATTCTTTAGCCGGCTCTCTGACTTCCTGCTTTGATTTGAACTGTCTTCTGGGCCAGTGACTGCAGTCATACTGGGATTTCTTTGGCTTCCTTTGTTAAGTCCACTCATTTTTTCTCAGTTTAATTGACATTACATCAGAAAAAAAAATTTTTTTTTTCTGGAGACAGTGTTTGGGAGATAAATTTCAAAATTCTTAGTGCCTGGAGAGGTGTATAATTTGCCATCATATTTGACTCATAGTTTGGGTTGTGAATTCTTGCTTCTAGAATACACCTCAGAATTTTGAAGGCCTCTATTATCTATCAATTTCAGATGTTATTCTGATTCTCATTATTATGCATATAACCTAGATTTCCTTTCTGAATGTTCTTGAAATGATTGCTCTTTCTCTGTCAACTTCTTTTCTTACTGTACCCACACTAAGTATTTTATTTTTTATTTATTTTTTTAGAAAGCTTGAATGGTAGAAGGAGAGAGAGACTCTTAAGCAGGCTTCACACTCAGCATGGAGTCCACTGTGGGGCTTTTACTCATGATCCTGAGATCATTACCTGAGCCAGAATCAAGAGATGGATGCTTAACTGACTGAGCCACTCAGGCTCCCCATATATTTTATTTTATTTAAAAATTTTAAAAAGTGTTTATTTTTAAGAGAGAGAGAGGAAAGAGAGAGGAGGGGCAGAGAGAGAGAGAGAGAGAGAGAGAGGGGGGGGGGCGGATAGAGAGAATCTCAAGCAGGCTCCAAGCTGTCAGCTCAAAGCCCAACTGGGACTTGAACTCAATGCACTGTGAGGTCATGACTTGAGCCAAAATCAAGAGTTGGTCGTTTAACCGACTGAGCCACTTAGGTGCCCCAGCCCCTAGCATTTTAAACTTTTATCTTTTTTGGCTCACTTTGATCTACAATTTCAAATCTTTCTTTCAAAGAGTTTTTCTTCTTTCTTTGATTATCATTTTCTGTTATCTCTTGTAGAACTTTTAATATATTAATGTTGGGGCTCTTGGAGCTATCTGCCTTGTATTAACTGTTCCTTTCATATTTTGTTTCTCTCCTTTCCTCTTAAGAATTGGGAGATTTCTTCTGTTTTTATCTTCCAGAATATTATCTTTAGTCATGCCCAGTCTGTTCTGTAGCCCTTCTGATGAAATTTTAATTTTACCACTGTGTGTAATTTCCAAGCTCCTAGTGGTTCCCTGGTATTTTTGTTTTTCATAGTGACCTGCTTTTTTTGTTTGTTTTAAATGAATATACCCCTTTAAGTTTTTAGCATAGCAATCAGCTTATTTGGTTTGGTTTGCCTTGGTCTTGTTCCTGTTTGTTTTCCCTGGGGTAACTTAATCTTTCTTTTTTCCTGGTCTTTCTCTTTCTTCCTGTTTGACTTTTCTCAGATGTTCAGTGATCCTTGGTTGGTTAAATATTTGAATGAAGATGTGTATTGGTTAGCATAAGTAGCTGTCTTTCGTTTCTTTTACCATTAAATAAGTCCACTTACCCCAGAGTCTCCTCCCCTGGATGCCAGCTCTCACTGTTGACTGTGTGTGCATGGTGGGGGTGGGGGTGGTGATGGTGGGAAGGACAGGCATGGAGTGAGCAGCGTCTGCCACAAGCCACGGTTAAGTGGATTGTGATACGAGGTGAAATGCTTGGTTGACTTCACTCTCAGATAGAATGCCTCTTCTCCTTTCTCCCTCCTCCTCATCCTCCTTCCCTCTCTTGTCTCCTCTTTCCCCATTCACTCTTCCTCTTCCTTCCCTTCTGTCCTTGCTTCGGGGTCATAGTGCGGCATTGCCTCAAGCTATGTGCTGCTTTCTCCTCCAGTCTTAAATCCTGTTCTTGGGTTTCTCCCAAGACTTAACTTCTGCTTTGTTTAGAAAGCTGTTGTCTGACTTTAACTGAAGGTGACTGTTCTGTATAAATGAGAGGTCACCAGGGGCCTGGACAAGTCACTTTATGGAAGCTTCTGTAATTATCCTCACTACAACATCACAGCCTTTGTCATTGAACTGTCTTGGAGCCTAGAGTCTTTTATTGTTTATTTTTTAGTAATCTCTACACCCAGTGTGGGGCTTCAACTCACGACTCCAAGATCAAGAGTCACATGCTCTTCCAGCTGAGACAGCCAGGTGCCCCCAAGTCTCTTAAAGGCCTCTAACAGTCTGCTGTGTATTTAGGGTTTGGTTTGTTTCTGCTCTGGTTTATTCTTCAGTAATAAGCCCACTTATTTTTTGAGAATGCTCACACTTGGCTTGAAGTTTTTTGAAATTTTAATAAAATTAGTGGTCTTGGGAAATAAGTGCCTCCACTGTAAACCTTTGAAAGTAAAGGAGGGGCTTGTATATACCATTTCATTTAGTACTAAAATCATGATTTATTTTAAGACATAATTTCTTTTTCACATTCAGTGACCTTTAGAAATAAAATAAATAGAAATAAAGCAATTTCCATTACTTCCCTCCTGGCATTTTTTCCTACTTACATCATTTCTCTATATCTTAAAAAATAGTATGTATTTAAAATTTTAATCATGTATTTGAAGCTTAAGATAATACATGGCAGTGGGGGATTTAGAGGTAAGTGATCGAGTAAAATGACTGAAAGACACTTGAGTTAAACCTGGTATTTTTCCTGTAGGTTTCTTTCTCCCTAGATAGGAGTTAATATTCTTTAAAAAAGAGAAACTGCAGAGAATCGTCAAACATCTCCTCCATACGTATAAAAGTAAGTCTCTGTGTTGGAGACTGCATTATCTTAGTCTAGTGGAATCCGTAGTTATAGCAAAAGTATTATCTGTCTTTCTTAGTTACTTAGAACATAGTCAAAGTCATTCAGGCAATGACGGCCCCCGTTTTCGATTTTCCAGTTCTGAGAGAGACACGGCATGAGATCAAGTCTAAAACTTGGTTTGGATGTTGGTCATTGGAGCTCAATGTTCTTTTCTCAGAGGTCATTTGAAAACTGAAATTTAGCTAAATCTTAAGTCTTACTTTGTGGAAGTAGTTTTAAATCGAGCCATTTTCTGCTTTCCTGTATTCTGTTCATAGTAGGAAGAGCTCTTGCTGGATAACTGACTCTGGAAATATCTGTCCTCATGGTGGAATTTTTCAGGGCAGAGATTGAATCAAAATAAGAGCATTTGTTGACTGTTCAAAATGTGTGCCAGGCATGATGATAAGTTATTTATATAGCTCTCATTTAATTCCTGAAACAACCCAATAATTGAGTATTAACACTTAAAAATATTAAGGCTTAGCAAGGGTTAAGTAAATTACACAAGGCTGTAACTGGTGACATCTGATGTTTGAACAGGTCAGGTTTACTGCAGGTTTTTAAAAAAATGTTTATTTATTTTAAGAGAGGGACAGAGAGAGAGAGTGGTAATCCTAGGCAGGCTCTGTGCTGTCAGTGCAGAGGTAGGGCTCGATCCCACGAAGTGGGAGATCATGACCTGAGCCAAAATCAAGAGTCGGATGCTCCACTGACTGAGCCACCCAGGTGTCCCTACTCCATATTTTTTACCAGTAACTGCTGTATAATGTATGAGCACTAAACAATGTACCAATATGAATTAAAGTGTATTTAATATATCCTTTCTTTGCTTTCAAATAATACTGTTTTGGCACTGTACCTGTGCTCCTACTGGACAAAGCTAATTTCATCTTTTCTTCCTATGGAGGGAAGTCTAGTAGACCATGTGGAAATGAGAATTTTTGTGATTCTGTGTTGATGCTGCTCAGAGAGGAGGGCAGAATTAACCATTGATCTCTTCCCTAAGAAAACAATTTTGATTTTTTATACAATGTGCATGGATGTATTTTTTGCTCTCTCAGCTTTTCATTATTCATTCAGTAAAATACAAGAAGATGGCAGATTTTAATCACCTCAAGGAAATGCTGGTATTCTTTATAATATATTAAGTTTAACTTAAAGCGGTTTGGATTTTCACATTTCCTACTAAGTATTTATTACTTGGTTTCCACATTTCTAGAATGGTAAATATTTTTTTCTTAGATCTGTGGGAGAAATTAAAAAAAATTATTGTATGTCTTCATTTCATGTTTACCTTTAAAAGAGGCATTGACTGGGTAGTGAATTCTAGATTCAGAGTCTCCCTCCACCCCCGCACCCCCAACTTTAGCATTGTCAAGATCTTGTTCCAGTCTTCTTGGAGCTAGTGTTTTGATGAGAAGTTTTACTCTGTCTTTAAAAACAAATTTTTTTAATGTTTATTTATTTTGAGAGAGAGGAGGGGCAGAGAGAGATGAGAGAGAAACTCAAGCAGGTTCTGCACTGTTAGTGCAGAGCGTGATGCAGGGCTCAATCCCGTGAACCATGAGATCATGACTTAGGAGAAAATTTTATGGTACTTTGTAGAATGTCCCTCAGTTGGGATTTATCTGATATTTTTCTCATGATTGGTTGTGGTTTTATGGGATTCGAGGGGAACATCACAGAGGTCAAGTGCCCTTTTCATTACCTCAGAGCAAGGATGTACACTAACAACATGACCTGATGACCTTGATCACGAGGTTGAGGCAGTGTTTGTCAGAATTGTCCAGTGTAAGGCTACTCTTTCTCTGCCTTCCCCTGCTATGCTCTTTGGAAGGCAGAGTCATGAAGCACAGCCCACAGTTAAGGTGTGGGAAGTTCCACTTCATGTCCTTGAGGGTCCAGTAACTACATAAGTTATGTGGAATTTTCATGCACAAGAGATTCATCTCTTCTCCCCACTCTTATTTGTTTATTCAGTTATTTATGTCATTGTGGACTCATATTTATTTGATTGCTTATACTATGATGGAAGCTAAGTAATATCACCAGCTCCCAGCTGAGGTTTTGTTTTCTTATTTCTGCTTTGAAACAGAAAGGGAGATAATAGTCAAGAACCAGTTGGAGTGTTGATGCCATCTTGGATTACGTATTTATAGAAAAAGTTCTTAGTAATAATAGCTTGAAATTACAGTCGGCTGGGAATCATGTGGTAGACACCTGCCTCCAGCAGTTACTTAGGGGTTTGTGTAACCTTGTTCTGATACAGGTAAATTTCTTTTAAGTTTGCCATTGTTACCTTCCTTAGTGGTAGATGAAAAGGGTGTATAGGGAGCCAAAAATGTGCAAATATACACAAGTAGATACTGGCAAAACTCAAGAGATTCACAGTACAGTTGATGTTGGGCATAACTATGATTATCATGGGGTTAATTAATTACTTCTAGTTTGGTCGGGATTCCTTATTTAAGCTTTTGTGTACCTAAACCTCCAACTTTAAAAAACAGTGACCTTAATCTGGCCAATGAGGGTGATGAATCAGTTTACTTTTTAAATTTTTTTTCAGAAGGAAAGCTTTCCCAAAAAATGCCTTAAAGTATAATTTAAAATTACTCTTGTTTTCCTTTTGTGATTCTGCCTTTTCTTCTTTATTAGGGGTTTCAGGCATGGCTTCTTTTCACTTTTGGCCAAGGTGTCTGTCTACTGGTGCTCATGACTCTGTTGTTAATGTGGTACACCATAGGTGCTACTCTTTCTGGGAGTCTTGGGAGTCTTGGTATTGCCAGGCCTTCCCATCATTCTTTCCAAGATTTTTTTTTTTTTTTTGGTTTTTATACTTTCTTTTCTAGTTTTTCAAGTGGTGACTATATGCTTCTTTTTGTGATTCTTTAAGACTATTACATCACCTGTATATTAATACTGAATTATGAATGTGTGCAGAAATGTTTGCTAGAGAACTTCTGATCTTACACACACACACACACACACACACACACACACACACCAGTGCACACTTTCTTATAAAGGACTTTGTAGCTGGTTTCTGCCATGTGTATGGGACACCAGGTAGCTCCCATCTCAGACTAATGGCTCCTGTGCTTTGTGATACTGGTTGTTAATATTTGGGACAGTAAAATAGCAATGAGATTGAAAGAATATTTGGTTGCATTCTTTCCCTTTAGGCTTCTTTGATGAATATTGTCCAAAATAGCCTTGTAAGTTTATTTTTTTTGAATATTTTAAAAGAAGAAAAACTAACAAAGAGTTTGCTGGTTGGCAGAAAACATGATGCAATGTTCCTGCTTTTTGAACTGAAGAATATAGAGTGTTGACACTCATTCTTTACACTATCAGGCAGTGTTTTGGGGGGAAAGTGTAGAGTTTCCTGTTGTATCAATCATCTCTTAATTGTTTTCTCCCTTACATAATCCACAAGATTTTTCTAAATACAGTCTTTTAAATTGACTCAGGGAAGCTGTGCTTTTCCTCTGTTACACCCTTCCCCCACATTATTGTGTAAGTTCAGTAGCAGTCTGACATGTAAGTTTTAGCAAACTTACACCTGTATATGTTTTTATTGGGCTCAGAAATTATTTATATGTCATATATTCATAAAACATTTCACTTTAATGCCAAAAGTAGCTACCTGGCATTAATCTTATGACATGTATGCTTAATTTCAGTTTTTAACCTACCTGACAATTTCTTTTAGGTCAGTCTTCATGTAAATACATGGTACAGATAAATAGAAACCATTTTACTTGCATATGCAAATTAAATGTGTGACTTAAGTAGGAGATTGGCAAATTTATGATGTATCTTACCCCCTTGTTTCATTTGAATTTTTATGCCTGTATACTGGATACTCTTCTGACACCATACATTTCAGTTTTTTACAACCTGATAAACACTTTTGTGTTAACACTCAGCTGTGTCAAATCCTTCCATATTGCCATGCTTATTTCTGAATTTTTTAAAAGAAGAGCACATTACAGACGTGGTGAAAATCCCTTTACACGCCCTTCCCCAGTGCCCTTCCCCTCTTCCCTCAGAGGTGTCTGCGGTCCTGAATTTGAGTTCATCACTGCACACAATATAATAAGCTAGCATTTCATAATTTCCCACATTCATCTTCTGGGAGACTCGTGAGTGGTTTGAGGGGGGAAAGAAAAAAACCCATGGTCAGATTCTCACCTGCAGATTTGTAATCTATATTGAAAGCAACTCTCAGACATGGAAAAAAAAAAACTTAATTTTTTTTTTTTTTTTAATTTTTTTTCAACGTTTATTTATTTTTGGGACAGAGAGAGACAGAGCATGAATGGGGGAGGGGCAGAGAGAGAGGGAGACACAGAATCGGAAACAGGCTCCAGGCTCTGAGCCATCAGCCCAGAGCCTGACGCGGGGCTCGAACTCACGGACCACGAGATCGTGACCTGGTTGAAGTCGGACGCTTAACCGACTGCGCCACCCAGGCGCCCCAAAAAAAACTTAATTTTTAAAATTCAACATTGCCTGCCTCTTTGACCACAGAACCCCTTCATCCAAGATTTTGCGCTCTGTTGTTGCTTGGAGCATACTCCTTGAAAACACTGCCTAGAGGTATAATGTTTCCATGATTGACTTTCCATTTAATTCTATCAGTTTTTACTAATGTCACTTTCTAGATTTAGATGACGGAAATACTAATAGTATCACTTTCAGTTGACATTGACAGTTGGATTGGCTTTAAAATCATTTTGCAAAAAAAGGGAGGTAAAATGTTAATAAATTGCCTATTTATTGGCCAGCGTACAAGTTATTTATGATGTTTAATTTTTTAATGGAGTTCGCTAATCTAATGAATACTAAAATGTCTGGCTGTGGACCTTGGCAACAAATACCCTTTGCTTTAAACTGATCTGTCACATTTATGTTCCTGTGGCTGGAAGTAGATGGAGTTTGTTGTTATTGTTTGACACATTTTCTTGAATAACAGTTCTTCAACTGTTAATGTATGAGATGGTACTTGAATTCTTTGTTTGCTTTTTTTCTTCCTGTATTAGAAAATCTTGGTGCTTTTTGTAAGTTATGTGTAAAAGAAATTTTTCTTAAGATTTGTTCATATACTGGCCTGATCCAGGAAAAATAAAATGGGAAAATGGACACTATATTTGACCTTCAAATAAAAATACTGGTTTTCAGACTGTTCACCGAGCCTTGGGGTCATATGCATTGTCTTAAGGCAGGACTATTTACCTGTGTGGGATGACAGATGCCTTAGGATCTGGTGAGGCTGTGGAGGAGAGATGAGGTTCTTGAATACACAGAGGCACACAGTTTACATACAATATCACAGAAGCCAGGGAACCTCCTCTTCTAAAGGAAGAGTCCACAAACAGACCTCATTCCCCTACTGGCTTCTGTCACTGAACTACATGTTATGGTTCTGAGATAGGAAATAAACAGAAAAGCCTCCACTTTCTACAAAAGTACATCTGGGACTGTTCTTCAAATATCTAATGACTAAACCATCTGTCCTGTTATTCTTAGAGTTTTAGGTTTTATTAAGAAGTCTCTGCATTTTATTTCTAGGATCTGTCCTAAGAAAAACACATCAAATTAGGAAAAATTGTTTTGCATTCTGCATCTTGCTATTTTAGGCAAGTTATATAACTTTTTTTTTTAAAAGAGATTTTTCTGTTTTCATTTGTGGAGAAAAGTCTCTTAAGAACCATTAGTTTTTGTTAGCTTGATTTCAGTCTTTATTCGGCATTTTATTCTAAGTATTAACTTTGTTGAAAGTTACTGTACCTGGATTATATGATTCTACAAATATTTCCCCAGTGTTCAGTCCTCATTTTGTTTGGTGATCACATACATATTTTAGAGATTGAGCATCCAAAGTAGGAGCCCAATAAATGTTGCTATTGTGCACACTTATTTTGAATTAATGAGCAAGGGAAAGCACACAAATGAGCGTGTGAAGGAATGATCACGTGTAATAAGTAAAATTGTTGTTTTCTTCCTATTTGGCATAAATTCTGGTGTACAACTTATGGCTATTTTTTGCAAATAATTATTTTGAAGAAGTAAGTTAAACAAGTGTGGTGTGTCAGACTCCAGTTCATCCACAAAGAAGCTATCTCCTAAAAGATGCTAATTCTGTCACTGTTCATTTAGCTAGGACTGGAAGAGAGTGTTAGCTAGCTAAGAAATGATGCAGAATTCGTTCCTCCCAAAGCTTAATCTCTAAAGGTAACCTAGTATTGTTAAGTTAGTTTATAATTTCTTTGGGTGGAGTTAGGTCATGGTTGCCACGTTCCTTTCTTTTTCTTTTCTTCCCCCTGTCCCCCACATCCCTTTATTCTTAATAAGACTCCCTGGTCTCCAGAATCCATCTGATTACTTCTCAGGTAGTTAAAAGAAGCAATTCTCATTTATGTATTTATTTTTAAATTTTACCCTTCGATTCTGTTCTTCTGTCATTCTGAGACATGGAAAGGTGTACAGAAGTTGGTCTACTGCAGTCTCCTCAGTTACATGTGACTGATGGTGAAACAAGAGGAACCTTTTTGACCCTTGTCCAATGCAGGGGTTAGGGACCTGGATCCCTCCGCTGCAAACTCCATGTGTAACTTTTGATTCCCTAAAAATAATTTAGCTGCTCATAACCTACTGTCGATGGGAAAGCCTTACTGATAACATAAACAGTTGATAAATACATATTTTGTACGTCATATGTATCATATGTATTTAAAAAAATTTTTTTTCAACGTTTTTATTTATTTTTGGGACAGAGAGAGACAGAGCATGAACAGGGGAGGGGCAGAGAGAGAGGGAGACACAGAATTGGAAACAGGCTCCAGGCTCTGAGCCATCAGCCCAGAGGCTGACGTGGGGCTCGAACTCACGGACCACGAGATCGTGACCTGGCTGAAGTCGGACGCTTAACCGACTGCGCCACCCAGGCGCCCCTGTTGTATTCTTAGAATAAAGTAAGCTAGAGGAAAAAAATGTTACCAAGAAAATCATAAGGAATAGAAAATACATTTACAGTACAGTGCTGTATTTATCAAAAAAACATGTGCATGTAAGTGGACCTGTGCAGTTCAATCCCCTGTTCAAGGGTCAGCTGTATTTTGCCACTTCATTTGGATGTTCTATATAGTAAGGTGAAGGGAAGATAGGGATGGTAAGGAAATCCAGGCCACCTCTGGGCACTGGCTTACCCCTTTTAGGCCTCAGCTTTATCTTAATGTAACAATTTCAGCACTGGATAACTTTGCAGGTCTTCCCTGGCTCTAGTATCAATTGAAGATACTTCTTTTGTTGTTCATTATGTAACAGTGAATAAAAATGATACCATTATGGGAACTTAAGGAAGAACTTTCTTTAAAATGGCTAATTACAGTCTATACCTGTGTTGTCCAATAGGAATTTTTGTGATGATGGAACTATTCCATGTCTGTATTGTCCAGTATGCTAGCCAATAGTTCCATGTGGCTGTCAAGCACTTGAAAAGTCACTAGTGTGACTGAAGAACCTAAATTTTGACTTTGATTAACACAAATTTAAGTAGCCACGTGTGGCTGATAAGTTTTACTGTATTGGACAGTGCAGGTTAAATTCTTAAGTATCTGTAAGTATTTAAGGGATTCCACACATAGATTTATTATGACAGTCTTGTTCTTTATGTAATGATTTGCAACTGGAATCTCTTAGTTTTAGAATTTAGCAATTGCAGCTCCAACTTTGAATATTAATCTTTCTTCTAGCCTATCCTCCCTTTCTAATTGCAGGCAAGTGTGGGTAGAGGTACTGTGACCTTTCCCAGGGATCCTGGAATCTTTACTTGGTAACCATGCATCTATGTTGCTGGCTCTTTAAAGCTCTTCTCCTATGGAAGACTATATGTGTTTACCACAGTCTACCTGTAGACTCCTGTCAGATCCCTGCAAGGCTACACCTTGCCCTGTGTTAGGCTTTGTAGTACCTGGAGTGGGTTTGATGTTGAATTTTATCTTCATATTTTCAGGCTTGATTCTGAAAAGTTACAATTAAGGGCCACTTCAAAAATTGCTTGGTCTTCCATTGGCAAGAAGTTTTTAGTCCTAGGTCTTGAGCCATTAGCAAGATGTTAGCTCTAAAATATCTAGGTCACTGGGTCGTAAAAACGGTTATCACTTGAATAAATTTTCAATTCCATCTGTGTTAATTGCTTCAGCATTGCAAATACTAATTACGTTCTTGAAGTTTCCATATTTGGGGATCACAAAGAATTTTGAATGGTTCTATCCTGAAATTCTGGACCTTTCAAATGATAAAAATTAGTCTAGAGACATTCTTTTGGTTTAATGGTTACAGTTGGTAAGCTGTGTGTTTGGGCTTCAATCATTTTTCTGTGAGAGAATAATTTATATAAAATTAAGCTTCTATATATAGCACCCAGCTCACAAAACCTGAAATATACAACTTAATTCATTCATACTGAGTCTGAGAGCTATCCGAAAAAGTGCATCCCCACTGAGGTTCTGAAGCACATCTTCCTGGGACTGCAAGCACTGGTTAGTTCTGTATTGACAGACAAAGGCACTAATTAGTATCAGTCATTTCTTAAGATTTGAATAGAAGGAGACCAAAGGCAGTTGCCATTAAGTAAAGTAATAAAAGAACATGTTAAAAACGTCAGGCAGTACAAGAGTAAATGCCTACTTATTCCCATAGCATTTCTTTTCCCTAAAAAACTATTATCAGCTACGTTTTCTTTTGTACAAATTGGATGAAATTACACCTTGCTTTTCTGCTTATATTTTTTTAAAAGTCAGGCTTATTGAGGTCTAAATTACACATGGTAACATTCACCCTTGCTAGGTATTCAGTTCTATGAATTTTGACATATACCATAATGAAGATATGTAACATTTCAGTCCCTTCAAAATGTTCCTTTCCTTTGCTTCATTGTTGTAACCACCACCATAATCAAGATACAGAACATTTCCTTCACCCCCAAAAAGTTCCCTCATCTTGCCTCAGTTTAACAGCTGTACTGTTTTCAGTTACATGGATTTACCTTAATTTTCCTAAGTAACCCCTCATTGATTGATGTTTGGGTTGTTTCCAGTCTTGCGAATCAAACAAGGAACAATAAATATGTTTGTAAAATTTTGGTGTGATTTTACAACTACAGACACAGGTAAATTTCTAGGAGAATTAAGGCTATAACATTTTTTTAAATTAAATTTTTTATTTTTTTAAATTTATATCCAGATTAACATATAGTGCAACAATGATTTCGGAAGTAGATTCCTTAGTGCCCCTTACCCATTTAGCTCATCCTCCTCCCCCACCACAACCCCTCCAGCAACCCTCTGTTTATTCTCTGTATTTAAGAGTCTCTTAATGTTTTATGCCCCTCCATGCTTTTATATTATTTTTGTTTCCCTTCCCTTATGTTCATCTGTTTTGTCTCTTAAAGTCCTCATATGAGTGAAGTCATATGATTTTTGTCTTTTTCTGACTAATTTCACTTAGCATAATAGTTCCAAGCATGTAGTTGCAAATGGCAAGATTTCATTCTTTTTGATTGACGAGTAATATTCCATTGTATATATATACCACATTTTCTTTATCCATTCATCAATCAATGGACATTTGGGCTCTTTGCATGCTTTGGCTATTGTTGATAGTGCTGCTGTAAACATTGGGGTGCATGTGTCCCTTTAAAACAGCACACCTGTATCCCTTGGATAAATGCCTAGTAGTGCAATTGCTGGGTCATAGGGTAATTCTATTTTTAGTTTTTTGAAACAGTTCCATACTGTTTTCCAGAGTGGCTGTACCAGCTTGCATTCTCAAGGCTATAACATTTTGATAGATTTGACCAAATGGCCTCTCACAAAATTGTACCAGTTTACTTTCTGACCAGTAATGGATGACGGTGCCTATTATTCTCTTATTGCTGGGGTCACCAAATTTAATTTTTGTTACTCTGATAGAAAAAATATTGCCTAGCAAAGTAACTTGCATTCAGTGGTGGGTTTTTTTTTTCTCATTTTAAAAACATCAGAAAGTTACCCACACACAAAAATCTAACCTATGTGATTTATGGTTAAAACCACACTGTAACAGAGAAAATATGAACACTTCACCTTTGCTTCTGTGATCTCAATATAGTTTTCATTTGCTGCTTATTCATATTTCTGTACTTACACATGAACATTTTCATAATCACCCCTGTGGTATATGCACCATTTATACATATGTTATTTTGTTGCTAGTTTAAAATTCACTTTATTTCATGAGCATTTTCCTTTGTTCCTAGAATCCTTATTTTAATAGTTGTATGTTCTTTTTTTTTGGCCATGACACAGTTCGCTTAATTATCCCACTTTTAAAATTTGTTCACACATTTTCACTACTTTCAACAAGGTTTCAAATGCCATCTCTTAAATATAAAAGTTAAAAAAAACCTTTAGATTATTTTCTTAGGATAAATTTCTATTAGTCTCCTTGTTCTGGATCTAATTGTGTCAACACTGACATGAGGGGGTACAATTTTATCATTTGAAAGCATTTTTGTCACTTCATTGGAAATTCAGTAACATTTTTTTACTGAAGAAGGAAGCGGTTGCAGATCAGTGTGCTTCTGCGCCAGGGTTAAGCTATTTATTTTTCCTCCTTTTCATTTGAAAAAATTGTAACAATGATACATGCTACTTGTAACCATTTCGTATCCACTTTCCAGAGGTAATCAGTCTACTGCTATTTAGTAAATTAAAAATTTTAGTTGATTTTTTTCTCAATAGATGATTCATGTGTTTCAGTATTTAAAAAGTACCAAACAATATACAGTGAAGTCTCCTTACTCAGTTCCCTCTCTTGGAGGCAATTAATGTGATGAGATTCTTGTGTTTTCTTTCAGACACATTTTGTACATTTTTGAGCAAATGTTTGTGTGTGCTCTCTGTGTGTGTCTTTTTAAGCTACAAATGTTATTAGCATGGTGCACATATTATTTTGTACATATTTTCTTAGGTAACTTTTATTTGTGTTTAATAAAAAAATAGATGACATGTGCATATAGTTAAAAATAAAATAATGTAAAGACTTGGATACTTGCCTTTCCATCTGTTCCCTGTCTGCTATCTTTCAGTGAGTCTTTGTGCATATAGAAGCCAATAGAAAGGGACATGTTTTCTTTTCCTCCTGTAACTCTTAGATGAACCTTTCCACATCTAATGGGGCAATAGGCATTTAAGAGCTATGGCTTAGGGGCCAGCTCCCTGCATTCAAGATGTCTGCTCTGCCATATATCAGCTGTGTGATCATGGGCAAGTTGTTCAACCTATTTGTAATTTTCATATGTAAAGTATTAGTATACATGCTTTGCTTAGAATAACTAATAGTGCCATACAGATGTGCCTGGGTGGCTCAGCCAGGCGTCTGACTCTTGTTTTTTGCTCAGATCACAATTCCAGGGTTTTAGGACCAAGCCCCTCATTAGGTTCCGTGCTGAGCGTGGAGCTTGCTTAAGACACTGTCTCTCTCTGTCTCTCTCTGTCCACCACCACCCCCCCCCCACCCCCATGCTCTTACTCTCTTAAAAAAAAAAAAAAAAAAAGAATAATACCATACATATAAGAAGTGTATATGCTTGCTAATAGTAGTATTTTTATTATTAAGAACAATGACCAATAAAATAATATCTAAGAATCAGTTCCAATCACTTGGATTTTTATTAGTGATTTTTCTGGATATGGGTAAATTTATTTAGCAGAAAAGGATAGATGGGATTCCTCACTTGGCTTGGATTCTACTTAAATACATTGTAGAAAACTTCAGAAAACAAAATCAAAGCAGCTAAAATATATTTTGTTGTTTCTTTTTTATGAACTGATAGGGTTTTCTTTTCTTTTTTTTTTTTTTTTTGCATATACTTCTTTAAACATATTCTATATAGACTAAACATATAAAGTGGAGGCAATATCAAAAGTATCCCAGAAAAGGCGAGGTTAGAGGGGGCTGCTTAGAGTATGAACTTTTTTTTGCACAGTGCATCGTATTTTAAAAGTGTTTTCTAACGTATTTTCCAAATTTGGCTAAAATACACACGTATCTATACATAATACTTGATTTTGGGTGATAGTGGCCCATAAAGTTTTTTTAACTTCCTGGCCATATCTTAGTTGTTAATGACATTAAACTTTCTTAAGTCAAACAAGGGGCTGGGGGACTGAAGTGTATTTCTATTCAATTTTATCATCCTCAGTTCTTTTTCTTAATAAAATCAAAACAACAATAAAGTTTCCCCTTTTCCACCTTCGGGTCCCATATATAAAATTATATATGTTCACTATATATATACAGCACAAAACATTACAAAAAGAAAATATAAAAACAAAACACACAGGAATAAGAATCACTTTAATACCTCTACTCATCTTAATAATATTTCTGGTAACAGTTTGGTGTCTAGACTTCTTGCATTTTTTCTCTAGGTAGGTTTGCATACACTCATGGTCTTAATTTATCTTTTACATTCGTGGCATTAGGAATACTGCACACACTGGTATTTTTGAGATTGTATCATGAACATTGTAATTACATCGTTAAATTACTATATTATCATTTATAACAGGTGCATCATATTCCATTGAGCCCATATGCCATACTGAAATATATTTTGCAATATGTTTCTGGAGGGCATTTCAGAATAAACTATCAGTTAACATTCTTGTAAATAAATCTTTCTGTACATACATTATTTCCTCAGGATAAATTCTGAGACATGAGGTCATTGGGTTGTAGGATACACACATTTTTCAGGCTTCAGTACACATTGTTAAACTGTTGCCCAGGCAGTTGGCATCTTCTTACATGCTTGCCAGCATGGGGTCTTGTTTTTAAAGTTCCTGCTTATTTGAGATGCAAATCCTTCTTTTCTCCTCCTCCTCCTTCTTCTTCCTCCTCCTCCTCCTCCTCCTCCTCCTCCTTCTCCTTCTCCTTCTCCTTCTCCTTCTCCTTCTCCTTCTCCTTCTTCTCCTCCTCCTTCTTCTTCTCCTCCTCCTTCTCCTTCTGCTCCTCCTCCTTCTCCTTCTCCTTCTCCTCCTCCTTCATTTACTTTTGAGAGAGAGAGCACGAGCAGGGGAGGGGCAGAGAGGATCCTAAGTGGTCTCTGCACCGTCAGCGCAAGCCCAACAGAGGGCTCCATCTCACAAACTGCAAGATCATGACCTGAGCCAAAATCAAGAGTGGGACGCTCAACCAACTGAGCCACCTGGGTGCCCCAAATCACTCACCTTAATTGGTGCAAATTTACTTTCTAGTGCCTCTGGAACCATCTCTTCCTTCTTCCCTACCTCCCTCCCTTGATATTCTCCCATGTCCTTTCTCCTTCCCACCTCAAACTTCATAGAAGCTGGATTTGGTCTTGATTAGAGAGGGAGCTGTTTGAAATACTCTCTACCTCCCTTTTCACCTGCTTTGTAGTGCTGTATAAACTGCTCCTGAGGCTTTTTCTGGATAGCACTGACTTTTTAAAAGCCATAACTAGTTTCTTTGAGTTCTGTAAATTGTGATTTTGACTTTAGTGAGTTTTAGTATCAGTTAATGTGTTCCACTTATGAAGTGACCTCATGCTCTAGCACTGTGGTTGAGAGAACTATTTCTGGAATCCTGTAGACCAGGTTCACATTCCAGCTCCTGTTCTCGTTGACTAGCTTTGGAAACTAGGACATCTTAGTTAACCCCTCCAGTCCTTCTGTTTCTTTACTTCCCTTATAAAAAAGATGTAATGATCATATCTTTCTCAGGATTTTGTGAGGATTTCAAGAGGTGATGCTTGTAGTAAGCACTAAACAGAGTAGCTGGCATGTGTGTGAATGACGCAGGGATTGTTTTTCTCATTTTGATTTAATCAAATTCATCAATTCATTTCAATAAGTGGAATACTTTTCCTACTGACACATCTAGAAAATGCTGGTGTGTGAATCTGAATTTAGGACTTTTGATCTATAAGGATCATTGTGAAGTGGGAAAACCTGGAGTGGACGGCAAGGATCGTGCCCAATGATTATGATCGTCCTGCAAAAACATAAAAAGTTTTAAATATGGGGCTTGGGTGATGCAGCTTCCAAAATGCTTTGACTGGCCCTCCAGCAGGTAGGCAAGAAGATGAGCTTAGTTGTAGGAGAAGAGGAATAGTTCCTGTGCATCGTGGCCTTGAAAGAGGTTGCTGTATCCAAAACTCGAAAGACCAAAGAGTCTTTTCAAAAAGATTAATAAGACAGTACTAGGATCAAAACTTATAATAGTTTTGTCTACTCTGGTTTAAATTCAGTGGAGTTCTGCTTTAAATGTGTGACTGATTAGGTTTTATCTTAATTTGTTTCCCACAGGGCATGGTGCAGATGTGAAATGTGTAGACTGGCATCCAACAAAAGGGTTAGTTGTTTCAGGAAGTAAAGATAGTCAACAACCAATCAAGTTCTGGGATCCCAAGACGGGGCAGAGTCTTGCAACACTGTAAGTGATAGGAACCCTACCTTGGTCCCTAAACAAAGGGGCACAAGGCTGCCTGTATTCCTTAACTTTGAGCCTTCTTTCCCACCATGTAGTCTTGAAAATCTAGGGTAGACAACAGATGGATTCGTACCTAGAGTCTTCTTATTAATTAAGTATGGTTTCTGTTCTGCTGTATGTATCTAAATGTAATTTGGAGATCCTGGGGGTGGGGGTGGGGAGGAGGAGGTGGTTCTCGCTACCCTAGGTTGCCATGTCTCATGATGTACCGTTTGGTACCATATGGAGCTGATGTTGTGCCACTTACTAGACATACCCCAGGCCTCTCCATCTCGCCACATCTGCCCATCTCGCCACAGCTGTCCCAGCCCTTTCCATCTCGCCACATCTGCCCCAGCCCTCTCCATCTCGCCACATCTGTCCCATGTCACCATATCTGTCCATCTCGCCACATCTGCCCCAGCCCTCACCTTCTCGCCACATCTGCCCCAGCCCTCTCCATCTTGCCACATCTGTCCATCTCACCACATCTGCTGCAGCCTTCTCCATCTCGCCACATCTGTCTCGCCACATCTGTCCCAGCCCTCTCCATCTCACCACATCTGCCCACCTCGCCACATCTGCCCAGCCCTCTCCATCTCGCCACATCTGTCCATCTTGCCACATCTGCCCCAGCCCTCTCCATCTTGCCACATCTGTCCATCTTGCCACATCTGCCCCAGCCCTCTCCATCTTGCCACATCTGTCCATCTCACCACATCTGCCCCAGCCCTCTCCATCTCGCCGTATCTGTCCATCTCACCACATCTGCCCCAGCCCTCTCCATCTCGCCACATCTGTCCATCTCGCCACATCTGCCCCAGCCCTCGCCATCTCACCACATCTGTCCCATCTCACCATATCTGTCCATCTCGCCACATCTGCCCCAGCCCTCTCCATCTCACCACATCTGTCCCATCTCACCATACCTGTCCATCTCGCCACATCTGCCCCAGCCCTCTCCATCTCACCACATCTGTCCCATCTCACCGTATCTGTCCATCTTGCCACATCTGCCCCAGCCCTCTCCATCTCACCACATCTGTTTAGAGGGAAGTTTCCCCTCCAGTTTTGAATCCATTCTCATTTTTTGTCTGAGGTGCTTACTTCTGATGCAGCCTCATAATAAAGTTTTGTCTTTGAATTATCTGTTGACATTCCTATTTAAATGGCTATGTTACTAACATGTTTTTGACGAAACAGCTGGATCCTGGTCCTTGTGACTGGGAAGGGAGGCAAATCCAGAGTGAGGGGTTGGAGCAAGGCTGCTTTGCTGCAGACTGCAGTGGCTGCAGCCGCTGGAGGGAAACGTGAGCGGTGCTCCTTACAGGCCTCGACTTGTTGCGGTGTTTTTAGTTCAAATTAACCCTCAAACTAGCCTGTGCCCCTTTTTTATGCTTTGTCTTAATGAGAGGCGCTTCACTGAACTTTGAAAAGTTAATGAGCTTTATTGAATATTAATTTACATGTTCAGGTGCTTCCCTGCTTCACAGATCAGCTTCCCTGTACAGTTGAAGTTCTGTTGCTATTTTAGTTGGTTAATGAAAACTATGCTTAGATAATGGATGTTATTTCTGTCATTGACCTATTTCTTTCAAGTGTACTTTAACTGTGGTCTTGTGCTGTTACATGCTTTACAGACCTCTTGCCGTCTTGAGGCAAAATGGCCATTGTATGGATTCATACTTGTTTTGAATTCTGACAGATTATTTCCTTGGTACTTTGTTTCTAGTCACGCCCATAAAAACACAGTAATGGAAGTGAAATTAAATCTCAATGGCAATTGGCTGCTCACCGCATCACGTGACCACCTCTGCAAACTTTTTGATATCCGAAACCTGAAGGAAGAGCTTCAAGTC
Source organism: Prionailurus bengalensis (assembly GCF_016509475.1). Taxonomy (NCBI): domain Eukaryota; kingdom Metazoa; phylum Chordata; class Mammalia; order Carnivora; family Felidae; genus Prionailurus; species Prionailurus bengalensis. Next base: position 111,628,804 of record NC_057345.1, read on the forward strand.
TTCCGAGGTCACAAGAAAGAAGCCACAGGTTGGTGGCTGTGGCATGCTTCTCATTCTGTCACCACTAGTATGCTGAGATGCTGACGACTTTGCCTTCCCCCACGTTTGTTTTACAGCTGTGGCCTGGCATCCTGTTCACGAAGGACTGTTTGCCAGTGGCGGGTCCGATGGCTCTTTGTTATTCTGGCATGTGGGGTATGTAATACTTACCATGTAAAACAGTTGTATATTTTATGAAGAGAGCTCCCAAATGTATAGAACATGGTATTTTGTGTTTTTTTCTGAGTATTCCTATGTCCTGTATCAGAGTCTTCCTGCAGTTTTCAATTCTGTAAACCCAGCCTGGAATAGAAAACTTAGCACCTTCATTTTGGATGTGGAAACCTTTAAAGGAGAATAAAACAGATTTCTTTGTTTCTTATTGGTGAAATCATTCTTGAAGCATTTTTCCCTCTGAAGTGCTCTTTGAATCAAAGATTATATTACTGGTGACAAATCAGTACCCCTGAAATATGTGGAACTGACCAGATTCAAAGTAAAAGGCTTTGGTAGCTTTGTGTTACAGTAAAATAAAATGTCTGTGTGTGTGTGCGTGTGTGTGTGTGTGTGTGTGTGTGTGTGTGTGTGCATGCGTGATTTTATTGAAAAGACTTCTTTCTGTGGTGCTATTACAGGGTAGAGAAGGAAGTGGGTGGGATGGAGATGGCCCATGAAGGAATGATCTGGAGTCTGGCTTGGCATCCTCTTGGACATATTCTCTGCTCAGGTTCAAATGACCATACTAGGTAAGCTTTATATCAAAAATAACAAGGAATTACTGTGTTTATAGAGCTGCAGAGAAGATATATGTTTATTTTTATTGATGTATTAATTTGTGGTCCAACCTCTTTTTTATACATTTTTTAAAATTTAATTTTGAGAGAGAGAGAGAGAGAGAATGAGAGGGGGAAGGATAGACAGAGAAGGAGACAGAGAATCCAAAGCAGGCTTCCAGGCTCTGAGCTGTCAGCACAGAGCCCAACGCAGGGCTCGAACCCACAAACTGTGAGATTATGACTTGAGAGCTGAAGTCAGACTGAGCCACCCAGACACCCCTTTATGAATTTTTTTTAATCTTTATTTATTTTTGAGAGAGAGAGATAGAGCATGAGAGGGGGAGGGGCAGAGAGAGAGGGAGACACAGAATCTGAAGCAGGCTCCAGGCTCTGAGCTGTTAGCACAGAGCCCGACATGGGGCTCGAACCCATGACCTGTGACCTGAGCCGAAGTCAGATATTCAGCTGACTGAGCCACCCAGGCGCCCCTGTAGTTCAACATTTTTATAGTGATTTATAAATATGTATATAATAATAAGGAGATAGAGTATGGAGTATGACTTTGTTATTCAAATTTTGTTCTGCCTTCTTATAAAAAAAAATCATTCAACATTTTAAATTTTTAGAAGAAAGGTGTTGTAAAACTTTATTGCGTTTACCCTGCTTGGTATTTGTAAGTGCCCAGAAATACACCAAAACTGTGCTCCCCACCTCGCCCCTCCAAATGGTTTTGTTTTGACAGCAAATTTTGGACCCGAAACCGACCAGGTGATAAAATGCGAGATCGATATAATCTCAACCTATTGCCTGGAATGTCTGAAGATGGAGTAGAATATGGTGAGACCCTTGCACATTTATTGTTCTTTGAAATCTGATATTCTTTTATAAAAGTGTTATTAGGTATGGATAAGATTATATAAAACTAATTTCAGTTTTACAGTTTAGTGAGTGATAATTCATTTTTATAAAGTGTTCATTTTATTGGACTACTATGTTTATAAAATCTCTATTGACAATAGATGTATTTCTATTTGTAGATGACCTTGAACCTAATAGCCTGGCAGTAATTCCAGGAATGGGAATACCAGAACAACTAAAACTGGCTATGGAACAGGAGCAGATGGGTAAGAGACATTGTACCTGTATGTTTTATTTTTATAAAATTTTTGGAGATCTCTTCTATTTTCTTCTTTTTTTATATTTATTTATTTGTTTTGAGAGACAGAGAGAGCATGCACAGGCAGGGGAGGGTCTGAGAGAGGGAGAGGATTCCAAGCTGGCTCTGAGCTGGCAGCCCAAAGCCCAGTGTGGAGCTCCAACTCACAAACTGTGAGATCATGACCTGAGCTGAAACCGAGAGTTTGGACCCTTAACTGACTGAGCCACCCAGGCACCCCTGGAGACCTGTTTCTTACCTTCATGATACTGAATTATTTTGAAAGTGCCCAAATGATTTATGTTGAGACATGTTGATAAAAGTCATCTAATTATCTATTACATATTATTTAAAGTCTCTTCTAAAAATGTGTTCACTGATGAAGTAGCCACCTTCTCTTATTTCCTTGGCTAACTGCTTCTTTTTATGGTTATAGGGAAAGATGAGTCAAATGAAATTGAGATGACAATTCCAGGTTTGGACTGGGGAATGGAGGAGGTGATGCAAAAGGATCAGAAAAAAGTTCCTCAGAAGAAAGTTCCATATGCAAAACCTATTCCTGCTCAGTTCCAGCAGGTGAGTAACTACCAGCAGCCCCCTCCTCCACCAGGAGGTTCTGCCTGCTGAGACTTTCTTGCATGTTTTCATCCGTGGAAGGTATTTCTGCACTACAGACTTCTTTGGAGTATTCTTAGACAGAGTTCCCATCTGCTGCTCTGCATTCGTGTGGAGTTCGTCATGACTCTTGTAGCTCTTTGATTCTCACCTATGTCTTACTTACTGTCCAAGTCATCAGAGGAAAGAGAAGAGAGAAGCATGGAACAGAGAGTATGTTGACTCTCCTCTGCGTTGTCTGTCTGTCTTCTACTTTATTTGTCTCTGCAACACAAAGTGCATGTGCCCTTTTGAAGATGTGGGCAGGCTTTTCATTCTTAATAACACATAAGATCTTATAGTTTTTATTAAGTTAGTAATTTCTACCTGGCAATGTGCTTGCCTAACTCCATTCTTGTGTCACTAAGAAGGAGCATTAGAAATAAAGGCAGTGTACCAGGTGAACTGGCTTCTTTTCAGCAGGTTGGAATGAGCCAATGACCTTACAGAATGGTTTTCACCTTCTCTCATTATAATATACACACTTAGGGTATATTTTAATATTCTCTTCTTTCCCAAGGCGTGGATGCAAAATAAAGTTCCAATTCCTGCCCCAAATGAGGTACTGAATGACAGAAAAGAGGACATTAAATTGGAAGAGAAGAAGAAAACACAAGCGGAAATTGAACAAGAAATGGCCACGTTACAGTATACTAACCCACAGCTTCTGGAGGTGTGTGATGCTCTTTAGCAGAGGGTTCAAGATGATCTAAGAAAGTAGATCTTTCTTAAAAGACATTTATTGACATGCTGTTAAGGAGAGGGGAAGGGACTCTCAGATGGATCTGACGAACGCCACCATTTCTTTCTGTTTTTCTCATTTTCTAATTGAAGCATAGTTTACATACAATGTCACAGTTTCAGGTGTACAACATAGTGATTCAACAGTTCTATACCTTATGCTGTGCACAGCATGATAAGTGTATCATCTGTCACCATGCAACATTATTACAGTATTAGTGACTATATTCTCAATGCTGTACATTTTGTCCCTGTGACTTAATTATTTTATTAACTGGAGGTTTGTACCTCTTAAACCTCTTCCCCTATTTTGCCCATCCCCCCACCCAGCACCACCATTTCTTATTGCTACATTAGGAAGCTAGTTTGTGAAAGAATTCTGTTTCTTAGACTTTGAAACCAGATCAGTCAAGCAGTGAGTCGAACTAAGTTAAACGTACCTTTTTAATAGAAAAGATAAAGCCAGCATAGTTTTAACTTGAATTCATTTATTTACCCACAGATAAAATAATTTTTCTTTCTCTGTCAGCTCTAGAGCAGGTGATTTGCTCCTTTTTTTTTTTTAACCTTTGAAAGTTAGCAAGAATGATAAAGAACTAGTAAATTATTCTGACTGTTGTTTCCCAGTATTTCAAAAGAAGGTGCTTACATGCTCCCAGAATACCTGAATGTTGTATGGATTGTAGTTATTGTGGAGTGTTGGGAGGTTGATGCCTTATGTTTGTATTGAGGCTCTCCCAGTGAAGTAAGTGATAGCAATATTGTCATCGTTGAGGGCTGCGTCATATTTATCAGTGTGTTTTTTCTTTTTTTCTTTCCAGCAACTTAAAATTGAAAGACTTGCACAGAAACAGGCTGAGCAAATTCAGCCGCCTCCTTCATCTGGCACTCCTCTCCTCGGACCCCAGCCCTTTCCAGGACAAGGTCCAATGTCTCAGATTCCTCAAGGTTTTCAACAACCCCATCCATCTCAGCAGATGCCAATGAACATGGCTCAAATGGGGCCTCCGGGGCCACAGGGACAGTTTAGACCCCCTGGACCCCAGGGACAAATGGGACCACAAGGTCCTCCACTGCATCAGGGAGGTGGGGGGCCACAAGGATTCATGGGACCACAAGGGCCCCAGGGCCCACCCCAGGGGTTGCCGAGGCCTCAGGACATGCATGGGCCCCAAGGAATGCAAAGGCATCCTGGACCTCATGGCCCTTTGGGACCTCAAGGACCACCTGGACCACAGGGTAATTCTGGTCCTCAAGGTCATATGGGACCTCAGGGTCCACCTGGCCCACAAGGTCACATAGGCCCCCAAGGCCCACCTGGTCCCCAGGGTCACTTGGGCCCTCAGGGGCCTCCTGGTACTCAAGGTATGCAGGGACCACCTGGTCCCAGAGGAATGCAAGGACCTCCTCACCCTCATGGGATCCAAGGTGGGCCAGGGTCTCAAGGGATCCAAGGTCCTGTGTCTCAGGGACCTCTGATGGGATTGAATCCAAGAGGAATGCAGGGTCCTCCAGGCCCCCGAGAGAACCAGGGTCCTGCTCCCCAAGGGATGATGATGGGCCACCCACCTCAAGAGATGAGAGGACCTCACCCTCCAAGTGGACTGCTGGGACACGGCCCTCAGGAGATACGAGGCATGCAGGGGCCTCCAGCCCAAGGGTCCATGCTAGGCCCTCCCCAGGAATTGCGGGGGCCTCCAGGCTCACAAGGTCAGCAGGGGCCGCCCCAGGGCTCTTTGGGGCCTCCACCCCAGGGTGGCATGCAAGGGCCCCCTGGACCTCAGGGACAGCAGAACCCGGCAAGAGGGCCACATCCGTCTCAAGGGCCAATACCATTCCAGCAGCAGAAAACAGCTCTGCTAGGTGATGGGCCTCGGGCCCCCTTCAATCAGGTATTATTTATTTCTAACTTCTAGGCATTACACATTGGGAAAATATGCCCTGCACAGAAGTGGCCCTTCCAGATGCTATGGGAAGCCATCACAGCTCGTATCAGGGACTCTCAAGTAGTGATGGTGGCTTGAGAGTAGCATCATGGCTGAAGAAGCAAATGAGAATAATTAAATGGACCATTATACATAATGTAATATGAATCTTTTCAATAGCAGTTATTCCAGAAAAGATCAACTCTTAGTTTAGTACAGTTCCTAATTGTCCCCGGGGCTAAAAGAGCTGTGACCCTGAGGAAGAGGCATGGATGGCTTTGAGCCTGTCAGGCCTCCCCTTTCTGGGCTCTTCATGTTGTAGCCTGGTGTTTCACAGGCTGGTTTGCCTGCCGGCTCTACTCTTGAAGATAGGATGGAGTATGTAACTCACAAGTTTACAGCAGACTCTGATCTCACTATTTTCATTTCAATGAATGCTTTTAGAGACCTCTGAGCCCAGAATTGTGCATTCTCAAATGATGACCCTTTGGACAAAATTCTGTTCAGGGTTTTAGCTCACATGTCAATTTACTGGAGGGAATATTTCTGTAGACATTTTCTGGGCCCTTTTTTTGATGATTCTGTTTTGTTTGCCAAGTTTTATTACCCCTTGGCTGGGCTTGTGCTTTGAGAGGAGGGCTCAGGGTTCATGGGGGACTTCGAGAAAGACTGCATGAGCATGAATGGATTTGACAGTGTGGCTCTGTGGTTTTTATATTTTTCTCCGTTTCATAGTGTGGAAGCATTGTTTGGGTGTGAACAACTGGGTTTGTGTCCCTGAAGTCAGTTTTGGACCAAAAGTGAGTGAGTGAGTGAGCTAATGTTGACCCCCTGGGTCTTCACTGAGAGGCACTCGATCCACTTGGAGAGGATGTGCTGCTGATGCTGCATGTGCAGAACACGGCCCGTTTTGCTTTTTCAGACACCTGAGAATCTGTCACATGAAGATGACCGTAGGGTCTACTGAATTAAAATAGTTAGCTAAATAAGGTTACACGTTACCCTTCTGTAGATCTCCCAGGATTTAGAGGTGTCACAGCAGCAAAGAACCCGATGGTAGTTGAGTTTCTTTCCAGAATCTGTTGGGCATCTTTTAGATGAGTGGAATAAATCTAGGTTGATCGTCCTTAACTGCCCTAAAACTGGAAGTCTTATAGATTTTATTAACACACAGAGCATTTGTGTGTGTTTACAGTATCAGTTACCTAACCTTATGGTAATGAATTAACTGCTTTCATTTGAAGGACAAAAACAGTGATGAACTTTAGCTACCACATTATGACTGAAATTATAAACATGTCAGATTCAAGAGGATAGGCCTGAGTTTCTGGGACAGTTCAGTAAGAGTTTTTATTGTATCAAGTAGTGACAGATTTTATACATGAAAGGCGTAATGGTTCTAAAGACTCATTAGTTGACCTACAGAATGAGTGTGAAGGTTTGATACATTATAGGACATTTCAAATCTCAAGAGTTGCCTGATGAACATCTTTGCTCATATTTTTTATATGCTGAAATTTGACTTTCTTCACTTTGATGAAGCCAACTATTTAAACCCATTGTGTCAGTTGGTTTAATTTAGTGAAATTGCTTTCTGGTGCTAAAGTAACAGCTTGAGAGATGTTGATAAGAGCAGTCCTTGGGTCAGGGGGAGAGGAAACAAAGGATGGAAATTACTGGTGTTGAGTTAATGGTGGCCTTGTAGCCGCATGCCGCATGTCCTGTCATGGCTGCTCTTTCATGGAGCTGGTTTGGAATGTGCAACTACTGTTTTCATAGTAGGTCCAGCCACCAAATGCATTTTTTATATAAAGGAATTTGTTAAGAGACCTGATCCAAGGTCATTGGACAGTGTGGAGACTCAGAATTTAGGCGTGGCTGGGTAAAAATACAGAGTCTTGGGGACACGCTGGAGTGAACTCTGGGGTTCCCGAGCGCAGGGACAGAGGATCAGAGCAGCAGGTTTGTGTCTGCAAGAACCTAAGGAGTCTGGTAGGGTCCCAGGTGACTCAGCTGGGAATGAGAAGTAGGTGCTGAGGATGGGAAATGAGGAGGTCAAGAAAGAGGGAGGGAAGGAGGTGGTGGGAGAAAGCTGGTGTGGACGAACTCCTTTCTTCTGCCTCTTCAAACCCAGCCCTAGCCTCTTGAGAGGACTGATTATTCTCTGTAGCTGGAAGGGAGTCTTGAGTGTGAGAGCAGAGTTTACCTGTCCCGGCAGATTTCCAGATCTTCACTTTGGCTGGAAGTTCCTCCTTTATGCAGAGTGTTATGTATGATTTCTGACTTTCCATTGTGGTTCTTACTTGGCATTACAGGTAAAGATCTAGCTTTACATGAAACCTGTCATCAGGTTTAAAATGTAAGTGTTTCATTTTATTATGGTAAGAGAAGTGTCTCCTTCTCCCAATCTAAGGACCATTTTACTATAATGTCACTAGCTGTATATTTACTGCTGGAGGCTTTGGGGCAACCTAGTGTTTTAATCTTGTCACATTATGATGAAATTGCTATTCATGAAGCACAAGCCTATGATTTCACACCCCCGCTTTAAAAACATCTTTTCAGGAAGGACAGAACGCAGGCCCCCCACCCCTGATACCAGGCCTAGGGCAGCAGGGAGCACAAGGTCGCATCCCCCCTCTTAACCCTGGACAAGGACCTGGCCCTAACAAAGGTAAATATCTGCTTGGCTGAATAAGGGATTGCATTCTACTACCTCTGGGTAAATCTCACAGTAAATAGTTTATTGGTAAGTAACTGATAGAATGGGCACTTGAACCTATAGGAAAACTAGGACCACAGTCATTTCAGGTAAAGGCTTTGTTAACGGTGTTTTCTTAGACTTGCTTTGGTTAGCTGGAAATGCCGCCCTGAGGAGGTGGCAGCTGGCAGTGAGACTGCTGGGATGACCCCTGGGAGAAGGGCCTGTGCCTCGGACAGTCGGCTGCGTGCCTGTCTTGGGAGCGGGAGCGACTCCTGTGCTCACTGAGTGCACATGCATGTCTTTAGCATCCTGGAGAGCTCAGCTGCTTCCACTTACAGGTTTTGATGAGATCATGAATGCAGAGGTTTTAGTAGTGTTTTTCATATCACCCTCTTCTGCCCCCGAGTTGTGCCACATATTGAATGCTTTAGCTGCTTATATTGTTCTGCATGATTCACTAAGAAAAAGAAGAAAGCAATGTACTGATGCATCGGGTTCTTGATCTTATGGAAAGCACAGAGATGAGAACTGTCAGTATCAAGATGTAAGGCTGTTTGGAAGTTGAGTTCATTGCAGGAGTTGAAGGAGAGCACAGAGGCAGCCCCTAGTCTTGTTCACATGTTGTACTGTCACACGAGAAGGGCTGGAGCGGGACCGAGGGGGCCGCAGGCTGCTGGCTGCAGAGGGCAAGGGCAGGACTATGAGGGGTGTGGATGGAGGGCAGGTTGGAGGTGCAGGTGTTGGAGTCAGTGTGCTTCTCACAGGGAGGACACAGGCCCGAAACCTAGGAGCACTGTGGAGGCTGCACTTCAATGAACTTCAGTCCCTGTAATTTTTAATGAGCGGAGCCCACAGCATTCTGTGGGACATGTTACATTTCTTGCCCTCACTTTATCAAATTACCATCAGCATTTTGCAGCACTAGGACTTTGGGAGAAGCAGCACGTCCTAGGAAAGGTAGCAGTAAAGAGATTAGGAGAATCTTTATGGTAGTCTCATTGCATGGAAGTGGTGGCCGACAGGGAAACAGAGAAAGCAGGAACCCATCTTTGGAATTTGGGGACCCTGAGAAAAGAAGAGTCTGTTACCCACAAGGTACAGCTATCAACGAACTGAGAGCCTGCCTCTCTTCCTCTCCCCTACCTTGTGTCTGTCTCCACCTATTTCCCTCTCCTCCTTGCTCTTCCCCTTTTCTCTTTACCTCTCTCTCTCTCTCTCTCTTCCTCCTCTCTTTCTCCTCCCAGGGACCAAAGGGAGAAGGGAGAGCCGAGAAAGTGGCCCTGCCATCCCCTACTGGATTAACCAACGCCGCCGCCCCACCACCGGTGGCCACACCCCTTCTAATTTGTAGTGGTGGGTTTCTTTCCTTGGAGGAGCCAGGGTACTTTTAAACAGATAGAGGTAATGGGAGGATTATTATTCATAGGTAAGTCCAAATGGAATGTGTTCAGCTTCCTCAGGTCAAAGTCTGCTGTGTCTGAGATCACACCAAGTTCAAGCAACTTAAAGTCAGAGAAGAAGCCATTAGCTGTAGGAACCCACTGAGAAGTGGGGGGGCCACTTTATAGAAGGAAAGGGCCCTGGGATTTGCAAACTGACTGAACAAAGAGGCAACTTAGAAGGTGCTTTCCTCAGCATGGAGAGGACTGGTTTACTGAAGTAAAGAGCGGGAGGCAGGAAGAGCTTAGGAGCAGAGAGAACCCTTCTAGTGGTGTTTTTTTATATTGATATTTACAAGTTTTTTATTCATGTTGAATGGTGAGGCGGGATTGAAATGGCCAAGAGAAAGGAACAAAAGGGATGAGGAAGGGCATGGGAGGGGAAAAAGCTGGCTGGCTGTGGCTCGAGGAGAGGGTGTTCATCTTTATTGCCAGGGAGAAGCGGGGAAAGGCGCGAGCGGGGCAGGAGGAGGCATTCGGAGGAAGTCCATCCTAAAAACCTAGTTGTTTTGGAACAAGAGGGACCCTTTGCTACCTACCTTTAAAAATGCTTGGTTTGAATTGTACCCTGACAGAAAATAGGTACCCATTTACGATGGCTGCAGTAGTTCAGTAGCCAGGAGAACAAATCCCTCCAAGGTTAAGAAGTGAGCTAAGGTAACCATCACAAGTTTAATTGGCCTGTTTCCATTTTTATTCAGGATGTTGAATATATTACATACATTAAAGTATTTTCAAAAAATCTCTAGTGGGTTTCCAAACGCTGTCTGCAAAGAATGGTGATAATTCTTACAGATGAGGGATATATATCATTCATGCGAAGGGGCAGGAAAATGTGTTTGTATAAACCCCCAAACTGAAGCATAGCAAGGCTGTTTGGTCACCAGGCAGTTATTAGGGAGGCCTGTGGTTCCATGTGCTTTTCAGAGGATTTTGTTAAGAGTCAAAGTGTGCTTTGTTACTGACCCAAGCTGTCCATTTCTCTGATGGGCTTGAATAAAGTATTCCCTGTCAAAAAAAAAAAAAAAAAAAGAATCAAAGTGTGAGTTAACGAATCAATTAAATGAAGTGGAGGATAAAAGGGCGACCTCAGGGGTGGAGGAAGTGGAGGTACAGCACCCTGGGCTTTGAGGGCCTTTTCAGGTGCAGAGGTGGCCTCCCTGTGCTTGGCTTTCTGGCCTGCTGCATGGGTGTTCTCTGCCGTCTCCTCCCTGGAGGAAGGAGGCCTAAGGAAGTCACTGAAGGAATGGGGACAGGAAGGTGTGCTCGTCCTTATGCCTGGGAGACTCATGTTTTTTGAATTAATCCTCACAGCAGCCAAGTAGTTGCTAATCTCATTTGAGATTAATAATTTGCCCTAGGTGGAGTTGCTTAGCTAGTGAGTGATGAGGTTGAAATCTGCACCCCAAAACCTGCATTCTTCCATTAGATGATGCCTGAGGGATTTGTCTCCTGAGTGTGCTGAGAGCTAAGGAGGGAAAACATTCTAAATGCCAGAATGCTTTCTGAGAGTTTAAGATGCTGAAAATCAGACCTGTGTTGGCAGGATTCCTGGAAGACAAGGTAAAAATCAGCTTTGTTTCCTTTAGGTGACTCACGCGGCCCTCCAAACCACCACATGGGCCCCATGTCAGAGAGGCGGCATGAGCAGAGCAGCGGCCCTGAGCACGGGCCTGAGAGGGGGCCTTTCCGGGGCGGCCAGGACTGCAGGGGTCCCCCTGATAGGCGTGGCCCTCACCCCGACTTCCCTGACGACTTCAGCAGACCAGATGACTTCCACCCGGACAAACGCTTTGGCCACCGATTACGTGAATTTGAGGGGCGAGGAGGACCTTTACCACAAGAAGAGAAGTGGAGGCGTGGGGGCCCCGGGCCTCCGTTTCCGCCTGATCACAGGGAATTCAGCGAGGGGGATGGCCGGGGCGCAGCTCGGGGCCTTCCGGGGGCTTGGGAAGGCCGCAGACCTGGAGATGAACGATTCCCCCGGGATCCTGAGGACCCACGTTTTCGAGGGCGCAGAGAAGAAAGGTGGGACGGACGCTTTGTCTGCTAGCTCTTCCCTGGAGCTGTGGCCCTGTTCTCTCCCCAGAAGTCTCTTTCCTCTTTCACTGGGCAGGGGGCACTGGACTGATTGCTAGTTCTACCCTCTTTAGGTTTTGCGTTTAGACTTGAAGCAAGTAATTATGCTTTTTAACCTTTTTGTGCTTCTTTTTTACCTTTGCAATTTAGGAATCTTTTTGTTTTTGCTTACTTTTTGGTTCTTTTAAAGAGATGTGAGCATCAGGATAGTATCAAGTTTCTGGGGCCTGATTAGAAGGCACCAGCTTCTCTTAGAATGATGCAGTATGATACAGATAATCCAGGTGGAGAGTAAAGGAATTATGAGATTGTTTTTGTGTAATTGCCTAAAGAGCTTAACACCATGGAATCAAGCTGAAAAATTATTCTGCTGTTGACTTAGGGCAAGGTCAGGCTTGAGCACTCCGCTTGCCTGGGGTAAAAAAGGTATAAAGAAATAAGGAGCAAAAACAAGAATTAGTGAATCGCAGATGAGACAGAGAATAATCAGGGGTGATGATAATTGAGCATTTCTGTGTGCCACTGAATTGTGAGATCGGTGTTCTTGTCAGCAGTGTCCAGATGAGGGGCCATGCTGAGAATCAGCAGTTTGACTTTAGGACAGGTGGACGCGTCGGACAGGCGGAAGTGTCCCAGCGGCTTCAGGCCAGGCTGGCAGACTGCGGTGCTGGTGCTGTGTGCCACTCCTGCCGTCCATCCCTGCCGCAGTGTTTCCTGTCACATTTGGACCATTGCTAGTAGAGGATAGAGTCAAGGGTTGGCATTCCCTCCTCCTCACGGGATGTGTTAGACAAGAATGGTTGATAAGATGGCCAAGGGGTGTGAGGGAGCAGCCATCAGAGGGGAGTTCTTTAAAAAGACGTAAGGGCTCCTAGTTTTCTTGAGGGCCTGTCTTAATGGTATCCGAGGTATACCAGTGGTGTTCAAGGATCTTTGAAATGGCTCTGTGTGTCTGCAGGAGCCGCATCTCCAGTGGCTTTGGCATCAGCATAACCTTCACCAATTTCCTGAATCTCTGCACCTTGTTCAGTTTCAGATTTTACTGTGCCTCAGTTTGTATTGTATTTCATCTGTTAACGACAGACCCACAGCCTAGTGCTCTTAACATCACTCTTCAAATACGCCAGAGGTGCTCCTGCTCCTGTTGTGTGTGCTGTTTTCTCTGCCTGGAGCACAGTCCTGCAGATGTTTGTGGCTCACTGCAGTCAGAGCCCTCCTCCTCTCACCCCAGTTCTTTCACCCTGCTTCCTGTTTCTTCATAGCACTTAGCACTGCTTGACATTAAGCAATGTGTTTATTTCTTATTATGTGTATCTCCCAGGAACATGACCGCTTCCCCAGGGCAGGGGCTTTGTTTCTGTACCTCTGTGGCCTCAGGACCCAGAGCAGTAATGGTGACACAGCATGGGTGCTCAGTAACTGTTGAATTAGTGAATCTGTCAAATGGGGAGAGGTATTTGAGAAGGGTCAGTTCATTCGGGGATGTACTCATCAGCTCATACTGCCATAACAAGATACCAAGGACTGGGGAAGTTTAAATAACATGAGTCTATTTTCTCACAGTTCTGGAGGCTTGAAGTCACAGGTCCAGGTCCAGCAGGGTGGGTTTTTGGTGAGACTTATCTCCCTGGCTTGCAGGCAGCCAGCCACCTTCTCCCTGTGTCCTTGCACAGTAGAGAGACAGTGAGCAAGCCCTTGCTGGTGTCCTTCTTACCAGGGCACTGATCCATCACAAAGCCCCCATGCCCATGACCTCCCCTAATCTTAATTACCCCTCATAGGCCTGTTTCCTAATATCATCCCATTGGGGATTTGGGCTTCAACGTACAAGTTTTACGGAGGACACGTTAAGTCCTTGATAGGAGCTACTTTCTAATGAGGGCACATTAGATTCTCTTGTCGTAACTAGGGCAGCCTTGTAATGGTTGCCTGGCCAGTCCTGTGGTGTTTGGGGGCGTGGGGATTCTCCCTGACTCTGTCCCAGGGAGACAGCGCCCTCTGCTGTACTTTTCCTGCTCCACTCATCTCCTTTTGGCCAATTCCACCTTTACGTTTAGTTGTTATTTCAGCCAGTGTCCCGGGCACACCCTCTTTGCTTACAGGAGCATGAGTCGTCAAGGTCCACAGGACCAAGACAGTTCTTAAAAAAGATAGCTGGAGTGGAAAAGGGAAAGTTCTTTTTACACTAAAACCCTGTATAGATCACTCCACAGATTCTTTAATTGTGAAGGAAAGAAAGTGTACATTTGCAACAGTGAAATTTGGTTCAGCACACCACTTTTACCTCAAAAACAGGCAGACAACCCGGCATCACTGAGACGGTATAAGCAGTTTTGCCAAAAAGGTTTAACTTGAGTCTAGTCATGAGGAAATAGATAAATTTAAATTGTGGTACATTCTATAAAATACCTAGATGGATTTTTTTTTTAATTTTAAAATTTAATTTAGAGAGTGCATGTGTGTGAGTCAAGAGAGGCAGAGGGAAAGAGAGAGAATCTTTTCTTAAAAATATTTATTAATTTTTGAGAGAGAGACAGAGAGAGAATCCTAAGCAAGCTCCATGCTCAGTGCAGAGCCTGACATGGGGCTGGATCTCATGAACGGTGAGATCATGACTTGAGGTGAAATCAAGAGTCGGATGCTCAACCAGTTGAGCCACCCACATGCCTCGTTTTATCTGGATGTAATCTTAAAAAATGCTGGGATCATGAAAGATCAAATATAGGAAGATCCTAGATAAAGTAGACCAGAGACAGGGCCACTAAATAACAGTATGTGATCAGGATTGAAATCTATATTTTAAAACAACTATAAAGGACATTTTGAGGACAATGGGAGAAATTTGAATTGGACTGTATTAAAGAATATTCCATGTTATTCAAGTGATAATGGTATTGTTCTGTAGGAGAAAGTCCTTGTACTTAGAAGAAACATACTGAGGTGTTAGGGATGAGGGTCATGTTGTTGGCAACTGATTTTGAAATGGCTTAGAAAGTGGATTTGTAAGTAGATGGAGAGAGAAGATAAAGTACACATGGCAGTGTCCTAAGAACTGATGAATCTAAAAAAACAAAATGAAGAGAACTGATCAGTCTAGGTGAAGGACACTTGGGTATTTGTTCTGTTCTTTTAACTGTGTTCTTGGTTTGGAATTTTGCAAAGTGAAACCTTGGAGTAAAAGATAACTGAATGGAGACTCAAGAAAAGTGAAAGGCCTGGCTGCTCGCGCAGACTGGCCCTGTGCCCTCACTCCTCCTGACCCATTCTCCAACCCCAAGGCCTCTCTCCACGTGCTCATGCCCCATTTCTGCTTGTAGGCCCCTTTTCTGCTTCCCCACAGGCCTTCTCTGGCTCAGACACTCTTCTTGTAATGGCTGTGCTTTGGCAGTACTCTTGGCCAACTTGGCCTCCGGTCCAGAATCCTGAGGGACACTGAACCTGTCCGCCAGCCAGGGCTCTAGGCTGCCAGCTAGCCAGTGTGGGGGCTGCCAAGTGCCTGCCTGTACAGCAGTCAGCTGTGGAGTGGAGCTGTGGGTGAAGTTCATGGCCAGCCCTGCATAGAAGCGGTGGGCTAGGGCAGACGGGAGAGCAGATGTTCCCAAATGAGTCTGGTACAGTTGGCAGTCATAAATCTGTACCCTCCCTTTTCTGATTGTAAATGATCATGAAAAATACTGGGAAGGCAGTGGTAAAAGAGCATGGGCTGGAGTCAAGACTGGCTGAGTTCAAATCCCAACACTTACTGTGTGTCATAAATAAATGACATTACCTCTCTGTGCCTCAGTGTACTCATGGGTAGAATGGAATTAATAATGGGGTGCTGAGGATGAAATGAAATCTGAAAGTGAAAGCATGATTATTAGCACTTAAAACGTATTCACTGCTTTCGTTACTCCTAAAAGCTTTCGGAGAAAATGAACATAACCCTACATTTTCCTTCCTGTTTTTGCCTTTAATATTGGGACTATAAAATCTGTACTTAAAAAAAAAATACATAATTTTATTTTGTTTTCCTCCCATTTAACGTTAATATCATACTTTCTTACACCATTATGTTTCTTTGAAACGTGAACTCAAGAGCTGTGAGGGGTTTCATCAGGCGGATATTTTGCTGCTTTTCCCTGACAGCTTTAGAAGAGGAGCACCCCCAAGACATGAAGGCCGTGCCCCGCCCCGAGGTAGGGATGGCTTTCCTGGTCCTGAAGACTTTGGTCCAGAGGAGAATTTTGATCCTTCTGATGAATCGGCCCGAGGAAGAGATCTCCGAGGTCGAGGTCGGGGTACCCCGCGAGGTGAGTGTGTGCTGAGGATGCTGGGCTTGGCAAGGATGGGCTGGAGAGTTTGCTGCTAGGGACACACCTGAAATGGTCTGTGAGTGTGGTGTTGTGTTGTTCCCATGTGTAGGAGGAAGGAAGGGTTTGCTCCCCACTCCTGATGAGTTCCCTCGCTTTGAAGGAGGACGGAAACCAGACTCCTGGGATGGAAATAGAGAGCCAGGTAAGGAAGGAGAGCTGCTGTGGGTTCTGGTGATCCGAGCCCAGCCGCTCATAGAGTGCGGTCTGGGGACTTCTGGGGGCCCACCAGGTCCATTTTCTTTACTGTTTATTTATTTTGAGAGAGAGAGAGAGAGA
Source organism: Prionailurus bengalensis (assembly GCF_016509475.1). Taxonomy (NCBI): domain Eukaryota; kingdom Metazoa; phylum Chordata; class Mammalia; order Carnivora; family Felidae; genus Prionailurus; species Prionailurus bengalensis. Next base: position 111,644,948 of record NC_057345.1, read on the forward strand.
TAGAGACCAAGTGGGGGGAGGGGCAGAGAGAGAGGGAGACAGAGGATCCCAAGCAGGCTCCTCACTGTCAGTACAGAGCCAGATGCGGGGCTCAGACTCACAAACCATGAGATCATGACCCGAGCCAAAACCAAGAGTCGGACGCTTAACCAACTGAGTCCACCAGGTGCCCCCAGGTCCTCTCTTTTCTAACTCACATCTCCATGGGAAGATGGATTGTCTTCAGATCCTTGAGGCAGCAGCATTTTATTGCAGTAGATTGAGTGCAGAAACGGCTGGGAGAATCCACCTTTCTTCTTCTGAGCCTGATGTCAGAGGGGTTTGTCTAAATAGAAAACATTACCATTCTTTCCACGAAGTGGCTTTGTTTTCAGAAAATATAGTTAAATGCATTAAAGTTTTCTCAGCTTTAATTGCTAGTATGGCAAATTTTATGAAATATAAGTCTCATAAATTAAATCTCAGTAATTTTTAAGAGTGTAAAGACATCCTGAGACTAAAAAGTCTGAGAACCACTTTTCTGGACGCTGCCTGTCTCTTATTTTAAGAGGTACGTTGATTTCTGATCTTGACCTTTTTTTATGTACTCGTGATGTGGCCTAGGTGGGTGTTCAGCATACCTTTCTTGCATGAATGAACATTGGTTCTCAAGTTGGTACTAAATAGTATGATTTCCACCTGCTTTCGGTCACACTAGAAGATTGTCAGATGCTTAGCCTTGTGTCTCCCGTTTCAGGGCCAGGTCATGAACATTTCCGTGATGCTCCGCGCCCTGATCATCCCCCTCACGACGGTCATTCCCCAGCTAGCAGAGAACGTTCCTCTTCTCTGCAGGGCATGGACATGGCATCCCTGCCACCCCGAAAGCGCCCCTGGCACGACGGGCCGGGGACCTCGGAGCACAGAGAAATGGAAGCCCCGGGGGGTCCATCTGAGGATCGAGGAGGCAAAGGTCAGTGGAGGCCAGTGATCAACAGTGGTGGGAGCTCTGTCAAGAAGGCTGCGGGGCCACAGGCCAGCCCCATCCCCGTGTTCCTGTTCTATCCGTTCTGGGCAGGATACCCAGGGTCCTTCCTCCATTCTCCCCTTGAATTCTTGGGCTGTGTAAAGGCAAATGTCCCCAAATATGCTACAGATATAGCTTGTTGGGGCCACCTGAAGGTGACTGGGCAGTCTGAGCCCTCACTCTGTGATGGCAGGCTCATCCTCTGCATTAGCCTCCTTCACTTGCTTCTGAGAGTCCCCTCCCTGGTTCCTTCAGGCTTCCACTCCTGCTGTTCATTAGGGTACCCCAGAGCAGGGTGTCTCGTGCTCTCGTTGGCACATGTGTTGTCTGCTTCTGGCTGCTCCCGGCCCTCCAGGCTTTCCTTGGTGGCAGGAACAATGGTCTTCTCCCAGCTTCTGTGTTTTCCGGGTCTGGAAGGAACTGCTGATGCTCAGAGTCACAAAGACTTTGAGGAATATGGTCCAGAAAGGTGTTTTCAGGGGCAGTAGATTGCTTCTACAGCGTGAAACTTGGGAACTTTATTTTGGACGTAGCACTTTTAGCCAGGAACAGTAGCCACCATGTGGTCTCAGATTAGGCTGGGCCACTGCATATGTGGTAGTTTGGAGGCTGCTAGAAAGTAAGCCCAGTTAACCTGCCTCATATTTACAGTTTCTTCATTACAAAGTTGTGCTTTTTGTTTTTGGTGGTTCTTCTCAAAGCAAAACCCTCAGAAGCTACTTCATGTCACTGGTAGGTCTCCCTACCTAAGCACACATTTTTTTGCTGGTCAGTACGGGCACTTAGGACACCTGTGGGTCCCGAGCCAAGGCCACAGGGCTAGTGTGGAAATGACTTCCTAACGACATCTTCTCTGCCCAGTCACCTTCAGGTGGGTCTGGGCTACACTTTGTAGGAAAAGAAGCCAACATTTCCCCTTTGGCTAGCTTTCCTAACCTCCTTGTTCACATTCCATTCAAAATTTTGAGACAAAAAAGAGTTGCCTGGGTGGCTTGGTTGGTTAAGCGTCTGACTTCAGCTCAGATCATGATCTCACAGTTCATGGTTAAGCCCCACATTGGGCTCTGTGCTGACAGATCAGAGCCTGGAGTCTGCTTTGGTTTCTGTCTCCCTTTCTGCCTCTCTCCTGCTTGTACTCTCTCTCTCTCTCTCTCTCAAAAACAAAACAAAAAAAACATTAAAAATTAAAAAAACATTAAGACAAAATAAAGTTGGCAGTTGTTTTCCGATAGTACATTATGGGATATATGACCAAATTCAGCTCATGAGAAAAAAAATTTTTTAAGTCAGAATTTTAATATACCTAAAAGGTTTTTGTGTCCAAGTCTGGAACAGATAAAACTATCCCTGGGAGAGGGGGCGCCTGAGTGGCTCAGTTGGTTAAGTGTCTTACTTTGGCTCAGGTCATGATCTCAGGGTTTGTGGTTCAAGCCTTGTGTCAGGCTCTGTGCTGACAGCTCAGAGCCTGGAGCCTGCTTGGGATTTTGTGTCTCCCTCTCTCTGCCCCTCCCCCACTCATGCTCTGTCTCTCAAAAATAAACATTGAAAAAAATTTAAACAAAAAAAACCTATCCCTGGGAGAAATAATTCCGAAAGCTGAGTTTTTTTTTCCTTTTTTAAATTGCTTATTTTTAAAGAAATACTTTTACTATTTAAAAGAAAGCAAAAATGCCACAGCTGTGGGATAATGATAACACATTGTAATTAACATCAACAGTTTGTATTTCTTAGTTGCTTCCAAAGTTCTTAGTTGCCTTTCAAGTCTCCCCAGAACAGAATAACCCCTGGTGGCACAAGAGAGTGAAGATACACTTGCTAGAGACGTGGCCCAGCGTGGTCTGTGGCTCCCAGAGGTGCTCCGTGTTTACCTTGGGTTTCCTGTCCTGTCCATCACACAGCCTCGGGGAGCATGCGTGGTTGCTGAGGAACACAGCCCCAAGTTGGGTGGGATTGCGACAGTGGTGACCAGAGGGTGGAGGCACGACTTATAACCCTCCAAGTGCCACTGCTCATGTCCTCAGAACTCTGTTTTAAAGACCCAGAGTGTTCCTTCCACTATCACCATTAAGGGTTTGCACCAGGACTTAGATTAACAGTCTCTGATATAAAAAAGTAACATGTGAAATCAATTTGTTTTGTTTCAGGCCGAGGGGGCCCAGGACCTTCCCAGAGAGTGCCAAAATCTGGGCGCTCCAGCTCCTTGGATGGGGATCACCACGACGGCTACCACAGAGATGAACCTTTTGGGGGCCCTCCGGGCAGCGGTACTCCTTCCAGAGGGGGCCGTAGCAGCAGTAACTGGGGTAGAGGGAGTAACATGAACTCTGGCCCGCCACGGCGAGGAGCTTCAAGGGGTGGTGGAAGGGGTCGGTAGAAGTTGGGGCTGAGTATCCCAAGGCCTCTCTGGACAGTATTTAAGAACTTCTTGTGGACTTACCAAGAGAAACAAAAGGAAGCCTGCACCATGTAGCCCTGAACTTTTTCTGGGGCAGCTGAAGCCCAGGAGCCCCTAATGAGGTTGAGATGAAGACTGCTGCTGGCGACCCAGAGTGGCCGGCCTCGTTCTGTCCTGTCCACCCTCACTGCCCTGACTCCCACTGTTTTGTGAAGAGAAAAGCTGGAATCTTTTTTTTTTTTTTTTTTTTTTTTAGGTGTCACGCGACATGGAGCCTCCACAAATTTAAGTTCATGTCCAATTGGAAATGTTTCTATATGTACAGTTTGTCAGAGAAAAACATTAAGTTGTTTTTGTATGAATACAGAATGTGATTTATGCAAGAAATAACAGAAAACTAGTTGTGAAATGCTTGCCTTAAGGAACCCTTCGTTCCCACCGCACCCAGGCTGCTGAGGGGTGTATAGTTACAGCTTGTATCTGTGAGCACACTTGATGGGTACCTCTAAGCCGTCGAAGTTAACTTTATCTGTGAACTTTGTCTTAAATCCTCCTCTACCTATTCTGTCACACTTATTTTTGTAAGAGTGAGAAATACTTTGAAACTATAACACAGTCTGATGTGGATCCAAAGCCTTAGCTACCCACCAGCTCTGGCAGGTGGAAAATTCTACTCCAAAGAAAAAAAAATCTTCTGGCGGTGCAAGTAGGGGTTTGCCCTTGGGTGCATCTCCTGGTAATCACACTTAGACTTGAATTCTCTTGTTCCTGATGAGAGGAACCTGATGTAAGCCAGAAATTAACTACATGTACCCTTCTGATTACTGTACATCATGTCACAAATTGTTTAAGGAATAGACCAAATATCTCCTAAACAATTTTGCAAAACTTTCTCTCCTACCAGTATTTAAGGCAGGGAATAGTTCTAGCTTAAAGCCAGGAAGTTCTCATCCCCAACAAACTCCTTTAGTTTTAAAAAAATGTTAACATTTGGCCCGGTTTGGATTGGAAGCAAAAGTTCAGTTTTGATAACCCCATATTTTCTCTACACACACTTTGTTTTTATAAGAAAACTATTACTCAAAGGATATTCCCGTGGCCGCCCTAACATCTTATTACTTTGCCAGCTTCAATTTGGTACTGGAGACCAGCTGACCTGGCCAGTTCATTGGTGCTGGGAGTCTCAGCGTTTGCCTAGACAGGGATGCTGGCACAGGTGGACATATAACAAAACCCTCTTAATTGGTTCCCTGTCAATGTAAAACATGGCAAAAGGTAAGTTATTTCTGCACACACACTGCTCTTCAGGGTGCTAGAACCTAGAGACTACAAGTGAATAATTTTCACTTTGTTGTGTAAAATAAGGACGTTTACCAGCATGTCAGTGTGAACACACGATTAGGAGGCTCCAGAATGCTTCAAGTTCGTGGGACGTTCTTTATTTGTCCTCCACTGGCACAGCTTAAGAAGTTGTAATCAAATTCTGATAAGCTAAAATGGGATCCAGGGACCAAACCCATATTGAGAGGCTTTTTCTGAGATTCATGTGCTAAGATCTTTACCATCATAACATTTTAGGCTTCAGCTTTAAACAATACAGTACCTCAGCAAACATAACCACATCACATTTTGAGAAAGAATTCCTTTAAAAAAAACTGCAATCTTTACACTGTAATTTACTGAATACTTAGGAACTTTTAGAACATTACCACCAAGTACATACAAGGTATTGTGCTTTGAATTTTATAAACGCTACATTTTCGGTGTTTGAATTCTTGAGAAAATGCTGGGAAAACAATTAAAAAAAACCATAACAGCATCAACATAAAAATGGGCTAAACATTGTCAGATCTTCAGCTGTGCAAATTCTAGAGAAATTGAGAACTAGGACAGAGATTTAACTAGGGGATAGAAGGAGCAGCCAATGGCACAAGTTTTTTCCAATTACAAAAAAAAGTCCCTCTAAAAACGTGCTTTTACTACAAACACCCTCTTGTTTGTTCCTCTTGAGGTAGGTAAGTAGCCCTGTTTACTGAAAGGGGAACAAGGCAGTAATTCTTAGAGAATACTGGGGTGCGGAGCCCCCATGAAGTTGGGGCAGGGATTAGGACACTGATCAGGATCTAGGAATATAAATATTGAGCAAAAGGAGGCAATGCTCTATTGCTGCCTGACACACCTGTTTAGGCAAAGTGGAATCCAGCCCCAGAAAATAATTATTTTCAAACTGTGCAATCCAGTGCACAGAAAAGTAGTTCTCCACCTTAGCTGAACAGGGAATCATCTGGAGAGCTCTAAAAAAATTACTGAGGCCTGGGTTCCCCGCCGCCCCTCTCCAGATTCTGGCTGAATTGATCTGGTTCTTCAAGTAATTTTGATGTGAACTGAGACCCACTGATAAAGAATTTGAAAATCCTAAGTACATTTACTTTCTAGTTAATATAGAGCTACTAACAAAACATGTTTTCTGGACTCATCAGAATACTGAGTCCGAACTTTTTGGCAATACATTAGGGTATGCAATGAAGTCAAAGACAAGAGTAAATGCTGAACCTAAGAGGCAACGTGTCAGATATGAAAAGCATCTTACACTGCATTAGAATCAGCCTACAAAATATAAATTGCACTTTAAAAAGCAGGTAGTAAAACTAGGAATGATAAATTAGGACTTGTAGAAATCCACGATTTCCGTCAAATACAGAACTTTGCATGTAGAAGTCTCTTGTCTGGCAGGAGTCCCCAACCCAGTTCTGCCCAGGGACCTCTCATAGCATCATCGACAGGTCATGCTTGGGGCATTTACTTTTTGGTCCATCGCTTTCATGTCTAATACAAAACCAATTTTCCTTCAATTTTATAAGGCACCATATTTACAATTTCACTAAAAAAAAAAGAAAGAAAAACCGAGGTAAACGGTCTTAACTAAAGTACTTAAATAAAAACCTGGTGGCTAAATTTAGTGTTTAATTTGATACCCTTAAGAATCCACTCATTGAATGAGGAAGAATAAATTTTCGAGAGCCAAAGAAAAGGGTATTGTAGCTAAGCTACTACAATCTACCACTGGATTTCTGAAACGACAAAAGGTAGAAGTCTGAGAAAAGTCACAAGGGCAGCTAATTAAAACTGAAGAGCCATTCATTTTTTACTGCGCTCAATCTAAGACCACGGTTAACGCAAAAGCAATTTACCGTGAGTGTTTCACAGCAGTACTCTCACCAAGTCAACCACAACATCCCGATTTCATAGCACATGCAACAGTAAGGCGGAAGACGCTGAAACCGAAGAGCTTCCGAGGCGGCTCAAGTCTCAGTTTTAGAACAGCTGCTCAAAGGTGACAGGTTCGGTGGCACAACAACGGAGCAGCCTCTACCCAGCGCGATCTGGAAGACGGCGGGCGCAGTCCTTGGCTCCGTCCGCGCCGCGCCAGGGACCGGCTCCCGGTGGTCTTCCGACGGCGCGTCGCGGGGCCGGGCTCCGCGTCGCCTCCGTACAGGACCTCCGTCCGTCCTTGCTCGACAGCACGGGCCCCGGGGCTTCTCACACCGGCAGCGCCTTGGCGAGGCCGGCTCCCGGGCCCAGGCGCCCGAGCGCTAGCCGCAGCGCGGTGACCGCACCCCGGGGCAAGAGACCGAATAGCACGGACAGCAGAGCGGCCACCTGCACGCAGGCGCCTAGCGCCGTGAACAACGTACTGCGCAGCCCGAGCGCCGCGTACAGCGTGGCGCCCAGTGCGGCCACATAGAGCAGCGCTGGCCGCGACGGCGTCTCCTCGCCGCGCAGCAGGCGCCCGCACGCCGCGCCGCCCCGCAATAGCGTGCCGCCAGCTAGCGCCAGCGCAGAGCCCAGGGACCAGAGCAGTGCGAACTTGCGGGCGCGCAGCAGCAGCACGGGCGCGTAGAGCGCGGCCAGGCCGAAGCAGAGCGCGGCCAGCAGCAGGCACACGCCGCTCGCCACCAGCCGCTGCGCGCGCGTCACGCTGGGAAAGCACGCTGAGGTCACTGCCGCCGTTGGCTCCGCGGGGCTCCGCGCCCACGTCCAGCGTAGACCCGCGCGGCCCAGCCACGCCCCCGCCGGCCCGCCCCCCGCCGCGGGCTCCTCCGCCTTTTCCGCAGCGAGCAGCGGCTCCGCGGCCGCCAGCCCGCCGGCTTTCCCCTGTGCCAAGTACTCCTGCAGCTGGCGGTGGAGGTCCGCCATTTTGGCCGGAGCGGCCGCGAGAGGGGAAGACTGGCGCCGACTTCCGGTTTTTCTCGGTCGCTGACGGAAGCGGCTCGTCTCCAGATGGCTGTTGGTCGGCCCCGGCGGGGGGGCGGGGCCTGCAGCTTGCGTGAAAGGGGCGGGGTCGCCCCTCTGCAGACTTCTGTCTGGGTTAGCAGCGGCCCAGGCTAACTGTTCCAGGTGGGAGCTGTTACTGTCTGGATTATGTACTGTCATTAAAAGTTAGTTGTGGGGCGGGGTGGGTTGTGGCTATAAAAGGATACACGAGGGACCCTTGGGGTGGCGATGGAACAGTTCTGTATCTTGAGCTTATGGGTATCAGTAGCGTGCTGTAGTTTTGCAAGATGTTGCCATTGGGAGAATCTCCGTATTACTTAACACTGTATGCTAATCTGCAGTTCTTCATAAATTAATTTTTAAGAAAGCTTAGAGCTCAAGACTTAGGTGGTTTCTTTGGAAAGGCTTCCGGAATTGATAAATGAAGAGTTACCCCCCCCCCCCCCCCCCCCCCCACCTACTTGCTTATCTTCTGTTCCCCATTTCATCAGAGGCTTCTTGACTCCTTCAAGACCTATGTGCAAGACTTGTTGGTGCCCCTGCCTTATATTTTTGGTTCACCTTTTTGTGCTCCTGGCGTCTTTGGGTCCCGGTCTCCTGATTTATGGGCAGATCAGTGATAAGCTTGCCCATACTTCAGTCAATTCCTAGATCTGTTCTGAGGTGGCTCCCAGGGATCCTGCTCTTCCTCAGAGCCTGTCTGGGGTTACTCACAAAGGTCACACCCAGCAGGTCTCCTCCATGGTTTCTGTGCTCTCTTGTTTCCACCTGGCTAATTCCTGCCCCTGGACGTTCAGATCTAGCCACACCTGCAACTGCCTACGGCTGGCTGACATTCTCACCTTTCCCAGTTGTGAAAGTTTATTTGTTTAAGACTGTGCCAGCAACTCAAGCACAGGGTCTCTTTTGTCTCCCTTTTTCTAGGACTTGAAAGGCTGCTGCAAATGCACAAAGCTGTCAATTCTGGTGTAGTAAAGGTGCTTGAGAGGGATCTGGCCTGAAGCCATCGACTGAAACACCTATTTTGCTAGACTTCATAAATAGCTCCTGCAAACTTAAATATGATGATATGGAAGTCCTTTTGTAATGTAAAGGACAGTACCGGTAAGTTGTACAGCAGTCTGTTGTTGGGCAGGTAGGTCTTTGGCTTGCTTGTCCCAGAAGACCATTCGTACCTACACTGCTTTGTACCGGGGATGAGAGGCAGTGCCTACCTCTATAGCTGTTTCCAGTAATCCTCTGTCACCTGGCTTCAGAGGCACTGATGCAGAGAAGCCGGGGTATTTTCTTTTGGCTGCACTACAGCTCCCCTCATCACCTTGGTACTAGCTTCCCCACGGTGACAGAACATGACGCTAGCTAATGGACAGGTAATGCTCTTTCCTCCTCTACCCTAGGAAGAGGCAGGTGTTCATGGCTTTCTGCTTGTGTCATCTCTGGCTTCTCAGCCTTTCTGTTACTTGTGTAACCATTGTCCCCATTAAATTCTCTTTAATATTTTCTGTCTGATTGCATCCTGATATACATTATTCTTTCTCAACATACATTATGATTTGTTACCTCAACCTAAAGCGGTAAACTGAGGCAAGCTTGAATTATCAGAATTGAATTTATTTGGGAAAAGCAGAGGAATTACAGTTTGGGGAATGCAGACTTTAGCAAGCTACAGGTGACTCCCACTAAGTATTTGGGGTGTGGTGGGCTGTATTTATGGGCAAGGAGTGCAAAGATGGGGGAATCCAGCCAGAGTCCAGATGGTAATTTCATTGGTTCCCAGATGGGGAGAGAGCCTTGATGGATGTTCCTTGGTCAGGAGATAAATTTCTGTCTTCTGTAAACTGAGGATTTAGAGGAAATCAGCTTTTCAGTTCTTAAGTTTTGTTTTCCTGAGAGCACGTCCATTTCCTGTCCTCTGGTTTCATTTTAGATTGAAATTCTTCTGCACTTGGTAATAATGGTGATCATCTTGGATCACTAACCATGAGCAAAACCATTAGGATGGCTACTATGAAATAAAAACAAAACACTGGGGCACCTGAGTGGCTCAGTCAGTTGAGTGTTCAACTCTTGATTTCAGCTCAGGTCATGATCTCATGATTATAAGATCGTCTCAGGTCATGATCTCATGGTTATAAGATAGAGCCCCATGTCAGGTCTAGATGAGTGTGGAGGAGCCTGCTTGACATTCTCTCTCTGCCCTTCTCCCACTTGTGGATGCACACACACTCTCTCAAAATAAATAAATAAACATTTAAAAAACACACCGAAAATAACAAATGTTGGCCAGGATGTGAGCAATTGTAACATGCACTGTTGGTAGGAATAGAAGGTGGTATGGCTGCTATGGAAAACAGTATGGTGCTTCCTCAAAAAATTAAAAATAGACTTACTATGTGATCCAATATTCTACTTCTGGGTATATACCCAAAAGAATTGAAAGCAGGGTCTTGAGATACTTGTACATCCGTGTTAATAGTAGCATTATTAACAATAGCAACCTAGTGTCCATCCAAGATGAGTGGATAAGCAAAATGTAGTGTATACAGACAATGAAATACTATTCAATGTTTAAAAGGAAAGAAATTCTAACACATACTATTACATGGATGAACCTTGAGAAAATTGTGCTAGGTGAAATAGGCCAGTCACAAAGTGGCCAGTACTGTAATATTCCACTTCTATGAAGTGGTCAGATTGATAGAGACAGAAAGAATAGTGGTCCACAAATGACTTCTTCCTAATCATTTATGCAGCTATGAGATGCAGAAGACAGTTTACTCAGATTAGGGGAAACTGGAATACCAGGAAGTTAAATAACCTGCCTACCCCCCCAACCCCCCCCCCCCCCCCCAGCCAAAAGTTGGTGGTAGAGCAGGGCTGTAAGTTCTGGTTTCCTAATGCACAAGGCGATCTTCCTTAGGATCGAATTGCATGAAAGCTGACAATATGTTCAGGTTTGGTTCCTGCACTGATAGAAGGACATAATGAAACCATCCCTGGATACCACCTGCCCTCCAGCTACTGCAGCAAAATTTATTTAAAGAATCTGTCAACCCCACATCTCCACTTAGCCCTGTTCTTCCTTGAACCCTCTTCATCCCACTATGTCAGCAAAATCGTTCATAACAAGGTCACCAGACATTTCTGTTGCCAAGTACAGTAAAATTCACAGCATTGGAGATGGGGGTGTCCAGCAGTCTCTTTTGATGGCTGCTCTTCCCTTCCCACTGTAGTTGGATCCCAGCTCCCATGACCCAGAGGGGAGAGGGGGCTGAAGCAAGCCTTTTATTTTACTGAGGATTTTCAACTTGACCTAAGGAAGCAGAACCCACTCCCCAGATCCAATCTCTACCTCAAGGGAGACATCCCTAGAGCCAGGCAGTTCCAGGTGTTACCCACGCTCCTTTGCGGTGTTTCCAGAGTGGCATCTCCCTTCCTTCCCTGTCTGCAGTGGCCCATTCCTGCTCAGTAATGTCCTCCTGCACCCGCCCAGGCCTCCCCCTGAAATGCCCAGTTCACTCTTCCTTCAGCACAGCGATGTGCTGGCACCCACCTTCTCTGTGCAAAACTGAAGTCTACTCATTTCTTTTCTTTTTAATTTTTTTTATGTTTTTACTTTAATTTTGAGAAAGAGACAGAGTGTAAGCAGGGGAGGGACAGAGAGAGAGGGAGACACAGAATCTAAAGCAGGCTCCAGGCTCTGAACTATCAGCACAGAGCCTGACATGGGGCTCAAACCCACGAATCGCGAGATCATGACCTGAGCCGAAGTCGGATGCTTAACTAACTGAGCCATCCAGGCTTCCCATCTTTTTAAATTTTTTTATGTTTATTTTTGAGAGAGAGAGAGAGAGAGAGAGAGAGGCAGAGCATGAGCAAGGGAAGGGAAAGAGAGGGAGACACAGAATCCGAAGCAGGCTCCAGGCTCTGAGCTGTGAACACAGGGCCTGATGTGGGGCTCGAACTCACTAACTCTGAGATCATGACCTGAGCCAACGTCCAACAGTTAACCGACTGAGCCACCCAGAGGCCCTTCTACTCATTTCTTCTTGTGCCTAACATTCTTCAATAGCCCCTCTGCTTCTAAAAATTGAATTTCAGATTCCCTATCTGGCATTCTAGGCCTGCCCCTTTAGACCCCAGCAGCTCTCACCCTGCTCTGAGGGGCTCTTTCTGGGGCCATTGGGCCCCAGCAGCTGGGTGACTCCTCTGGCTTTGCTAATGCAGGCCCTGCCCCTGGGCTGACCCTCTCCCTTCCTGAGGCCCCTTGCCTCTGGGTCACCCCTTCATGATCCACACAGCACAGTGGTCTCCTGTGCGCTGCCTGTGACACCTCCAAGGCCTTGAGGAGTTTCCTTTTTCATTTACTAAAAGCAATACCTAACTGCTTACATACTTGTGATCTTCTCAAGTCTTATTTCTTTGCATCCCTCCTTCTTGGCCCCCAACACTCTGCCCTGGTTTTGTTGGATTTTCTTGTTAATCTTGAGTTGGGTAAGCATCACGCTTTGCGACACAGAAGACTGCATTGCATAGAGGGCTCCACAGGGTCACCGGGCTGCACCATCACCTCCAGATCGCCTGACCCTGCTCACCTTCCCCAGGAGGGGCGGCAAAGGACTTACCGATCAGATGACTCCTGTGCATCCTGATGGCTGGCAGGGGGGGGGGGGGCAGCAGAGCCTGTAGACACCTGCTGTCCTGTAGACCTTTTGCTGTCATTGCAGAAATGCTCTGGACCTGTGCTGTCCAGGTTCGTAGCCACTAAGCACATGTAGCTCTGAGTGCCTGGAAGGTTGCTCATGAGACTGAAGAACTGAACTTTTTAATTTTAATTCATTATTTATGATATTATGATTTACACATAGGACCTAAGTAATATGTAAAATATATTACTTCATAATGTATTTCAATTCATATATAATTATATAAATCCAGTCATGTTTATAGTAGCCACACGTGGCCAGTGGCTGCTGTATTTGACAGTGCAGTGTGGAGCATACTGGAAATGGGGGGTATTTTGGTGATCATCATGACTGGGGGCTGCTACTGGCTTTGGTGGGCATTGGTGAAAGGCAGAGTGTGTGGCTGGGACAGCTTGTTCCCCCACAAGAGGGCTGTAGCTGAATGTCCCATGTGAGGGCACCATGCACCCTGCTGCCTGCCCCAGCAGAGGGGCTGCCTGAATAGGGACCTTCCCCTGGGTTGTCTCCTTCAGCTTCAGCGGGAAACCAAGGAGATGGGCCACCTCACACAGGAGCTGGCTCACAGCAAAACTGGAGGCCCTGTCACAGGATTTCTCACTGTTTAGCAAGGCTTTGTGGTGGTTGGCTTGCTTAACCTGAGGGCACCCCTGCTGTTGCCTGTGGGGGGTCTGCCCTTGTGCACCAGCGCCCTTGTGGGTGGACCTGGGGGCAGAGAAGCAGGCACTGCCTACTTCCAAAGGAGGACTCAGGGGAAACACACAAGCTAAACTGAGGGTGCCTTTCTATGGGCCAGACAGTGAACATAGCTGATCTTGTGTGCTGAACTTGGAGTTTTTAAAAGTACACATTGTCGGGGTGCCTGGGTGGCTCAGTCAGTTGAGCATCTGACTCTTGATTTTGGCTCAAGTCATGATCTCATGGTACATGAGATTGAGCCCTGCGTCGGGCCCTGCACTGACTGTGCCGGAGCCTGCTTGGGATTCTCTCTCTGCTTGGGATTCTCCCTCTCTCTCTGTCCCCCAACCCCTGCCGCACTCACTCTCTCTTCCTCTCTCAAAATAAGTAGATAAACTTAAAAAAAATACACACTATCTTCTTCTTTTGCAATATTATTAAAATTTTTCTCAAAAACTTCTACATTTACATTTTTTATATATGGCAAATCTGTACAAAATTCATCTGTTTATCTACAAAATAGTATATGAGAATGTCTTTTTCTCTAAAACATCACCAATACTAAGCATTATCATTCTTTTAAGTTTTGACAATGTGAGATTCATTCAAAAAATATTTTATAAGAGCCTACTATAGTGCAGTCTCTATTCTAAGGTTTGAGAATTAGCAGTCATTATACAAACAATCTCTACCTTCAAGGAACTTGCATTCTAGTAGAGAAAAGCTGATAATAAATAGAAAATATGTGTTATGATATTAGATAATACATATAGTATGTTTGAAGTTGGTGTTGCTATGAAGGAAAAATGAAACAGGAAATAGGCAATAGGGAGTATGGTGTTAGTGATGGGACTTTTCCACTAAAAATGGTATCCCACACACATCTGTATGTACATTGCTTTTATTGTTTATTAGGCCCATATGTTTATTGGGCCTTTCTTCATTTTTCAAAATTATTGAAATAAAATTCACATACAATGTTCTATTAGTCTCAGGTGTACAACATACTGATTTAACTGTTTTGTTCTGTTTTTTTTTTTGAGAGAGAGAGGGTGCAAGTGAGTGAGGGTCAGAGAGAGAAGGAGAGAGAATGAGAAAGAAGTGGAGCTCAACCTAGGGCTCGTGTTTTACCTGAAGCAGGGCTCAAGCTCACCCAGTGCAGGACTAGAACTCATGAACTGCAAGATCACGACCTGAGCTGAAGTCAGGTCCTTAATGACTGATCCCCCCCCCCCAAGCACCCGACTTGACAGTCTATACATTATGCAGTGCTCGCCATGGTACGGGTGGTCACCGTCTGTCACCGTACAATGCTATCACAAAATTATTGACTATATTCCCTATGTTGTGTTGTTCATCTCCATGACTTACTGATTTTATAACTGAAAGTTTGTACCTTTTAATCCCTTTTATTTATTTCACCTGTCCCCTCATCCACCTCCCCTCCTGCAACCATCAGTTTGTTCTCTGTATTTCAAGAGTCTGTGTGTTGGTTGCTTGGTTGGTTTTCTTTTCTAGATTCCACATGTAAGTGAAATCATATGCTATTTGTTTTTCTGGCTTATTTCACTTAGCATAATACCCTCTGGGTCCATCCAGGAGTTGCAAATGGCAAGATTTCATACTTTTTTATGGCTGAATAGTATTCTACTAGTATCTACATACTAGTATGTATAGTATTCATACTATATATATACGTGTGCATATATGTATACATATATACATATACATATACATACACACTATTCTTTATCTGTTCATCTGTTGCTGGAGACTTGGGTTGCTTCCACATTGTGGCTATTGTAAATAATCCTGCAGTAAACACAGGGGTGCATATATCTTATCAAATTAGTGGTTTTGTTTTCTTTGGGTAGACACTCATTCATGGAATTACTGGATCACATGGTATTTCTAATTTTAAGTTTTTGAGGAACCTCCATACTGTTTTCCACAGCAGTTGCAACCAATTTACATTTCCCCCAACGGTGCACAGAAGCTTCCTTTTCTCCACATTCTTGCCAACATTTGTTATTTCTTGATCTCTTTTTCTGATACTAGCCATTCTGACATGTGTGAAGTGATAGCTCGTGGTGGTTTTGATTTGTGTTTCCCTGCTGCTTAGTGATATTGAGCATCTTTTCATGTGTCTGTTGGCCATCTGTATGTCTTCTTTGGAAAAATGTCTATTCAGGTCCTCTGTCCATTTTTTAATCGATTTTTTTTTTTTTTGGTGTTTAAGTTCTTTACATATTTTGAATACTAACCTCTTATAAGATAGACAATTTACAAATATCTTCTCCCATTCAGTAGGTTGCCTTTTCATTTTGCTGATTGTTTCCTTCACTGTGAGAAAGCTTTTTATTTTGGTATAGTTCAGTAGTTTATTTTTCCTTTTGTTTTTTTTTCGCTTGAGGAGACATAGCCATAAATATGTTGTTAAGGCCGATGTCCAAGAGATTACTGCCTCTGTTTTCTTTTAGGAGCTTTATGGTCTCACATTTCAATCTTTAATCCATTTTTTAAGTTTATTTTGAGAGAGAGAGAGAGCAAGGTGAGGGTGGGGGAGGTGGTGGGGGACAGAGAGATAGGGAGAGAGAGAATCCCAAGCAAGATCCCACTGTCAGTGCAGAGCCTGACCTGGGGCTCAAACTCACGAACCGTGAGACCATGACCTAGCCTAAATCAAGAGTTGGACACATAACCAACTGAGCCATACAGGTGCCCCTGTCTTTAATCCATTTCAAATTTATTTTTGTGTATGGTGCAAAAAAGTGGTCCGGTTTTGTTGTTTTGCATGTAGCTCTCCAGTTTTCCCAGCACCATTTATTGAAAAGACTAACTTTACTCTATTGTATAGTCTTGCCTCCTTTGTCATAGATTACTTGACCATGTAAGTGTGGGTTTATTTCTGGTCTCTAATCTGTTCCATTGATCTATGTGTCTGTTTTTTTCCAGTACCATACTGTTTTGATTACTATAACTTTGTAGTGTAAGTTGAAATCTGGGATTGTAATACCTCCAACTTTATCTTTCTCAGGATTGCTTTGCTATTTGGGGTCTTTTGTGGTTCCATACACATTATAGACTGTTTGTTCTAGTTCTGTGAAAAATGCTGTTGGTATTTTGGTAGGGATTGCATTGGATCTGTATATTGCTTTGGGCATTATGGACATTTTATTTTAATTTATTTTAATGTTTATTTTATTTATTTATTTTTAAAAATTTATTAATTTAATTTAATCTTTTTTTAATGTTTTATTCATTTTTGAGAGACAGAGAGACAGAGACAGAACGTAAGCTGGGGAGGGGCAGAGAGAGAGGGAGATACAGATTCCGAAACACGCTCCAGGCTCTGAGCTGTTAGCACAGAGCCCGACGTGGGGCTTGAACTCATGAACTGTGAGATCATGACCTGAGATGAAGTTGGACACTTAACCAACTGAGCCACCCAGGTGCCCCTAATAGTATTTGTTCTTCTAATCCATGAACATGGAATGTCTTCCCATATGTGAAGGTGTTTGTCATCTTCAGTCTCTTTCATCAGTGTCTTATATGTTTTCAGAGTACAGGTCTTTCACATAATTTGTTTAAATTTATTCCCAGGTATTTTATTCTTCCTTTCCCCCTTCCCTTCCTCCTTCCCTTCCCCCTTCTCTTCCCTTCCCCCTTCCCTTCCCTTCCCCCTTCCCTTCCCTTCCCCCTTCCCTTCCCTCTTCCCTTCCCCCTTCCCTTCCCTTCCCTTCCCCCTTCCCTTCCCTTCCCTCTTCCCTTCCCTTCCCTCTTCCCTTCCCCCTTCCCTTCCCTTCCCTTCCCCCTTCCCTTCCCTTCCTTCTTCCCTTCCCCCTTCCCTTCCCTTCCCTTCCCCTCCCTTCCCTTCCCCTTCCCCCTTCCCCTCCCCTTCCCCCTTCCCCTCCCCCTTCCCTGGTATTTTATTCTTTTGGGTATAATTGTAAATAGTAGTTGTTTTCTTAATTTCTCTTTCTGCTACTTCATTATGAGAGTATAGAAATTCAATAGATTTCTGTATATTAATTTTGTGTTCTACAACCTTACTGAATTCGTTTATCAATTCTAATAGTTTTCTGGTGGAGTCTTTAGAGTTTTCTGTATATAGTATCTTATCATCAACAAATAGAGACAATTTTACTTCCTCTTTGCTAATTTGGATGCCTTGTATTTGTTTTTTATGTCTGATTGCTGCAGCTAGTCTACATTTTACATTTTTTAAAAATCTAAAACTGTTACTGTTTTAGCATTTAACATTTTATTCTAACGTAATTAAAATTTATATTATTTAAAAGATCTTTTAAAATGGATTTTTGTCTTAAAAATGGAGGACTTGCTTTCTCAGTTCACAGTTGCACTGTCTACACCTAAAGAAGCTGGAAAAGATAAAACTGATATATCAGAGTTTTCTGACTCATGAAAGAGAGGGATCAACTCCATAGAACTGGGTAAATTCTACAAGAGCTAAAGATATAAAGCTGACCCTCAATGTGTATCACATTGAACTTTATCTGGACCCTGTGCTTCTGGAAGGCGGTGACAATTGAGAAATTCTCCGCAACTTCACCTTCTGGTAAAAGACTCCCCCCTGTCTTCACATATTCTGAGACAGGGCTCACCTCCACCACTCTTCCCTCATGACCCTTTGCCTAGTTCTATAAAACCCCAGACTCCTTCCTTTTTGAGATATTGTTCTTTAATGAACATTCTCCCTAGTGCAATATTCCGAGTAAAACCATTCGTTAATTGTTGGTACATTTTATTTTTGACAGTTTTGATGCATGATTTGTATAGGAGCAAGCTTGTGGTGGGATCCCTGTTTACCCCACCCACATGATGAGCCTCTCTGTTCTTGGCTGGTGATTTGAGACCAGAGGTGTGTCTGACTTCTGGTCCTGCACTCTGGATTCATGTCTGTCAGTAGCATGGCAAGGATTCTGTTTTGATTCTTTTTGAGTAGTCACTTGATTTCTGGACCTGACTTCTTTTGGCTTCATGGTCTATAACCATTTAGGTTCTAGAGATCTTGTCTTTGTTGGGTAAAAGATGACAGCAAATCTTGTCTGTTACCGTTTTCTGTTTGTCTGCGTTGAGCTGAAATCAGTTAAGGATTCAAACCCATTGGGAAGAGAACAGCTCTTGATATGGAGCAGTGAATTCTGTTAACCTGTGTTTACTGTTGACCAGGGCTGAAATTTTAGAATTAGAGCTATAATAAACAATCTGTCTATGTCTATCTGTACATTGATGGTTGTCTCTGTAGTTCAGAAAGGCTTTACTTCTTTTTTTTTTTTTTTTTAATTTTTTTTTTTTCAATGTTTATTTATTTTTGGGACAGAGAGAGACAGAGCATGAACGGGGGAGGGGCAGAGAGAGAGGGAGACACAGAATTGGAAACAGGCTCCAGGCTCTGAGCCATCAGCCCAGAGCCCGACGCGGGGCTCGAACTCACGGACCGCGAGATCGTGACCTGGCTGAAGCCGGACGCCCAACCGACTGCGCCACCCAGGCGCCCCAAGAAAGGCTTTACTTCTTATTGTGAGTGTGGGGTTTTTCTACTTCTGGATGGTATTGCCAAATTAGATTATAAAATCACCTAAATTAAAGGAGCTCTATTCTGATTAGCTTAGAGATAATTAATCACCTTATATAAATGGAATATTGTTAAAATTTCCAGAAGTTAAGGAACCCGAAATTTTAATGCTTTCAAAGAGCAAAAAGAAAGAAATATATAGAAATTAATTCATAAATAGTTTAAGAACAAGTTCACGCTAGGCCAATGAGACTATTTTTTTAATTAATTTATTTATTTTGAGAGAGAGCAGGGGAGGGTCAGAGAGATAGGGTGAGAAAGAATTCCCCTTCCCACCCCCCATTTGGGGCTTGATCTCACAAACGAACTGTGAGATCATGACCTGAGTTGAAATCAAAAGTCGGATACTTAACTGACTGAGCCACCCAGGAGCCCCAGATGAGACTAGTTTAATATTTTTAAACTTAGTTTAATATTTTTGGTTTAATAAAAGCAGCTATGTAGTCTCTGAGCATTAGGTATAATATAAGCTTATTTTTTTTTTAGTTTTTTTAAGATTTTATTTATTTATGAGAGAGAGAGAGAGAGAGAGAGAGAGAGAGAGACAGCATGAGTGGGGGAGGGGAAGAGAGAGGGAGACCCAGAACCCGAAGGAGGCTCCAGGCTCTGAGCTGTCAGCACAAAGCCCGACGCGGGGCTTGAACTCACAAACCGGGAGATCATGACCTGAGCCGAAGTCGGATGCCTAACTGACTGAGCCACCCAGACACCCCCTAAGCTTATATTTTTATTCTATTTAGGTATATTTTTCTTGAGTTTATGCATATCTTGGGATCAAATAAGCTAGCATTATTTATACTACCTGTTTAAGATTATGAAACATATGTGTTTGGATTTAACCAAGTCAGATTATTATTCTGACAAACTTTATTTCAATGATAATTATGTTTCCTGGGTATGTCCACTTGAAGATAATTGCCAAGATGTTTGTGTAATTTAAACCCTTGGAGTTATACTACACTGTGTTAATTAATGGCTGTTCACTAGATAGATACCTGGGTCATCTCCAAGTAAGTCATCACATTGCCTTTGGTTTTATAATGATAAATGAAAAACATTAAAATTCTCTAATCAAACAAGGGTGCAAGGATGTAAAAATTTTTTTAAATTTATTTTTATTTTGTGTGTATGTGTGTGTGTGAGAGAGAGACAGACAGAGACAGAGACAGAGAGACAGAGAGAATAAGTGGGGGAGGGGCAGAGAGAGCATGGGGGGGAGAGAATCCTTTCATGCTGTCAGTGCAGAGCCCTGATTGTGACCTGAACTGAAATAGGAGTTGGACACTTAACTGACCAAAGCACTCAGGTGCCCCAGTATGCAAGTGTTTTTATGTTGTTCTTTTTTTGTTAAACAGTGAGAGCAAAATAAGTTATCGGAATATAGAGATAGGAGCTGAACGAACATGCTACTAATGGAGAAAGGGGGCATTTTCACAGATTTTTTTTCATTTTCACAGTATTTTTCCCCATCCCATCTCCATTTGATATTGATCCAAACATGCCACTGACCATTTAGTTAAAAAAAATTGCAGGATGCTTGTGCACACTTTATGTACAGCAAATGAGTAGGGAGAGGGAATGTGAACAAATAGAGAAAACTGTACTGTGGTGGTCAGGACGTGGTGGGACCAAATTGTGCCTTTCTCATTGAGAATGTCTTCTTGGTCTGGAGGAACAGAGTTCTGGAGTAAGCTAGCAAGTTCCCTTTGTAGTAGACACCTTGGTCTGCTGCTAGAACACTTCACCTGTGTCTTCATCCTCCCATCTCCAGCTGTGTGGGGGTGTGGATTTCACTGATTGGCTGCCCATCAAATCGGAATCTGATCTGCCTCACTGACAAACCCGGTCATTCACAGTAGGCTTTCGTCAGTTTACTAAGTGGTGTGTATGCCTCGTAATCTTACGCTGCACCACAGAACCATCCTGCCCCGCCACCTTCAAAATAACATGATCTTGTTCTCAGTTTTGATTCCTTGGGCTTTGCATTGGCCATGGTGAGTGCTGGCATCTCCTCAGCTGCTGATTCTCAAAAGAGGTACCAGGTCTGCACTGAAGGAGCACCCCAAAAAGCTTTTAAAAGTACAATGTGAGGGTTTTTTTTTAATTTTTTAAATTTTTATATATTTTTGACAGTGAGAGAGACAGAGTGTGAGCAGGGGAGGCAAGAGAGAGAGAGGGAGACACAGAATCTGTCTCTGCTGTCTCTGCTGTCAGCACAGAGCCCAATGCGGGGCTTAAGCTCACGAGCTGTTAGATCATGACCTGAGCCGAAGTTGGACGCTTAACCGACTGAGCCCCCAGGCTCCTGAGGTTTCTTATGAAAACTTGCAGCACAGCAAACTCAGGAAGGCCTGTGGTAAATGACCATTCTTGCTGCCCCTGTGAAAGTAACCATGTCAAATCTAATGAGACCAGCCTTATTTTGTAATCAAGACTAATGTCACTTTGAGATTATTTTTTAATCAGAAGTGAGGAGGTGAAGGAAAACATTATTTCAGTAGAAAACTATGTACACAGTTCATAGTGCATTCTTCCAGGTATTCAGATTCAAGCCTTGTTCATTGTCTCTGAGCTACTTTGCACCTTCTGTAAATTGCAGGTAACTGATGGAGATAAAACTCTCTCTTGTCTGGTAGAGATTTAGTTGACCTCCTAGACAGTGTGGAAGAATCGGTTCTGATACCTACCTGCACTTTGGACAGGATCCTGCTACCTTTCCCAAATTGTCAATCCTTACTAAATTTTCACTTCCTCCAGTTTCCATTAACATCTGGCCACAACTCTCCCAATGAATATTTCTAGTTTTTCTCACTCCCACCCGGCTTGGCATCACCAAGATTAAAGCTTGATCACCCAGATCCCTTTTGGGTCTCTAGGTCGTCTGGCCATTTCCCCAGGATCTGGAGAAGCCCTGCAAGCTGAAGCCTGGTGACTTGTTATAAACCTGGAAGGACTGCTCACAGCAGCAGACCCTTCATGACCTGGATTTCCCTGGACAGGGTAGTGTGGGAGCTTTCAGAAACCCAGGAAGCAGTGCTGCTGCATAACAAAGATTTTCCTCCACCAACTTCTTGGAATTTACTGGACTAGATTGTTTCAAGGTTCAACTCCTGGTACTTTATTTACAAAAAGCTTTCATATTAACATTTCCCTTTCCCAGTTAGGCATCCTTCTTTTAAGATGTCTGATCTCCAGGATCCTGACATCTGATCTTTGCTACCACCTTCCAGTAGACGGTTCAGCTGGTTTTACAGGAACCACACCAACAAGAATCCACAAGATACAAGTTTTCTTTTTCATATTTCTTTATTGAAGTGTAATTGGCAAACAGTATTATATGTTAGTTTCAAGTTTGATTTGGTTAGTGTCAGGTTAGAGTTGATTCAGCAATTCTACCCATTGCTCAGTGCTTCCCACAGTAAGTGTAGTCACCACCTGTCACCATACAATGCTTTTACAGTATTATTGACTATTTCCATGTCTTACTTATTTTATAGCCTCTTCATCTATTTCACCCATTCTCTTCCACCTCCCTTCTTGGCAACCACCAGTTTGTTCTCTGTATTTAAGAGTGTGTTGAGATAGAATTTCTTAGACCCTGCTTCAGTCACTCAGGAGGCTCATGATTGCCTCTGAGTTGTTCAGCAACAACTGACATTTGAAGGTATTAATCACACTGAGTTTTATTTGAGCTCTGTGCTGCTGGAAGGCAGAAAAACTCCCAACCCTTTTTTTTTTTTATTAAAAAAATTTTTTTTAATGTTTGTTTATTTTTGAGACCGAGACAGAGCATGAATGTGGGAGGGGCAGAGAGAGAGGGAGACACAGAATCTGAAGCAGGCTCCAGGCTCTGAGCTGTTGGCACAGAGCCCCATGCGGGGCTCGAACTTATCAACTGCGAGATCATGACCTGAGCCGAAGTCAGATGCTCAACCGACTCAGTCACCCAGGCGCCCCTCAACCCTTTTGAGTTCTGAGAAATGGCTAATTGCCAAGGACCGTCCTGTGCTTGCACCTTGGACCCACCTCTACCCTTTCTCATGACTCCCTTGTTCACCTGCCTCTGTGAAGTCCAGGCCCCCTTTGCTTAGAGGCGCTCCTTATTAATGAACCTTCTCCCTAGTGCAGTAGGCTGAATAAAATAATCTCCTTAATTGTACCATGCGTTTTGTGTGTCACAATGTTAAAAATATAGCTTATTTAAAACAAGGTTGTTTTTTTTTAATGTTTATTCATTTATTTTTTGAAAGGGAGAGAGAGAGTGTGAGCAGGGGACAGAGAGAGAGGTATAGAATCCAAAGCAGGCTCCAGGCCCCAAACTGTCAGCACAGAGCCTGATGTGGGGATTGAACCCATGAACCATGAGATCATGACGAGCTGAAGTCAGATGCTTAACTGACTGAGCCACCCAGGTGCCCTTACTTTAGCTTATTGTTATGCATATTTTCAGTATTTTCAAGTAATACTGTTCCAGTTCAGTTGCATTATCACTTTAACACCACTTATTGAGGATTTGAAGAAAAAAGAATTGGATGACTTAAGTAATTTAATAATTTAATTTGAAAGACAAAATTTGTTTCTCACAGTTTTAAAATTAGATGTGAAAAAAACCAGTGGGCCATCTTACAGGGTAAGGTATGAGCAACCTTGATTAGTGAAGTATATAATGGCTAGGAGACCCATAAAACTCATGCCGTCAACACCACTAGGTGGAAAGTCGGTGAAAGAAATCACAGAGGTGAACTTGTTTTTGGAATATTGGAGTAAAGATGGTGGACTCACCATGGCGGACTCACTCCCCAACAAAACAACAGTTAACTGGAGAAAATTATTAAAAACAATAAAGTCCTGGAAATTATCCTAAGTGTATACAGCAAGAAGAGAAACAGTCATTCAAGAAAATCTACTAAATCTCAATAAGAAATCTGTGGCAACAGCCCTGCCAGCTCCATCTTACAGAAATGCTACTCCAGGTACTCTACTTGGGGTAGTCAAGAAGAGGAGGGCTTTCCCCTCCCAGACCCCATATGTAGAGTAGAAGCTCTCCTGTAGCTGAGCAAGCCACGGATGCTGGGACCTCTATCCCTGCCACCACCCCAGCTGGCTTGTAGGGGAGGCTCCACACCAGGAGGGGCAAGCCTAAAAGAACAGGAGTACCATCACCCCAGAGATCACTTTTAGAGAAGGGTTACTCTGGGATAAGTGGGTTGCTATCCCTAAGTCTAGATCCTGTGCAGGGTGCAGAGATTCTGTCCAGGGGAAGAGTCTGGCCACAAGGATTAAGAACTCCCAGCTCTGTCTGAGGGGGACTGACTTTATTTGGAACAGACAGTGGGAAATTCTAAGGGTATTGTTGAAAAAAGTGGAGATTTTGGTCAAGAGGAATTAGGAAGGCGCTTATAGCTACATGATACTAGTGGCAACAAGCACTAGTATCTCATCAGACATTTAACAGAACCAGGGAAAGCAGTAACCAAGAAGAATGCTCCTTGGATCACAGTCAACCCTGGGTGTCAGTAAGTTTGTATATAAAACATTCACCCACTGAGAAGAAATCACGTCAGGACATGGAGCAGATTTGGAAACACTCCCCAGGCTGCACAAAGACAAATTAACACAGGAAAGAAACCTTGCTGATACAAGGGCCTTAAGTGCAATTTCTGACCAAACGCTGGTTGAACAATAAGCTACTCTGATACAGGGGCAATGCCTGGGAAGCCAGGCTTTCATATAATATCACACACATCCCTTGGAGTCTGAAAGACTGTGTGTGGCCATGGCTGGGCAATTTCAGGAGTGATCAGAGGGGGAAAATCCAAGCTACCGGTCTCTGGCTGCACATGGGTAAAAACGAATTAGCCAACCAAACAGCCAACAAATAAATTCCTCAGACTGTGGTAGCAGCATTTAAGACTCACACACTTTCAATGGTAAAGGGTAAAAAAAATTTTGAGCAGTAAGTGACTTGTGCTACCCCAAGGATGACTGCTGGAAAGCCAGGTTAAGAGAGAAAAACAAGACAAAATCTGAATAGGAACATCAGAAGCTGCACACTACCAGGGAAATAGGCCTTACAGAGTTTGTTCAGCAAGTCACTATACAAATAAGTAGCCAAGCAAACAAAAACATCAACCCCTGGGAGATGGAGGTAATTAGTATCCAGAGTTGCTATAGCATAATATCTAAAAATGTCAGTTTTCAACAGAAACAATTTTGATACATGCAATGAAAGAGGAAATTATGACCCCACACAGGAAAAAAGTGACCAATACAAACTGCTTTTGAAGGGGCCCGGATGTTGGACTTAGTAGACACGTACTTGAAAACAGCCATTGTAGGATTGTAGAGGCACCTCGGTGGCTCAAGAGTCTGCCTCTTTTTAAAAAAAAATTTTTTTTAACGTTTATTTATTTTTGAGACAGAGAGAGACAGAGCATGAACGGGGGAGGGTCAGAGAGAGAGGGAGACACAGAATCCGAAACAGGCTCCAGGCTCCGAGCTGTCAGCACAGAGCCTGACGCGGGGCTCGAACTCACAGACCGCGAGATCATGACCTGAGCCGAAGTCAGCCGCTTAACCGACTGAGCCACCCAGGCACCCAAGAGTCTGCCTCTTGATTTTAGCTCAGGTAATGATCTCATGGTCGTGAGACTGAGCCCCTGCATCACCTGCTTAAGATTCTCTCTCTCCCTCTGTCCCTCCCCCACTCATGCACTCGCAGGCTCTCTCACAAAAAATAACAACAACAAAAGCCAGCCATTGTAAATATTCTTGAAGCACTAATGAAAACCATACTTAAAGAATTGAAGAATTGATGACAGTATCTCATCAGATAGAGAATAGCAACAAAGAGATAGAAATTATAAAGAAGAAGAACCAAATAAAAATTCTGGAGATGAAAAGTACAATAACTAAAATAAAAAAATTACTGGGAGTTTAAATAGTAGATTTGAGTTGGCAGAAGAAAGAAACAGTGAGTTTGAAGATATAGTAATAAAGATAATTCAACATGTAAAATGGGGAGAAAAAAAGAAGAATGATCAGAGCTTCAGAGAAATGTGAGACACCATTAAATGCATTAACATATGCATAATGGACAGAAGAGAAAAGGGGCAAAGGAATTATCAGAAGGAGTCATAGCTGAAAAGTCCCCAAATTTGATGAAAAGCATTAATTTATATGTTCAAGAAGAATGAGCTTCAAGTAGGATAAACACAAAGAGATCCATGCCTAGACATAATATAGTCACAAGGTTGAAAAACAAAGATAAAGTCTTTTTAAATTTTTTTTTTCAACGTTTATTTATTTTTGGGACAGAGAGAGACAGAGCATGAACGGGCGAGGGGCAGAGAGAGAGGGAGACACAGAATCGGAAACAGGCTCCAGGCTCTGAGCCATCAGCCCAGAGCCCGACGCGGGGCTCGAACTCACGGACCACGAGATCGTGACCTGGCTGAAGTCGGACGCTTAACTGACTGCACCACCCAGGCGCCCCAAAGATAAAGTCTTAAAAGCAGCAAGAGGAAAACAATTCATCACATGTAAGGAAAGTGCACTAAGAGCGACAGCTGATGTCTCATCAGAAACAGTGGAGGCCAAAAGACATATCTAAAGTGCTCAAAGTAGAAACCTGTCAACCAGTAATTCTATATCCAGCAAAACTATCTTTCAAGAAATAAAGACAAAATAAAGGCAAACTGAAAGAACTTATTGCTGGCAGGCCTGACTTATAAGAAACACAAAAAGTTCTTCAGACTGAAAGCAAATGACACCAGATAGTAACTAAAATCCACATGAAAAACAGTGTCAGTAAAGGTAGGTAATTACAAAAGGCAGTATAATTGTATATTTCATTTCTCTTCTTCTCTAAACTGATTTAAAATGTAATGACCTAAGACATAGGTATATGCTCATACTGCTAGGCTTTTTACATACAGAAACATAATATGAGTCAACATTTTGTAATAGCACAAAGGAGGTAGATGGGAACACAGCTGTTTTGGAGTAAGGTGATGACACCAAATGGTAACTCAAGTCTACAAGAAGAAATAGAATCAGAAATGCTAAATAAGAAGGTTAATACAATAAACTGTATAAATATATAATTGCTCACTTTCACTTTTAGAAAGACATAAGATTATGTAAAATAATTAAAACAATGTATTTTGGGGTTTAAAATATAGATGGATGTAGTAGATATAATAATAACACAGAAAAAGGAAGGAGACATCTCTAGACCACTGCATCCAACAACCTCAGATTATACATTCTCCAGAATAGATCATATGCTAGACCATTAAAACAAAACTCAATAAATCAAAGATGGTTGATATTCTACAAAGTAAGTTCTCTGACCACAATTGAATGAAGTTTGAAACCAGTAACAGAAGGAAATTTGGGAAATTTATAAATATGTGGAAATTAAGTAACACATTCCTAAAGAACAAATGAGTCAAAGAATAAATAAATAAATAAATAAAACCATTTTAATTGAAAATGAATACAAACATACAGAAACTCAAGGGATGCAGGAAAAGCAGTGCTGAAAGGGCAGTATATACCTATAAAAGTCTACATTAAAAAAGAAGAAAGATCTTAAATCAATAACTAAACTTTTTACCTTAAGACATTAGAAACAGATGAGCAAACTAAATCCAAAGCAAGCAGAAGGAAAGGAAACAATACAGATTAGAGTAGAAATCAATGAAATAGAGAAGAGGAAAAAAAAATAGAAAAAAACAATGAAACCGAAGGTTCGGTCTTTGAAAAGATCAACAAAACTGACAAGCCTTTAGTTTACCTGACCAAGAAAACAACACTCAAATGACTAAAATCAGAAACGGAAGAAAGGATATTACTTTCAATCTTACAGAAGTAAAAAAGATTGTAAAAGAAAACTGAACAATTCTACACCAGCCAACTAGATAATCTGGACAAAATGGACACATTCATAGAAACACATAAAGTATAAAAACTGACTCAAGAAGAAACTGAAAATCTGAATAGACCTATAACAAAGAGATTGAATTAGTAATTTAAAAACTACCCACAACAATCAGCAAAACTAAAAGGCAACCTACGGATTGGGAGAAGATCTTTGTAAATGACATATCAGGTAAAGGGTTAGTATCCAAAATCTATAAAGAACTTATCAAAGTCAACACCCAAAAAAATAATCCAGTGAAGAAATGGGCAAAAGATACGAATAGACACTTTTCAAAAGAAGACATCCAGATGGCTAACAGACACATGAAAAAATGCTCAACATCACTCATCATCAGGGAAATACAAATCAAAACCACAATGAGTTATCACCTCACACCTGTCAGAATGGCTCACATTAACGACTCAGGCGATGACAGATGTTGGTGAGGATGTGGAGAAAGGAGGACTCTTTTGCACTTCTGGTGGGAATGCAAACTGGTGCAGCCCCTCTGGAAAACAGTATGGAGGTTCCTCAAAAAATTAGAACTACCCTATGACACAGCAATTGCACTACTAGGTATTTATCCTAAGGATACAGGAGTGCTGTTTTGAAGGGGCACATCCACCCCAATGTTTATAGCAGCGCTATAGACAATAGCCAAAGTATGAAAAGAGCCCAAATGTCCATCGATGGATGAATGGATAAGGAAGATGTGGTATATATATATACAATGGAGTATTACTCAGCAATCAAAAAGAGTGAAATCTTGCCATTTGCAACTACGTGGATGGAACTAGAGGGTATTAGGCTAAGTGAAATTAGTCAGAGAAAGACAAGTATCATGTGACTTCCCTCATGTGGAATTTAAGATACAAAACAGATGAACATAAGGGAAAGGGAAGCAAAAATAATATAAAAACAGGGAGGGGGACAAAACATAAGTGACTTTTAAATATAGAAAAGAAACTGAGGGTTGCTGGAGGGACTGTGGGAGGGGGGATGGGCTAAATGGACATGGGGCATTGAGGAAGGCACTTGTTGGGAATGACACTGGGTGTTATACATAGGGGATGAAACACTGGATTCTACTTCTGAAATCATTATTGCATTATATGCTAAGTTGGATATAAAGTAAAAAATAAAAATCGATAATAAAAAAGAAAAAACTACCCACAAAGGAAAACCCAGGACCAGAGGCTTCACTAGGGAATTCTACCAAATGTTTAAAAAATTAACACCAATCCTTCACAGACTTTTCCAAAAATAGAAGAGGAGGGAACACTCCCCAACTCATACTGTGAGGTCAAGGCCTTGATTCCAAAACTAAAGAAAGACATCACAAAAAAGAAAACTACAGACCAACATTTCTTATGAATATACACAAAAATCCTCAACTAAATATTAGCAAACCAAATCCAGCAACATACACAAAGATTATACACCATGACCAAGTGGGGCTTATTGCAGGATTGCAAGGTTGGAATAACATATGAACATCAATGTAATACACTACATTAAGAGAATGAAGGACAAAGGTGATAAGATCTTTTAATCTTTCTGATATAGTAAAAGCATTTGACAAATAAAACATGCAAACAACAAGGAAGGGAGGAGAAATTCCTCAACATGATAAAGGGATTTATGAAAAACCCACAGCTAATATATTTAATGGTGAAAGACTGTAACTTTCAGCCTAAGATTAGGAACAAGACTTCTATTTAGCAGTGTACTGGATATTCTAGCCAGGGAAAATAGGGAGAAAAATGAATAAAAATCAATAATGGAAGGGAAGAAGTAAAACTATCTCTTTTTGCAGGTGACATCTGGTGGATAGAAAAGCTTAGGAAATCCCTTATGAAACTACTGGAAACAATGAACAAGTTCAGCAGGGTTGTAGGGTGCCAGAGGAATCTATGAACTTTAATTATATTTCTATACACTGTGAAAAATCTGAAAAGGGAATTGAGAAAACAACTCCACATACAATCACATCAAACATAATAAAATACGAATAAACTAAAGGAGTGTGAGACTTACATGCTTAAAACTACAAACATTGCTTGATGAAAGTAAAATCGAAATAAATGGAAAGACAGCCCACATTAATGAATCAGAAAACTCTTTTATAATCACACTTACCCCTTGCCCCAATCGTTCCCAATCCCTGGCAACCACTCATCTGTTTTCATTCTCTATAATTTTGTTATTTCAAGGATGTTTTATGAATGGAATCATCCAGTATATAATCTTTTAAGATGGGCTTTTCCCACTGGGCATAATGACCTTGAGATATGTCCAAGTTGTGTGTGTATCAACAGATCATTCCTGTTTATCTTGCCTCCTTGTGTAACTCTCGAATATTTTTAGAATTCCACTTTGATCTATCTATGGTATTTTGGGGGTGTACCTCTTTACATAGTTGTTTCTTTTTTTGTTTGTTTTTAGTGGTTACTCTAAAAAGTCATATTATTTGTAGCTTAGGCAGTTACTGGTGTTGACATTTTACTCTTCTGAGAAAGTATTACAGGTCCCTGAGGTTTTCTTCACTTTCTTCAGTCTCCCAACTGTGTTCAGTTTGGGTGGTTTCTATTCTGTGTTGGGGTTTCCCCATATGGCTGGTGGAAATAGGCATTATTCTTTGTGTTATGTGAGTGCCAAGCGCTATCCCCTGACCTGGAGCACACGCATGTCTCAGTCTAAGGCTTGAGGGGGATCCTCTGGAGATCTTTGGAGCTCTCTCTCTCTCCTTTCCAGTGCCAGTCCTGCAAAGTCTAGCTGTCCTGGTCCCCTGGGATTTCAGCTCTGTCTCTTTGACTAAGGGAGTCCATTCGTGTCCACTTGGCTTCCTTATCCACGGATCAAGGCCTGGAAATACTCGGAAGCACTGAAATACTGGAAGCACTGAGCTGGGACAGTCACAGGTTCACTCATTTGTTTCCTGTCTCTTGATCATTGTCCTTTGTTGCCTGATGTTCAGTGTCTTGAACACCTACGTTTTCTATATTTTGTCTGTTTCATATATTTTGTCTGGTTCCTGCTGCTTTATTGTGGCTGGGTACAGGTGTCTCAGTAATTACTTCTTGTTGGAAAGTAGTTTTCCTAAAGGTACATTATGTTAGTACATAATAGTTTTCTCACTTGATTTTAAAATGAATTAACAGCTGGTTAAGAAAATGTTTCATTTTCACTTCCAAGATGGTAAATATTGATAGATGCAGCCCACATAAATCAACTCTCTTCCGTGTCCTCAGTACTTTTTAGGAGTGTAAAAAAAAGACCAAGAAGTTTGAGAATTGCTTACCTAGAGGAGTTTATTTAATCCCCACAAATTTCTTTATGAAGGAGGTACTATTATTATCTGCTCTATTTTACAGATAAGCAGACTGAGGACCAGAGTAGGGAAGCACCTGCCTCGGTGACAGTAAGTGTGAGACTGGATGGTCCGTGCTCTTCAAACCAGCATGCCGCACTGCCCTGAACAGTGTGGGTTTTTCAACTCTTGTCATGTCTGAACTTCACAGAATAAAGGCCCAGCCCCTGGTCTCCCACGTGTGTCCACCTGCTTTTCACCGGGCATAATCCTTGGGCTCTGAGCCTGTTCATATTACCAACTTGGGGTGTCCCCAGGAGAAAAAACACGTGTGGTGAGTCTCTGCTGTGCCCTCAGGCTTGGACTTCACACTAATGGACCGGAGCCTAATGGACAGATGTGCCAGTGGAATTGTGGCTTGTCTGAGTGGCGCTTGCTCGTCAGAGGCCCAGGGCCTCCCTTTGCACATGCACATTTGACGAACAACATCCACTCTGGTCAGAGTCGCTGTGCCTCGGGGCCGCCACATCTACCTCTCCTGCGGCGAGCCTTGGACTCTTGTGCAGCTACCAGAGTCTGCAATGTGTAACATGAGTTTGAGCACCAGGTGCCTTTGCAAAAAGATTCTGTTTTTAAAAGAATTCTTTCCATCGAGATTTCTTCACATTATGAATTCCCTAGGTGTAAATAAACTTTTTTGTTTGTACAAATTCAGTTCAGGACTGCATGTGGTGAGTAAAATGGCATCTGAGATGTTTTGATCAACAAGAGTGATAATGCATTCACATTCAGGCAGCTCACAAGCGTATGAAACTTACCAAGAATGCTTAAAACGATGTTCATCTAACAAATATTTACTGAGCAACTTCTCTGAGTAGAGCCCTGTTCTGGGTCTGGCGGAAAGAGCAGCGAACAAGGCAAGAGTCTGTCTTGGAGAGTTTACATTCTCCATAGCATATTTATAACACGGTGTATAGCATATTTATAACACGGACGCAGGTTATTTTAAACAACATGGCAATGCAGCATAACATCACTGGTTCCAACAAATAGTTGAGTGCCTGCTGTCTATCTAGCCAGGCCTCTGTTGGGTGCCGTGTTGCACAAAGTAAATAGTTTCATGCTCGGGTATAAAATTTGACTGAAAAACAAAACCCGGTTATCCTCATGAAAGCTGGATCTACAAACCGTGCACATAGTGCCTGTGAATGCCAGCCTCTGACCCCCACATAGCACGAGTCCGAGGAGACCCTGGGACAGTGTGTACAGCACAGTGTGAAGGATGCCCCGGAGCTGTACAACTGGGCAGCTCTGATAAGTCCTGCACAGCGTGGACGTTTGCCATGAAGAAATGATATGAAATTTCAAGCACAAAAGGATCACAATTGTGCGCACAGTGACTGCGTGCAGATAAGACTGGAATCAGTATTGTTGGCACCCATCTTTGGGGGTGAAGCTCAAGGAAGTTTGCTTCTACTTCTGGGCATTTCCCAATACAATGAAAATTAAAAAAAAAAACTTGTAAAAAAATGCTTATTTATTTTTGAGAGAGAGAGACAGCGTGAGTGGAGGAGGGGCAGAGAGAGGGAGACAGAATCCGAAGCTCCAGGCTCCAGGCTCCGAGCTGTCAGCACAGAGCCCGATGAGGGGCTCGAACTCACAGACCGTGAGATCATGACCTGAGCCGAAGTCTGACGCTCAACCGACTGGGCCACCTCAGCGCCCCTACAATGAAATTTTTATAGCAAAAGATTAGAAAATAATTAAAATCATATAAATAATCCTGAGATTTCCCTCCTTTCAGGGAAAATAATAACTGGCAAGAAGGTGTCTCAGTAACTGTCCTTGGGTTATTCAAAGTAGTTGCGGGTTTTCTTTTCTCTGTGCCCTTGTAGGGCTTGGTTTTGGCGTGTGTAAGTGCTATAAACATCAGGCCTCCCTGGGGACTCATGAACTCAGGAGTTTAGTAAATGCTCATTTTAGCGTCTGCCAAATGGATGCCACCCTGGCAGCTGCCTCTTTTCTGGTCTCTGAATGTGGAGGGCAGCTGTGGCTCCTTTGTTCTGCTGGCCCAGCTCCTAGGCCTGCGGGGGGAATGGGCTTTCAGTGGCCCGCCCTGCAACCACCTCCCAAGGGAGGCCGGCCTTTCCTTCCTGGCTTCCTCCACCCTCTCCTGACCCCAAGGTGCCTCCGGCCCACCCTCCAGCTCAAGCGGAGCCTCTTGCCTAGGGAGAGGTGACGCTGGAATATCTGGGTACCTGTGGCGGCTGGACACTCCCAGCAGCTGCTGCCCAGTCCTTCTCCAAGTGGCTGTGCCAAGCGGGCTGGGCAGCTGCTTTTTCCGCCAGAGAAGGTGCTGGCAGCGCTCAGGGAAGGAAGCAGCAGAAGGAGGTGGAGTGGAGACTCAGCCCCCTGAGGTAGAGACACTGCATGGCGCCTGAGGGGTACTCTTTGCTTTTGAGATGTGTATGGGGCTTGGTCCCTGCCATTCCCTTTATGTCCTTGACAATGTTGCTAATGTTGGGGTGAAGGAACAGCCCCAGGGTGGTCTGCCTCCTGGTTTAGCCTCACACACCCTTACGTGGCATGCAGATGGTGAAAGCCTGCTCACCTTGGCTGGATGCTAGGCCTTCTGTGGATGAGACCAAGTGTGGACAGGTTGGGGTTGGGGATCATGGTGGTGCAGGCACAGCTGATTTTTATTCTAGACAGAGGTTGGAGATGGTTGGTGGGTTGGCTGTCCTAATGGGAAAGAGGAGGCAAAGAGAACCCCATGTGTAGAAGAGAGGTGTCCTTAGGAGCAGAGAGAGGCTGGTGCCCCTGCAGGTGAAAATCTCTGTGATCACAGTGCACAAGTGATTTCTTGTTGGACCACGCAGTGATGCTTTGTGGTGCAAACATGTGGCATTCCTGAATGCTGTTTGGGGTTGTGCAAGGCCACTCTTGTTCCAAGTCTGTGAGTTGCATCAAGCCTGCCCCAGAGCTAAGGTAAGAGAGAACTGGCATTTTCTTTTCAGAGTCCAAGGCCAGCCTGTCTTTGCAAAGGAGTTGTGAAGCTCCGTGGTCCTGTTATGCCCCTGGGTAATCCAGACCCTCAAGAAGGGTTCTGTGTTCTCCATAGGCTAAGACAACCTCTGAGTCTCTTTTGTTCTGCAAGCTCTAAAAGAATTGGTGGCTTATGATTCTGCCATAATGGTAATCAGACTTCTTTCACTGAGCTCTGCTTGGGCCAGGAAGAAGGAAGGTCATGTTGGGCTGGTCAGATGATGTGTATAATAGCAGATCACTGTCTGAAGGCATGCTCCCATTTTAAAATAGAAATATTTCATTGTTAAAGCAGCAAATGATCTGCTTTCTGTGGGCGTATAGAGGCGGTTGTGCACCCACTACTCATTTTTGGCCAGGCTCCAGCTAGAGCCTCCAGCTTCTCCTCTGTGCCATCCAGGTGCTTCCCTGTCCTTCCCTGGGGATTGTCACAGGCCACTTCTGGAATACACTTTGGTTCCAGTTATACACTCCTGCTTGACGACAGCCCAGTTTAGCTATCCCCAGTGCCCCGAGGGGGAGATGCCTAAACCAGATTCGGGGGAGAGGCCCTTTGGGCAGAATGGTTAGGGTGCCTCATTTCACATGGGCCATCATTAAATAGGCATGACACAGGTCCTTTGTGCTGGGAAGGCACCCTGGCTCCTTCTGGGACCTGGGCCATGGTGAGAGACCCTGAGACTTCCTCGGGGCTGCAAGGCCCCACCATCACATGGGGGTGGGACTTTGAATCTAGATACAAGTTGAGACATTTTGGGATCCCCAGTTTCTCTCTGTCCTCATGCCACTAATTAGGCTGGTCTGGTCGGAGGAAGCCCAGCCCCTCCCTCGGCTCCATGAACCCTGAGCCCTACCTTAGCATCCCTGGGCACTGGGCTGGCTCAGGTGTAGCTGTCAGCTAGAGAGGGGCATGAGGGGGAAGCCCCCTGAGTCCCAGAGGGTGTTGTGTCTGTCCTTGCTTAGAAACCCCCACTGTTTAAAAAAAATTTTTTTTAACATTTATTTATTTTTAAGAAGGAGACAGAGCTTGGGGGGGAGGGGCAGAGAGAGAGAGGAAGACACAGAATCCAAAGCAGGCGCCAGGCTCTGAGCTGTCAGCATAGAGCCTGACGCAGGGCTTGAACTCACAGACCATGAGATCATGACCTGAGCCGAAGTCGGCCACTTAGCCGACTGAGCTGACTGAGCCACCCAGGCGCCCCAGAATCCCCCACTGTTCTAAGGGTGGAATCCAAACACTAATGTGGCCCTTGTGCTCTGGCCCCCTGGCCCCTCTCCCTTATTTCCCATGCCTTCTGCCTCTCTGTTCTCCAGAGACACCACCTTCTTTCTGACCTTGAGCTCCCGAGCCCATTCCCACCTCAGGGCCACTGCCCTGGCTGCCCCCCCCCCCCCACTGGCTCTTTTCCTCATTCAGGTTTTAGCTCCAATGCCACTCCTCAGAAGCCTTCATTATGCCTCCAACCTAAAGCAGCTCCTCATGTTGTTCTGTTCTTTGCAGCACTGTCCCTGCCTGAAGTCACGTTTATGTTTTATCTACTGTTTGCCCCCCACTGCATGTCCTCTTGTTCACTGCTCTACCCCCAGTGCCTGAATAGCATCATTACTCTGGGATGAATGGGTGTGAGTGAGTGAATATGTGAGTGACCACTGCCAGGCAACTGCAGCTCTTTCCTGCAAATCTGCATGAGGCTGGCACATGGCTCCTTGGAGCCTTCGTATCTTCAGCAGAGCTGACTGATGCCCACAGCTGCCACCAAGCTCCTTCCTGTTGAGCTTGCCCTTGGCCCCAGGATGAGGCATGCTACATGGTCCGGCGAGCAGCAGAGGGCTCTGGTTTGGGCACAGGCACATCTTCCTGTGCTCAGCAACCATGCTAAGGAGGCTTTCAGGCTTTCAGGTAGGCGTGGGATCCCCTTGGGGCAGGGAGCAGGTCCCTGTGGTGTTCTCCCTTCTACTTTTCATCCTTTTTGGTTCCTGTAGGACCCCAACATTCAATGAACCATCGAGTCGGGCAGTCCATTTCTGGAGCACAGCCCCTGGCACACCTGTTCCTCTGCATCAGCAATTGTGGAAAGCATTTCTCCTTAAACAGGCAGATGAACCAAGAAGTCATCCATACTTGATGCTTAATCAACCATCAAGTTACAGTAAAACACTATTTATTAGCTAGGACACCACTGCAAAAGAACTAACAAGTGCAAACTGCTCTGGTTTCAAGATACCAGCTGCTTAGGAACAGACGCCTTTATCAAGCTCATTTCTGCAGGTGTAACTCTGTGTGTCACTATCAACTCTCCCTTCTGAATTCCACTGTTTATTTGTGCGTTGCTACTTTGCACTGTCATTTCTAGATAGTCTTTATCTGTTGCCAAGCTAGAAGTGATAGGATGTTTGATGTTTGGTAGGGTTAATAGATCAGGCGGCTCGGCCCTGGCCTCACGGTGTGATATTTGGGTTGCTTCCAGTTATATGCTACACTCCACAGCCCAGCTGGAAATATGTGCCTGTAGGTAGAGTGAGTGAGGGTTTTTTTTGTTTATGTAATATTTTTCTCAGAATAGATTCCGCGAATGATTCTGTGTTACAGGGCCACTTTAAAGGGCTCTTCCCTATCTTGTCAGTAGTGCTTCATCATAGAAAGGAGTGCTCGGTTCCCCTCCCCACCTCCCCAACTCGGGCATTGGGTTTCTCCATTGTAAGGTACCTTTTGCTAGGTTAGGAGTTACTCACATGCTTGGGTTGAAATGGTTATTTCCCAGGGAGGGCACTGGTCTGGCATCTCAGTATGTAGACTTAGGCTCACGGGTTGAAGGGACGCCCCCCTCCACCTTGGGCTCCCCTGGGGTGGGACGACGTGCACTGGGGGGTCCCCAGGGCCCCCGGGAGGGAGTTGGTGCCCAGAAAGGTCTGTGTGAAGCACGGAAGCGTGAAGGTGACCCCTCTCTTGGACCTGGGGCCGCAGCAGGAGCTCGGGGCTTGGAGGCAGCGGGGAGGTGGTCCGAGCACCGTCCCTTGGTGTCCCCCAATCCCGGTCGGCCCGCCAGCGTTCGAGTTCTGGGGCGGCCGGGGACAGCGGAGCGGGAGCGCGGCGGGGCGTCCCGGCGGGGTTGGGGGGCTCCTTCGCGGTTATTATAACTTCACTCCCTTTAAAAGGAAAACTATGCCGGGAATCCGGGGAGGTGGCGAGCGAAGCCCGGGCGGGGGAGGACGTGACCCGCGCCCGCCGCAGGCCAGGCTCGGGTGTCCTCAGAGCAGGGGCTGCGCCGAGTGGCAGGGCCCACCCCTCCGCCCCCACTCCCCCCGCTTCCCACCACCCCCTCGCGGGCGGGGCGGACCCCACCCCTGCCCCCCCTCCCCACCTCGCGGTCTGGGCTGCGCGGCGGGCGGAGCCGCTCTTGGCCTTTTTTGGGCGTCTCCCCGCTCGGCTCCCGGGAGGGACCTGCGGGCGGGTGCTCGGCCGGCTGCGGAGGCGGCGGAGGGGGTCCCGAGGCGACCACGGGCTCAACGCGCGCGGCCACAATGACGGGAAGGTAACAGCCCTCCCCTCCCCCACGCCCTTGGGCGGAGGGCGCCACGCGCCAGGAGGGCGCCTGCCTGGGCGGGACTGCGGGACGGGACCCCCGCCCCGACCCCTGCGCCCCCCACCCGCCCCGGGGAGCCGGCCGATCCACCTGCCGCGCCTCCGGCCCGGCCCCTAGACCTCGGTTGGCTGCCGGGGTAGCGGTGTCCGTCGGGACCGGGGTGTCTGGCCCAGGTAGCGGCGCGCGTCAGGACCGGGGTGTCTGGCCGCAGCAGGTGAAGCTCCCTCCCGCCCCCCTCCCGCCTACCTTGCAAGATGGGCACAGGTTTCCCCTCTCTAGTGGAGAACCAGGGCTCAGAGCGGCCGGCACCAACCCGAGGTCACAACCAAAGGGCAGGGCGTTAAAACCCAGACTGTGGCCTCTATCAGCTTTCCGGACCCCCAGCTATGTGATCCTGTGGAGGAGATCTTACCTCTGGGGCCCTGGTCTCCTCCTCTGTAAGCCCAAACGGTGAAAACGGTGACAATGTTAAAAATGATAACGGGTCTGTGTGGGGGTCTGGCTAAACTCTGCCCAAGCATAGGCTGCTCAGGGGTGGGGTGGGGACAAGGCACTCCCCTAGGCCTGGCCCAGGCTGGGCTCCCAGGCCCTGGTGCCATTTCACAGATGAGGTAACTGAGGCCCTAGAGGCTGAGTGACTTAGGAGGCCAGTCACATGTCCACTAGTGTCTGGCCAGTGTTGGCCTCTGCAGTCCTTTCTGGAACATGGCTGGGTATAAGTGCATGACTCAGACTGGGTGGGAGGGGATGGTCTCCGAAGCCCAGCAGCCCCTTTCCAGCCAAGCCCTGGCAGGACGATGTTCTTTGACTTGTGGTTTGTGGGTCGAGAAAACCCTGTGATTTTGCTAGGAAAAAGATTTGGGGAGAAGCCGTACCCAGGAATGGGGAACAGCTACGGAGGGTGGGGTGATGGCCCCAAATCTGGTGTGATGTGCAGAGTGGTCACCCAGCTGGTGGGGATACGCTGGCCCACAGTATTAGGGCAGCTAGGACACCCAAAATGGCAGATGTCTTGTTTCAGATGCACTTTGCTGCCCACTCCATCATGGCCTGAGTCTGTGGACACAGCCAGCCTTCCAGGGCTCACCCCTCCTCATGTGCTCTGGAGCCCCTGCTTTCCCTGCCCGCTTCCTGGCCCCCCACCTGTAAGCTTATGAGGACAAGATGGGACAGAGTGAAACAGGGACAACATCAGGAGCACAGACCAGCGTTGAGTGGGATGTGTGCGAGGTGGCCTGGGCACAGCAAACACCCTAATAAGGCAGGGCCACACCCCTCCAGCTTTGGCAGCAGCTTTTATCCCGATACCCTGCAGGATCTGAGGCAGATCAGAGACAGAGGCACCTCTGTTCTCTTGGCAGGGCTCCTGTCGCCCCTGAGTCCCTTGAGCCTTCCAGGGAGGGGCTGCCCCCCAGCCCAAGGAAGCTTTGGGAGCAGGGCCAGCCCGCCCTGGCTTGCTGCAGGGGTCCGGCAGGTGCCCCGAGCCTGAGAAATGCTGGTCATCAAATGAAACAGGGCCCAGAGTGAACTTTGGAAAACACTGGGTGGAGTTTTTCCTTGTAAAAGTAACATTGCTCATCTCAGGGAGTTAGAAAAACCCCCAGAAACGTTAAAGATAATGGGAACAGAAAAAGAGAAAGAAAACACCCACAGTTCCACTCCTCAGAGATGCCCCTAGGAATATTTTGGTGGCTTGCTTCTTTTCTTGTGGGCTCTTTTCCTGCTCATTTGTTTTTTGCAGCTGTGAGCCGTCTGGGAGCAGAGTTTGCCTGCCACACGCAGTGCCCAGGCTGGGATTGGCTTGCGCCACCCCCCCCCCCCGCCCCATGCCGCTCACAGGCATGGGGCCAGGCCAGCTGAGGATGGGACATCCAACCCAGCCATTGGGGTGGGCGATGTTTTTCCCGTCCCAGAAGCTGTGGAGTTTTGCTTTCACTCTGTTGTGTGCCACCTTGACCTATGCATGCCCACTGCCCCCATGAGACCCCAGGGCAATGCCCACGCTGCATCCTGGTTCTCTGTACATCCACCTGTGCTACCTAGAACCAGGCTGACCTGGAAACAACCTTCTCCTCGTATACCTCACACACCCTGCCAACTGTATAAAGTGCCAGCTTGCCCCAGGACCAGAGTGAGCAAGGCCAGGGGGAGGGCAGGGGAGAGCCAGTGAAGTGGCCCAGAGTGTTGTACACGGCCGTACACTTTGGAAACACACCTGCGGGTGCTGTGGAGAGAAAGGGCTGCTGAGGAAGAGATTGGGAAGGAGGTCCGCCACAAGGGAGGCTTCTTGTCATTGGCAGCCTTGGGGGTGGAGAAGAGGAGGGGACTCAGGGGTCTGGGAGGTAGAATGGGAGGACCTGACTGAGAGGGTGGAATCCAGGACGATGCCCAGTGGTGGAGCAGGCGTGGGCCCCAAGCTAGTTTGGGCCATGAAGGATTGGAAGAGCTGTGACAAGTCCCTGAGGAAGTGCTGGGAGGAGGTTGGAGAGGAGGGTCTGAAGCCCCAGATTGGGTAAGGAGGGCCCGGGTGTGGTTGGGGGTGGGCAAGCTGTGGGATAAAAACTCAGCCCTGATGGGGGCCCAAAGACTCTGGACCTTAAAAACACCCGAATCTTTGTCCCAGCCGGAGGGACCTTTGACATCAGCACTGGTCTACAGTGAGGATGTGAAGGCCCAGGCAGGTCACACCCCTGCTAAGGGTCCCAGCCTGTCACTGGCCCTCCTCCAAGTGCAGCCTGGGACTGGGCGCTCACAGCTGGTGAGGTCAGTGGCTTGGCCTACTGTAGGGTGGAGTCCCACCCACCACACGACCCTAATCTGCTGAGGCCACCAGGTGCCAGCTCCCGAGCTGGGCCTCTGTACAGTGCAGAGCAGGGCTGCTGGATCTGGGTCCCCACATCCACCAGCACCCTTGCCCTCCATGGTGCCCAGTCCCCACTTTCTTCAGGAGCATTCCCAGTGGCCTCCTTGGCGGAAGAGCCTGCCAGCGTGTAGCTAAGATGGCAGCCAGGGCCTGAGCACAGCACGTGGAGCTGTGGGAAGCAGATGATGAGTGCCACGCAGCTGGACCCTGAGACCCAGACCAGGCCAGGCTAGGTAGCACCCAAGACTCCTCAACTCCTCCCTTTCCCTGGACTTCTGGCATTGACTCCGACCCTGCAAGTGCGGTGCGGTGGGGGGGTGGGGGGGGGTGGGTGGGGTGGGTGGGGTGGGGGTGGGGTGGGTGGGTCCTATTTTTAGCATGTCCATTTCCATGCTGAAAATACCCCCACCTTGGCTCACTTCAAACTACCAACATGATGTTAACTGGTTCCCAAAATTCCTGAAAATTCAGCAGTCAGCACTTGGGAGCTGCTACAAGATGGCCCGGGCATCCTACTGTGTAGAGGGGCCCGGCTTTGTAGGCACAGTGGCTGTCCCGCGCCTCTCCAGCTACACTGCTTCTCTCTGTTCCATCTGTCAGTGCAGAGTCATACTAAATGTTCCTTAGGTCTTCATTTCCAGGGAGGGTGGGCAGAGGGGGCACCCTAACTCTCCTCCTTGTTCTGTTTATTCAAATCTTCTAAATTCCTGACGGTGAATATTTACTCAATATGGCCTAATAAGATAAACATGTTAATGGGATACTTACCTGAGAGGACAGTGTTTCACTAATATGACGTGACCCAATGTATGTATGTAAGTAAAACCAACAATGTGTCCACACTGATGCCTGAGTTTCCAGTTAAGAAAATAAAAGCATTCAAAGTCCGATTTCATGTGGGGTAAGAAGGTTGGAAAACATCACTCATCTGATGCATACCAAGGACTTGGCCTCCCAGTGGGTCAAGGGAGGAGGTGGGAGAGGGAAGCTGGCTGTGGTGGAGAGGCTGTTTGCAGTGGTGTCTCTGGCTGCCCTGGGGATGGCTCTCACAGCTCAGCCACAAGGGGGTGACAGCCCTGCCTCACAACTTGATGGTGGCCTTGGCCTCTGTTGTTTCTCTAGTAAGCTATGTAGCTGCATTCTTCACTACACATGTGCTTTTTAAACATTAAAAAAAATAAATAAACATTAAAAAATGTTTATTTATTTTGAGAGAGAGAGTGTATGAGCAGGAGAGGGGCAAAGAGAGAGAGAGAGAGAGGGAGAGAGAGAGAGGGAAAGAGAATCCCAAGCAGGCTCTGTGCTGACAGTGCAGAGCCCAATGTAGGGCTTGATCCCATGGACCATGAGATCATGACCTCGATCCCATGAGCCATGAGATAGATCATGACCTGAGCGGAAATCAAGAGTCAGATGCTTAACTGATTGAGACAACCAGGCACCCCTAAACATTTGAGATATAATTCACATACCATAAAATTCACTGTTTTAAGGTGTACGGTTTAGTGGGTTTTAGTGCATTCACCAGTTGTGCAACTATCACCACTAATTCTATAGAACATTTTCATCACCCCCCAAAAGAAACCCCATACCCATGTGCAGTCAGTCCCCATTCTGCCCTCCCCCAGCTCCTGGTAACAATTAATGTGCAGTCTGTCACTATAGATTTGGCTGTTCTGTGTATCTTCTATAAATACAACTCTACATTATATGGGCTTTTTTTTTTTTTTTGACCTGGCTTCTTTCATTTAGCATAATATTTTCAAGGTTCATTTATGTTGTGGTATGAATCAGTACTTCATTCCTTTTTTGAGGGAGAGGTGCAAATAATATTCCATTGCATGGATTTACCGTATTTTGTCTATGTGTTCAGTTGTAGTGGGCATTTGAATTGTTTCCACTTTTTGGCTTTTATGAATAATGCTGCTGTGAATTTTTCTTTTTTTTTTAAATTTTTTTTTTAACGTTTTATTTATTTTTGAGACAGGGAGAGACAGAGCATGAACAGGGGAGGGTCAGAGAGAGGGAGACACAGAATCCAAAACAGGCTCCAGGCTCCGAGCTGTCAGCACAGAGCCCGATGCGGGGCTCGAACTCACAGACCGCGAGATCATGACCTGAGCCGAAGTCGGCCGCTCAACCGACCGAGCCACCCAGGCGCCGTGTGAAGTTTTCTATCTATATTTTCTACTCACTTGAGCATATACTTAGGAGTGGAATTGCTGGTAATTTTATGTTAGACTTTTTGAGGAATTGCCAAGCTATTTTCAGAGTAACTGCATACTTTTACATTCCTACCAGGAATGTGTGAGGGTTCTAATTTTCTCCACATCCTCACTAACACTTCTTGTTTGTTTTAGTGGGTGTAAAGTGGTATCACTTTTTTGACTTTCATTTTCCTAACAACCTGTCATGTTGAGCATCTTGTCATGTGCTTATTGACTGCTGGTACATCTTCTTTGGAGAAATGTTTGTTTGGTTTCAGTGCCCATTTTAAAATTGGGTTGTCCTTTTATTGTTGGATTTTAAGAGTTCTTTATGTATTCTGGATGTGAGACACTTACCAGCTATATGATTTACAAAATATTTTCTCCTATTCTGTGGATTGTCTTTTAACTTTCTTGATAGTGTTTTTTGATGCACAAAAGTTTAAAATTGTGATGAAGTCCAATTTATCTATTTATTCTTTGATTGCTTGAGTTTTTGGTGTCATATCTAGGGAAGTGTTACCTAATCTAAGGTCATGGAGATTTATTCCTATGTTTTCTTCTACGAGTTTATACTTTTAACTCTGACATTTTGATTTTCAATCCATTGTGAGTCAATTTTTATATGTGGCCTGAGATAGGGGTTTGAAACCATTCTTTTGTATGTGGTGTCCAGTGGTCCTAGCATCATTTGTTGACAAAACTGTTATTTTCTTTTTGAATTGTCATGGCAGCATTGTCAAAAATCAGTTGATCATGGATATATGGGATTATTTCTGGACTCTCAGTACTATTCCACTGATGTATATGTCTGTCCTTATGCTGGTACCAGACTGTTTAATTATTACTACTGTAACTCTGTAGTAAGTTTTGAAATTACAAAATGTTGGCCTGCTGACTTTGTTCTTTTTCAAATTATTTTGGTTATTCTGAGTTTCTTCAGTTCTTTATGAATTTTAGGATTGGCTTGCTCATTTCTGTAAAAAAGGCAGTTGGAATTTTTATAGGGTTTGTGTTGTATCTGTAGGTTAATTTGTTGGGGAACGTTTTTGTCATCTTAACAATAGCAAGTTTTCCAATCCCTGAACATGGGATGTCTTTCCATTTATTTAGGTCTTCTCTAGTTTCTTTCAACAATGTTTTATAGTTTTCATTGTATAAGTCTTATATTTTGTTGGTTAAATTTATTCCTAGGTATTTTATTCTTTATGATGCTAGTATAAGTGGAATTGTTTTATTAATTTCATATTCATATTGCTTATTGCTAGTGGGTTTTGTATATTGGTTTTT
Organism: Prionailurus bengalensis; assembly: GCF_016509475.1. Classification (NCBI taxonomy): domain Eukaryota; kingdom Metazoa; phylum Chordata; class Mammalia; order Carnivora; family Felidae; genus Prionailurus; species Prionailurus bengalensis. Next base: position 111,688,829 of record NC_057345.1, read on the forward strand.
TACCTGCAAAGTTGCTGAGTTCATTTACTAGCTGTAATAGTTTTCCTTGGGGTTTAGGGTTTTATGTGTATAAGAGTATGTGGTAATCAAATAGAGAGTTTTACTTCTTTTCCAATCTGGATACATTTTCTCTCCTTTTATTGCTAATTGTCCTTGCTAGAACCTCTACTGCAGTGTTGAAAAGAAATGTCGAGGCTGGACATCCTTATCTTATTCCTGATCTTAGAGGGAAAGTTCTCAGTCTCTTACCATTAAGTATGATGTTAGCTCTGGGTTTTTATCAGGTTGAAGAAATACCCTTGTAATCCTAGTTTGTTGAGAGGTGTTTTTTGTTTTTTAATCATGAAAAACATGGATTTTGCCAAGTGCATTTTCAGCATTCATATGATGTATTACATTGATTTTGGATGTTAAACCAACTTTATATCCTGGAATAAATCCCATTTGGTTATGATATGTAGTACTTTTTATATGGTGCTAGATTCAGTTTTGTTCAGGATGTTTGCATCTCTATTCATAAGTGATATTCATCTGTAGTTTTCTTGTGATATATTTTTCTGATTCAGGGTAATGCTGACTTCACTGAATGAGTAGAGAAGTGTTCCCTCCTGGTAGATTTTTTGAGAAGATTTTGTGAAGGGTTGGTGTTAATGCTACTTAAACACTGGGTAAAATTCACCAATAAAACCATCTGGTCCTGGGTTCGTCTTTGTAGGAAGATGTTGATTACAAATCCAGTCTCTTTACTTGTTGTTGGCCTATTTGGATCTTACACTGCTTGTTGATTCAGTTTTGGTAGTTTGTATCTCTCTAGGTATTTGTCTATTTCTGCTAGGTTATTCAATTTGCTGTAATTTAGTTTGCATACAATTGTTCACAGCATTTTCCTTATAGTCCTTTAAGTTTCTCTAACTTTGGTCCCTTCTTTCATTCCTGATTTTAGTCTTTTGGGTGTTCTCTTGTTTTCTTGGTCAGTCTAGATAAAGGTTTATTAGTTTTGATCTTCTCAACAAACCATTTTTGGTTTTGTTGCTTTTCTCTATTTTTCCTAATCTCTATTTCATTTATTTCTTCTCTAATCTTTATTATTTCCTCTCTAATGCTTGCTTTGAATTTAGTTTATTCTTCTGTTTCTGATTTCTATAAAGCTATTTTATACTATACAAGTATTTAAATTATTATACAACTAATTTTTTTAAGTAGGTTCCATGCCCAGCATCGGCCTTGAACTCAAGACACCAACATCAAGAGTCATATGCTGTATTGACTGAGCCAGCCAAGTGCCCCTATTACACAAGTATAAATAACTACAGTGAAAACTATTCAACTGTGTACAACTATAAATTTTCCTTGAGCACTGCTTGAGCTACATCCCATAAATTTTGGTGTGTTGTGTTTTCATTTCATTCATCTCAATCTTTTCCTAATTCCCTTGTTTTCTTCTTTGACTCAGTGATTCTTTAGGAGTGTGTTGTTTAATTTCCACATATTTGTAAATTTCCTAAATTTCTTTCTATTATTGATTTGTGGTTTTATTCTATTGTGATCTGAGAATATGCTTTTCCCCCCTAATGTTTGTTTATTTTTGAGAGAGAGAGCGAGAGAGAGAGAGAGCAAGAGAGCGCATGAGCAAGGGAGGGTCAGAGAGAGAGGGAGACACAGAATTCGATGTGGGCTCCAGGCTCTGAACTATCAGCACAGAGGCTGATGTGGGGCTTGAACCCATGAACCATGAGATCATGACCTGACCAGAAGTCAAGAGTCAGATGCTTAACTGACTGAGCCACCCAGGCACCTCTGGATTGACTCTTTTATCACTATACAAGGTCCTTTTTTGTTCTTATAACAATTTTTGTCTTAAAGTCTGTTTGGTCTGATGTTAGCTTCTAGCTGTCTGATGTTAGCTTCCCTTTTAGTTGCTATTCGCATGGTGTATCTTTTCCATGCTTTTACTTTCAAACTATTTGTTTTTGTCTAAAGTGAATTTCTTGTAGAAATCATATAAGCAGATTTTTTAAATGCATTTACTGACTTCTGACTTTTAATTGAAGAGTTTAATCCATTTACCTTTAATGTAATTATTTTACATTTACAATTTACTAATTATTTATGTATCTTATGTCTGTTTTGTTTCTTAGTTCCTACACTCTTGCCTTCTTTTGTGTTAAATTATTTCATTATGCTGTTGTCTTTAAATCAGAGGGGAAAAATAGGTTTACAAACAAAAAATACATTTATATTGTCTTTTATTTTTATCTATATAGTTACTTTTACTATATCAAGGTTAAATATACTTTGCTGCTTTTTATTTCTTCATGTGGATTCGGATTATTGTCTGATGTCTTTTAATTTCATCCTGGAGGACTCTTTTAGTGTTTCTTTTCAACTACGTAATTTCTATTTGGTCCTATTTTACATATTTTCTACATAATTATTGATATTCTCCATTTGGTGAGATATCATTCTCATACTTTCCTTCAGTTTTTTTAGACATGGTTTTCTTTTGTCTTTTGGACATAATTAAAATAACTGATTTAAAGTCCATCTAATAAGTGTAATATTTGGGCTTCCTCATGGAGGGTTTATATTGATTGCTTTTTTTTTCTGTGTAAGGGTAATACTTTTTTGTTTCTTTGTATGTCTCATAATTTTTTTGCTGAGAACTGGACATTTCAAATAATATGTGGCAATTCTGAGATCAAATTCCCCCTCACTCCCCAGAGTATGTTGTTGCTACTTGTTTGTTTGTTTAGTGACTTTTCAGAAATAATTCTGTAAAGTCTATATTTCTGTCATTTGCGACTGCTTAAGTCTCTGCTTGATTAGTTTAATGGCCAGCTAATGATTGGACAACCATTTCCTTGAATGTCTGTCACCAATAAGGGACTCTGCTGAGGGCACTAAGTGTATGTTGCAGCACACCTTAAGCATTCAACCCTGCAGTTTACAGCTCTGCCTTAGCCTTTACTTCCTGATTACACAGAGCCTGAGGGTCAATCAGAAGCGAGAGGTTAGGATCTTCTTGAGTCTTCTCTGAGCATGCGCATAGTCCTGGGCTTTGTGTGGCCTTCTAGATTCCTAGGACTATTTTGGTTCTTTTCAAAGCCCCTAAGGACATGTCATTCCTTAATTTTTTCCTTAAAATTTTTTTTTATGTTTATTTATTTTTGAGGTTGGGGGAGGGGCAGAGAGAGAGGGAGACACAATCTGAAGCAGGCTCCAGGCTCTGAGTTGTCAGCACAGAGCCCAATGCAGGGCTTGAATCCATGAACTGCGAGATCATGACCTGAGCTGAAGTTGGATGCTTAACCAACTGAGCCACCCAGGCTCCCCTTTAGTTTTTTCTTTTAAGCTTTTTGATTAGTCTATTGTTGCTTCCACTATTATCCATTGCCTATGGCAATGACAGCTATGATACCATAGGCAGTTACAACAGTAATACATTTGAAAAATACTCCCCAAGAGAGGCTTTTAGCAGTGGGTATGTGTGAGTGAGGTCACATAAAGACAAAACTTTCAAATGGAGTCTTCCAGGGAATGAAGGTTTGAAGGAGCTTCAGCCCTGTCTGCTGCATAATTACTGGGAACGTGGGCTGTTATTTTTTAAGGCAGCAATAGAATTAAGATGTAGGGGTCAGAGGCTAGGATAAGTGAAAATATCACAAAGCTCACTGTTCCTACCAAGATTCAACTGTTTTTCTTTTCTTTCTTTTTTTAATGTTTATTTTTTGAGAGAGAGGGAGAGAGGGTGTGAGCAGGGGAAGGGCAGAGAGAGAGGGAGACACAGAATCTGAAGCAGGCTCCAGGCTCTGAGCTGTCAGCACAGAGCCTGATGCGGGGCTCGAACCCATGGCGCATTAGATCACGACATGGGCTGAAGTCAGACGTTTAACTGACTGAGCCACCCAGGAGTCCCCAGCTGCTTTTCTTGATGAGGTACCCTGGGTTACTGCAAACCTTTGGTTAATTTACAGAGTTCTGAAAAAGTGGATTCTAACAGTTTTTGCTAGTTTTCATTGCTTTTATGGAGGGATAACATTTTAAAGGCTCTTACTCTGCCATTTATGCTGACATCATTCTTACTATGTCTTTGCAACTTTGTCCTCTAGAGCCAGAGTGCTGGCTGGAGACACAGCATGGCTCCGACGCCTAGTTCTGCAAGACAGGTTGCAGAACTGGGGGTGGGGTGGGGGCACAAGGCTGTGCACAGATTTGGGATTTGGGTTCAATCAGACTCTAATTTCCTTTCTCAATTTCTAGCCCCTGGTACTTCCTTTTACAGTAAATATTTGTTGAATTGATCGGTGCTTGGTCACCTTGGACTTGAACTTTATTTACAAATTGTGATGTACAAAATGCTTGTGGCTATAGCCACCTTCCCAGGTCTATCTGCAATTGTGGAAACCATAAATAAATAATCCCTCCTTAAATGGAACTCTGACTCTGGGTAAGTTCTGGGTTCCAGAGTTGAGGATTTCCCCATGGGAGGGGCTGAGTAGGACTGGTACAAGGTACCTAGGCCCTTGGGCATTGACTTAAAGGTGCTACAACAAAACATTCTAATTAAAGATTTCCTAAGCATTCAGCTATCTCCATCAGAGAAGAGAGTGGGAGGTGATCTTTGTACCTGTTGGCTTCTCCAAGCTCAGCCTCTCTCTATGCCCTTTTGCCTCTGTAGCCACCTTTAAAAACATATTTGTTGAATTGATCAGGGCTTGGTACTTTTGGAATTGACCTGCATTGACAAGTTATATTGCGCACAACGCCTGTAGTTATCTGGCTGTGTTTTAGAGCTGCCCCCCAGGGTGGTTAATGAATTTGGATTTGCTAGATGAGATATGCTTCTCGGTATGTGGGCCTGGCATCTGAGTGCCATGGATCCCCTCCAAAGTTTTCCCTCCACCCCAGTGTTGGAGGACCAGTACCCTGCCCTGCTGTTCAGAATGATAGCTACTGTTTTTTGGGAAGGTGGAGGCCAATGCTGCTTGTGCTTTCTGACCTTACTTAGAAAGGTGTTTCAGGGAAATGGAATCGGTGTTAAAGATCTCCAGGAGTGCTATGGATCCTTATTTTACTGCTGACCATAGTGCCTGCTCCACTAACAGCAGCCACAGTTCTGCCGCTGACCTTGGGTGTTTGCACTTGGATCACAATAACCCTGCTGATCTCCTTAGGTAAAAAAGCATGGAAATAGTGCCTTCCTACCGGTCTTCTATCAGATTCTGCTGCTTCTGTTTTCCCTAGCAAGTTAGGGGATAACCTTTTCACTGAGCTTTCACAGCATGGACCTCTTTTGGGTGCTTGGCTATTTGTTGGTCAGATCCAGGGGACTGAGGCTGCCCTGATCTGGGTCTCCAGGCGGCATTTGTGGCACAGGGTCTCAGGGAAGGAAACAAGGTCGAATGTGGGCATGTATGGGGCTTCCTCCAGGATTCCTAAGCCAGATCAGTCCCATATTGCCTTCCGGAGCTAAGGGGCCATCGTCAGGACGTCAGGGGGCTTGGGGTTCCCTCTCAGGCTCCCAGCAGCCTGGGACCTCCAGGCACCCTGCCTTCCCACCATGGACCTCACCTTAGTGCTGTCTGGGACCTTCCCAGCGAGTCCCCTCCCCAGTCTGGACCCAGCCCTGCCACCTCAGCTTTCACTGTGCTGCCCCCGCTGCACGAACAATATCCTTTCTATTTGGACTTGACTCTGCTGCCCTTTGGAGATCGCAGTGTGTAACGTGAGCTCCTGTCCAGAGGGGGTGGGGGGAGAGGCGCCCCCTGCACGCTGGCCTGTCCCATCGCGGTCGCCGTGTCTGGCCTGCCGCTGCCGCCACTGCCACTGCCCCCCGCCCCCGAGGCCGGGGTGGTCTCCGGGCCGTCGGAGCAGGGCCGCCCCAAGACGGGAGCAGAAGGAGGAGGCCCGCGCCATGGCAGCCCGGCTGGGCGCGCTCGCCGCGTCGGGGCTCTACCGGCGGCGCCAACACCGGCAGAGCCCGCCGCCCGCTGCGCTCGGGTAGGTGGCCCGGGCCGGGGCGGGGTTGGCGGGGACAATGGCCGGAAAGCTGCCGCTGCCGGCCTTTCCCCGACACCCGCTTGGCCCTTCCGACGGCAAGAGCCCGGCAGTCCAGGGCGTGGGGACAGCGCCTGCGTTGGCGATAAGATTGGGGGGAGGGCGCATCTGTGATCAAGCCTGGGCGGGACGCTGAGAATGGGGTGTTGAATTGTCCTGCGGAGCTCCCATGACTGCTTTCAGACTAGGGTCGTTTTGTTGCTACTTTGTAGATGAATGAACGGAGTGGTCAAGGAACCTGCTGGACTTCACCCACCCAAATGGCTAAGCTGTGATTTGCAGCCAGTTTGGACCGACTCTAAAACCTGAGCTGCTGTCTCTCATGGAGAATTGCCAGTGTAGACAATGAAAGCCTCCTTTTGGGCAGGGAGGGCAGCCTGTGGCGCTCAGGGTGGACCCTCAGGGCATCTCAGAGGATGAGTTAACCTGGGGTGGGGAGGGTCTGAGGGGGCACGTAGATGGTGGTGGAACCACTAGTGTGGGTGTCAGGGGCTGGGGGCTGAGCCCCAGGGACCATCCGGGTGGAGACTTCTAGTAGAAAGTTGGGGAGAGAGTGATGAGGACTGTGAACTTGGGGTATTGGCAGGAAAGTGGCAGGTGTGAGCCTTAGAGGAAGAGGTGGGGGAGGAACAGTGGGAGAGGACCCTGAGGTTGGGAGAAGGGGTTGGGGAGTGAGGGAAGAGACAGAGAGCAGCAGTCACAGAGGTAGGGATATCTGAGGACCCAGGAAAGGAAGGACGTCCAGGGGCTAATGCTACATGGATTGCTCTGAGCTCACTGCATTCCCATAGTCCGGGCAGCCCTCCTGAGGGGTAATTAGGACTGAGCCACCAAAGACGTCTGGCCTCTCGGGGGAGTGGCAGGGAGGGGGTCCAGGCAGTGCCGGGGGCACCATCCACTCGAGCTTCAGACATCATGTTGCAGTGGGATCCCCCTTCTCTCCCTGCACCTGGAGAAGGGCCTGGGCACAGAACAGGTGCTCAGTAAGGATCTGTTGGATGAAGGGGGTTGGGGGGGGGGGGAAGGATACCACTAGCTGCCGATGACGGAGCAGTTATGGGCTGTGCTGCAAGTGTCACCTCACTTGGCCCTCCCAACCTCCCCCGGAGGTTGCTGTTGCTAGCCCATTTTACAGATGCGGAAGCCCAGGCTCAGAGAGCACTTTACTGCGGACCACGTAGCCAGGGAGCACCTGAGTAGGGATTGCAGCCTGGTCTGCCTGGCTGTAGAACACACGCTTAGGCTGACGTGGCCTCAGTAATACTGACTCATTCTCCTCCCAGCCCCTGCCTGTTCCCAGGCTCTCACTGTCTTTCTAGGCTCAGATGGGTGGGAGGCTGGAGTGGGGAAAGTCTAGGGTTGTTAAAAAACCAGAGTTTTGAACGGCTGTGCCTAGATAATGCCACCAGGAGCTGAGGGGACAGGAGAGAACATGGTCTAATCCTGTGTGACCCTCAGAAGGTTACTGACCCTCTCTGTACTTCAGTTACCTTATCTGGAACCAGCAACCTCTCCTCACAGGAAGCTGGCACAGAGAGGGCTCCCCCCACCCCACCCCAGGCTAATAGTCATTGTAAGTCTCAGTGATATCTTGTCACTCAGTGACATCTTGCACAGGCCCACAAATTGACTTGTGTTGGGCTGTCAAGATTGAGAAAGTTTTGGGGGTGCTGGGAAGGGCCGGAGAAGAGGTCCACGATGGTGCACTCTTGTACACCATGGCATGCTGGCCATGCCCTCAGCAGCGTGAGTGTTGTCCAGCTGGGGCAGGATGGTGGTGTCTCCTTGGAGGGTAACTGAGTAGACTTTGTGCTCCCCATTCTTGGCTGGAATGTGTGAAGGAGGACATGGAATGTCCGTGTGTCCCACCCTTTGCCCTCTTGCAGGGAGCGCAGGCAGGCTGCAGGCCTTCCCCAGGACTGGGTGGGGGAGGAGGTGCTCTGGAAGGCTCCCAGAGTTGCTGGGAAACAACAGCTCTCTTTATCCAGCGCTTGGCCTTCCCGGCCCTGTGCTCCACACACTGTATGCCAGTGAGTTCTTCACTCCAGCTCCGTGGGGTGGTAACTGTTACTCTGACACACCTCTTTGCAGATGAGGAAATGAGGCCCAGAGAAGCTGGTACCCTTTTCCAGCCCCTCCCCGCTGGTGTCTGGGGCTATCAGGATTCAAATTTGGAGGGGTGAGCCCAGAGCCCCCTCCTGTGTCCTCGCCTCCTGCAGGAGACAGCTGGCATTTCTCTGATGGTGACATGGTTCAGTTGTTGGGCACATTTGCATGTCTGTTCATTCCTCTGTCTTAGGCCAGTGGGTTGGAGTGTTGTCTGTGGTCCCAAGCAGGGTGGCATGGGGACACAGTCGCAGGAGTGCTTTGGGGGTGCTACTGCCCCCAAGACTTGGGCTGGGGCAGCCAGTGGGTGTGAGAGGGAGGTGGTCACCCCCACATCCCACCTTCCTATGCCAGGGCTTGTGCGAGGTATATATGTAGGGGACAGATGGCAAAATCCTCGGCGTCAGGCACCTAGGGACCCAGCCAGGGAACCAGCCGTAGCCCAAAGACCAGCCGCTCTGGTTAGGGGACCTCGTGAGGATGAACAGGAAGGCAGGTTGTGGCGGCTGCTGTGGGGGTGGTGTCTGTTAGCGTCCTGGTCAGAAACATAGTTACAGTGAAACAGAATGGCAGAGGAGAGTTTAACAGAGGGTCTACTTATGAGAGCAGAATGGTGGAAGGCTGGCAAAGTGTCTGGTCTAGTGGCAGGCGACTGGGGGTGGGATTGGGTCCCTGAAGGCCAGAGGGCAAGGGGCTTTGGGAGGCGCTGGAGCTCTGCAGGCGCTCACTTAGTTAGGGCCCAGAGCTCTGGATTTAAGCAGCAATCCCAAAGCCTGGGTCTGGACTTGAATCCTTGTTTTGGCTTCATTTTCTGGGTCCTTTGGGGAATTCCAGAGCCAGAGTCACAGGATTTCCTGTTGTTTCTCACTTCTCCAAGACCAGCAAGGTCTTGTACACAGCCCGGAGTTGGAACTTCCCCCCGGCCCCGCCACCTTGGGTGTGTGCTGTGGGAGGACAAGGCCACTAGGGTCACAATGTCTTCTAGCGGGAAGCCATGCCTGTGTTGAAGAAGTCCAGCCCAGCCCTCCATGGCTGCTTAGGCAGTTGGCCCTCTGCTGTCTGGCCCACCTCATGGAGACCAGCAGGGGGTTGGGGACGGTGCAGGGTGTGTGTTGGGGGCAGAGTGGCTGCTGCACAAAGACCTTCTCTTGCATCGTGAGCTCTGCCCGACTCTTCCTGCCACTGTCCTGCTTCCTTGCCCCTGTGGCCAGTACGTGGACAAAGAATGTGGCTTTGGTCCCCAAAACACACCTGAGGGCAGGCTAAGTCCTAAGAATCCGGGGTGCCTGTCAAGGCTTATGGAAGAGTCCTCTGGCCCTTCCCCTGCTATGTGGGGTCCCCAAGCTGAGCAGGCAGGAAGTCCTGTCTGGGGGCCCCAGCCCAGCTTCCAGCCTGTGTGCCAACAGTCCCCGTTAGACCCACTGTTCACAGCCCACACCCAGACTCCTGACAGGCAGAGCCCTCTCCCACCACCTCCTGGGCTCATCCCGGTTAGGGAGCCTTCCTCCCTATGATTGATACCTGAATGCCCCAGCAAGAGCTTCACTCACTCGAGAATTCTTCTCATAGTGCTGTGGCAGCAAGACGAGGGTGGGATTCGTACCCTGGGAGGCAGTACAGGCTGGAAAGATATTCTCAAGAGCATTCAGGTTGTGTCTGACCACTCTCTGTGTCTACTTGACATTGTCAGCTGGTTATCTCTCTCCCTGCTGAGCCTGACTGTCCTGCTTTGGCTAGATATCCAGGCAGCCACCGCCAATCTGTCAGAGTTGACGCTTGAAACAAAACCTATTTGCTACCCTTATAGCAAAAGTCATGGGCATCAAGGTATTGGAAGGTCGAAGAGGTTGTCAGTCTGACACAGTTCCTCCTGGCCACACCTCTGGACCCCTCAGCATACAGTTTGGATTCTATTCCTCCCAGAAGGAAGCAAGCCTGCCACTTACCCCAGGGAAGCCCACCACAGTTGAGGACATTTGCTCCCCAACCTGCTTGTATCCCAAACATTCACATTTTCACTTTCCCCGGGGCAGGGTGATTACATGTTTTTTGGGGCAGGTGATTTGCAACTAACTCCTGGTGTGGAAGAAAGAGCCATTGCAGTCCAACCAATCTGGGTTCAAATCTGGACTCCGTCATCTGCTGTGTGAGCTTGTGCAAGTTACTTAACCTCTCTGAACCTTAGGTCTCTCATCTGGAGGGCAGGGTTGTCTCAGGGATTAAATAAGGGGCATAAAGAGCCACTGATTTAGGCCTAGGTGAAGTTCTACGAGAGGCTCTATTTCCCTGAGAAGAGGTGATAGGAGACACAGGAGGGAACCGAGGTGGCCACTGACACCTGGGCCAGCAGGATGCAGACCAAGCAGCCTGGGAACCAAGCGGAGACGTTGGAACCATGCACTGTCCTTTGTGTGGGCTTCCTATGGGCCAGGCATGCGGCTGAGTGCTTCCATGTGTCCCTGATCTCACTGACCCCTAACCCCTCTTATGGACTTTCCATGGCTGGGAGTCTGGACTCTGAGAGTGGGGTACAGCCCAGGCCACAGTGAGAGCACTTGTCTTGAGCCCTCACTGCTCTGACCAGTGTGGGCATGGCTGTGGCCCAGCTGTGTCTGACACTACATGGAAGTCCGTGGGGGTGGCAGGGCATGGCAGAAAGATGGGGTTTTGTAGTCTGGAGGGGTGCTGGTTTCTAATCTGGGCTTTGCCTCCGCCCACTGTGGCCTTTGGGAAGGGCACTCACTCCCCTCAGGACTTGGCTTGTCCATCTATAGAATGGAGATGCGGCATGGGCCTTGTACGGTTGTCATCCAGGAATGTGTGCCGTAGCCCCCGGCATGCACTGGCACTTAGGGGGCCCATGGGACACAATAGCTCCAGCAGATGTGTGGGCAGGTGTGCGGGCTGATGTGAGCCAGTGTCAGGCAGCCAGGCTGAGCCTCCACGGTGCCAACACTGCCATCAGTGTAAGGATAGCTGTTCCCCCCCACCCCCCTCCCCGGGAAGGTGTGTCCATCATGTGCAGCCCTCCAGGCTTGCTCATCTTGGCCCCTCCCCAGTCCTGACCTTCCCATCCCCTCTCCCCCCTGCAGCAACATGTCCAATGCCTTGGCCAATGCGGCTTGCCAGCGCGGCCAAGCCCGCTTCGCCCCTGCAGAGCGGATCGTTAACAGCAACGGGGAGCTGTACCATGAGCAGTGCTTCGTGTGTGCGCAGTGCTTCCGGCCGTTCCCCGAGGGGCTCTTCTACGAGGTGAGGACACTCCCAGGGCCCTCGGCTGGACGCCTTCTTGGAGCCTGAGCCCCTGACCAGCTCAGAGTCTGTCTTCCAGGAGCCTATGGGCTGTGCTCAGCCATGGTCCTGGTCAGTCATGCCAGGTCTTGAGCTTGCCTCCCCTGTGGGCACATCCTCACTTGCGAGGTGTGAACAGTGCACCCCTGGTGGCTGTGGGTGCTTAGGAAGGGTCACCACTCATCCATCGTCCTCTGGGTAGACTCTGAGCTAGTAGAGTAGAGCTAGTAGGGTAGGCCACGGCATGCAAACACCTTGCCCTGCTGGCACACACCCTCCCTTGGGATCAGATGGTGCTCAGTGCTCTGGTTACAAGGAATCTTGGGGTAAGGAGGGTGGGTGGTCAGGGAAGGTAATGTTTGAGCAGACATGAACGAGGTGAGGGAGCCGTGTATACATCTGTAGGAAGAGCACTCATCAGAGGGCTCAGCAAGTGCAAAGGCCCTGAGGTCAGAGTATGCAGGGTATTTGAGACGCAGAAGGAGGCAGTCTGTCTGATGTCTAAAAAGGACCACTGTTCTTGCTGTGCTGAGGAGACACTAATGGGGGCAGGTACATGAAGCTGGAATTATTGAAAGAATCCAGGTCAAATGAAGGGATCTAGGCTGGGCCACACTGGCTCTTAAGAGCAGATTGTTTAAATTTTCAGTAATCTTGCAAGCTAGTGGATAAACACAACTCTTTTTTAAAAAATGTTATTTATTTGTTTTGAGAGAGGGAGAGCACGCTCGCATGAGCAGGGGAGGGACAGGAAGAGAAGAAGAGACAGAATCCCAAGCAGGCTCCACACTGTCAGCGCAAAGCCCGACATGGGGCTCAAACTCATGAACCGTGAGATCATGACATGAGCTGAAATCAAGAATCAGACGCTTAACCGACTGAGACATCCAGGTGCCCCTAAACACAACTCTTATTCCTCGGTGGCTCAGTCGGTTAAGTGTCTGACTTCGGTTCAGGTCATATCTCACAGTCCTTGGGTTTAAGCCCCACATCAGGCTCTGTGCTGACAGCTCAGAGGCTGGAGCCTGCTTCGGATTCTGTGTCTCCCTTCCTCTCTGCCCCTTCCCTACTCATCCTCTGTCTCTCTGTCTCAAAAGTAAATAAAACATGAAAAAAAATTTAAAAACATTAAGTTATATAAATTTACAGGAGATAAAATTGTATTAAAAACAAAGTAACACATACTCAAAACTCACCACTTCCTAGTTATTTTATTACATTTTACTATCATCTATGCCTTTGAGGTTATCTTTCTATTGCATTGTGGTGGTGGAGACTTGGTGCCATGATGGCTACTGCACATGTCTTAACTCCATGCTGGTGCCATGTTGGTAGCTTGACATTGTCCACGATGGAAATATTTACACCATAGAGATGGGCAAATGCTACAGATCAGACTGCATCTCCCGAAGGTCCTGTTGGTAAACATTTACCCCTGGTGGTTGCAGTGGAGGTGGAGATCAGGGGTCAGAGGCTGGAGAGATGTCAAAGGTATAGATGATGGGATTGGCGGATGGATGGCTGTGGGGTACGAGAGCTCCTCCTGGCAGTGTGGGAGGAGCTGTTCCTCATGGCGCCTTCCGGTCTCCTGGGAAATGCTGGCCCACCGTAGAGGCAGTGGGAGGGAGGCAGAGCTCTGTGAGCAGTGGTCATGTGCCTAGAACAGAGCCTGGCGCACAGGAGGTGCTCAGGGAATATTTGTTGCTGAATGAATTTAACGCCTGCCACCTCTACAGGCCCCTGGGTAGGGCTATATCCAGTCACAGCCTAATAAGACACTCATTTCAGAAAAGAGGGTAAATCAAATTTTTAAAAAAGAAAATGAAATTGTCGAGAGAAGAAAGCAGAGACAGGCCTGGCCACATTTGGGGCCAGCATGAGAGCTGTCATTGCCCAGGCAGACGGGGACAACGGCTGGTGGCTCCTGCTGGCTGCAGGACTTCGGGTTCTCCCTCAGGCCCCCATGTTTTTCCTTGTCCCTCCTTCTGTGTCTCCTCTCTGGGTCTCTTGTGGCCTCTGGGAGAAATGGACTTCTCACACAGAGAAAACACACAGGAAATAAGGCCAAGTGACATTTATAAATCAAACTTGATTCCAGCCCTCGGCTCACTCCCAGGACCAAGGTCTTGTGAAAACAGCAGAGGCCCTTTGAGGACTGGCCTTGCCCAGTTCCCAGCTTCTATGCGACCCCTCACTTAGCCTGTCTGCCCCGTTGAGTGGGCCAATTCTCTCCATCTCCAGGCCTCGCCCCTGCTCCTCCCTCTGTCTGGATTGCCCTCCTCTCAGCACCCCCACAACCCCCCTGTGGTCTTTCAGCTCCTTACCACCTCCTCCAGGAAGGCTTCTCCTCCACCCCCCCCCTGCTTCCTGTGGTGGTAGCAGTTGCACAAGTTGGGATGCTTGTCCAGCCTTCCCGAGGGTGGGTCCTGACCCAACATAGACTGGCCAGCTCGGGGAGAATGATGGGGTTTTGCTTGCACTTTCTCTGCTGGCCCGTTTGCAGTTCGAAGGCCGGAAGTACTGCGAACACGACTTCCAGATGCTGTTTGCTCCATGCTGCGGGTCCTGCGGTAAGGGCTGGATACAGCACACCTGGGGTTGGGCAGGTGGATGGGAGCACAGGTGCTCCTCCCTGACCGCCCTGCACCCTGCCTCAATGGGCACTAGTTCTCTGCAGGCGTCACCGTCCCGTGCTCTGGGAGGGAAGCCCTGGTACCAGGCTGAGCCTCAGGCGAGTGCCAGCGAGGGCAGGGCTTGGGAGGGGGCTGCGGGGGTGGGGGTGGGGGGGGCTTGTGCCTGCCCCAGCAAACAAGGACCTGTCTCTTCCAGGTGAGTTTATCATCGGCCGTGTCATCAAGGCCATGAACAACAACTGGCACCCCGGGTGCTTCCGCTGTGAGCTGTGTGACATTGAGCTGGCCGACCTGGGCTTCGTGAAGAATGCAGGCAGGTGAGGAGGGCCCTCACCCAGGCACTGCTTACCAAGAGCCAGGCTCACCCCAGGTGGCGTGGCCTGTGCCCACGTGCTGTGTCCCTGCAGGGCAGACAAGAGACCCCTGCTTTACAGGAGAGGGCTGGGGCTGGAGAGAGTAGGGGGCCATGAGTCAGGGCTCGTCCAGGCCTGGGGGCGCTCCCTGGGGCAGGCTGACAACAGGCAGTGAGGAGGAAGGTGGCCGAAGCAGGAGCCATCACGTGCACTGGGTGGATAAAGAGCTTTAGGCCATCACTGTGGCCGGCCACCCCAAGCTGCTGACCCCGGGCGTCTACCTCCTTCCAGGTACCCAGGGCTGAATGTCACTGGAGAGAAATCACACAACCACGGGCCCAAATTTACTCTTAAATTCAGGTGTCCTTGGTAGATTAAGTTCCCAGCTTCCAGAAAGCCTGGCTCTGTTCTCCCCGCACTGTCTCTGCACCCCCCCATAGCGGTGACCTCCCTCCCACTTTCCCCGAGGGGAGGCTCCCCTGCTCCCTGCACCCTTGCACCCCCTGCCTCAGTCACCAGGCACCACGGAGGCCAGAGGCCAGGTCCCTGCTCCTTCCTCCACCCTCTTCTCCAGCGGGGCTGTAGGCTCAGTCTGCGCTTTCCCTCAGAGCTGTCCTCCCACTGCAGGACGTGCCAGCACCCCTGCTGACCCCCCTCACTGGCTCCCCTGCCCCTGCTGGCCCCCCTCACTCACTCCCCACTGCCCCCCCTCACTCACTCCCCACTGTCCCTGCTGGCCCCCCCTCACTGGCTCCCCACTGTCCTTGCTGGCCCCCCTCACTCACTCCCCACTGTCCCTGCTGGCCCCCCCTCACTCACTCCCCACTGCCCCTGCTGGCCCCCCCTCACTGGCTCCCCACTGCCCTTGCTGGCCCCCCTCACTCCCCACTGCCCCTGCTGGCCCCCCTCACTCACTCCCCAGTGCCCCTGCTGTTCCCCCTCACTGGCTCCCCACTGTCCCTGCTGGCCCCCCCCCCACTGGCTCCCCACTGCCCTTGCTGGCCCCCCTCACTGGCTCCCCACTGTCCCTGCTGTCCCCCCTCACTCACTCCCCACTGCCCTTGCTGGCCCCCCTCACTCCCCACTGCCCTTGCTGGCCCCCCTCACTGGCTCCCTACTGCCCCTGCTGGCCCCCCTCACTGGTTCCCCACTGCCCCTGCTGGCCCCCCTCACTCACTCCCCACTGCCCCTGCTGGCCCCCCCTCACTGGCTCCCCACTGCCCCTGTTGGCCCCCCTCACTGACTCCCCACTGCCCCTGCTGGCCCCCCTCACTCACTCCCCACTGCCCTTGCTGGCCCCCCTCACTGGCTCCCTACTGCCCCTGCTGGCCCCCCTCACTGGTTCCCCACTGCCCCTGCTGGCCCCCCTCACTCACTCCCCACTGCCCCTGCTGGCCCCCCCTCACTGGCTCCCCACTGCCCCTGTTGGCCCCCCTCACTGACTCCCCACTGCCCCTGCTGGCCCCCCTCACTGGCTCCCTACTGCCCCCCCTCACTGGTTCCCCACTGCCCCTGCTGGCCCCCCTCACTCACTCCCCACTGCCCCTGCTGGCCCCCCCTCACTGGCTCCCCACTGCCCCTGTTGGCCCCCCTCACTGACTCCCCACTGCCGTTCTGGTCAGGCCCAGACACCTCCCTCAGCATGGCCAGACCTACGGGTCACTGATGGTTCTCTCTTGGCCTCTTGGCAGGCTTCGCGACAGCTTTTCCTTCTTGCTGGGATGCCTCCTCTCCAGGCGCCCGGGACCCTGTGTTCTCATGGTTTCCTTCTGCCTCACCTCTTCCGACTTATCTCCGTCCACCGGCCTCTCCACGTCGGCCTTTTTGGGGCTCGGTGCACAGCCCTCATGTCTGTCCAAAGTCCCAGAGCCCCGACTGGCATGTCCATGCTGGACAATCTGGATGCACCCCTCCACACTACACCATTCCCTTGGGTTCTCAGCTACCCATGTACCGTCTTTGCTTGGAGCCCACTGAGTCTCCCAAACACAACAGGCCCCATCCAGATGCTGGTCTCTCCTCCCCACGCCAGGGAAGAATGAGCGCCCACCCCTGCTGTCTCTGACTCCCCCCCCCTTCTGCCTGAGTACTTGTACCCCCTCTGTCCTCTGCTGCCACACCACTTGCTCTGGATGCCGCCTGTAGCGATGTCACCCGCTTGCTGGCCATGTTGTCTGGTGTCGGTGCTGGTGTCTGCAGGGCACTCGGCAGGAAGTATGTGGGGGGCAGATGGTGTCACGGGGGTCCTGACCCGGGTCGCCTGCCGGGTGTGGGCCTGGGCGTGTCCTCTCTCCTGCGCTACAGCACTGGCTGCTGGGGAAAGCGGGAGAGGCTGAGAGCGCTCAGGGAAGTATGGTACTGCTGTAGAGGAAGCATGGCCCCCACACAGACCCTCCAGGCCCTCTGGGGCCCATGCTGCAGAACTTCAGCATCCATATGGGCCAGGCCTGCGTGGGACGTTCAGAACCAGAGGCAAAACAGCATGTGCTGCCTGTCCTGTCCTGTCTTCACTTCCACGTTGCCACTCTTGGGTCAAAGGGAGAAGTTCTGGGAAGGAACTTATGTTAGCCAAACCCAGTAACCTTCAGAATCTTCAAGTACACTTGTGTTTATGATCAGTATAATCAGTATAAATGGGGAGCCACTAGGGTGCTAGGTGCCATGCTCTGAGCAAAACGGCCCCCAGGCTGGCCCATTGAGGCTGGGAGAGCCTCTTGGGAGGGAGCAGGGCTAAGGACAGCCCTGCTGGTCTGGGTTAGTGGGGGCCAGGGTCACATGCCAGGCTCTCTGCCAGTGGTGTCCTCAGGCGGTGACAAGGCCTGGCTCCCCATATCTGTCTATTTAGGCCGCGTGCTCGCCCAGGACCCAAGAGGGATCGGGCAGCCGCTGAGCTTTGGGGATTGTCAGGCCACGTGCAGGTCTGCGTGTAGGTTCACAGTGGGGGGAGCCAAGAACCCCGCAGTGCGATGATGGGCCCCACAGGTCGCATTTGTTGGGTGTCACCTGGGGCCAGCCTGAAATGTACACACAACCCTCAGTTATGAGTCCCTGTCCCCTAACCATAGGGGTCATCTGGCAAAGGGGACACCCAGGGAACTCAGAACGCCCTGAGCTTCAATGGAAACATCTACACACCCCTCCTTCCCCTCCCCCAAGAGTTCTGCACCCCCTTCTCTGGAGTCACTGCCTTCTGGGCTTCTCTCTGTAGAGCTGCGCTGCTCTGTGTTTCTTGTGGAGGGAGGTTGGGAGTCGAGCAAGCAGCCCTTGGGAAAGAAAGACACTCATTGTGCAGGAACTGTTCCTCCAGTCTCGTTGCCACAGGCTGAAGTCATTGAATATGTAGTAACTGTAAGTGAGCAGGGTCAAACAGTCTCTGTCAGAGGGGGTGGCCGACTGGTCCTGTTAAGGTCTGTCCCCTTTTAGGGTTTTGCATATCAGATAAGGCAGAACTGGGTGCTGGGTGCCGAGTTTCGCCCTTGGAGAGAGTGGGTGACCCACTGGAGAGTAGGTGGACCTCTCTTTCATGAGTCTGGGTGGCTTGCACCCTGATGTGGGAGTCCTTCTGAGGACAGCCTGCGGCTGGGCCCAGGCTTGGCGTTGCGGGGCTCACAGCTCAGACCTGGCACTCAGCGAGCTCTCATTGGTTTTCCCTTCAAAGCTGGGGGGTGGCCCCGAGAGCCTTTTGCCACAGACCAAATTGCACAAGGCGTCACGGAACTTCTCGGCCACAAAGAAGTACATGACTGGGTCGAGCGCCCCGTTGAGGCTGGTGAGGCAGGAGGTGATGCGGTTTCCAAGGGCCAGGACGCGCTGGGCGGCGCATGAGGTGCCGTGGCCGCGGTAGTGCAGCACGTAGACCGAGCGGTGCACGTGGTAGGGCACGAAGCACACCAGGAAGATGGTGAGCACCATGGCGATCATGCGGACCGCCTTGTTCTTGAGGCGCTTCTCCACGCGGGGTCCCTGCCGCAGGCTGCGGATGATAAGCAGGTAGCAAGTGACAGTGGTGACAAACGGGAAGGTGAAGGCCACGGCCAGGGACACGAGGGCATGGTGGGAGGCCTTCTCCCGGTACAGCTGCAGGCACACAACCGTGTGGTTGGTTTGCACGGTCTGTGGGCTCACCAGCAGTGGGGCCATGGCCACGGCCACCACCACCCAGAGGAAGGCGCAGGCCAGGTGCGCGTAGAGGGGCCTGCGGAGCTTGAGGGACTTGACAGGGTGCACGATGGCCAGGAAGCGGTCAGCACTGATGCAAGTGAGGAAGTAGATGCTGGCGTACATGTTGAGGTAGAAGAGGAAGCCGGTGAGGCGGCATGGGATTTCCCCAAACGGCCAGTGGTTCCCAGAGAAGTGGTAGACGAGGCGGGTGGGCAGGACCAGCACACAGGACAAGTCGGCCACGGCCAGGTGCATCAAGAATACGTTGGCGGGGGTACCCGACTTGTGGTCCCGGATGAAAAGCCACAGGGCCAGGGCGTTGCCAACAAAAGCCAGGATGAAATCCAGGAGGTAGAAGGAGGCGAAGAGAACGTTCTCTAGCGGCGTCTCCTGGCCACATTGCTCTGCAGTGGCCAGGGAGGAGTTGGCAGTCAGACCTGGGGAAGCCACCTCGAGGCCATTCATGCTTCAGCTGGAAGCAGAGCTGGAGGACGAACCTGGAGGGAGCAAGCAGACAGGTTCCAGAGCCTGGGACCTGAGAAGCATCTTAGCTCAGCATCTCCTTGGGGACTACTGAGGGAACCCCCTGTGTTCACTTGGGGTGGGTGAATGTCAGAGGCTTTCTGAAGCTCAGCAAAAAGCAAAAACGAAGGCAGGGCCTGGAGCTTGCCAAGCTGCAGCTGGGGCTGGCTTCCCACCTCACGATGTGTCCCTGCCGGGCACCCAAGAACCTAAGACCAGGGCCATGTGTCCCAGAAATCCACTCTCAGACCAGGGCATGGAGTCAGCACTATGGGGAGAGTGGGGAGTGAATCCCACCTGTTTGGGTTCTGGGATGGAGGGAGGGGCCCCACATTTTCTGCTGTGCTCCCCAGGGAGGCTTCCTGAATGGCGGGGTGGGGGGTGCATGGGAAACTTGAGTTCCACTCCCAATGGGTGGGTGCATAGATCACCTATTTCTTTCTTTTTTTTTTTTAATTTCTTTTAAGTTTATTTATTTATTTTGAGAGAGAGAGAGAGAGAGAGAGAGAGAGAGAGAGAGAGATTGAGAGAGAGAGAAAGAATATCCCAAGCAGGCTCCATGCTATCAGCACAGAGCCCAACACGGGGCTCAAACCTACAAGCTGTGAGATTGTGACCTGAGCCCAAACCAAGAGTTGGATGCTTAACCGACTGAGTGACCCAGGTGCCCCTAGACGACCTGTTTCTGAGAGCCTGGTGCATGGGGCCTGGCCACCTCCTCTTTAGCCTTGCCTTTGCTGGGTGAACCCTGCACACCCCGAGTCCTGGGACCCTTCCTGGCCCATCTTGTGGCAATTCTCATGACTAGTGCCAAGTGTTGTTGCCTTATGCTTCTCTCCTGCCGGTCCCTGACCACAGCTCCCCCCGCACCTGCCACTCAGGAGGGCACCACCAGGAATCCAGTGATGGGCAGTTTCCCAGGAGGTCAGAGGCCTGCTCTCCGCCAGCACCTGAAGGTGCTGTCCAGGCCTGGATCCCAAGGTCTCTCAAGCTTTCCGGACTCAACCTATCAAATTCATTTTGGACATCCTAACGGTGGAGGCCTGTATCTTAGAAAGCCTTACACTGGGCCCTAGGCCAGTGGGGGGCATTCTACCACCCAGAGTAGTTTAACACCAGGAGGCAGATTCTTTTCTAGGAGAGGAAAAGCTATTTTTCCCAGAAGGTAGTGGGACTGGCTCTGGTTTTCCAGCCAAGATCGGCAGCCCCGGAGAGGCCTGGAGCCCAGGGAAGCTGCCTGTGTCTGCCTGGCCTCCCCAGCCTGGTTTGCCCACACCTGAGGGGGGCCAGCATAGAGCCCTGCAGTATGTTTGGTGAACCCCAGTTCTGGGTAGGCGCTCTGGCTCCGTCCTCGACAGAACGCACTCCTGGGTTGATTTTGGTCAACTCAAGAGATCCAAAAAGGAGAGGAAGACCCCAAACACCCTGCCTCCCTCACCAGCCCTAGGAGTGGGGGGTGTGGCAGGAGACGGCAGGACAGCAGGGCGAGAGCAGCACATCCCGCAGTCCCAAGCTGCCGCCAGCCCCTGATCCTCATGCTTTGGGGTTTCAGCCTGGCCGACCCTCACCTGCAGTGCAGCTTCTGGGGCTCCCCGGGAAGCCTTGCCTCCTGACACCCACACTCGGGCAGGAGAGAGGCTCCCAGGAGAGACGCGGCATCCCTGCAGGCTGTGGCCATGGCAGGGCCGGGGTCATTATCCTGGCCGAGCCTGGCAGTGTGAGCCGGAGCAAGTTCTCTGCGAGTGTCTCCTGGCCTCAGTTCCCTGTCCTTTTGATGGCCATGGTAAGAGCTCTGGCAGGGGCTGAACTGAAGAGTGGGCATCCCTCAGGAGGCATGCTGGCAGCTGTTAGCATGGCAGCCTCCAGAGGAGGGTGGGCTGGGTGCCATCTCGAGGCATGGACGAAGAACAGAGGCCTGAGGGGAGGGCCCGGCATGCCCTCCTTCAGTAGACAGAGCAGGGCAGTGGTCCAGACGGTGGCTATGCTGGGCTGTCGAGCTGGGCAGCAGCTGGACCCTCCCCATCCTGCTTCATCCACCACCACTGGGGTCCTGCAGCCACTTCCAACCCCCAACACATGCATGGAGGGGTGAGGGCCGGCTGCCTGGGCACGAGAGAGCCAGGGCAACACGGGTGAGGGGCAGAGAACATCTGGCCAGTCACTATCCTAAAGTAAAGGGGTGCTTTCCTAATAATAATATCTCATGTTAGTCACTGAAGGGATCCAGGGTGGTTCCCTTGCCCAACTGATCTATCCTGGCTCCAGAGTGGGTCAGGATGCCTGGAATCCAACACGGAGGTTATATTCCTGCTGTTTCCACCTGCATGTGACCCGAGGGCTTGTTGTCAGGGAAGCCCTGGCTGCTGGGAGAGGGGGTGGGGCCAAGCGAGGAAACGGTCAGGTGGAACCGCTCTGCTCTGGGCCGCCCCTCACACCTGGACTCTGACCCACAGTGCAGTTGTCACCTGGGCCTCCCTGAGGGCTACTCACAGGTACCCACTACCCACTTTGCCAATCCTCGGAGGCAGGCATCCGTAGCCCTCCTTTACAGATTAGAGATTAAGAGGTCAAGGCTTAAAGTGGGCTAATTTTCCCAAGGTCATCTGGCTAGGGACAGTGGCCCCAGGGTTGGAAGTCAGGTCAGGGACACCCAGCAGGGACACCCAGCACCTCCCAGAACGCGGCTTGGCCTCTGGGGGTGCCTGGTGCCAGAGCCGGGACTGTGGCTCCATCTCAGGGCTCACCCTGGAATTGTCTCCCAGGCTCCGTGGCACCTTCTTGGGGTTTGGCCCCAGGACTGGGGATGTAAGTTTTGGTGCCCAGTGCAAAATGAAAATGTCGGGCCCCTTGTCCTGTAGGGGCTACAGGATGGTGACAGCAGAGCATTAAATCGATGGTGGGGCCTGCCTGGCTGCACAGGCTGCTAGCCTCTTGTGGCGCCCAGTGGGCACACCAGCACCTGGCTTCCTGCCTCCTGCCTGGTGCCCCTGGCTTCCCATCACTGCTGAAGGCGCCACATGTATGGTGCTCTCTCTGGGATCTAGACTCCGTTTTAAAGTGCTTTTAGGCTTGTTTCTGGTTTCTTGAGGTTTCTTCACCTCTCCTGTTTTAGGAAGTTTTGATACTGATTTTTGCAGTGTGGTCTGAAATGGGCCCCTGCTTCACTGTGCAGACCCTGGAGACGCAGGCCTGGGTCTGGCCTCACTGGCTGCTCCATGCTGCTGCTCTGGGCAGGGCAGCGTAGGCACCTGGAGTGTGGCCTGGGTGTGGACAGTGGAGGAGTCTGGGGCCGTGGGGTGGGTCTTGGGCCTCCGTGGAGGGGAGGAGTGGGCAGAGGTGGCCATAGGAAGAGGCCCAAGGTGGTGAGTACAGCTCAAGGTGGGTGGGCACAGCTGTTTCCTGGCGTGGGCTGGCCCCTCTTCTTCCCTGCTCCCTTTCCTAGTTCCTCCCTGTGCCACAGTGGCCCAGGGTTGGAGAGCACAGGTGCTGATCATGGGACTGTGCACGAGGCAGTCACCCTCTCTAAGTCCCCGACAGTGGGACAGGAATCCGGCGCAGTGGGGCCACTGTGAGTCAGAGCAGGACAGCCTTCAATAAACCGGTTGTATCGTTATCGCAGAGAGTGTTTCAGGGACAGGGACACCCCACCCCTGCCTCTGCTTGGTTCCTGAATCCCCTGCCTGCCCATGCTGGGCCCTGGTCCTTACCTCTCACAGCCGGGTCCAGGTGCAAGGGCAGGAGGGCTGCGGGGCGGCAGGTGGGCTGTGGCCAGCGGGTGGTGGTGCTGGCGGTGGGCTCCGTGCAGCTGTGGAGGGAGGCCGGCTATTTAAGGAGGGGAGGGGAGGCTGCAGCGTCTGTGGCCCTGAAAGGGCGCTTCATTCCCAAGGGGGTCCTTGTGTGGTGGGCCACTCCTACGGCTGCCTGTGCTGCCACTGGGCCGTGAATATTCCAGTGTGTCCCAGCCCGCGTGCCCCCCCCCCCGCCGCCCCCCACAGCCTGGCCACTGAGCGTCACAGAGGCCGAGTGTGTGACTATGTTCGAAGCCGTGGAGTGGGCGCGGGCTGGGTGGGGTGGGGGGATTGGCTGGCACTGACAGAGACAAGAGGACGTTTCAGCACAGGATAATTTCCTACCGATGGGGGGCAGGGAGGGGCTGGCCGCTATGGCAACGGGCCTGGGCTCCCAAGCCTGCTCGAGGGACAGCGGAGGGGTCCTGTGAATGGAGAGGGTGGGAGGCTGAGGAGTTTTGTTTGGTCGAATGAGAGGGGGCTCTTTCAGGACACTTGCTGTAGGGTCCTTGTGTCTTGCCCCGTATAATTAGGCTCCGTTCGGACGTGCGGAATAAATCATGGCCTTTATCTTGAGCGGGGCACAGCTGCAGGCCGCCTCATAATAGGGCGCTGTCTGTGCCTGTGGGGACGCAGCTCAGCCCACAAGGCCTGACCCATACCTGTGCGGGCTCCTCCTCTGGACAGGAGGCCTGTGAAGAGGGTCACCGCTGCCCACTGCCTGCGGGCCCCCACACTCCTCTGGGGGGTGGCTCGAGCCTGGGGGTGTTCCTACGTGGGCAGTGGCTGCTTCTGACACAGGACAGGCAAAGCCCATTTCTCCCTGTCTTTCCCCCAGATGGCACATCCGGTGATATGGGGAACCAACGCATCATGCCTGATCTCAAAAGACTTTTGTACCTTTTAGTTAAAACCTTACAAACTGTCCACAGCTATCACTGGGAAGTAACTACCATGTGTGCGACCTTAAATTTGTTTTCCACACAATCCTGTGCAGTTGGGATTGTCGCCCATTTTGCAGATGAGGAAACTAAAGCTCAGAGGTGAAGTAACTTGCCAGGAAGTGGCAGAGCCAGGATTTGAACCCGAGCATGTGTCACTGAAAATCTTATGATTTGTGTGTGTTTGTTTGGCTTGTTCTGGTTTTTCTTTTCTTTCTTTTTTTAAAAAAATGTTTAGTTTGAGAGAGAGAGAGAAAGAGAGAGAGAGACAAAGTGGGAGTGGGGGAGGGGCAGAGAGTGTGAGAGCGAGCCAGTCCAGGCTGTCAGTGCAGAACCCAAAGCAGGCTTGAACCCACGAGCCATGAGATCATGACCTGAACTGCAATCAAAAGCTGGATGCTTAACCTAATGAGCCACCCAGGCGCCCTTGTTCTGGCTTTTCTGTTGCACCTTCATGCTGGAATTCTTAGGCTGTATCTTCATCCTACCTAGAAAAAAATTCTTCAGATTGCCTTTAGATCTTGTGGGATCGGGTCTGTTGAAAAGACATTCCCCATCTGGGGTTCCTGGTGGAGCACCTCAGCTGGGTCTTGGCTGGGAGCCAGTGGGGTGTGGAGGTGCGCGAGCCAGGGTGCGGCCCCTCTCCTGCACTGCCCTGTGTGGAGGTCTGGAAGGACTGACTCACGCAGGTTTGAGATGAATGTGTCTGACCACCCTCCCCAAGCTGGGTGTTTCGGTTGTTGGGTGTTTGCTGACAGTAGCTATAAGGGCACCAATCGTTGCAACAGAATTCTGGGGAATTATACCAATTTCTATAGCTTTGAAACAAAAGTGATTCCATATGCTTAAGTGCTGTCCTAATGCCAAGATTAGTCACCAAAATTGGGAGTGGGGTCATGGGGAATAAATGCTGGGTCTGTGACAGAGACACAAGCAGGCGGCAGGTGTCGTGTGGAGATGGGGAGCGGCAGGAGCAGTTCTGCTCAGACCTGCAGTGGCAGGGGGCCTGGGGGTCTGGGTGAGTGGGGTGGAGATGGGTTGATGAAAACTGCAGCCACAGGCCACATCTGTGTCCTGTGGGCAGGTGGAACTAGGGGGCCCTGGCTAGGGGATCGGCTCCTAGTCCGGCCTGGCTGTATTGTCCTGGGAGACGATGCCCACTGTCCTTCCCTTCCTGTCTTTTACAATCATTCATTCACTCACATACCAGAGACTTAGCCTGAGCTGCTACCCTGTGGGGGGCACAGCCTGGAGCTGGTCAGTGGCTTAGTAAGTGGCTACTGGGCACTCATTTGGGCCCCTTTCCCTGCACACACCTTTGGGAGATAAGACACAAATAAGGCAAGCGGACAGCAGTGTTATGCAGCAGGGGGTCCAGACCCAAATGAGGTGGCAGGTGTTGAGGTCAAGGGCATGGACACTGAAGTGTCCTCCCTGGCATCTAGGGTCTGCCCATCACACCCGGTTGGGGGATCCTGAGTCTGAGAGTTAATCTCTTAACCAGATTCCTTGATCTGCCTATAAAAGAGGCTGATGGTGGCTGGTAAGGGGTAGAGAGGCCCCCTGTGGTTGGGTGCCTGGGAAGGGAGGGAGGGCAGGCCCGGATGCATCAGGAACACTTACAGATTGGGGTGGCAGGTGGGGAATGGGGGTAATGGATTGGGGCCTTTGTACATCTTTGCTTGGGGACCCTGAATCTAAATTCCTGCCACCTTTGAGGCACAAGGAAACAGAAACCATGTTGATTTCCCTCTCAGTAGAGACCACAGCTGTTCCCCAAGGCAGGGAGTAGCATCAGAAATTACTCTGAGGTCTTCACAAAAAAGACTCTGTAACGACAGTTCCTGGGTTTGGGGGCCTCTGTCTGACACAGCTGTGCTTGTCTCTGGAGACAGAAAGAGCCTGTAGATGTTCGGGTCCCTCTTTGTCTGACAGACCCCAAAGGAAGGGGGTGTGCAGGCCCGACAGACCTGGCCCCCTGGGCCACTCTGCTAGGCACAGAAGCAGTTTCAAGCTAACAGTCACTGTGTAATCACTCATGCGTATTCAAAGACATTTGGGAAATTAATTTTTTAGCAACTGTCAATGAAATGTCTACTCTATTCCATGTGATGTTCTAGGCTCAGGAAAAGTGGAGAAAAGGAAACTCACGTTTGCTCTGCCATCTAAAGATGGCAAACACCAATATTCTGGTGT
Source organism: Prionailurus bengalensis (assembly GCF_016509475.1). NCBI lineage: Eukaryota > Metazoa > Chordata > Mammalia > Carnivora > Felidae > Prionailurus > Prionailurus bengalensis. The sequence goes on from NC_057345.1 coordinate 111,714,877, forward strand.
ATTTCTTTCTAGTCACTTTCCAGTGAGAGTCCCCTTTTTAGGGGGCACGTCTGTGGCCTTCCCAGCTGCAGGGCTAGTTAGCTTGCTTTTCTGGGCCACTGTCTGAGCCTCTGGAGGCTTATGGGCATTGTTAAAGCAGCAGGCGGGGTCCAGATGTCTCTTCTGCCAGGAGGTGGACCGTGCTTTCTGGGGAGGAAGAGGGGGAGTGGGTTGTTGGTCCCTAACACCTGCCTCACTTCCCACAGGCACCTGTGCCGGCCTTGCCACAACCGTGAGAAGGCCAAGGGCCTGGGCAAGTATGTCTGTCAGCGGTGCCACCTGGTCATTGATGAGCAGCCCCTTATGTTCAAGAATGACGCCTACCACCCCGACCACTTCAGCTGCACCCACTGCGGGTATGCGTACAGCTGAGCAGCTGTGATGGGGGCAAGTGGTGAGCTGGGTGGGACTCCCACCTGGGGGAGAGGTCAACCAGTTGGAGAGTGGGGTGCAGGGTGGAGGTCGAAGTCATCGATGCAGAAAACACCTCTCTCTGGAGCCTGTTCCAGTAGTACTTGTGTGAGGCCCTGAGGGAGACAGGGTGAGGGAGGGCTGGGCCCTTGGAAGCTAGGAGAAAGGAATCAAAGGCTTGGAGGACCAGGGTGAGGAGGAGGGGTGCTGGTGTGGGAGAGGGGAGGAGAGGGGAAAGAGACTGCAGGATCCCCCCATGTCTGCCCCCACACCCGGTCTGGCGCGGAGGGGCCAGAGAACAGATGTGCTTCTCAGAGGGCCTGACAATGCACAACACAGACTGCCTGCTGCAAGGCCTGTGCAGGAACCCGTGCCCTGGGGCCTGTCTGGGGCACAGGAAGTCCCCGAAGACACCAGAGATCAAAGTGCCGCCTGCCTGGGCACGCTGCTGGGCCCCAGTGGGGCCTCTCCAGAAGCTGCTCCCTGGGATTTGAGGGGCTGGTGGGACCCCCGCAGGGCCAGCACGGGCCCTGCAGTGGGGCAGCATGTCATGGGGGGCTCCGCTCTGTCTTCCAGGAAGGAGCTGACCGCCGAGGCCCGGGAGCTGAAGGGGGAGCTCTATTGCCTGCCCTGCCACGACAAGATGGGCGTCCCCATCTGTGGGGCCTGCCGCCGGCCCATCGAGGGCCGTGTGGTCAACGCACTGGGCAAGCAGTGGCATGTGGAGGTGAGCGAGGCCAGGAGGTTGGGGGAGCCCCAGGCTCACCGTTACATTTGGAATCTGGCCCTGCAAGCACCCCCCCCACGCTCCCACCCCAGGCCACATGGCTTGCTTCTAGCAGGGATCTTTGTCCTGGGTGCTGTCCCTCTTTGGCTCTGGCCTCCGTGGGAACCAGGAGACCTGAGTGCACAGACCATGGTTCGGCAGTGGTGCCTGTCTTCTTTCCTCCCCCTCCTGGCCTTCTAGAGGATTCCAAAGTCATGAGAAATACTATAGATCCAAATGTTTATTGCAGTGGGATATTAGTGGAGGATGTTTACAACTTATTTGTTTCTATTTTATTGTTGCTTTTTACCTGTGTTTTCTAAATTTCTAACAAAAATTTTGGGTGACTTGTATAGAAAGGAAATGATAAAATCTAGAGTTCTAAGAGTGACTGACTTGCTTCTCTGGTGGGCGTTTGTAGCAGGGCCAGTGAGACCCCAGTGTGACAGGTGCCCCATCTGGGTGGGGGCACAGCCATGGGGGATTCCAGGAGCGGGGCTGGGGTTCTCCGCCTCCTCACTTCTCTCCAGCGGTGAGCAGGGGCCAGACCCCAGGGCTGCTCTCCCAGACTCCTCTTCCTGAGAACTAGGGGTCCCCAAGCTGGACGCAGGGCTTCTGTTCTTTCTCGGTGTCAGTGGTGACCTTTTTTCCTGGGTCACCTAAGAATCCTACCAATCGATTTTTCTCACTGTTCTATTTTTCTCCTCTAAATTTTAAAGACTCATGTAATACTTGCTAACTCTACAGAAGGTGGCATTGTCCTTGGGGACAGTCCGCCCAAGGCACCCTGAGGGATTATGGTTGGCAGAATTGTGTACAGCCTCATGTAGACTCAGAAGCTGTGCACACCAGCTGGTTGAGCTCCTCAGGTGTGTCCACCTGGGTCACCTGGAGCTCACTGTGGCACTAATGGTCTTACAGATACTAGTTGCAAGGGAAGCTCGTGTTCCCTGATGCCCGGCTAGGTCTGGGTCCCAGGAGCTCTGTCTTGGGTAACCTCTTTGGGAAGGTTCTGATGCAGGGCCTGGCCCCCGGCCCCCAGCCCCCATGGGGAGGGTGGGTCCCCGCACGCCGTATGAACTAGGAGATGCTGCTCACTGACTCTGGGGCTCGCAGGGGATGCCTGGGGTGGGGGGGACAGACACCTGCAGCCTTCCAGGGGGGCACCATGCTTAGAGCAGCCCCACCTGGGACGGCCCACTGTCACTAGCACCTGACAGCTAGGGCCGCGGTTGCCGACGTGGGGAGCAGTCCTGGAGAGGATGGTGATGCCAGCAGCACTGGGCATCGGGGAAGGAGTGGGGTCTGCTGACTCACGGGCCATCCATGGAGGTCTCCAGTGAGGCACTCATCCCACTGGCCTCTGCTTCCTGTCTCCTGGAGTGGACGCTCCGGCCCTGAGCTGCCCACTGCCTCTTTTCCCCTCAGCACTTTGTCTGTGCCAAGTGCGAGAAGCCATTCCTGGGGCACCGGCACTATGAGAAGAAGGGCCTGGCCTACTGTGAGACCCACTACAACCAGGTATGGCCCGGGGTGGGGCAGAGGGTGAAGAGGCCCAGGGCTGGGGGGGCGCTGTGGGACCCCTCAAGGAGATGATGCTGCCTGAACAACCGAATGCCCCATCCAAGCGGTAGAAGATGATGACGGCCCCCCCAGAGCCTGTGGTGGCTGCGTGCCCTACCATCCGAGAGGCCGGCCCAGACCTGCCATGGGGACTGAATGACAGGGCCGTGTGAGGTCCTGGGCTCAGGGGCCGACATGTGCCGCCATCCTCCGGTCTGGCAGAGGTGCCCAGCTACTGTGGTCCAGAGTCAGGGCCTATGGGCCTGGCCCGTGCCCTCTCAGGACACCAGCAGGAGCAACGGGGCCCCTTGGTAGCAATGCCTCAACCTGCCGCCATTCCCAGGGTGGTGATTCTGCTGGGCCAGGAGTGGCTTCACCTCAGGCCCGAGGTGGCACCCTGGTGGGAAGGGCTCAGGTGTCTCAGGAGGGTGCCTGAGAACAAGCTGTTTGGGGTGGCCCCGAACTGGGGCAATGAGTTTGGTACCCGCTCTGTCCACAGCTCTTTGGGGACGTCTGCTATAACTGCAGCCATGTGATCGAGGGAGATGGTAAGGCTCCTCTGTCTCTGTGCCCCACCCCCACTCCCCGCACCCTCTGTCTGCCTGCTCTCCCTCTGGGACGTGGGTCCTGCAGCTGTGGGCCCAGCTGGCCCAGAGCTGGCCTGGGCCAGCTAAGCCCACCTGCCTCCACCCCTCACAGTGGTGTCGGCCCTCAACAAGGCCTGGTGTGTGAACTGCTTCTCCTGTTCCACCTGCAACAGCAAGCTGACCCTGAAGTAAGTGGTGAGGACTTCTGGGGTGTACAAGGTGGGCAGAGAAGGACCCGCACAGCACCCTCTTCTCTAGGAGCCTGTCACGGGAGCTCAGATTTGAGTGGGTTTCCCCTGTGCTCTTCAGCTGGTTCTCCCTGAATGTCTGCTGGGGTCAGGCCCTGGGAAGGTAGTGGCAGCCCCAGCCCCATGGAGGCAGATTGAGGGGCCCCCAGGGCCTGGTGAGAGGGGGAAGGATGTGAGCCCCCAACACACCCACACAGACACTGGGCTCTGGGGAGGGAAGGGCATTCCAGCTCAGGGAACAGTATTTTCAAAGGCTGGCTCATCCAGGAAACTCCCTGAGGTGTGGGGTGGCTGGAGCTGTGAGGTGAGATGGAACCCAGGTTTCTGAGGACAGCAGGGAGTCATGGCCGGTGCCGGAGTATCAGAATCCAAGAGAAGCTTCTGGGAGGGAAAGGAGGCTCGGAGGCCTGTCTCCTGGTTCACCGTGACCCCTGGCCAGAGCTTGTCCTGGGATCTGGATTGCTGTGGGCCAGGGGCCAAAGGCAGCCCACTGCCCTGCCTCTGAGGGCTGAGTTGGTGGGGCCTGGGGCTCTCCTGACTGCTGGACCTCCTCCCCAGGAACAAGTTTGTGGAGTTCGACATGAAGCCCGTGTGTAAGAGATGCTATGAGAAGTTCCCACTGGAGCTGAAGAAGCGGCTGAAGAAGCTGTCGGAGCTGGCCGCCCGCAAGGCCCACCCCAAGTCTGTGGGCCTCAACTCTGCCTGAGGGGCTCCCGCCTGCCTTCTGCTTTTGTCTCCCCTTGCTGCTGGAGCCCCTGCTCCTGGTGCGCTCGATGCTCCCTTCCTGCTGCTGCCTCTACTCCTCATCTCTGCTCCCCCTCCCTCCTTCTCTCCTCCCCTCCCCCACCCCCTCCTTCCCAGGCCTCCTTTCTCTCCTCCTTCCTTCAATGCAGGCACGGGGCAGATGCAGGGCCCTTGAACCTGTGACAGGCCTGTGCCCACAAGCCTTAGCTCAAGGTCCTCCAGGGACATGAGGGAATGGGGGCCTGGGGTCACCTGTCCCCGGTCATGGACCCCACTGCTCCTGGCCCTGCTTGTCCTGACCTCTCCCATTCCTGCAGCACCCCTCCCACCCCCACTCCCCACCAGCTCACATTCTCCTGTGGGAGTTTGGGCAGCCTTCACCCCAGAGTGGTCCTACTATATGCACATGGCCCTGGGGAGGCCACAACAAGGCAGCTACCCTGGCCATGAGGACGGGGGCCCCTGGGGAACCAGCCTTTCACCCTTGGCCACGCACTTACTCAGCCAAGTAGGATCCCTGTGCTTAAACTAGGCCAGCAAATCCTGCCACTGCACCCCACAATCGTCAGGAGGGACAAGGACCACCCCCCCCCCCCCCATCACTCATGAGGCCTCCTTTCTGAAATCTGGCCTTGGCCAGTCTGTCCTGGGCCAAGGGCCCTGTGGTTCCCCCAAGCTCCTCTGTGGTCCCCACAGCCCCTCAGGCTCCCTGCTCCCCACTCCACCACAAGGGTACATGCTGGCTGGCTCTCAGGATGCAGCTGACTGAGGGCGAGAAGGTAGTGGGATTGGGTGGGTGGCCCATTCTGACCTTCCAGGAAGGACACTTCCTCCGTGGCCACACAGGACCTAGTGCTTGCACAGTGAATGAAGGCTTATTTACATGACCATGTGACCTGTGTGGTTTATGGCGTGGGAATGAGGAGGTGGGGCGGCAGCCCCTGTGGACACACTGTCTGGGGCTGTTGAATGCTTAGAGACACAGACACTAGACAGGACAGGTGAAAGAGTTGTCCAGATGGGACCCAGCCCTTGTTCCTAGGGCCAGGCTGCCATCAGGACTTGGAGACGAGGCCATCCAGAAACCTACAGTCCGCGAAGGCTGGCCAGGCGGGTAGGATGGTGGGGGGCAGACTCCTACAGGGCCTGCCAGCACGTGGGGATGAACCCAGGCCCCTAAGGCCCTGTGTCCAGCTCTGCTCCTGCCTGGGCACAGGCTGCCCTGAGCGTGAAGCCAGCAGCCAGAGAGTGGGCAGGCCTGGCCTGTGCCCACACCAGGCACCCCCTAGCAGCAGTTCTGTGACCCAGTGCCCTGCGGGTACTGCAGTGTGCAAAGGGGCCTTGCAGGAAGAGGAGGGAGGGAGGGAGGAGGAAAGGGGGGGAGGAAGGAGGAAAGGAACGTGGAGGGGGGGAGGGGGGAGGGAGAGGGAGGGAGAAACCAATGAAGTCATTCCCTGAGAATGGAGCTGTCATCCGGGTGTCCCCAGAGAAGCCACAAAGCTTTTCGTTTTTTCTGGAAGAAACCCTTTGCTGGCCAGTGCCTTCGAGGCCTCCTGCCCACCTGGCCCCCCACCCTCTTCCCTCACTAACACACTGCACGCGCTCCAGGAGTTAGGAATTTTTATTGAACATTCTTGGGGGAGTCCTCTCAGCCATCCACCCATCAGCCTGGAGGTTGGCCCCACCCTAGGCTTCCCACTTTGGCCTCTATGATCAGCTGCTCAGCAAAAGGGGCCTACCTGGTGTGCCAAGGAGTGTGGGGTGTGTTTTGAGAAGGCAGCGCGAAAGGGTGCTTACAGAGGGCAGGCCCTGGGCCAGGAAGAGGGCTCTAGGGAAGTGCCGCCCGGACCCCAGGTTGGGAAGGGCAAGTGAACAGGCAGGCCAGTCCCTGGCGCTAAGGGTCGGTGGGGGCCTGGGAGCCCCGCTGCTTCTTCATGGTGCTCAGGAACTGTTGCACGTACGAGGTCAGCAGGTCGTCCATCTTGTAGCCCTGGACAGGGGAGAGTGGGGCTAGAGGCTGCAAGGTGCGGGCCTGGGGGGGTGCTCGGATCAGGGCTGGGCGGTACCCAGCTGCTGCCTCAAGGACACATTGGATAGGGAGGCAAAGAGTCAAGTCCCCCTCCCTCCTCAGAGTGGCCAGGGCTCACAGGGGCCCCACAGCGGGCCTGGCTATCACGACCCCTCCCAGCCTTCTCCTCGCTGCCCCTCTTTCCAGACTCTGCTGGCCCAGCCTGACCCTGCCCTCCCTGGGCACAGAAACCTGGATCCTCACAGTAAGCAACTTGCTGGTGGCAGTTGGGGCTAAGGGTTGGGGAAACCTAGTCCCTGCTGCCTCTGTGCCCCATGTGTCTGGGTTGGGGGAAGGGACCTGGGAGTCCTGGCCTCACCAGGGAGGTCTCACACAGTAGGCGGCTGCCCCGGGCCAGGCTCCCCAGTGCCATGTGGAAGTAGGTGCTGCCACTGCTCCAGCTGGAGATCTTGGTGAAAGGGTAGGTGGTGAGCAGTTCCTGTGGGAGAGTGGGCAGGGTGGGCGGGGTCCAGCGGGAACCCAGGGGGCTTAGAGGCCCTGAGTCAGAGCTGCTGCTCCTCATCTCCGGGGTCCTCCAGAACCCATGGGGCCGTGTGAAGGGGGAGAGAAGGGCAGGGGGTATCACCTGTGCAGGGGGCAGGGAGAGCGGGGACTGGGACCCCCAGGAAGCTTTCCCAGCCCTGCTGGGGCCCGGCTATTACCTTGGTCTTGGGGTGGATGAGCAGAACCCCGTGTCGGTTGATGGCGATGAGGATGATGTCCGGGTAGGAGGGCTCGGAGGTTTGCTGGGGAGGGGGGGACGCAGTGGTCACAGCCCAGCCGGGGAGGCCAGGGGCCGCCTCCCTGAGACACACAGGTGCACCTACACGTGCACACATGCTCTGTCCAAACCAGGTGGCCAGGCCCACCCTTAAGCGTGTGTTTAGAGAGGAACACAGGCTGCTGGGGCCAGAGCTGGGTGAGGTTCCCTTGGGCAGGGACGGCTGGGCGTGAGGTGAGGCCTACCTTCACCTCGAAGAAGGCAGACCCGAACGTGGGCCACCGGCAGATCCACTTGAGGAAGGCCATTTTGGCCTCCTCTACTGTCTTGTTCTTGTTCTTGTCATAGGCCAGAAGGATGTTCTGAGGGTGGTGGGAAGGACCAGTGAGGGCCTGGGCTGGAGCCAGTGCCTGACCAAGCCCTCCACACAGGGTCCTGGAGGCCCCAGTCCAAAGTGGCACGTGTGTGCCCGTGGCCAGCCTGGGGGGTACTCAGAGCCAAGTGTCACCTCTACGCCCGTGGGGGAGCCTGAATCCCCCAGGTGCTGTGGAGAGTGTGTGGAGGAGGTGACACTTGCAGACCCAGCACACCCTCCATGACCAGAATGTGGTCATCCAGCCCTGGCAGGGCCTGGCACCCAATGACCCCCTCCCCAGCCCCATCAAGGACCTTTTTCCATTCCTCGGAAGACATCAGACGTGTGAGGTTCTCAGGCACAAGTTGCCTCAGGATCTTGGGGATACTAGCCAGCTGGGACCGGTCGTTGTCAAACTGGGCCTTGTAGATGAGGCCTGCCAGGTGGACAGCGTCCTCCTGAGAACACTTATGGAAGCCACGAAGGTACTTGGGCAGCTCCTGAGTGACAGACACGTTGGCCTTAGGCTGCCGCCCCCCTATTCTTTGTGCTCCGGTGGCAGAGGTATTAGCTCACCCGCAGGCAGGCTAAGGCCTGCTAAGTCCAGGCTAAGGCCCTTGAGGGAGGGTTTCTCGTGGGGCATGACCATGGGGTTGGGGCAGGGCTTTTCCCCCACGGAGGTGGCGGCCTGCCCTGCCCTTAAGTGGTTGGAACACTCTGTCCCCTCCCATTCCCAGCAATCGTGCTGCGGTGCTGGTACAGTCACTGTCCCCAAAGCCTGCTGTCCTTCTGCTCCTGCTGCAGAACCCTTAGTGGCTCAGCCCGCCCACCCCTTGGGGCCTCCAGAACCCCCACCCCCCACCCCGGAGAGGGTGAGTGGCCCTGGAGCAAGGCAGCTGCGGGCCTGCTTCCTCCCTCCACTGTGTCTCAGGGTGGGTATGGACGCAGTGAAGATGGACCCAGCCCACTGGGTACCTGGTGGTAATGAAGAATGGTGTCTGCGTTTACATCCTTTCCCGGGGTCACATTGAGCCACAGTTTCCGCATGAAGTACACCTGGTAGGGGAGTGTTGTGGGCGCCCCTGGGCAGGGCGGGCAGTGATCACCAAGTCTGTCCTGTGGCCCAGCACATTCCCGGACCCGTGCCCCCCACCCCTTCTCATGGCAGGGGCATCGCTGCCCACCTCCCTGCACCACTGCCCATAGCACGTAAGCCGTGATACCCTCCCCCCTCATCACTGCTCTGTCTGCTCCTGCTGCCCCCCCTTGCTGGCGAGCCTCACCCCCTCTTCCTGACCCCCAACTCTTCCTCATCCTCAGGACTGGTGTGGAGGCCACCCTCTCCAGGGATTCTCCTGGACCTCTCTGTGGGGGTTGGGCCCCCACATAGCCTGCATCACCCTACAGTGCAGCCATCTGTTCCAGGCCTGGCCCCACGCCTTGCCCTTGCCCAGCTGGCCCCAGGTCTGGCCATACCCGTGACCCAGGGGATCTAAGGGGGAATGAGTGAATGAATGACTTCGGGCAGGGGCCATGCAAGAGGTGCCAGGGGAACCTTCTGCCCCTGGCCCAGGGAGGCAGACTGTCCCCCTTCCCTGTGGCCTCCATCCCAGCCACACCCCTCCTTCCTCACCCCACCCCATCTTGCTCCCCTTACCTTCTTTCTGGGGCTTGTTCTTCCTCACCCAATCAGACACTTCCCGCAAGGAGTCGAAGAAGAAGTCTCCCTCCTTCTGGCTGATGACCTGGGGTGGGTGGGGAGGGAGGCAGAGGGAGGTGTGCAGGTGGAAGGACCTCCAGGGGAATGCCCGCCTGGGGGGCATTGGCGGCCTGGGCCCTGCCAGCCTGTCTATGGCCTGGGAGGCCAGGTGCTGCTCTGAGCTGGGTCTCACTTGCTTGGGGAACTGTACCGGATTGTGCCGCTCCATAAGCCCACCTACCTTCATCCTGACAGCCTGTGTGCAGTGAGGGGCTCGGCCCAGTACATGGGGACAATGCCACAGACACCAGACATCTGCCCACCTTCGCCTCTAGCCCTGGCCCACCCAGACGACTGCACCTTGTCAGCGATCTTGATGAAGAGGCTGCAGCCTTCCCAGGAGGCCAGCTGCAGCCTGGTGGCAACACTCTGGCATACGTCCCGCACCCGTGTGTAGGTGCCCACCTCCAGCATCTGGGCAGAGAAGCAGTGCGTGAATGTCTCAGGATGAGGCTTGACGTGGGATGACCCATCATAGCCTGGGGCTGTTTCTCCTTCCTAAGACTGGCTGGACATGCCCCAGCCTGAGAAGGAGCAGCCTTCCCTTCTAGAAAACCAGCTGGATGCTTATGTTGTTCAGTCAGAGTTCACTGCCTTGGGGACCCAGGAGGCTCAGCCTTTTGAACTTGCTTTGAGAGCCCTGTAGCCAGACTGTGGGAACTTTCCCTTGTGGGACCCGTAGTCTCTAAGACCATAAAGGCCACACCGCTGCTGGGAAAGCCTGCAAGGGCACATGGCCCTCGGCCCCTTGCCCCACACCTCACTGCTGCCACTTGGCTGGGACCTCTCTACCACACCTGGCACCTGATGGTCCCCCCCCATCTTTTGCTGTCCCCAGCAGCCACATGGGTTCAGTCTGCACACATGCCTAATGGCAGCACCTGCTCCCTGATGCCCCAGGGCAGGGTCAGAAGCCTGTCGGGACCCCATGCCCTGGGACTTGGCTTTGCTGCCCTCCCTTAGGGCCTCCTCTCTGTGCACCTTGGCCAGGAGTGCCCCCGACACCTTTGGGACCTCCTTGACTTCCCACTGCACCAGCAGGTCCCCTCCCATCCTCAGGGGCGGCCCCTCCCCACGCTGGCCTAGAGCGCCCCCTATATGTCCAGAACTGCCCCCAGCACCAGCAGCACTCCTTCCGGGGAGGCCCCTCCCTGTGCTGGCCTTGAGCACCTGAGGGCTCGGGCACTCAGTTAATGTCTGTGGGGCACCAGCGAGGGCACAGCAGACAGTTTCTGGGGCAGATGCAGGGGCAGGAGGTTCACTGTAGCCCTGAAAACAGCGTCTGTCTACAAGGTGGGGAGGGGCTTTGCTGTGGGCTATAGGCCAGGAGCCTGGGAAGCCAGCACCTTGGGCGGGAGGCTCACCTCACTAGTGTCATTGGGGAAGCAGATCTTGTGGCAGATGCGGGTGATGTTCTGCTCCACAGCCTCTACCTCCACCGGGTGTGGGGGCTGTTTCCGGGGCCCTGTCCTAGAGCAGGACAGTGATTACTGAGCATGGCACCCTGCCACCCCCAGCCCGGCCCAGGCCGGGCCCTGGCCACCAGCCCCCAAGCTAAACTGTGTGCCAGACACACAATAAAGAACTCCACCACTCCAGTGGAGGACAGGGTACTCAGGGGGGCTCAGCACCAGGCCCAGAGGAAGCAGCAGAGGCCAGCCTGGACTCACTTTCCAGGTGACCTGTAGCTCTGAGGAGTTTGGGAAGGCCTGGGACACACATGGGGGAGGGGACCTGGGCTGACCCAGAGCTTCCTGGGTGGAGAGCACCAGTGGCTAGGGCAAGTTGTGTTCTCATTCTCACACAGCATGGGTATCAGGTAGGGGTCAGGGACCCCCACAGGGTCTCTCTGAGGGCACCCACCTCCTCCTCCACAATCATGGCCAACGAACTCTCCCACAGCCACAGGAGGCCAAGCCAGACAGGGTGGGTGGTGTGGATGAGAACCAAGACAGAGCCCAGGAAGTATTGCCCAAACACAGGAGGGCTGGCCATATGGATTGGCAGAGACTGGCCTCGTAGCTGGGCTGGGCTGGGCTTTGGGGTGGCTTGGGGCATTGAGGTCCTGCTCTGGCCTCCAGGCAGTTCCCTCTGTGCCCTGGGAAGGCAGCTATTAGGGTAGAGAGAGCTCATGGCCAAGACTAAGCTTGCCAGAAGCCCCCACTGACCACCGAGGCCTCTCAGGTCGCCCCTGAGCCTTGCTCTCCAGCCTTTGCCCAGGTTGCTGGAGGCCTGGTCCTGCACTCTTAAATGGACATGAGCTACCGGAGAAGACACAGAGTCTGGCTCCACTGACAAGTGTCCACACTGGCCCATGAGCTCTGGAAAGGCTGGACAGGCCCCTCAGCATCGACAGGCAGACTCTCCCGAGGGAGCGAGCACTGGTGGGCTCACCTCAGGATCCTCTGGATGCGGCGGCTGCAGTCAGGGGCCAGCGGCTTCCTCCTCTGAGTGTCTATGAACTTCTGAGCATGGGGCAGCAGTGCCTTGCCAGGAGGGAAGAGGCCGGTACAGAGCCACAGCAGCTGCCAGCCACGCTCCTCGCTGTACCTGGAGGTGGCAGCGCCTGTCAGGCCAGGAAGGGCCCCCCAGAAGGCCCCAGCCCACCAGGTGTCTCAGGGAGAGGGACATGAGGCCCACCTGGGGCCGTGGGCGAGGAAGCCTGCCACCCGGCTGCCTCAGGCCTCAAAGGCTTTCACACACACAAGATGGGGAGGGGGTCTCCCTGCACCCATTTGTTTGGTGGAGGCAACGGAGGTGTAGGGAGCCCATGGTGTGTCCAGGTCGCAAGGAAGAAAGGGTGGGGGCAGGTAGGGCCCACGGCAGGTCCATTTTCCTCCCAGCTTTGACCACCCCCAGGAAGTTAGCAGGAGAGAGGGGTGTCCTGGCCTTCCCACTGTTGCTGTCAGTGCCTGGGCAGGCTGGGTAGTGCCCATGAGCTACTGCCTCCCGCTCTGACCCATGGGCAGCCTCTGGGGACTAGGGCAAAGACTGAGGGGGTCTGGGCACGGAGCCCGGGGGCCTCTGGCCCCAGCCCGTCCCCAGCAGACCTCCTGGTGTTGTGTGTCAGCTGCTTCAGGATCTGGCAGTAGACCTCATCCTGCAGGGCTGACTCCTGGAGGGCCAGCGAGAAGATCTGGTTGGTGAGATCCACGGGCGTCCAGGCCTGGCGAGAAGGGTAGTCCCCCATGTACCGGAGGATGGGTGTGGCTGTCAAGGAGGATGTGCCATCATGGCTGCCTATTACCTCTGACCCTGGCCCTGGTCCCACTCTGACCCTCGACAGGCCCCGCGAGCTGCATGTTGCCTCTGCCCTGTGCTCAGTGGGGCCTGTGCCCTTCCCAGGGTGGCTGTGGGGTTGGCCCAGAGCTGGGGCAGGCTGGCTGGGGAAGGATATCGATGAAGATCTGACAGGCAGGGTCCCGAAGCTCAGTGTTGGCATAGACGCGCTTGAGCAGAGGCTGCCTCAGTGGCTCAGACGAGTGGTCCCACAGGTGGCCCCGGGTCCGGGCCAGGGGGAGCATGGCCCTGCTGACTGTCTCCTTCTCTGGGTCCCTGTCAGGAATAAAGGCTGATGTGAGGGCCCTTCTCAAGCCCTGTCTGCCCAAGCTTCTCCCTCCTCTCCCCACCTGCGTACTGTGTGTGCACTACTGGGGGACAGACTCAGACTCATGCTCCCTGCCCTCCCAGGGTGGCTGTGGGAGGCTCACAGAGTCCCCTCTTTTCCCAGGGAGGCCAGGTGGACACTGCACCTGCTTCCACGGCCTCCCTGTAACCCCCAGGGAGCACAGAGGGGCTGAAGGGGCCTGGTGGAGGCCTGAGTGAGCACCTAAAAAACTCGTAGGAGAATTCCTCCAGGGTGTGTGGCTTCTCCTTGGACTGCTCTTCAGGTAGTGGCTCTGGGGGCCTCCCCTCCTGGGCTGCCAGCTTCCGCTTCTCTGGTGACATGGCCAGCAAGCTCTGTGGAAGCACAGGTCTGTGGGTTCCACTGCCCACGAGGCCCTCCCCACAGGCCTGGTTGCTCCAGTGCCATGGGAGGGGCTGACCACAGGGATGTACAGGCCTGGGCCTACCCCTCCTGTGTCACCTGCTGTGTGACCCACGACATTGACCCGTGACTCAATGTCTCCAGGCCTGTTCCTTTCCCTTGGGAGGGCTTCTCAGACCCACCCTGCTCCCCTTCCCCAGAGCACCTGTCAGGGGCGCCTCTCACCCTGGCCCTGCCTGCCTGGTTCCTTGAGCGCTTCAGGCCACAGCACAAATGTCACTTCCTCAGGGATGCCTTCTTGGACAAGTGAGCCCCTACCCTATTATTCGCTCCTAGGACAGCCAGTGATGCTTCTTGGAGTTACTTTGCATACTTGCCGTCAGCTAACAGTTTGCTAAAAGGCTCCTTGAGGGCGGAGTCGCTCTTGTGTTCAGTGCTGCAGTGCACGGGGCACACAGCTGGCACTCAGTGTGCGAATCCTGGGGCTGGTTTTGGGGGCTGGGGTGGGTAGTACCTGGCAGTAGGGAGACCTGGGCCCCCTTGGGTGGGTCAGGTTTAAGCCAGGCTGGTGGGGGTTGGGGGAATGGGTTTGTTACCAGGATGCACTGTCATGGGAGCATCTATGAAGTGCCAAGCACCATGCCAGCTTCATGGGCACTGCAGAGGGATGACAGGGCTGGCAGAGCAGACCTGAGGCCCAGGTGACCCTCCTGGCTCTCTGCAAGGTGGGGTAAGGGCTAGCAACCAGGTCACCTCCCCATGTGCCCACAGGGTCCCGGGCTGAGGATGGATGGGCGTGTGAGTTACCAGCAGCTGTGCCGAGGGCTTGGTGACCGTTGGGATGGCGTAGAGACAGGCCGTGGGCACCAGCCCCGTCTTGCCCGTCCTGTCGTTCTGACCCAGGGTCCAGTTCTCAGAGGCCAACAGCCCCTGCTTCTTTGTCAGGATCAGCAGGTCCCCTTTCTTGAAGGGCAGGATGGTGGCATCCTCTGCAATCCCAGGTCACACATGGGGGCAGAAAAGCCACCACTTACCAAGGGCTATACAGAGGCCAGAGACCGGGTTGGCATTGTAGGGGTTGTCTCTTTTGGCAGAGCGGTGGGCCCAAAGCCACTGTGAGGCTGAGCAGTTGGCCAGATTCCCAGGCCCGGGCAGGCAGGGGCTAGGGAGCTCAGCTGCGGCCCTAGCTTCGGGGGACAGGCTCTGAGTGTCGTGACGCCCCCTGAGCCTGTGTCCTCCTCTGGGAGGACATAATAATCCCTCCCTCTTGGGCAGTTGTAGGGATAGAATGGGCAAAAGGGATAATGTTTCTGGGCACTTTTTCCTGCTGTAAGACCTGGATGCACAGCCCCTTCCTCTCCATCCGAGGGAGCCTCCGTACTCCCTCCCAACTCCCAGGAGTGCTCTGCTCTTGCTGGAGTGCTGGCTTGCAGGAAAGGTGGGCCAACAACTAGACTGCCAGGGCTCGGTCCCCCACCCCTGAGCTATGACCCTGGACAAGTTGCTTCCCTTGTCCGAGCCTCTGGTTCGGTCTGTAAGTGGGATAACAGCGTGGCTGTGGGGTGTTGAAAGGTCAGACTGGTGGCTGGGCCGTTCTTTGCAGGGTGGAGGATGTGGACCCTTTCCTGAGCTTCCTACAGTGTCCAGTCCTCAACTAGCTTCCCCTCTGGGGGGGTTTGAGACCACCTCCTTAAGCCCCTCATTTTGTACAAGGGAGGGCTTTGCCCAAAGCTGTCCCCGACCGTGCTTTGTAGCCCTCTGTCTCTCTCTCTCTCTGCTCGGGTCCCTCCCGGAGCCCTGCTGTATGGCCGCTGAGACATGGGGATGAGCCAGCCACCTTCCCCCTGACCACAGCATTGGCCCCCTCACCACACCCTGCTCCCGCCTGGCTGGGCACCTGTGGCCTTCCTGTCCTGCAGGGCCATGGCAAACACGGACCTCTCCTTCAAGCCATCCAGGAACAGGGCCACCAGCTCAGCGATGGCCACACTGCTGGGGGACATGAATTCGTACTCCTCTTGGTGCAGTGTGGACAGTAACAGCCTCTGCCCACCCTGGGCCTCCCTGAGGGGACAAAGGGTACAACATGACTGCTGGCCTCTTCCACCCTTCCCACTCCAGCCCCCAGCTGCCTCAGAGGTCCCCCCTGCCTCGTTACAGACGACTTGGCCAGAACCAAGGTCTGAGCCGAGGGACCACTGCGTGCAGTGGGCAAATGACACCCAGAGCTCAGGGTCCTTTAGGCTTCAAAGGCAGCGAGCCTCTGGGCTCAGCTCTGAGTGGGCAGTCAGGTGGTTGGTGCATAGGGCCACCACAGGGACATGGCAAAGAACATTGGAGTTGAAATGGGGCACCAGTCTTGGTGAGCTTGGGCCAGCTACTCAGCCTCCCATGTCTTACTTTATTCATCTGCAGAGTGGGTGATGTCGTGGGGACGGGCACCCCGCACGGTCAGCCTGAGTAAGTGGTGGCCACTGTGTGCCCCGCACACGGGTAACAATAATGATGGTCATGGCACACTGGGGTATGCTTTAACCAAGGGGCCCTGGCGGGGCACAGGCAGGCCTTCCCAAAGGGCTGGGGGTATTCTCAGAAGATGAGAGCCATGCAGAGCCGTGGGGGTGGGGGGGTCCGAGGCCCAGCCTGGCCTGCACGGCCACCCTGCCACACACCCAGCCCCTGGTCTTCACTTCCTCTCTCAGATGGGCCGCACTTTCCGTGTGACCAGTTCTTACCCATGAGAAGGGACAGCCTGTAAGTGAATGCACACCCAAAAGGCTACAAGCTTCTGTGCCCCCTTCCAGGTGGATCTGGGTTTCAAGAGAAGCCTGAGAGAACAATGCCTCACTCGCAGATGCAGTACTTAGCGGGCAGTACTGGCCCAGCAGCAGGACAGGGTGGGGTCCCGAGTCCAGTGGCCACCACGCTGCACATGTCCATCGTCACCCCTGTGCTCTAGCCGGGCACCCAGGGACATGTGCCTCCCTCTCTCCCTGTCTCTCCCGGAGCCCCCAAGGACCAACTAAGGTTGTGAGGAAAGAGATTTGGGGCATCTTCCCTTGGGACACCCACCTGTTGGTGATCAGACTCATGACCTCTGGGAAAGAGAGTTCTAGGAGCATCTTCTCCTTCTTGTCCATGAAGTACATCCCCTTCCAGTTGACAGCCAAGATCAGCTGAGTCTTGGGCAGTCGGGGGCCTGGCCGGGGAGGACAGGGTCGTGAAGCTTAGGCTTGCCCCAGGGGGTGGGGGGGCTCTGCCTGCACCCCCTTCCCCTCCATCAGGCCCCCTTACCAGACAGTGTGGTGAGCTCAAAGAGCCTGGAGAAGAGCAGCGGCCACTGCAGGCGGGCGGCCTCCACCACCTGCTCCTGCACGGCCAGTGGCTTTGCCTGCTTCTGGGTGTACTGCGCCTGCAGGGGCAGACACAATGGGTTACCTCCGTCACTTATCTCTTACGCAACCCCGGATTCCCCTTATTGAATCAGGGGCCCGGTGTCATGGTGCTCATTTGCTGGATTGTTCTGTGAAGCCTCTAAGAAAGGCCAGTGCTGGTGAAGGCTGCTGGGGAGGCGGGCATAGCCCTACTTCACCCACCCTGGCAGAGGACCTTTCAAGGGTGTTTTAAAAAAAAAAAATTTTTTTTAACGTTTATTATTGAGACACAGAGAGACACAGAGCATGAGCAGGGCAGGGGTAGAAAGAGGGGGAGACACAGAATCTGGAGTAGGCTCCAGGCTCTGAGCTGTCAGCATAGAGTCCAACGTGGGGCTTGAACTCACAAACTGCAAGATCATGACCTGAGCCAAAGTCGGTTGCTTAACCCACTGAGCCACCCAGGTGCCCCATTTCACAGGTGGTTTTGAGAAGGGAAAAAGGCTTGCCCCTCTTGGGCATCAGGGCGCCAGAGGGCCATAGGTCAGGCATGGAAGGCTGAGGTGGGCCTGCTCCCGCCAACATGTGCCTGATGGGCCTGTGTCTCACTTCGTGCAGGAGGCCTGTCTTGGCGTGTGTCTCCGTGCCCTTGGGACCTCTCCCTGTCTGTCTTTTCTAGAGCTCTGCTGCCTATCTGGGAGCCACCTCTCAGAGATCGTGTCAACTTGCCCCCAGTCCACGTTCCTCCCTCCCTCTTTCTCAACTTCTTCTCCACCCTTTCCCTCTCCTCTTCTTGTCTCCACTGCTCTGTGTCGGTAGCTGGCTACAGTGTCCAGCTGAACTTTCTTTTTACTATTGGTCGAATAAAATGTTATTTCTCTTGTTGCTAGTTTAAAAAAGTGGTTGGGTACCATTCATACCCTGGATTGTGGAATGTAAATCCAAGCCTCATATCTGAAGGGTGATCTGGCAACATGCCACAGTATCAAGCACCTTAGAATGTTCATACCCTTTGAGATCCCCTGCCGAGGAACTTATCCTGGCGAATAACCATCAAGTATATAAA